>NC_069380.1:60023000-61431500 GCF_027475565.1 Acinonyx jubatus
TAGTCAACACAGTTTATATTAGCTTCAGGTATAAGAAGTAGTGATTCAACATGTCTGCTTTTTTATTTCAGGATTTAGTTAATATTTAATGTAATTATTGGTATGATTGAATTTATATAAATCATTTAGTATTTACTATTTTTCTGTTTTCGTATTTATTATGTTTTAAATTATGTAACTACATTTTAATTTAGTTTATATATTGTCATATTTTGCAATGCAGATTTCCTGTTTTTTTTTTATAAATAATCTTGGGAGTACAATATTATACTTAAATGTTCCCAGTATATCTAGAGTTATGTCAGATAAAATACAGAAAATTTGCAATCATGAGTCCTTTCCCCTGCAATCTTCTATGTTGTCTATGACATATACAGTACATCTACATCTATTCGAGTACACTATAATAACATTTCAGAATTGTTGCTTTGGGCAATCATATTTATTTTAAATTAAAAAAAATCACATTTTACCAATATATTTATCATTTCCATTATTTTCAGTCAGCCTTGAAGATATAGTTTTGTTTTAGTTTTATTTCACTTCAGATTGAGAAACTTCTTTTAGAGTTTCTTATACTACTAGTATGGAACCAACATGTTACTTTTCTTTTATCTGAGTATACCTGTCATTGACCTTATCTTGAAGGATTTTTTGCCAGATCTAGAAAAAGCACAGACTTTTCTTCTTTAAGCATCTCAAAAATATTGCACCATGAACTTTTCATCTCCATTGTTTCTGATCAGAAGCTTAAATGATATTTATCATTTTATCAGTTTTCTCTGGCTTCTGTCAAGATTTTTCTCTTTATCTTTGGTTTCCAGGTGTTTCCTTTGATTTATCTAGGTGATGTGGTCTTCAAATATAGCCTTTTGAGCTGTGCTGAGTTATTGAATGTATAAAGAGCTGTGTTTTTCTAAACTTTGGGGAAGTTTTTGTCCATTGTTTTCTCATTTATATTTTTTGACTCATTTTCTCTCTCATGTTAGATGTGATATAGTCCCAAAGCCCATGAGGCTACCTTTATATTTCACCAATGTTTTTATTTTTCCTACTCAAGCTGGATACTTTATCTTTCTTCATGTAACTGTTTTTCATCTTCATTCTGCTATTTTATTTTCCACATATTTTTTAGTTCTAAAATTTCCTTTTCTATATTTCTTTCCTGAGTTTCTTAGATTTACATTCACTGATATGTGTTACTACTTTACCACACTGAGTGTAGTTACTATACTCTAAATGTGTGTTTGTTTTTTTTTTAAACTGTGTCATTTTGGGATTGACATGTATTGTCTTGAAACTTAAGAATTGATTATGGTTCCTGGGTCTTTATATTTTGAACCTTACATTATTGCATCATTGATGTAAGTGCTATATTGTGGAGATATAGAATTCTCTTAATTGCTCCAAAGATTATTGATTTCCAAAAAAGCATTGTTGGTGGAAGTTAACTTGTTATAACTCAAATTAGAGAGTCTCATTCCTGAAGTAAAAAGCAATTCAGAATTCACTTTAGGTGTTTCAGCTGTATTTGAAAGGTAACTTAGTCTTCCTTGCACAAGGTATATTGACACACTTACTGGGTCTGTTTTAATTTCTCTAAGCCATGTTTAGTATTCAGATTACAAATCTTGCACAGCATTGATGAGATTTATCCCTAAATAATTTGCATTTTGATGCTGTTGTAAATGGTATATTAAAAAGTTTTAATTTCCAGTTTTTTGTCCCTAGTATATTGAAATGGAATTGAATTTTACATAGTGATCTTATACCCTGCGTATAAGCTGAACTCATTTGTTAATGGAGCTTATTTGCGAAGTTCCTCGAATTATTAACATAGACAGTGCTGCCATTTATGACTAGAATTTAACTTCTTTCTTAATTGAGATGATTTTTTATTTATTTTGCTTATTGCACTGACTGAAAACTTTAATACAATGAAATTTAAAATGGTGAAAACAGGCATCCTTACTTAGTACTTGATATTAAAGGCAAAAATTAGAGCCTTTCAATATGAGGTATGATGTTTGCTCTAGGACTTTTGTATATGCTCTTTATATCACTTTAAGGACATTTCCTTTTAGTCCAAGTTTGCTGAGAGTTTTTCTTATTTTAATTTTTTTAATGTTTATTTTTGAGAGAGAAAAGGAGACAGAGTGCAAGCGGGAGTGGGGCAGAGAGAGAGGGAGATACGGAATCCGAAGCAGGCTCCAGGCTGAGCTGTCAGCCCAGAGCCCCATGAGGGGCTTGAATTCACAAATCACAAGACCATGACCTGAGCCGAATTCAGAGGCTTAACTGACTAAGCCCCCAGGCGCCTTAAAAGTTTTTTTTTAAGAGTTTATTTTTAAGTTATCTCTATCACCAAAATGGGGCTTGAATTTACAACCCCAAGATCAGGAGTCCGAAGCTCTAGTGATTGTACCAGCCAGGCACCCCTTGCTGAGAGTTTTATTAGGGATGAATGTTAGATTTTGTCAAATGACTTTTATGCATCTACTGAGATGCAGTCCCTTTTGTGATTATTAATATAATGAATTACATTGATGATTTTTTTTTTCTTTTTACTGTTAAATCAACTTTTCATTTCTGGGACACAATATGTTTGACTATGATGCATTATCACTTTTATATATTTTTAGCTTTGGTTTGATATTTTTTAAAATTTCTGCATCTTTCTTCATTAGAGAATATTAATCTGAAATTTTGTTGCCACCTTGTTTTGGTGTCATGGAAACAGTGTCCATTGTAGAAAAGTTGGGAATTATTTATTTTCAGTTTTATTACAGAGGTAGCAAACAACTTGCATTATTTCATCATTAAATATTTCATAGTATTCAACAGTGAAGATATTAGGGTCTGGAATATATTTTATGTGCAAGTACAAATTTTTTAAAATATACACAGGGTTGCTTAGATTGTCCATTTTTTTCTTTAAGTGAAATTTAAAAGTATCTTTGAAGCAATTTATCTAAGTTCTATAATTCATTATCATAAAGTTATTATATTTTCTTATTTAAAAATGATATCTGTTCTGTTTTATTCCTGTGGTCTCTATAGACAACACTAAATTGTGTTTGGTCTCTTTTTTCTGATATGTGTTGTTTATCAATTCATTTTATATTCTTCACTACTTTTTGGTTTCATTGTTCTTTGCTACTCTGATCCGAATTACTTCCTTCCTTCCTCCAACTTTGGGTTTGATTTGCTCTTCTTTTTCTTGTTTCCCTAAGGTAGAAAATGAAGCCAGCTGACAAAGCAGATTTCAGACCTCTCTTCTCATATAGGTATTTGATCCTATAAGTTTTTATGCTAGATATAAATTTAGTGGCACTTTTGAATATGTAATACGTTGTGCTTCTCCTTTTAGTAAATATAACTTACAATTTCCTTTTGATTTCTTTTGTGACCTATGAGCTATTTAGATGTGTTAGTTTCCAAATGAATTTATCTGTTACTGAATTTTATTTTAATATTGTTGTGGTCATACAATATACTTTGTATAACATAAATCTTCTAATGAAGTGGAAACTTGTATTATAGCCCAGACCATAGTGTAATCTTCAAAAGAATTTTGTGTGCATTTAAGAACTATGTATATCCATTTGCTTCTGGATAAATGTTTTCTGTAATGTCTGTTAGGTTCAGTTGGTTTTTAGAGTTGTTCAGATCTTCTGTATATTTACTGACTCTCTAATTCTATCAGTTATTGATATTGAATACAATCAGTGGAAAAAATTTAGTTTATAATCAGAATAATAGTTTAGCTAAATTTAGTTCTGTCAGCTTATTCTTTGTTTATATAAAACGTTATATATACACATATTAAATATTTGCATGGAAAGGAGGTAAAATAATTAGTTTAGGGTACTGAGCCAAACACCTTGAAGTAAAACTGGCTCTGCCACTTACTAGTTGTTCAGGCTTGAGAAACTTACTTACTTTTTATTTTATAATCTGCAGCTAAAAGTATTATTTACTTTTAAGCATCCAACTTTGGCTCAGGTTGTGATCTTGCAGTTTGTGAGTATGAGACCTGAATCTGGCTCTGTGCTGACAGCTCAGAGCCTGGAGCCTGCTTCGGATTCTGTGGCTCCCTCTCTCTCTCTGCCCCTCCACCAGTCGTGCTCTGTCTCTCTCTGCTTCTCTCTCTCTCTCAAAAATAAACAAACAGTATTACTCCAAAAAGTTTTGAGGACTAGAAAAAGAGACAAGTTTATTACATATAGTATGCCCTGAATACATTTTAGTTAATATAGGGCTATTTTGTTTTACAATATAATGTAAAGTTTTATTATTTAATCATATTCTACACAATAATAATGTCTTTTAAATCTCATAATATATAGGATATATTATTTTGAACTTGTAATTCAAGTGATAAAATTGAAATATAATAAGATTAAATGACTTGCCTAAGGTTAGGTAGTTGCTAAGATAAGAATTGATTAATAGAACTCAGGTTTATGAATGCAAAGTTTATTTTAGCTGAAGCTCTTCTAGGTATAAATATACTCTTTAGTTGGGAAAAGATAAAATTTGTATATTTATGTGTTTTAAAAATTAACAAGTTACAGATTTAGAGATGAAGATGTTCTCATACTAGGGCTTATGTTAAGTCTCTACAAACCAGTACAGCCATACCAATTGTTCAGTTACTTAAATTCATCCCCATGCAACTTGTAAAATACATGCCGCTTTAGCTCCCACGTTGCTCTTCCTTCATCAACTGTCCCCTCCCTGAAGACCTCCAGGAGGTTCTTTTTAACCCTTGAAATCACAAAATACTTCAAGGAGTCTATTTCAATGTATGGGTAACAGTGGGTAATAATATTGGCCTGTTTCCATTATCATTAAATATTTTCAGTATCACTCAATTTACAAATGGATACGGGGGCAGATGGATACTGTTTTGTGATATGGTGCTGGAAATTCTTGCGGAATAAGCTGAATCAGATGGAGGTTTTGCTAGCCATCATTGAACAATTAACTGCCACGCAGTTTACTAGGTGTATTAACATACATTCACGGGGAAGATGATGACTAATAGTTTTCCAGTGCCAGAAGGGGGGATTTATTAAGTAATAGCTCAACTCTCCTTTAAAGATGTCAATTATACTCTGTACCTGCTGATTTAGAAACTGAAGTCGGAAAATACATGCATAGTTCTATATTGCACTATTCGTTTACAATTGCAGTATAAAAATCAGAATTTCTGAGTCTATCTACATCTATAAATAGCATTTATTACCTTTTGCAGCCATCAGTGCACTGTGCCTTTACACAGTGTATTGACATTAGTGGGAAAAATTGCTTGAACTGGTTTTGTAGCTATCTAAGGAAGTATTTGTTTATATAGGTAGTGTGGATCTGTGAGGAAGGAGGATGGGGTATTCCTCTCTATTCTTCCTGTTTTTTAAGGTACTCACACACGCGATCACAAATATAGCTGTATTTAATGGGTGGCATGAGGTGTAGGAGGCAGGATAGTGTCAGCGCATATAAGTAGCACAGTAATTGCTGTTCCAGCTGAGATTGGTACTGTGCACTGACACAGATTTTAAGCAAATCTCAATGTGGGAAATGGCTTTAGCTAATTGGAAGTTGTATAGTTTGTTAATCAGGGAGGGTATCTTTCTCTTTCTTTTATTCAAATACACAATCATGTATGAATTGAAGAGATATGTGATATTTTTAGATAAAAAATTAGGATCTGGGGTAGACCCATAGAAAAAGGATGAGTTGAACATCTGAAAGTCATATCAGAGAAAAGATACAAACTCTCCTCTTTCCCTCCCCCTCTCTCCCTTCCTCTTCCCCCACCCCACTCTTCCTGCCTCTACCTTGTCCTCCTTTTCCCTCTCCTTTTCTTACCTTCCCCCCTTCACCTTTCTTCCCCCTTCCTCTCTCTGTCCCTCTGCTTCCCTACACCCTCCTCTTCCCTCCCTTCTCCTCCCCCACCCCTCCCCCTGTCTTCCACAGGCTCTCTCTTCCTCTCTCTCCATTTAAATACATGCCTTTATTTCAGTCAATTATGAACTGCCAATATTCTCTGCTAAGTTTATAAATTAGTTTTTAAAAAGTCTATATAAATATATGTATATATTAATATATATTATTCAAAATTCCCATTGTCATTCTCATCCATAATTTTTGGTAGAGATGAGTTTCATGAGAAGTAAAAACAGGGACAGTGACGTTTAAAGGTACCTGGAGTCTAAAACTTAATGTGCATGGAAAACTTTTCTTAATTCAGTTATACCCTCGCCTGAGATAACTGGACTCATTTGAGCCATTTCAAGTAAGATTCTGTGCACATTGTGAACTCAGAATTGCTCTTTTAAAAGTGTCTACCAGCCCCATGACTACTGCTGACAGAGGTTGTCTTTCATTACTAGTTTGTGAGGACCTTTTGACAGGATGTGAGCTGGGTGGCTGTGACACTTCATTGATCCATTTACAGTCTATCCCTGGTTGTTCTGTAACAGCTATGAATTGGTTTCCTTCTCCTGCTTTCTAATAATCAGTCTAGGGAATTTCTGAGAAAGTTTTGGGTCTGATTAAAATCTAGTGATTTTGAAAATATTGTAAACTACATTGGAAATCTGTCAATTTAAAGAAATTCGATAAATGACTCTTAATTTATTCATGTATTTTGCAAACATAGTTAATAGAGGTTATTTAAATTTTAGAGAAAATTAATAGTTGCCTTGAAATACAGTGTATTGCTCTTTATAGGTAACATTGAATTTCTGAAATGACTTCCTGTCTCAATTGTATCTTTGCAAAATGGAAACAGCAAAATGAGTGTTATTCTTAGGATGTGCAATTGAAAAATAAATTATTAAATTATTATTAAATATTGGCCAGAATAAGTGTGATAATATGAATAGTCAGGTTGATAGAGGTAGCTAGAAATATACTGTTGAGTCTCTAAACAAAAACCCCATTATTAACCCTGAATATAATGCATAGTTAGTTGCTAATTGCTTCTTACAGTCCAAAATTTATCAGATGAATTCTATTTTTGCTACATAGATCTTTTTTAAAAAGTTTGAATTTGGATGTTATACACCAAATTATTAAATAAACTCTTTTAATGTAATGAGTTTTAACCATTATGAATTTTTCTAATGGTTTATTATTTATAGGATAAATTGCATTGAAGAATACAAATTAATATTGAAGAATTTCAGTTGTAATTATAAGAAGCATTGGGTTTTATATAGGGAATAAAACATTCTTGGAAGGAAGACAGGAGTGTTGATAGAAATGTTTTTTGTTTGAATATTTTATTTATTGTCTGTCACACTATCAGAAATTTCACTTATTTGTGGCATTTTCAAATGATACTATTGAAGAGACTTGTAAAACTGAGACATTTGTTCATATGGTCATGTGTTATAATTTGAAATTGGTATATTTCATATTTAATATATCCATCAATTTTCTTGAAAACAACAGGAAATAAATATGATTGGGCTGATTGGCGATAAGAAATTCAAAGAAATAATAGCACCTAAATAGTTATTTCATTTCGGTGTATCCATTTAGCCTGTAACCTGAATCATTCTTCTGTTGGCTGAGGTTCACTTCTTACGTTCTGTATTCAATACAAAACTCGTTAATGTCCTAAAGGACAATGCAATCCTAACTATTGGAGCTGTCTTTTGTACTGAATAGAAATCTTCAGGTTAACAATGTAACTTCACAGTGACAGGGCTCTAATTAAACAATAAATAACAAAGTCAGACCTGGATAAATTCTCAAAAGAATTAATTCATCTATGGGTGAGCTTGTTATAGCCTGCCCCAGTTTGACATTGAAAAGCTGTTCCACAGTCTTGATTTTCAAGTTAGATAACTCTTAATACATTGAAGTAACATTTATTGAACTTCAAATACTAGGGCAGGACTCTGTCTTTGCTTACCAAGCACTCACAGAAAAGATATGATGAAAACCCCATTAACACACAATTACAATATACGTTAGTTTTTGTAACTAAATTATGTTGTAGCAGTTATGGGAGAACACATAAAGGGACTATAAACATGACTCATCAGTTTAAGAAGGATTCACAGGGTAGGAAACCCTCAGTCAGATTTTTAAAGGAGGAACAGGGGGTACCAAAAGTAGAAGAGAACATGACAGGCTGAAAGAAAAACCTGAATTAAAAATGGGAGGTCTGATGGCGATAGGTCTCATTTGGCATAATTCATGCCACTGAGAATGCCTTAAGCTCTTTGTGTTGTTGTTGTTGTTGTTGTTGTTGTTACTGGTATGAGACAAAGTATATAGACTAGCAATGAATCATAGATCATTTACGGACTTTTCTAAGAAACAATTTAAGTAGGGCAGTGACGATTGTATTTGTGTTTAATGAAGAGGCCTTGATGGAATTGTAGATGGTTGAGAAAATAGTGAACAGACTGGAGAGCTGCAGACCAGCAGCATGTTGCTATCATAATTTGCACTAGAGATAGAATGGCCATAGGACAATTTCATTGGAGCTGAAGAGGATCAGAGACAGGAGACTTATGTTTGAGAAGCGGAGAGAAAAAATATATATGGAATGATTCCCAAGAAATTGCCTTGGGCAACTGGGTGAGTGACAGTGTTATTAAATAAGATAAGAAATATATTAGGTTCAAGTGAAAAAAAGTGATGATTTATGTTTTGGACAAAATGAGTTCACGATGCCTATGCCTATGGGGTATACAACGGATAATATCCAGTAGGCCCTGGAAACCTGGCAGTAGAACCTAGGAAATAGATCTGAAATATGTAGCTTCTAACGTCATTAATAGTGATTCTTGTACAGACCGCTAGCAATACAATACAGATGGTGCCAACTTTTGAACTTGCATCCTTGAAGCCATGACTTACTAAGACAATCATCCTACATGTATAAAGAAAGGGATTGTGGACTAAAATTTAAGAAACTCAGATAGATAAAAGGAAAAGGATAAAGCTCCTCTTGGATTCAGATTGCATTCAGTGTAGAACAACCAGAATGAATTTCCAAACATCTCCTCTTACTCCTTGTGCTTCCACCACTTAGGTGAGGACTGTTCCCTAGGTACTTAATATACATCACAGACACTGTACACGTTTTAACATACAATACTGAGTTGGTTAATTAAAAGCATGCTGCTAGCCAATATGTACAATCACTAGAACACATAAGAGCTTATTTTGTAAATTATTCATGTAAGTTGGGAAAAGTCAAGAGGGCTTCAGAGGCTTAGCAAAGAGGCAAGTTAGCAAGTTCAGATTACCTGGCTTAGTGCCTGCTTCACTTAGTTTGACTTAATTCTTTAAGAAAGTCTTAATCCAGGACTGAAAACGAAATTTCTCTCCTTTTCCAAACCATTACAAGTTTCTTATATGTGAGAAATTGCTCTGTGCACTTCATACAGTACTGGTTCATTCCATCTTCACAAACAAAGGTGTTGTGGAGCAGCGTCTTTATTCCTAATTTACAGAAAGGAAAATGGAAACTGTCTTGGAAAAGGATATAATGTCCATGATGATGTAGATACTATTTTTTATATTACCTTATTTCCCTGCATAAGACATCATCAGTGCTCATCTTAGGCTGAGGACCAAGTCCTCTACTAAAATACAAGCATATCCAAGGCACAATTTTTGTTTTTGTTGTGTGAACCCTAAGCCCATAGTTGCGATGCACAGTGGATGCAACCAAATGCCAAAGGTTATTAAGGGCACTAACAAATATAGATACCTTGAAAAGGGTTCGGGTCAAAATACATAAGGTAACCAGAAGCATGGCTCAGTCAGGGCCAGAACATGTAAGTCAGGTTTGAACAGAATATGGTGACTAGACACATAGGGAAAAAAAAAAAATCAGCATTTATTGAATAATCACCTTGGGCTAAACACTGTGGTAGAGGCTTAGAGAAAACTCTTACCCAAGCTTCAGAAGGGAAAGTATAACCAATTCTCATTCATGGATAAAGAGACGTGTCTCAAATTGATTATGTTACTTATTCAATGGTAGACATTTCCTCATGGATCCAAAGCTCATTTTCTTTTCACTGCACCTGGCCACACTGCCAGATAGAACACATTCTGTTGGTATCATATGTCTATTAGGACTTAGTTTATTGATAACAAAGTAGAAGATAATGTAATTTGACTTTCCTACTTAAGAAAGAGTTGTCTTAGTAATTATCACTGTCCATGCTGTCAGTAGAACACCTCCATTTTTTTCTACTTGAAAGATTAAGACATATATGTACAATTTACTTAAACTATTTCCACTGGATGATGATTGTGATTTTAGATAAACGGATAGATATCCTAAACAGATCCATAGAAAAGGAAAACAGCCTCTTATCCATAATGGATATGTATACACACACTTACTATAATACAAACATAAAAGTGTGCAAGTATACAAACACATATCCGTGCACATCTGTCAAGGTGGAGAGACAGAGTGGAGGCAGAGACTTACCTTGCCTTCCGCTGAAAGGAGACGTGTACCTATTTCTAATGTAGCCATAGTGTTTGCATGTGAATACTGCAAACAGTCAGCCTTGAGGTGATTTTCTAAGTGCTGATCATGTAAGTTAATGCTGCTTGCACAAAGCTCCACCTTATGGTTTAAACTTATTTTCAAGTTAAAAATCATCTGCCCCAGTGATCTTGATATCAAAACCCAGCATATAAAATAAATAGCACCTTTAGTATTTGTGAGTGTAGCATCAGTTTTGACCTTCTCCACTAGTGCCATAGGATCTGAATAGCTGTGCCATCAGTTCAGGATTGAAGAAAAGCAAGCTTCCAATCTGGTCAGGGCCAACTATAATGCAAGACAAGGGTGCTGTTAAGTCATGATTCCTTAGCAATGCTTCTTCTATACATTTCTGTCCTGTCAGCATCAAGGTATCAATCAAGTTAGGGAAAGGAATCTCTCCTGTAGCTTCAACTTATAAAACTTATCTATCTGTAAATGAGACTCAATACATTGAAGTTTTCAAATGTATGTATTAATAAACACATCACAACGTTCCTCACAGTACACCCTGAGAGGTGTAATAGTAGGCTTTAACGGATGAACAAAAAAGTTGAGCTGCTTATTGACTATAAAGAAAGATCATTGAGCATAAATCAGCTTCATTTAACTCATTTGAAGGATAAGAATAATCCTTAAGAAAATCTCTGGGGCAGAATTCTAAGAAAAGGACCGACTAGGTGACCTAGTAGATATTTTATCTCTAACTTCTTAGATTTTATGACAAATGTATAATTAAAATTATGTATAATTACATAATATACAGTATAATTCAAATTATGTATAATTATAATTACATGTGTATAATTACAATTATATATAATTACCTAATTAAAATAACACTCATTTCTGAGACACACATCAATGCAACTTTATCGAATACTACATTCTTTCATTGGAAAAGGAAAATACGTCTTAAATTTTTCAAGACTATTTTCTATGCATAATATTTGTTGAGTCAGTAATAGGAACTGAAAGTTTAGGAAACCTGGGGGGTGGGGGGGCAGGTGGGGAGTTGTGATATGTCCAAAAATTAAGCAAATTTCATTTTTGTAATTACAATGGCATATTTTCCTTAATATATCCTAAGGTTAAATATTTTCAGCATTCCATGGTTTATTTATAGAAAATAACAAAGACAAATGCTCATGATACATGCATTTTATTAAATTCATACAGAGTATTGTAACTTTCTGTTTCCCACTTCCTACATCTGACTTCTGCTTCCATAGACCTGATTGAAATCACTGTCATGTTTTATGGTTCAGGTCTATCCTGGAGATTTGAAAGAACAAGAAAAGAATGTTAATAAACACTGCCTTTCCTGATCTTGGGCACAGTGGATGCCCTCATTGCCTGTGCCTTGCTGCTTACACCTACATCACCTACACAACCCACCTTATTCTCATGTGTGAATCTTTAAAGTTCAGTGTATGACTGTGTAATCCTGGAAAATAAGAATGCTAAAGGCTGCCACCCTAATCTTGGAAATATTGTTATACTTCAAAAATGTGTTCCAGTGCACAACAAAAATATGTATGATTGTAGTTGAATGGTTTTTTATTTTTTTAAGTTTTTATTTCAAGAGAGGGAGAAAGCATGAGCAGGGGAGGGGCAGAGGGAGAGAATCCCAAGCAGGCTCTGTGCTGTCAGTATGGAGCCCGACGTGGGGCTTCAACCCATGAACCATTAAATCATTACCTGAACTGAAATCAGGAGTTGGATGCTAAACCAGCCTAGCCACCCAGGCACCCCTGTAGTTGAATTGTTTTCAATACACCCAAATGGAAAACAGTTTCAAATGTCCATGTAGAATGGAATACATAATTTTTTTTAAGTTATTTATTTTGAGAGAGTGAGCAAGCAGGGAGGGGCAGAAAGAGGGAGAGAGAGAAAATCAAGCAGGTTCTCCATGCAGGCTAAAACTCACAAACCATGAGGTCATGACCAGAGCCAAAATTGAGAGTCGAATGTTTAACTGACAGAGCCACCCAAGCAGCCCTAGAGTGGAGTATATAAATAAATGATTTGTAAATGGAATGCTAATAAGTGTAGTTAATTAATTACAATTACAACATGGTGTAATTGTAAGATGAATTTTGAGTGGAAGAAGTCAAAGATGGAATATATGTTCTAAGACTCCAGTTTTGTAATGTTCAAAGAGGCAAACATATTTAGGGTGTAATCTCAGGAGTTGTTACCTTTGGGGACAAAGGCAGAATAATTGGGTGATGTCATGGGATGAATTGGCTTTTGGGGTGCTGGTTATTATTAGACTTATTTTTACCACAGGTGGTTTCAGCAGTATTTACTTTGTGATAATTCTCTGAGCAGTAGAATATGATATATGAGTTTTTTAAGAAGTGGTTTATACTTAAATAAAAAGTTCAAACTGCAGTATATACATACATACATACATACATACATACCACAGGATAAAAAGAATCCATATTAAATTTCTAATATTCGACTGGTCATATCCAGAAAAGTCAAATTCTTATTTTGTTGTTAGAAAGAAAAAAAACAAAAAACATAATTTAAGATAACTTTGTTTTTTAAAAAAATGGTGAAACATATTTTTTATGATTTTTTTGTGCTTTATACCTCTCAATATGGGATGCTGTGTTACAGTTAAAATATTTAAGTATGTCTTTTACTACCAGTGTCAGTGTGAGAAAATTAAAAGAAAAAAAAAATTATCTGGGTAATTTCCTATAAGGAAAAGAATGATGATGTAAAGTATAACTTGTATCTTAACATTCATAAATACTCCTGCTTTCCTGTTTTTTTTTCTCTTTTACCACATGGTTTCATTGAAAGATCCATTTTCTTATTTATTAAAGGGATTCCACTTTTTAAATACTACTACCACGGTGGAATTTAACTGGGACTAATTCTCAAGTTTAATATGAAGGTGGGGATACAAAGTGTTTAATATGCTTTCTGCTTGAGCAGTAGGATTCAATGGCAGAGAGTTACTTAAAACCCAGCAGTAGTTCCATCACTTTTTTGGTAAACTATTTCTACCACACTCTTTCTGTGATGATTATTTTATGTCTTTTTGATTTTTCTCAACATATTGCCTATCTTCTCACTGTGAACTGATCACTCGTAGCATGCAGGCTCTCATATTGGAAATACATCATGTTTCCATGTCCCTATCTAAAATTCTACCTGAATTTGGGTAACTGTCTTTTTTCTCGTTGAAACAAAGGAAAGGGTTCTCATCACTGAGAAACCAACATTTCCACACATTTTACATATAATTCCATTGATTTTTTTCACAGACCTCACTCTTTTGGTTAGCCTTCTCTTTGGCTGTATCTTCACCTTCTGTCTACTGTATTCCTACTCATCATGTTCAACACGCCTTAGGATCATCTCTCTGTAGAAACAGACAAAAATCTTTCTCTGACCCATATTTCTCTTTCATCCTGTGTTCACATGTTTTTCTTTTTACTCTACAGTAGTCTCTCAAAATCTGTGTTACAATTCATTGCAATATGGCTTCACCCTCAAAATCTTCACTCAAAGATAGTTTGCTAAGTCCATAATGATTTCCATGTCAGAACCAAAGACATTTTATAATCCACATCTTATTAAAGATTTATATTCTAGGTCATGTGAGACCTAGACCCTGTCATATTCAAGGTCATATTCTAGGTCCCTGTTTTTTCTTGGTTTCCATAACACCAAGGCCATGTAATTTATGGAACGCAGGAAAAAGTTAAAACGTGGAGTGCATTGTTCATAAATTATTAAAAATTTCTAAATGGTGGCAAAGCATTATGCCAAATATGAGGCCCTGTGTGATTGCCGGTCACCTGTCAATGGAACCAGCCTTAGGTGGCATTAAATCCTGAGTTTTCTCATTTCTCTGGATACAAAACTAACTTCCGAGTAAGACTTTCTCTGGTGATTTTTAAATTGTAGTAACCTATTTCTTGTGTTTCATATTCCAGTTGTATGCTAATAATTGCAAAGTTTATAATACTTATCTGGATTTTACTTTAGGCCCACATATTTTACACTCCACTTGATATATCTTATATTTTCTCACTAAATAATTTTTTAAAATAAGAAACAATACAATCTAATCTTCGATCATTCTATTATTAAGTGAAACTCTATTCAGTCAGTTGCCCCAGGCAGAAGTTTATGCATGAATCTTAATATCTCCTTTTAAGTTTGAATTCAAAGAAGGTATAAAGTAATAAAAGTGACCTATGATCATCTCTGTCCTCACTCTAGAGTCACAAATATTCAAACAATTTCATGAATTCTTTAAAAATATAATAGATGGAAAGAATGCATTTGAGGCAAATTTAAGATGAAACACATTCTGAAGATGTTTCTTTTGATAAAATGAACAGCTCAGCAACATATAAATCTAACACATGAAACAATATCCAAATTACTGGACATTCAGTCCTTTTCCAGAAACCTCCAAAAATAACATGTATTTCCTGCGTATGTGATTATTTAGATATCCTCTCTTCTCTTGGATTTGAAACTTCTACTTGGAAGGACACTTAATATTGCAGATGATTTTTCTTAGGACTATTTCAGCCTCTAAAATATTCTTTACATCTTAGCTTAACATCATTTTTTTGCCATGATCTCAGTGCTTATTGGGTTCACTTATGATACATTGGCAGATGTCTTAATGTGTGCACACATATATTCTCCATACAGTAATTTTCTATTTTATTTGGTTATTTCACAACCACAGTAACTATATCAAGCAATATTTTCACCTCTTTTCTAATCTGGAGATGTAGTCAATGCACTTTTGCTTAAGGGTGTAGGAGGAACATTCACAGTTGAGAGCTACCCCTAGTTTTCTCTTAATAGCCTTAAGGATGTACTTCCAGCATCAAACCTGTCAAGTCTCTAGATCTGGTGTATAGGGTAATTCTGGATGTTTTGTTTTCTCTTTTACCTCCATCCTGGTACAGCTGTCTGTAACATTAACTGTGCACCGTCTTCTTAACTAATGTTCTACTTTTACAATGTTCCACATAACTGCCATTCTTCGTAGAAATAGAGCATTGTTTTGAATATGTAAATTTGGTCATGTTTATAAATAGTTTGTGATTGACTTTGGAAAATCTTTATAAATCTTTATAAATAGTTTGTGATTGACTTTGGAAAAAAAAATGCACTCCTCAGCTCACATCTCATTTTGACAGAGTCCTGATCTAAATTACCACACCATCCATTTGTTCCCTGTCACAGTATTGCTTTTGTCTCAGATTACTGTACGTAGCAGTACGGTATAAATGTAAATAGCAATTTTACTTACATGCGTAACTTTTTTCCCATTTTATCCTCTGTCTTGAAATATCTGACATATAGTCGATCCTCGGTAAACTTCAGAATGAGTAGATTAATGAACAAAGCACATAAGAAAACTTAGTTTTAATAAGTTTTCAAATAGAAGAAAAGCACAGTTTTTTATTACTGTGATGGACACATCCTAAAGTAACTTATAATGAGTCACACTTTGTATGATGTCCTCCTCTTGATTGCAGATGGGGTGTGTGACTTGCTTCTAACCAATAAAATATGACAAAAGTGATCTTGGAACGTCACTACCTTTATTAGGTTACATTACATGACAAAGACAATAGGATGGAACGCCCAACATCATGATTCATTATATTAGGCTCTTTCTTAAAAGAATGGAGAAAAACACTCTTCATCTGTGGTTAAAGAAGCAAGTCAATAGCTATGTTGTGAACAGCCAGTGGAGAGGATCAATTGACAAGTAACTGCTCTAAGACTATAGGACCTGTAGGTGACCTATATTCAACAGACAGAAGCTGGACTCTGAATCATACAGCCAAAGATAATGAATTCTGCCAACAGCTAGAATGAGTTTTGAAGTGGGTTCTACCCCAGAGCTTCTCAAGAACCCAGCCCAATCAACACCTTGATTGCAACCTTGAAATACTGTCAGCAGAGGACCCACCTTAGATCTGCACTGATTCCTAACCATGGAAATTATGAGACAATTAATGTACCTTAAGTCACTAAACTTGTTTGTTACACAGCAGTGGAAATGCAACCTATTTATGTATAAGAACAAATTGTTTTCTCATTTAGTAGAAATTGTTAATACTTATTGTCTGTGCTGGCTAATTTTATGTGTCACTTCGCTGGTCCATTGAGTACCCAGATATTTCATCATACATTATTCTAAGTATTTCTATACGGGTGTTTTGGGGGTGAGATAAACACTTAAATTAGGAAAATAAATAAAGCAGATTGTTCTCTGTAATGTGGATGGGCCTCTTCCAATCAATTGAAGATCTGGTAAGAATAAAAAGCCCACCCTTCCTATGAGTGAGAAGGTTTCTTGAATTGACTCTCTAATCTGAATAGATTTAAAGACGCTAACAATTCTGTTTCTAGTAGAAAAGAGAGAACGGATTGTCTATGGTTGTGATCTGGCATAGAGTTAGGTGAAATGTCACCATTGGTTACTTTTAATTACTTATAAAAAGCAAGGGGCTAGGTAACTGTATATGACAGTTATTTTTACAAACTCACAAATGTAATAAGATGGTCTGATATTTACTAATCCCACTGAACAAAGTGGTAAAGGAAAAAGATGAGTTCAGGGATTCAAATTCCTAGTCCAAGTGCTATATTAAAGACCTGAAACCTACGTGTGTGCCCTGAAGGGCAGACTCTTATCTCCTGTAACAGCAGGGCTGAGATTACTGGCCATCAAACTCATAATCTCATCCTGCATCAGGCTGATAGACAATGCAAGTTGAACTCCCAGCTTCTCAGGGTGTCTACTGATACCTTGATTGGTAAGAAATGGATCTTGAAAACTGGAATATGTACATGTGGTAGGATCTTGATGAAACCTAGGACACTAAGCACCTATATCTGATGAATAGTCTTTGACCCTGGAAGCAGCTTTCCTACCTACAGTGTGAGGGGATTAACCCTGCATTGACTAAGGAGCCTACAGTGGCACCAGTTAAGGCAGTTGTCATGCAAGACCATGGATTCCTCCTGGGACCCACCCCATCACCTCTCTTTGCTTTCTAGACTCATTCTCTAGCTGACTTCTAAAGGTGAGGTAGTAAGTATGATTCATGAGGAAATTCATGTAGATTGCCTACAATTAGTGAGTTGGAAATGCCAAACCTGCCTTGGTTTAATGTAGAAGAAAAATGAATTAATAAGGGTATGGAGATTAAAATTTTAGTGTGGATTTATAATTAAGATTTGTTTATCCAGACTTGGAATCTCAAAGACTTACCTTTCACCAAACTGTGAGAAGTAAATTTGTGAGGGGAGCCCTGTCATCTTTGAAGAACTTATCAAATCTCTCTTCTTTGTAGTCTAGCTCTTACAGTGGGACTAGAGTGATTGAATCAGGAAAATGAAACTCATTGGAATTGCATCTCAGGGTAGCAGGGGCCAAATGGCAACATTCAATCATTAAAGGCAAGGTGGGCATAGTTACTCTAGTGGATGGCAGAGTCGAAGAATAGACTAGTCTGACTCACACAGGTCTAATAACTAGCTGATCATGGTGTCCCTAGAAGAGAAATAGAAGCCTGTTAAATTCTTACTTGATCTGTATAAGCAGAAAAGTTCTAGGTTGAGTGTACAAATGTCTAACCCCGAATCATATAATCAGTCATGATTTCTCAATTATTTCCCATACTTGGGCCAGTTTACAGACCCAGGACCCCTTGAGGAAGGCCCCCAATAAGTTGCCAAAATTTTATACTTACTCCTAGCCTTCCTCAAAAGGATCTATGACATTTCATTAGAGTAACTGTGCATTAGAGAAACAGTCACAACTTTTGAAGACTATTGGACACTGCCCCCAAACTAATAGTAATTCTAGGAAATCATTTTATCACTATAGTACAGCCAGAGGTGAGGCTCTGGAGATCAGGTGTGTCTCACAGTGGACCTAATGAGTCCCTGACCCATCTTGTTATTTCTCCAATTCTGGAATGCATATTTGGCATAGACATAGTCAGTAGTTGGCAGAATCTCCACATAGGTCCCCTAATCTGTAGAGTGAGGGCTATTTATCATAGGAAAGGCCAAGTGGAAGCCACTAGCACTGAATCTACCTAGGGTAATAGTAAATTAGAGGCAATATCACAGTCCTGGACAAATTGCCAATATTTGTACTACTGTCTTGACTTTGAAGGATGTAGAGATGGTGATTCCCACTGCATCCCCATTCAGTTAACCTATCTGTCCTGTGTAGAAGGCAGATGGATCTTGTAGAATTACAGTAGATTATCATAGGCTCCACCAGATGGTGACTCCAGTTGTAGCTACCATGACCATGTGGTTTCATTGAACAAATGACCTCATCTGGTATCCTGACCGTAGACATAAATAATAAAAGTGGCTGTAGCTCGGTGGGCACAACTGTGCACACTATGCCACCGTTTTACTTAGATTTGGTGGTGGCATACTATGGTAAATGCTTTCTTTTTGTGACTGAACTAGGGCAAAGAGGAACAATTCTCTTAATCCTTCTTCAGTATTTTGAAGAGTTTTTAAGTATTCCTTTGTGCTCATGGTAGAATTACTTCCACCTTGCAAAAGTATATGGATGTATATCACAACCTTTTGACTTGAGGTAAGAGAGTCTTTGCAGAAGATTTAAATGTATAACTGCATGTATATGGCCTTTGAATATATTTCATATACATTATAGCTACAAATGCTGCACTATCTATAGTATTCAATTTTGCTGATTTTGCCCTTAGACCCAGAATATGTCCTGACTTTACTGTTTATGCAATGTTCTATTTAAAGAAATACTTCACTCTGAGATTTTTTAATCATCTTTTTTTATCACCACTTCCATAAAATGACTGATTAAAATTAGTCATTACTATAAGTAGCATTAGTGTCTGCAATACTCCAGTGTACTTCAAAATAAAAGTTGAGAATAATTACTCAGATTGCTGGTTTCCTATTGATTATTCATAAAATACGGAAGAACAATAATAGCCAAAAGTTTTTTGTAGTGTTTCAATCCATGTATGCATACCTAAAAATGGCTCCTCCAATGTGTGATAGTGACATATGTTCCTGCACTTGAATGGAATAAATTCATTTATTAATGAACATTTTTTGGTTTAATATATTTAAATTGATTTATCTTAAACAATAATCATTTGCATGCTTTTACTAGCCTTGCACAATCAATAAGCAAATAGCAATAGAAAATTGCAGGTATGTTGAAGAGGATATTTATTCATTTGCTTGAATATTATCATAATCTTGCTATATGAATGTTATTTCATTTTTAATTTTTTTCCACTGTTTCATTACTTATGTAATTCCGGTTCCTATCACACCACATTTATTTCAAATAAATGCTATTCTGCAAATCACTTACCAACTTTGGATAATATCCAACTTTTTTTGGTCTAATTTCAGTATTTTTTAGAAAATAACACTTGGAAAATTAAATGATGAACAGTTGATTTTAAGTGGCACATACAGCATTGTATATTGAAAATAAATTTTCTGACAGTGAAAATTATTTTGATTACAATTAATACACAAGAATCAATTCCATTCTGGAATGATCCAAAAATGATATATAATATGGCAGAGGAATTAAATGTCTTATCTTCCTGCTTCAAAAGTATGACTCTATAAACATTTGGAAAGATGCATTATGCTCTTTGGCAAACAAAATAAGTGTCCTTGAAATCATATATCCTTCACTGTAATTGAACTTACTTGACATGTTGCTAACATCAGATAATTAAATGGAAACATAAGTACCAAATGTTTAAAGCAACTTTGTGAAATATCTTATGTATAAAACACCAAGTTCATGAAGTAGAAAATAAACAGGTACTTCAAGGAGAAGGAGAATTACATGAAACATAAGGTGCTATCTGCCAAGTAATCTGCATTTTGTAGTCAGTTGTCAAATATGATTAATTTTGAGTTCAGGGGACAGCCAGTACACAGTGGCCTTTGTTAGATCCAGAAATTTCCTATGCCCTTCAGTAATAGCTAGGATGAACCTGCTTAGCTATTTGATTTCTCCTGCATTGCATATAGATTAGAAACCTCATACATAGAGACACAATGAGTTTAGTTATATTTCCTATGGGAAAGAAAAAAAACACAGGACATGAGTAGGGATTTAGAAACAGCCATTCACATCTCCAATGATTCAGAATTATTTTCTAAGAGAATTCCAAATTGATTTAATAGTTTGAAAAAATATGTACCATGAAGCACTTTTTCTGCACGAAGAGTGGCGTAAAGGAAGCTGCAGGGAGACAGCATACAAGTGCTAAAATAATTGGAAAACTCATGTTGGAGGAAAATCACAGTCACTAATGTATAAAGCATGCCCTTAATAGGAATACTATTTTTTTTTCTTAGTTTCATTGTAGATCAGTGTGATTCCTGGGTATGCTCTACAATTTCAGGCACAGTTCATGAGCTTCTACTTTAACATTCTATGGTATTTGAAAAATACCATTCTTTTGCTTAAATATCTATGAAACACTTCTGGCCAATCTGAGTATGTGTTCATATTCCATTTAAAAAAATTTTTTTTAATCTTTATTTATTGAGAGAGTGAGTATGTGAGCAGGGGAGGAGCAGGGAGAGAGGGAGACACAGAATCCGAAGCAGGCTCTAGGCCCTGAGCTGTCAGCATAGAGCCCGACGTGGGGCACGAACTCATGAACCTTGAGATCATGACCTGAGCCAAAGTCGGACACTCAACCGACCCAGGTGCCCCCATATTCCATTTTTGATTGGAAAAGGATAGAGATGGTGTTTCTACACATAGATGCATAGATGATGTTGATGAACACATGTTGCTGATGAACACATGGGCTTAGTAGTCCACCTGTCCCATATACTACCTGTGTGATCTGGGACAAATTACTGAACTATTTGAATGCCTCCTGAAAAACAAAAACAAACTATAAGATGGACAGT
This sequence comes from Acinonyx jubatus, assembly GCF_027475565.1. Classification (NCBI taxonomy): domain Eukaryota; kingdom Metazoa; phylum Chordata; class Mammalia; order Carnivora; family Felidae; genus Acinonyx; species Acinonyx jubatus. The sequence continues at coordinate 60,044,521 of NC_069380.1, forward strand.
ATCTAAATCATAGGTTGGTTTGGAGGCATAAAGATAGACTATGTACAGTGGCCGGCACAGTTCTGGGGAAGTGTTATCTATTCCAATTGTAATACTGTTATTGTTATTTTAGTCTCTTCATTCTATTTAGAAAATTCCAAGAGTACATTTCCTTAGATGTTCAATACCTTTTTTTTCTCCTTGTAATAAAAAGTCCTGAAGAGGGTTCAGAAACAAGATCAGAAAATGTGTTTTGTTGCTGTATGCATAGGCAGGTAGAAGCAGCGAATTGCTTACCTGCAGACCTATTACTGATAACTCAGCACACACTGTGCATTGTGAGCATGTGCAAATGCCAGAGGGAGGTGCACCAGGTCTCTCTCCACTCTTCCCTACAGCGGTGCAGTCCTGGTAGTCCTTCCCTGTCAGGATGGTTTCAGTTGGAGTCATCACTTGGGAAGGCCTAGTAGGACACTAAATACAGATCGAAAGTGAGCTTGGTGGCATATTTGTTCCCCTCGCTCTCAACCTTCAAGGTCACCTTTAAGTGGCTTGATCCCTCAAGCAAAGGTCACTACTTGTTTTTTGTTTTTTGTTTTTTGTTTTGTGGGGGTGCTGATGGTATGAACTCAGCATCTATGGATTCTGGTAATTTTTCTCTTCCCTTGTCCTTCAGACTCAGGTTGCCTCCTTAACTTGTTAAGTCCCCCTGCATATACTGTATATAGAATTCTCTATCAGTTTCTTACTGCTGCTGTAACATTACCACAAACTTAGTTGTTTAAATAATACACATTTATTATTTTTTATCATTATTATTTATTATTTTACAGTCCAGGTGTCATTGGGGCTGCTTTCCTTTGGGATATTCTAGAAGAGATTCTTTACCTTTTCCAGCTTTTAGAGGTTACTGTCATTCCTTGGCCCATGGCCCTGTATTACCCTGACATTTACTTCTGTCATCATGTCTCCTCCTCTCTCTCACCTCACTCTTTTTCTTACAAAGACCTGTGTGATTACATTTAACCTATCTAGATGATCCAGACTCATTTTCCCATCTCCTTAGCCTTGACTTAATCACATCTACAGAATCCCCTTTGCTATGTAAGGTAGCATGTCCACTGGTTCTGGGGATTAGGACAGGGACATTTTATTTTTTGAGGGGGGCGTTATTCTACCTACCACAAGTTCCCAAGTAAAGAAATTATCATTTTATTCAATTTTGAGTGTGTCTTATCTTTTTGGTGGGACCCTCAACGATACCAGGCAACCAGTTTCTCTACTGTTACTCCTTTTGCAACATTTTATGTAAGTACAAGAATTTGAGAGGCACCAACTAATACCAGTGCTTTCTTTATACCTGTTCCCACTGTAACTGATGTGGTTTAAGCTAATATTACTTAATTTTTATTGCCATATCCTCTCCTCATTAGCACTTTTTTCCTTATACTGCGTGTATCTCTAAATATAATATCCTTAAAATGGAGCTGTTTGCTAAAAATAAACTTGAATTTCAGTGTCATTGGATTGTATTTTTTTTTAATGTTTATTTTTGAGAGAGAAAGAGAACGAATGAACACAGAAGCAATGGAGGAGCAGAGAGAGAGGGAGACACAGAATCCAAAGCAGGCCCCAGACTCCGAGCTGTCAGCTCATAGCCTGTCGTAGGGCTCCAACCACGAGAACATGACCTGACCTGAAGTCAGACATTTCACCAACTGAGCCACCCAGGCATCCCAGGATTGATATTTTAAACCAACCCATGTTAAGCAAATACCCCTGCACTATATATTTGTACTTTTAATGCAGAATTTTATTATTCATAAATTTGGGTATTTTAATTTTGTTGAATGAGTATAAGACCTTCATGTTTTCACAATCTTATTCTTGTTTAAAAAAAAAAAGGTAAAATTGATACTAAGATTCAATTTCAGTTTCTTAGATCCATTCAGGTAGAAGTGAATCCTTCATTTTCTAACCTGTAGGATTTAGGCATCATTTGTGGTATTTATCACAAAATATTTCTCTTCTTATATTTGTACTTAGATTTCAGATTTCAAGATCATTGGGTAGTTAGATTTTGTGTACCCCTTGCTATGGAGCATAGAGCACATTTATGCTGTTCTTACAGTTTTCCTTTTATCCAAGTTACCTGACTCTTTAAGGGTACTGAAGGAAGGACTCTGAACATGGAGCTGCACATCAGGGTGAATGCAGTATTTTCTTGTACAATGGATTTTAAATATGAGCATCAAACTGGGAGTTATTTTTCTAATTCATTGCCTAAAGTTCATCAACTGAATTATGGTTAGCTGGCCTAGCTGATGGCATAACAAATCATGCAAAAAATAATAAGACCTAATTTCAAAAAGGTGAAATTCATATAATGCCTGGTGACTCTTAAACATAGAAGAAGCTTAACAGAAAATGAGTTGTGTTTTGAGAAAAAGACAAAGTCTTGAATCAGCCAGGCTTGGGTGTTTCCTCTGGTTTTGCAACTTGTATGGTATATTACCTTGGCTATGTGGCTTAATGTTGGTGCACTTCAATTTATTCCTTTATTATTTACACACAGAATTTTTGAGAACTGAATTACAGATAGGTTTGTTGAGAAAATAATTTATGTACAATGTCTATTTCAGTATTCACTAAATTTGTGTTTCACAAAAATCTCAAAAGGAGATGATGATACCCAACTGCAAATCTGGGTCTTCAGGACCATGCACAAGGTCAGATACCAGCACCCAGGAAACACCCTAGAAATGTGTGATTAACTAGAAAGGGAGGAAAGGGCCTCACACAGATATTTTTATGAGATTCTTGGTTTGTTGCTGCTATTGTGGTTTTGTGTCTAAAATACAGGAGTCTATTTCTGCCTACTTGGAATCAACAAGGAAAATCACACAGACCTATTGGGGAGAGTTTTTCTTCATCAAGAAAACCTATCACTACATTAAAGTTCTCTTATTAGGTCTCAACAACCCCATTTCCTACATTTCCCTCCCGCTGTTCATGAAAATACTCCTGTTGTCCTCTCCTTTCTCCCCATGAATTTCTGAGAGTATTTTCAATGAAGTTGAGAGAGAAAAGGAAACTTCCACAGATAACAACTTAGGTTCAAGCATTTGTGGTCTAAAGACAATCCCGGCATGTCTTCTACATTTCTCTATGTTCCTGCAGATCTCAAAGAAATCAGGTTTCATCTAAAGCAGAATAAATGATATATGAAATTTGATTATTTTTAGAGAAAATTGGTTTCTTGTAGTAGATGATGTTAGTAGGAAACTAAAAGGGTCCTGTTGTCCCTACCCAATTTTTCAGACTTCCTCTGATAAATATTCTTCCACAACTATTAGATTTATTTAAAAACTACATTTCCCTTATAAGTATTATTGTAACCACCAGGCTATCTTCACTTTGTATCATTGTTATTCTACCTAGAGTCTAATTTGCCAATGCATTATAATCTAAATATTATAGTAAACAACAAATTACAATGGCTTTTGTCACAATACAGGGTAAAGGTTTCATCCCATACACATTGCAGTTTGATGACTTTCTGAAGTAGTCATTGACAAAATAGCACATGTTGAAAAGAAGCTTACTCTTTAGACCTATGCTGCAATCAAAAGAACACAACTATTTAACAAGGGAAGGATTAATTTGAACAGCACTGTTCTGTCTGGAAGGGGGGTGCGGGGGGGGGAGGGGAATTCTAGTATTGCTTTTGAAGGATATTCAGGGAGACAGTTATAAAAACGCAACAAGTTGAAATTTGTAAATTAATTTAGCAATTGCTGTGACAAAGCTACAGGCATAGAGCTAGCTAATAAAATGTGTCAATCATGTAGCACTTCTATAAAGGTGCAAGAGAGCAGTTATTGTAGACTTTAATGGTGCTGCAGTATTTAATCTTCTGGACGTGACCTTGTATAATAAATCCCAGGTTGTTTTCTGGGAAAGGAGAACTTATTGCAACGCAAAACTGTCATATGCCCAGTACCTTCCTTTCTCTTTTACCTTTATGTTAGGTGTTTTGTGGATTTCTAAATGAAGTTAATATGATAATAAAACCATTAGGGTTTTGCAGAGATGGAAGTACATACATGTATGAAGAAAATATAAACAAAGTCTTAAATTTTCCACAGGCAATATTAAATATGGTTTCCTCTGGATATAGACAAGAAATAGATATCCACTTAAGAATATAGTTAACCATAAATAAAAAATAGGTTAAATTCCCTCAGAATATTGAGTTACCAATTTCTGTCAATCATGTAGATTAACCTATAGAAGAGACAAGTTGTGGCCTGAGATTTTCTTTCAATCTAAACTAAGCTTTCATATTTTCTACAATAAATATTACACAGAATAAATACGGTTTCCACCTGCAAATTATAATGCTCTAAAATAGAATCCAATCAAAATAAAAATAAACTATTTAGAATAGTTTTAAATATACCAAGTACTCATGTACACATAAACAGGTACATACTCACATATAATCACATGTATATATGCAAGAAACACACACCTTAGTAACAATCTTGCAAAGTTTTATTAGTAAAGAGAAGTAAGTGTGTTTCAGTTCTAAAAGTTTTTCTGGGGTGCCTGGGTGGCTCTGTTAGTGAAGCGTCTGACCTTGGCTCAGATCATGATCTTACGGTTTGTGAGTTCGGCCTTGAGTTGGGCTCTGTGCTGACAGCTCGGAGCCTGGAGCCTGCTTCGGATTCTGTGTCTCTTTCTCTCTCTGCCCCTCCCCAACTTGCGTTCTCTCTCTCTATGTGTCTTAAAAAATAAATGTAAAAAAAAATTTTTTTTAATTTTTTGGTGTAATCTTTTGGGTTTCTATATAGAGTATAATGTCTGCTAATAGTGAAAGTTTGACTTCTTCCTTGCCATTTTGGATGACCTTTATTTTTTTATTGTCTGATTGCTGAGTCTGGGATTTCCAGTACTATATGAGTGGACATCCCTACCTTTTTCCAGACAATAGAGGAAAAACTCTCAATTTCCCCCCATTGAAGATGATGGCCTTTCATACATGACCTTTGTGATGTTGAGGTAGTTCCCTCTATCCCTACTTTGTTGAGGGTTTTTAACAAGAATGGATGCTGTACTTTGTCAAATGTTTTTTTCTGCATCTATTAAGAGGATCATATGGTTATTATGCTTTCTTTTATTGATGTGATGTATCACATTGTTCGATTTGTGAATATTGAACCCCCTTGCAACCCAAGAATAAATCCCAATTGATTGTGGTTATGATTCTTTTAATGTACTGTTGGATTTGATTTGCTAGTATTTTGTTGAGAATTTTTGCCCCCTAAAGTCAAATCTCCGCATTCAAATTCTGGTTCTTAGGATCTATTATTCTTAGCCTCATTGTGCCTCATTTTCCTCAGCTATATGAAAAAAAGTAAATGATATAGATACCTAACTCAGTATTGTTAATAGGACACAATATGCAAATATATAAAAAATGCAACTGAGAGTAATATCTGACACATACTAATCTCAGTAAACTTTAGGTTTTATCCTTCTGTACTTTATCTAATATTGATATTTCACTTTATGGTTCTCAGAGAATTTCCTCAAATACCAACCCTACTTAAAATATGATGATATATTACTCTGTGAAATATGTGTTCTATTTATTTTTCACAAAGCAGGGAGGTTTCTAAATCACTGGAGATGAAGATAGGGATTGAGAAAGGCTGCACCAAGGAAAGGCATTTACATTTCGTATCCAAGAAATGCCAACTCTGGATAAAGAAAAAAAAAAAAAACACAACATGTCTGCTTCCAAAGAGGAATAATATGGTAAAGAAAGGTCTCCCAAAGTTCCATATCCAGTAAGTTGGACCAAACCCTATACATTCAGTATGTAGAGTTTCAAGTAATAAAATAGTGTAGTGGAGGGGAAAACATGGAGGGGCTGAAAAGCTACATTGCTTGGGTATGTATATACTGGTTATACTGATTCCTCTTTAGGCAGGTTGCTTGATTTGTGTGTGTGCATGTGCGTGTACTGTATCTGTATAGTGAAAACTACATAGTGAACTATATATTTAATATATATATATATATATATATATATATATATATATATTTGAAATAGTGAACTGCTTCAACTGTAGTGAAATAATGGAACTTCCATGACATTTGACATTTGTAAAGTACCTGAAACTGTGGCTAGCATATCATGAATGTTATTTATGTTTTTGTTAAATAAAATGAAGAGGAAACTGATAATTAAAAAAAAAAAAGTGCTGGGGTTAGTTTTCAATTTATTTTACTGTTTGACCCAAGGAATTTGTACTTCTAAAAAAATGTTTTTAATGTTTTTATTGTTTTGGAGAGAGAGACAGAATACAAGTGGGAAGGGGCAGAGAGAGAAGGAGACACAGAATCTGAAGCAGGATACAGGCTCTGAGCTGTCAGCACAGAGCCCATACGGGGCTTGACCTTGTGAACCATGAGATCATGACTTGAGCTGAAGTCAGATGCTTAACCGACTGAGCCACGCAGGTGCCCCGGAATTTGTACTTTCAGATAAGTTTTGGAACAATCTTTTTTTCAATAATTTGTGTAAACCTAAGTTGTGGATGGTATTAAACAATACAGATGTCCACACTCTCCTCTATAGATAATGTAATTCAAAGAAGGGTGATCTGATTCAGGGATCTGCATAATAGCAAAAACTAAGTAGCTCTGGTCCAGGAGTAGATCTGTTGGCACTTTGAGGAAATCTGCTATGGGAGACTGTGAACCAAGTTATACAAACTTGAGTCACCGTTACTATTTCTGTAGTCTCCTTCACAACAACTGGGATTTATTTTTCCAGAAGGAAAGATGAAAACTGGAACATGCTGGCTGCTCTAGAGAACACCTTCTCTTCATTCTCTCTGAACATAATCAAGTGTTTTTCAGCTCTGTGGATTTTTGCCAGCTGTGTTTAGCTGAGGGGTTATCAGACCATGATTGAAAATGAGAAATACTTAGGAAGGCGGAATCCCTCTTCCACCCAAACTGAGAAATATAAATTTGACCTCTTCCAAGTTACAGTTGAAGTGGAAAGTGGCTTTATGGCTTCTGAACTGATAAAGAGCAAAAGGGACATGCTCCTGCAGACACCACAGCCCCTAATCATAAGTAGCACAGCCTGCCCGGAGCCAGGCTGAGCCTCAAACAGCAGGCACTTTCCTGAAAAAGAATTGATTGAGTAGTGAAAACCTAAGTCTACGTCTGTAGTACCTGCAACTAAAAAAAAATTTGTAAAATATCACAGAAACATATTTGATTCTTCAACACCACCTCTGGAATTATGTGAAACATAGAACCAACCATTGTCACAAAAATATTTTAATGTCCCCCAAATATATTCACCTTCTCCATATGTGAAATGTGGAATTAAGTGCTTTTCATGATTGAATGCTCATAGATTTGTAGTTGTGAGAGCCCTACTAAATATGCTCTTTTGTCTCTTCTCCAGGAAAGATATTTCCCACAATGGCCAGTGTCCTGGGGACAATACATTGGGATCTAATCAGTTCATAGTCAACACAGTTTATCAAATGCAAATTATCAAGGCCTTGTGTATTTGCATATACACCATAGTTCTTAAATTCCTCCTCATTCTAAAGAAGGGAATGGAGAGAGATTTAATCCATTTGTTTTTGTTTTCTGGAGATAACATCTCTGTGCTCTTTCTCCTTTTCTTCAGAGCCTTTTATTGATTTCAACATGCACACAAGACACCATTGTCATGTGCCATGTATTGATGTAGAGAACAGAACTTATATTTACAAGTTTGCTTTCCAGGGTGACTTCCTTCTCAGGTTAATTAGATCATCCATTGGTGCCTTAGCTTCTTGGGAATCTAGCCCTTCCCTGTGTCAATTCCCTGTCCTAGCAGAGGTATTATAATGGCAAAACCAAAACTGGTTCCTATTCATTTCTGCCTGTCAAAACCCTAAGCATTCCTTCATACTGTGCCGGTTACCATGCATTTATTCTTGAATACTGGGATCACTGAGCCAACTGTGCTCTTTCCCACAAAATGTAGCAACTATTGCCATTTAGCATCATCTGCTGGAAATATATAATCATCTGTATTTTTTATTCATCTGTATTTTTCCTTTATATCATTATTATCACCTCCTTTTCTTTCCCAGTTTTATCCATGTGCACACACAAAGCAGTAAGTGAATGTTTATATTCCTATATATACATCTCATTATTATTTTATGCATAGTGACTTCAGTTGTGATCTCTAAGATCAAAAGATGTACTTGAAAATAAACCACGAATATATATAGAAATGTAAGATGTACAATTATTCATATGGAAAGTTAAATGAGAACAAATATTCATTATTAAGAATAGACATCTACTCATCCTGGACCTTGATTAGCAAAGATTTTTCAAGTTACAGTAGTATCGGCTTGTTATTTCACAGTTACATACTTTCTGCTTTAATACGTGAATCAACTGTGGTCTGTGAATAGTGGAAGAAAAAGATTCCCATTGTAATGGAGTATACTAATAAAGGCACTTATTTATGTATCCTTGTGTGGCCACTGACGTGGTGTGTAATCTTGGCCAAGTTACTTAACCTCTTTATACCTAAATTCCTCCTTGGTAAAAAGAAGATAATTACATAGTATCTAGTTCTTTGGCATATTTTGAGTGTTAAGTATTACAATCCATGTAAAATACTTAAAACACTGCCTCATATAGTTACAACCTGGTAAGTGTTAGCTAGTTGCTAAGGGCTTACTATATACCAGTCATTGGCAAGGATACAAACACGAATGTCCAATGGTCCTGAAAGAGAATTGTGATTTATTTTATGTTATGTTATGTTATGTTATGTTATGTTATGTTATGTTATGTTATGTTATGTTATTTTATAACATTTATTTATTTTTGAGAAGAGAGAGAGCATGAACGCGGTAGGAGAAAGAAAGAGGGAGACACAGAATCTGAAACAGCTCCAGGCTCTGAGCTGTCAGCACAGAGCCCGACGCAGGATTTGAACTCACGGACCATGAGATCGTGACCTGAGCCGAAGTCGGACACTCAACCGACTGAGCCACCTAGGCGCCCGTGATTTATTTTAAAGAAGTTTAAATGCCCAGTATTTTTTTCATTTACTCAACAAAAATTTCTTGAGCAGCTACCATGTGCCTTGTGATGTCATAGGTATAAAGTTGACAGGTGAATTCCCTGCCATTGTGCAACTTACATTCTACAAGTGGGGAGAGAAGTAAATGATTGTACCAATAAGCTAATGCTGTAACATTGGGTAAAGAAACACTGTGAACACAGCCAAGGGAATAAAAAGTGACCACAGATATCCTATAGACTAGGGATAAACCAGCCTGATTAGAAATAATGAGAATGAGACGGGAAAATTCCCAATCAGATTTTTCTAGAGGGAGGAAACAGTAACAGATGCAAAGACACCTGCATAAAAACTTTGGTGTACGTGAGTATCAGAAGGAGGCCCACAGGCTACAGGTTGGTATGTGGAGGGCAGAAGTAGGAGGTGAAGTGGGAGAAATAGGCAGTGGCCCCATCTGTATCGCCTTCAAGTTGTAGGAAGAAGTTTGGATTTTATTTCAAGGCAATAGAATACCTCTGGAGGGTTTTTAAGAAAGAAAATAACATAATCTGATTTCTGTGGTAAAATTTCACACTGACTGCTGTGTAGAGAATGGATTATAGGAGTGGAAATGAGAAGGCCCAGACAAGCATTAAGAAGCAGTTCCAGTTGTCCAGTGTAAGGGAGTGGTGGCTTGGTTAGGAAGCCAGAGGATATATTTGGGAACATTGATTTACTTGGAATCATTACCCAAGAAGAAAATCTTACCCCTTGTAATTTAATTAGTGCATGATGCTAATTAGTGAATTACAATGTGGTCTCTTGCATGAAATGAAGGGTAAGAAGGATAAGCAGAGTTTGACAACTGGTATCAATAGATCAGACTATGGGTTAGATATCAAATATCTAAGATTAAATTGTATAATATACAGTATTTTATATACATATATATATATACACACACACACACACTATATGTTCTCTCATTCCCCTCCTCACAGAATGATTTATTTTCACTGTTTAAACACACACATGGCAACTGAAACCAGTTGGAAAGTTTCAGCATTTCTGGGAGGAATGGGGAGGAAGAACTTTTGGAAAATAAACTGAATGTTTTGAGGGCTGTCACAGAGGTTTGGTTGCTGATGTTGAAATTATAAGTCTCTAATGGTATGCATTAAAATCCTGTTTTATTAATCTGGATATAAGAGTGACAACTGATGTTATCATAAGTGAAAAAAATAATCACTTACCTATATGTTACCTAGGAAAAACCAGAATTGATAGGTATTTGTTTACACAGACATTTATTCAGCATTTATTACATACCAGCCTTAGACTATGCTCTCAAGTGTTTTTTCAGTTATTTGAGGGGACTGAGGCATATAATCTGATCTTTTGAATGTAAGATGGAAAGTGGGGGGTGGGGGAGGAAGGCCCAGAAGTACCCCCACAGCTCAGCAGTAGGGCAGTTGTCCCATCTTGTACATTCTGGGGTGGGACTTGGTAGAAGAGATGGAACTCTGAGGTGACTTGGAGAAATGAGAGCATTGTAGGTGAAGGAAAGTGGCCAGTGACTTTCCTGAAAAGCGGATAGCATGAGTAAAAGAAGGGTGACCTGAAAAGTATGACTGAAACTCAGGGCAGATACTTGCACATTGCAAGAACATAGTGGGGAGCTGTGAGATCTGATGCTTATAGTATCTAAGGAAGATTTCATTGTACTTGCTGATTTTATTGACTTGGTCTGTGATAAGGATTGACTGAAGAGTTATAAGCCAATGAGATCTTAAGGGTACTTTAATATCTACCCATAAAGAAAATGAAAATGAAAAAAAAATCAGATTATCATTCAGTACTTTTACATTTATATAATATTAATTATACCCACCTATATACAAAACTTAAAATATGTATATTTAGTAGTAATGAATGAAATGTATATGTGTATGTATATATATTGAGATTTATTGAGATTATAAATAGATGCTAAACTCTGCCCTAAATACTATCTTACCTGACTTATGTTTCCATATAACATTGTGGTTGATGGTCTTTTTATACTATTTTCAGCTGCTAATGTTATTTCTTAAGTATGTATAAATGGTAGCTAAGTGTAATTCTAACTATAAAATTCTAGACAGAGAACTCCTGCTCCAAGTCCACTCTTTCTAAATGTAGTATTTGAAGCTCTATGCCTTGTTAATTTACCAGAAATTCAATAGATACTACTTATAGTAGTTTATTGGGGTTAACGTAACAAAATACCACAAATTGGGTGGCTTTGCCAATGAAAAATAGAATTGGACAGAATTAAATAGTCAAGTAAGACTTCATTCAAGACTAATGCAGTAAGGATGAGAGATTGAACTCACCTTTGTTCAGACAAAAGGCAGGAGAGTTTTTCAGCACTGGGGTGAGGTAGCCAAGTACAAGACAATGGAGGATAGGTTGGTCAGTGCCATTAGGTCATCCCTGTTTGCCATTTGCTGCTTAAAGAAGTCTGGCTCCTTCTCCCCTACAGAGCCTGGGGATAATGGGACCCTATTGTTCTTGATGTTTACATTTCAAAAGAATGTCTCCTGGGTCCTTGAGAAAGATTGTCCTGGCTTGTAAAACTGGAAGGAGGAGGGGAGAAGATTTCCATCTCCAAGGAATAGAGAGAAAATATATATAATTGCAAGTTTTTCTAAAGTAAATGTGCTAAGATAAGGAAGCTCGGCACAAAAACTCAAGAAGAAACCTGCCTAAAGTTTAGTCAAGCTGAGGGGAATGTTAAGGCCCTTTTGGTCAGCTTAAAGAAAGTCATTGTCTCACAGTTGCGGTGGCTAGAAGGCTGAGATAAACATGTCAGTAGGGCTGGTTCCTTCTGAAGGCTGGGAAGGAACATCAGTTCCAGGTATCTCTCTCAGCTTCTGGTAGTTTACTGTCAATCTTTGGCATTGCCTTGGCTTCTGCTGCATCACCTTGAAAGCTGCCTTCATCTTTATACAGACTTCTTCCTGTATGCCTGTCAGTGTCCAAATATCCCCTTTTAATAAGGACACAGGTCTTATTGGATTAGGGGCCTATCCTACTCCAGTATGACCTCATCTTAAGTAATGATATCTGCAACAATCCTATTTTCAAATAATGTCACATTCTGAGATACTGAGGAATAGGACTTTCAATATATGAAACACAATCCAACCCGTAATGTGTAGTATTTATGAGTTAACGGGCACATTTAATAACTCAAATGGCTCCTGCATATTGAGAATTAACACTCAAATGGATTCTCACTGCAGTATAAGACTCTGAGTCATTTGGTTTCATTCATAATGATGTGTAGCATTTATTATAATTAATGTTTTTAATATATATATTTACTCTCTGATTAATAACCCTTTATTTTAGAGAGAGTGACTACATATAAATATTTATTATTAACTGCTTATAGTAAATTTTCTAGTTATATCTAAAAATGAAGAGTAATTTCTCCTTCCATATATTTAATATTTGTATATATTAAATATATATTATTAGGTAACTTAAAAACTCCATGACTAGATTTTTATAGGATTTTGACTTAATGCAGTTAAACTCAATTAATGCATATGAGGTACATTTCCAATTAAAAAATTAAAGTCAAGAAAGAAAAACAGTGTGTCTGAATTTTCTTAGATATACAGGATTCTTAATCACAGTTTTACTGATTAGAAAAGTGTCTGTTATTTCAGTATACATAATTATATCTCCATGTTAATATTTTTGTGTCTTCCTTGTTACCTGAATTTATACACGTTTTTATCAAAGTAGGGTACAAGTTCTATTGTATTTGACCACATGAAAAGGTGTTGCCTAAACCTGTTTTATTTTGTTTCTCTCTCTCTAAGGGATATTCAGGTTCAACAGGAGATGACAGAAGAACAAGATGATGGAGCAGTGGCCAGTGGGACAGGAGGGTGTGATTATGTCAACAACAAAGGCAAACTTGAAGAGCAAAGCATAGCAGTTAAAGATGTCTCCGTACAACAGGGTAGGTGAAAACAGTGTTATAAAGGGTCAAATATTATATATATGTAATATATATATATCAAAGAAAATAGTTTTCTCAAGTTTGTTAGAAACAAGAAAGAAAAGTAAAATATCCTTTTGGAAGGAATTTATGACATAATGGTAATTGGATACTTTTTAAAATAGAAAGTAGCAGGATGTGGTAACCGTTTTTTTTGTGTGTAGGATAATGTAGTTATACCTAAATAAAGTTTCCTATAAATAATTTAATTTAAAATGACAGAAATGAGATTTAGAGTTTTGACTGAAAAACAGTTGGTGTTGAAAAGAAAAGGAGTTTAATCTTGGATCACTGTGCGCTGTGAGTAGAAAGTGAATGAAAGACTCTTCTAGGAGGAAATGTTGAGGCTAAAAGAAGTCCAGTGACTTCGTTCTCTCTTATATTGAAGTGTTCAAGGTTTGTAACTAAAGTCGTTTGCTGAAAAGAAATTAAAATGTGGGGGAAATAAAATCTAAAAGAACTGATTACTGGCCATGGCCTACCATTAACTTCCTTTACACTGAGTCTTCTTTCTTAACAATATGGTTTTATGGTTTTCTTAATGTGTATAAGCAAATGGACTACTGTGGCATTATGTTAATTATGATGATTTGGTAATCCTTATAGTATCCTACTTTTTATAGTTAAAGAGCTACACGGATTGTTTATACTACATTAGATCCTGTATTTTTTCTCTAATTTAGAAAAAAAATTCTATCATTTATCATGGGTTTTATAGGTGAAGGTTTTGCTTCACTTTGGGATTGTCTGGTCTGGATGTATATGTGGAAATTGTTTTGCTAAGTAAATATTTGGGTTAAAACACAGGTAAGTGTTACTTAATGAGTGATGTGTAGCATCTAAGGCCTTGAATAATTGTGGGGAAAAAAACAAAACAGCAGCCTATGGAACTACTTAGTAGTTACCATGACTAATAGGGTAAGTCTTCCTTAGCAAACTGAGTATCTAAAGATGCGGTTTCCTATTTATTTCTGATAATGAGAATGCTGTATACAGGAGGAATTAGATGGCAATTTTTAGTTGTTGAAGTTGCTGAAGCATTTAGGCTGCTAAGATATTGTTTGTTTAATGTGTGACATTTATGGGAATCCAAGTGTACTTTTAGTAGCACATTTTAGATAATGTTTGGTAGTTTGGATTCAAAATCCAGATTATGTGAGTAAATACTAGGAAATAGTTGACAAAGTATGGGAATGGAACAGTTTTACATAAATGTATGTGTGATAAACTCGTTGTAGGTGTCAATATCTTACTGATTTCTCGTTAATAATAACGATTTTATTTCATCACTGAAGCCTATTATGGGCCACATTTGAAAAAGAAATGGGAAGGAATCTAGCCTTATAGTTTTGTTATGGGAGATGATAACAGGAAATGTATATTTTAGAGGTTGAGTTAACTCTATATAGAGTCAAATATGAACTTTCTAAAGGCAGAATGCATCTATATGCATGAGCCATATTTTTCTAAAGAGTAAGACGTTAGGATTCTTAATATTAAGCTGGTATTCAAGGGCTTGTAAAATTTTGATGACAAAGGTTTCTGTTTTAATATGTGAGTTTTATGAAATCCTCTTCTTCAGTCTCTCCAATGCTTTTTATGTCATTTCTCTTTAGTTGTATACTTGGCATAGTTAATCCAAACTTTATGCCTTCTCACTTTTTGAGCATTGATACATAATTCCCAATATTATTTAAAGTGAGTATTTACATTTTTAAAAGAGAATAAAGAATAAATTAAGAGTTGAAGGTCATTTAGAAAGATGGTAAATTTACTTCTATGTTAAAAAATCTTGATGACTGTCAAACTTCCTGATTTCAAGCTATATTATGAAGTTATGGTAGTTGAAATAGTATCTTACTGACATAAAAACAGACATAGAATAATGGAACAGAATAGAGAGCCCAGAACTACACAGTCATGCACAGTCAACTAGTGCATACACAACCCATGCATACACAGTCAACTAGTAGTTAACATTGGATCCAAGAATACTTAATGGAGAAAAGACAATTTGTTCAATAAATGGTGCTGAGAGTATTGTATATGCATAGCTAAAAGAATGAAACTAGACCCCTATCTTATACCACTTATAGAAATTAACTAGAAATGTATTAAAGACTTATATGTAACATCAGAAACCATAAATAAAACTCCTAGAAGCAAACATAGAAAAAAAGCTCCTTGACAATGATCTTCTTTTGGAGATAACACCTAAAACAAAAGCAATAAAATAAATAATAAGTGAGACTACATCAAACCAAAAACTTTCTGCATAGCCAAAGAAATGATCACCAAAATGAAAAGACAACCTGTGGGGTAGTAAGGACTATTTGCAAACCATCTATCTGTTAAGGGGTTAATATCCAAAATATATAAAGAACTCCTACATCTCAATAGCAAAACAAATACATAATGCAACTTAAAAATGGGCAAAGGACCTGAGTAGACATTTTTCCAAATAAGATATATGTATGGCCCACAAATATGTGGAAAAATGCTTGACATTATTATGCAAATCAAAACCACAGTGAGGTATCATCTCATGCCTGTTAGAATAGCTCTCATCAGAAAGACAAGAGGTAACAAATGCTGGATGTGGAGAAAAGGGAACCCTGTGCATTGGAGGTGGGACTGTAAATTGGCATAGCCACTATGGAAAACAGAATGGATGCTTATCAGAAAATACAATAGAACTACCATATTATTCAACAATTCCACTTCTAGTAATTTACCTGAAGAAAACGGAATCACTATGTTGAAGAAATACCTGCATCCCTATGTTCATAGCAGCATTATTTAGAAAAACTAAGACATGGAAACAACTGTCAGATGAATGGAAAATGATGTGGTATATGTAGATATGTGCAATGAAATAGTATCAGGATATAAAACAAGAAGAAATTATGTCTTGAGACACAACATGGGTAGACTTGAAGGCATTGTGCTAAGTCAGTGGAAGGCAAATAGTGTATGATCTCACTTAATATGTGGAATCTCAAAAAAATAATAATTAAAAAAAAAAAAACTCATAGAAAAAGAGACCAGATTCCTGATTACCAGAGGCAAGGGGTGGGGTGGGAATAGGGGAAATAGAGAAAGGTGACCAAAAGTTATAAACTTCCAGTTATACCTTCCAGAGTTGTAATGTCTAACAAAATGACTATAGTTAACAATGCTGTACGATATGTATGTATATGCATATATATATGTGTATACCTATATGACAGTTTAGAAAGTAAATTCTAAGAGTTCACACAACAAGGTAATTTTTTTGTATCTATATGAGATGATGGATGTTAACTAAGCTTATTGTGGTAATCGTTTCATAATATATGCAATTCAGATCATTATGTTGTATACCTTATGTTACATACACTGCTCTGTATCATTATAGCTTAATAAAACTGGAAAAATATAATGAGTCATAGATGGGCAGGTATTAAATTAAAAAAAAATGAAATATTTCCTTGATGAAACATGGTGTAATAACCTCCTATCATCCCAAATGTTTGAAGTCTTATTTTCATTGAAATCATTCTGTACTGTGTAAACTTTTTAAAAATAATGTGTAAGTAGAATAAAAAAAAAACTTGAAAAACAGTGCAATTTTTTATTTTGATGTAAAAGATGATGGTATAATTGTTTTGCACTATGATCTCTTTTACCTTTAACTTTAGCTGTGTTTTTTAAAAATGTTGACTTCAGGGGAACCTGGGTGGCTCAGTTGATGAAGCAAAATTTTTTTTGAGTTCTCTTACTGACAAATATGCTACTTTCATTTATTTCTTACATTTATGATTGAAAGAAATAATATATTTCTCTTTTAGTTTAATAAAAATGAAGCTATACTTTCCACTTCAATTCACAACTCCCTGATTTCTGTTCACAGATGACTCTGTAGTCTGTGGACCCCTGTTCTAGTATTTTAATTTTCCTACTATCAACTTCACAATGACAGCTTTTAAACTACGAGATGTGCATTTTTACTCCTCTTATTTTTCCAGATCCTATCAATCTTTTGAAAATAGCATATGATTTTGAGTCCTATAAGTCAGAGGTGAAACAAGTATTTGTTGCGTCTTAGCTGCCTAAAACCAAGCAAGCCACGTGCTTTCCACGCATGCTCCCTCACACACTTCTTACAAAAGTTTTGGGAGAATTAGAAATAATTACTATAAACACCTGGTACTCCACGTGGTGAGATTGTTCTAAATAAGTAGTAGCTTTAAAAAAAGGATCAGGCAAATCTTAACTTATCCATGCAGCATGTAAGCTCTCACCAGCGTGGTTTACAAATTCAGATTACAAATTCACTTCTGAATTTTATAGAAAGATACAGAATAAGAGAGAGAAGTGAGACAGTGGTGGGGATTGGGCTAATGGGAACTAGAAGAGGTAAACTAAAAAATAAAAGAATTTGGGGTGTTTCTATAAATCAGTCCCCAAGAGGGGCACCTGGGTGGCTTAGTTGGTTAAGCGTCCGACTCTTGGTTTTGGCTCAGGTGACGATCTTACGGTCCATGAGTTCCAGCCCTGTATCCACTGGGCTCTGTGCTTACACCATGGAGCTTGCTTGCTATTCTCTCTCTGCCCCTCTCCTTTGGTCTCTCTGTCTCTTTCTCTTAAAATATATAACTAAACTTAAAAAAAAATGTTGACCTTATATTCACCTTCAGACTACGACATTATTTTGCATTCAAAAAGAGATACCTGACAGTACTATTTTGGAAACAGACATTAAGAAGAAAATGAATACAGATTTGACAGACAATAGCTAGAAATGTTTGATATTCCAATTATTGTTACAAACAATAAAAATGACTTCCTTCTGCCCCTGGAATTGTAACATCACAGCAGTGAAAATTTTATCTTTTAGAGAATGTATATTTTCATATTACTAAAAGCTTATTTAAGAGAACGTTTTTCACAGGGTTTCCTGTCTAACTTCACATTTCCAATTGTACCTTTTTTTTTTTTTTTAATCCAAATGACTGTCTCATGTGCACAGTCTTTTTACCTTTACTCAGACGCATTAGAATGGGCCTTGGGCCTGGAACACTTCTGAGATAAAGAGCCTAAACAGCCTGTGCTGGAATGACCACCTTGTGTGGGTATCTTTCTTGTTTCATGTTCATTGAGTATTCTTTTGTTTTTTCTTAAAGCACGTATGTTACATGATACCTGGTCAACCCCACTGTTACATCTGTCTTCCTTAGGGAGAGGACAGTGTTCCTTCCACTGTGGTATGAAAGGGATATGCATAAGGAAATTCACAAAGAGGGGTGCCTGGGGGGTTCAGTCAGTTAAGCATCTCTTTATTTCAACTCAGGTCATGATCTCACACTTTGTGAGATCAAGCCCCATGTCTGACTCTGCACAGACAGCACAGAGCCTGCTTTGGATTTTCTTTCTCCCTCTCTCTGCCTCTCTCTCTGCCTCTCTCTCTCTCTCTCTCAAAATAAACATTTTGAAAAAAAGAAAAAAATCTCTATGAGAGATGTCCTGTCCCTGGGTAACCAACACCCACCTTTGAAACTGATCTTCTTGTCTGTTTTCTATGTTTAATAAAGCATTGCTACACCCAGTTATTGACTGTGTTCTGTTTTCTTTGGCAACTCTGATACCAAGTTGCAATAGATGGAAGTGTTTATAGTTCTTCCCTGGGATGGAAATAGTGCATGGTACTCTGTTCAGTAGTCTTTCTCTGGAAAAGAAGGGGAGAAAAGTTGAGGCAAAACTAGCAATCTTAAACATTCAGACAAAAATTATATAATTTTATGTAATACGTATTTTATATAATATGTATATTGTATATGTTATTATTATGAAATATTTATACAGATAGTGCTATTTAGGAGCAAGTATCATGAACTCAAAAGATCCCAAAAGCTGGGGTTTGAATTTAAGTTCTCAATTATTATTTGTGCAGTCTTTAATAAATTATTTAAAAATTGGAAATATTTTACCACTGCATTTTTATGGATAAAAATAAGGTAATGTTTGAGTGATTTTCAGTTTCTAAAGAAACCTAAATATATAAAACAAACATGGAACTGTTTAGCCACATGGACACACATAATATCATGACTTTATATTGTTGCAAACTTTTTTCAAAATACTTCAAAATAATTTCCAGTGTTACTTGATGCTGATCAATGTTTCCTTTAATCTATTTCAATCTACTTCATCACTTCCAAAAATTGTAACTTAATGGGCTGTTAATTGTACCCTTTTTCTTTTCTGCAATGTAAACATAGATAAAATTTTCAATTATTTATAATTTCCCTGGTAAGTAAATAATATTTGGCCTGGAAAGTGCAGTGGCATACTACCTGTGAAAATGTAAGATGCCTTTGTCCAACAAGTCTGAGTAAATTTTTAGACTCGGAGTGGCCTGTTACGGGTGTATGAGCAGACTATGTCAATTTCAAGTATATTGAAAGACTTAGGAATTGTTCCTGCAACTGAACTGTGCATGGTGTACATTTCAAATTTCCTTTGGTTTACATGGTTGACTATATATGTATTCTATAAACTGGGTTGCTAATGTGACAATAGGACCAGAGAGAAAAGGAGAATCACCTGATAAATAACATACTGATAACTAAGAAATCATCATCATCATACTCATTCATTTGCAAGTGAATCCATACTGGGATTTGGTTTCCTGATAAGTTTCCCTTTCATGCTATAAAGTTTAATTTTAAGTTTATTTTTGAGAGACAGAGACATAGTATGAGTTGGGGAGGAGCAGAGAGAGAGGAAGACCCTGAATCCAAAGCAGGCTTCAGGCTCTGAGCTGTCAGCACAGAGCCCAATGCAGGGCTCTAACGCACAAACCGTGAGATCATGACCTTAGCCAAAGTCTGACACTTAACCGACTGAGCCACCCAGGAACCCCCATACTGTAAAGTTTTAACATAATGTAAATATCCTATGATCTAATTAGTAAATACTACAGGAATGATAAGTTACAGAATAATTTTTAACAAGCAGATTGCATGATTATGAAAACTTCATTAATGTGACACATGTGAATTATCTAGCCACTGCATTTATTCCCAGATGTTACTTAAGACTACATCTCCAGAGAAGTGGGCATTTTATGCAATGTCTCGTACCTCTTTCTGGACATTTTAATTCCTCATAACATGAAAGAACTACAACCTTCTTAGATTAAAATGACTGTAGGGAATTTCAGTGACTGGATTAAATCAGAAAGTTAGTATATAAGTTAGGCAAGTTGTTCCTTTGATGCTAATAAGAATGATCAGACTATTTTCATGGAGTATTTGCTCTCATAGATATTTTGTAGCTTGACTTTAATCATATATTGTATCACCTATGAATTATTTTACAACAGTATGTGATTCAACCAGATAACAATCTCTTGACATGTATTGTTGAGGACAGAAATCTCTGTTGTGTTGTGTAGTTTTATGATTGATCTGGTCATAGGCTTTGCTGCCATGTAAATGCTGCTAAGTCTACATCTGGAAACACAGCTTCCAATCATCCTATTATGATAATCAAATACACCTTTAGGATTCCTACATCTCTTCTTTTGCTTTAGTTATTTTTTCTGCTTTGATAGGAGTTTTCCCCTCAACTATACTCCACTTGGTGGACTCATTCTTTAGCCCATTAACACTCTCTAAGGAGTGTAACATTTGTTGACAGAACAGATGAAAAAAAGAAAATAATTTCCTTCTTTCTCTGACATAACACAAACAATATGACTTTGATGCTGTGACTGATAGTATTATATAATTAGTTAAAAATTGCTATTATGTGATGGGAGATAAATATTCTTCACTTTTAACTGCATTCATTGTTACCCTCCAGTTTAGTACACATCCAAACAGGTACCCTCTGTTAATTCAGTTTGTGTGTGTGTGTGCGCACGCGTGCACATGCACCTGTGTGTGTGAGGTGGGGGGAGGCATATGTTTTCTAAGAAGTATTAAATCATATGCTCTAGTGCAGAGCTAAATTCACCATATTTGCTGTAGATTTTCAACATTTTCAAGACAGTAATAGCTAGCATCAGTAACAACTAAGTTAACATTTTGCTCCTCACAAAGATTTTCAAATATGTATGTGTGTATATATGTTCATATATACTTAAAATGATGTAATTGCATAAGCATTCCCTTAATTTGTGAAATATTTTACAACTAAAAGCAAAACCAAAACAACCATTTCATGTCTGTACTGCAGGTGTCTGGGATGTCAGATTATAACTGACTCTGTTTCTTTTCTACTTATTATAACAAAACAAAAAAACTAAAAATGAAATCATATTGAATGTAAATTTAAGAGTGTAGGTTTCATTTAAGGAGTTACTATCACTAATCCTGTCTTCATTGATATTGTGTATCATGATTCCTGTCTCTAGATTCCATTGCCTATAACAATATATTGTATTGATATATTACATTGTCTGTGCCTGAGGCACTGCTTTCATTTTCATGACATTCTGTTACTCACGCCATCTGTTTTTGAAAAACAAATATTACATCTTTTTTTTTTTTTTTTACGGTACAATGTAATTTCTTTCACTTTGGATAATTTTATATTTTCTTGGAAATTAGTTTCCTATTCATATTATCTTAATGTTATTAAAATATGTATTAAATATGAATATATTGAATTTTTCAATTACACAAATATTTTAGGTTCGATATAATGGAATGCATTTCCCAGAAGCCTTAAGATAGAAACTTACTTTTTTTTATCAAGTTTTCAATTTGACATCATGTTGGCAGTTGGTAAATTATATTAGGATCAAGTAAACCAGTTGATTTTTTTAATAGGGTTCAGCCTAAATTTGGATTATCTCCTCCATGTTTCTGACTAAAAGTAGAGGGACTCGTTAGATTTATGACAACATGTAAATATGTCCAAGCAATTCATGTTCAACAAAGTACAATATTTTCCCCTAAGCTTGGCATTTATCTTTATCCACAATTAATATTTAGTTATCTAATTTAGTTAATATACTAAACAGTAGCAACTGCCTTAGTCAACTTTGTGACTTCAAAATTAACTCAGTTTTTATCATGTAATAGACGCTCAGTAGATGCAAATAGAATTGAACTAAATTTGCTGAATGGTCTCAGCACGAAACAAATCTAAATTATTACTGTATCAAAATGTATGTAGCCTGTGTGAAACACAGCAAGAGGACAAAGTGTCAAGGTGTATCACAAATGATTTGAGACTAGTCTAAAAGAAGCAAGAAAGTAGGAATGTCTGAAATTATAAATCAATGACAAATGGAAAGGAAAGGAGATTATTAAATCACCTAGATTCCAGAGGTGTATATGTAGATAATAAGTATTTCTGGAGCCAAAGGAATGAGTTGCTAAACAAAGAAGAGCAAAGATTAGAATTTAAATGTCACATGGCTTAATAAAATATTTATATACAGTATTAACTTCCTCAGGATTTCCAAGAGATTCAACTTTAAAGAATAATCACATCTCAGAATACCCTCGCTCAACTGAGGGTGGTAGTTGTCCTAAAGCTCCTGAAAGGGCTGGGGGAAATGACAGGAAGAAGAATATCAACAGAGTATATAGTGGAGTGTTTTTTATCATTAATCATTTTTCACTTATAAATTTAAAACTGAAAGTTTATTATTTCAAAGTGCTTTTGTACGCTAATATTTTAGGTTATAAGTTTTAAGATATAGTCCAAGCACACAAAGTTACTTACCTTGGACATCGAAAATCTCTCTATTCTGTGTGTATTATTCTGGTTACATAAACCTTCGTGATTTATGTATTTGTACGCCAGTGGCTATGAAACTATATTCTTAGTGTGCTCCCAGGATTTCAGGGTTCCAACAAAGATTTAAAACCTTGTTATTCCTAAGTTAATCTTGTTCTTTATAGAAACTCCCTGTAGTGTGTAATTCATAGTACCTTGAAAGGTAACCTTGCACTACTGGGTAAAATAATGGTCCAATGGGGAACTTTTTATATCAGCACCCTAATATATATAGTTAATTCATGATTATCCATAAGTGGGTAATAGAGATTGAGGATTTTCTTGGACTTTAGATGGTTTCATTTTCTGTGGTGATTGTCATTGATAATGTTGTCACTAGTGAGAAATAAAAAGCTGGCAGTGCCTGATAATCATTTTCTGAACCCCAAAATAAGCTTTCATAGTAACTAAGGACAAAAGGTGAATATATTATAAAACAAACTACAGTGTGTTTCAAATTCATATCAAATAAACCCATTGCAAGTAATTTGTTTTATATATAATATATATAACATATGATGCTTTTAAACCCCATTTTTTTGTTTGCAACCTTATAAATTAAGAAGGAAAAGGCAAATCTGGAAGGAAACACTGGACAGAAACTTCAGATGGCATATCACAAGTGGATAAATGAAACACATTACGGAAATGGAAAGACAATGATACAGAGGAATAGATGGGAAAGATAAACTTACTAAATGCTATATATGATGATTATCTGTGTTGTTACTAATAAGTTGATGAATGCAAATTAAAACAAAGTATTGCCTTAAAGCTATCAATTTGTGAAACTTTTTATATTGGATAATACACATAGGTGATGATGTTGAGAGGTTGATACTATTATCCATGTCTGGTAAGAATTTGTACTGGTACATATGTTATGGAAAATAATCTGGTATTCAAGCAAACCAATATGTGCATGCTTCAAAACTGAAATTCCATTACTTGATTTAAAACAAGATTTTTATAAAGTATTGTTTGTGGTAGAACATATTTGGATGTAATCTAAGTTACCATTACTAGGAAAATGGATACATAGCTAAAAGATATAAAGAAAGAACAAAAGACAAGACTTGTGTAAAAAAAGTAAAAATAGATAGTAGTTTGTAACATAGTATCATTGATGAAAATTAAAAACAGATACATGAGGAGAGCCTGGGTGGCTCAGTTGGTTAAGCATCCAACTCTTAATTTTTGGTTCAGGTCATAATCTCATGATTCATGAGTTCGAGCCCCTCGTTGGGCTCTGTGCTGACAGCACGGAGCCTACTTGGGAGTCTCTCTCTCCCCCTCTCTCTTTCTCTGCCCCTCCCCTGCTCACACACACTCTCTCTCTCTCTCTCAAACAAACATTAAAAAAAATTTAAAAAAAGATACAGCAAATAATACTATTTAAGAACCCATATATCATATTTTATTGGGTGCATCAAAACATAGGATGAAATAAGATCTGAAGAGAAAGATTAAAATTCTGAAAAAAACTGTGGCAGAGACATCAGGTAACTAACTATGATCTGTGATGTTAGAAATCTGGTTTTACCTGTTCTCTGTATATCTGAAAGAAAATTGGAATAAAAAAATACTATTATCATAAGCATTGTAAGTAGAAGTATTACAAATTCTTATAACAACAGTGTATGGAAGTTACTCAAAGGAAAGGTGAAAATGAGATAATCTTGAGGAAACTTCACAGAATGCAAAGGAACAAGAAAAAATACATAAATGTAATAAAAGAATAAAGGTTATAAAAAAAAGGGCAGTCAATAAAAACATCTGGATAAGTGATATCTTTAAATTAGCAAAGAAAGGATACAAAAAAAACGTTCAAAATTGTGAAAAGGGAAGGCTTGAATCTGTAGATTGATAGGTATCACCTGGTTTCAGGAAAATTTAATAAAGTTAAATCAAAATATATTCTAGCAATACACTAAGCCACAGAGATAAAAAAAATATTATGGATATTGAGGCTGGGAAAGAAGGTTATATAGAGGGAATGAAATTCACAGAATCTTTACAGCCATTTTCAGTATCATTCCCCCCCCCAAAAAAAGAACAACAACAAAAATCTTTCCCAGAAATATTTACAAGGAAATATACGCAAAAATACTCAATGTAATTAAAAACCTATACCTTTTATGAAGAGATCACAGCAAACACAGAAAGCCTGTTAAGTCATATAAGTATGTTATCACTAGAGTCCACATTATAGAAGTAAATATAATTCAATAAAGGTAGCTACGTGTTGCAAATTATTGTATTACATGTAAGCAGCAGTAAATGTGCAATTTGAAATGTTAAAGATACAACAGAATTGATACAATTTAAAATTATTTGGGGGTAATTTAAAACCTTTCCACTTTTTAAGCCCTCTGAATGTCTTACTTGTCTTTGCCATGAGTTTAATTTGAACTTAGGTTAAAGCAAGTCACACTTCTTTTGTTCTGGTATGGGTTCTACCAGTTCTGTTATGGGAAACACACTTGAGGTAAATATAATCCCACAAAGTAATTGGGAAGTGTTCTGGAGAAGGAATTATGCTACCTGTTGATCGAATACCAAAGGTGATGCAAAATCTTTATTCATCAGTGTGGGGCTCCATATCATGAGAGGTCAAGTATATTTATCAACTTTATTTTTTTTCATTTGCTATGTACTCTTTCGATAAATGTGCCTAATCTGAAACAATCCATGCTTAGATTCAGATCCTTCAGTTCAGAATATTTCATTAATAATGGGTGTTTTCACCTTCCATTTGTTTTCCATTTCTGATTTAAAAAAAATTTTTTTTAATGTTTATTTTTAAGAGAGACCCAGAGTGCAGTGGGGGAGGGGCAGAGAGAGAGGGAGACAGAATCCAAAGCAGGCTCCAGGCTCTGAGCTGTCAGCGCAGAGGCTGACGTGGGGCTCCAACTCCCAAACCATGAGATCATAAACGAAGTCTGACGTTTAACCAACTGAGCCACTCAGGAGCCCCTCATTTCTGATTTTAAGTTTGATCACCTGGTCAAGGTGTTTTCTGGCTTCTCCACTGTATGTTCTCCTTGCAAATGACAAGCAGTCTGCAGGAAGACATTTAAGATGATGGAAATATTCTCCTCACAGCTTCTGTCCACTGTCCCCAGTAATTTATTATTCATTCATTATTCATGCCTGGACAGTCTTTCTATGATGCTTACAAAATTATTTCCCAAATTCATTTTTCTGCAAATTGATCAGTCACCATTTTCCTGTAAGAAAGATCCCTACCTTCTGGGGCGCCTGGGTGGCTCAGTCAGTTGAGTGTCCGACTTTGGATCAGATCATGATCTCGTGGTCTGTGAGTTCGAGCCCCGCGTCAGGCTCTGTGCCGACAGCCTGGAGCTGCTTTGGATTCTGTGTCTCCCTCTCTCTCTGCCCCTCCCCCGCTCATGCTTGCTCTGTGAAAAATATATATATATATTTAAAGATCCCTACCTTCTCCATCAAGAATGTATATAGGGGTGCCTGGGTGGCTCAGTCGGTTAAGCGTCCGACTTCAGCTCAGTTCATGATCTCACAGTCCGTGAGTTCAAGCCCTGCATTGGGCTCTGTGCTGACAGCTCAGAGCCTGGAGCCTGCTTCAGATTCTGTGTGTCCCTCTCTCTCTGCCCCTCCCCTGCTCATTCTTTGTCTCTCTCTGTCTCAAAAATAAAAATATTAAAAAAAAATGTATATATATTTTATTCCTCCCTCCCTTCCTTCCTATTTGTCATTCATTTAGAATTCATCACTATTTTTTAATTAGTGTAATGTTCAAATTGTCCCAGATTTGGCTAGAGGAAACCCCTCAAGTTGGTTCTTGTCCCCTTTTAACATGCCCTATTAAAATTTTATTTTGTAAGAGGACTTTTTTACTTTCTGAAATGTGAGCTACCACAGGCTCATGTTAGTTATTGCCTGTGTTAGCACTTGAATTAGTCACTTTTCCAGGAAGTTCAGACTCGTTAGTGGGGAATGAAATTATCCAAAATTTGCATGCTAACTGTTCTTATGCTATCAGGGTGGTTTTGCTTCTAGGTTCTTTCATCGAATATATATAGAAGGTATTCATATTTGCACTTCTAATTTTATTCTATGCCACAGGCTGCTTTGCCTTTTTTGTATCTCCCGCATTCCACAGTTATAACACAGGATCTCAAGAATGTCATCACATTTACTTGTTCATTGTTTTTTCCCGTTATCCCTACACAGCAGTGGTGATTATTAAAGTATTTAATGTAGTTCTTGAAATTATTTTTGCTTGAAAGGAGGTAGCATTAAAGGATCCCCCAAGAATATATGTACAAATGACTATATTTTTTCCGTTTTATGTATGTATATGCTATGTTTTATAATAAAATTCAGTAAAATTACAGAACATTTTAGTTGAGGTTTTTAAAAAAAATTTTTATGTTTATTTACTTTTGAGAGACAGAGACAGAGGTGTGGATGGGGGAGGGGCAGAGAGAGAAGGAGACACAGAATCCAAAGCAGGCTCCAAGCTCCAAGCAGTCAGAACAGAGCCCAGTGTGGGGCTGGAACCCATGGACCATGAGATCATGACCTGAAACAAAGGCACTTAAATGACTGAGCCACTCAGATTTGTTTGCCAGAAGTAATCAAAGAGTGCATGCTTTAAAAAAGAAACTTGTTTTGGGGTACCCGGGGGCTGAGTTCATAAAGCGTCTGGCTCTTGATTTTGGCTCAGATCATGTTCTCATGGTTTGTGAGATGGAGCCCCATGTCTGGCTCTTTTTTTTTTTCCCCCTCTCTTTCTCTCCTTTTGAGACTCGTATACTTGACAGTGTCCCATAACTCCTTAGGCTCTGCTCACTCTTTCATTTTTTTCTCTTAACTTGATTTCAGAAGATATGTTTTTAAACTAACTGATTCTGTTTTCTGCCTGATCAAATCTGCTGTTCAAGCATCTAGTGAATTTCTGAATTCATTGTATTTTTCAGCTTCAGAATTTCTGTTTGGTTCTTTTAGATAGCTTCTCTTTGTTGATAATATAAATTTTTCTATGCATCTTTTTTTTTTCCCTGATTTAATGTGGTTACTTGTGTTCTCCTTTAGCTCAGGGAGCATGTTTAAGATAGTTATTTTTAATCCTTTGTAAGGCACCTCATAAATTTGCCTTTTTTAAGGCTTGGTTTCTGGAGCTTCATTTTATTTCTTTGATTGGGTCATGTTTTCCTGTTTCTTTTCATGCCTTGTGATTTGTATTGAGACCACAACATTTGAAAAAAAAAAAAAAAAAAACAACCACTTCTCCCACTATTTATGGGCTGTCTTAGTGTAGAGGGGATGACCTTCCCTGATGGGCACAACTAGAGGTCTAAGACCTCTTAAACCTTGTCTGTTTTTTTTTTTTTTTAGTGTGTGAATATGCTTTTAGTTCTCTCAAATTTCCCGAATAATTTATCAGTGCTTCTTTTCAGAAACCCACCATCTCTTGTTCCACCTGGTCTGTGCCTGTAGAACACCTCTAACGTGATACAGTAATACTGAGTCTGTTTTCAGGGGCTTCCAAAAGATGCTGCCCGTCATGTCAGTGCTTTAAGTCAAGTGCGATGGATTTCAGTCCTTCAGGGCAGCCCCCAGACTAACCAGAACATTGGACTTTTGATGTGCTGTCTTGTTTCTGTCCCAAAGGAGGACATTTTAGTTGAGATTTCTTTGCCAGAAACCTCAGTGTGGCAGGTTTCCTCCTGGTTTCACCACTTAAGTCAAAAAGGGGAAAGGGCATGGAAGGGTATACAAAATGCCACAGATTTTCTTCTTTTTCTGGACCAGTTTTTTGGTTTTACATTGATCTGTGTGCTGTAGCTTCTCAACTGGTCTCTAGAGTTCTCACGAATGTGTTCTGGTCATCATATTGTTGCTGACTTGGTCCCTATGTGAGAGAAGGAGGGCCCGAAACTTCCAAGTCCACAGTCTTGCTTGTGTCACTCTCTAAAGTTTAAATTTTACATGCCTTGGATTCTTTGTTACCATGATTTAATATCATTCACATAACATAGACCCTATCCCGTTTTCACAGATCACTATCCTAATGGGAATAGTTTAAGTGGTTCTGCCTCACAAACCAGGGATATTATCCTTCTGTTTTAATTTAATCTTTGAGATGTACTTGACATACATACTAGAAAACACTACCAACAACTTATATTCACCTTAAACATAAATCAAAACCAGACAAAAAATATTTGGCAGGCTGACACTAGAAAATCATCCTATGCCTTTATTTTAATAATTCATATTTAAATGGATAAAACACTGTGCTATTCCACCTTGACAAATATGAGAAAGGTGAAAATTTAAATAAAAATCTTCATGTTAAATGAGCCAGACAGTGATTAAGCCAAAGGTAAATAGGTAGAATTGTTTTCTTTTCAAAAATATGAACAGATTTGAACAAATGAAGGAGAAAACTCTAAAGATCCTTCAACATTATTCACATTATATATCTGGAAGAAAATTCATTTGAAACAATGAATTAAATCCATTTTTCTTCAGTTTTCATTTTCTTACAATGGGGGCACCTGGGTGGCTCAGTCAGTTAAGCATCTGATGGGCTGCTATCATGATCTCACATTTTGTGGGTTCAAGCCCTGCATCAGGCTCTGTGCTGACAGTTTAGAGCCTGTAGTCTGCTTCAAATTCTGTGTCTCCCTCTCCTCTCTGTCCCTCTCACACTCATGCTCAGTGTCTCTCTCTCAAAAATAAATAAACATTAATTTTTTTAAATGCATGTTAATTTATAAGATAAAGATGATTAAATTTTATATACTGCTATATACACAAACCAATTTTTACTTATTGTAAAATGCACATAGCATAAAATTACTATAAACATTTTAAAGTGTACAATTTATTAACATTTAGCTCATTCACCGCTATTTAGTTCCAGAATTTTTCTTTGCCCTAAAGGAAACCCCATACCCATAAAGTTGTATGCCCCGTTTTTTCCTTCCTCCCCAACCCTGGCAATGACTAGTCTCTATGAATTTGCCTGTTGTGCACATTTCATATAAATGGAATCATATGTGACTATCTGGCTTTCTTTACCTACCATAATGTTTTCAGGGATCATCTGTGTTGTGCATATATTAGTCATCAATTTATTTGTGGGTGAGTAATATTCCATTGTATGGCTATACCATATTTTGTCCAACAGGTGATAGATAATTGAGCTGTTCTAACTTTAGACTTGTGAATAAAATAATGCTGCTATGAATGTTTGTGCGCAAGTTTCTGTTTGAAAACGTGTCGTTAGTTGTTACGGGTATCTAGAATTGAAATAGCTGGGTTGATGGTAATTATGTATTTAAATTATTGAGTAACTGCTGAACTGTTTTTCTCAGTACCTATATCATTTCACAGTCCCACCAACAATGTATAAGGGCTAATTTCTCCACATTCTTGCCCACATTAATTTTACTTTTTTGATTTGTTATCTTAGTTGGTGTGAAGTGGCTTCTCATTGTATTTTGATTTGTACTTCCATGAGAATGAATGATGTTTAACATCTTTTTATGTATTTGTTGGTTACATATTATCTTTGGAGAAATGTTCACTTGAGACCTTTACCCATTTAGGAATGTTACTGATAGCTTATTGAGATATATTTAACATTATCCAACTCACCCATTGAAGGTTTACAATTCAGTGACCAAATTTATGGATTTGTGCAAACACCACACTCAATTTTAGAACATTTTTATCACTTCACATCTAAACTCTTTAACTCTCATACTCCCCATTCTCCCAGCCCCACCACCACACAGCCCTGAGCAGCTACTACTATACTTTCTGAGTATGTAGATTTTCCTATTCTGGGCTTTCATTTGAATGCAATGTTATATTATGTGCTTTTTTGTGCCTGGCTTCTTTCACTTAGCATAATGTTTTCAAGGCTTATCCATGTTGTAATATGCATCAATACTCCCTTTATTTTATTGGCTGAATAATATTCCATTGTATGGATATGCCACATTTTGTATGCTATATATCTATTGACAGACTTTCAATATGTTTTCATCTTTTGGTTTTTATGTGTAGTGTTTCTGTAAATACTCATATATGTTTGTATGTGAACATGTTTCAAACTCTTGGATATATACCTAGGAGTAGAAATTGCTGGATAAATGATTACTCTGTGTTTAATCATTTGAGGAATTGTGAGACTGTGCACCATTTTACATTTCCACCAACAGTGTATGAGAATTGTAATTTATCCACATCTTCACCAATACTTGTTCTGACATTTTGATTTCACTATGCTAGTGGTGTGAAGTTATATCTCATTGTGGTTTTGTTTTGCATTTTTTAGATGACTAAAAATGTTGACCATCTTTTCATTTGCTTATTGGGCATTTGTATATCCTATTTGGGAGAAATGTCACATCCTTGGCCCACTTTTTAATTGGGTTATTTTTCTCTTAATTACAGTGTTGTAAGAGTTCTTTATATATTCTAGATACAAATTCCTTATAATACATCTGAATTTTCAAATATTTTATCCCATTCTAAGAAATGGGGAAACCTAGCCTAAGGAAACAAAATTAGTCTCCTGAAACCAATCCTAAAGAAATGCAAATTTATGACATTCCTTAAAAAAAGAGTTAAACTAACTATCTTAAAGATGCTTATTGAACTAAAAGAGAAACAAATAGGCAAACAAAATTAGAAAAATGATGCATGGACAAAATGGTAGTATAGACAAACAAATAGAAGATGTTAAGAAGAACCAAACAGTAATTCTGAAGCTGAAAAACATAGTGAATGGAGAAATGTATTAGATGGGTTGAACAGCAGACTTGAATAGGGAGAAGAATCAGTTAATTTGAAAACAGTTCTTTGGAATTCATCAAATCATGAGAGCAAAATGGAAAAAAAAAAGTGAAGAGAGTCTAAGGGTGTTATGGGATGTTATCATCAAATCAATATATCATTAATATCATTAATGCTATCATTAATATCATTAATAGGAGTTGCAGAAGGAAACAAAGTTTATTTGAAGAAATAATGGTTGAAAAACTCCCAAAACTGAAGAAGAAATGGGCATATAAAATTCAAGAAGCTCAAGGAATTCCAACCAAATAAAGGAGACTGACTTTGAGACATGTTACAATCAAACTATCAAAAGACAACCTTGAAAGCAACAAGAGAAAGGTGACTTGTCCCATACAAGGGAGCTTCCATATGATTATCAGATTTCTCAGCGAAGATGTATCAGAGCAGAAAGGAGTGAGATAACATAGTCAAATTGCTGAAAGAAAAAAAAAAAACCTGTCAACCAAGAATATTGTGTTCAGAAAATATCCTTCCAATGAAATGAAAAGTTTCCAAAATGAAAACTTACCAAGATCGATAAAAGCTAAGGATGTTCATTACCACTAGACCTGCTCTGAAAGAAATGTAAAAGGGAATCCTTCAAGGTGAAAGCAAAGGATGGTAGACAGTAATGTGAAGCCAAGGAAAATACAAAGTTCTTTGGTAAAGGTAAATTCATGGCAAACGTAATAACCTCTATTAAGGTAAATTTGGTGCATAAATTCACTTTCAATTCTTATATACAATTAAATGACTAAATTACAAAAAATAACCTATTGGCACACAGTATATAAAGAAAGATATAACATGTGACAGCAATAGCATAAATTTGGGCACATGGTTATATAATAGTATAGTTTTCACATACTATTGAAATTAGTCTTTTATCAGTTTAAAATATAATTTAAATAGTTTAGAAAAAATTATTTTTATGCAACTACAGTGATAACCACAAAGAAAATGTCTACAGAGCATAGACAAAAGGAAATGACAAGGAGCACAGCAAAGAAATAATAAAATTAAAAGACTACCTACCGAATGGTAGGAGATATTCACAAATGGTACATCTGATAAAGGGTTACTATCCAAAATATATAAAGAACGTATAAATCTCAACATCAAAAGCACCGAAATAATCCAATAAAAGATGGGCAGAAAACATGAATAGACATTTCTCCAAAGAAGACATCCAGATGACCAACAGTCATGTAAAAAGATGCTCAACATCACTCATCATCAGGGAAATGCAAATCAAAACCACATGGGATACCACTCACACCAGAGTGGCTAAAACCAACAACTCAGGAAACAACAGATGCTGGCGAGGATGTGGAGGAATGGGAGCCCCCTTGCACTGTTGGTGAGGATGCAGACTAGGGCAGCCACTGTAGAACCAGTATGGAGGTTCCTCGAAAAATTGAAAATGGAATTGCTACGTGATTCTGTAATTGAACTTCCTGTAACTGAACTGTTTACACAAAGAATGTGAAAACAGTAATTCAAAAAGATATATGCACCCCTTTGTTTCCTGCTGCATTATTTATATGAGCCAAATTGTGGAAGAAGCCCAGGTGACCATCATTAGATGAATGGATAAAGAAGATTATACACACACACACACATATATGGGGGTTTTATATATATATATATATATATATATATATATATATATGTATGTATATGTGTATATATATGTATATGTATATATATATACACATATATATATCCACACACATACACTATATGCATACACACAGATATACAATAGAATATTACTTAGACATAAAAATAAATTGTGCCATTTGCCACAGCATAGATGGATCTTGAGAGTATAATGGTAAGTGAAATAAGTCAGAGAAGGAGAAATACCATATGATTTCACTCATGTGGAATTTAAGAAACAAAAGAACAAAGAGAAAAAGACACCAAAAATCAGACACTTAACTGTAGAGAACAAACTGATGATTACCAGAGGAGAGGTAGGTGAGTAGATGGGTGAAATAGGTGAAGGGGGTTAAGAGTACACTTATTTGGATAAGCACTGAGTAATATATAGAATTATTAAATCACTCACTGTATTGTACACCTGAAACTAATATAGCACTGTATAATAACTATATGGGAATTGATTGTTTTTAAAAAATGCATTAAAACAACATTTATGAAACAGATATAATTCCTATGGAAATAAACATTTTATTGTGAGATATACACTCAGATACAGGAATGAGAAGGCAATCAAAGCATGTCACCACCAAAAAAAAAAAAAAAAACAAAAGCAAAAAACACAAAGGGAGGCATTAACAAAGGAGGGACAAAAAGCTTCAAGATATGCAGAAAACAATAAATGGGAATAATTTTTTCATAACAGTAATTACCTTAACTGGATTAAACTTCTCAAACAAAAGACCTGGTTTAGCTGAATGGATCAAAAGCACAGGCTCTAGCTATCTGCCATCTGCAAGAAACTCACTTTGGATCTAATGGTACACATAGGCTGAAAGCAAAAGATTGGAAACACTTTTCATGCAAATGGTATCCCAAAGAGAACAAGGATCACTATGCTAATATCATACAAAATGGACCTTCCATACAAAAAAAAAGTTACAAGAGATAAAGAACATTTTTTAAAATTAAAAGAATTAAAGGACACCTTTGTGACGCAGTCAGTTGAGCATTCAGCTTCAGCTCAGGTCATGGTCTTGTGGTTGATAAGTTTGAGCTCCACACATCAGTCTCACTGTCAGCAGCACAGAGTCCACTTTGGATCCTCTTTTCCCCTCTATCTGCTCCTCCCCTGCTTGTGCTGTCTCCAAAATAAAAATAAAACATTAAAAAAAATACACTAAGAAGATAGAACAATTGGAAATATTCATGCACCAAACATCAAAGCTCCTGAATATATAATATAAACCATGGTCGAACTGAGGGGAGTAGACAGGCGGAAATAGTATCACTCATAGATATAATAGATATAACAAGACAGAAGATAAGCAAGGATATAGGACTTGAACACAGTTGTAGTGAGAAGTAGCAAGTACTCTAGAATGATTGGCAAGATAGGTGTGTGTGTCAAATGATGGAAAAAATCTGACAAAAACCCAGGGTCCTTCTAAGTGAAATTTCCAGGGCTCCAGTGATGTGGAACATCTTGAGATACCCCTTCTGAGAAGAAGGATAAGTAGTTACCTGTGGTCCCACCTACAATCAAGAAAGAAACACAACACTTTGTGAACCTCAATGGATTTTTGAGGGAACATATTCCTCATTCAGAGATGTTACTACAGGGGGCACCTGAGTGTCTCAGTCGGTTATGTGTCCGACTCTTGGTTTTGGCTCAGGTCATGATGTCACTTTTCCTGAATTTGAGTTCCATGTCAGGCTCTGTGCTGACAGTGCAGAGCCTGCTTGGGATTCTCTTTCTCCATTTCTCTCTCCCCCTCCCCAGCTTGCTCTCATTCTCTCTCTCTCTCTCTCTCTCTCTCTCTCTCTCTCTCTCTCTCTCTCTCTTTAAAACTTAAATAAACTTAAAAAAAAAAGATTAAGAGATGTTACTATAGCTCATTTACTGAGTGACTAAAAAAGCTGTTAGTTTTGAGTGGAGCCCAGAACAGAAGAAGCCTCTTCAAGGTAGTAGTTCACGCTGCTCTGCCACTTTGGGACATATGATCGAGGAGTTTTAGTGGTGAAGTGTTAGTGGCAGATAGGAATGCTATTTAGAGACTTTGGCAAACTCCTGTGTATGAATCATAGGACAGATCCTTAGGATTTGAGGGCAAAATTCTGTCATTCTCTGCATATAACTACTCTTTGCCTTTTTGTTAGGGGTGTAGTTGACAACATGTCTGTTTCAGGCATATAACATAATGATTCGTTATCTGTATACATTCCAAAATAATCACCACAATAAGTCTAGTTAACACTCATCACCATACATAGTTATAACTTTTTTCTTATGAGGGCTTCTAAGATTTATTGTTTTAGCAACTTTTTGATATGTAATACAGTATTAACTATAGTCATCATGCTGTAGAATGACTTATCCTTACATTATGACTGACCGACTTTGTAACTGAAAGTTTGTACCTTTGGACCCCCTATGCCCATTTTGCACATCCACTCCCCCTCCTTCTGGCAAACACCAGTTGTTGTCTGTGTCTATGAGCTTGGTTTTTGTTTCTGTTTTGTTAGATTCTACATATACATGAGAACAAACAGCATTTGTCTTTCACTGTCTGACTTATTATGCTTAGCATAATGCCCTCAAGTTTCATTAATGTTGTCACAAATGGTAAGATTTCATTTTTTTAATGGTTGAATAGTACTCCATTGTGTATCCACCCCATTTCTTCTTTATTCATCCATCTGTGGACACTTAGGTGGTTTCTGTATCTTGGCTATTATAAATAATGCTGTAGTAAATATGAGGGTGTATATATCTTTTTGAATTCATGTTTTCACTTTCTTCAGATAAATACCTAGAAGTAGAATCAATGGATAATATAGCAGAGCTATTTTTAATTTTTTGAGGAACTTCCCTACTGTTTTCCATAATAACTGCACCAATTCACATTCCCACCTGCAGCGTACAAGGGTTCCCTTTTTTCCACATCCTCACTAACACTTGGTATTTTGTGATTTTTTGATAATAGGCATTCTAACAGGTGTGAGGCGATATTGTGGTTTTGATTTGCATTGCCCTAATGATTAGTTTTTTCATGTACCTGCTAGCCATCTGTATGTCTTCTTTGGAAAAATGTCTATTCAGGTCTTCTGCCCATTTTTTAAGCAGATTGTTTTAACTACTTCCCTTGTGAGCTATAACTTTTAGCTGCCACTGGGCTTTAGTACAGACCTAATGCTTAACCACGGGCCACCAAGTTTCCACGTTATCTGAGCATCCCATCTTGTCCTGGGAGTTATCTGACCCACAAAGACATAACTTGATTATGTACAGCAGCACTCCTCATCAAATAGAAGTGTTATATATGAGATTGGGCCTGAGCAGACCCTGAAGTTGTAAGTTACATGAGGCATGAGCCCAAATGTGCATAGTTACCATTTCTACTACATACACTGCCTTCTCTCCCCCAGCCTGCACCTGTTACCTCATGGGGAATTTTCTGTGATCAGTTGACTGAGGAAGAGAAGGCTCAGGCCTGGTTTATAGATGATTCCACACAATATGTAGTCATCACCAAAAAGTGTAGTCCTGTATCATGACAGCCCCTTTCTAGAAGATCCCTGAAGACAATGGTGAAGGAATATCCTCTCAGTGAGCAGAATATTGAGCAGTGCACCTTGTTGTTCATTTTACATGTAAGGAGAAATGGCAGGAATCATGATTATATACCTGTTCATGGGCTGTGGCTAATGGTCCATCAACAGATGAATGGATAAACAGTGATATATATGATGTGATATATGGGTGTATGTTGTATATATATCGCACAATAAAATGTTAGTCTTAAAAAAAAAAGGAAACCTTGTTACCTGTTACAACATGGATGAACCTTGAGGACTTTATGTGAAATAGGCGAGTCACAAAAGGACAAAGGCTGATTTTTCTTAGGCATCTAAAGAAATCAAAATAATAGAGGCGAAAAGTTGAAAGGTCATTACAAGGGGCTGGTAGAAGGGGAAAGGGAAGAGTCATTGCGTAATGAATTTCTATGAGATGAAAAAGTTCTGGGATCTGTTTCACAATGAAAATGAAAAATACTAGTGAATAATACACTTAAAAGTGGTTAAGATGGTTAATTTTATAATTTGTTTTTACTACAGTAAAAATAGTAATTTTTTAACATTTCGGCTTTAGAAGAAATCTGTGACTGTAGTTCATTTCACTAGAACAAGAGAACCTTGTGGCAGGTGGGGAGCAGGGCCTGGGGATTACAGTGGAAATGAGGAGTCAGGGTGAGGAAGGTCACACTGAGGACTAGGCCATTCCTCTTTCAGCACTGGGAAGTCACCGGAAAACCAAAGGTCCTAAGGTAGGGTGTGTGTGTGTGTGTGTGTGTGTGTGTGTGTGTACTTTATTTATATATATGATCTCTGAATCTCCTTGTTAAAAAAAAATTATTTCTGTAATTCCTATAAAGTCATTGAGGTCAAAAGTGTTTACAAGTTAGACAGGGATAGCAGCTCAAGGTGAGATCTTATGTGCATAAAGTGAAGTAGTCATTTCTATTCCAATAAGCCAAGCACTTCTATAAAAACAGCTCCAGGATTATATTAAGCTAGATACTGAACTGTACTGCTCTGGAACTTTAAAAGATAACCTCTATTTGTGAGCACAACTAGAACAGTTCTTAAGCATACTCTAGTGGCTTAATTCTGCCTGTAAAAATTAAGATGGCTAGAAATCTAGAGAAGTTAGTTGAAATTTATTTGTCTAAATTACTGGAAGATTGCAGGAGATTGGTTAAAGTACCAACACTAGTGGGTCTTCATGGTGAAATGTGGTGTCTGCCAGGAAGATGGAGGACTCTTCAGGAGCTGTGAGTTCCAGGATTTCAGTAAAGGGTTTTGACCCAAGATTAGGGCTGAGTTGTAATAAAAAGGAGGATCTGTACTAGAGAATGCAGAATCCATTACATGCACATTTAAGTAAAATTGAAATGTGAGAGTGGTGGGAGCCAGGGAGGGCAGTGTAAGGTCAAAATGTGCACACTGCACAAGAATTAAGGAAAATGAAGCCAGGCTCTGAAATCAGATTAGTCATAAAAGAAGATGTAAATCTTATATTGTAAGAAAGGGATCTATAAGAGTGTATGGATTCAATAGCCAAGATTTGTCTGCCCGGTCTAATAATATCTTATTTCTTGCACCAGAAGGGCAAGGGAAATAAAATGGATCC
The DNA here is from genome assembly GCF_027475565.1 of Acinonyx jubatus. NCBI lineage: Eukaryota > Metazoa > Chordata > Mammalia > Carnivora > Felidae > Acinonyx > Acinonyx jubatus. The sequence goes on from NC_069380.1 coordinate 60,083,140, forward strand.
TGACACTCTTTTTCTAGAAGACAGAACTGTTTTGGAAGCCAGAATTTATTTACAAGAGGATTAATAACTCTTAAGTTATTAATAGTCATATGTCCAGCAAGTTTCTTATGAATCCTGGTTCACATATAATTTTCTTTATTGTCTTTTTAACTTAGATGATCTGAATTAAATTAATATCCATAGTCAGTTATTCAGAAGAGCCTGGTGTTTGGTTACCTCTGGAATACCAAAGAAGTACTACTTTCATTTGATCCCACTTGATATTGACTAGTTAATTATAAGTATATTTTAATGATCTAGTAATACAAGATGGCATTAACTGCAAGGCACTCCATTATTGTATGTGACACTAATAAAAAAAGAAAAGGCACTACAGATATAGTTATGGAAAAAGTTCTGACCACATTGCATTTAGTTTTATACTTATAAAACTAATTTAAGTTTATTTAGATCTAGATATTTATAATGTAAAATTCTTGTGTATACATAAATAAATAAAATATAAGTGAATGAAGGTATGTCCAAAATGTATATTCACACTCAGAGTTATTAATGTTTTTATTTCTCCCTAAAATATCATCTGGGACAGCAAGAGAGTTGGTTTTAGACATTTCTTTTTTTTCCCCCATTTATTTATTTTTTGACACATTTCTTAAGAAAGCACTTTACTGTTGTCTGAAGGATTTTCTTTGCAGCTGCTAACATGTATCTTAAAAGTTTTCTTTCTTATGCACACACAATGATGACAAATTCCACTTGCTGCCTGGCCTTCAGTGACTGTAAGATAAGCCTGGGTTTCCATATATTTGACTGAAAAATTGGGGAAGAATGAACTAGAAATTTCTGGTTCAATAACTTTCTCTTTTTCTTAGCTACCAGCTTGCAGATAACACAGCTACCTCTTTATTACCCTTTTGAAAACTTTATAGGAGAGGGGAACCCAAAGAGGGAGTCTGCAACGGAATTAATGTTTTATGAAGCCCACTTGCTGATAGACATATGCCATATTCTTAATTTCTTTTTAATGCTTGTTTATTTTTGAGAGAGAGAGAGAGAGACAGAGTGTGAGTGGGGGAGGGACAGAGAGAGAGACGGAGACACAGAATCCTAAGCAGACTCCAGGCTCTAGCTGTCAGCACAGAGCCCGATGCGGGGCTTGAACTCATGAACTGCAAGATCATGCCCTGAGCTGAAATTGGACGCTTACCAACTGAGCTACCCAGGCTCCCCTATATGCCATATTCTTAAATAGATCTTCATATGCATTTTTGCTTCCTAAATAAGTTTAAAATCTGATGAAAGAGAATATTCTTTTTCAATGTGGATGAGAATAAATGATATGTACACACTGCCTTAGTGTTTTACAAGGCTGTTGCCGTCAGGGCATGTGGGTACAGTTTTAGAAAGGGGGACGGGCTACAGAGTGAAGAGATTATATGATATGGCTCACATAAAACTCTGAATTAGATGTTTTTTGAAATTTTTTGTAACAATATAATTTGAATAGAAATCATTACAGTGGTGAAACTTAATTTGTAGTCTCTTCTCCAATTCTTTAAACATAAGGTCTTTCATTGCCATTTAATGTTAGACATTTTGGAATAAAATCCAAACCGGCATAGCTTTGGGGACAGTATTCCCCTTTCCTAGGGGAAAATACAGGATTAAGCAATAGACATAAAATGCAATAGATTCTATTACAATAATGATAGATTGCTATGGGACAATATGCTACTGTAGCAATACTGCTTGGTCTCCAAATGCACATGTATAAGCCATGTCACTTTATTTTCTATAGTTAATTTAAGTTTTCCTACAATCCTTCAATGCCTCTAGGACCTTAATAAATGCTGTTTCATTAATTCTAGTGGTATCGGGATTTGGGTTTATACTCTGGTACAGTCATTCAGTCAAAGAATATGGCTTGAGTATCTATAACGAGCACTATTATGGTTCTTGCACCTTCTATACCCCAGAGATATTGCAGGGCATGAGCTGTCTTGAGGATTGGTCTTCTTGTCAATGAGAGAACAAAGTCTAGGTATCGAGAGCTAGGGATCCAGGACTCATCCAGTGCTTCTCCCTTCCTGGTGTCATTTTTCATATAATTGCTGGAAGGGCCCACTCTCTTCCTTCTACTCTTTCTAATATACTCTTTTTTACTGAAATCCCATCCATCCTCAATGATTTTAAGATTTTAAAGACAAAAGCCCAGAAGTCCTGCCAACTTGTTCTACTTTTATTTTCCCCTGGCAGACAACTCCCCTGAGGCAGAAAGGCATGAGAACTGCTATTCCAAGAATTTTGGAGATAGACAAAGAAGAAAATGTGTTTAGGCAGGAAGAAAAAAAGCTCCCCGAATTATACGTAAAAATATTACCTAGCCACACCAGTCAAGTGATGGTCAGGAAAGAGTATATTTAATCTCATAACTGAAGTAGAAAGGCCAAAATTGGTTGAGGCAGAGTAAAAAATGCTTATTTTGAGAATCCATGAGCTAGAGAAGACATTTTATACTTACAACAGAGACGTTTTCAATATAACTATAGCTTAAAATAGGGGAGGTAAAGGTGAAGGTTGGAGAAAAAAAAAAGACAGGCAAGGTAAACAGGCTAGACTTCTATATAACCATATAACGTAATTTTAATTTTATTTTAAAGGCAATAGGAAGTTTTGGAAATGTTTAAAGCAAGGAAAAGACACGGTTGATTTGCATTTTAGAAGTCTTACTCTGGTTTCAAGCCAGAGGGAAAATCCTCACACCTCTCACTTCTAAATGCTTCTTTTTTCCCACAGCTTTTATTGGACTAGCCATCCTTCCACCTGCTATTTATTTTATAATGTATGTTGCAATTCAACCATAAAAATTAAATATCTTAGCATAATATTTTGGAGATATCAAATCATTTTTTTCTAACCTCATTAATTTCTAGTTTCTACTTGTTCCAGAATTTTCATATCAAAGTATATGCCTGATCAAATGTGATCACAGTTTATTCCATACAGGAGAAAAGATATTCTATTCACTATTATTTCCTCATGAGCATTTCAAGCATGAAAACAACCATTCTCAATAAAATTAATTATAGAATCTTTGAGTTTAATTAAAAAAAAAACTTTTAGGGGGCGCCTAGGTGGCTCAGTTGGTTAAGCGTCCGACTTCGGTTCATGTCATGATCTCACGGTTCGTGGGTTCAAGCCCCACATCTGGCTCTGTACAGACACACTCGGTGTCTGGAGCCTGCTTCTGATTCTGTGTCTTTCTCTCTCTCTGCCCTCCCCTGCTTAGGCTCTCTCTTGAAAATAAAATAAAATAAAACATTGAAAAAATATGTTAAAAAAAACTTTTAGAATGTATTCTTTTGTTTTAAGGAATACTCTATTCTAAAGAGGAACATTTAACTTTTGTTTTCATTTTAATGATAATGGGCCTCACAGTCAGGAAATATAATTTGTGTAAAATTTTGTGTTGTATATATATTTAATAGTTAAAGAGTAAGAAATACATGGTTAAAAGAAGTGCTGAATGCATATCAAGGTTTTAATGTAATAAATGCACAGGAAAAAACAAAGTCCTTTAGTAATCGTAATTTAGTTTAGTCAGTGCGAACACACATAATACACATGTGCAAGTGTGCATTTTATCTGGAATATCAACCATTCATTAATGTTATGACATTAAAATAAAAGATCAAGTAATTCCTAAAGTAATGAAGGGTAAAACAAATGTTTTTAATTTTAGTTGTGTATTATTATACCTCACAAACATACATAAACGTGCACATTTATCTGCACACAACAAGGATTTAGCTGCAAAGTTTTATACGTTGCATTTTCATTTTTGTTCAGATTAAATATGTTTTAAAATGTCCTTTGAGAATCCCTCTTTGATCTAATGGTTGTTTAGATGTATGGTCATAGCTTTTGGATATTTAGATACATTTCCAGATACATTTCTAGAAACTAGAAATTAATGAGGTTAGAAAAAAATGATTTGATATCTCCAAAATATTATGCTAAGATATTTAATTTTTATAGTTTATGGGTATGTGTTTGCTATCTATTTCTAGCTTGGTTCTGTTATATGTCAAAGAACATATTTGCTTGATTTGTTTTATTTTAAATTTGTTTAGTATTTGTGTATTTGTCTTACAATATGAACTTTCTTTAGAAAATGTTCTTTGTTTTATGTTCACTTTAAAAGAAGTTATGCTGTTTGAGAAAGAAGCATTTTGTAACAGTCAGGTCTAGTTGATGGTCTGGTTTAGTTTTTGTTTTTGTTTTTTTTCTTTGTTTTGTTTTCCAATCATCTGCCTATTATGTTGATGACTGAAAAGGATAATGCTGAAGTCTCTGCATGTAATTGTGGATCTATCTGTTTTTCCTTTAATTTCTAAGAGCTTCGTGCTTCACAAATTTTGATACTCTTTTATATGTATTTTTAAAAAAAATTATTGTTTATTTTTGAGAGAGAGACAGAGCACAAGTGGCGGGGGAAGGTCAGAGAGAGAGGGAGACACAGAATCTGAAGCAAGCTGCAGGCTCTGAGCTGTCAGCACAGAGCCTGATGTGGGGCTTGAACTCTGGTAAGGCGAGATCATGACCTGAGCTGAAGTCGATTGCCTAACCGACTGAGCCACCAAGGTGCCCCCATATGTATTTTTTAAATGCATACACCTTTAGGATTTATACGTCTTTGTAGAGATGTAGTCTCCTTTATCCTTATTTAATCTTTATCCTTATCCCTGGTAGTGTTCCTTGTTATGAATTCCAACTCTCTGGATGTCAGTATTGCTATTAGTTTTGTGTGTGTGTTTGCATGATGTATCTTTTCCCATCTTTAAAATTTTACATTTCAAGTGAGTTTCTCTTACATAGCATACAGTTAGCTCTTTTTTGTTAATCAAATCTGATAATCTTTTACATGAACTATTAGACTCATTTACTTTTTTACATTTAATTTTGTGATAAGAATATTTAACATGAGATCTATTTCCTTAACAAAATATTGAGTGTACCTTATTATTGACTATAGATGCAATGTTGTAAATCTCTAGAGCTTACTGGTCTTGTTTAACTGAAACTTTGTGTCTGATGACTATTTCCTCCTACTCCTAGGCCCTGGCAACCACCATTTCACTATTTGATTCTATGAATTTGACTATTTTAGATACTTCATATGATTGGAATCAGGATGTCAAAGAGACACCTGCACTCCCATATTCATTGCAGCGTTACTCACAATAGCTAAGAAATGCAAACAACCTAAATGTTCAACAACCCATGAATGGATAAGGAAAGTGCAATGCATATACATAATGGAATACCATCCAGCCTTAATGAAGGCAATTCTGCCATATGCAGCAACATGGATGGACCTTAAGAACATAAGCTAAGTGAAGTAAGTCATTCACAAACAAGAATCACTTATTTTTATTGTTATTTGTAATATGGTTATATTAAATCGACCGTTGTGTTGGCTTTTTTATACATGTTGCATCAATTCTTGTTTTTTTTTTCTTTTTATGCATTTTCCAGTGCTATTGGGCATTATCTCACTTAATGACCTCTACTGACTTAAAGTTTGGTGGTTGAGCATTTACAGTGTACATGTTAGTATAATCAGAGTCTACCCTCAATATTCTGCTTTATATTTAGTGAAAGAACCTACCATAGTATATTATCAGTCCTCTTTCCCATTTCTTTGATGTTTTTGTCATGGCCTGTACTTACTTACCTTGTGAACATGCAAACAGTTATATTTAATAGTTTAAAAGACAGGGGCGCCTGGGTGGCTCAGTTGGTTAAGCGTCCGACTTCAGCTCAGGTCACGATCTCACGGTCCATGAGTTCGAGCCCCTCATCAGGCTCTGGGCTGATGGCTCAGAGCCTGGAGCCTGCTTCCGATTCTGTGTCTCCCTCTCTCTCTGCCCCTCCCCAGTTCATGCTCTGTCTCTCTCTGTCCCAAAAATAAATAAATGTTAAAAAAATTTAAAAAAATAGTTTAAAAGACAAATAATTCTTTAGCCTTCATTTATTTCATTCCAGAGCTCTTCATTTCTTTGTAGATCCACATCTTAATCGGACATCATATTGTTTTTGCTTAAAGAACCTTTTTTAACATTTTTGTAGAGAAAGTCAGCTGGTAGTCTATTCTGTGAGTTTTTGTTTCTCTGAAGAAGACTTTATTGCCCTTTAATCTTTAAAGAACTTTTCTCTGGATATAGGTTTAATGGTTGAAATTATAGATTTGGGGATTGGAAAATTGAGTTGCTTTTTATCAGCATTTTAAAATATTTCTCTATTATCTTTGGATTACATAATTTCTGACATTTTTATCTTTGATCCTCTCTTTATGTTTCTTTTTCTCTGGTTACCTTAAGATTTTCTGTCTTTGGTCCTTACCATTTAAATATGATACACTTAAGATATTTGTCCCTGCTTAATGTTCTCTAAGTTTCTTGGATATGTGCTATGTCGTCTCATTAATTCTGGAAAGTTCTGTGTGTTTTTTTTTTTTTAATATTCTTTCTCTAGTCTCTTTTCTTCTTTTGGGATATCAGTTGCACTTATGTTAGAACACATAATATTCTTCCACAGCTCTTGAACTTTCTGTTTTTTATTTTTCTCTTTGTGTTTCAATTTACATAATTTCTATTGACCTCTCTTTAAATTCAGTCTTTCTTCTGGTGCATCAAGTTTTTGATGAGCGGGAGGTGCCTCGTTGGCTCAGTCTTTGAAGGGCCCAGCTTTTGGTTTCATCTTTGGCCATGATCTCAGGGTTCATGGATGGGGGCCCTTGTCAGTCGTGCACACACATGTGCTTGCTCCCTCTCTTAAATAAAAAAAAAATTTTTGATGAACCTATCAGAGTCATTCCTCGTTTCAATTGCTGTTTTCTTTTTTGTTTGTTTGTTTATCTTGAGAGAGGGTGAGAGAGAATCCCAGTCAGGCTCCACACTCAGAGCACATCTGGTCACGCAGCTTGATCTCATCTGAGAGATCACTATCTGAGACGAAATCAAGAGTCAGATGCTTAACCAATGGAGCCATCCAGGCACCCCTCAATTGCCGTTTACTACCATTTCTGTTTGATCTTTCATATAGTTGTTATCCCTCTGCTGAAACTATGTTTTTGATCTTACATGTTGCTCAGCTTTTTAATTAGAACTTTTCCTTTTTTTATTAAGTGTTTATTAAAAGACAAAGCAATGGACAGGAAAAAGCATCCTGTGGGTTTTGTTTCTGTTTCTGTTTGTTTTTATACTTTTTGGTGGGAGTAGGGTGGGGCATGGAAAGGTAGGGATAGATGGAGACATCCCAGAAGGAAAGACAGTTCTGTCTACCCCACTTCTTTCCCGGGGCAGCCAAGTTCAAAGCCCTTAATTACATCTTGCTGTGCTGCTATAGATGTGTGTGTGTGACTACATATAGAGTTAGTTTGGCCCTCACAGGGAGAGGATGGGAACCTAGAGCAGGAACTACAACCTCCTAAGAAGGTGACACTATTCTCCAGTAAGTGGTACAAAATAGAACAGCCAGGCCTGGGGCGCCTGGGTGGCTCAGTCAGTTGAGAGTCCGGCTTTAGCTCAGGTCATGATCTCACAGTTTGTGAGTTCGAGCCCTGTGTCGGGCTCTGTGCTGACAGCTCAGAGCCTGGAGCCTGTTTCAGATTCTGTGTCTCCCTCTCTCTCTGCTCCTCCCCTGCTCTGTCTCTGTCTCTCTCTCTTTCTCAAAAATAAATAAACATTAAAAAACAAACAAAAACAAAAAAAAAACAAAAAACAAAAGCCAGGCCCAATCTGAAGGGTCAGGATTTGTGTCCTGACAAGCCAGGTAAGGCTCATTATGACTGAAGAAGCTACTCTGAGCTTAGAATGGGCAGCTGGTCCTACCTTGGAATGACTTGGTGGAAGGAAAATTTCAGGATGAAGCTAATCCAGGGTCAAGTTTCTTTTCATTCCCTGGATTGTGACACATCAGGGAAAGGAACAGTCAAGAATGTCTCATTTCTGGTTTTGCTATATTGCTTCTGTCTGCCAATTCTCCCCTTCCACCTGGCATATTAATTAACATTTATTACAGTGATTTAAAATTCCCTGTCAGACATTTCCAACCTCTGTGTCATATCTGAGTCTGATTATTACTTTGCCTATTCTTAGTGTGTTTATTCTTACATTTACATATACATGCTATATCATGTTCATGAAGACTTCATATGAAGGTGAGAAAAACTGAGGTGAATAATATATATACTTGGAAATGGGCACAACTCTTGGCTAGGCCTTTAATACAAAGATCAAGTCATGCATAGTTAAGAGCTGGGCTGGATTTGTAGAGTTGTTGCTGTGGTTATCCTCAGTGTAGCACAGCCTTCATATTGCTGTAGAAATGCTTTGTGTATAGAATGGAGCTGGTTTGGGGCACCTGGGAGGCTCAGTCAGTTAAGCATCCGACTTTGGCCCAGGTCATGATCTCACGGTTTGTGGGTTCGAGCCCCGTGTCAGGCTCCGTGCTGACAGCTGGGAGCCTGGAGCCTGCTGCAGATTCTGTGTCTCCCTCTCTCTTTCCCCCTCCCTCCCTTATGCTTTGTCTCTCTCTCTCTCTCTCTCTCTCTCTCTCAAAAATAATAAAATTTTGTTTAATTAAACAAAAATAAAAGGATGGGGCTGGTTTTCTAAAGTGGTGTGTCTCCAGTGCAGAGTTCTACTCCCTTGTGACATGCTTCAGAGTCTCTGTGTGCTCTTTTCTTCTCTTATCCCCCTTCCAACAATATTCGGTAATTACTTGTTAATTGAAGCTTCTTCACTTACTGGCGTGGTGTAGTCTTAGTGATACATTCTCTAATGTTCTAATTAAGCCTCACTCTGGGCCGTGGGTGTGAGGGTATAGTCTCTTGGGTCTTCTGCCCCTTCCCTGACTCTAGCTGTGGGCCTAAGGCATAATCCAACTACTCCAAAAAATAGTGTTCACTTGTTTTTAAGTATAAACATACAGTATTATGTTAGTTTTAGGTGTACAATATAATGATTCATCGACCCTATACATTTCCCAGTGCTCATCAAGGTAAGTGTACTCAATGCCCTACCCCCTACGCAGCTCGCCTCTGGCAATTGCCAGTGTGTAGAGTTTGTTTTTTTGTTCTTTTTTTTTCTTTTGTTTTTAGCCCTGATTTGTGATGAGTTTTCATCAGTGCCCTAGGGATTGCAGCTTTTAGTTGCCATTCATTGCCAAAGAGTGTGGGTTTTGTTCAGGAGTGGGTAGAGAAGAGGGTCCGAATGGGTTTCTTTCCCCATCTGCACAGCTGCTTAATCCTAGGCCAGGTCTGCACCTTGTGGGTGCTTCTTAGGTCACTCCCCCTCCTCCCAGTCTTTTCTGTGAGCACCAGTAGAGTTCATGGTGAAATTATGCAAGAGGACATAGACCTCCCGGAAGTTTCAACTGTCTTTCCAGCCCACACACAGCTTTCATCACTTATAATTATTCTAACTAAACTCACCTTTGTATCTGCCTGAGATGACTAAGTCCCTACATTCTTCGTTCTCCGCATGTACTCTCTCTCAAAGATTTCATACTAGCTGGTTGTTCTGTGACTTCTTCCCTTCAATGGATTAAAAAAAGTTGTAATTTTGAAGTTAGTTCATCTAACTTCATTCATTCATTCATTCATTCTGTAAGATTTGCAGAGATGCTCCTTCCAGGACTCCACAATCTGGGTTAGAATTGGGTTGGAAGCTGCAAAAATGATAAACAGTTAAAAGCATAAATATACTTAGAGTGACCTCCAGAATAAAATGATAGTCTAAGTCCATGCTTTCATAACATTATTTCCCAATCTTACCAAATCAATATTATAGGAATTAAGAAGCATGATTTCATAGCATTTAAAGGAGTATCTCAACATATGAAAACTTTTAACCAATTTCTGCAACTTGAAAACTGGATGTTAGATTATTTATTGATGAAGCAGAGAACATCACAGCTTGTCCACACATGGAGGGTACTGAGAAGAACAAAAGTTGAGCTGCTTTGGGAACCAAAGGGATTCTGGACTTGGAGACAGCAGGTATATCTGAAGGAAGGAGTGAGAGGTGGAGGCAGGAATCAGAAGTACTAACTGAAGACTTGAATGTCATTTATATAACAGTGTATTATGCATTCGCACTTCCCACCCCTGCCTTTATTTAGAGATTGCAGGGCGGCCAGGAATTTGCCTACCACAAGGAAAAAAGTAGGATCCTTTTCTGATGTATTATATAATCTCTCAGAAGAAAGAGTGGATAGTTAATATGAGTGTAGCTGGTTTAAGAATAGCCTTTCTTATTCTGACATTTGGATAGACCTTAATATATGGGGTAGTTCTTATGTTTACTGTAAAGGATAATCTCTGTGTAGCTAGGCTTTTCTTGTTATTACAAAAAAATTAGTAATTTTAAAGGATTCCTTATTTACTACTTGCCATGTACCATTAGTTTTCTAAGATAAGAACCATAGAAACACAAAAACATTTATGATGTACTTGAAAAAGTCTAAAATTGAAGGCAAAATACCAATATTAAAGCTACAGTAAAGTTGACTTTAAAAAATAGATATGTGATGAGTAGAAGGTAATTCTTTTTTTAAATTTAATAACTCCAAATATTAGAAAATTTGCAAAGATCATAGATTCATAGTGAAAAGAATCATATGAAAATGAAATAATAGAAGAGATGTATTTGGGAACAAGAAAGCATGATTTCCAAATTTAAAATATCATAATAGATTTATTAGGAAATAAATTTGGTAAAATATGCCAAAATTTTTAAAAAATGATAACGTGTAGAAAGTAAGAGATACAGGGACTCCAGGAAATCTTAAAAATAAAACGTGTATATAATATTTTATATTTTCCAGCCATTTCTTTCCTAAACCATAGTTCCCATTCAAATGTATGTGTGTTTCCATTAAAGGTTCTGGAATTTTGCACACACATAGGTATATGTGTATATATACACATGCAAATATATACAGTATATGCAAAAATGTTAAAGTAACCACCAGCATTGCAGAAGATAAACCAATGTACCCAATTGCCATACGTATGCAAAGGTATGGGCATAACTATTTTTTTCTTATTATTAAAGCTTTGCTATACTAATTTTTTGTGAATTTTTACTTATTTATTTTTAGAGAGCTAGAGAGAGAGCGAGTGGGGGAGGGACAGAGAAAGGGAGAGACAGAATCCCAATCAGGCTCTGTGTTGTCAGTGCAAAGACCGACGTATGGCTCGAACTTACAAACCATGAGATTATGACCTGAGTTGAGATCAAGAGTCAGGCGCTTAACTGACTGAGCCACCCAGGTGCCCCTAATTTTTGTTGTTTTAATATGACTTTGACTAACACATTAACGCAAACAAACAAATCCCAGTATGCTTATTTACATTCTGGCATGAGCTCCTTATCTCATCACCACCCTGTAACGTTTTGTGGATCATAATATGGTAATGGTGATGTTTCACTATCATTTTGGGAAGATTTCACAAGCTTCAGATTATATTTGATTATAGTATCTCAGAATGTATCATCTAGTATCTGGTTCAAAATGTCAGTCTTATATTCAGATTTTTACTCACACCTCCACAAACTCTCCAGGTTTCAGTATGGGATAGAGAGAGAGAGCAAGATGTATAGACAGATCAGTCGATCTCAGTGTTTTTTTTCAATGACTCCTCCTGTTTCACCTTGGAGTAGAAGGAAGCTTATTCTGTCTTACAGGCTTTACACTGTTTAATGTGTTTGGTTAAGGAGAGTTAAGAGAAAACATGATAGGTAATTTCAATCTTGCGGACCATACATATCTTAGCAAAGACAAAGGATAGGAGGGAAAAGCTAAGATGCTTCTTACTAGATCCATGACACCCCGCCCCCCCCCACACACACTCACTCTCTCTCTCTCTCTCTCTCTCTCTCTCTCTCTCTCTTCTCCTAAACTCTTCATTTCCCCCCTGTAGAATTGCTTGTATGATCTAGGACATGCAGTATGGGTTGGCCAAACCCTTGATTATCCCTAGCGTAAATACCTACATTGCAAGTATTTATGATTCTCTTTATAGGATAGGGAGCTTGAATTCTCTGCATCTCAACTTAGAATCCTAGTAACCAACACGATGGCCCCACTGACCATATTGCTCATAGGATGTACTCCTTTTGAGAATGTCACCCTATCAAGATATATCTCAGCCATTTACTACAATTGTTGAATGATTGTTGAAAGGTTATTTCATCTCTTAGTGCTTTTTCTTTCATCTCTGAAACAAAAAAAGTAATATGTTTTATTAAAGAAATTAAACATGGAGTTTGAAGCACAAAGTCTGGCACATAGTGTTTGATAAACACTATGATTGTTTTTACTATAATACCAGTAGTCCAATGCTTGAATAGAGGTGAGTTCTTTCCCCAGAGCTCTGAAGGAACAAAATAATAGTTTGCTGGAAAAATCACTTTATAAAAAGTCAGGAAAATTTAGTTGAAATTTCACTTGTCTAACAATGTGACCAGAAGTAAGTAATTTACCAATTTAGTTTTCATTTATTTCCTCTGAAACTGAGAGGTGGGAGACAGCCTATGATATTTGGTGCATGTTCTGATTTATAAATTATTTTATTATATATCAGTATTGTTTCCATTTCACCAATTCTTCATATTAAGGAATACAATTACTTTTCCCTCTAAATGAGTCCAGTATTAGGAGCATTCCACCAGCAAGCTGCCTCAGTTAGTAGTTCACTACATAACCTGACACCAGTGACAGGTGGTTTCTGAGAAGTGATAATCGTTTAACCAGGAAGGTAAGCCAAGGTAGGAGAGCTGGAAGCCAAAAAGAAAAATTGCCTTAACTGACAGTTTCGATAAAAGTATATGACTGACAGAGAATAGGTTAATTGAGCCTAACTTCCCTTCCTTTCTCTCCATGTCTACGAGCGGTGAGTATTCTAAGACAGAAGTGGTTAAATGTCCTTTATTCTAAACAATGTAAAGAGAACTGTGTGTTTGAAGGAAGGGATACTTTTTTACTCCCTTATCAGAATGGTGTTAAACCCACGTGACTCTAGCACCTTACAAGCTTTTGATTTTCCACTGAAAATTATGTTACTACAGTATAAATATAAAATGCCCTTGGTGATTGCAGATTTAAATAGTGGTTTATAAACTTTGCACTGAATATGTAAAATTTTTCTCCATCCAACCAAGAAGATAATCAGATTTGGGATTGGACAGGATCCTTTGACATGTCTTCCTGTGACCGACCAAAGGAATCTTTAGTACACATTTGGATTTGGTTGTCTGAAGTCCAGAAAGCAGGTGTGGACTACAGAGGTACATTTGGTGGTTACCATATAGGTAGGTGTTATTATTAAAATAGGGATCAATGAGATTAGCAAAAATGAGCATGTATACAAAGAGATGAGAGCCTACATTGGGGCCTGAAGGACATTTTACTTGAAGATTTTTAGTAAAGAAAGTGAAGAATTCTAGGAAAATGTGGTGTCATGGAAGATGATGCAAAAGTGTTTCGGTAACATAAACATGGTTCTCTGGTGTGAAGTTTGACTTCTAGGTGGTCAAGAAAGATAAGGATATAAAAGTGTCCAATGGGCCTCCTGGGTGGCTCAGTCAGTTAAGCACCCCACTCTTGATTTCGGCTTAGGTCATCATCTCAGGTCATGAGATTGAGCCCCACATCAGGCACCATGGTGAATATGAAGCCTGCTTAAGATTCTCTCTCTCTGTCTCTCTGTCTCTCTGTCTCTCTGTCTCTCTTCTCCTTTTCTTCTGCCCCTCCCCTGTGTGTGCTTGTGAGTGCACACTCTCTCTTTCAAAAAAGGAAAAAATTGTATCCATTGATTTTCTGCCATGGGGATGTCAGAGCTAGAATAATTTTACTTAAGTCAGTGAAAACCTGATTGGATTTCCTAATTTGTTAGTTATTTGAAACAATATTAATTTAGGAGCTCCTGTGCACTAAGTGCTTTTCAAGATTATTGGGGTAGAGATAAAAATTAAAAAAAGACACAGAAATTCCTGCCTTATATAATATATAATCTAGTGATAAATATAATTTAATAAGTAAAAATAGTATCAGAAGAGCCCTGCATGGGGCCCTGTGCTAACAGCATGAAGCCTGCTTGTGATTCTCTCTCTCCCTCTCTGTCTGCCCCTCCCCTGCTCTGCTCTCTCTCTTTCTCTCAAAATAAATATTAAAAAAAATATATAGTTTCAGAAGAGTATAAGTCCTGTGGGAAAAATAAAGCAGAAAACACCAAATATGAGGTTTTGGCGGGGGGTGGGGGGGAACTGCAGTTTTAGAAAGCATGACTGTAATAGTTTTCTACTGTTACTCTAACAAACTACCAAAACTTAGTGACTTAAAATTCAATCATGTTGTGTACCTGAAATGAATGAAATGTTATGTATCAATTATATCTCAATCAAAAAAAGACTTAGTGACTTAAAAAATACAACTTTATTATCTTAGAGTTCTTCACACAGGGCTGAAATCCAGGTTTGGCAGGGCTGCATTACTTGGGGAGGGATCTAGGAGAGAATCCAGTTCCTGACCTGTTCCATCTTCCTTTGGCCTTCTCCATCTCAAAATGGTTTCACCAGCCAGTTGCTGATGACTGACATCTGTGAGTCAGCCTTCCTATACAGTCTTCTTCTACTCATACTGCCCTACAGCTTCCTCTCCTCATTGCAAACAAGGTGACAATTTTATAGTACAAATCAGATCATGTTTCTTACATGCTTAAAATACTGGGTGGTTCAGTCGGTTGGGTGTCCGACTTTGGCTCGGCATGATCTCACATTCTGTGAGTTCGAGCCCCACGTCGGGCTCTGTGCTGATGGCTCGGAGCCTGGAGCCTGCTTCAGATTCTGTGTCTCTCTCTTCAGCCTCCTCCCCCCCCGCCCCGCTTATGCTCTGTCTCTCAAAAATAAAGTTAAAAAAAAAATACACACACACACACACCCCAGTGGATTTCCATGGCAATTAGAATAAAGTGCCAGTCTCTGTCTGTGACATATAAGGCCTTATCTCCTCCTCCTCTCTTCATATAGCAGTACTGTCACCTGGTTCCCAATCTGCAATCATTACTTTTTTTTTTTTAATATTTATTTATTTTTGAGAGAGATTGAGTGCAAGTGGGGAAGGGGCAGAGAGAGAAGGAGACCCAGAATCCAAAGCTGGCTCCAGGCTCTGTCAGCACAGAGCCCAACATGGATCTTGAACTCACGGACCATGAGATCATGACCTGAGCTGAAGTTGGATGCTTAAGAGACTGAGCCACCCAGGTGCCCCTGCAATACCACTACTTTTTATACTTGACCCTCAAACACTCCAAACTTATCCTGACCTTTACACTGGCAATTAATTATGCTCAGAATGTTCTTCCCTATATCTCCCTGTTGCTAGGTCTTCTCAAATGAGCTGACCTGGCTCTCAGCTGATCTCTCTAGTTGAAGCACATCTCTTTCCATATACTTCACAGTCAGACCATTTTAATTTTATTTTTCATCAAACTGATCATTCTCCGAAGTCACTTATTCATTGTGTGTTTGAAGATTTAATTTCCAAGATGCAGTATTTCTTGCATCACTCTGGGTGACATATTTTCACGTTACTACTATGTGAATTGTGTATCTTGGCAGTGTGCCTGTGACTTCCAAAATGGAAGTGATAATGTCTGTGCTGTATTTCACTATAATACCAAGGCCTTGAATTGTGCTGGTACATGCTAAGTCAGATGTCTACTGATGTGAATGAATCAATAGGAGAGTTTCTAAAGAGACATTGCTCTTTGTACTTAGATACAATATGACATTTAGTAAAGCCTTACATGCTTTAGGTTAAAAGTCATAAAGTAATATTCTGATTTAACCTAAGGGTTTATTGATTTATCATATTCATCTACAGACTCAAATGATTTATTTGGCTCAGGCTTAATGTTATCAGTAATACCTCTACTGTAAAATGATTCTGACTATGGTTAAAAATCTTCCCAAAAATTTATTGGAGAAAAAGATTGGCTGCAAAAGTCTGAATAAGTTGTGTAGTTGTGAAAAGCAATCCAAGAATGGTTAATTTAATCCACAGGAAACCAAAAAGTCCCATGTATAAACTATGTTTTAGGCTCTGTTCCCTACAGAATACATGTTGTGCTGCTTGGCTTTGATTCAGAACCTTTGATTTATGTGGCATCGAGATCTTCCATGGATTCCTAGAGTACCATCAAGTACTGTCCTATGACCCAAGTCATAAGGCAGGCAGAACCTCAGCCCTCTTCTTATTTACCATCCCATTCCCCCAGGCTAAACTCTCCAGGCCCCTTTTTTCTTGCTGCTATATTTACTAGCTCCTGAAATTTCTTGGTTTATAGGCTTGCATTTCCTCACTCAATTTGTGCTGAGTCTGACCCTTTTAAACCTACAGTGGCAGGAAATCAGTGGAGAACTAGAGGTCCATGAGGCATTTGCTATAGACCAGGTCATTGCATGAGGCCTTTCTCAGCAAAAGAGGAGAGTACTGCTTCTCAGTGCAGCAGGATTCAAGAAAATATGTGTGTTCGATACTTTTAATCCCATTCACACAAATATCCCTATGGGTCTCAAGGTCCCTTGCTTCCTTAATAATAGTCCAGGTGTATTACATCCGCTTATTTAGACTTCGTTGCAGCATTCACAACCTTATAACCGTTCTCTGGTTTTTGGCAAATCTCCCTTGTAGCTGAAATTGTTAAGAATTTCTTCTAATATTACCAAAGAATTCTTGAGTTTTTCATAGCATGCTTAATATTAGGGACAATCCTTCCTAGTCCCGTATATGCATGCAGGCATATGTGTGTGCATGCATGTGTACATGCATGCCTTTGTGCTTGCACACTTGCAAGGTCTCCACATCTGGTGAAAGCAGACACATCACATAACGTGTCTTATGATTATCATCAGCTTTACCCTAATCAAGTTCAGTCCCTTCCCCACTCCTTACCTTGCAGCTGAGCGTCTGCCTAATTAAACACTGCTGAAAGCCTTAGTAAATATGATTCCAGTGAATGCCAGGGAGTATTACTCAACCTAATTATCCACACATAACATACGTATCTCTGTTGACTTCAGATCAATAAGAATGTAAGCCTAAACTCTCATTCTGAGGGTTTATTTATAAGGTCACTGTTGTAACCAGTTGTCTTAGCCCAGACTTTTTTTTTTTTTCTTTTTTTTTTCAATCCAGCCAGAGGTGTAGCTTATGTTTGTTTGTTTGTTTGTTTGGGGATGGTGGTTAGTGGTGGGAGGATCACTGTATTACCAGGGTGACAGGACTGAGATAAAGTATGAGGGATACTAGAGAGAAAGAAAGAAAGAAATAGAAGTTTGTGAACAAGCATGAAGACCACAAATTCACAAGGTAATAACAAGGGAATGCAGGCACACAGAACATCTCTGGAGAGGATTATGAAATTACTGCATCCGGAGTTGTTCATTAGGGTGGGAGAGAAGGAGGATCCAGCTAGTCATACGGCCATTACTTCACGTCAGCTCTCTTGCTTGGTTCAGGGTTTGCCTCATGGGTTTCACACTCCCACAGTTCTGTGCTGCATTACTGGCCCTGCCTGGCAGCCCCTGGGGAAGCCAGAGCCTGTGTGGTTCTTACTTAAATTAGACCTAGGTTCTAGAACTGCTGCAGCTATGATGGTGACCAGGACAAAGTTCAGCCCTGTCCCTAGGAGACACTGATGAAACGACCTTTTGGAAGCAGGCTGGAAGTGCAGAGCAGATGCTGGGGTTGAACAAATAACAGAAGGAGTATAAACTAGACGTTGAATCTGTTAATATTTTTACCACCACTTAAAAAATGTATACCTTTATTAGATCCTCTGTGATTGTAGGAATACACCAATAATAGGTGCAGTACTGAAAATACAAACAATTTGTGTTATTTTCTTCTTTCCCCTTAACTATTAACTATCATTCTTTTAAAAAAAAAAAAAGTTCTTTGTAGTTTTGATCTGTGTTTGCATAGCAGACTTGGGATGTTTTTGCACTTTTTTTTTTTTTTTTTTTTTTGGCATGTAACAGAATTCTTCCAGAGCTGAAAAGACACAGTAATAATGAGATCACATTCACAGGAGTAACTGAAATTCCTGGGACCAAGTTTCCAACTGTGTAATTCAGGTGTTGTAGTTCTGCCCAAAAGTCTCATTCAGTTGTTGGGGGTATCCATCTAATCTGACTTCACAAAAAGTCTCTCTTTACCCTGTGGATCTTTCATGTACAGATTTCCAGTGCATAAATTCCAGTCACCTGGAAGCCATTAAGCAAACCCTGCCTCTAAAGTTGAAGAAAGATATGTCTGTTTCAAGGTTATAAGCTGTGGATTACCTTGTAGTCCAAATTGCAATACAGCCCTCGTTTTAGCTACACTGTGGTGAATTTCAAGCAGAAGCGGAAAAAATATCTCACCATCTATCTTTACTTTTCTAGTTATATTTTGTTCTTCCTTTGTCTTGGTATTGTAGAAGAAGTCATTAAGTTTAGGTCAACTAATGCCTCCCTCTGATGTTAGTCAAGAAATCAGATTCTGAAAGTACTCCTATCATAGGCATCATACTGTATTCCTTTCAGAAGGCATTTTCAAATTCCTCCTCTTTTTAAAAACAAAAACATATGTATGGAGGAACCTGTTCTCTCCCAAATTCATATGTTGTAACTCTAAGCCCCAATGCCATAATATTTGAAGAGGAGGTTAAGTGAGATTATGAGGGCTGGTCCTCATGATGGGATTAGTGGCTTTGTAAGATGAGGAAGAGAAAGATCACTCTATCAACCATGTAAGGACACTGGGAGAAGGCTGACAGCTATGAGCCAGAAAGAGAGTTCTTTCACTGAAACCCAGCTCTGTCTCAGACTTCCAGACCCCGGAGCTGTGAAGAAATAAAATTCTGTTGTTTAAGCCACCTACTCTATGGTATTTTGTTATGGAGATCCAAGCTGACTAATACAATGCATTCAAATTAACACTTTAAAATGTACCACTTATGGGATGAATCTGCATTCCATTGCTCATGCCCAGATATACTTGATTCCGATTTAAGTACAGATTTATATTCTTGCTTCCTACAGTTCCTTAAACCTGTTTATGGAATAATATTTGCCACTTCTCCTGGAAGAACCATGTGGCCCGGTTACATCACAATAGATTGACAATCTTAATGGAAGATCAATTCTGTTAGGCATATATAAATCCAGGCGATTAGTAACATAAATCCCCAAAATGAAAAATGTCAGGGTTAGATTGCCATCTACTTTACATGCTTCGTAAGAGTTTTGTTAAAAAAAAGTTTACTCTTGTGTAATAGTTTTATATTTTTTCACTTTTTATTATGAAAAAATTCAAATGTATTTAACAATGTGTAGAAGGATATAACAAAACCTCATATTTGAATTCCATGTCTTCAAAGCTATCAACTCACGCCTAATCTTGTTTCACCTATTACTCCAGTTATTAGTCATTAAGATACCAACCATAATATGTCAGTCTTGAAGGGGAGGGCAATTGTATCATTCAGAAATGGAGTTTAAAAAAATCAGTCTGTCTTGATCCCTCTCTTTTGCCCCCCACTTCCTCCTACCACATGCCTTCTTTTGCTGAGTTTCTTCTGTTTTGTTCTCTTTTTAATACATTTTTTCTTCTATAGCTGAGAAGGGAGAATTGACTCTATGTGGTGCTTAATGAATACACAGATCTGTATTAAAAGTGACAAGATGATGCTATTTCATTTTTTAGTATTCACTGTTTCTGAAAGGCATCTTAAAGATTATTTACGCTTCAACACATAAAAACTTACACGCCATCAGAGCAAAATAAATTATTAAGGAATAATATTAACAATTTAACAATTAAAGATATAATTTCCCCAACTATTCTTTTTTTTTAATGTTTATTTATTTATTTTGAGAGAGAGAGAGAACAAGCGAGTGCAAGTGGGAGAGGGGCAGAGAGAGAGGGACAAAGAGAATCCCAAGCAGGCTCTGTGCTGTTAGCAGCGTTCAACTAGGCTCGACTCCACAGGCTGTGAGATCATGACCTGAGCTGAAATCAAGAGTGGGATGTTTAACCAATTGACCCATGTAGGTGTCCCATCCCAACTATTGTTCTTGAACCTTGGGATCATTGAGTAAAAATTCCACATGGAGATATAAGTTATTTACAATATTCTCCTCTATAGAAAATCACAATAATAATTCTGTCTATGGAAATAAATGTTATCTGTAGATAAGGCACATGTATGAGGGAATATAGATATGCTGTCAATAAATTGTACAGTTTAAATAATGCAAAAGAGATATATTAGAGATGAAATAAGTAACCAAATAATTAAAATTTGTTGGTATGCAGAGCTCTTAAAAGAAACCTAAATGATGTCTTCTGATGACTGTCATCTTTCAAAAGCAGTGACTAAGTGCAGGTAGAAGTTAACTCCATTAGTAATAAAAAGTCTTGCATATTGCTTGAGGTGAAACCTGGATCAGAGAAGATGTACTTTTCAAAATGTCTTTCATCTCCGAGTAGATGTGGAATTAGGTATATATTTATACATGTATGTAATTAAATATAGTCCTTAGTAGTAAGCAAATTAAAATTAGCTCTTATCACAGGCAATTTGGTTGTAGCCTTAGATACCATATTAAAAATTATTGGGATTCTAGAGACTTTATTTTTTATATCTCATTAGTATTTTTGTGTTACTGAGAAATATAATCCACTTCATTCAACATAGTTTACCTGCTTAATCTAAAGTATATTGTATTCAATTGTGAAATAAGAAGGTTGTATTAGGGGCTAAGTCAAATCTGATCTCTTTTAATTCTATAAATTTTTTAAGTTTATTATTTTTGAGAGAAAGAGACAGAATGTGAGCAGGGGAGGCACAGAGACAGAGGGAGACATAGAATCCAAACCAGGTTCCAGGCTCTGAGCTGTCAGCACAGAGCTGGATGTGGGGCTCCAACTCATGGACTGCAAGATCATGACCTGAGCTGAAGTCAGAAGCTTAACCAACTGAGCCACCCAGGCACCCCAGGTCTCTTGTAATTCTAAAATTTTATTAAACAAGAAGCTGATCACTCAGTCCCTTTAAGTAGTGGTGCAGCAAATTGAAAATAGGTGGCTTTGGTGTAGTCCTATCATTATGATTTAAAGAGAAGGATATTTATATGCACACACATACACAATACACAAAGTTTCCTTATGGATCCAGTATGTTATCAGTCTTATAGTAAATATGAGTGTGCTTTGTGGTATAATTTGTGGTATGATATGTGTTTATACCATATATATATGTATATATATATATGTAATACCTATATATGTTAGTACTTAGAATCTGAATTGTCTTTAAAAGAAAAAAAAATTGGAATCATTCTGATTTTTGAGAAACTGAAAAAAAAAACATATTTCTATAAGTGTCAAATTTAATTGCCTATGATTCATTTTTGACAGATCATGTATTTAAACCAATGAGTCTTGTTTTTTCTTTTTAATTATTGGCAGCCAAAAACCTTGTATTACTCATAGCAGTGTAGGTAAAATGTGAACAATATTACTGACAGATTTTTGTATTAATTAAAGATTATGTGCTGTGCAGACCACATGCTGAAGATGTGGTAGATTCCATTAATTTATGTACAAAGGTGGGAAGATAAAGGAGCTGGTAAACTCTACTAAAAAGATCACTTTTGGATGGATTTTGAGAAAATGTGAAAATGGATTTAATATGATGAATGATTGTCATTTAAAATGTGAATGTCAGATGTGATAAAATACTGTTCTTTCATTAGAGAAGTAAAGAATATGATTCAGATTAATCATTAGTTAAGTATTTTAAGTTTGCCGCTATTACAAATATTAACCTGAATAAATACAAAACATAAAAGGTTTTTAAGTCTCTATTTGCTAATAGAAAGGACACTTTATGACAAGTAAATTTAACTTCCACATATACACAAAAAGTATATGGTTTACTGAAATTGTAAATTTTGAAAGTAATTAACTGATTGTTAAATTAGCTTCCAAACACAACTGATTTGTACCCTGAGAGAACAATTTACATTTTTGATATTCAGACACATCATACATCTAGTCATCATATTGGGGTAACTGGATCATGTATTTTATTTTCTTCCTCATGTATGTATGTGTGTGTGTGCGCACACATATATATATATTATATATTATATTATGTTATATATATATTATATATATATTATATATATGTGTGTGCGCACACATATATATATATATTATATTATATATATATGTGTGTGCGCACACACACACATACATACAGCTATAAGAGTTCATATTTAGTCTGTGTGGATAGCTTTCAGATATATTTCAAAACAGATGCAAATTTATAAAAGCAGAACCTATATGCTACATTTGGCAATAATTTCATTTAATAGCACAAACACAACAAAAGCAATAGTAACTGACTTACATTTTTATTTCTTACTATCTCCCAGAAAGTATTCTAACAACATAAACAATGGCACTCTTTTAATCCTTACAACAATGTTATGGAGCAGGTACTATCAGTGTTCCCTGTTTAGGGATGACACAACTAAGGCATTCAGAAGTCCAGTAGCTCTCTGGAGCGTGGAGGGTGAGGACCTTGGATGGTTTTGAGTGCATAGATGGCACTGTTAATACCTATGCTTAGCTGCCTTCCCAAAATAACATGAGGACATTCTGGTTGAAAGGGAACCTGATGTTCACAAACTACAAAATCCTTTTTAACTATTTACAAAAAGAAATAATGTTTATTCCTAAAGCCTTAGGGCTCCTAAAATTTCAGAGACCACCAAAACAAAATGAAGATTTTAAAAGCAGACAAAAAGTAACCACAAATATTATTTTTAGGACAAAATGAAATGTTGAGACATGACAATTCTTAGATAATAACCTTAATGAATATTTCAAGAATGTTGTCTAAGATTATCCATAGATGCAAATTATGCATGAGTCTATAAAAGATGTATTTAGTTCAAGGTTTTAAGCTTTGGGGTAGAGGCTGACACACTATCAGTGGTAATATTCCATTCAATGAAGAGAAGGAAATAAGTATATAAAATTTTAAATTTTAATTAACTCATGCATTTATCCCAAGCTTAGAATATAGACATAAGTCATAACATCAAAATATGCATCTTTTTAAAGTACCTTTTCAAAATACCAGTAGAAGTTTGTTGACTACAAGTATCTACATATTTACTGACAAATTTTGGGAAATCTGCTCGACTGCTATTTTCCTGTCACAATTCTAAGATCAAGATAACATACCTGATAAAATACTGAAAAATTAGTTCATAGCTAAAAATCTCTAAAGGATAATTTTGGTAAAAATATAATGAGGTGATTTGCCTAATTAAAATAAATTATACTGGGGCTAGAAGCTGAATAATATATAATGCATGTGAGCATGTATATGTGATAATTATACTGACACACATGTCCTGACAGTAAAATACAGTTTACAGATATGTCATATTTTAGTTTTAGTAACACATCTTACTTACATTTTCTTTGAATTTCAGTGAATTCAGTGGACATAAGTTATTTTTAACACAGTCCATAGTATACTTAGTCATAGTTACTTGGAGCTATTTCCTTGAAAAAAAAAGCAAAACTACAAATGGAAATAAATGAAAATGTGAATTTATAGTTTAAAATATTTTGTCCTAGGGGCGCCTGGGTGGCGCAGTCGGTTAAGCGTCCGACTTCAGCCAGGTCACGATCTCGCGGTCCGTGAGTTCGAGCCCCGCGTCAGGTTCTGGGCTGATGGCTTGGAGCCTGGAGCCTGTTTCCGCTTCTGTGTCTCCCTCTCTCTCTGCCCCTCCCCCGTTCATGCTCTGTCTCTCTCTGTCCCAAAAATAAATAAACGTTGAAAAAAAAATTTTTTTAAATATTTTATCCTAAAGTTAAACAAAAAAACATGAACTTGTAATTATTTTGGTGTTCATTTTTAAAAATTAGTATGTTAAGCAAATAATACAATAGAAAAAATGTCTATAGTGTCTATACTTACATTTTATCACTTATTTTTTAAATTAACATGCAAAATTATGATTTGTGCCACTTTCAAATAGTGATTGAAGTTTATAGCACTTATGTACTTTCTCAAAGTTGTATTGCTTGGAATAATAATTATTATATTAGGGATAATGTCAGTAGCCAACATAGAATACTTTTATACAAAGAACTGTTTTAGGACTTTACATATATTATCACAGCATTTTGAATCAAGTATTGTTATTATTTCCTATTTTTAATACAATAATAAAATAATGCTTACTCATGCTATTATTTTCTGATAAATGGAAAAGACTAGAAAAATAGTCAAGTATATATGGACTTTAAATATATGTCTTGAGAATTAAAAGATGTACTTAATAGTGATAGTACATTTGGTTATTTATCTAGAAGAGAATAAGTATATGCAACTATTACACAGGCAGATAAAAGAAAGACTTAAATAGTACCAGCAAAAATGTCCACCAGTCTACTGGTAAGAATTGAAAAAAGGGGTTTTGGATAATAGGATTCCATTAATACAGAAAAAAGAATGACAGACCCCATATGTAAATATGTGTGCACACATACATGTACAATACATATATTGCTTTAATGGCCAGATTATTTGCCACTTCCCATGTTCACTCCTTTTGCAATGTAGCTCCGTAGCTCCTCCAATGAAGAGGAGCAGGATCCCTCCTTGATCCTCACTCGGTACATCCACATGACCCACTCTAGTCGGTAAATTGCAAAGGATGGAATAAACACTTGTGTGTTTTAGTTTAGTCTCTTGCTATTATTCTTTCTTTGGTTTGAGAGGATTCCTGAGCTAGCATGCTGAAGGAAGGTACACATGGACCACAGTTGTTCTCCCCAGTGTCCCATTGCAGCCCAGGCCACAGTAAAACAATGGACAGCCACTTAGGCCCGAGGTGTGTGAGAGAGTCCAGCCAAGATCACCGGCACTGCCTTGCTGAATGGCAGTGACTGCAGATGCACAAGTGAGCCAAAGCAAGCCCACAAAAAAATTCTTGCTTAAACTCTAGAGTTGTGCACTCAGTAATTACTTGATTTTTTTACACTGAATTTTGGTGTGCTTTGTTATCAGCATTATTCTGGCAATAGGGAAGCCATGTAGTGTGTTATGAACACATTGGATCAAAAAAAAAAAACCAAAGCATGGAATATAGGTACCATGTTGCTATTATTGAATACCTGATGGAAAGGTCATGGTTAGCATAGGGGATAACTTGAGGGGACAAGTGAATTAAAACAAAACAAAACAAAAAACCTGAAATGCTGTTACTAAGTTGAATCATTACTTACTTATATTTTGGCCATGGCAATTTTTGTTGAGCAGGACTATCCCAGTATTGTGTAGAACACTTAGAGCCATTAGTCTCCGATAATTAAATGCAAGGATGGTCCCCTAGTATGGTGACAATAAAAAATGATCTATATTCCCAGTACTAATATATATGCTTAACATCAAAAATGCTCTTATATATTCTTAGTAAATATACGTGTTCAAGATAAAATAAATGTAAAAAGCTTTGTGTGTAATATGCAAACTGTATTATGGAATTCATTAAAAAAATCATAAATTTATTGTTTTAGCCTCAGGATGGTGAGTGTCAAGGACTGAAAATTTATATTCCACTCCCTACCCCACTCCCAGTTCATATGTTGAAGTTCTAACTTCCATTGTGGCTGTATTTGGAGTAGGGAAATAATTAAAATTAAATGAGGTCATAAGGGTGGGGACTTGATCTGTTAGGATTACTGTTCTTGTAAGAAGAGATACTGAGAACCCCCCACTCCAGCCCCGCCCTGTGTGCACTCACTGAGAGAAGGCCACTTGAGGGTATAACAAAAAGGGGTGTCTGCAAGCCAAGAGGATCCCTCATCAGAAATAAACCAGTTAGATCAGTCCTTGATCTAGAACTTCTACCTCCAGAGCTGTGAGAAAATAAATTCCTATGGTTTAAGACACCCAGTCTGTTGTATGTTGTCATGTCAGCCCAGACTGATGAATTCAGTCAGTTCGAGTTGATTTTAATTTCCATTTATATTTTGTGATACCTCCTGTGTATTTTAAAGAGCCAATAACATATAGGAAAACATTATGAGATCTCTAACAAAGACTTGGTATTTTTTTTTAAAATAATACATCTATAAACACTTAGCTTTGTGTCCCAACCTAATGCCATATTCATGCAATAGTCAAATGTATTATATCAAAGTATATTTTTCAACATTAAAATTTTTCCATTACAGTATTTAGTGTTCAAATGCCTAAATTTGCACATATAGCAGTTAAAAATCATAAATAGGGATAGGGAAGAAATATCATTTTGTGTTTTAATAAATGAATCTAAATTCTACTTAGAATCTCCTCTTGCTGGGTCTTAGACATTTAGTCTCAATGAATTCAAGGTCTCTTCTCACCTCATTCTTGATAGGGTATGTTGATCTTACAGGTTCCTTAAGAAGAATAAAAATGTAGGGGTTTTTTTGTTTGTTTCTTGTTCTTTTCTTTCAGGGCAAGAGCACAGATCTTTGTCCTTCTTTGCCATCTAATAATACTGGTGACAAATCCTTTTAGTAGATAGTCTTTATATTACTTGCAGACTGATGTACCTCACCAAAAATCCTCCTAAAGGTGTCTCCTGCCCCCAGAGATATGGAAAATACCTACTCTCATAAGAGGACATCTCTACCATTTCAATGCTACTCTGCTTTTCTGACAAGTCATAATGGGAGCACAGCCATGCTGCTTCCCCAGAATCTACCCAGGAGGGCAGCACTGCCCTATTCTAATATATATTCTGCACCCCCGAATTTCTTGTTTTATTCTGAAACATACTCTCTCAACCTCCTCTCCAATTACCTTTGGAGCAAGTGGAGGAAGGAAGGATGAAGGAAGAAGTTTCTTCTCTCTTTATCAGGACTATATACATCAGTTTCCTACAAAGACGTTTCTTTCATTTTCCTCCCGTCTGTGATGTATGGCATGAAAATTATTGACTTTGACTCTAGTATTTTAGTTTTCATATTGAAGAATTTTTTTCTTTTTCTTTTTTTTTAACCATTCTCTTAGTAAAAAATGAAGAATGGACCCTTTTGTATTCTATCATGCTATCCATTCAGTGAACTATTGAGAGGGAAACAAAACAAAACAAGCTAACTGAATAAGAAAGAGAAAATGAAAAGGATACTCAAAGGAGTATCATCAGTTAATATAGTGAATATCATCCTGATGAAAAATCAGTGCTTTAATATCAGCCAGTGAAGTAATCCTAAGAGAATAGGGGTGAATTTTGTGCAGTGGAATTGTGGTGACAGTGAAATAAAGATTGGTACCGAAGGAAATGGTTATGTCAGACATTGTCTAGAGGATTCACTTCAAACCCAAGGAAGATCAAACTCATCCTTGATAGAACATGTAATTTCAAATCTAGAAAAACAATGTGTGTGTGCAATCAGATACAGTTTTCAGCCTATGCTTTAAACTTGCTGCCTCATATTTGGAAATATGGTGCGATTGAGAATAGTCATTTGTTTTGCCTTTTTACAAACTTGCTCTGGACACAACACATATTCCTGTTTTATGTACAGAATCTTCTGGGTGACAGGACAGGCAGCACAAAGCTGGAGTGAAGAGCTAATGTGTAATAGGACAGAGAAAGACTGGATGTCTGCATCAGTGTGTGAAATCATAGGAAAGGATAGAATGTAGTGGTGTCATTCCAAATGACATTTCCACTTTACCTCAATTGTGAGAATAGATTTACATGCTGATTTTATAAATTTCAAGATGAAAGTTTTTTTTTTAATTTAGTACCTGAAAATGACAATATGCATCTTTTATATTTAGCACTTTTGGTTCTTGGCCAATGTATTTGAATTTATGACCACAAATACAATGGGCAGACTAGAAAAGAATGTAAAAATCTGACTACAGGTTCAGATATACACCTGCCACATAGTGATTCTTTCTGCCACATATGCATACATATTATCATACATTGATGTCTGTTCATTAATTCACCAATTTGCCTTTTACTTTTTGAAAACATAACAGTGTCCACTGAACAGTCTACTTGAGAGTTGAACTTACAACTTAATGACATTACAATAGTGGTTTTTGTGAGTATTTTTCCTGATAAAAACATTTCTATACTTACATATGTTTAAAAGACCGAAATGTTTGAAGTTAACATCAAAGTATACAATCATAAGAGAGGAATATAAAGAGTAAACTGGAAGTATTCTTTATGTTTTACTTGTTTCCACATTTATCCTAACTATCCCAAATATTTCCTGGTACAAATATTTAAATGATTTAGCTCTGTAAAAATGTTTCAGATTTTAGAAAGAATTTACAAGACCCCTTAGGCATTGGTTATCTCTAAACTATCAACTACTTAGGAATATAACTTCATGTATAGTTCCCCTCTGTGTATTATTCCTGTAAGTGTGATCTGGCTTATGGCCTTTCTTTCTGCTCATGTTCTTACTTCTGTGACAAAGATAGGTAAAGGACTTAGAATAAAATTAATTGAAGGAGGCAATTATACCTTGTCTTTTAACAACCTATAGACTCTCTCTTTTAAATTTTTTTTCATGTTTATCTGTTTTTGAGAGACAGAGACAGAGTGCAAGTGGGCAAGGGGTAGAGAGAAAGGGAGACACAGAATCTGAAGCAGGCTCCAAGTTCTGAACTGTCAGCACAGAACCTGATGCTAGGCTTGAACCTACAAACCATGAGATCATGACCAGAGACGAAGTTGGACGCTTAACCGACTGAGCCACCCATGCGCCCCAATAGTCTTCTTCTAACACCTGTTTTTTCACCTGAGTATGTGTCAATATTTTATAAATTAAAAGGAAAAACTCTCCAAGGTTTTTCCCATAAATACAAAACATCTAAGATGTTAGTGTTCCTTTAATATATCTGAAAGAGAGCTAAAGCACAACAAAAAATATACCTTTGATATGCTTCTTGAATTTATTATTTTTAAAGAAATAGTCTCAGTAAAATATGAATTAACTAGGGACAGGTTGTCAGACTGAATATTAAATTATGTGCATTAGCTTCTGTTGTTATTATTTTTGCTCTTGATTTTTCTTTTTGTGTATGTGCGTGTGTGGGGTGGGTATGGAAGAGATCACTTTGAGCAAGAGTAAATTAAAAATTTGTACAGAGGTAAATCAGAAACTATCCTTGCCTCCAAGAAGTTCATACAGAGTGTATTTAAAATGAAGTGACATAAACCCAGAGTTTAGGTGTATGTGTAAATACAGACAATTGAACATACTCACACACATAATATCTGTATCTATACTTCTGGGCTTAAGGGAGCAGTATTTATATATCATAAATTCTATAGCTGGTAACACTTCTGCACTCTGGAGTTGACCATGCATTGGTGGAATACTTTTCTGCTGGCATCCTACCTTATGATGATAGAAAATATCCAGAACAAAAAGTATGAGGTACCCAGCAGTGATATCAGACAAAATACGGCCAGTTTCCACTCATATGAAACCAGTTCAACCCTGCATGATATGATGGTTATGCTGGAAGAAGAGGAACTGAGAGGACTTTAATTGTTACATAAGGAGAATAAATATAATCCACTTGCTGGACAACATAAATCAACTCTTGCCTACCATTAAGCTTAATTCTTCAAGAGCCCCTTCTAGTTAATTCTTAATAGCAATTTCTCCAAGATTCTGATACAAAAGGCCTAATGCTATATGCAACAGTTCCTGTTACTTACTGCAACTGGTTCTGGGGCTTTAATTGATCTACATCCTCTTCTTCCTTAAATGAACATTTTGATTTCCTTCAAGAATCTGGCATGTCTAGGTTTCTTGGCTGATGTAGCCATTTGCATCTTTATCCATAAAATGTCCAATTATTCATGATGCACCATGATCACTGATATTGGTCATTCACTGTTGTCACACATCTGGAAGAACCTAGAGGCACCCTGATGAATTTCTTGACTTCCAAACATACTGTTCCTGCTACAATTGTGTACAAGTACCTTAACCCTTCATGGTTATACGGATCTGGATCTGGATGGACTTTATGATAAAGTAACTTTTCCCCCCTTGCTAATCATCTTTTAGAGAGCGAGAGATAGAAATGACCAGGTGTTATTCATAGATTTAAGTCTAGTATAATCCTAAAACAAAGAAACAAACAAGGTCTATTGTAATCCTTTTAATTCTATTTAATAGACGTGAATTCACTACCCCTAATTAAAAACAAAAACAAAGAGTATTTCAAATTTGCAGAGCCAAAAGCTATAGGAAATCACAGGGGGTGACTAAAAGAGGGAGCCAATATCACTTCCGCTCCTTGTTTCCTGTACTCACATATTTTAGCTATGTGGGTAACAATGCTATGTGTAAGCTTATACACTGCATACAGGAGAAAAATGCCCCAACTCACAGGGTGCTTTCCTAAGATGGCAAACTAATTCAGTCATGGCAAGTTTTGAATGGTGAGATATGTGGTAAAATCAGTGATGTTGTATCTGTGTTCGTACTTTCTCTGCCATGGAGCTGAAATCATCTAAATCTTTTTCCCATTGGTGTTTGGTGGTGGTTAGTGACTTTGAAGTAGTCTCATAATTTATCTTCACTTGGGCTTCTCCATATTTCTTTCCCTGCAAACTAATCTGGACTTCCTCAAAGCACATTAATTTGGATCCAATAGTTTGTATCCTAAGAAAGATTAAGCCAAGCCAAAGATACAGTATTTGGGGGGAACTTGCTTTAGACACTGTTACTTTTATTGCGGTCTATTCTTTAGAAATGAGAAACTAAGTCTGGACTCTGAGGAGAGAGAAATTATACTCAAATATTTGTGGGATAATTGATGTGTGCAGATATGCTTTAAAACCATCACTCTTTGATTATGCAGTATTTATTTTCACATGAAAAATGCATTTACCACTTCCTAAGACCCATCTCTGAAGAATCATCTATGAAATGGTAAATATTTTATCATTGTATGACATATAGTTTCTGTCAAAGCTACTGAGCTCTGCCATTAGAACTTGAAAACATACATAGACTATGTGCAAATGAGCATATATGGCTGTGTTCTAATAATACTTTATTTATAAAGGCACATGGACTAGAATTGCCCTTCGGACTGTGGTTTGTGGATCTACTGCATAATGCTCATGCTTGAGGTCCAGGATCTGCTAATCTGAATCAGAACATCAGAAGTGGGTTCCTTTTATAAAACTCTGTGAATTTAGTTTTTCTCAATCTTGACACCCAAAAGCTAAAAAGACAAGTTCTCTGACACTCATAACTCAAATGCAATGTTGGAACGGGAGTAGAATAACCACTCCCATTCAAAAAGGGGAGTAACGGGGAGCATCTCATAGGTGCACAGATTGACTGGCAATTCTGAAACACTGCTGGACACAGGTTGCCAGCTAAATACTTCTGTGGGCCAACTGCTGTCCTTCAGAGGTTTGAGGATCCAAAGTTCCCTTTTCATTTTGCACTGACTCTGTCCTTTTTAGTTTAAGCTGAAGTAACTCTTTATAAAAATGTTGTGAATTCTTATGAATCAATTGATAATCTCAGTTAGACAAAAACCATATGAAAAATTTTCTCCAACGTAAGAACTTTCCTGCCTTGGGCTTCCTGCAAGTCTATTGAAGAACAACTTTCTTAAGATTTTCAGACACTCTAAAGGTAAATGGAAAGTATGAGGTACATCTAGAAGATCACTTGTGGGTCTTTCACCTAATTGAACACTTTTCTGAGGCAATTCTTGAATTATTTCTGAGATCTTTACCAATGATCTTGTATTTACATGCTGAATTTAATTTTTGTTCTGAAGCTCATTCTTTATTTGAAAACCTTGAGTAGGTGGAAATGAGAAATAATTTAAATTTCAAACCCAGAAATCTCTGCTGCCTTTCTATTTTCTTGACTTTTGTTTGAATACTGAAAAATTCTTTATTTTAAACTCCTGTCTTTCCTTTTTAATTTAACTGTGGGCAGTTAGATGAAGCAAGGCAGCAACTCCACTGCTCTGCCTGGATACATGTGAAACACTGAGCACATTATGAACGTGTTACATTGGTATGGTGTATTTGTCACAATTAATGAACCAATACGTTATTGTTAACTCAAAGTTCTATTGAAAACTAACTGTGTTAGTATAAGTCTGTGTTTACAAGATGTTTATGCATGTTAGGCAAAATTTTAGGTGGTGTATGTTTTAATATGGCTTTATTTTACCATATTTGATTTGTAGTTTTTCCACCTAGGGACTTTCAGGTTGGTGATCATTTTTTATTAGAATTTTGAAGACATTTGCACATTATCTTTTAGACTATGAATAAATTTTATGGCATTTAGATTCTTAAACCCTTTACATGACTTATTTAGATCCCTAATCTTTTGTAAGTGACCCAAATTCCTCTTTCTGTATATTGCTTTTCAAATCTTCCTTTTATGCCATTTTTTAGATTTTTAGAACAATGTGCCTTGATTTAGGCCTGTGTGTGTGTGTGTATGTGTGTGACTTTACCTCCAATTATTTATTTCACTTAGGTTTAAGTAACTTTCCAAAGACAAGGACAGAGGAAAGAGCATCACTAGTGTCAATATAATTATTACTGATGAAGCAAGAAGGATGTTCAGGAAGGAAGGAAGGAAGGAAGGAAGGGAGGGAGGGAGGGAGGGAGGGAGGGAGGGAAAGAAAGAAAGAAAGAAAGAAAGAAAGAAAGAAAGAAAGAAAGAAAGAAAGAAAGAAAGAAAGAGAAAGAAAGGAAGGAAGGAAAAGATGAGATGTTCTTGGAAAGATAGCATTCAGATAATCTTTAGGCTATCACATACCATTAAAGTTTTATAGAGTGATACATGTGTTAAGATGCCAATTCTTATATAAACTTTCTTATATAAATTATGTAGAAACTACAGTATTAGATACTATTAGAATTTTTAAGAAGGAATTGCTTATCTCAAAAATATGTGCTCTTTGTTTTTTAATAATGAAAATATGATTCTTAGTTGGATACATAGACATGAAGATCAGACTGGATGTCCCAGAGACCCTTGTTGACAGTTTTAATCATGTGACTAAATTCTTACTGGTGGCATATAAAAACCATTCTGATAAGTATTCTTTAATTTTTTTTAATGTTTATTTTTGAGAGAGATAACATGTGCATGTGTGTGCAAGTGGTACAGGGGCAGAGATGGAGGGGGGCAGAGGATCCAAAGTGGGCCCTGTGGTGGCAGCACAGAGCCCAATGTGAGACTTGAACTGACAAACCATGAGATCATGACCTGAACCAAAGTTGGACACTTAACCACCTGAGCCACCAGGCTCCCTAGTTCTGATGAGTATTCTTAAAGGGAAGGGGCCTGTATCTTTTTTCTCTTATTCCCTCTCACTGGCTGAAATGCAAGCATAACAGGTGAATCTTTAGCCATTACCCTGTACAGTGTGGTGGCCTTGGAACAGAAACCAGGATAAGTAGAATACCATGATGGAAAGTAATTTATCCATCTGAAATCAAGTGGATTAGAGGCCTGGATTCACTACTTCTGTACTTATTGACCATTAGTAACAAATATCCTTCTATCGTCTTTACAACAGTGTTATCTTGAATATTTCTATAATTCACATTCAAATAAAAGACTTACTAGTAATTAATTTTTTTTAAGTGAATACAACCAGAAAAACTGGGTTCAATAAGTGAATATAATACAGTTCAGTATAGCTTCTTTCTTCAGTTCTGTGTTGAAGATCAAAGTAGTAATTTAATTTCTTTAATAATTATTCCATAATTGTATGTTATTATACACTGTATATATATATATATATATATATATATATATATATACACACATACATATCATATAAAGGTATATATGTGTGTGTATATATATATACACACATACATATATGTTCGCGAGTCATATATAGATTTTATAATTTCCCTCTTTTGATTTTTTTCATTTTTTTAAAATAATTTTTAAATTTTATTTTAGAGAAACCATGAGTGGGGTAAAGGGACAGAGGAGGAGAGAAAGAGAATCTTAAGCAGGCTTCACACTCAGCATGGAGCCCAATGTGGGGTTCGATCCCATGACCCTGGGATAATGACTTGAACTGAAATCAACTGAACAAGCCACCCAGGCACCACTAATGTCCCTCTTCTGAGGCTTTCAAATAATGACATTGGAAATAAAAGTCAAATCTTATTTGAATTTACAAATTAAGTGAAAAATCTAACTTCTTCAACAGTGAGCTATTATTTATTATTTCAGGGTAATCCAAATTACTTATATACAGTTTTCTTTACCTTTTAAAAAAATTAGAGTGAAGTAATAGTGAATTTACCATCAACTATCTAAGGAGTAATTTCCTGCATATTGGGAATAGAAGACTTTTCTAAATAT
Organism: Acinonyx jubatus; assembly: GCF_027475565.1. Classification (NCBI taxonomy): domain Eukaryota; kingdom Metazoa; phylum Chordata; class Mammalia; order Carnivora; family Felidae; genus Acinonyx; species Acinonyx jubatus. The sequence goes on from NC_069380.1 coordinate 60,117,703, forward strand.
ACACTTCATAAGATTCTCTGGGATCTACTTTACCAGGCCAACGAATAAACACTCCTTGCTGTATGTCTGCTGATTTTGACAGTTGTCAACATAACTTTTTATGAATCAACTCTTGATCCAGCAAATTCCCCTCCTGTGTAGATATAAAGATTGTGAAAGTAAGATCATTACATACACAGATATGTTCTCATTCAGCAAGATGGAAAATCATATTAACAGGACACTCACTTTCCCCCTTACTGGCCCAGTTAAATTTGTCTACATCTTCTTAATGGCTTGCTATTGAATTCATTGTTCATAAACCTGAGAGAATTAAAATATGATACAAAAATATATAGTTTTGTAATCTTATTATCTTCTCTCTACTATGGGTCATTGAGAAGAAACTTATAGTCTTTACAATTCCTATTTAGTTATATACTAAAAATACAAGAAACGACATTCAGATGAGATAATTCCCATTCCTATTGTAATTCCAAGCATTATGTGTTTTGTTTTGTTTTCCTTTTTTTTTTTTTAAACATATATATTGACTGTGATGTTTAAAATGCCTGGCCTTTTCTGTATTCTGTCCTACATTCTGCCATCTATTTGGGCTTTTATCCAGCTTTCTCTCAAAACATTTTCCATGTTGAAGATCTGTCATTTTCCAAGTGAAGAGGATTTGAATTCCTCCTTTTACTCTCTCAACCTCTGTTGATACATTATGATTTTGTGATAAACTTATCTCTTCTCCATTTTAGGGTGTAATCACTCACTGATTCTAAGAATATCCATAGCATTTTAAAACAAATTAAATAATTGGTATGTTCCAAAAGGAAGACAGGATAGAGAAATGATAAATGCCTTAGGCTTTATGGTTTTCCAGTAATGGATAATGAAGGTTGACCCAGTGTCAATTAGATCAGAAACGTTTGTTTTTGATGTGATCTCACTTTTGGCCTCACCTCCCAACTCCACTTAAAAGCCTTTGGCCCTCTTGGTGTGTATAACAGTATCCAGTGCTATTTACCTCGCTCCGCTCATCTACTCATAACTGCTTTTAGCTAATGTAACTAGAAAGATGAGATTAAAGAAGTCACAGTGGCCAATACCCATTACACACATGCTTTATCCCTACCAATCACTTATTTTTTGACAGGAAAAATGACTGAAGTAAGGGAAGCTGCAATTATGAAATATAATACTGTTATCAGATCCACGTTGAAAATATATTTTAAAAAACGTGTGTATTTATTTTCTAAAGAAAATAAGGAAGGGAACCTTTTTCTATATTCTTCCACAATGTGCATCTGTTTCTCCTAAAGGGATAGTCCATGGAAGGAAGTTCAAAACCTAAGTCTCCTACCTAGGTAAACAGACCTACCCCAGAAAACCTCAAACACTCTCATTTTTAGTAAAGTATTTATGCAAGCACTCTACCTAGACTCCTGCTTATCTGTGTAAAATGAGAGCAGTGGCTATTAAAATTGGGAAAAAAGATGGCCATTAAAAAGAAATTTTAAAAACCCAAAGACTGAGAGTTTGCCCATTAGCAATTGATTCATGATTTTATCATCAATAATTTCACATTTATTTCCTATTTTCTGTTTTGAAAATGTGTAAAATATATTGGCAGTATGCCAATGAAAATAACACTAGGTGAAATCAATAGGAAAACATGTTATATAGTTTAACTCTAATTAAATATCTCAGTATTCTACAATTTTGTCAGATTCTGAGAACACAGAATTATTTTCATTTCTGAAAATCATTCCAGAAAACAAACTTTTTATTTTTCCTATGCGTTGTAAATAAATTAAAGATGCATTATTTTGTTTTATTATCTTCTCTAATGTGATAAGTTAGTACATTATATAGAAGAGAGTGAACTTAGTTAAAATTATCTGCTTAAAAATTTTTTGACTCTAATGAAATAGATAACGTGATATATCAATAGAGTCAACATATAAATAAGGGTTTTCAAAAGTTATATATAACAGAAAATACTAGATAAAATACACCTTTTGGTTATTTTGTATTGATGCTTCTAGAAATGATACAGTAGCTGCCTTCTAGAAAATGTTCCCATAAAGATGTATCATTATTATATTTTCCATTGAAAAATTAAATCTATTTAAATGTAAAAAAAATAGAGTGGAGCTTATGAAATGAGATTTACAGAACTAAGATATAGGTTATTTGGAACATTAACCAGGCATCCAGTGCCTTAGCTCAACTAGAAGATTAATTGGGATTTTATTACATTAAAGTATTTTTACATTTAGTGTTATTTTCTCTTTATCTTAACTCATTAAAATGCTTTAAATAAAGGTTTATGCAAAAATATCAAATAAAAATGTGTGTATCCCATTTTCATAGCACTGTTATATTCAATTTTTGTTGTATTTTACTTCTATTCATAAGTAATTTTGTCATTACTCTTAGTATATCTTCACATTTCTTGTGGTCCCTGCCTTTTTCATGTGTGTAAACACGTGCTTGTGTGTGCACAGTATAAAAAAGACACATAAACATAATTTTCATGAGTATCATTTGTTGCATATTTCAACCTTGACATGACTTGAGTTTTTAATTTGATTTATATCCTTGTCACATAGGATCATGAATGTATTTCAATATTAAAAAATGTTATTTTTCATCTCAGACATATTTTCTTCTATGTAACCAGTCATTGTTTATGTTGTAACTGTAGAAAGCAAATTTTGAATTTTCTACAACCCAGGGTTATATTCATTACAGTTGGAAATAAGTTTTCCTTTGGGTTTTATATACACTGTTTCCACATGGTAAATAAAGATTTTATATACCATATGAGGAGTTTTGAAAGCTGCATTTTAGAATAAATTTAAATTTATTAACATAGATATTCAAATCATCATTCAAAACAGGATCCCAGGATAAGAGTCACATTGTACACATACCTCCAGTATAGACACATGCATTCTTAATCTGGTAATCTGTCACCTTACTCATATACCATGTTCAAAGTGCTAAATTATGTTTCATAGACACGTCACATTATGAATAGTCTAGTCAATTAAATAAGACATGTATGACATAAGGAGGCATTTCTTTAGTATAAGAAAATAGCAAAAACATTCAGATATGAGAGAAATGCCAACTAATATTTGTTAAGTATTTACTATGTGTCAGCAATTTTGCGTGTTTTAACTCATCTTCCCTACAGTCTGTGTGTGTGTGTGTGTGTGCGTGCGTGCATGTGCACATGTATGTGCACTTTGGTCGTCTTTTCTCAGATGAGGATATTGGCAGAGAAAAGTTAAATAACTTCCTGAAGATACACTAGCAAGAAGTAAAAGTTTAACCTGGTCATCGCAGAAAGCCAGATGTCCAAAGAAACATAGGACTGTGGATCTAAGGTGGTAGGTTGGCACAATATCATAAAATACTTTAAATAAAAATTTAAGATGTTTTGAATCAAATAATAAAAAGAGTCATTTTAGATAATAATCCTTCAGATATGAATTTTATTATCCTGGATGGTAAGTCATGGATTCCTATTAACCTTGTAAAGCTTGGAACTTTCCAGTTCCCAGTGGCACATTCTTTTGATAATTTTTTTTCTTTGGTAGGCCTGATATCTTCTAAATATGCCATTCTTCTTAACCCTAAAATTTCCTGATAAATGTCTTACTTGCTTTCTGCTTGCATTTACAAGTGATTATCTGCTACCCATTAAAAAAAATCTCTAAGGAGATAGGTAAGATGGTGAGAGTGATATGATAAAAAAGATATATCCAGGAAAGATGCGATATAAAAATGAAAATTCAGAATTTCATTGCAGATGTGATAATGTACACTTAAAAAATGCTCAACATCACTCATCATCAGGGAAATACAAATCAAAACCAGAGTGAGATACCACCTCACAACCAGTCAGAATGACTAAAATTGACAACTCTGGCAACAACAGATGTTGGTGAGGATACAGAGAAAGAGGATCTCTTTTGCACTGTTGATGGGGATGAAAACTGGCGAGGCCACTCTGGAAAACAGTATGAAGGTTCCTCAAAAAATTAAAAATAGAACTACCCTATGACCCAGCAATTGCACTACTAGGTATGTATCCAAAGATATATGTGATGTTTCAAAGGGGCACATGCACCTTAATGCTTATGGCAGCACTATCAACAATAGCCTAAATATGGAAAGAGCCCAAATGTCCATCAACAGATGAATGGCTAAAGAAGATATGATATATATATACAATGGGATATTATTTAGCAATCAAAAAGAATGAAATATTGCCATTTGCAACAACATGGATGGAACTAGAGTGTGTTATGTTAAGTGAAATAAGTCAGAGAAAGACAAATATATGACTTCACTCATGTGGAATTTAAGATATAAAACAGATGAATATAAGGAAGAGAGCAAAATAATATAAAAACAGGGAGGGGGACAAAACATAAGAGATTCTTAAATATAGGGAACAAACAGGGTTGCTGGAGGGTTTGTGGGTGGGGTGATGGGCTAAATGGGCAAGGGGCATTAAGGAAGACGCTTGTTGGGATGAGCACTGGGTGTTATATGTAGGGGATGAATCACTGAATTGTACTCCTGAAATCATTGCACAATACGCTAACTTGGATGTAAATTTAAAAAATAAATAATTAAATAGAAAATACGTATTATATATAGTGTATGTTATGCATGTATATACATATTTTCCAGCACTGCTCTTAATATACATCATTAGGTAGATTTCTACGTTTGAAAATATTACATTGCTTTTGTAATTTGATCTTTTATATTCTAATTTTAATTAGGTCTACAAAGTAAGTTTTAATATCCATAAGTGAATTAAGAAAAAAAAATACTATTGTACTCTCTATTCTAGTGTTCTTGTATATAAGGGATATCCTACAAAGATTCTCACTGGAAAAGAGCCCCCATAATACCAGCACTTCAGGGTATTCATTAGCCTGGAATCCTTTAGGCAGAAATTCTTATCCTTGACCTATGGACCCCCATGAGGCCATGAGAAGACTTCAGCTTGTTTTTTTAATCCTTTGAAACCTTATGCAAGAATGAAAGTTTATATGCTTTTTTCATTGCTTTTCTTAGAGATTCTTAAAAGTTTACATTTAAAAAAACAAATGTCAAAAGTTACTACTGGAAACCAGGATACTCCTAAAAGGGAAGACTGACCTGAAACATGGCTGATTTATTTTTAATTCACACAGACAGAACGATATTGCTTTCCAATCACAGGGCTGCAACTCGCTTATTGAAGACCTTTTTGCTTCAAGCGAGTTAATGAAGGTATCAACCACTGCAAACTAGATTTTGAATCAATATAAGTTACATTGTATGCCTCTAGAATTATCAGTCCTTGACAACTCCCTGACCTAGTTAATATTATTGAGACCTGGTTCCCTAAATGCACGTGTTAGTGATTTACTTGTTGCCTCCTCCTCTCCTCCTCAGTACTCAGTGGACTGTTTACAAAGGACTTGTCCTTGATTAAATCTTATTCATCTTTAGAAATACTTACTAGAATGAAATGGAGATCTAAAGAAAGTAGATAACAAAAACCATTACATGGGATTTTGAGTATGCAGACACCACATAGGTAATTTCTTTCTTTGGCATCCAAAATTCCGTGCTTTGACACAACTGAATGCTGTTCTTCATAATACTGTCACTCGGGTCAATACTTTGTTATATAGGTTTCCTGGTTCAGGAAACTTCCTGCCTGGATATGTTCACCGGTCTAAGAGCATGGGATAATATTGTTTGAAATTAGCTGGATGATTTCAGTCTTGTGAACAGTCTATTTGGAAATAACAGGTCCTAATGTTTTTAATTTTTATAATTATCTGATTGAGCTATTTTTTGTAAAAATAAAACTGAAAAATTGGCAAACTCTCCTAAAATGTAGTGAAATATAATCCTAAAACTAAATCGATTTCAGTTCTTATGTGTTGAGGCTCCACTATAAGTGGAATGTTAATCCAACACAGAACATTGTGTGTGCCTTGACTCTCGGAAGATCATAAGAATGCAAAATAGATTTTACAAATTTTTCTGAGCAGTGGCTGCATTTCCAAAGAGCGGAGATTAGAATGTGTGTGTATCTCATGTTAAATTCTCCAAATCCATCATTTACCATCATTTAGTATTAAAAACCAAATTATCAAAAAAGAGAAACAACTAAGAGTCTATTAGGAGGTATAATTTTACACACTGTAAAGGTGACAAAATAGAAAACGATAGCAAGGAGACTCAGCTATCTTTATCATGACAAAAGATGGGACCAGGGGTTAAAAAACTCCCTTGATTATTAGGACTGTAGAGTAGTACTCATTCAGATTTAAGGTTTAAATTTATACTACAAATATAGTGCCCCCAAAACCTCCTACAGGGTATATAACCTGAGTGTCCTCACGATTTGCACAAACTCAAATCATGTATTGAAGGTAGTAACTTCATCCATGCAAAAGCAATTTTAATTTAAGATGCATCTCAATCTCAAAAAGTTAGAAATGCAAGTTCCATGTAAGGCCACATAGTGAGCCCCTTCAAGATTTAGCATAGAAGAATAACACATTCTGAAATATAATTCACTCTAAATTCATTTGGATTTGATCTCAAGAATGGATTATAGATGTAATGATAGAAACAGAAATACCAAATAGGAGATCATCTCACTAATGAAGGAGACTGGTGATGGTGACTCAGACCAGGGTGTCATCAGTATCAGCGGTAAGAAGTAATTAGAATTCATGTGTTCTTGAGATCAGGCCAGCAAGGTTTGCTGATGAACAGAATGTGAGGTGAAGAAAGCAGAAAAAGGAATCAAGGATAACTTCAAGTATGTCGTGAGCAATGGGAGGAACAGAAATGAAGAAGACTGAGATAGTGTAGGTCTGAGGAGGAAGGACAGGGCTTTGGTTACAAGGGCTTTGGTTGAGATGTGTAGTGGAAATCTAAGCCAAGATGTCAAGTAGGCAGTTGGAGGTACGAGGCAGGAATTCTATAGAGAACTTTGTTCTAGAGATATGATTTGGCTTTTCTTGGCATTTATATAAACCTTTAATACAAGAAGAGACCACTAAAGGAGTAAGCAGAGACCAAGAAGAGAACCAAGAACTAGGTCTGAGACAGTCTGCATAATTTGAAAAAAGATGGAGGAAAAACATGAAGAACTGTTTCAGAGAATGAGCGACATGCATCAGTGGGCTAAATACAATAGTTGTTTATTGATAATAAAGACAAGAATAGATTAGCTATAGTGGTGAGTAGAAAACTATGTTGGAATAGATGTCTAGAGATCCTTGTTAAAACTGCTGCTGAAATGCATACAAGAATAAAATGTATCCTGGAAATCTGCGACCTATAATGAATACCAAAGATTTCTTTAATTGTTTATTCATAATACAGGATTTAAGATTAACCATTTTTTTTTCTGTGGGAAATATATAGGTATTGTTGGTTGCTAGGGAAAGATGGCATATATGTGTGTAAGTTACCTGTTTTCAATAACTAGCAATTTAAATAGTCTTATAAAAGAGTAAATAATGCAGTCAAGACGGGGATGAGAATTGACTATGAGGCAATTTAAGACGTTAAATATTTCCCTCAAGTCATCTGGCTACAGATCAACATTATTCTTTCAACTAAGATTAAAATAATAAAACGCCTAAAAGACAGATGTGGTAATTATAAGAGCTACACAGCAATGAAATTAGAAAAAAAAAGGAAGTGATAGATATTAACAAACAATTAAAGGAAAACAGTGGATGTTCCCATACAAAGCTCATCTGGGAAAACAGGTGTTCTGTTTTGCCATGATAGGCTTTCGAGGCCACATCAGGTATATCCCTATTGGCAAATTTGGTAAGAAATTTACATGGCAAAGTACATTTCCCTAATCAGATTCAGAGCGGTCAAATCCTTGATAATTTGTCTCCTCATGCAGATATCCTAAAATGAAATAATTTGCTGCCAGAACAACATGGGCATATGGTTTACATAGCATTTTCTTTATACTGATAGTACTTCCATTTTAGTCTCATATATCATTTCTTGAAAAACACTTTTTGTTTTATTTTCTCACATGTAACAATTGTCTTTATAGATAGGATAGCATAATAAGGATCTCTCTGTCTGTCTGTCTCTCTCTCTCAAAGAAAACAAAAACTAGATATCCTGCAGGATAATGGTCTAAATAAGAATTAGTGGTATTGTAATTTCCACTGAGAAAAATGAAACTGTCCAGTGTTTCTCAATCCTGGTTCTCAACTAGAAGTGATTCTACTTCCAGGGTACATTTGGCAATGTCAGGGGACATTTTTGATTATGAAAATAATTACAGTCCTCAAGAGAGGGAAGCAGTGTACTGGCATCTAGTGTGTAGAGGTCAGGGATGCTTTCAAACCTCCTATAATGACAACTCACCACACAAAAAAATTATCTAGTCCAAAATGTCATTAATGATAAGATTAAGAAACTTATTATAGGTAAACCTATGACTAGTTCTTAATCCGTACCCACTTAACAAAATCACAATTGTTAAAAATCTCTTAACACTGTATGATAGAATATGTGATATGATACAATATGATATGCTGAGTTGAACAATGCCCCTCCCCCCAAATTCATATCCACTTAGAAACTATTTGGAAATAGTCTTTGTGAATGTAATCAAGTTCAGATGAGGTCATGCTGAATTAGTGTGGGTCCTAAATTCAATAACTAGTGCCCTTTCAAAGAGAGAGGAATTTGGAGAGAGAGAGACAAAGGAGAGACGTAACACAGATGGAAGAAGGCCATCTGATGGCAAAGGCAGAAATTGGAGTAATGCAGACGTAAGCCAAGAACACCAAGAATTGTTGGCGACCACCACAGGCTAGAAAGAGACAAGGCAGAATTCTTCCTGGGAGACTTCAGAGGAAAGATAATCCTGCTGACATCTTGATATCAGAATTCTAGCATCCAGAACTTTGAGAAAATAAATTTTGTTGTTCTAAACTACCCAGTTTGTGGTACACTTATGGCAGCTCTGGAAAACTAATACATATGGTATGATATAGAATATGATATATGATGTAATTGCATTGCATATATCATGGTTAGGATTTTCTGATGCTGAGAGTAGGGGAAACAAGGCTCCATGATTCTTTCTCATCACCACTGTAGCTTAAAATTCAGACTGAAATATATGTTTTGCTAAACTCAGAACACATATAAATCGTTATGAAACTTCTTAAAGTGTTGCTAGTGTTACTGTTTTGCATCAAGAAGTAGCAATATGATAAAGAAGAAAGTATCCTCAGTAAATAGATTATTACAGAAACTAATTGAATTTTTTAAATTAGGAATCAACATATAGAATGGTTTAGACTTTTGTGAAATTTCTACAGATATTTTATCAAAAGAGAAGGTGATCTGAGCCACATACTTTTTTTATTAAAACATGTTTTTAAATGTTTGTTTATTTTTGACAGAGAGAGAGAGAGAGCGAGCATGAGTGAGGGAGGGGCAGAGAGAGAGGGAGACACAGAATCCGAAACAGGCTCCAGGCTCCAGGCTCCGAGCTGTCAAGCACAGAGCCCAACGCAAGGCTTGAACTCAGGGACTACAAGATCATGACCTGAGCTGAAGCCGGACACTTAACTGACTGAGCCACCCAGGCACCCCAAGTGCCATATACTTTTTAAAGGTGCACTTCCTATCTGAGTAAACATAATATTATGCACATTATTCTATTTTACTGATTTGAATTTAAAAAGAGAAGCTGAGGGGCACCTAGGTGGCTCAGTTGGTTGAGTGACCAACTCTGGTTTTAGGCTCAAGTCATGATCCCACGATTGTGGGATTGAACCCCATGTCAGGCTCTGCGCTGAGCATGGAGCCTAATTAAGATTCTCTCTCTCCCTCTCCCTCTGCTCCTCTCCCCTCTCCCTTGCTCCCTCTTTCTCTCTCTCTAAAATAATATATACATGAATTTTATTTTAAATATAAGATTCTTTGATTTATATCTCTACTTTTTTAAACATTTATTTATTTTTGATAGCTCAGCAACTGACACCCTGCTCAAGCCCACATCTATATTATTCTTCATAATCTCAGTGCCTTTAGCAGTGCCTGGCACATACTCAGTCAATAAAAGTATGCTAAGTAGATAAACTCAGGCTTTAAGCTGTGATGATTTTATAATACCTTAATCCTGTAATATGCCAAGAAAAGCCTAGAATAATAACTATTGCTATACCTTTTGCAACAAACATGAAATAGAACTTATCCATGGGTGTATTAAATGATAATTTAAGTAAGCTTCACTGGTCATGTTAAACAAACAAAAAAACCATCTATAACTTGTTATGTCTGTATTAAAATATCATTTTTAAGTAATATTAAAAGGAAGTGAATTTTATAGCCTTTCGAGCTTCTATGAAAAAAGCTTAAAATTTGAATTTATTTTAGTAATATAGTTTTGAGGAGATAATAGCTGGCATTAACTGAAATAACAAAGTAAAAATAAAGTTGTAATTCAGAGAAAAAATGATAGAAAGATGAATAGACTGTATTTGCCTAATGTTTTAAAGTGGAAAATACTTATCAAAATTAGAGTCCCCAGATGAATATGGTCATTATTATCCAATTGTTAAATAGATACTGAAGATAATTTCCAAATATAAAATCATTATTTAAAAAACAAATGAAAAATATATTTAAATTAGCTGAAATCATTGCATTATTTAGGGAATAAAAAAACGATTTAGACTTCTCAAAAACCATTTAATCATATGCATTTCTATAATATATCAACAACTTTTTGTTAGCTTCTAAATGGTATCTTTCCGGGGCGCCTGGGTGGCTCAGTCGGTTAAGTGGCCGACTTCGGCTCAGGTCATGATCTCACGGTCCATGAGTTTGAGCCCTGCGTCGGGCTCTGTGCTGACAGCTCAGAGCCTGGAGCCCGTTTCAGATTTTGTGTCTCCCTCTCTCTCTGCCCCTCCCCTGCTCATGCTCTGTCTCTCTCTGTCTCAAAAATAAATAAACATTAAATGGTATCTTTCCTGTTCTAAATACTGGTAATTTAATCTTTCAGAAATAATAGGATGATAGTAGACAATATCATAACATTGTTCACATTTTGAGACAATTGTTTACTGCATTTCTATTAAGAAAGAATAAGATAATACTTTTAGCAAAGAAATGCAGAACAATAAATTTTAGGAATTATGCATGCTTTAAAGGCATGTTGAATCACAAAATTGTATATTTCTATATTGACAGTTGACCTATTTTAGAACAAGATGCAAATTCTATGGCAATTACACTACCATTCAAAGTGGGTTTCAAAGAGATTTATATTAGCCACATATCAAATAGCTATTTACAGAAATAGTGATCATCACACAGTGTATCTGAGGCTCATGCACAAACGTCTTATAGGAACAATCATTGATGAATTGGCCAAATTAAAGTATATTTCTAATCACATGCCGTAGAGCTTTACTATTTTCTAAATTTGATTCAACAGTCACCATAAGACACCTACTTATGTAAAGTACTTTGCTGTATGAATAACAATGAAAAATGTAGAATTCAGCATTTTACATATTATTGCAGTAGTGATATAGTCACGATAGCATGTAATAATAATATATTTTAATGTTAATAGAATTGCATTGACCTTTGCTTGTAGTAAGATAGACATCTTGGCAATCGGCTAATTTCTGTATAGGAATACTAATTATAATAACAATAATGTGTGTGTATATTATTAGAGACCCTAAAAGATAATAGGGAAATCCATTATGGATGGAAATACAGTTCTCTGGTCCAGAAAGTGACACAGTTTCTATAACTACCAGATACCAAGGGACATATAAATCAATGGTAGTGGCCCAGAAATTTAGTACCTTGTCCTGAGTAGAGTGTGAATTTGGATCCAACACCACCTTAATATATGTCAACGTCCAAAGAAAGGTTATCTCTCTCAGGCAAAAAGTGAATTAAAAAATTCTCACCGTACAGACAAAAGAGCAAGGGAGATTTTCTGTTTTATCCCTGGTTCTGAGTAAAGATTGAAACAAAAAAAAAATGGCTCCCCAGAGAATGTGTTAATATTAACTAGTTTTCATATAATTTGATTATTGACTCTCAAGGAGTCTCAAAAGCTACATGCTTTTTGAAACTTAACACAGGACTATAGTATTCTTAGGCAATTGATATAAGCAAACATAAACCCCCCTAAAAGAAATGCTTCCTCAACATGGTTCTCAAAATATTTCTATAGATAGAATTCCAGGAAATGTTAAATTGTAGTAATAATTGAAAACTGAAAAAAAAACCAAAACTATACAAAATGCAGAAATAAGTAAATGAAGGAGAATTTAAAGAAAATCAGAACCAGATAAGTGAACATCTGACTTAATTAAATTACTAAATATAGAAGTATGAAGGATGTTTATTGTGTATATGGAAATTAAAGAGGCAATGGAGAAACCCAAGAAAGGTGCAATACACTGAGGTTAAAACATAGCTACAAGGTCAAACAGCATATTAGGCAATAAGTGACAATAAAACCAATAGGCATATAAAGTAAGGTAAATTATTGAGGTGTAAACAGAAACACAAAAGCTTGGAAAAAATATATGTATGAAGGTTTAGCAGTAAGGCAGATGAGATGGTCCAAAATATACCTCTTAAGAATTCTAGAAATTAGTAATGACAAGGGAAAGAAAATATCCAAAGAGATAATAGCCCAGACCTTATCATTGTGAGTGAAATATACAATCCCAGAATTCAGAAAAAGAATCTCACACAGGTAATCATACAAAGAAATTCACACTTAGATATATCTTTGTAAAGCCACAGGGTTGCTCATGAAAACAAAAGCCCTTAAAAACAGATGGGGGACAAAAGCTGATTATTAAGTAAAAGAAAATGTATGGACCCCTGAGTTTTCGCTCGCAGTGAGAAGACAGGGAATAATACTTCCAAATTATTGATGGGAATAATCTGTGTCCTAAAATTGTATGCCAGCAAAACTCTTTCTCCAGAGTATAACCTAAACAAAGACATTTTCTGACCTATATTGAGCCAAAACCATTACTAAAGTGTGAATAAATTTCAAAAGAGGAAAAATCGTAGGAAGAAGCTGGCCATGTTAAAGGAGATTATGTGGGGGCGCCTGGGTGGCTCAGTCAGTTGAGCATCTGACTTCGGCTCAGGTCATGATCTCATGGTTTGTGAGTTCGAGCCCCGCGTTGGGCTCTGTGCTGACAACTCAGAGCCTGAAGCCTGCTTCAGATTCTGTGTCTCCCTCTCTCTGCCCCTTCCCCGCTCATGCTGTGTCTTTTTCTGTCCCTCAAAGATGAATAAACATTAAAAATTTTTTTCAAAAAGAGATTATGTGCTAGTAAAATGGTAAATACAGGTTTTTAATCACAATAAAGTTTGAACTAACATGAGTGATATAAAGCAAAAGTAACAAATCCTAATTGGCAGAATTTTAAAAAGTAAGATTAATGTGAGGAAGATACATAAACCATTTTGTATAAACTAGAATAGGTGTGCTCCCAATTATTTCATCCTAGATTCCTTTTTTTGGTTCAGGAAAAGAGTAAACTACTGATTCATTTTAGAATATGCTAAACTACACTTAGTAAAGTGTCCAGGGTAATCCTTAAAGTAACAAAAACATTGTGTATCTTCTACATCAATGGTTGTGGAAAAAGGAAATGAGGAAAATTATAAAGCAATCAAAGGAAGAAATCTGTGTCAGAAAAAAGAAAAGGTGGGATAAATAGAAAGCAGATAAAATTCAAATATGTCATATTCACAAGATAAATGAATTCAACTAGACTTAGATTGCATTAAAATACTAGATGCCAGGCACCTGGGAGGCTAAGTCGGTTAAGCATCCAAAGCTTGATTTCAGCTCTGGTGAAGACCTCAGGGTTTATGAGTTTGAGCTCTCTGCTGACAGTGCAGAGCCTGCTTGGGATTCTTTCTCTCTCCCTCTCTCTGCCCCTCCCCCACTTGTACTGTCTCCCTCTCTCTCTCAAGGTGAATAAAATAAATTAAAAAAAAAAATACTAGATGCAGCATACAGGAGAAACACCAGTGCACACGGTGGAAAGAAAAAGGATGGAATATTACTTTGCTAGGACTGCCATAATAAAGTACCAAAGACTGGGTTGTTTAAACAACAAAAATTTATATTCTCACAGATATAGAGCCCAGAAGTTCAAAGTCAAGGTGTTGGCATGGTTGTTTTTTTCTGAGGGCCACAAGAAAGAACGTGTTCCAGGCCTCTCTTCTTGCCTTATGGATGGTCGTTGTCCCCCGGTGTCTTCATATATCCTCTTTTCTCTGTATAGGTCTATTTGAATTTCCTCCTCTAATGAAGACACTAGTCACATTACATTAAGGCCCACCCTAATGACCTCATTTTAACTTAATTACTTCTTTGAAGACCTTGTTTTGAAATAGAGTCATGTTCTGAGGTTCTGACGGTTAAAACTTCAACATTATTAATTTTAAGGGACAGGAGTTAGCCCGTAACAGGTAGAAAAAGACATACTACAGAAATATTAAAAAATAAGCTCTATAGTTACATTAATAACAAAAGAAGCTAAGACCTTAGACAAATTGTATTTCTAATGATAAAGGGACTATCTTATGGTTTAAGACTCAGTTCACTATAAGGTATGATAATTTTTCAGTTGCATGCACCTAATGAAATCCTTTCAAAGTATTAGAACACAAAAGGAAATCAATAAATTTACCAAAATTGTCTAATATTTTTTAACATACCTCTTCCAGCCATTCATTAATCAAACATAAAAAGTCAGTAAGAGTAAGGAAAAAATTATGCAATTAACAAAATTAAATGGACATGTCTAGGACTGAGAACCTAACAATTAGTGACAATATATATTTTCTTAAACACATCTGAAACAGTTCTATCCACTGAGAAATATCCATTTATACCATATATCAAGTTTCAACAAATTTTTGATGAGATGGATCACATAGGCCACATATTTTGGCCATAAAAAATTATACCATAAATATCAAAAGGAGACTATTATAAATTAATAGAATGTTAACCCATAGATGGATAAAATAATCAAAGAGAAATTAGGAAAAAAAACGTAGCATTGAAATACAACAAAAATACTACATATCTAAACTTTTATATAAAATATATCTATCTCTATAGTAAATGTATAGAGAGCCACAATCATTATTATAATTCTAAAATCCAAAAGCTCTATTTTTAATAATGTTGACACCAAAATCTTCTCATAAAAAGCTGAAGTCTTGAACTTTATTTGACTTTCATATATTTCAACTCATCTTCAAAGTTTTCTTTACCAAATTATGTCTTCCAAATTTTAACTGTGAATTCTATGTGTTCCCTATGTTTAAAAGAACCATATACACTGTATGTTTCTGTCAGCTAATTCCACTAATAAAGAACTTAACTTGTATTCAAGTTTGACTGTATCACAATACCCAGTTTCATTCCTTATTTCAGAAATCATTGATATCCCTATGCATGGCCATGGCTTTTCAATATGCTCTTGTATATTTTATCTTTACCCTATTGCTCTTATTTCCAATATGATGTCCCTGCTTCCCTGAAAGACAGTTATTTTAATGTGCTTAGTACTATTATTTCTTCATATTGTTTTCAGTTATTTGTTCAATTTCCCTATTCTAACTTGTTAAACTTAATGTGTATTTTTTTAAATCAGTTATTCTCTTTGGGAGAAAGGTAATCAACAACACTGTTTTAAGTACTTCCTAACGTATGTCTCACCAACCATTTTGTTATTGCCATTTTTATTACTGAAATGTTATTTTATTATTAAAATTGTTAAAATATATTTATTATTGCTTAATTTAAGTATTGGCTTTTTTGCCTAATATTTTATAGGATATATAATTGAGGTTCCAAGTATAAGGATTGCTATTAGCTATGTAGTTTATATCCAGTTTAAATCCAGTTTTGATTTATAATTAATTCATTTGTGGTCAAAGAACACAACATATACAATGCTGATTCTTCAAAGGTATTTAGAATATCATTATGAATTTAATGTTATTAATTTTATAAATATTTGATGTGAGGTTAAATAAATTTACATTGTGTAATTGTAGCACATAAGAGCAAAACACAAAGATGCAAATTTAAAATTGAGATAAAAGGGCGCCTGGGTGGCTCAGTTGATTAAGTGTCAGACTCTTGATTTCAACTCAGGTCATGATCTTACAGTAGGTGAGATTGAACCCCACAGTGTTGCCGGGCTCTGTGCTGACAGCATGGAACCTACTTGGGATTCTCTCTCTCCCTCTCTCTGCCCCTCCCCTGCTCATGCATGTGCAGTCTCTCTCACTCTCTCAAAATGAACTTTAAATGAACTTAAGTTCTTTAAATGAACTTAAAAAAAAATTAAAAAAATAAAATTGAGATAAAAATGTCAGATTAATGTGTTTGTGTATAAATTCCATTTCATTATTTTCTCATTCCCTATCTCTTTCACTTATGTCTCTTTTTTTTTCTTTAAATGCATGTTAAAATATCTTACTACAAATATTGATTCATGTACCTGTATCTCTTGTTCTGCTAGCTGTTGTTGTTTGTACTTTGAGATCAAGTTGTTAGATACATGTGTTTGTACTTTTTAATTTGTTTCTTTACTAGTATTTTTACACTTGAATGTATAGCATTTCTCTTTAGTATTTATCAAATCATGATTTTTTTTCACTGTATGTGTTTAAAAAATTGCTTGCACGGCCTTTTGTTTATATTTTTCCAGTGTATAGTTTCCACTCCTGTATTTTTTTATGATTTCTTTTTTGAGGTGAAATTCATATAACAAAAAATTAACTGTTTTAAAGTGGCCAATTCAGTTAAATTCAGTACATTCACAATGTTGTGCAGCAACTAGTCATATCTGCTTCCAAAAAATGTCATCAATCCCGAAAGAAACCCCATACTTATTAAAGTAGTTACTCTCCATTACCTCTCCCTAAGGACTTGGCAATCGCTGATTTGCTCTCTGCCTCTACGGATTTACCTACTGTAGATACTTCATGTAAGTGGATGATAAAATATGTAACACATTGTTTCTGGTTTCTTTCACCAAACATAATGTTTCTAGGTTCATACATGTTGTATATCATATCTTAGTATATGGCTGAATTATATTCCATTGTATGTATATTCCACAGTTTATTTTTTCATTCATCTGTTGATAAACATTTGGGTTGATTCCACTTTTTGATTACTATGAGCAGTGATGTCCTGAACATGCATGTGCGTGTATTTGTCTATCCATTTTGATTGTGTGTGTGTGTGCGCATGCATGTGTGTCTATGTGTACAGCTAGGAGTGAAATTGCTGGATCATTTGATAATTCTGTGTTTAACTATTTGAGGTACCGCCAAAAATCATTTTCCACAATAACTGAATCACTTTATATTCCCATCAGCAATGTAAAAAGTTTCTAATTTCATGTCCTCAAAAACACTGGTTTCTTTTTTGATTGTAGCTGTACCAGTGTGTGTGAGTGACATATTATTGTGCTTTTGATTTGTATTTTCTTAATGACTAATGATGTTAAGCACGTTTTTTATATGGTTGTTGGAAATTTTTATATTTTCTGTGGAGAAACATCTATTTAAATTTCACCTACATCTAAACTGGATTTTTATATTTTTGTTGAGTTGTAAGAGTTCTTTGTTCTGGATACTAGATATTATCATATATATGATTAGCGAATAGTTTCTCCCATTTGTTACGTTGTGCATTCGCTTTCTTAATAATATGCTTTTATGCACAAAAGTTTTTAATTTTGATGAAGTCAAAATTATCTGTTTTTTTCCTTTTATATTTTCTTTTTTTTTTCCTTTTTCCTTTTCTGTTTATATTTTTGGTGTCGTATCTAAGAATTAATTGTCAAATTGAAGGTCATGAGGATTAGCCCCTGTGTTTTCTTTTAACAGTTTTACTATAAGTTTTAGCTTTTGGACAGTTTAGTCTATTTGCATTTAAAATAATTACTGGTCAGGAAAGACTTCTGTCATTTTATCATATGATTTCTGTATGCTATATACCTTTTGGTGTTCCTCATTTTCTCTATCACTAGCTTCTTTGTGTTTTATTTATTTTTTTGTAGTATATCTTTTTAGTTCCCTCTTATTTCCTTTTGTGTTTATTTTTTAGATATTTTCTTAGTGATTACCATACAGAGTAACAACCCATATTTATACCAATTGACTTTGAATTGGTATCAACTTAGCTTGAATAGCGTAAAAACACTTCCACTCTATATAGCTCCTTATCATGTTATTTCATAAATACATTCTTAAACACTATGTGACTATTAATATAGCTTTATAATTATTGTTTCATGCTTTGTCTTTTAAATTATATGTAAATGAAAGGAAGTTTTTCAGTCCAAAAATACAGTAGTGGTTTTTACTTTTACCTATGTGATTATCTTCACCAGAGTTCAATATTTCTTCATATGCTTAGAGTTACTGTCTACTGTCGGACCCTGAAAGATAATAGCATTTCTTGCAGGGTGGGTCTTCTAGTGACCAAATGTCTCAACCTTTGTTTACTGGGAATGCTTTAATTTCTGATTGATTTTTGAATGTTAGTTTTGCTATTACTGGTTGCCACTAATCTCTCTTAGCACTTTGAAAATATTACACCAATCACTCTTGTCTCCATGGTTTCTGATAAGAACATTGCTATGAATTGTATTAAGGGTACTTTGGGATGAGTTGCTTCTCCCTTATTGCTTTCAGGATTCTGTTTATCTTTGGCTTTTCACAGTTTGATTGTAATGGATTTCAGTGTGGATTTCTTTGCATGTTTTGAACTATTGAGGTTCTAAATGTGTAGCTATTTGTCATTAATCAAATTGAGATTTTTTTGGTCATCCTTTTTTCAAGCAATTTTTCTGTTCTTTCTTTTTCTTTTTTTCTTTCTTCTGCTCTCTGGTTATTCCTAAGTTTTTATTTTTGGTGTTATTTTAAATGGAATTGTTTTCTTAGTTTCCTTTTCAGATTGTTCACTGTTAGTGTATAGAAATATAACCAATTTTTGTATGCTGGTTTTTTGTCCTGCAACTTTGCTGAATTTGTTTCTTGTTAGATTTCATTTGGAAGCTTGACGAAAGAAGAATCTGCTTCTAAGACTCCTCCATTCATTGATAGAATTCATTTGCTTACTGTCTTAAACCTGAGGTTTCTGCTGCCTCCTCTTGGAAGCTGCCTACAGTTTCTTCCATGTGGTCTATATTCACCATGGCTATTTTTTTTTTCTCATCCAGTGTATTAGTTTTCTCAGGGTACCATAACAAAACACCACAGACTTGGTGGTTTAACCAATTTTTTCTTTTCCTCTTAGTTTTAAGGGCTACAAACCCCGGAACAAGAACCAGTAAGTTTGGTTTCTGGAAGTACTCTCTTCCTGGACAGCTAGCTACCTTCTTTCTGTGTCCTTACATGCCCTTTCCTCACTGCAAGTGCATCGAGAGAGACACCTCTCATATCTTTTATTATAAGAACACTAATCCTACCAGATCAGGGCCCTAGCCTTATGACCTCATTTAAACTTAATTATTTCCTTAGAGCTTCCATCTACAAATACAGCCACACTGGGAGTTAGGTTTTCAACATATGAATTTGAGGGGAACACATTCACTATAAACATTTGGTTAGCAAGGAGAATCTCTAAAGTGAGTCTGCTAGCCAGATAGAGTCTAATATAACATTACCATGAGAGGTGACACCCACTTATCTTTGTCATGCCGTATTTTTTAGAAGCAATGTACAGTTCTCAGACACACTCAAGTGTAGGGAATTACACAAATATTTGAACAACAGAGTTGGAAATTATGGAGACCATCTGAAAGTCAAGATTTTTTTTTTATTTTTCAAGTGGTTACCTCTAATTCATAAAGATCCAAATTTAGTGTAAGTTTCTTTTAATATTCTTTTTCATCATATATATTTTTCTATACCCATAGGGTTTTGGTTTTTAATTCATTAGTTTCAAATGTACAATATAGTGATTTGGCAATTCTATCCATTATTTAGTGTTCATCATGACAGGTGTACTCTTAATCCACTTCACCTATTTCAACCATCATCCCAACCAATTCCCTTCTGGTAACTACTAGTTTGTTTGCCATAATGAAGAACCTGTTTTTGTTTTTCTCTTTCTTCTGTGTTCAGTTGTTTTGTTTCTTAAATTCCACATATGAGTTAAATAATATGGTATTTGTACTTCTCTGACTTATTTAACAACATTATACTCTCTAGATCCATCCAAATTGTTGCAAATGGCAAGATTCCGTTCTTTTTTGTGGCTGAGTAATATTCCTGTGTGTGTGTGTGCACGCATGTGCACACATGCACCACTTCTTTAGCCATTCATCTATTGATGGACATTGGCCTACTTCCATAATTTGGCTATCATAAATAATCCTGCATTAAATATTGGAGAGCATATATCCTTTCAATTTAGTGTTTTTGTATTCTTTGGGTCAATATGCAGTAGTGAAATTGTAGGATCATATGACAATTCTATTTTTAGTTTTTTAAGGAGCTCTATACTGTTTTCAACAGTAGTTTTACCGGTCTGCATTCTTACCAACAGTGCCTGAGGATTCCTTTTTCTTTACCTCCTTGCCAAGACATGTTACTTTTTGTGTTTTGTTTGTTTGTTTTAACCAGGTTGAGAGTTGTGAGGTGATACCTCTTTGTAGTTTTGATTTGTATTTCCCGGATGATGAGTGAGGTTAAGCATCTTTTCCTATGTCTGTTGGCAATTTTGATATCTTCTTTGGAGAAATGTCTGTTCATGGCTTCTGTCCGTTTTTAATTGAATTCCTTGTTTTTGCTTGTTTTTGTTTTGTTTTGTTTTTATGTGGGGTTTTTTTTTGTATTAAGTTGTGTCAGTTCTTTATATATTTTGGATACTAACCCTTTATCAGATATGTAATTGCAAATATCTTTTCCCACTTGATAGGTTGTATTTTAGTTTTGTTGATTGTTTCATTGGCTGTGCAGAAGCTTTTTAGTTTAGTCTCAATAGTTTATTTTTGCATTTGTTTCTCTTGCCTTAGGAAACATATCTAGAAAAATGGTTCCATGGCCGGTATCAGAGAAGTTACTGCCTATGCTCTCTTCTAGAATTTTTATGGATTCAGATCTGACATTTAGGTGAGATCACATTTACTCACATTTAATCCATTTTGAATTTATTTATGTGTATAGTATAAAAAAGTAGTACATCTTTATTCTTTTGCAGGTAGCCATCTAGTTTTCCCAACACCATTTGTTGAAGAGATGTTTTTCCATTGTATATTTCTGCCTCCTTTATCAAAGACTAATTGACCATATAGTTGTGCTTTACTTCTAGGATGTCTGTTCTGTTGATCTATGTGTGTGTTTTTGTGACAATACTATATTTTTATGATGACTATAGCTTTGTAACATATTTTAAAATCTGGGGTTGTGATACCTCCAATTTTCTTCTTTTTGAAGATTAATTTGACTATTTGGGGTCTTTTGTGGTTTCATGCAAATTTTAGTATGATTTGTTCTAGCCGTGTGAAAAATTTGTTGGTGTTTTGAAAAGGATAGTTTTAAATCTGTGGTATGAACATTTTAATGACATTTGTTCTCCCAATCCATGAGCATGGAATATCTTTCCATCTATTTGTGTTGTCTTTAATTTCTCTCATCAATGTTTTCTAGGTTTTCAGAGTACAGGTCTTTTGTCTCCTTGGTTAAGTTTATTCCTAGGTATTTTATTATGTTTTATGCAATTGTAAATGGGACTGTTTTCTTAATTTCTCTTTCTGCTGCTTCATTTTTAGTGTGCAGATATGCAACAGATTTCTGCATATTGATTTTATATCCTGTGATCTTATTGAATATCAGTTTTAGTAGTTTTTTTTTTTTGGTGGAGTCTTTACAGTTTTCTATCTATAGAATTGTCTGCAAATTGTGAAAGTTAAACTTCTTCCTTACCAATTTAAATGTATTTTATTTCTTTTTGTTTTCTGATTGCTGTGGCTAGGACTTCCTGTACTCCATTGAATAAAAGTGGTAAGAGTGGATATTTTTGTCTTGTTCCTCATCTTAGGGGAAAACTCTGTTTTTCACCATTGAGTATGATTTTAGGTGTGGATTTTTCATATGTGGCCTTCATTATGCTGAGGTATATTCTCTCTAAATCTATTTTATTGAGCGTTTTTTTTTTTGATAATGAACAGATGTTTTACTTTGTCAAATGCTTCTTTTGCATCTATTGAAATGATCATGTGGTTTTATCCTTTCTCTTATTGATGTGATTTATCACATTGAGTGTTTTGTGAATATAGAGCCACCCTGATATTTCAGGAATAAATGTCACTTAATCTTGATGAATGACTTTTTAACATACTGTTGGATCCATTTTGCTCATATTTAGTTGAGGGATTTTGCATCTATGTTCATCAGAGGTATTGGCTATAGTTCTCTTTTTTTGTACTATCTTTATTTGATTTTAGTATCAGAGTAATGTTGGCCTCATAAAATGAATTTGGAAGCTTTCTTTTCTATATTTTTTAAATAGTTTGAGAATAGGTATTAACTGTCTTTTAAATGTTTGGGAGTGTTCACCTGTGAAGACATCTGGTCCTGGATTTTTGTTGGGAGTTTTTTGACTACTGATTCAATTTTGTTGATGATAATTGGTTTGTTCAAATTTTCTGTTTCTTCCTGATTCAGTTTTGGAAAGTTACATGTTTCCAGTTATAGGTTTAGTTTCTAGTCTGTTTATTTATGTTCTAATCTTTATTATTTCCTCCCTCCTACTGGCTTTGGGTTTGTTTGTTCTTTCTTTTCTACCTCCTTTTTGTGTATGGTTAGGTTGCCTATTTGAGAAATTGCTTGCTTCTTGAGGTAGGCCTGTATTGAAATAAACTTCCCTTTTAGAACATCTTTTCCTACCTCCCAAGGATTTTGGATAGTTGTGTTTTCATTTTAATTTGTGTCCATGTAACTTTTTTTATTTCCTCTGATTTCTTGATTGACCTATTCATTGTTTAGTTGCACATTATTTAACCTCCATGTTTTGTGTTCTTTCCAGAGTTTTTCATATGGTTGATCTCTATTTTCACAGCATTGTGGTCAGAAAAAATGCATGGTATGACATCAGCCTTTTTAAAATTTTTTAGTATTTGTTTTGTGGTCTAATATTCTGTAGAATGTTCCACGTGCACTTCAAAAAAGCTATATTCTGTTGTTTTGTAATGTAATGTTCTGAATATACCTCATAGTTCCCTTTGGTCCAATGTGTCATTCAAAGCCATTATTTTCTTCTTGATTTTCTGTTTGGATGATCTATCCATTGATGTTAGTGGGCAGTTAAGGTCTCCTACTATTATTGTATTACTATTGATTTAATTTCTTTATGCTTGTTTTTAGCTGCTTTATGTATTTGGATGATCCCGTGTTCACTGCTTAAATATTTGCAGTTGTTACATTTTATTATTGAATTGTTTCCTTTATGATTATGTAGTGTCCTTCTTTGCGTCCTGTTACAGTATTTGTTTTCAAGTCTATTTTGTCAGAGTGGCATCTGGTTGGCTCAGTTGGTAGAGCATGAAACTCTCAATAACTAGATCGTGAGTTCAAGCCCCACACTGCGCAAGGAGCCTACTTAAAATCTATTTTGTCAGATATAAATATTGCTGTTCTGGCTTTCTTTCCATTTCCATTTGCATGATGAATGCTTTTCTATTCCTTCACTTTCAATCTGCATTTGTCTTTAGGTCTGAAAAGAGTCTCTTGAACTGGGCATGTAGATGGGTGTTGCTTTTTTATCCATTCCATCACCCTATGTCTTTTGATTGAAGTATTTAATCCATTTACATTCAAAGTAATTATTGATGGGCTTTTTGCCATTTTGTTGCTTGTTTTATGGTTGTTTTTGTAGTTCTCTATGTTCCTTTCTTCCCCCCCTTCTCTCACATTTTGCTGTTTTTTAGTGATATACTTGGATTCTTTTCTCTTTATTTTTTGTATACATATTACAAGTTTTAAAAATTTATTTTTGAGAGAGAGAGGAGAGAGAGTGCAAGTGGGGGAGGGGCAGAGAGAGAGAGAGGGAGACACAGAATCTGAAACAGGATCCAGGCCCTGAGCTGTCAGCACAGAGCCCGACACGAGGCTCGAACTTGGGAACAGCGAGATTATGACCTGAGCAGAATTTGGACACATAATCGACTGAGCCACCCAGGCACCCCTACCAGTTTTTTATTTTGTGTGGTTATTGGATTTATATATAACATCTTATGCATATAGCAATCTGTATTTACTTGATGACTGTTTAAGTTTGAACACATTTTAAAAGCACTACATTTTTACTTCTCTCTCCCACATTTTAGCTAGATGGCATTGTACGTTACATCTTTTTATCTTGTGAATCCCTTGACTGATTTTTGTAGATATACTTAATATTACTGCTTTTATGCTTCTTACTTTTCTTACTTCTGCTTATGGTATTTCCTTTCCACTCAAAGAGTCCACTTTAACATTTCTTATGGGGCTGGTTTAGTATGATGAACTCCTTTAAATTTGTCTGGGAAACTCCTTACCTCTCCTTTAGTTCTGAATAATAACCTTGCTGGATAGAGTGTAGAGTTTTCTTATTTGAAGATTCTTTTTTTTTCCTTTCTTTGAATATATCACGGCACTTCTTTGTGGACTTCAAATTTTCCCCTGAAAAATTAGCTGATTGCTTATGTGGTTTCTTGTGTATGTAACTCATTTATTTTCTTTTGCTACTTTTAAAAATCTCTATCACTACTTTTTTGCCATTTTAATTAATATGTGACTTGGTGGGGAGCTCCTTGTGTTGATTTTATTGGGGCTTTCTGTGCCTCGTGGATTGGGATTTCTGTTTTCTTCCCCAGATTTGGGAAGGTTTCAGCTATTATTTCTTTAAATATGTTTCCTTTCCCCTTTTCTCTTTTCCTCTTTGAGATCCATATAATGTGATTGCTGTGATGCTTGATGGTGTCACTGAGTTCATGAATCCATTTTCATTTTATATTATTTTTTTTTCTTTCATCATAATTTGATTGCTTTCCCTTACTCTCTCCTCTAGGTTGCTGATCTGTTCTTCTGCTTCCTCTAGTTTACTATTTATTCCAGCTAGTGCATTTTTAATTTCAGTTATTGAATTCTTCTTCTCTGATTAGTTATTTTTAATATTTTCTATCTCTTCATTGAGGGTCTCACTGAGGTCCTTTACTCTTCCCAAACCCAGTGAGTATCTTTATAACCATTACTTTAAATTCTCTATCAGGCACATTCCTTATCTCCATCCTTGTTGTGATGTTATCCTGTTCTTTCATTTGGGATATATTTCTCTGTTTCCTCATTTTGTCTGATTCTCTGTGTCTCTTTCTGTGTGTTAGGAAAGTCAGGTAAGTCTCCTGCTCTTGACGATGGCAGCCTTCTTAAGAAGTGGTCAGGTAGCGCCCTGCAGTTCAATGTTTCCTGTGTACCAGAACCTGGAGCTTCAGGGCTGTCTCCTTTGTGTGTTGCATGCGCCCTGCTGTTGTGGCTGAGTCACGTTTGCCTTCAGTTCAGTTGTCTGCAATGTCTTTCTTTGCCTATTGTGGACATCGTTTGGTCCCTGTGCTGTTAGTGGGCCAGTCTGGGACTACCTTGTGCTTGAGTTGAGTCAGACCAGGCATTTGCCAGAGCTGTCATGGCACTACAATGCAGGATGCTCTCCCTGTGCTGTGCCCTGAGAAGCTGTCCTTGGTGGGCGCGGCCTGCTGTTAGACTGGATGTCTGCTCCCTTCCCTGCTGCAGTGGCTGCAGTGAACTGATATGTATGGTTTTTCTTCACCTCTCTCCAGAGCAATAGCGGCTCTGAGGTGGTGCTAACCCCTGTCAGGGCTGCTGGCGCATGGCCATGCCTGTGGCACTCTTTGGATGAACTTCTGTCCTATTTTTTAATATTTATTTATTTATATTATTTTTTTAACTGTTTTGTTTATTTGATTCTTTTCCCATCATTACTTGACTGGTATTGAAAGATGTTTATCTAACATTTTGTTTCTTCTTGTTATCAAATATTTGCTCATATGTACTTCCTATTTATATTTTTAGTTCTCTCTTTGAAAAATTTCTCTCTCTCCCTCTCCCTCTCTCTCTCTCTCGTTGTTTCTATCAAGAGTCTTTACCAAAGATTGATATGGGGAAACGTTTTAAACTTTACATATATAGAGAACATAAATATATACTCATGTTTTATTAATACATTGGTTAGGCATAAAATCAGTATTTCAATTTTTTTTTCTATCAAAATTTAGAAAAGATTACTGACTGTTTTCTTGTTCCCTTGTCACTACTATGACTCCTGGTCAAAATTTGATTTTTTTTTCTTTTTCTTTTTTTTTTTTCTTTTTTTTTTTTACTTTAAGACTATATTAACTTTAGCAGCTTTGGAAAATTACTCTTCCTTTGAAGATATTATTCTGTATATGGTTTTTGTAACTATTCTGTTTGAAAGTATGATATTCCTTTTAATCAGAGGTCTTTTATGTTCCTATAATTCTTTGAAATTCTACATATTTTTTTTTCTTTTTCATAATCTGGACTCTATTAGCAGTAATCCTACACATCTAATACTTTTTATTATATTTCACCTATTCTTATTTTCATGTGAATTTTATGAGTTTCTTTATTGAATTTCCAGTTTAATTTATATTTTTAAATCTTATTAATTCTCTTATTTCTCCATCTAGTGAATTATTCCAAATCATTATTTTTCCCTAATATTTATTCTCACTTTTGTTTATAACTAGCTCTTTCTTTTTCATGGTGTTATGATGTATCATCTCCTTGAGGTATTATTCTTCATATTTATATTATTCTTATATTTTCATGTGTTCCATCATATCTGGTTTATGTAGTGTAGGTTTTTCATTCTGATGTCTTTTTCTTTATTGTAGGTTGATTCTTAGTACCTGCTGTTTTGGATTATGAACTTATTTTTCCCTGGAGGTACCACATACTTGTCTGCATATAAGGTGGGAGGAGCAAGATCAAGGCCTTAGTGCTTCTGGTAGTTTAAAAGTGTGAAGCATGGGAGGTGTTCTCCATGGCAGAGGCTGCAGAATCATGGTTGAGCTTGACCATTCAGATCAGGAATTATCTCTTCAGCAAATTCTGAATTCCAGGGAAATTGTCTTTACCTGTTTCATTAGCTTTTCTCCTTTTTTTTTTTCTTTTGTAGTGTAACAGGGAGGAAATTGTTGATATCTGCTCTTTACTCCACCCTACATGTGACAATCCTGTTACATATTCTGCTCACAGTGACTAAATAATGATCTCAGAGGAATGTAACAGAAGCCAAATCAAAGCTCTCCTCCATATATACATGGAGCCCATTACAGTAAATCACAATTGGCTTTATCACTCCAGGAATTCCTCACAATAGGTTAGTTTTTCACATCAATAAAAATTGCACCAACAATTCGAATATCATGTTTGATGAAGTTTCCAAAGGATATTTTCAAAAATTTGACAATGTTTGCCTCCTGAATAATTGCGTTTTTCTGCCCACTTCATCTCCATAAGTGGCATTCTCTTTTTGTTCATTTGCTTTTAGTCCCTTGGAGTTGCTTTTGAGTTTTCTTTGTAAACTTCTCTTCCTACCAAGTGTTGAATTTATTGATATGCTACCTAAAATATTCTGTCTTACAAAATCTTTATAGTAGTGTAGTAATGCCAACCTCCATTTATTAAAAAAAAAATAAAAAATAAAAAGACTCTTTCTCTATTGATTTGCAGTGGCACATCTGTTATGCATCAAATTACCGTACATACATAGGTTTATTTAGGGGCTCTCTTTTTCTCTTTCAGACATTTATTTATCTTTGCCTGTGACTAAACAAAAGTATTACTCATTTTGCTTTGTAGTAAATCTCTGTATCTGGTAGAGTAACTTCTTTCATAATGTTCTTTAGCCTTCAAGAATGTCTTGGCTCTTCCTTGGGTTTTCTCATAAATTTTAGCTTATCTATTTCCATTAAAAAATTGTTGAAATTTTACTTAATATTGAATTGAATCTACTAAGAATTTTGTATGTAACTATAGCCTTACATAATTGAGTCTTCAGACTGATGAGCATGAAAAATATACTTACTTAAATCTTCTTTAAATATCTTTAAATAAAGCCTCATAATGTTCCTTGTAGTATAACTTGCCCAAAGTTGTTTCATATTGATCTTTTCAGGCTACTATGTAATTTGAAAATGTGAATATGCAAAAAACGTGTTGATCTGTCGGGTTCCTTTTCCTCCTTGTGCACCTGGTTTCTTTGTGTGCTGACCATTGTCTAAGGAAAAAAAAAGTGCTTTTGAAATATCTTGTGTTTGCTTTCTGGGGTATAACCAGACTGAAACTAGGAAGATACAAGTCCCTTACTTCAGGTTTCTTGATTGGCACAGGCCATGTATATCTAGGGCAGGAATTTGTACATTGCTTGTCTGCTGTCACTGCTTTTTAGGAATTCCCATTCCTCAACTTGATAGTTGTTGCTGTGACGTTTTGCCCCACTCAACACCAACTCAGTTTTATTGTGGATAGAGTAGGATGGTGTATTTCTCTGCTGCTACTACTATGATTTGTGCTATCACCGTAATACAGGGCAGAGTCTCGTAGAAACTTCCTACCTTGGTGGGGTTTTTTTGCTTGTTTGTTTTGGGTTTTTTTGGCTTTGATTTTTTTCCTCCTAACTACAGAAAGTTTTGAAACTAAGGTCTGAGTTTGCCGTATCCACAAATGCCATCAGAATAAGAATTCATTGCTTCAATACTCTGTTTACCTTTACAAATTCAGGCTTTTCTCTGTAAGTTGGCATGGAAATTTCAAACTGTTTATTTTTTTTTATTTCTTTAAAATTTTAGGTTAGGCCTTTAAAGTTTAGGTAGAATTCTCCTCATTTCAGGTTCATTCTAAATAATTTGACCTATTTTTATTAGAATGAGACTTTCTGCAATTTATTTTTTGCATTGCAGGCAGAATGATCTTTCTGCATACTTTCCTATAAACCTTACCATAGCCTTGTCTTAAAATCTGTATTACCTTCGTATCACTTTCATTGCTTTCTTTAAATTGTCTCTAAATTTAAGATGTAATGATGACACTTGAAATCTAGACTAGAGTTATATCTCACTCTAATCTTTATTCAGTTGATCCTGAAAAACTTTTATTCCAAATGTGCAGTTTGCTGTCCTTCCTTTGGCCTTTGAACATGACATAGGTCTGTATAGAATCTATCCTCCTCACTCTTTTTTTTTTTTCTTTCTTTCTTAGACTTATCACTCAGACCTCAGTGTAAAGATACTCTCTGACAGCACATAGTATAACTACTAGTTAAACATACTGGCACCAGTGTAGTTTTCTGAACTTATCTAGCCTTCAGTATCCTATCTAGAATGCCAGTATACCTGAAATTTTGTTGTGTGATTAAACCAGATAATGTATTCTGTTTTGTATGGTAAACAACAAATGCTAATTTCCATTATTACTGGCTTCTTTATATTTGTGTCCTCCCCAGCCTGATCAGGTTGGGCAGTTGCCAGAGTCTACATTTTCATTTATCCTATTCTTGCTGCCTATGAATGTCAGAAATTGAGATTTTTATTTTTAGCCATTGGCTTTCATAAGAGTGTAAGACCTTGAAGATGGGAACTCTGCCTTTCCCATAACTTTACTCATTGTACCTGATATATAAGTGTAGCTAGTAAATATTTATTAAATTAAGAAGTGAACAAATGAATAATTATTACATCATATTTTATATATATTTAGGATAAAAGTATAGAGGTTGAGCAAATTTCTTAAAGTGGTACAACCAATATAAGAGATATTTGGAACTCTTCTAACTACATACCAACTCCAGGCAAGATTCCAACCTTCAAAACTCATCTTTCTATTGAAATAAGACATGAACATATAATATACTATTATTACTGTCATTATACTAAAGAAAGGGACAGATTGAGATTACAAGGATTTAAAATCAAAATATTATGATACTGTATTGGGAAGGTCAGAATAATTTTGATGGATGAAGTATAGTTGTAGATGTGACCTAATGTGACATTGATAGAACTTCCAGGACACGGTTTGAAAAATCATGCTTCATTCATGTTCTGTCACACTCAAAACAGAGATAAAAACAACCTGGCAAGGGCAATGTATTATTTTCATGAAACCCAAGCACCATATATAAATTTGTGCATACTAAGGCTAAAACCTGTGATGTGATTTTTTTTTTTTCAGTTTTACCCAAACCAGTGTTGGTCACAGCCAGTATTTTCACACACACATTTAACAAATTGTCTTAATTTTATTCTCTTTACAACATAACATGATAAGTATGTATATTATATGAATGTAGAGAGGGGGGTGTATTACAAGCAACATATTTAAATGATTTTATAACTGTATTTTAGTCTTTTAATTTGTATCATTTTGCCCTGTTGTAACATCACCAATAATAGTGTAACCGGGCTCTACGTGACTAAAACAACATTAGCGGTTTGGCAGGACATACACTGCATTACACAAATCCTGGAACAATTTAAGACACAGTGCACAATATTATCCTTTAATACGCAAGTTAGTAGAGGCTAGAGAATTTGTGACCAAATCAACTCCAGAATTTTTCGGGGAGGTAGTATCAGAAAAAGATAAATATCTATTCTGAAATTCCCATGCAAAAATAGAGAAGGTTGTGACTTATAAAGAAGCCTATCTTCAGTGTTATTTCAGGGAGTGTTAGGAGATCAGGAAGATGAAGTATGAAGGCTTTTAAGGCAAACTCTTCAATTAGTGTGGAAAACATTGATATTACAATATTTGTATATAAATTAGAAAGGCAGTTTGGAAACTGTGAAAAAATCTAGGAAGGAAATTATTCTGATTCTTTGAGACAATGAGTTTTGACAACTATAGCATTTTGGCCAATATTATGACATGATGAAAGTGATATTTTGGAAGATTACATAGCAGCAGTAAAAATGATTGATTTTGGTGGGAAATAAACTAGAAGCAAAGGGATTGATAATGGGATTATTGCATTTGCCTTATGCTGCTAATACTACTGCTTCTTGCTTAGAGGCTGCTTAACATCAACTTCAAAATGGAAATTTACTTGTCATAGCATATGCCAGAAAAATATTGAATAAAGGTGAACATGTATATCCCAGTCCCAATTCAGGGTGTCTGTCTTTTAAATAAACAGCCTGAGATAAATTTCCTGAGTTTTTACATGAAATAGATTCAGAGTAATGACAGGCTCTTGTATGGAATTGCTAACGACTGCGAAATTGAATATAGCAGAACAGACAAGGGTGTCAACCTGATCTCTATTACATTCTAAACGCTGAACGGGGCAGGTGAAGAAATTACAGACACTGATGTACTTGAAGGAATGGAATGATGTTTCTAGGGTAAATGAAAGAAAAATATGAGCATGAAGTGACTCACTGTTGAAGTGGGATTCAAAATAGATATGCAGTTTACTATTGTATACCTATGGATGTTTAGATATAAGTAATACAATTGAAAGATTTACATAAGATTTCTAAAATTTTAGAACACTTGGAATAAATGCTTTTAAGTAAAGATATTTGACTAATCTAGTTTGGGTTTTCCATTAAGCTATAAGTCAAACATATCATATGAAAAACCATATCAACACTCATAATTTAAAAATCACTTTTTTTAATTGACTACTTCACCAGTTTCATAGGGTTAAATATCTACATGGTAAGCAGCCATCTTTTGAACCTAATTTAAACGGTTGGTTGTCTTTTGATAATTTTTAAATGAGGTATATAATCCAATTAGGTTAGACAGAAAAACCATTCAGATTGTGGAATTTTTACCAGAGGAGGCTTGTATGCAGAGAAGAAGTTAGGGGGGAAATGCAGAGAGAAGCAGAGGTGGGGGGAGAGAAGGGGATGGGGAAAGGGAGAGTGAGGAAACAACAGTTGGACAAGAAATTGAGCATGAGATACTATGAAAAGGAGCTGCCTGTTAATTTATTCCTTCCAATGGAGATAAGATACATTTATGGTAAATCAGATTCTATGGCATGCTCCTATTCCATGGTGATTATAAGCACACAGAAACCTCTTCCAACTAGTTTTTGGCTGTTATAACATAAACAAATGACTAAAAATGGCTGAGTCTTGGTTATCACAAGTGTACAATGAACACAGAAATAGGTTTTTTGTGAGAATTCAATGAGAGAATCCTTGTTAAATTATCATCTCGGTGGTTGGTCCTTGGTTAGTGCCAAAAATAATACTTTTTAACTGTGTCAGTATTTTTATTATGTATATGTGTATACAATATATATATTTACATACATACATGTATAAGAACAATCACCTTTGAACTAGTTTAGAATGAGTTTCTCTTTTGAAAGCAATCCTGCCTAGGATGTATGTTAATGGATTTACTAGCAACAGATTGTTACTGACTGGAGAGTCCAAGCATGGTGACTGCTAATTAAGATTCTTCCACTGTGGCATAAGACAGTATACCATAATACTACAGATTATCACAACTGGTAGACTATTGCTTGTAGTACTTTCATAATTAGTCCACATACCCACTAAGGCTGCCTTTGGAAGACTTGTAACCAAATGTGTGTACATCACAAGATGGTCATTAGGTTTCAAGAAAGTTAAACAAATGTGCAAATGTCAGTTCTAACTATCCCCCTCAGAAAGAGACACAGGCAAGCATAGTAATCATATTCCTCAGATGTGAAGGTCCTGTATTTTGTTACTTAGTTTTTTAAGATTTGTAAGATCCAGGTTGAGATCAAAACATTCATGTTGCCAAAATCAGCCACTGATTTTTCAGCAATGCCTGTGGTTTTATAAACAAGTCAATGCCCTTGTTGCCAAATGTCAGAACTCTCACATCCATTCTGGGGTATTTGTTTGAAATTGAGTCTATAGGTTCCTGAAGGTCCGACTAATGTTAAAATTGTGGTTTTCTAGTAAATCATTAAGACAGTTACAAACTATGATAGAATTTCATGTCCTACATGACTGTGATCTTTATCATTTCACCATTTGTTTCTCTCCTGCCTTTGTTCTTAGGTAGCCATGAGTATCCAAGGAATGTCATACGTATCACACGAGGTGTCAGCTTGCCTTTTGCCCTCAGTTTGCTTTTGTCCTCCCAGCATTTAGGGTACACCAAAGTTGAGAAGGGAGAAAAAACAAATACTATAATTTTGAATGTCCTGGTGTCTACAGCAACATCAAATATTAAATTCCAGTTGCTTGCTAGATTAACATAAATCCTCACACTGTAGGTCTAATTCCATGTTCATGGATCAGGAGATTCCATGTTGTTAAGATGTCAATTTCCAACCTGATATGTAGATTCAACACAATCTCAAACAAAACCACAGCAAGCTCTTTTGTAGATATCAACAAACTGTTTGAAATGATTAACTAGAAAGTCAACAGACCTAGTATATACAAAACAACACTGACAAAGAACAGGGTTAGACTTATACCACCTGATATTAAGTCTTCTTATAAAGTCACAGTAATCAAAACAGCATAGTCTGACAAGGGAACAGACAAGTAGATCCATGGGATAGCACAGATAGCCTAGGAATAGACACACAAAAGTGTACCTACCTGATCTTTGACGAAAGAGCAAAGCAAAGGCAATTTAATGGAGAAAGAAAGTCTTTTTTAACAAACGATGCTGGAGCAATTATATACAGTGTGTGTGTGTGTGTATATATATGTGTGTGTGTGTGTGTGTGTGTGTGTGTGTATAATAAGCATAGACATAGACCTTTCACCTTTTACAAAATTAATGCAAAATTCATTATAAGGCTAAAGGTAAAATGCTAAACTCTTAAATTTCTCAAACTATAAGCAAAAATCTAGATGGACATGTGTTTTATGATGAGTTTTAAATACAATTTCAAACCATGATCAATGCAAGCAATACGTAAGTTGAATCTTATTAACATTTAAAACTTTTTACTCTGTGATAGACACTGTTGGGAGAATGAAGAGAAAATACCACAAATGGAGAGAAATTATCTGCAAAAGAACTTATATTCAAAATATACAAAAAATTCAGTAAGAAAATTAACAGCCAAGTTGACAAATGAGCCAAAGTTCTAAACAGACAACTTGCCAAAAAGGATATACAGAAGGCAAATAAGTATTTGAAAATATGCTCAAAACTCTGTTATCTGGGAATTTCAAATTAAAACAACAATTCTAATACCTATCAGAATGTCTAAAACCTAGAAAACAGATACTACATATTGCTGGAAAGATTTTGGAAAAATAGGCATTCTCGTTTATTGCTGGTGTTAGTGAAAAGCCAGTATAGAAGAAAGTTTAGCAGGCTCTTGTAAGATAAAATATAGACTTTTTATATAAGATGGCACTTGTATTCCTAGGTATTTACCAACTGATTTGAAAATTTTATTCAAAACTGGCATGTGGAATATTAATAGCAGCTTTACTCAGCCTTTCTTGAATTTGGAAGCAACTAGGTACACTTCACTAGGGGAATGGGCGAATAAACTTGATATATCCTTTAATGGAATTTTATTGAATTACTTAAAAAATGAGCAATCAAGCCTTGAAAAGATATAGGTAAATCTTAAAAACATATTTCTAAGTGCAAGAAGCAGTGTGAAAAAGTTACATAGTGTATGATTCCATTTATATGACATTATGGGAAACATAAACAGATCAGAGATAGTTGCTATGTGTTTGACAGGACGCCTTTGAGAAATGACTAATTTTAGGACTGGGTAGGAGATATATAAGAAGCATCTAAAGCATCTTGTAGTGCCAGAAAATAAGAAGGCGTTCAATAAAACAAGGAAAAACAATACAATGATAAGGGCATGTCAAAAAAATATAGGAGCCAATTGTAAAGCTCCCAACAATAAAAGCTGGAATTATTAGAAAAGAATAGAATAGAATAGATCCAAAAGTATAAAATAAATATACTGAAATAAAGAAATGATTGAACAAAGAAGTAATTAATGCTTCTGAAGAATTTCTGGTAGTCTAGGTAGAAAATTGAAATTAGTTCCTAAGGCCAAAGTGGGTTGCTTCATTTTTCTATATCTTGAAGAGTAACTGAATCAGCAGAGAAGTGAACTGATTCACCATTGTTCCCCACTTTAAGGAGGAAATTAAGCAGAATTAATTGTGTCCCATAGTTACAGGAAACACACCAATCACTCATGGAGTTTCCTGAATTTGGCAGTGGGAAAGCCTATATGTTGTCTTTGAGGCAGGATATCAAGCATACTGGTAACAAGGCTGATCAATGAACTCCTTATTCCACTTTTTAGGAAGCAGCAAGTTGAAGTTATCTCTATCAGAGCTCCTAATCAGCCCTATCTATAAGAATGTAAACCTTTGCTGACATTCTTTTCTCTATGAGAATGTTCCTTTACCACATTTTTCATTGTATTTTCCTAATGAATTCTACGTCTATCTTAACAAACTCAGGAATATCATTTGTATTTGGACACTAAAAGTTGAAGCACTGAGTGAGAAAATGTGTTCCTTAAAACTGAAAACAATAAAATAGTATTAAAATAAAATGTGTAAGAGGCACCTGGGTGGCTCAGCCAGTTAGGCGTCTGACTTCAGTTCAGGTCATGATCTCACAGTTCACGAGTTTGAGCCTGGCTTTGGTCTCTGTGCTGACAACTCAGAGTCTGGAGCCTGCTTCAAATTCAGTCTCTGTCTCTCTCTACTGCTCCCCCATTCATTCATTCTCTCTCTCTCTCTCTCTCTCTCTCTGAAAACATAAGTAATTATTAAAAATTTTAAAAATAATAAGTAAAATATGTAAGCAGTTTGAATGAAATCAGAAGATGATTTGCAGATGTCTGAGTGAAGAGTATGGGTTTTTCTTACAATTACATAAGCCTAAATTTTCTGTCAAAGACTAAAGAGTATCTTCAAAGTTCAGACCTCAAAAAAGACCCAAATTTGCATACTTTAACATAGCAGAATTATTATACCAAAGTCCGTGTGATATCCAAATAGGGAAATATAAAAGATTGAGAAGTTTTCTGTATCTTTTCATCCCTGTTAAGTGTGCTTAAATTTTTGATCCTTGAAGAAGTGTTTGCACAATGATACAGAGCTACTTACAAACGTGCTATGAAAATAGCTCTAAAGGATAGGCAGTATCCTATTTTAAATTTATCAAACAACCTATCTGCAATTTGTTCCTCCTGTTCAGACACATTATACAAATTGAACAGTCAGGTTATCATCTCTTAGTCTTAAGGAATAAATTGCAATTCTAGACCTCTAAATCTGAATAGCAGCTTGGCCTTTGTTAACATTTAATAGCCTGCAAAGTCTCATCTGAAGTCAAAAGACGTATTAACATGGACTATCTTGCAAAGAAGTTTCAAATAAAGGACTGTCCCCATAAACACTGACATTTTTTAAAGGATATGTAGGTTTTCCAAATCAAAGTGTGTTTAATACATATGAACATGTATTAACCTTTACTCATATTTATGCACTCACATGCAAAATATACTGTATGGTATTTATGCATTTGTTTACTTTGTCCTCCCCATCTAGAAAGTAGACTTGAGGAAGTCAGATACTTTTCCTGTTTTTCTTTGTTTTGTTTTTCACTGCCAAATACTTAGCACCTAGAAGTGTTTAATACATAGGAAATTGCTCAGAAAATATTTGTTGTAGGAATCATTTAATTAGTCAATGAGTGGTAATCGTTAGCTTATTTCTTACTTAATGCATTCTTGTATCATTGGGTTAGTTAATACTTTTAAAATGTAATTCTGACCTAATTTGATGATCCAGAGTCTTCTATCCAGGAAATATATAACAAGCAGTCACTTTACGATTATATATTTACATTTATTAATTATGAATTAACAAGGAAACATTTGGAAATGCTAAAATGGGATTATGCACGAGTAATTTATCATGTCTTGATTCATAATTAACTTACTTCGTTTCACTTTGTTTCTAAACTGTCAAAAATATAAATGCAGATTGATTATCCATTTTCAAAACCATGTTAAGGTAACAAATGCATGTCAATGCTTCGGAGCTCTTATTCATGATACAAACAATATTTTTGAATAATTTCCATATAATTTCTGCATCCAAAATAACTGGAGGCTAACTGAAAACAGCAAAAAAAGATGTTTTACTTCATTTGGTGTTAATATTTTGGTGATTTATTATTAGCTTTATTTGATAGTCCTTCTCTTAGAAAGCTTTCCTTAAACTTAAAAGTTTACTGAAGTGCTGTATATCTGTGTTACCATAGCATTCTATTGAAAAAATTTGCTTTTTCAAAAGTTTACTCTCTGTTTGCCCAAATCCAAGGAATTAACTTGAGGATCAAGACTGTGATTATTTTCAGTGCACAAAAACAGTATTCACTAAGCAACGGTGGTGAACTTGAAGTGATGGAAGAAATATAAAACCATTAAGATTCTCTGTGCTCTCGGGGCACGTGGCTCTTAATCTTAGGGTTGTAAGTTTGAATCCCATGTTGGATGTAGAGATTACTTAAAGTCTTAAAGTTTAAAAAAAAATTAAAAAAAATATTTTCTGTCTCTAAACATATGAAAGATTGCTATAAATTCTGAGGAGTAAAACCCACAACTGGGAAAAAGGAAGAATTTAAAATATTCTTTGTGTCTTCAATTTCCTTCATAAGTTTTTCTATAGTTTTCAGCATGCAGATCCTTTACTCTTTGGTTAGGTTTATTACTAGGTATTTTATGGTTCTTGGTGCAATTGTACATGGGATCAATTTCTTGATTTCTCTTTCTGTTCATTATTGGTGTATAGAAATGTAGCCAATTTCTGTATATTGATTTTGTATCCTGCAACTGCTGAATTCGTGTATCAGTTCTAGCAGCCTTTTGGTGGAGTCTTTCGGGTTTTCCGTGCAGAGTATCATGTCATCTGCAAAAAGTGAAAATTTGACTTCTTCTTTGCCAGTTTGGGTGCCTTTCATTTCATTTCGTTTTCTGATTGCTGATGCTAGGGCTTCCAACACTATGTTAAACAACAGTGGTGAGAGTGGACATCCCTGTCGTGTTCCTGATCTCAGGGGGAGAGCTCTCAGTTTTTCCCTATTGAGGATGATATTAGCTGTGGGCTTTTCATATATGGCTTTTATGATGTTTAGGTATGTTCCTTCTATCCCACCTTGGGGGTTTTTATTAATAAAGGATGCTATATTTTTTCAAATGCTTTTTTTTGTATCTATTGGCAGGATCATATGGTTCTTATCCTTTCTTTTATTAATGTGATGTATCACATTGATTATTTTGCAAATATTGAACCAGCCCTGCAACTCAGGAATGAATCCCACTTGATCATGGTGAATAATTCTTTTTATATGCTATTGAATTTGATATGCTAGTATCAGGTTGAGAATTTTTGCATCCGTGTTCATCAGGGATAGTGGCCTGAAATTCTCCTTTTTAGTGGGGTCTCTGATTGGGAATCAAGGTAATACTGGAACCATAAATGAGTCTGGAAGCTTTCCTTCTGTTTCTATTTTTTGGAACAACTTGATAAGGATAGGTATTAACTCTGCTTTAAAGATCTGGTAGAATTCACCTGGGAAGCCATCTGGTCCAGGACTCTTATTTGTTGGGAGATTTTTGAAAACTGATTCAATTTCTTCACTAGTTATGGGTCTGTTCAAATTTTCTATTTCTTCCCATTTGAGTTTTGGTAGTGTGTGGGTGTCTAGGAATTTTTGCATTTCTTCCAGGTTGTCCAGTTTGTTGGCATATAATTTTTCTTAGTATTTTCTGATAGACACAAAGAAATGGAAAAACATTCTATGCTCATGGATTGGAAGAATAAATATTATTAAAACATCAGTACTACCCAAAACAACTTATACATTCAATGCAATCCCAATCAAAATTGCACCAGCATTCTTCTCTAAGCTAGAATAAACAATCCTAAAATCTGTATGGAACCACAAAAGACCCTGAATAGCCAAAGTAATATTGAAAACGAAAAACAAAGTGGGAGGCATCACAATTCCAGACTTTAGCCTCTACTATAAAGCTGAAATCATCAAGACAGTGCAGTACTGGCACAGAAACAGACACATAGACCAATGTAAAAGAATAGAGAACCTAGAACTGGACCTACAAACATATGGCTAACTAATCTTTGACAAAGTAGGACAGACTACCCGATAGAAAAGGCAGTCTCTTCAGTAAATGGTGCTGGGAGAACTGGACAGCACCATGCAGAAGAATGAAACTGGACCACTTTCTTACACCATACACACACACACAAAAAAACTCAAAATAGGTGAAAGACCTAAATGTGAGACAGGAAACCATTAAAATAGTAAAGGAGAAAGCAGGCAACAACCTCTTTGACCTCAATTGCAGCAATTTCTTGCTGGACACATCTCCAAAGGCAAGGAAATTAAAAGCAAAAATGAACTATTGGGACCTCATCAAGATAAAAAGCTTCAGCACTGCAAAGGAAACAATCAACAAAACTAAAAGGCAACTGACAGAATGGGAGACAATATTTGCAAGTGACATATTGGATAAAGGGTTAGTATCCAAAATCTTTAAAGAATTTACCAAACTCAACACCCAAAAAGCAAATAATCCAGTGAAGAAATGGGCAGAAGACATGAATAGACACTTTTCCAAAGAAGACATCCAGATGACAAACAGACATGTGGAAAGATGCTCAATGTCACTCATCCTCAGGGAAATACAAATCAAAGCCACCCTGAGATACCACCTCACACTGGTCAGAGTGGCTAAAATGAACAAATCAGGAAACAACAAGTGCTGGCGAGGATGTGGAGAAATGGAAACCTTCTTGCATTGTTGGTGGGAATGCAAACTAGTGCAGCCGCTCTGGAAAACAGTGTGTAGGTTCCTCAAAAAAATTAAAAATAGAACTACCCTATGACGCAGCAATAGGTCTACTAGGAATTTATCCAAAGGATACGGGAGTGTCGATTCATTAGGGGGCACATGTACCCCAATGTTTATAGCAACGCTTTCAACAATAGCCAAGTTATGGAAAGAGCCTAAATGTCCATCAACTGATGAATGGATAAAGAAGATGTGCTTTATATATATAATGGAATTCTACTTGGCAATGAGAAAGAATGAAATCCTGCTATTTGCAACAACGTGGATGGAACTGGAAGGCATTATGCTGAGTGAAATAAGTGAGTCAGAGAAAGACAGATACCATATATTTTCACTCATATGTGGATCCTGAGAAACTTAACAGAAGACTGGGGGGATGGGAGGAGGAAAAATAGTTATAAGCAGAGAGAGAGGGAGGCAAACCATAAGAGACTCTTAAATACAGAGAACAAACAGGGTTGATGAGGGGGCAGTGTAGGAGAGGGGAAAATGGGTGATGGGCATTGAGGAGGGCACTTGCTGGGATGAGCACTGGGTGTTCTATGTAAGTGATGAACCATGGGAATCCACTCCCAAGAGCACACTGTACGCACTGTATGTTAGCCAATTTGAGAATAAATTATATAAAAACATTAAAACAAAATAAAATATAAAAGATGAGATTCTAGAAGTAGCATCTGGATTAACATAATTGATTGTTCCTATAGCTGTAGATTCAAAAGTAAGATTTACCATTATGGAGGCATAAGCAATGTTATCCTTAAAGCAATATGCTTTTATCTATTATTATCTATTATTATGCAAATATATATTATTATGCAAAATAAAAGGATAGAGAAGTTGATGCTTAGCATTTGTCAATAATAGGAGAATATATATTCCATTAAGAATTTTTTTTAGGGTTTAAGGAAAGTATAAAATATTAGCTTAGTAGAATATGTATTGAGATATAACAACTTTTAAGATCCTTATTTCTGAAATTATGCATTTAATTTTTTTTATTTTATGTAT
This sequence comes from Acinonyx jubatus, assembly GCF_027475565.1. Lineage (NCBI taxonomy): Eukaryota > Metazoa > Chordata > Mammalia > Carnivora > Felidae > Acinonyx > Acinonyx jubatus. The sequence continues at coordinate 60,158,768 of NC_069380.1, forward strand.
CTGATTACCATTGTGTGTGTGTGTGCTAAATGCCTGTATAGGGAGAAAGAATATCTATGTCTCACCACTTACAGTATAGTGTATCATAAAAGGCTTATGGGACTAAAGAGGAAATTAGTGTTTAGTTTCAATGAAAAATTATACACATTAAGTGTAATGTATTTGGCTCATTTGATTTTCAAGAACTGAGAGTACCAAGTAATGTCAACTAATGGGGTATAGAAGTAAGATTATCAAAAATGTCATAGGCACCCAGTGACAACTGTTCCTATGGAGACTACAGCACAGTTGAGATGTAGAAAGGTCTTTTGCAACTCAGTTACCTCCTTGATCCTTCAACAACTGGAATTCTTAATCTTTCAGTATTATAGTGAATCAGCTTTATTCCTTGTTACCGTTGTTACTACTACTAGTAGTATTCTATTCTATTCTATTCTATTCTATTCTATTCTATTCTATTCTTATAGCTACTATAACTCTATTTTATATCAACACACTAGCATATACATGAAATACAGAATATATAGACATATAGAGAATATATAATATAAACACATACATATATACATATACACATATAAATGATGTAATGCAGTTCTACTTTGTTTTTTCCCTAAATGGATGTCTCAGGTTTAAAAATGATGTTTTATTTCTTGGAATGAATATTTGTGTTCCCAAAATTCATATATTGAAACTTGATCCCCAATGATGGTATTTGGCTGTGGAGACTTTGAGAGATAATTAGATCATGAAGGTGGATCCCTCATAAATGGGATTAGTGCTCTTATCTATGGGAAGAGATATGAGAGAAATGACCTTTCTCTTCCATGTAAGGACACAGCAAGAAAGCAGCTGTCTGAGACCAGTAAGAAGGCTCTCACGAGATCCTGAGTATCCTGGCACCCTGATCTTGGACTTCCCAGCCTTCAGAACCATGAAGAATATTTTTTTTTCCTTTTTTGTTTATGTTACATAGTCTATGATTTTCAGTTAATGCAGCCTAAACTAAGATATTTCCCTCAAAACTCCTCTATTTTCAGTGAACCTGTATTATATAGAGCTGTGTTCTTTCATACAGGAGCCATGAATTTGAATACATACTTGAACTATATGAATACATACTTAAGGTAATTAAACTTAAGTATAGTTAAAAGTTAAGTTCTTCAGTCACAGTAGCCATATTTCAAGTGCTCACTAGCCACATGTGGCCATGTTATCTTATTACACAGAATAAATTATTAATATTTGTTCATCACAGAAAGTTCTATTGGTTAGCACTGCTATAAAAATTAGAAATAATACATTAAAGCACTTAAAGTATATCACCGCCACTTCTTAGCTAAGTGACCTTAAACTATCTCTTAATTCTTAGAGGTTTTAATTTCCTCATATTTATAATATGGGTGGTAATGGTACCTGTATTATAAGCTTTTTACCATGATAAATTATTATACATACAGTCTTTTACAGAGTGACTAGTAAATTGAGAAACTGAAGATACAAATGGACAATAGTCATATCATATATAAAAATAAAATTCTGACCCACAATCTGCAGCATCCAGTCCAGGAAGCCAACTTAGTATCTGTATCAATCAGTCCTAGAAGTCAACCTATTACCTTTAGCAACCACTCCAGGAAGCCAGTCTATAACCTATGTAGTAGTTGACCCCAAATGAGCAGGACTTGTTAGTAACTGACAGCTTCCCTAACCTCCCTCCCACCTTCCAACTTAGGACCAAATGAAGAAAGCTAAATATTTACCCCTAACCAATCACATCAGGTGCTGTGCTTGTAGGCAATCCACCTACAGCCTTCCCATGCTAACAGCCTTTAAACAAGGCATACTTGAGGTTTTCCCTTTTTCCACTATAAAGTTTTCCCATTCCTGTTTGTCTTTGGGTCTTTGCCAAAGTGCAAGTTGTAAGCTTGCTTTTATTTAGCAATTATTAGAGTCCCTGAATTATTGTACTCTGTGAAAGATGGTAACCTGTTGAAAGGAGTCAGTGTATATAGTCATTCTGTTGGCTATATTGAAAATCCAGCCTTTACAAAGGACCATGCCATTTCGTTTCTGTATGTGACTTACAGATTTAAGAAAGAAAGTATGGTGATTTACATACATGGCATGTATGTCCTTTATGGACTTCCCCTATGTTTGGATTGGCTCTTGATCTGTACACCATTTTGCTCCTATCTTGTGTCAAACCTCCAACCCTTTCTAAGGACAAGTTCAACAACACCCATGACTTTATAATAGAACACCAAATTTGGGAAAGTAACACTCTCCTATGGCATTGCAGAGCCTATTCAAGAGATCAAATACTTAGCATATATTTTAGAACAGGTCAATGATACAGGATCCCTTTTCGACATGCCTTAAGCTTACTTAAAATTGTGATGATTTCCATCAGAAGTATGGACTTATAGAATTACATGGCTTTGTTCACCTTTTAGAGCAAAGGAAAGTGTGAGTTCTCTTATTAACTAGGAATGCTGTCTCCATTTTCAAATGAATGCAAATATGTTCATGAATTTTCAAACCATATCCAGAAGGAAGATGCTATGTTTTACAAGACACATAGGATCTATTCACCTTGGCAGATCATCTTTACAGGAACTTAGGGATAAAATTATATAATGTGTAATAGTGGTGCTGGAAAAAATGATCCATATTAAGCAGTAATTCTTCAAAAATGTGCTATGAATTGAAGACTTAAAACTGCCTCACAATATAACTCATCTAGATATGAAACAAGTAAGATCCACTAAGAATATACTTTAAATTATCAGAAAAACGAGAGATAAAGAGCCTTAAAAAGATAGACATTTAAGGAAAATATTCCATATTTCTAGTAAGTCTCTTCTCTGAAAAGTACAATTATTCTCCAAAGTTAGAGAATTTAGACTGATTTGCTTGTGTTGTAATCTGCTTCACTAATACTAATTATACTAGCATCTCTGTTTTTTAAAAGGTGTATATAAACTTTTTCCTGCAGAGCTAAAAGCCAATAACTATACTTCATTCAGGCCTGTAGGCACTTAGAAGAGAAAAAAAAAATTAAGCGACCATTTTTCTTTTGACATTTACATTACCACTTTTTACAACATTTATTAATGGCTACATTTATTTTACTGTAAGACTAGACAAGCAATGCTTTAAAATCTCTGATTTGGGGCACTTCCATGCATTCATTTATATAATTAGCATATAAACTTATAGATGTCATCAAAAGATTTTGAGTCTGTCTTTAGATTGTCCTCTGACTATTGTATGTGATGTTTAAGGTGTGTGTGTGAGTGTGTGTGTGTGTGTGTGTGTGTGTGTGAGCGTGTGATTAAAATTACTGAAACTGTGAGCACTTTCTTTCCTATATTTTTACTCACATGAAAATGTATTTCTACTACTTACCTAGATAAATTAAAAATTGAAATCAATGAAAATCCTTTGGATTTCGCTGGATCTTCTGAAACTCATTGCTTAAATTTTTGTTTGATTTGATTTTGTTATTTACTGTTACAGGTGAAACCTAGAGCAGAAACAATTTTTATTTTAATTTTGTATTTGCAGTTAACTTGCTTCCATTGTAATGACACCTGCAGGAATTAATGTTTATGCCTTTTCTTGTCTACTTTATAATTTTAACCATTCTTTGAGATAGACAAGAAATTGATCACTAATATTCAGACTCATTTCTCTAATTCATTAAAGTTTCTTTTCATTATTAAAAATAATTTCCCCATTCCTTGATTATTTTCCATCTTTAATTCTTATTTAAAATAACTTTTGCTTCTATTCTGTATTCTTTTTTCATCTCTGTCCTTTTCTTATATGTTCCATTAATTTCAGAAGCATCTGCTTTGATTTTCAAAATGGCTCCAGAACCCAATCTGTTTTGGATTTAGGTATACTACTTTATTAAATATAGCTTTTAATTTCAAGCCACTTATCCTCATTCTTAGATTTCCTCTTCTCTCTCAACTAGCTTCGTAGTTGTATAATCTTTTGGATTTTTTCACACACAAAAACATATGCATTCCTTTTAGAAATAGGAGCCTCGTTTTCTTACATTGATTCTACCTTAAAAAGAGATTTATAAGACCATGGAGTTGTACAACTGTTTTGTGCTATTATATTTTATGCTCAGTGTATGTTATTTTTTCCTTTGCTTATCTCTATGGGGGGATATTTTTTTTTCTGTCTACAATTGGAAGCGAAACTTTGATTTAGAGAACTACGTATACTTCTCTATCTAAATGTTTTAAGAACTGACACAGGCTTAAATTCACCATTTCAAAAAATCTCCTATGGAGAAACAGGAGAAAGCTAGATCTGAAAGATTTTTTGGCAGGGAGTTTTAACTTTGTGATTATTAGAGCTTCTTCCTGGTTTGTTCTGGCATTGAGGAGATAACTTTGCACAGTGGCTCTGCTCTTTGTTCTCATTCTGGATTAGCTAAAGCAGTGCTGCTTAATCTGGCAAGTGATTCTCTGATGATGAGCCTGGAAGTTTTCTGTGTTTTTCAAATTTGTTCCCATCAATACTTTCTTTGGCAAAATTCCTTAAAGTCCCTGAAATTTATGTGCCACTCTTACCAATTTTCAAAGAGGATGGAAATTAGGCTCCTATTTTACCTTCTTGTGAATCATTAAGTAGGAATCCTGCATGAAATTGGGGCATTTGGGGCAGGTACTTTATGTAGAACCTATTGCAATTGTTTTTGTTTTTCTTGTTTTGTTTTGTTTTGTTTTGTTTTAATCCAAAACTTGTGTTTGTTCAGCCTTTCTCATACACATGGTTCCAAAAGCCAAAATATTTAAATACTCCTGTCTTCTATACTGGCCATCTAAAGCCATTGGAAAATTTTGTTGTTTTTATTTAAAGTTTAAAATTTGGTGGCTGAATTGGTTAAGCTCTGATTTCGGCTCATGTCATGATCTCACAGGTCATGAGTTTGAGCCCTGCATTGGGCCCTCTGCTGTCAGCATGGAGCCTGCTTCAGATCCTCTGTTTCCCTCTTTCTCTCTCCGTCTCTCTCAAAAATAAACAAACATTAAATTAAAAAAAAATTTCATTAAAAAAGTAAAATTTATCTGTTTTCATTTTCCATCTCTTTTTTTGACTTTCTCCCAGGCAGGGTCTTAAGCAAACTCTAAGATATTGTTCACCTCACTTCCAATTCAAGTCACAGAGAAAACACTTCTGCACAGACTCTGACATACTTCACACTGAAAGGGTCTCACTTTAGCAGTTGCCACATGTCTCTGGCTTGTTGAGAACATCTCTGATGATGTGGTTCCGGGTGTCTACAGGAGCCCTCTGGACACTTACACATGTGCAACTGCCATGTGCCGCAGAGCCGGTGGCCTAGGGGAAGCCTCCAACCAGTCAGAAGAGAGACAAAATGATGATGACTTCTCCATTCCTTCCCTCAGCAGACCATGCTGAGACACGTTTGTAGGACTCCTCAGAGGTTTCTAGAGGATTAGAACACCGATCCCCCACAGGGATTCTCAACCCAATAATGCATCCTTGTATTGCCTTTTCTGCTACTTTCTTTCATTTTATTCTCACTCCTTCTATCTGGAATCACATTCTAAACAAATAGCCTGTACGCTACACATTAACTAGAACTGAGCTTTAGGAAGGGAATCCAGGCTGACTATTGGTACAAAAAGCAGGCCCACTGTGCATAACATAGGATTCTGGACATGGTCCACGTACCTACCTGATGACCAAAGGACCACATGTGGTGATAAGTGATGTGGTGATTCACCCAGTCATACAAAATGATTACACTTTTCTAGAATGTCATGAGTGGAGGCTTCTGATAAGGTACATGTGAAGGTGAAAGCATTGGGTGACCCAGTAATTAAAGCCATTAAAACTAAAATCTTAGGACATGTTGGGCAACCTAGAAGCTTCCATGGATGAGCTAAAGAGATTCATATTTCTTGCAACCTCAAGGATTTTGTGGACAAAAATAGGCTTTAGTTTTAATTTTAAGAGTGGCTGAGCAGCAAAAAATACTGAATGCATAGTTTTTGCAGACATCTTATTCCAGCTATGCAGACTTCAATAGGAAAATAGAAAGATTCAGATATCTGTGATTGGGATATCTCAGTAGATAATTGTGAGAATTTTGAACCTCCAAATTCTCATTAATCCCCCAGACAGGGTGAAGGACTTAACTTCACTTGTTGGAGAAATAGAAGGTGATACTTATTTTGTCAAGGTCCCCCTCTACTTCTGTTTATTTCCTCCTGGAACAATAACTAGTCAGGCCTCAGCACACACAGCAGGATGATAGAGTTTTTGCTCTAAGGAAGGGTCTTGCATGGGAAGAGTTAGAGATCCTATTACCACAAACCAGAAGGAAAACAAAGGAACATGTGAATGAATAGATCTTGTTGAAATTGGACAGGTGGGCAAAATTTAAAACTCGGCAAGGAGAAACTTATTGACAGAAAATATTCATGTTTTGTGTTTAACTTTTTACTTAGGACATTTGGAGCTGGTGATAAGACTCCCAGTACTGGGATGGTTCGTCAATTGTGAACATAATCGTGGCCTGCTGTTAATGTGGTGAAATGCTAAAACTGCCACAGTAAAATATTGAAGAAGAATTCAGAAGCTCACATAAATGATGGGGATGTTAGAAGGGATTTATTATATGCTGGTGAAGAATTCCTCCTACTTCAGTAGGATACACTCTTCACTGAGGCAATAGAGATGCACTGGTGAGGAGGCCTTGGAATTTTAGATCATGACAATGTTTGCTATAATATGTAGGCTGGAATTGACTTTTAAAAATGCCACCGTGGACCTAGGTTCCTTAGTATTAATGGAAATTATATATTTTTTAAGTTGGCAGAGGCCATATTATAGCATTTTAGGATTATAATTACAATGCAGGACAGCAGATCTAGCGTGGCAAACAGAGTACCTTAATCCATAGATTTCACATGGGCAAAATAGTGTGGTATATTAAAGATCGATCCAGGCTCTCCTCCCACTGAGAGGTAGTGTCTACCCTACTATCTCCACTTCTATCTGGGTGGCTTCTGTGACATCTTTGACCAACAGAATATGATAGATGTCTCCTTGTGCCAGTTTCCAGGTTGAGGCCTTAAGAGACAGCTTTTATGTTCTCCTATCTCTTGGAAGATTTACTGTAGAAATGTGTGCTTGGAGAAAACTCTGATATGAGAAGTCCAAACTATGTAGAAAGGCCAGGAATGAGATGCCATGTGGAAAGAGATACAAAAAGAAGCTAGTGAGCCATATTACTAGAAATATGAGTAAAAAAAAAAATCATAGCTGAAAATTTCTCAGGCCTGGGTGGGTACATGAATCAAAGACAGATCAATGAGGTGAGCCTTTCTGAATTTCTGACTCACAGTATTGTGAGCAAAATTAAACATTTGTTTTAAGCTAGTAAGTTTTGGACTAATTTGTTAAACAAAAAGAGATAATTAGAACAGATGAGCTCTATAGAACTATACAAGTATAGTTTAACTTATGGTACTTTATAGTTGTATTTTATCGTGATTATATTTATTTTCCTGAAAATAGTACGAAGTGACAAGCAGAAACAAAAGAGTCAGATCCTGCAATGGAAAATTCTGGTCCCTTGCCTCGTTTCTAAGTCTAAGACAGTTCATAGACTAAAGAGGATATTTTATCCTTTTATAGAAGCTCTCTACAGTATCACCTCAATTATATGAAGTCTTCCCCTAAACTGAATATAGGCCTTTACTAGGGAACTGTACATTGAAGGAAGGAAAATTGTAAAACCTAGTGAATGCTATTGAACTTGAGCTTGAAGTACCAAGGGATCCAAATGATATCATGGTCCTTCAATAAAGAAGAGGGTTTGTAGTGATGAGCACTGGGTGTTGTATGTAAGTGATGAATCACTAAATTCTACATCTGAAATAATATTACACTGTATGTTAACCGACTGGAATTTAAATTTAAAAATGAAGAAAAAAATAAAAAGAAGAGGGCTTTTTTTGGGTCACCTGGGTGGCTCAGCCGGTTAAGTGTCCAACTCTTGATTTCAGCTCAGGTCATGATCTCATAGTTCTGGGATCAAGCCCCGCCTCAGACTCTGCACTGACAATGTGGAGCCTGCCTGGGATTCTTTCTCTCCCTCTCTCTTTACCCCTCCCCTCCTTGGTTTCTCTCTCTCCCTTTCAAAACAAATAAACAACAACAAAAAAGGGGCTTATTTGGCAAGATAAAAGTTTATCTATTTATCTGTCTGTCTGTGTTGTGAAGTCCTCCTGCAGGTTCACCTTGCCTGAGCCTAACGGACTTATGGACCCACACTGTAGTCATTTCTTTAGTTCTAGAGTGTATGATTGCCATAGGAGCAAACGAAACTCCCATACTTTTTTCCTGATTGTGGAATAAGAACTATCATGGTGGGAAACCTGATCTCTAAACCTGATCCCCAACCTGGCCAAGAAAGTAAATCAGAAGTTATAAGCAATACCACATTGCAGGATGAATTCAGAAATCTGGGCCCCCATGAAAGATTGAAAGGATTCCAGGGTGTTGGTGCCTACCATTTCCCCATTCGACTCTTGTGTATGTCCCTGAAAGAAATCAGCAACAGATAAGTATAAGTTAAACAAAGAATTCATAACCCTACTCATGGTTGCTAGGCCAGAAGTGATATTTTTGTTGGTGATAATGTAAAACATGTTATGAGATATTAAACTGGCAATTGTTGTCTTTTCAGTTCCCTCAGTAAGAAGGGTCAAATGGAGTTAACGTTCACTACTTTACCCTAAGGCTTTCCATGTTTCAGTTACTGTATATACTACAGGAAACTAAATTATCTGAACTTAGTAGTCTCTGCTATATTGATGGCTTTTTGCTAATGGTACCTGGCACACACTTTTAATGCACTTTCAATAAGCTCTAATACCCCAATTTGCAAACAAAAAGAATTCATGAAAAATTCAAAGGTCTACTACTCCCAAGAAACATTTAGGTCCAATGATTTGGGAATTTCCAGGACATCTCCCCTAAAATAATGGTCAAGCTATTGTATTTTCCATTCTTCTCATACCCCTCTTTGTTCCCCACGTTGAGTACGAGATACAGTACTCAGGAGTATATCCATTTGGAATTTTAAGACAATATATGCCACACTTCCGAATCACATTTTATTTATTAGATGATGTAGAAGTTTGTCAGTTTAGAGTAGGGTCTAGAACTATAGAGAACTCTGTAGCAGCATTAAGCTTCGGTAAACTTCTACCTCTGAAAACATGTGACTCAGCATGTTTGCTGGTGGTGTAGACATCCATGGTGAGAATGGATGCTGTGTGAAGTCTCTGGAAAGATTCAAAAGGTGATTTTAAGATTAGACTTCTATTAATCTGAAGCAAACTGTGCATTCTGTGGCAGAGAACTATCCTTTGTCTGAAAATCAGCCTCTAGTATGCTATTGGAAACTAATTGGCAATGAGCTCCTGACCATAAGACATCAAAATTATTATGCAATGGCAGCTGCCCATTATGAATTGGGTGTCTTCAGATATATGAAATAATTAGTGTTGAGAGGGCACTGTAGCAATAAAACATCACAAAATTGAAATGATACATTTAGAGTTAGGCTCAACCCAGGAAACATCATGTGGTAGAAATGGCACATTCAAGATAAGGCCTAAAAAATGTCCAGAAGGCAAAATTTACAAGAACAGGTATCTATTTAGACTCCTTCATGTCATACATTTATTTTACATCTTTCCTTCAATATATAACTAGTCTCCTGTAAATATTCCTTATGATTTTCTTATGGAGGAAGAGATAATCTTCCCTGGTTCACAAATATAGCAAAATATAATATGTGCAACCTGACATGAACTATTGATATTGTAAAGACTCACTCAGAGGTGCCTCTACAAGTGATGATCATGAAGGCATATACTTCTATGGGGAGATGTGAGAGGAGTTGACCTAGTTATCAACTTTATACATGAGGGCAGTTGACTTCAAATGCATATCCACACTTCTAGTCAATATTTAAAGATGTAACTAATTTAACAGGGGCTAGACAATTGAGAATATCAAAAACAAATCAGCCTGGAAAAGAAGCATGTGAATTTGTTTATAGGGGTGAGTCTAAAGCATATGAATTTTGGTTTCTCACATTATTACCCATCAAAGAGCATCAAAAAATTGAAAAGAATGCATTCAATAAAGAATGGGCAGAAAGGATCATTTTCTCATTGTCAGCTGACCTCTCTTTTCTAACACCCCAGTGTTTAAAAGATTGCAAAAAGGCCTGACAGTACTAGCAAGGAGAGAGGACATGCATAGACAATAAGAACTCCCTCTTATCAGGCTATTGTGATTGTTGGATGTCTAATCTGCCAGGAGCAGAGACTAGCACTAAGCCATAGATACTACACAATCCCTCAACAGACCTGCTAGCACCTTGGTGCCAAGTAGGAGGATGCAACAAGTCTTTTACCTAGAGCTCTAGCAATTTGCCTTTTCAGGAATTTATACCTACTCTGGATCAAAATGAGTTTTCCCTGCCAGCATTGCCTCCACCAACACCACAATGTGAGTACTTACAATATGCCTGACTCATCAGCAAGAGACCTTGTTAAATATCACATCAGATGCAGAAGCCACATTTAAATACAGGATGATGGTGTAGTCTATTAAAGATTTAGCTAAAACCTACAGCACAGGAAACACCTGTGAGGTTAGGGAGCTTTTATTCAGGATGAAATACATGCCCTATACCTATAGCCAATATGTGATCCTACGCTCTCCTTTCCCCAAATCTGGAGGACTTAGAACTAGACCATGGAGTGAAGGTAGTTTTGGCTCCTCTTTTGTCCTTTTCATACCTTTTCATTACCTTGTGGAACATGTGTTCCTTGTCACTACTAATATAGGCTCTGCCAAGCCTGAGGCCTTGGTTCCCTTGGGAAGAACAACCACCTGGTCAATGTGGTCTCTTCCTGCCAATGGGTTAAAGGTAAATAGAAGATTTATCACACTGGCTGAAGTTATTGATCCTGGTATCCTTGGAAAGCTGGAAGTACATCATAAACTCAAGAGGTTCTCTACAGTGTCTCTTGATGCTTTGTGCCTCAACAAATAACTGTGAGTAGAATATGCAGTAACCTTAGCCCAGCAAAGGCAAGGCCATAAAGGGCTCATACTTTCCGGGGAGGAAAGTCCTCTGCAGTACAGCAGTTAAGTCCACTGTAAGTACAGACCAGAAGTGAAGGAATTAGAGATGTAAAAGGGAGCTGATAAATATTAATGATGACAAACTTTATTTTTTTCTATGGAAAACGTGGAATATTAACTTAATTGAAATTTTGAGTTCTATTCATTTTTGCTAATGTTTTATGGCAATTACATGTAACACCAGAAAGCATAGATTATAATTGCTGTTTAATTTTAGCATAGTGTATTTGGAGGAATAAATGTTGGTATATGATAAAAATTATCAGTAAGTTGTTATACTAAAATATGCTTTGGGTGAATTTACCTTATTTCTCACTTGGTAAATTATTCACTTGTATTATTTTTTCCTCTGGCATTTACATTTTACACCAAATTGCATTTTTTAGTGTTTTTGTGATCAACAAGTCCCTTTATGCTACAATTTCCATATTTTAAATACATGGTCTCTATACCATATATATATGTATATATATGTGTGTGTGTGTGTGTGTGTGTGTAATTATAAATTTATCTTCTTTTATCATATATTAGTATAAAAACTACCACTACCACTATCTTACTGAATTATGAATTATTGAAATAGAGTTTAATATTTTCCACAGGTATGCTGTCATTTTACTTTGGATTTTACTAGAACAAGTTGCTCATAAAAAGCTTGTCTAAGAAATACTATTGGATGTACAATGAGTTTTATGGTTTTCCAGTTCACTGACTTAATCCTTATTCCTCCCTCAGTGGTTAAAAACATTAAAATCTTACTTTAGAAATACAAAGATACAGTGTCATAAATTATTATAAAAATGATTCACTGCAGTTTTGTGGGTAAATTCTAATTGCATACTGGCAAACGCTTGAAAATTCTTCCGGTGTACATTCTTTTGCTTCTCAAGGAGCATATGATTATCTTGTGAAAGAATTCTGTAGGAGATTCTTTTTAAGTACAAAGATTCTAGTCAAAATTAAGCATATCCATTACCTTAGACAATTCATCAAACACGCTCTACAAGAGTATGCATTATGCACTGTCAGAAATATTGTTGGAGAGTCAAGGCAATAATGTCTAAAAACACTTTATTATTATGTAAGAATGTGTTTAAAAAAATAAATAGCCCAGCTCTACAAAATCCAGAAAATTCATCTGTCTTTTTTCATAGTATAATTAGGGAAACATTTTGTGCTTGGGAGAGTACATAGTTTGGAGTGAAAAGAGCCTCAATTCACTCAAATGACCCTAGGGGATCAATGTCTTTAAATATCTGAACTTTAATTTCTTACTCGGTTGCAAAATGCGGTTGCAAAATCCACATTTGTAAGAGCACTAGATGGGAAACTGTATGAAAGATGCTGTATAAACAATGAATTACCTCAGTAATCTACGGGTAGATTTTCTGTGGGCCTTAAATCTTATATAAAATAAAGGATATGTATCATAAATAATACTGGGCATGCACATCAGTATTAGAATGAAGAGAAGTCACAGTGAATTACAAAGCTAATAAAATTGGAATTTGTCACAAATGTCATAAAATCCAGAAAAAATACCATTTACTCTATTATTTACCCCCTGGCACCTCTATAATATTACTCCCTATATATTATTTGGGTGAAGACTCCTTGATCACCTCTTCTTATGAAAATAACTTGAAATATTTTCTATAGAGATAATGTAAAGAAAATTCAGTCTTTTGAAAGATCTTTTCTTCTTCACATCTACAGACTTCCATCACTACTGATATACACGACATTCAAAAAGTGAACACATAATCCGCACTTAGGACACCAGAAGTTGTCACAATGCCACTAGCATGAGAGCAGGAAGAAAGGTACATAAATGTAGAGCAGAATGAACAAAAGATATTGTTAGAAATGAAGTTGGTAACATCAGTGTGGGGTTATGTCTCTTGTACATTATTATACTCCTGGTTCCTAGCATGGTTCCTGACCAATGAAAGGACAGTTGATAGTTGAATAAATTAAATGATAATTGAATAAATTATAAAGGTCATGAATAAATATATCTGGAACTACTCCATCCTGATTCCTGAAAGCAATTTCTAAACTGAGGACTCTAGCAATAAATTAACTGTGAGTAGACAGGTCTGTAACAATGTAAACATATCTCATGTAAATGATACTACAAGTACCTTCCTACTCCCCTCACCATATATGTATTCTCATAATACCAGCATCCACACTTATGCTACACACTAAGTGTGATGGGGGAGTGGGGGAGAGTAATAAGATGAGCCATATTAATTTTACAGATTCTACAAAGACATTATAAAAAGCAAAGTGACCACATTGCTAGAGACCTTTGAAGGTACCTATTCATTGAGGAGCTGTGAATCTTTAACTTCATTTACTGCGTGGTAAATTCCTCCCTGCCCTCAAAGATTTTATAACCACCATGAAGAGCCAAACCTATTCAAATATTTTCTATGAAGCTTGGATTAGGACTCCAGAAGAATAACATATAATCTAGTTATTCTTGTTTTGGGTGAAGAGTGATTGGTGTTAGGTTGTTATATCAGGGACCATTGACTGAAGGCATGAGGGCTGTGGTCTCTTAAAGGATTAGAATAACTAGATCACTGATAACTTGAGATAGAAACACCCCCCCACCTCCACCCACATGCACATATGCCAGAGAATGAGGAACATAAAGATGCTGGTGGAAGTGGAAAGACACTGGTGCAAAATATAGTGTCTGCTTAGAAACGCAGGCGATTTGGTATTTTATAAGCAAAATATAAAAGTTAGGGAGTGGGCAGGGCCATCTTAAAGATTTTTTTATATGCCATTGTTGAGGTGTTAAGATGGATTGTGGTGTAATCACATTTACATTCTTGATATACTATTCTAGTAGCACGAAGGAAGAGGAGCAATATATAAACCTCAAAGAAGAGAACTGGTTAGGAAAATAATAAAGGGTATAGAAGCATACAAGAGGCTGGAGATTCAAACATTGCTATTTAACCCTCATAATACCCTCTTAAAGTTAAAAAAAATGGTTCCCCCATTTTACATTTAGATTCCAAGAAATTTCATTGTTTTATTTGGTTCAGTTACCCCAGGCATACATGCATAATTGCCAATTCAACTGTCTTTTCCCAGTGATTTATAACACTTCTCCAGCAACGAATACAAATCCTCAACCACAGGTGATTCCAAGTTTTCTTCTTGGGTACATGCTAACTTCCTATAGACTAGAATTGCTAAGCTGCTCTGAGAAGGCACTGCCTCGTGTGCCTCAGGTGACTCAAATCACAGGTTGCAAATGGTGCAGTACAAAATTGTTCTAGATCACCCATCCCAAGAAATGGCAGTACCTTGCTTCTTAGTAAGCATTTACTGTATATTGAATAAATAATAAACGCTTATTGGGCCTCTCCTTCTTAGCTTCCTCCCTTTTAAATAATTCTTTGCAAGGATACTTTTTTCCTAAACATGGAAGTGTTCTCAACTCCATGCAAGTATAGAACACTAAGTCACAACTTTAAGGACAAGGGGAAAAAATAAACTTAACTTTCAAGCTTTCCAGAGTAAAATATTCTGATCTCTATCTTCTCCCATGAAACCACTTCTGTCTTCATCACAAACTACCACAAACAAGATTCATAGTTACATATGCTCATGCCCTCCTTATCTGAATATCCAATGGAAAGTTTAGGAAGTATGTCAGGGGTAAATGTTTAAAGACCATATAACAGTTTAGTTTTCCTTTTTAGTGGAGAAAAACCAATCATTCTATATATTTATCTATTTTTAGCAGCAATAAGACATAAAAAGTCAGAAGGGCATAATAATACCTATTTTAATTTAAATATATTTCTCCAAATGCTGATGACCTATGAAAAAAGTTTACAAATAAAATTCTCATTATACATACTGTATGGTGGCTATTGTTTATTTCTATACTGTGATCTATTTGTCTTAGGCTTTGATTAGTCTTGGAGACTTTCCTTGTTCAACTGTTATATAATTCATTTCAAATCATATTCAAGGAGAGTGATGATTAAATCTATGCCAGGAGTCAGTAAAGATTTAGAATCCCTGTGAAGATTAGAAAATAGAAATGGAACATATAGATCCTGCTTGGAACATTAACTTTATCTAATTATACTTCTCTTAGAATATGGTCCAATTTTGGCTTTCACTTCTTTTTTCTACTCCAGAGAAATCAATTCATGATTTCTTCTTCTAGCAATTCTATGAATAAAGAGAAGCTAGAAGTTTATTTTTCCTTTCATACATTAAAAGATACATATATATTTGTTCAATTTAATTGTTTTGACTTTTGAGTTTACAGAGCAAAACTAGGCAGCCTTATGTATAATTGAAAGAGCTACTAATGAAACAATCAAAAAAAACAGGAAAGGGAAAGACTACAAATATGGAGATAGGAAATTCTAGAGCATAGTGACCTTTACGGAATAATTTTTAGGTACCTGGATGTTTCTATATAAATTTTCATACTCGTTTACTCTCCATACTTTCTTTGACAAACTTTCTCTTCAATTAAAAGAGCTTTTTAAAAACTTCTGAACATAGTTCATAATTTTGTATTTTTTCAAGTTTTGCAAGGTTATGCATGTTTTTTATAATTGGTCATCATTAATTTGTTTTTGATGGATCTTTACACCATGAAGTTACCATGATGGAATTCTAACTTTTGAATTGACACAAAATGTGTAAGAAAAATTAAGGTTTTACAAGTTTGGGGTTTTGGTAAATTGTGTTTATAACACAGTGACTGCATTACAATAATTGTTTAAATATATGTGAAACATGAAAATAGTAGTTCATATGTTTTTTTATTGCTGCCTTAATTATTGTGCATTTTGTGGCTTACATCAACACTCATATATTATCTCATAATTCTGTAGGTCAGAAGTGTAATTACATGGGTGCCTGAGTGGCTCAGTTAGTTAAAGCGTTCTGACTCTTGATTCTGGCTCAGGTCGTGATCTCACGGGTTCGTGAGATTGAGCCCCACATTGGGCTCTGTGCTGACATGACAGAGCCTATTTGGGATTCTCTCTCTCCCTCCCTCTGCCCCCCCCTCCCCCGCCACCATGCGCTCACACGTGTGTGCTCTTTCTCTGTCTCTGTCTCTCCCTCTCTCAAGATAAATAAAGTGTAATTACAGCATAGCTCAAATGAGTCCTTTGCTTAAACTTTCACGAGGTCAGAATCATGGTATTGGCAGACCTGTGCTCCCTTCTGGAGGCTCTGGGGATGAATCCAATGCCAACCTCATTAAGTTGACTGGATAGATTTAGCTCCTTGCAGATGTAGGACTGAGGCCTTCATTTCCTTGCAGGCTGTTAGCAGAGGGCCTCCCTTTGCTCCTAGAGGCTGTCTGAGTCCTGCTTTCCATGTGTCTCTCCAGCAACAGGAGGGAGGGGTCCTACTCTTACTTTGAATATCTTCCTGCCACATCTATTTAACTCTAGCTGAAAAAATCCTCTGCTTTTAAGAACTGCTGTGATTAGATTTGTCCCATTGACATAATCCAGGATAATCTCCCTGTTTTGAAGCCCTTAACTTCAGTATTAACTGCAAACCCCTTTTTATCAAGAAACCTAACATATCGACAGGTTCCAGGGATTAGGGGGTGGGCATCTTTGGTGAATCATTCTGCCTTACACAGTTAGTGATAGGATGAACAGCATATCTACTAACCAGTTTGTGAAACGAATCATTTCTCTTAAATTCAAAGTGTCGTTTACATCCTTCCTTATCTCCAACTTCAGAAGTAACCATTATTCTGAATTTTGTGTTTAGCATTTTTAACAAAAATGGAATTTATGTTTAATAGGTGGTACACATTTTTAGCTGGAGTAGATGATAGGAAATGGATGATGTTTTCTAAAGTGATTGTATAAGTTTCCACAACAACAACAAAACACTGTGTGTGCATTTTCATTAGACTGCATATTCACAAAAAAAATCAACATTTCTCTTCAAATTTTTATTTGTTATATATTTTTTAGAGGTGTTATTTTTTAAGTAATCTCTTTGCCCACATGGGGCTCGAATTTGCAACCCTGAGATTAAGAGGTGCATGCTCTACTGACTGAGCGAGCCAGAAGCCCTGCACTTAAAACTTTTAATAACCTGGATGAAACATGATTTTTCTAAACATCATGGGGATGATTAGCCCCTTTTTATATTGTTATTGGATGTTCACATTTTTTCAGATAAATACCGATTTTTCTACTAGTTTGCTGACTTTTTAAATTTATATCTAAAAATGCTTTAGAATTCCAATCACATATACTCTCAATGTTCTTTCTCAGTCTACGATATCCTTTAACTTTCTTTAATGTCCATGCAGAACAAAATAGTTGGCAGGAAAGGAGTGATGACTAGAGTGGAAGGGATGCACAGAAGGACATTCTCTGAGAATATTTTTTGTATAGATCTGATTTTAAAATCATATTAACATTTCACATAGTCATAAATGAATAGGATGAGGGAAAACAACAAAATAGATTTGAAAAAGTCCTTTCACTTCACATTCAAAAAATATTTTTATATGTTTCTATGTTAAGCTTATAGTTTTGTTTCAAAACAGTATTTAAAAATTTAGTCTTTTTAGTTTCCATCTTTTTTTTGTATTAGGATGTATCCAGTTGTACGTTTCTCCATGAAGAGATCTAGTTGTCTAACCTCATCTACAAAAAAAAAAATCCTTCTTGCCCTGTTGATTGGTTTTGCCTGCAGCTGACCTTGAGCTCTCTATTATTTCTATATTTCTCTGTTGGTCTGTTGTGACAATAACATGCCATTGTATTACTTTGCCTTTGAAGTATAGGCAAGCCTTTGGTTCTGATTTGCATGGTTCTGATCTGCATCAATTTCAGGGACCACGTAAATTAAATAACACCAGTCCTCCTATCACACAATTCAAAATTTAGTTACCTGGGTAAATTGCTTGTGAGTAGTTGTATGATGTACAGATTTCACTGTTAGCTTTTCATTTCACTTAACACTATGTACATAAAAGTTGCACGTCATGATCAGAGACCCATCATCTCGCTTCTTCAAAATCTGTTGGTGATTGGTCACCATACACCTGTTTTTCAGGTCACACACAGCACAGCAATGCAACTAATTTGTGTTGTCTCTTAGTGTCTCACTGGTATATGACATTTTATAAAAAATGGATAATGAAAAGAAATTATCCCACAAAAATGAAAATGCAGCTGAGAAATTAAAAGTTATAGTCCTGGAAATGAACCAAATGTCAATGGAATTATAGAAGAAATAACTGTCCATGAGAAGACTGTAGTTGTACAACCAGAGGGACTTAGTAAACATGGAATTATCAGCATAAATGAGAAAGTTTTTTTGATATCCCAGAGGAAATGTTGCCAGCCAAAATGTTCACATGAAAGAAACTCACATAGGCATTTCAAGGGTTTGGAAGTGCAAAGGATAAAATATTGGAAGCTGGTCCAAACCTAAAAAGAAGTATAACAGTCTTAGCATAGAAAAGCATAGAAGATGTTCACTCCATATCATGAATTATATGATAGAAGGGGGAGGCAAACAACATTCAAGCTATTTTTGATGTGGTTTTTTTTTCACAAATACACAGAACACTTTACCTCTCAGTATGTCTAATGCTTTATATTACAGTACAATGAATACTAATTGTATTATTTTTATTCCTCTGTATATTTATAACCAACACTATAATTTAATATTGTGAGGAAAAAAAATCTTGGAACAATAGTAACTTATCCCATTGATTATTTAGACTTTTTTTTATGATTATAGTCTCTGATTATTTGCGTGCGTGTGCGTGCGTGCGTGCATAGGTGTGTGTGTGTGTGTGTGTGTGTGTACTCACACCACTGTGAAAAGTGAGGAGTACCTGCATATTCTAGTGTTTGGTAGGACAAGTTCCTCACTTTTTTAAAAAATAAGAATGACTAGTTTTTGTAATCTTTCATTTTTTCATGTGAATTTTAATTAAAGTTTTCAACTTTTTGAAAACCTCATTGGATTCGAATTAGGATTGTATCAACTCTGTAACTTAATTTAGGGAAAGTAGACATCTTTATAATATTAATCTCATCGAAAAAATTTTAATCTGTGTCCACTAATTCAGAGAATGTTTTGTATCTTTTACCATGAATCACTGAATCTAAGATGATATTGCTTGGAAGATAACACTATTATTTTGTAGGCAATTAAGAAAAAAAAATACTGTTAATTATGACATAAGGTCTTCATACCTCATTGGTTATAACACATTCCCAATTTGAAGATGTAATAAAATGGGAAAATTAGAACACATAACATAATTTTTAGAGCTTTAAAGCTTTGCCCTTAGAGATATTATAAATTCTCGGTTACATTAATTCTGTGATACTTTATAACATGGACTCTTGTGAATGGTATCTTTTATTTACTAAGTTTGTAGTTACTTGTTGGTGTTGAGAAATACTTTTATATTATGGGTCTGATTTTAAATTTGGCAAATGTGTGAAAGTTTCTAATTTTATTTTTTTTATTTTTTTAAATGGTTATTTATTTAGAGAGACAGGTGGGAGAAGAGGTAGAGACAGAGGAAGGGAGAGAATCCTAAGCATGCTTCATGCTATTAGCACAGAGCCCACGCAGGGCTCAGTCTCATGAACCATGAGATCATAACCTGAGATGAAATTAAGAGTCAGATGCCTAACCGACTGAGCCACCCAGGTGCTCCTGAAAGTCCCTTGTTTTAATAGTTTGCATTTTGATTATATTGAGATTTTGTATATAGATTATATAATCCCTAAATAACAACACCTTTATTTATTCTCATCCAATTATTATTTCTTCATTATTCTCCCATTTATAGTGTTTACCAGAAGTGCCATGAATTTATTAAACATAATTGTGTTATAAGTGATCCATGCAATAGTAATAATAATAGCTTTAGGCTACATTTAAAAGCATCCCACTGAGAGAAGAAAACTATCCAGATTACTAGTTGATCTTAAAATTGTGTATCCGTAACAAATAAGAACCAGTAAGACTAGAACGCTATAAAATAACTTCTTTATGGTTTTCATGGAATTTTTAATTTTTGTGTAGAATTTCCACAGTATAACCTAATTTATCACAGAAGATTTGAATCTTTAGGTCTTGCATTAAGTAATCCAGAAATTTTTATCTTAATTATAACTGTGATTTGTGTTTCTTTTATTGTTCTGTATATTATCTTGTATTAGTGCCTTTCATGCCTTAAATTAATTATTGAAAAGGTGTCAAGTTTTGTTAAATTTAATTATATATTTAAAGAGATTTTAATCCCAATTACAGAAGATTTTGGGTATGCAGTTTACCAAATATACTAGATTATTCTCTAGAAAAAAAATAGAAAAATAAACGAAAGGCGTATTTCCATTATTGTTACATAATAAAAATGTCATTATATTAATTAAGGTCAGTACTACCTTAGGATGACTTAGAACTTCATCACAGAACATATAATAATAACAACAAAAATACAGATGAAATGGAAGCCAATGTATTAAGATAAAATATTAAAAATAATAATACACTATGGAAGAACAGCCAAAACAATGAAGGAAAAAATAGAAATATTTTGTACAATGCAAGAACTCTGTAATAAAATAATATACATTTAAACAACATACAATTTCCCCTTACACTAATATTTATAATACTGAAGAATGTGGGTAAAAATCTTCTAAATATCTGCATTTATAAAGAGGTTAAGTACACTACTGTATATCCACTTAGTAATGAAACCGTTAAGAATTATGATTACTTAAAAATCAATAACATGGAAAATGTTGGTGAAAATACAAAATACCAAGATACATATACTCTATATTCTGAGCTATATAAAAATATGCATTAACAATTAATTATGTTAATCAACATTTTTACTCTTTGGAAAATATATCCATCTGTTTATTTTCAAATGTTGCATTTCATTTAATGTATTTTAATTAATATACTTTTATACTATAAAAAATCACTAAAAAGAAATACAAAGATCTTTTAGGACTTCCAATTTGCCTTTTACAATGACCTTTAATTTATTACCCTATGCCTTTAAATTCTGGATGTTTTTCATTCTTCATTATTGCCTATTAATCTCATTAATTCAGTTATCTCAGTTCTTTTTTCTGTGTATTTTTATTATTTTTATTTTAGTTGTTAAGTTTTAAGTATACTGATAATAATACATGTTCCAAAACCAGAAAAACACAGCCTTGCTTTTTTTAGCCACCTAGACTTTCAAAATGAGGACACCCAAGATTAGTTAAAAAATTAAATTCACTGAATTTTCATTAAAATATATATTTTTGAGATATATACAAAGTATATGAATAACTTAGTATTATGTTTCCACAATGCTATATAACATGTTTCATTTAAAAGAACCTAGACACATTAATATCTACCATAATCCCAACCTTTCTCATAAGCAATGTTGACCTGCTACATCTTAGTTTGATCTATGCAATGTAAATTAAAAAAAAAAGTTTATGGTTAAAAAAATGTCTAACGTCCTAAGTCTATGATTTCTTTAGGTTTTGTTAATTTGTAAAGCTTGCTTTGGTCACATTTTTATACTGTGATATGAGAGTGCCAACAAGTAGGGTAACTATCAACTGAAAGGAAGTTATTATTTTGCACTGTCATTCTAGTAAAAAAATAAAAATTAAAATAGACAAATTTAAACTTTCACATTTTGAGTGGGCATAAAGTTGTTATTTTATTACAATGATGATGGTTTTCAACAGCAGACCAAAAAGAAGGCAAAATATTGACAATACAAAAAGTTTTATCCTTATTCATTTTAATTGACAGATTCACAAACATAAATAAATCGTGACCATTTCAATCATTCAATACAGATTAAAAAGTATTTGCCAAAACTGTCAACTGGAGGCATTCTTATTGTTCAGTTTTCAAAGTAGAAATGAAAACTCTAGTCATGATCTCACAGTTTTGCTTTAATGTTCTAACATCTACATTTAAATTGTGCTTACTGTACACTTGATTATTTCTTTCACTTTTCTACCAATGTATCCATTTTCCCTTCTTGTAATATTTGTGGTTATGTAGGAAACATCAAAGCTCAATAGAGCTTTGATATCTTCTTTATTAGTACAAAGATACCTTAAAAATTTTTTTTAATGTTTATTTTTGAGAGAGAGAGAGAAAGAGAGTGAATAGGGGGAGGGGCAGAGAGAGAGTGGGAGACATGGAATCCAAAGAAGGCTCCAGGCTCTGACCTTTCAGCACAGACCCTGACAAGGAGCTCTAACTCAGGTGAACTCACAGACTGTGAGATCATGACCTGAACTGAAGTAGGATGCTTAACCAACTGAGCCATCCAGGTACCCCCCAAAATACCTTTTTCAATCTGGGCAAATGATCTTACACAAACCTGATCTCCATGAGAATATATACCGTGATTTTTTTTTGACAATAATCAAAATTTGAAACAAGAGTAAGCAATGAAATCTTAACCTTGATAAGAGTGCCTTATTTTTATTTGTATATTTATGTATAATAATAATTTCATAAAATGCTCATTTTAATTGGCATATATAGGCCCAGGTATTACTAACTATATTTTGTTGTGTAATCTACAATACATTAAAATACAATAGCATATGAATGTATGAAAGTAAAGAAATAAAACCTAAATAATATCTCATTTATTTTGCATTAAACATATATTTCCATTTTACCCTATTTGTTATCTGAATCACAGAATACCATTGAAATCATTTATTGTTAAATGTCTTCTAAATATGCCTTCCCATTTGAGCATATCTGTTACATCACTAGTTGGTTTTAGACTTATAAAACAAAGGAATTCATGTAAAGCCTTCAAAAAAGGTACTAGTGCTAATTATATAGGCTGGTTTTTTTTTATTGTATCTTTGGCATTTTTATGAGGATGTAACTGGATGAGGATTTTGACTATACTCTTATATTTGGTTAGGAATTAGTTGTTCAAGCACCCAATATTTTTTCATATAAATCCCCCAAAATGAAAATGTGGAACAATTACCAAAAATGGGATAGAATCCCAATACCATAACTCATTAGCAAGGGGGTTATATTGTTTAAAATTTGTCAAACTTACATCCTCTATACTATTAGTTAATAATCAGTGCCTAGACTATTGTTAACAGTTATAGTCCAATTCTTAAAGTGCTACTCAAAAGCCAAAAAACATTATCAACCTTGAGATTTATTAGTTCAATATCTTGAATACTGTAAATCATATTCAAATACCCTGAACAGTTAAATATTTTCAACCCAGAGTTTTAACAGAGAAAATATAGCCAATACAATGAATTTAAATATGAATGTATTTAAAGCCTAAGTTAGGACATAACATAAATTATCTGTGTATATATTGAATAACTTCCAAAAATGATTTCACATCACTACTAGCTTAATTGAGGAGGTTTCCATTTGCCTACAGAAACACTGGGTATGCTAATAAAGTCTTTGTCTAAAAACATTAAAAAATTATAATGATGATAGTCACAAGGTTTGTGATATTTCTAAATGGTTGAATCATTTACATATCCACCAAAGTTATATGCCCTTCCAAACATGGGTACACTAACCATTTTTTTTCCATCAGTATTCAACTATATTCTCACAAGCTTCTCAAAATCTGGAACTTGATGGATGGCATTATTATCACTTTTTATTTATTGTCACTTTGAATTACTTATATATCTTACAATTTGCTCTGAACCACTATTTTTAGTAATAAAATAAGTCATTGAAAAAACTACCAAATAGTATCTAAGCCTTTCAATAATCTATTTTATTCAATAAATACATATTTTATCCTATATTTTATAATTATAACTATATATTATATATAATTTTGTAGTTTGACTAAAGCCTCAAAAACAGCAATATTAGAAAATATTATACAATATTATATATTATGTATATTAATGTGGATTAGGAAAGTCTAAGGAAAGTAAGTTACATTTGAATGTTTAATTTTCTCTATCAAAATGTTTAAAGCATTGTAAAACAAAATACAATTAACTTAGCTAAAAGACATACAATGGTCTAGGAGAAGATGTTTTCATTTGTACATGTTAAGATTAAGTAACTCTGAGTGACAGAATATAAAATTAATAGATGTGTTAACATGATAGAAGTTTATTTCTCCTTTATATACATCAAGTCCAGAAATAATCAGTCCAGGACTGATTTGGCTGATCAGACCTTTATTTGGGAACTGGCTTCTTCTACATTCCTTGTTGCTCTGACTTCTTTACTTTGTAACATGTGTCTCATAGTCCAGCCATCATGCCAGCATTTCAGCCAGGAGGAAGGAGGATATGATAAAGAAGGGCAAACCTCTGGACTTCAAGGACTATACCACATGTTCCATCCTACAGTTATACTGAATGAGAAAGAATGGAAAATGGGAAGTCTTCTACCCATGAATTCTTCCATATCAAATGAATTAGTGCTCAGAATCTAGATCTAAATTTCTTTAGTCTCTTCTAGATTGTTTTCTTTATGTTTTTAAGCTGCAAGCATTTGGATATTCTGTTTTAACAAATGAGTGCATCCGTCCTAACCGAATAAAATAATTCTACAGTAAAATTATTAGTTACTTATGTAGCAAAAACCTTTGAATAAGATTGAAAATGAGTTTGCTTATATGACTGTATTTCCTCTTTAAAAAATTCAGACTCTCACAATTTAGCATTTGAAATATGGACAAGTATAACTTTTTTCATGACAAAAACAAAGCCAAGATAGGCCAATCCTGAGAAGAGAAATCTTTCATCCTAAATAAGCCAATATTTGATAAACACACACACATATACTTATATATAATATCTCTTTTAAGTATGTTTTTCTACTAATATTTTAATGCAGTTAAAAATATAATACAAATATTTAGCAAATAGCAGAGGCTTATGGGCTTCTGGCTTTAGGTAAAGAACATTACCAGATGTTGTTTACATTAATGATTTTAAGTGATAATGGAGTAAGATTAATTTTCTCTTTGTCATCTCGTCAACAATAAGAATGACACTTATCAAATTATATATATGTACATTTTTTTTCCCTACATAGTCTCACTTTATCATGAGCAAGATCAACAGAATAGGAAATCAAGACAGCACATTCACTCACTAATTCTCACTGTGGTTAATCGTTGAAACCATTAATGAGACCCCTTGTGCTTTACGGGCTATCTCTAACTTGAACTTGTTCAGCAAATTTTATCTGCATTAGTAGCCATGGCAACTTCAGGACAAATATTGAGTGTTGGCCTTCCAACTGTTAAAAACCTCTAAGTTTCCTGTAAGTCCATGGTGTATCTCCACAGAGACACGAACATGCAAAACAATAGAAACTTTTCATCTGGTTCTAAGGAAAGAAGTTTATTATAAAATTAAATAGAAGACAAAGTACAAATATTAAGAAAAAGTTTTTCTTCCCCTGAGGTGGTAGAACAAATGGCAAATTTCATAGCAATTATAGAAAGCTTTTATGTAAACAGATCATTATCACAGTTACATGCTTAGCTGCTTGTGGGACTATTGAAGAAAGGGTGGGAAAACAGAGTAGCTCAAGACCAGTACAATCTGAAAAATGTTGCTGCCCTGATAGGTGCATATTTATGATATATGGTTTTGTGAAATGTCCTTTTAATTGAAACTAAAAGGCAGTATGTACAAACCTTCCAAAATTATATACTTGTTACTGGAAGCTTATTGACTACTCCTATAATCATGCTGATATTCAGCAGACTACATTGTGTTGACTCAGAGCTCCACATCTATGAAATCCAATCGTATGTTGTTCATACTTCAGGAAGATTGCTGTGCCCACCTTAATTTTTTTATGTTTATTTTTATTTTTGAGAGAGAGAGCAAGGGATACAGAGCGTGAGTGGGGGAGGGGCAGAGAGAGAGGGAGACAGAATCCGAAGCAGACTCTGGGCTCTGAGGTGTCATCACAGAGCCCGATGTGGGTCTGGAACTCATGGACCCTGAGATCATGACCTGAGCTGCGGTCAGAAGCTTAACCAACTGAGTCACCGAGGCACACCTGTGTCCATCTTGCTTCTACTAATAGAGCCCTGTGATTTTTACAGTGCTCAACTCTGTGTCATTAAAAATGATTACATGTAAGCCCTATGGCATAGTGCATTTTTCAAGGATGACCAGAATAACATCTCTTATCCCACATGCTCTTCTAACAATGTAACTTTGGCATACCTCCCAACTGTCCTTTTCCTTGGACCACATGGAGTATCACAACTGCCTCCAGTATAATTGAAGTAATTTCTGAGACTAGGTCATCAAAATAGCATAGATTTTTCTTGCCCCTTTGAGACACTTGCTTTTGGAATTCAGCTGTGGCCATCTTGTAAGGAAGCCCAAACTAGCCTACATGAAGAAATCACATGGAGAGGACTCATTTAAGCTGACAGTCCAGTAGAGATTCTACTTCCTGCAGTCATCAATTGCCAGACATGTGAATTAAGATGTTTTCAGATGATGCCAGCCCTTGTCTGTTAAGTCCAACCAGGCCAAGAGGCCCAAACTTATCAGTGAGTAAGTCATCACTGCTGTGTTCTGGAATGTCTAAGTCTCAGAGCCTCAAGCACAATGAAATGACTGTTTTATGCTTAAAAATGTGGGTAGATGTTTATGCAACATTAGTAACTAAAACAAGCATCAACTACCTCTCTCCTTATTTGAACCAAGCCTTCAGGTAGTAAATTCCTAATTGTGTTTCCTAAATTTGATAAAAAATACTTTCATAATATCAAGTCCATCTTTATTGTAGAGAAGATAATTAGATGTTATTTTCACTCAAAAGTAATGTCCATTGAATTTCAACAAAGACGCATCTAGTATAGAAATTTTCAATAAATATGTAAGTGTAATTGCCACTATCAAAAATTGAAGACAATTTATCAGTTGGATGTGCAGATTAGAAAAACAGATTTTAACATTGTCTCTAGTCATTTTCTTTCCTCCATATAAAATAGTAAGAAAAATTTTCTTTTGTAAGAGGCAAACGTGATTCAGAAAATGTGTTTTTTTGGGGGGAATTTGAAGTTTAAAACCAGGCTTTCTATCAGGCTTTGTTGTGTATTCAAATCAGAGGTGAGGTAATGTAATGTTGGAAAACATCCAAAGAGGGAGAAAGACAGACATGGGAGGGTAAGATAGAGAAAGGGTGAGAGAGAGGGGGACTGAGGCTCTGGTGCTATTTTTTAATAGATTTTGTTTCTGGTTCTATCTAGTCCCCTTGGAGGTGCAACTGTGTTATCTCGATACCTCTATCTTCCTTTAACACCCAGTTGTCATCTGAGGTTACCTGAAAATAATATATCAGCCAGGATGCCTTTGACCACAAGTTACAGTATCAACTCTGTTGGCTTAAACAAATAGGAAATGTATAATATTCCATAAAAGACTTCCAGAGACAGAGTCCTCCAGCAGTTTAGCTGCAGAGAAACCAGAATCTTACCATGTTCTGATATGCCCGTCACAGTTAAAGTTTTATTTTACGGCTGGTCCCTCTTGTGGTTATAGGATGACTACAAAGTGTGTACTAAGGCTGCATATTTCCTCATTCGGTACAAAGAGTACCATCTCTTTCCCTGTTTTATTCCCAGTTCTTTTTTTTCTTTCAACTTGACCTTCAAAGCCCTTTAATTCTTTATTTCCCAACATTTGAATGTTAATGAGATCTGCTAAAGAAAGAACACTTCTCTGGCTCATCCTTTTGCAGCACAGAAGCAGTGAGCGGCTTTCATCATTTCTTTTTTTCACAAGTTTCCACACATGGAGGAGAGTCATAATCAGACTTAGGAATAATTTGAATTTTATAATATTTTCAGAAGGCGTAGATACAGTCAGTTTTTAAGTACTACTTCTTTTCCTCAGTTTCACTTCACTTTGTTTTTCTTTTAGCTTGTTCAAGTCTGTATTTTATCAGTAGGAAATGAACACATTAATAAAAGTATTTGTAGGTAATATTGTATAAAAATCTTTTTTAATAAAAGTAGATGTATATTCTAAAACACTATTTTTAGCTGAATAGGCAATTAGTTTATGTCAAATATAAATTATTCATATGGAAATTACATAGAAAAGAAGAAAACAAATCACTCCAAATAACATTACCAAAAAGTTCAACACTATGAATGTATGTTGCTTTTCAGAATTTGTTTAAAATGTGTTATAACCCTACTCACACACAAACTGTAACATATTCAGCATTAGTTTTGTCTTATATTTGTGATTCTCATAGTCTTATGCACTAAAAGCTTTCCCATGCCGTTGAATATTTATATTACTATAATATATGTAAAATGTTAAAAGAATAAATGTAGTATTAACAATTTTATGCTTTTATTTTTTAGGTTATTTCTTGTCTGTTTAGTATTAAAGTAATACTGTTATAAAGTGATTAATTCCTTGCCTAAATTAATATCCACATTTTTATTATCTTTTTTTAATGTTTATTTATTTTTGAGAGAGTGCAGGAAGGGGAGGGGCAGAGAGAGAGGGACAGAAAATCTGATGTGGGCTTTGCACTGACAGCAGAGAGCCTGATGTGGGGCTTGAACCCACAAACCACAAGATCTCGACCTGGGCCCTAGTTGGATGCTCAACCAACTGAGCCACTCAGGCTCCCCATCCACATTTTAAATTAAAACTCTATCTTTAAATTTATTTTTATAAGTGGAGTTATTAGGTCAAATAGTGTATGTTTTTTTTTTAATTTTGTCATACAGATGAACATAATTATTAACATATAATTTAAAATATTTCCTGGGCCACTGGTAATATGCGTAAAATGATTGCATACTAGTTTTCACATATTTATCTTTTTTTCCCATTAGTCTATAGTCAGTCCTAATAAATATTCTGTGACATCAGCTACTAGAAATGACATAATTCTTTACAGCCTATAGAGTACAATGTAGCTTTCAGCATTTTATTATTTCTTTACTTTTCATTTATATCACAGATGCATAATTTTTTTAGGAAAAGCACAAAAGTTTTGTTTCTTTTGTAAGTAGGGGCTGTTTACATAAAAACAGTAATCATAAGGTACGCTTGGGTGGCTCAAGTCAGGTTAAGTGTCCTACTTCAGCTCAGGTCATGATCTTGAGTTCGAGCCCTGCATCGGGCTCTGTGCTGACAGCTCGGAGCCTGGAGACTGCTTTGGATTCTGTGTCTCCCTCTCTCTCCCTGCCCCTCCCCCGCTCATGCTCTGTCTCACTTTCTCTCAAAAGTAAAATTTAAAAAAAACATTAAAAAAACAGTAATCGTAAGATCCCTTTACCATTATGAAAAGAAAGAAAGAAAGAAAGAAAGAAAGAAAGAAAGAAAGAAAGAAAGAAAGAAAGAAAGAAAGTCAATTCTATTTAAGCAGTAAGTTTTAAAATGAAAGGTTAATCCTATGGAAATCTACTTTGATGTAATAAATGCAATATTGACAATTACATAAGTATCCTTTAATGTATGAAATTCAGATGGAAAAACCAAGCTGAATTTTGGACATCATAGAAAGATATTTCTGATTAGAGGTAAATTCTCTAAAAGAAATCCTAGCCACTTAAATATTTTTTTTTATTGTTTGTGTGAAATTTATTTTGGAAAAAAATTAATGGCAATAGGAACAATTCATTCACCAACTTCTTATGGCATATCCTTATGTATTTCTCAAAAGAGTACATTTAAATCAGTATAAATGTCACAATAGGATTTTGAAAGAACATTTGTTTGATGAATATTTATAATTTTAATTTAAAAGCAGTGATTGAAAGCCAACCTGAAGAGAAAGTTAAATTCGAGTCATTCAGTATTTTTCTTCTCTTCACCAAAATGGTAAAATACATTCCCTTCAGTATTTTCCAACAGGAAAAGACAAAACAAAACACTTATAATCCTACAGTCTCAAGTAACCAATTTACTGATTTTAGTTGAGCCAGCACAAAATTCTTCATAATAAAACAATAGAGGTGTTTACAAATACATCCAATATATGCTTTTGCTTTCAAAGTTTTTATATGTGTGGGGTAAAAGTTCTCTCAGGGGGAACCTTGACACCACATACTATAGCCATAGAGAGAACTTTTTATTCCTCCCTGTCTAGCAGTGTTGATTAGAAGCTTGAGTTACAGAACCTCAGTCTTCAAAACTACACCCAACATTTTTGAAATTTCTGTTTTATGGTATATTTTAGAAAGAACCTATAGATCTATGTGTGTTATTGAAAATACTGCATTTGCTCCTCATTAAAGTACCCTGCCTATCTCTCCTCATTATCAAAAGCCAGCCTTAACTAAGATTTTCTGATCACATTTCATCCACGCCAGGAACACCTCACCTGCAACCTTACCTTTTCTTAAAACTTCTTTTATAAATGTCTTCAAGAAGCTTCTGAAATTTTCCCATACACAAAGTATAAACTTAATTGTAGAAATATGGGCTATAATTGCTTAATTGTGGCCAGTATAGAAAGTACCCATCTGAAGTAAAGAAATCTGTTTAGGAAAAAAGCAAAATGAGTTTTGTTGCCTCTCTGCAGCTAGGGAGAATGCCACACAGACAATTCTGAGAAGAAATCTTATTAGAAAAAGTAGGTACAAGGGTTTAATTGTGTACAGGTTGGGCCTGGAGGTTCTTGTGATGGGATATCTGAGTTGAGCCTTTGTATTGGCTTCTTCCTCATGGGAGAAGAGATTCTGGGTGAAGAAGAAAGCATTATGTGAGTCATCAGACATTCTTCACTCATTATGGCATAACCGATGAGGGTAATCGTTCAGGTCCTTGGGCACTATCTTAGGAAATAATTGAGAAGAAAGAATTGTGGTGTTGTAATAATTTATCTTAAATCACTCATCATCACTGTATTTAGGAAATTTGATATTTTTTAAAAATTATCTTTGGAGCCACCTCTTAGTTTATAATATATCAGTAGGAGCTACATAAGTTTGTCTTTAACTCTTTGAAAATCATAAATATGCCTAACACAGAAACTATGATAGGTAGACCTTATAATAATGGATACTTACAAAGCACTTCGAATACAAGGCTCTCTTATAAGCATTTTACAAAGATTAATTGACTTAATTCTATACTAACCCAGTGGGAAGGTATTATTAGAATCACATTTTACACATGAGGAAACTGAGGCACAGGGAGTTTGAGAAACTTGCCCACAATCATTGTGTGGTAGCTTCCTATGCCAGACTTTAAACCCAGTTAGTCTAGCTCAAGAGTATGTGGCTCATAAAAACATAATAGGAAAGGAGAAGAAAGAGAGAGGAAGAAACATCATAAATTAGGGTCAGAAGAAAAAGGCATGGTGAGAAAAGAGACTTTGCATATTTAATGAGGAACTTGGGTATATTAGAAGAGAAAAATGTTGGTTGTTGATGCAGGTTTTCATCTATATTAATTTAAAGATGAAGAAAGCAGATTTTAAGTCTTTATTCTGTATGCTATAAACAAGCTTTCACTTTTGCTTTTTGGAAAGACTTCAGTAAAGCTTTAATTTAGTACATTTTGTTTTATTTTGGAATTTTATTTCTTTCAATTAACATAATTGGTGGGGGAAGTCTCAAGTCAAGAGAGGAAGAGTCAGGTTCAAGGTAGAATTTTGAGTGTGTGGTTCTTGGATTGTTTTCCTATGATTCAGTACCCTATATTTACTAAATCGTGTTTAGGTACTAAGCTAACCACATAGAGCCAGGAAGAAACTTGGTAGTAGTTACAAAAACCACTGGTATAGGCTATTTCAGACTTAAAATAGACATAGGATACACAACTAATATGATTTTACAAGACATGTGAGCTTTCTTATTGAAATTAGGATATGAGGCAGTGTATGTAAAGTGGACCATGTACCAAATTCATCAACATCACTTGAGAGCTTGTTAGGCATCTAGATTACCTGACTTCATTTCAGGTCTGTGGAATCAGAATCCCTGAAATGTAGTACAGGATTGTGTATTTTCACAAGGTAATCATTCACTATGCTTGTTAAAGTTTGAGAAGCACTAGTATGAGGATTGCCCGTTGGTTGGAAATAGGCCATGATGGTACTTAGATTACCTCCAAAATGCCAGGATAAAATATCAGTGGTTGCTGGGAGACATGAAGTATCAGCCTAGGAAAAATGAATTATCTGAGATGGGTTACCTACAGAGAAATCTCTGTAACATCCTGTGAGTTTACTGTACCATAAAATGTAAATTTCAAACTTTTGACCACAAAGCTATAGACTCCCAAATTCATAAGATTTTCTAAACTTGTTAAGGACCATGAAAATGAAAATGAAAATTGTCATAAGGACATCTGGACAGCTCCACCAAGTTAGTGGATCCAGAACTTACTTAATGCTTGAACTTTAGGGGTAGACCAAAAAAAAAAAAAAAAAAAAAAAAAAAAAAAAAAAAGTTTAGCTCTGTGTGTTTTGTTTTGTTTACAAATGATTTAAATCATATAATAATATCTACTGACAGCTTTCTTATCCCTTCTCTGTAGATATAGCATTTTAACTAGAGATCAAGCAAAACAGTGATCACTGCCTTTTTTATTGTCCTGATACATACTTTACATTCCGATAGTGTGTGGCTTGTAGTACTCCATAGACACTGTGCTGTTTGTTTGCTTTTCTCTATACTTTTAGTGTGTCTTTTCTGTTCAGGATGGCTTTCAAGTGTCATCTCTGCCACAATTCCTTTTCTTATCTCCTCTGTCCCAGTTCAATCCCCATTCACATTCCGGGATGCATTAGATGCCTAGTTCCATCCATGAGCCTGTTCACAGCAATTGTAGTATATTGATGTTTTCTGTATGTGTGTGTGGCTTTATACCCTCCTGAACTCTTAAGAGCCTAGACAGTGAATACTGTTGTATTCACATTTGTAAATTCAGCTCAGGTCCAGTGCTTGCCATTTAGTGGGCACTCATTATAAATTTGATAA
This sequence comes from Acinonyx jubatus, assembly GCF_027475565.1. Taxonomy (NCBI): domain Eukaryota; kingdom Metazoa; phylum Chordata; class Mammalia; order Carnivora; family Felidae; genus Acinonyx; species Acinonyx jubatus. The sequence continues at coordinate 60,192,009 of NC_069380.1, forward strand.
ACTCAACTAATCAGATCACAGAGTCATGAACCTGAAAGTCAACAAACACATGTCTCTTAGTGGCCTCAAGAGACATAAATGTGACATAAATTGTGAACTAAAAGCCAAGCACTTTCTTCGTAGAAAAGTCCCTCAGGTCTTACACACTCTTATTTTAGACACCATTAAAAAAAAAATGCTTGCCTATTTGATTTCCCAGCACACAGAAAATTAAAAGCAGCAATTTGGAGGCAGTGAGGGGGTGACGCTAGAAGCAAGCACAGGAAGAAAAAAAAAAGTTATAGCTGCTGACTTGAGATTATGCAAAGGTGGTACCAAATGTACCAGTGAAGCACTTTTTCAAAATTAGATTATGAATATCAGCCTCTTTCATGTTCTGTGACAAGGGATAAATTCAATTACAAATCAATTGTTTAAAAAAGACAACTGTAAAATTTCATATGTTTAGACATTACCCATGTACTTCTAAATATAGTACTAAATAGTAAGTACTAAATACAGTACTTAATTTATACAGAAGCATCATTAGAAAGTAGGAAATATTTTGAACCAAATAATAACAAAAGTGTGATATGGTACAGATGTTGGTTGTAGCTATAACGGGGCAGTGGGAGAAATCTACAGCCTTAAATGGATATATTTGAAAATAGAATAAAACTAGAAAAAGAAAACAAAGCAAATCGAGAGAAACAAGGAAATAGGAAATACTAAGTAAAGGTTTAGGGTCAATGAAATATGTAAGGTACTTACAATTGAGAAAATGAAGAAAACCTATATTTATTCCTCTCAACAATTACTAAAATGAACTTATCTCTAATTGCTCATTAAGTTTGTGACACTGCATCAGTTACAGATCTCTAGATTCAATATAGTCAATACAATAATTTTATAAAATATCTTTTTGTAGTAGTGAATTAAAAATAAAGATTTCTGACTATAGGAAGCTCTAATTATTAAGGAAAAATAAAAATAAAACAAAAACACAATTTAGCTCACAGTGAATTTTTTGTAGGTAGTGTGGCCAAAGTATGTGTGAACGTGCTGAGGTCAAGTGAGAATAGAGGACTGCAGACTGGATTTGCCCATCAGTGCTATTTTCCTGAAAGGAATAGATAGAGAATGAATGTGCACTTGGGGACTGCAGACACTGTTGAAATGGAAACGGAAGAAATTCCAGTATGTGGGTCTTTCTAGGTCAGAAATACAATTGTTGAAGACAATTTTTGTCTTCTTCCACAGGGGACATACTAAGGACTAAGGACTATTCCTGGAAAGGGAAACTGATCCATTAGAGAGATGGAATGAAGTCCTTGAGAAGAGGAAAAGAAAGGAAGGGCAGAATAGGACCAGCATTTTAAGCAGTAGGGTTTAAATGTTTACCAAATGATGAAACATGTTCTTCAAACAAGGTAAAAAAAAAAAAAAGTCTTTGAGGAAAGGAAAGGAAAGGAGGGAAAAAGAGAAAGAGGAAGGAAGGAAGGAAGGAAGGAATAAAAAGAGGCAGGAAAAAAGAAATGAAGGAAGGAAGGAAGAAAAGAAAAATTTGCAACAGGAAGCTTTCCTCTTTTATAGTCTTATTTCTGTTAAGCTTCTCCTACCCCAGCCACACTCTGCAGCTTTGCCTTGTGAATATGGAATACTAGTTTGTGGTGGGAGGGTATCAACTGGGAGGGATGTCACCTGAATTTAGGTTTGTGTAAAATGCTTGTACAAAATTTCCTGGGTGAGTTAAAGGTGGACTGGGATAGTGATTTATTTCATTAATTTGGGATGTGTACTTTGACCAGTACATCCTCAAAGACACTTGAACAATACATCATACCCTGTCACAAGTTATATACAACTAGAGTCCATGATCTCAGTTGCCTAAAAACATAATTTCCACTTACTGAATGTAAAAGTTTCCAATGCATTAGCATCATGGACCCACATGTTCTACTCTTCATGTTCTTTAATCACTAGAGATTATCTTCAAAATTTGGCATATATGACTGCGCATTTTAAGATGTTTCACATATGCAATTTTCTAAGAGTAAAATGTATCGTAAAAATGCATACATCTAATAAAACATGCCTGCAATTTTCTCATCTTTCTCCCTACAAACTCCCTTCCCTAACTTTTCAGAGAATGACATGCCTCTTGTCTGTCTTTAATATATCTACTTTTTAATCAGCAATGTGACAGTGATGTGCTAGTTTGCCAGTCTGGACTATGCCTGTTTCTCTTGCTTGTTTGTTTATATTGCCCATGTTTATTCTCAGTTTGGATGATAAACTATACAGTCACCTTTACTATGATGCATTGCCCCAGAGGGCGATTAACTGAAGCACCCTCAGGTATAATTAGAAGTATTAAGGTTCATATTGCAAAAGTGAATGACACTAATGACTAAATAATAAACCCCCTTGTTCAGGTTTACCGTTATTTACTTTCAACACAGTGGAAGGAAAACCTAATGGAGTTGTCAGATGATAGATTATTAAAAATAATTTCGGGGGCACCTGGGTGGCTCAGTCAGTTAAGCGTCCGACTTCAGCTCAGGTCACGATCTCATGGTCCGTGAGTTCGAGCCCCACGTCGGCTCTGGGCTGATGGCCCAGAGCCTGGAGCCTGCTTACGATTCTGTGTCTCCCTCTCTCTCTGCTCCTCCCCTGTTCATGCTCTGTCTCTCTCTGTCTCAAAAATAAATAAACGTTGAAAAAGTTAAAAAAATAATAATAATTTCGGAAATAAGTAGCTACATAATTTTTGGCATATAACTATTAAGTTCAAAGAACTGAGAAACAGTTCTCAACAAAATGAAACAGTTTCCATTACCATCTATTTATGTAAACATAGTTTCTCGGGGCACCTGGGTGGCTCAGTCGGTTGGACATCTGACTGGCTCAGGTCAAGATGTCTGGTCCGTGAGTTTGATCCCCGCATCAGGATCTGTGTTGACAGCCTGGAGCCTGCTTCAGATACTGTGTCTCCTTCTATCTCTGCTCCTCCCCTGCTCACACTCTGTCTCTCTCTCAAAAATAAATAAAGATTAAAAAAAAATATTTTTAAAGCATAGTTTCTCCATGTATACCTAAGAGACAGAAAGAAATATAAAAATAAAATTGTTCTGGATACTGTCTTATTTTAGCAATAAGTAGCATTCACTTAAGTACTATGACCAAAAAAAAAAAAAAGTCCTTTTGATCCCACTAAGGGATTTATTTTAAGAAAATTTTAAAGTATTATATTAAATATTTAAGAAAGCTTGTAACATATTTTAGTGTTCTAATTCACCATGAACTACCAGTAATTATAATAACTCAATTCCAAAGAACTTTTTAAAACTTATATTCTTATGATCACAGAAAATTGAATTATAATTTACATATAAAATTTTTGAATGTAATTTTTTATTTTTAAAAAAATTTTTAATGTTTATTTATTTTTGAGAGAGAGACAGAGTGAGAGCAGGGGATGGGCAGAGAGAGAAGGAGACATGGAATCTGAAGCAGGCTCCAGGATCTGAGCTGTCAGCACAGAGCCTGACGTGGGGCTTGAACTCACAAACCAACAAATTGTGAGATCATGACCTGAGCAAAAGTCATATGCTTAACCAACTGAGCCACCCAGGTGCCCGGAATATCATTTTAATGTAGTCACTGATTAAAGACTGTAGAGTATAGATATATATTACTTGATATACCAGTCTGTGGAGGAAATGGGATGGACTCATTTGGTCAGGAGTGAAAAGGATGATGTAAGACATGGGTGTCAAACTTAATATATATCCAATCAAATCCCACTATCTTAGGTTTGATTATATATATTTAAATGAGTGATACAATTTAATTTTTTAAGATGTTTATATTTAAAATATATGATGAAATTTCTAGGTTATCAGATAGATAACCAAGGTGGTATATAGTTTCACAAAATTCTTTTGGGTGGTATGGGAACAAAAATGCATGAAGACTCCTAACAGTGAATTTCACACACTTCCCTGATCATACCATGATGTCCCTTGAGTTGCTCTCTCACTCTGTATGTAGTCTGGGCAAACTTCTTTCCCAAACCCACCTGTGTCGTAGTTTCCCCTACTAACCCCAACTCCTTAGTTGAGGATGGCACATAAATCTCAATTGCATGACTCTCTTTCAGCTGCTCATGTCTTTGTCAGGCTCCCATACATACAAAATTAAATCTGGTTTTCTCCTGTGAATCTGTTTTATGTCAATGTAACTAATAGGCTAGCTAAAAAGAACCTAGAATGGAGGAGAAAATGTTTTCTTCCCTTCCAACATATTAACAATTACAAATTCCATATATTTACATTTTGACTTTGATGGTAAAAAAGCAATAATTTAGTTTGGATTCTTCCAATGCATGGTGCTGGCTTTTCAGATTTTTATTCCTCATTTATATTTTATTCAACTATGTTACTATTAGATTGTTTTAAATTTTTAGCTTATTGATTTTTTAATTTGTTATATAATACTATTTATTGTCTGTATACCAATTTTTTTCTTCTCATCTGCTTATTGATGTAACTTTGTGGTGCTTTTGGTTTATAGGAGTTTAAATACTAATGCCACCAAATTTAGCAATACTTATCTTTATGGATTTTGCATGCTATCTCAAGAACGCAAAGATATCGGTGGCTGTGGTAGGCTGAGGCTGTTATGACATCCAAGACTGCCATATCCTGATCCTCCAAGTCTATGAATATGTTACCTAAAATGGTAAAACAGACTTTGCAAATCTGATTAAGTTAAGGATTTTGAGACATAAGGGATATCCTGGATTATCTGGGTGGGTCCAATGTAATCACAAGGATCTTTATAAGAGAGAAGGCACTGTGAAGCATTGCAGGGAGAGATTTGAAAGTTCTATACATCTGGCTTTAAAGATGGAAAAAGGGCCAAAGAGACATATGTCATTGTGATAATAGTATATTTTATAAAAAATTTTATAAATAATTATATCTTTATATACTGTTTGTTTTTATCAGATAAGGCAAAATTCTTGTTCTTTGACAAATGCTTTTAGATAGTCTTGTGTACTTATTCCAGAAAAAATAAAAAACTTAAAAAAGATAATCTCTTTGTTCTAATTATTTAAAAACCCTATTAGAGCACAAATCATGAGGATTTTAGTTCTCAAAGGGAAGACAGTTAATCCTTTTTAATTTTGAAATGTCCATCAATATTTCAAATACTTTCTCCTCCTTTTCTTTGTTTTTGGAACCCCTGTTACTAACTTTTGGAGTCCTGGCTGTAACTGCCAGTAACTTATTTTCTCATTTCTTAACTTTTTATACTGTGTCCTAAAGATTTATGGACTCAATTTTTCATTTTAAAAATTTGTGCTTTTCAGAACACACATTTGTGGCAAGATCAGAAGGAGCTGGGCTTCTAGCATCCAGGGTGAGCCCTGACCTGGCTGAGAGCATAGCAACTGGCACACCCGCCTGCTGTGGGAAGAGTCGGCCTCATGGGTGCCTTCTCCTTGGTTTTCCTCTTCAGATATGCAGGTACCTATAGTCTTTAGAACACAGAGGAGTTCCTTAATCTCTTTACTTTGAAGCTATCTATGAGCTCTTATATTTGTAGAATATACTTTAGTGTATCTTTTTCTTTCTTTTTATAAACAATTGAAAATTTTTTTTAATTTTTTTTTTTTTTTTTTTTTTTTTTTTTTTCTGAGACAGAGAGTGAGTGGGGAGGGGCAGAGAGAGAAGGAGACACAGAATCTGAAGCAGGCCTCAGGCTCTGAGCTGTCAGCACAGAGCCTGACGTGGGGCACCTGAGATCATGACCTGAGCTGAAGTCAGACATTTAATCCACTGAGCCACCCACGTGCCCCATCTATAAACTATTTTTGTAAGTATAAATTCCAGCATGTTCTCAATCTATAATTTTTAAATTAGAATTAATATTTCATAAAATAAGACACCCACGAGACTTTGAAATTATTCTTAGACATGATGTAAGATGTAATCTTTTTCAAATTTTCCTCTCCTTCATTAAGTAACATCTTTGATTTTGTAATGTGTGATTCCTGTTTATGTTCTAAGCCACATGAACATAACTTTACAAAATGAATGAATGAGTTAAATAAAACATGTGGACTCAGGGGCTTTAGGAATTGAACTTGTACTGCCTTTTCATTTTCTTTTAGGTTTATTTCCTTTACTCTCTCTATTTTATTCAACCTAATTATAAATTATAATTCAGTAGAAAATAACCCATATAATATATAATCAGAAATTATATTGGAATATAAATATATGCACTATTATCTTAAATTTAAAGTATGCTTTATAATTAATATATGTATTTATGCATGTATGCTATATATTTTTCTTAAACTTGAGAAAGTTATGTGTATATTTTTTTTCACATAGCCAATTTAAATTTTAATTAATGTCTCTACAATTTTGGTTAGCAGTAGATTCCTTAATTTCTCATCATAGCTTTGCAAGTTTATTATTTCCATTTTTTAGTTTATTTTGTTGGTCTTTCATAGATTTCTGATATTAAAGTTTTGTCCATTTTTTTCTAAGACATTGTACAGCTACATTATTTCATCTGTAAACTATTTGTTAGGTACATTTTATATTTTGTCTTTTTATTTTTATTATAATCTACTGTTGTTTCCCATGTCTGAATGAGATAGCTGTCCTAAACTATGAAGATTCACTCCAAGTTATTGTATATAATCTACTTGTTGTGTATATTTCTAGTTTTCTATTTTCATTTCTACCTGTCTCACTTATAAATCAAACACTATTATAAAATTTTCTGAACTGTTCACAGGTGTATTTGGATTGTTCATTGTAACCATTTTCTATTAATATGGCATTAATACACTGAGGTCATTGGATGTGACCTAATCTTATTTGGAATTTCTTAAGATATACTATGTAGGCTGTACATATTACATAGGGTTTTGTTGTTTCTGTTGTTTAGTATATGTTCATAGGCCTCATATTAAAATAGAGTTAAGCTTGGTATAGAATTATAGTTTTACTTTTTTTTAACATTTATTCATTTTTAAAAGACAGAGAAAGAGCACGAGTGGGGGAGGGCAGAGAGAGAGGGAGACACAGAATCTGAAGCAGGCTCCAGGCTCTGAGCTATCAGCACAGAGCCTGATGTGGGGCTCGAACTCACAAACTGTGAAATCATGACCTGAACTGAAGTCAGACACTTAAACCAACTAAGCCACCAGGCACCCCAGTATAGAATTATAGTTTATTCCATTTCATTGTGTTGCACATCTCTGCTAGTGTTAATTCTGGTGACAACTATTCTCATTCATTTGAAGATGGCCATTCTTAATTCTTTGCAAATTTTTTGGATTTTCATTTTGTTTTTAGTGTTCTGTACGTCATGGCTCAGCTTCCCTTTCTGTTCCTCTGTTGATAGGATTATGGGGAGGCTTGCTAAATCTATTCCCACCCCCTATAAAGGGAGACATAAGATTCCACTGCTTGATTTGGTATTTTCTTGTATCTCCAGTCTAATCTCTATGATGCTCAGCCTTGGGAAGGAAAGAAGGATAGCGCCAAGAACTCTTCTCAAGGACATTTATCTATCTCACTATTTTGCATCTATTATTTGCTTCTACTATTCTCATCTATAAATAAGAACTTTTATTTCTTCTGAAATGATGAATAGAGATTCAGGAAATATCCCATATTCATTGTTTTGGGCATCTCCTTTATACATATCAGATCTTTGCATTTTCAGACTTAAAACTCTTGTTTTTGGTGATGTCCTATCAGTTTCTTTCTTTCTTTTTTTTTTTTTTTTTTCAAATTCTTCAGTAGAAAAGAAGTAGCTCTACACATAAAGTTAAGGACTGATAATTTCTAAAGCTTGTTTAGCAGTGAAGGCTTTGCTAACAGTATCTCAAACGATATATGTCCAAAATGTTTGGGTGTACTGGAGTCTACTATATCAGTCTAATGATTAGAGTGTTTCCTTTGAATTTCCTATTTCCCAACAATTGGACATAAAGTCTAATATCTTCTATATCAAGCATGATAAAGTGTTGCAACTTTATTAAACCCACTGTATTATAGTCCCAGGAACTTAAACTTGCAATTCACTGATTCTGTAAAACTCCATTTGTGTCTGGAATCAAGATAATGTAAGTTGCAAAGGGGTGTTCATCTGCTAAGGGGCAGAGAAAGCCAGTGTATAGAGAAAAGAAAGAAGCAAACATACAAAGTGGTGCAGAGATGAGAGGTCATGTGGCTCCAGGGTAGGAGAGAGGGAAAGCCTGATGATGAGGAAGCTTTGATCCTTGATAGATTTCCACATCTCAATTCTCAGCCCTCAAGGAGGTCTGAATGCACTGCCTGCCCTTGTGTCCCACGAAATACTGCTGCATCCTTTTCATAAACTTCTTTCCCTTTTGTTCTTTTATTCCATTTTTTTGGCTTAAGGCATTTTAATTCAGTTCTCTAATGAGCCAAGATTAACCTTGACAAACACGAATATTACTTGTGGTTTACATTGTTGAGAGATTAATTTAGGAGGTTGTGTTTAACACACTGCACAGATACAAGAAAGGAATGACAACTTACATACACACACAAAGCAGATTTTAGTTGTATCTTTCATGCCCTTACTAAATCAACTTTACTTTTAGTTCTCCCTGCTTAATTTTATTTCTAATTCCTACCTAGCCAAATTTGTTAGACTATCAACAGGACCTAAAATCATTCTCTATTGATGGCATTGGTAAGCTGTTACTATTGGAAGGAAAACAAAACAAAACAAAACAAAAATACCCTGAGGGGTGAATTTTTTGAATCAAGTGAATGTTATGGTAGCACCTTTATATTTCCATCATGCATTCTAATATTTTAATCACTTTAATTATCAAAATAAATTGAAACAAATACTATCTCTAAGGCATAAAGATGAATCTCATTTTATTTAAAAGCACACAATTTCATATTTTATACTAAACAAAATATCAGTCACATGTTCAAAAAAAATAAACCTCTGAATATCAGTTATGTAATATAAATTTGATTAAGGTACATAAGTGATATTAGAAGATTTTAAAACATGAACCCATTTTTATATGTTAGTACATCAATTTGCATCATATTATATGAATACACAGTCCTTTGTTATTTGCTCATATTAATAACAACCTCAAATATTGTGGAGGATATATTGTCTCCGAATTATTCAAGCACAGCACAGCCTCAAATTATGATTCCACTACTTAATACTTTATGGTTCTGGGCAAGTTACTTAAATCCTGTAAATCTTAATTTCTACTTTGGGTTTTTTGGAGTCCTTATGCTAGATTTAGAAATACAATGTTTTTAAAAACATGGAGCACAATGCCTGGCATATAGTATCCAATTGGTGATTGATTATTAATATTATTAAGGCAGGAGAAGAATAAATGCATAAATTAATATATGCATAACTGAATATTGATTTTTGCCTCCTGTGTTACAAGGTATCATGTGTGATTTCTCTCAGGTTTCTACTCCTGACTCTCCTGACTTGGGAGAGCCTCAACTGCCTCAGAGAAGATCTCTCTCAGATCTTCTGGCCTGAGCCCTGTCTTTTGGCAAACTGCCCCAAATCACTTGGTGAAGATCCTAGAAAAGTATTGTCTGTGTTACAACTCATTCTTTGCCTGGAGAACCTTGGGATTCTGGCATACCTGCATTAAAAGTTCAACCATGTGTTTTCTGGTTTCTTTTCACACCCAACTGACTGATTCTCTCATTGCTCTACCAGTATGAAGGAGAGTCATCAATCTATTCTCTCATACAGTGCTTCTTATTTCTAGCATTTAGCTCTTTTAGGCGGCGGCGGCGGCTTCTTCTTCTTTTTCTTCTTCTTCTTCTTCTTCTTCTTCTTCTTCTTCTTCTTCTTCTTTTTTAATTGTCAGCTCTCTGAGGGAAAAAAACAAATTTTTTGTAGCTTATGAAACATGGGGCTTTTGGGGTTAGGATGGGAGTAATAGCCTCTTGCGATTGTCTATAACCTATTCTTTTTGTATCTTAACTATAGTAATTTCCTAATTAATCCAAGGTAATTTTGGTGGAAATAATCAGCCCTTGGACCTCTAGTTATGATTTTTGTGTATAATGTTGTTCTGGAGGAACATAGAAGTTAATGAGAAAATTTGGGTTCAAGTTTCAAAACTGATTTTCTCTTGCTCTGTCACACAAACTGCAGCTTTTGTGTATTTAGCAAGGACATTTGCCCTGTAACCATCCCCCTGCCTTGCAAACACCAAAAAGGGAAATATTTTGATTGGGGAATGAAGCTGTTAGGCAATTTGTTATACTCCCTGAATCCCATCTTCTTTACCAATGAAGCAGGAATAAGAATTTTAAATTTATAAAATTAAAGTGGATTAAGAAATAGCAGTAATTTGTGTTACAATCTTTGCATATTAAGTAAAGCTATGTTTTTCTTTGCTCAACAGCTGTGAGAGGTTTGGGGAGATATTTTGAAACTAAATATTATTTTTAAAAAAAGGACTTCAATGATTGAGAATACTGGTGACTAAGAAAATAGTTTTATTGGTGGTGGAATGAGTAGCTCTTTTTTCTGTAATTTTAGGAAGGATAAATAGACCCTCACAGTACTTTGAAACTTTAAAACAGATGGTTTAGTAAGACCTGCCAGATGGAGGAGATGTGACAGATCAAAGGGTACAAGACCCTGTTGTTGTCTGCCTTCATCACGAAATATATATCCTTCCTCTCTTTCTCTGCAGTCAAGCCGTAATATTTTGTTTGTTTCTGAAGGATCCACCCTACTTTATGTTGCCACAATCCTCCAGGGGAGTAGAACTGAGTTTACAAAATAAAATCCTCTTGGTCTAAGCTAAGGATGATGGTCTAATACTGTCATCATGGATTGGTTTAGGAGTGGAACTATGACATAATTATTGCCCATTATATAGGAAGAACACAATTGGCAAATTTTTAAAAGCATTTTCTCACTGAGAAGACGAAAACACTTCAGAAGAGTGTTTTCCTCCCCTCAGCCCTCTATCCTCACCCTTCCCCTGAAACCACAGTAACCACTTTTACAATGTGACGGGAAGCAGCAAGGCTTCTGGCAGAGTAAATGGAAAGAAATGGTGACTTTAGTGCTATTGTTGAGTAGTTAGGAGCTCTGGTAACACCTATCTTGGAACTTCTTGCTCTGTTAGAAAAAATACTTTCCTTACTTCTACAGGTCAGTGGAGACAATTATATTTTGTGAATCTGAGAGCATTCTAATGAATATAAAGATGAGTTCAGTATGAGCCATGAAGTCCCACTGGCTCTCTGGCAATTGGATAGTGAGTACAACGTGATAATTTAAAAAAGAAAATGTGAAAATTGGTGCCATTGCTCTATGAAAACTGAGATTCTTTATTAGGAGAACACATTGTCAAAAGTAAATTATTTAGAGTGTTTCCTTCTCAATTGGATATAATTAATTGGAAATATTTGAGGTCAGTAATCATACTTAGTTTTATACATCTAGTGCATAGCACGAGCAAAGCATTCAATAAGCACTTAATGAATAATAATAAAAGCATAATGATGTTGAAATAATCATTTGGAAGACATATTTTATGTCTGCTATACAAAGAACTAGAAAAGGTATAATTTATAACTGATGGTGGACGAGGCAATAATTATTGAAACACATTATGAAAATAATTGTAGTTGAAATAGGATGTCATGGGATGGAATACAAATAAAACATTTATGATAATATATATTGCTATATAAATATATATATATGGAATAAGTCTAGAAGAATATAAATTATAACATTAATTATTTTTGAAAAGTTTTTATTTTAATTCCAGTTAGTTAACATTAAGTTCAGTGTTATATTAGTTTAGGTGTACAATATAGTAATTTAACACTTCCATACACCATCTGGTGCTCATCACAAGTACCCACCTTAATCCTCATCACCTATTTAACACACCCCACCATCCACTTCCTCTCTGGAAACCATCACTTTGTTCTCTATAGCATTAAGTATTATTTAACACCTTAAGTGACAGGTATACCTGGTAAAAATTATGGGTCTTCAGCAAAAAAATTGATTTTTCTAAATTTTCTTTACTTGAAACAGAAACAAGGATTGAGATCTGATTCTAAAAGGTATAGCCTAAGTTAGTAGAGCTACTCAGAGGAAAATGCCAATTTTTTTTATCTTATTGTATTCTTCTTTTCTTTCCTTCTACTTTACTTGCTAGTTATTCTGTCACTATTTATGGCTCCCTATTGTATGATAATTTCTGACATGTCCACCAAAGGCACTATTCAGTGTCTTAGACTAATGTCTCTAGTCTGAGCTACAAAGTGCACTTGCTCACAGAAACCTAGTTTTGGCAAGGAAAGTCTGTAATCTATCACCTTAGAGTGGAATTGAAAAATGTATTACCTAAAGTCAGAATATAAGACCTTCTTTGGAGAAATTTCGGAGATCCTCAAACTGTATTATCAGTGGACCTGTGAGTATTCATGATATAAGCCAATAGGAAAAATGGAGAATATACCTCATCATTCAGATCAAGAGAATCAACTCCAGGGATCAGTTGGAAACAAAATTCATGTGGAAACTCAAACAGTCCTCCAGGCACTGGATGTAGATAGGTGACTATTTGTTTTTTTATAAGACTTGAGCTGAGGAAATTAATTATAAATGTAAAAAGATAAAATTAAAATAACAGTAAGGAAAATAACAGTAAGGAAAAATAGTAAGGAAAAATAACAGGAAAATAATTCTTAAAACACAAATGAAATCCTCTGACTAGTGAACAAAGATAATACTCAGAAAATATTAAGTGTGTGTGTGTGTGTGTGTGTGTGTGTGTGTGTGTGTTTTCAGCTGGGTACATTGCTTGGAGCTAAATATAGTCTGTATGTTTATATAAAATTCAATCATCAATGCAGTATATTATCTGTTATTGAAAACTATATTTAGATATTTTTAGAATGCAAAATGTGTGCGCCCTCCTGACTTGAACAATTTGATGCAAATTCAACAAATTTTCTCATGATTAGTTACTTATATATTCAAGAATTTGGATTCAGAAAAATATCTACTTGTGGTCCTCTATTTTTAAAATGATTTGGGAGATTTGTGCTATAAAAAATAAGAAATGTTAATATTCTATTTTTATTTTGTTTCTCTTTGTATTTGAACACTGATATATTTGAAAGCAACAGCTGGGGAGAGACAAGCAATTTTAGAAACTGTGGATTCTTTCACAAAACTATATCTAAACTCAAAATATTTCTTCTGTTTTTCTAAAATTAGTAACTGATTTATATGTTAACTTATTTTGAGAAATTTTATACACACACACATATATATATATATATATATATATATATGGCATGTGTGCGTGTGTGTGTATAATTTTTGATAAGTTAGAAAAATACTTGTAAATATCCTTAATTATATTCAATTTTATTCAATGTAAAAGCTTTCACACCATTGCAATACTTTTGGAAATATGGGGCTATAGGATATGTTGGAATATGTGAGAGTCTGAAAATTAAACTGATGGATTTTCCTAATGCTTTCACATTTTCCAGTAAATACTTTAGTAATAGTTTATTTATTTTTCTTATTAAGTCCCCAACTATTTCCCACATTGAATGGCAATAATTTAGTTACTTAAAATAATGCATATTAACACTGCTATAACCTTGAACAGTGGTATCCAAGAGAATTTTCTTCAATGATGGGAACTTTTAATAACTTTACTGTACATTGTGGTAGTCACTAACCACATGTACTGAATGCTTGATATGTGGCTAGTGTAACTGAGGGAGAAAATTTCTATTTTATTTTATTTTATTTATTTATTTTGTTAATTTTTTAATGTTTATTTTTGAGAGAGAGAGAGACAGAGTATGAGTGGAGGGGAGGGTGCAGAGAAAGAGAGAAACACAGAATCTGATGAAGGCTCCAGGCTCTAAGCTGTCAGCACAGAGCCCGATGTGGGACTTAAACTCACGAACCATGAGATCATGACCTAAGCTGAAGTCAGATGCATACCTGACTGAGTCACCCAGGCGCCCCATTTTATTTTTATTTTTATTTTTATTTTTTTATTTTAATTTTAATTTTTATTTATTTGAGAGAGAGAGAGAGAGAGCATGTGTGAGCAGAGGGAGGAGGCAGAGGGAGAGAGAGAGTGAGAGAGAAAGAAAATCCCAAGCAGGCTCTATCCTCAGCAAAGAGCCCAACACAGGGCTTGATCTCATGACCCTGGACCTAAACTGAAATCAAGTCATATTCTCAACTGGCTGAGCCACCACACACCCCTCATTTTATTTTAATTAATTTAAATAACCACATGTGCCTAGTAGCTACTATATCGTATAGCATAGTTATATAACATTGGGAGTAAATATGTATCTTCAGAGTCTTTTTTTTGGGGGGGGGGTCATCTCAAAATAGAGTACACATAGCCTTCAAAACTGGAAAGAAACAGAATGAGAGAGAGAGAGAGAGAGAGAAAGCTTTGATATTGTGAGTTAGGAAACAATGATTTCTTACAATGCATGGTCTAATGAAGGATGTAAAGTGGAAATGGAGAACAGTGGTATACAAGATTAGATAAGAAAAATAAAAGAGTAGATAGAAATGTTTTGTCTTCACGGTCATTTATTTTACATTTTTTTAAGTTTATTTATTTTGAGGGAGAGAGAGAGAGTGAGAGCAGGGAAGAGGTAGAGAGAGAGGAAGAGAGAGACTCCCAAGCAGGCTCCTCACTGTCAGTGCAGAGCCGATGCAGGGCTCAAACCCATGAACCATGGGATCATGACCTGAGCAAAAATCAAGAGCCAGACACTTAACTGACTGAACCTCTCAGGTTCCCCAGCAGTAACTTATTTAAAGACCACATGGCTTGTCTTATGGAGAGGGTGGCATTTGGTCTCCACTCTGCCCTTCCGCTCCCTGCTTCGTATTCGAGGTAGATTGCCATGTTTATGGTTACAAACTTGGCCTTCAGATATTATGACCTGTTTATTGACCTTACTCTCCATTAAAGGAAATATTTTTCTTTCTATTTTAAAGGTATATTTGTGTGAATTTAATATAAATAAAAAATGACTTTACGTTATAATCTATGAAAAGCTAATGTAAAATGAAATATTCTGTTCTCTAAAGCTCAGTTATTAATTTGCTAAATAAGAATATTTGTTATGTATCTCTTTTAAAGGGGGAAAATAAAATGTTTGCTTTACCTATAAAGTCAAACATAGCTGTAATTTTCTGGGAAGATAGACTTTAACATAATTAAAAGTAGTAAAATTTATGTCATATTATATAGCTTTGGAAAGGGCATTGACCTAACCTTATTTGTAAAAAAAATTAAATTAAAAAAAATCATATATGTCGGAAAACTTTTGTGCATCAAAAGACACTAACAAGATGGTAAGAAGAAAATGCATAACATGAAAGGAAATACTTACCATATATCTGATAAGAATCTAGTATTCAGAATATATAAAACAAGTTAAATATATAAGGTATTAATATATTTATTAAACATATAAACATATATTAAATATAAAATACATTGCTCAGTATACAACTGAACAATTAAAAGACAAATAAATATGGACAAAGGAATTGGCATTTCTCTAAAATGATACAGAAATGGCCAATAAGCACATGGGAAGATGGTCAACATTATTAGTCATTAGAGAAATGCTAATAAAAACCACAGTCAAATACATTTTCATAGTCCCTTTAGTTTATTTATTAGATTAATATAAATTTGAAATAAAAAGAAAGCAACTTACAGTTAAGTAATATGAATTCCACTATTACATGTGTATCCCGACTAGCTCGAAAGACATAAAAAGTCACTGTGTACTTATACCTACGTGTAGCTTAACTATAAATGTGATAGGAACACTACATGGTAAATTTCAAATCACAAGCAGCATTACCATGATAATATATTCTCTTGAGATGATGAAAAAGTAGTATAATTTTGAACAAAATACTATATTCCTTCAATTGATGTGGATATTACATTTTCAGAATGTTTTGTAGATAGTAAACTCTTGCAAAAATCACTTTTTTATAGGGGTACCTGGGTGGCTCAGTCAGTTAACTATCCAACTCTTGCTTTCGGCTCAGGTCATGATCTCATGGTTCATGAGATTGAGCCCCACATCACGCTCTGTGCTGACAATGCAGAGCCTGCTTATCATTCTCTCTCTCTCCCTCTCTCTCTGTCCCTCTCCTGCTCATGCACTCTGTCTCTCAAGATAAATAAATAAACAACTTAAAAAACTCATTTTTATATAAAGTATTGTTTAGAAAAACATATGCATATTTTGTACCACCGTGCATGTTCAGCAGAATATTTAAATGTTCTGGAGGATTAAGGAAAACATTTCCGTTTTGTTTTGTTTTTTTGAGTGATTTGTACATTGCCAAAGTGTTCAAATCCAAAAGCGATGTGTACATTGCAGATCAAACAACATTCATTGTGGGCTGTATCTCCAAGCCACTAAAAGCAAATAGCAGTACCCAATGAATGAGACAGAAAACATCCACAACAATTTCTATAATACTCTTATCTCCAGTGGGTGGACCCTTTAAGAACCATTGCTTTTTACACATTTCTGTAGGAATTAAATCCATGCCTCTAACATATACTTTCTCTGTTACAACCTATTTTTAAAAAGCTGACAACTATGATTATTTTCCAAAGTGACATATTCAAGAACTTGGACATGATAAGAGGAGATATGAGAAAACTTGTTTTAAGACCAAAGCAGACCAAACCCCTGGAGGCTCTGAAGGAGACTGAAGTCATGGAAGAAGAGGTGCTGGAAATTAGGAAGAGGTTCTTTTGTAGGCTGAGCTCCACCCATCCCATGAAAGAAGGTAGGAGTGCTTCCTAATGAGAGAAACTCAGTAAGACCATTTTAAAAGTTTCCACTTGAATTTATCAAAGTTAGTGGAACATAGTGGGATGGTGACCAAGATACCAAAGAAAAAATTTTTACAGTCTGTAGAAACAGAGGGCCATTCTATTGATGGCAATAAAGTGGAGAGCTGCCTCTGGGAAAGTAAATGAACTTTTGACATTTCCAGATGCTTATTGCTCATCTCAATCAATGAAATACAAGCTCGTTAAGGGTAGAGATCTGTTTTGTTCATTGTTACAGCTCCACCATCTAGAATATTGCCTAGAAAATAGTAAGTATTGGGGCACCTGTGTAGCTCGGTCAGTTAAGCTACCAGCTCTTGATTTTGACTCAGGTCATGATCTCACGGTTCCTGAATTTGAGCTCTGCCTTGGGCTCTGTGCTGACAGCTCAGAGGCTGGGGCCTGCTTCAAATTCTGTGGCTCCCTCTCTCTCTGTCCCTTCCCAGATCACATTCTGTCTCTCTCTCTCAAAAATAAATAAGCATTAAAACAATTAAAAAAACGAGGTGTCAAAATCACTGAAGCTACCTGTTGAGCAAGTAATGTCACATAACATCACAATGCACATCTTAGGCTGTCAGAATATTATAGCAGGTGTGAGATTTCCTCATTGTCCGTTGCATTCTGGGGCAGGGCAGATATAATAGCAGAACCACCCATCAAATTTTGGACTATGGGCTAACAGAAGTCATGATGCAGAAACCATCAACTCTTCTGGCATGAGCAAGGGCTATCCATTGTTAGTTGTTACAGCAGTATGGACTGGCAAAGTGAAGATAATCTGACAAGAAGGAGCAAAGATGTTGGGCAGTAGCTTGCAAAAGAAGGATTCTTTTTTTTTTTTTTTCAATTTTGCTTTTAAGATGGCAGTAACAACAGCATGTTTGTATACCAGTGGAGATTATCCTGTCTAATGCAAAATAATTATTATGTGGAAGAGGGAGGAAAATTTTAATTGTAGGCAAGATCATGGAAGCTGGTACAAAAATCAAGGAATTGCCTTTGCAGTGTGTTTGGATAATCCATCTTTGGTAATGACAAGAAGGGCATACTATATGGGTTAGAATCTGGTACACCCAAGGTCTGTTGACTCTATTTCTAAAATAAGACTTCTTTCCAATCCCTCATAGAGATCCTATGATAATCTGGTCCTTATTTATCCCTTTATTCCTATTAATACGTCTCACTATTCACTGAATATTTAAATATTTATTTAAGGCTTCTCTGTATGCTGCTTCCCTGTATTATGTTTTTATGATACTATGCCATCTTAAAACATTCATCTTTCAACTCTCAATTCAAATGTAACATGAATATGTCCTTCAATTACCCCCTTAAGCATTTGCTTTTTTCTCCTGTGATTCCAGGCATAACCCCCAAAATCTTCTTTGAGTGTCTCTGTATATGACTACTCATTGACTCTTCACTTATCACTGTCTAAGTATTTATTATATTGTATAGTAATGCATCTATTACCTAGATGTATCCTCCACTAACTGCATAGTTACATACCTATTTCCTAATTGTATGCACCACTAGACCATAAGCTTCTTAAGGACAGCATTTCACAGCCTGTCATACCTAGGAGCTCAATAAACTTCTATTGAATGAATACTCAAATTCCTATTTTCCAGCTCCTGAGGCAGAGTCCTTTCAAAAGTTTATAAAAGAGTTAATATAAAAAATAAATTTTCTTTTATCAGTTTATGAACTGAGTACTGGGATGCAAAAACTGTCATAAAGCTATGTTATAATATAATTCTGATAATATAATTCTGATTTTTGGAAATGTGATTTTTTAAAAAACCAAATAATGGCAGACAGTGGTAATCCCAGTAGTAGTCAAAATAATTACAGAGCACTGAAACTTTGTTCAGGTAAACACTGGAGCATGTCTACCACCAAAAGGGAATAAATAATACTGAATGTCACAACAAATTGCCCGAACACAGAAACCACAGAGAGGTCTTTCAGGTCAAAAAACTCATTGATCTCCTTTGGCATTTAGCACAACTGGGGATAATGCACCAGGACTTTGGTGGGGTCTAGGTTCAGTGTTCTGTCTGAATTTCAAAGGCAATCTTTCGGACTAGATACCAATCATAAAGGTGTTTTCTATTACTTAGTAACCAAAATGGCATTTCCATTATTATCAGTGAGCTCTTCAGTCTCTCCTTCAGGATTCTCCAAAGGGATTCAGTTTCATCTGGACAAAACGCTTTTGAGTACAGATAGCATAAATAAAGTCATGCCGTCAAACTACTTGAAATAAAAAATATATCAGTGAGAGTTATGTCAAGGAAAGTCCTCATTAAGTTGATTGTAAAGATTTAAAATTCATATTTTCTTAAAGTCATATCTTGACACATAGTCAAGTATATTAGGCTGGATTTTAAGTGTCAAATGTTACAGATAGACAAAAATAATAAGTTAATAGACATTTAATAAATAATTGCATTTCTAAGTTAGAGAAACTATATACTTAATTTTAACTGCATATGAGAACTGTATCATCAACTTTTGATGTTTGCCATATTTACTTCAGATTATCTTTTAGGAATTAGTACAGATGCCATTGAAGCTCATGGATTCTCCTCTCAATTCTGTCCTTCTCCAATGATATTAACTAATCTATATTTTTGTTTTAATTTTTTTAACGTTTATTCATTTTAGAGACAGAGAGAGACAGAGCATGAATGGGGGAAAGTCAGAGAGAGAGGGAGACACAGAATCCGAAACAGGCTCAGGCTCTGAGCTGTCAGCACAGAGCCCGATGCAGGGCTCGAACTCACGGACCGCGAGATCATGACCCGAGCCGAAGTCGGTCGCCCAACCGACTGAGCCACCCAGGCACCCCTATATTTTTTAACATAACCCACAAAAGTATTTTTATGTAGTCTCTAAATGTGTTTATATCCATAAAAAGTTATTAAAAAGTATTATGTTTTTGTTTTAAATATTTTACAAATTATATCAGTCTGTCTTGCTTTTGTATAAACTTTCTGCTTTTGAGATATGTTCATACTGATACATTTGTTTATAATTTATTCATTTTATTGTATAGTATTCAATTTTACAGTTAAACCCCAATTTATTTTATCATTCTTTTATTTATGGATGAATAATTATTTGTTTCTTTCTGAAACACTTACTTTACAAAATGCTTGAGAGAACATTCCTATACATATTTACCCGTGCATACATGCACAAACTTCACTAAGGCATATAAATAGAATTGCAAAACTCTGGCTCTTGTAGTCGTATATTTTCCCATGTTATCTTTTGCCAAATTTCTTTCTAAAGTGGTTGTAGTAATTTGTGTATGTTCTAGCAGTGCATTAATTTTCCTGTTTTTGTAAATACTTGCTACAGTTTATACTATCATTCTTTCAAAATTTTGCTAATCAGATAGAAATGAAGTTGTATGCCATTATAAGTTTTTCAGTGAAATGTAAGTTTTCTTAAATTATACCAAATATACAGAAAAGTGTACAGATCATAGTGTACAATTTGATGAATTTTTATAACTCAGAACACACTTGTAACCTACACCCATATCAAAAACCAGTACTGCCACATTGCCTGATCCCTAAAGGCCCTCATGTTCACCCTTTCAGTCACTGCCTCCTTTCAAGAATAGATGATTGCCTGACTTCTAACATCTTTGATTAATTTTTCCTGGTAGAGAGAAATATCTTACTGGAGTTAAACAGTAGGCAATGTTTTGTGTCTGGCTTCTTTTGTTGAGCATCACAGTCATGAGTCTCTTCCATAATGTTATATTTATGCATTCTCATATTTTATTGAAGGACAATAAGACTGTTTATGCAAGCTACTGTGGGTAGGTATTTAAGTAATTCCTTGCTGCAGAGGGCAGTAAAAGTTGGTGCCTTAAAACAGTTGTTTCATTATGTCTCACAATCTGCATGGACTCAGCTTACCTGAGTCTCCCGCCCCAGTGAATGATGGTTGGGCTACAGTCATGGGACAACATGAATGGGCCGAAATGTACAAGGCAATTGACTCTTATGCCTAGAGGCTAATGCTGGTGTCCCTTTGGGAGCTCTGCTGGCAGGGTCAGCCAGACTGCCTGTTTCCCACTCTGTTCCTTCTCTGCATGGTGTGGTCCCAAGATCAAAATTTCCAGAAGATAATAAACAGATCTGTGTTTCACTTTAAGACTTGGGACAGAAACCTCTTGATATCATTTCTGTCACAATCTCCTCATCAAATTATTATGGGACAGTCTTAGATCCAGGCGCTTATTTGGGAAGGAAAGAATTTGGGGGATATTATTTTTAATAACTACATACTGTTGTTCAATCTTTTGTTACAGTAATTCATTTCCATATGAAAACGCATTCTCTCCTCCCTCTCTTCTAATTACATCATTATTTACAGGTTCAAGATCTTATTTATTTTTTTAAGTTTTATTTGTATTTGAGAGAGAGAAAGAGAGAGAGAGTGGGGGGAGGGGCAGAAAGAGAGGGGGAGAGAGAGAGAGACTCCTAAGCAGGCTCTGTGCGCTGTCAGTGAAGAGCCCAATGTGGGGCTTGAACCCACAAGCCATGAGCTCATGACCTGAGTCAAAATCAAGAGTCCGGTGCTTCACCCACTGTGTCTCCTGGGTGCCCCCAGATTTTATCATTTAAATCAGGTCGGAGTGTAGATGGCTCCTTTGCTTCAACACCTCAGGTGCATTTCAGTGAACTCAAAGACTTGTGAACTCAAAAGCATCCAACATACAGTGTTGAGAAAAGAACAGGGTGATTGGAACAAACACCTGCCTTTAAATGGTTTAAGTTGGGGGAGACACTATTCCATGGCAATTCAGATATCTAGACTGCTATCTAGTTTACCAATACCTATGCCTCCTAATGTGGTTTTCCTCAATTATTGGCATTCTTCCTTTTCCTCAAGAATGCTATTGACAGTTGACTAGCTTTCTTAGCCTGCTAAGTGCCTGTGCTAAATTGAGAAAGGACAGGCCCATTTCATTTTACTATTTTTTTTAATATATTGAATTATTTTTTTTTATTAAGAACACCTAACATGAGATCTATCCTGTTAACATTTTTTTTAAGTGTACAGTATAGTATCGTCAGCTATAGGACAATGCCACACAGCAGATCTTTAAAACTTAGCAAATATATTTTGTTGTTTACTTGCTAGTTTTTATTTTTTTAGCAAGTATACTTTGGTTGAAAACTGTATGAGTTTTGTGTGTATGAAATTATTATATTCAGTTAAAAGCTCTAACCACATAAATCTTCACCACAGGCCCTTCTATAATTAAGGCTGAAAGTCAGGTTTATGTGGGGTTCCTAGAAAACTTCATTTCTAACAAAACGATTGAAGAGGCATGTTCTAAGATTTTCTGATTTTTTTTTCTGCCCTAATAGTCTATGAAGTAGCACCTTTAATTTTTATGAAGTATTAAGAAAAGATGTTACAGTATCTTAAAAGTGAGACTCTTCTTTGCCCCCCCCCCTCGGCCATACCCTGAGTTTCATAACTTTCTTAAGGGTACTTCTTTTTTAAAAACATTTGTTGCCCGGAAAATGATTTAGTATCCCTAATATTTCTAAATTGTTCTACAACTTTTAAAATTTCTTCTTATGGCATGTGTTTCTTCTCATACATTACCTTAGACAGCTAGAAAAAGCTAATTAGCACCTTCTGGGTTGAAGGTGCTATTATGTCTAAATATCTCTGAAAATATTTAGCCACAATGACAAGTTCACTATACAAATTCTTTGTTTACTGTGTTACTATAGATGTGTTGTCAAACTTCCACCTCTACTCAGTATGGGTCATTTTTTCCCCAGCTTTTTTAATAACACTTTTTTGTTGTGCTTCCTACCTCCGGGGGCTATTTTCTCAAGGTCTCTCAGGCCTCGGCACATTGCCTTGTTATGTATATATAATATATACCATATAAAACATATAAAACATATGACACATATGTTGTTTTAGACAAAATGTTTCAGGTACAATACTTGTTTTGGGTGAACTTAACATAAATGAAATTAACCATTTTAACCATTTTGAAGTATGTAAATCAGTTTTTGTTTTATTTTGTTTGTTTGTTTAGTCTTTTGGCATATTTACAATGTTGCCCATCACTACAACTCTCTCATTTGAGAATTTTTATCAGTCCCAACAAGATATCCCAAAGCTCTCAGTTCTCCTCTGATCCCATCCTAAGGCAACCATTAATTTACTTTGCATCTCTATGTACCTGAAATAGAAATGTTTCATCTTTTATTTCAAGAGCATAAAGGAGTCTTAACGTATTTCTAGGAGGAATTTTGGGTCTAGTTTAGCTTATAATCATTGTTGGTAAGTCAGAAACATGGAAGGCCTGGGAAAGAACACCTGGAAAAAATCTAAATGCACAGATTGAACAGAGACAGGAACTCACCACCTGTGATTGAGACAAAGTAGTCAGTAATGTTACAAGTAAATCACAAAAGCTAAGGGGGGCTAGTTGTAAAACAAGAAAATAAAACAGCAGTGGGTAGATTTATCTATTAAGAGAACAAATAACAGGATGTAAAATAATGTTTTCACTTTAATAAACAGAGTGGAAGAATCATCTGCTACCACAGGGACAATGGTGCCTATGGAATATATTGGGCAGAATCAAACTTCTATAGGCTCAGGAGTGAGTATATCACCCATGAACATCAAATGTTTTAGAATCATGAGGAGAGAAAGGAAAGTTTTTAGTTGTTATATTTGAATATTTGTTAAAGATTAAAAAAATTAAATAATATTTATTATATATTATAAAATATAAAATTTAAAATATATAATTTGTTTTAATTTTATCAGGGTGAGGCTCTACAAAAATTAGAAATTTTTGACATTGAACATTCCACATTCTGTATCCTTTAGCATCTGTTTGCTGCTTCTCCTTTTGAAATTTATTTGAATTAACTAACTCAATACCTGATGATCAAAAATAGTTTATGCTTACCAAGTTAATTTATAGATGGTAATGGCATAGTGTGGTAGCGCCTTCTAGGAATACTTGTATGTTAGCAGATATTTTAATGTCTAAAATGATAGGTACCTCTAAATGCATAGATGTCAAGATCTGTGAAAGGTGGTAAATGAGGGATGTCCTCAAATTTGACTGTGATTGTTGACGACTCTATCATGACAGAAGGACAGATAGAATCACTGCATTGTTGAAGAATTGGCTTTGTTGTTAAACATATCCATTCTAAAATGAAGCCATAAAGTGGTGACTGATTTAGAGGCTTGTATTGGTGAAACCCTGAATTTTATAGATATGGAGACTGTTGCCAAGTGAAATTAAATGTTGTTGTGGTCAAGGTCACAGTGAAAGAGTTGGAACATAAACCAAAGTTTTCTGATTTATGGTATATCAAACACTATTTGTCCTTCCCTGGACAAATCAGGACCGATTCTTAGCTCATCCTCCCCAATTGGCTTCCAAAGTGCTCATTAACCTATCTCTGTTCCTATCCATACCATTTGTAAATCTCCCATAAATGTTATTTTTACCTTTGCCTGACTTTTCCTAACATTAAATAGAGCCTGTTCATGGAGATTTTAATCCTGACAGTTGACTCTGTGATTGTAGATAAATAATATAACTTTTATAAAACTTTTTCTGGCCAGGTGTAAAATGAAGATAATAAACACATGTTCTTCCCAGTGTTTTTGTGAGGACAGAATGAAATTTTACATAGGGAAGTGTTCTGTAAATTGTAAGGAAATATGGTTATGGGTTGTGATTCTTGTGTTTCTTTTAGTCTGGAAAATCATTGATGTGTCCTCCCTCTACTTCAGCCATACACTGTTTCTGAACATAATAATTTTACCCTGATACTGATAACAAAAAGTTATTTTATTCAAAGAGGAGAAACATTAACAATTAATAAAAGATACTCAAACATTGATTCATTAATGCTTTCTCACAAATACTGTATTGCTTAGAAAATGACCATTCAAAAATGATTTTGAAGATCATGGGTAGAATCGTATAATTGAATACTATTTATAATCATAAGTAAAAAAAACATATCAAGCTCAGGGCATAGAAACAGTGTGCTCCATGTAACCAAGCAAGTCTTCAATTTGTGAATAATTTTGAGAAATTTTTTTATTGAAGTCTTTAATATTAAATACACAAGACAAAAAAAAATATGTAAAGCAATCCAAGGGAATGCATTCCTTGGCTCTCTTAAATAAATTAAAACAACTTATGTTTTAAATATGTGAATAAATAAAATAGTTTCTTGCAAGTCATACCACTGGAACTTTTTCCCTCCTAAGATGTGGTTATATAATATAAAATATGTTTAGTCAACTCAAAGAAACAGTTGGTGATTACAGCTATGTTGAAAGAACAGGAGAGAGGAGATATATTTGTTTGGATTTTTATAAAATTCATAGTTGTTAAGTATTTCTTTATACTGCATTTATTGGAGATTATAGCATAAAAACATGTTAAATGTAGAGAAAATCAAGACCTAAATGTGAAAGAGAAAGGAAATAGAAAAAAAGTGTAGAATAATAATTTGTGAACTTGGAATGGGGAAAAAAATAAATACTCAGCATAAGCATAACGTAGAGAGAGAGAAAGATATTAAAATAACAAAGTTAATATTTTTTACTTTACAGAGACACACTTATCAAAACTAATCATTAGCTAGCTGAGTGAGGTAATTGCAGCAGCCATACATTGTATCGTATCTAGTAAAGCAAGGAATGTCTGTAGATGAACAAAACAAAGAGAATCAGAAGAATAAAAGGCAAATGTTATGCATAAACTAATTACATAATGAAAAAATTGAATACTTAGTCCAGAATGAAACGGTCAGTTTTATTTGCATTCAGAGAAATAACAAATCAAAACAAATCAAAACAGTGATTATGTTCCACATTATACCCATTACATAGAAAAAAATTAGGAAGTTATTTTTTAAAATGTTAACATAAATGTGATAAAGTGGCAAATTTTTTGCACTGGTACTCCAGTCAACTTTTTCCAGATATTTAAGAGCACATAGCAGTAGTACTTAGTGAAATTAAGTATGTTTATAACTTTTCTTTTAGATATTTATTTGAGAGAGAGAAAGAGCATGTGTGAGCAGGGGGAGGAACAGAGAGAAAGGAGAGAATCCCAAGTAGGCTCTGTGCTATCAGCATGAAGCCCAATGTGGGGCTCGATCCCATGAACTGTGAGATCATGACCTAAGCCTAAATCCAGAATTGGACACTTAACCAACTAAACCACCCATTTGCCCCATTAGGTTTATATCTTTTGATGCAATATGTCTTTGTGGGATATACAAGTTTCCCAGTTATTGATCTCTCAAAAAAATACCCTAAAATTTAATGTCTGTAAACAATGACAACAATGGGCAAATTGTGAAAGGTTTAGGGGGTTGGCCTGTAAACACTTCCATGCAGCATCATCTGGGGTGGCTCAAAGCCTAGGGACTGGAATGTTCTGAAGGCTCATTCTCTCAGCTGTTTCCTGCTATCCAGTGGGAAATTAGCTGCAACTGCAAGCTAGACCCTCTCCATGTGACCTGACCTTTCTCACAACATGGTGGTTGCTTCTAAGAGTATCTCACAGGAGAGTGCAAGGTGGAAGCAGCAGTACCTTTTTAAACCTAGACTCAGAAGTCAAGCCAAGTTAATTCACAGCACTTAATTCATCACAAGCTCCTCATACCTGACTCATATACACATATGCAAAACTATGTACAAATATGTGTATTTTAAAGTATTATTTCATTGGCATGGGTCATTCTCCAACTCTACTTTTTAACATTGCCACTGATATTCATACAGTGATATGCCACTGATATTCATACAAACATTATATACATAGATTTTATAAAATTATGGAAAATTATTAAAAACAAGGAAGTAACCTTAATGTAATTTTAATTTTTGCAAAAGGACTGACTGTAAACTTATATTTATTTAACTTTCAGTTAGTATGTTCTTTATAATACTAAATGTAAGTATTTTTAGTATGATTTGTAGCCATTTGAATGTGTTCTTATATAAATTGCTCATTAAGAAAAGGGGATTGTGTTTTTTTTTCTTTTTTGATAAGGGCTTTGTTGTTAGTAAAGATGTCAATCATTGTGTCTCAATCACATTTTTTTTTCCTAAATCTACCAATTTTTTTTCCAGTAATTTTGTATCTGGCCAAATATCTTAACAATTTTTGTGCTTACATGTGTGCTTTTATTTTTAAATATTCTTGACATTCTGTGCTACCTGAAGACAAAGAAGATAAGTTTTAATTAATAACCAGAAAGTCACAAAAACCAGCAGCCCAATACACACACACACAAAGGTACTACCTGAATTATTTTCTTTAATTTGTATTATGTATATTTGCTCTGCCATTTTCATTTCTTTTTTCCTCAATGTCTTATCGAGAGTATTGATGGTAGTTAAATTTCAAATTTAGGCTGTGACTTGAATTATAAAAGTATGGAACTGAGATGGTATTAGAGTAGATATAGGAATTATATAAAAATCTTAACTTGTGAACCTAATGCAGAAATTAATAACATTTGGATTATTTTCCTTGAGATTGAACGTTAGTTAGATATCCATTATATGGATATATAATATCCATTATATCCATTATAGAAGAATCATTATTTTATGCTATTTTAAAGCTAGTTATGAGTTTCACAGAAATGTGAAACTCAGCACCCCTTTCAAAAAATGATACCCTGCTTATCTGCTAAGAGTATGGTTAGCTGAGTCTCCAGAGTGAGATTTTTTCAGGGCCTGCCTTAGTTCCCGGCCAATGACTGAACAAGTAGTTTAAACAAGGGCCGAGCTATGTCTCTCTAATGAAGTACTCTTCTGGTGGACAGGCTCTGCTCTGGAGCAGACTCTCAGGTGGTTATCATAGCCAAGTACTTTCATCTGTCCAGGCCTGATCTCTGCTGCCTTCAAAGTTGTTATTCCCTATAAAGCTTTTACAGTTTTGTTCCATTTTAGTATCTGTTTCACTGGCAATACTTTTGGCATAATTTATTCATGTTAAGATGGGATTTGGAAGGGTGATATATATGGTCACTCAATAGCAAAGGAACAGGTTTATATATATATATATATATATATATATATATATATATATATAACGTATACATAGTATAATTTAAATATGTATTCAAATATATAAAATATACGTGTATGATATATATATTTATATAATATTGATAATTTAAATTTATAAAATATAACTTATTTGTGTGTATGTGTGTTTAAAGGGCTGATAAAAATCCAGCTCCACAACTGCTTAGGGGAAGATTTTTAAAAATATCCATTGTATCAGATATTACTGTAATGAAGGGACCAGCCTTCTATAACAAAAATCAAAAAGAGAAAGGTCATCCTTCTACACCACCATCTAACTCCAGCAGGCAGAGCATTAAGCATAAGATCTAGGCTTAGATAATTCACTGTTTCTGGAGATCATAAAATTGAATCTGGAGCAGGTGACACATAGAAAGATATTATTAGAAGTGAAAACAGCAACTACAACCGTGGTGGCAAGTGCAGTAACATGTATCATTAGGTGTTTCCAGCTGTGATGTCCAATATTAGTGAGTGCAATAGCTAAGCCAGCCTCTTTTGGTTAAAACATGGCTGTTGGAATTATTCCTCTCCTTCCTCCATGGTTATCTTCATTCCTGCTCATTTTCAGGACTTCTGCTCCCATGATTCCATGCATCTCTGATAATCTTTCAGTAAATCCCTAGTTTTGTAAATTTATCACTAGTTACTGCATGTGAACAAGAGATCAGACTGATCCAAATTTGAACATTAAGTATTTGCCTCATTATCAAATTTCCATAGATGAATGTAAGCCAAAGCACTATATGCTCCTTCCCTGGTTCAATGATGTAAATGGGAGTTAAGGTTCTAAAGGCTTTGATCCTCAATCAGCTCTGTTCCATCAGTTGCTGCCACCGGAATTGTCTACTAAGTCAATGAGGCAGCTTCTGTGAAATCTCGATTGAAGTTCTTTAATACCAAGATTCTCAACAGCCCCAGGCTTTAGATTCCACGTCAAAATCATCAAAGTATCACCCCACACCTGTGATATTCTGAAAACTCAAGGATAAGTTACTAGAGCCATGGTCTCAAACAAAATGATGTTTTCAGAACCAGGACATAGAACAATATGGAAAGATGCTACTTTTTAAAAGTTGATAGCACACTCTCCATGAAATCTGGCAAAAACAATAGAGAAATTGGGAACATGTTAGTTTTAGCCTCAAATGTTTCTGATAGTTTACTAAAGTCCCTGACTTGGGAAATGTAACCTAATTGGAAGCGGTCTGTAATCAGTAAGGTAAGTATAGAAGTTCACTTAATCATATAAAGGATTTTTATTTTTTTTAATTCTTTTCTGTTTAGCAATTTTATTTGTGTTTTCTTTAAAACTGAGGGAAAAAAATGTTCAGTGGTGAACTCCAGTCTTATTCTCTACTTTGCATATTTAGAACCTCAAAATTTCCATTTCTGTTTGAACCTTTTGTTTCAGGCACTTCAATGCTAAATTGAGTGTGAATTCTGTCAGGTGACATTTTCTTTTCTCGCTCCACTATGCAGAGTAAATTGCATCTGTAGCAGCCAACTCTCCATTCACAGTGTGCTTTCATTACATATCTCAAATCCTGTAATTTTTTTTTCTTTCTGTTTTTCTCCTTCCTCAGAGACCCAGTACATTTTTAACTTTGTGCTGTAGTATCTGCTACCTTGAAATTTTGGAGTGGAGTTTCTTAGGTATACAATATATGTATGATAGGGAAGTCCTCCCTTGAGAATCTGCATTTGATTCAGCAGGAGACTTATTCTTAGCGCTTTCTTGAAATGAAGCTGTTGTCAATGCCAGTGCCTATAGAATATGGACTCCTGAGTACCTAGTGGGAATCACGACTTCTGCCAGATGCTCTCCCCTGATATGTTTCCTTTCCATGGATTTTGATTATCCTAAGCCTTTAGAATGCATTGATAATTCAGGAACGTATAAAGATTCATTTTTGCCATATAATTTTCCGTGGCTGTGGGGCCCACCTCCTATATTTCATTTTTATCCATTTTTCCTCTACTCTTACTAGTTAGACATAACTGAATTTTTAAAAATTTATATCTCTCTTAAGCTGGTCATATTTTTGCTCTGCATTGAAATTTTGTTTTCTTATCTTACTAGTCTTAAATTGGATTTAACCTATTTTGTTCTCTGTCTTGTACTTTACTCTCTGTCTTATACTTTCTCTTACTTCCTGTAGTTCTCTAACATATTCTAGTGGGGGATCTCTAGGGACAAAAGGAATAAGTAACTATATCACTGTCTCACACTAACTGTGTCACCTTGTAACATACAATAATACTAGAAATATCACACATACATTTTCCTGGTATTATCTCCAATTAGTCTTCCTCTTTTTTGTGTCTGTAATCATCTAGGATAGGTGTTTTTGAAAGTTCTTATTATGGATTATTACTATGGATTATATATCAGGAGCTTTATGGTTTGTTTGTTTGTTTTTTTCAATAAGTTCCTGGAATCTAGGCTGTCTTTGAGGAAATCAAACTATTTTTCTTTGAATTATTTCCTCTCATCTTCTGTTCAGTGTGCATAGGTATTAGTCACCATTCATAATCCAATAAAATAAAAGTTCTCCTTTTTTAAAAGTCTCATTTCCCGAACATACAAATTAGTGTTGTTGTTCCATGTGAAACTGAAATTACTATTAATAGAAACACATTTCTTAAAATTTTCAGAGCAATCAATTTTTGTGTCTAGCTCCTCCTTATAGATTAATGTATCTAAAACATAGTTTCTAAAGCATATTTTCTAATAACAGTACTTTTCAGTTCTTAACTATATATAGATTCTTCCCATTATTTTATTCCTGTGAGTAAGACTTGTATTCCATGGGTCTTGTATTTATTTATTCATTTTTATGGTGAATGTATATGACCTCAAAAAAAGTCAAGTTTTAAGTAACTTTCTCTTGATGGGTTTTGCATTACTTCTACTGGGTACCTGAAAACAATAACAATCCTGGACCAGGTTAAGCTGGACTATCTGTCTGTAGAACTAGAACTTCAGAGTTATGGTGAATTCTGGATTTATACCTACATGAGGAGTCAGCTTGTGCTACCAGTTTCTCAGGGAATGGGGAAACATTTTTGTCATTGTTGTTCTTATCTTTAACTCAAAGCCAAGGCTGACACGAATAGTTCTTCAGGTTTGCTTCTCTTCCTCCTCTTTTTTTCTCCTTCTCTTTTTCCTACTCCTGTTCCTTGTATCCCTCTTCCCCTCCCTCCCTCTCTTCTTCCCATCTCCTTCCCTCTCCTCTTCCTTTTCCTCCTGCTACCACTAGTTTACACAGATAAAGTATCATTTTTGCTACCCTGGCTATTTGAAAAGCATTTTTAATTAAGTATGCAATATTAATCAGGTTCTTGTCTTGTCTCTTGATCTCTGCATGAACTAATAGAACTAAAATTCCAGGCCTTGGAGCACTAATAGGTAGTGTTAGGGCAGCTTCAGTTTCAGGGTTAAATTAACTCTCTTTATACATGTGGTCTTTACTTTTAAGGATTTCTCTTACACTAGAACTATCTAAGTTGGGCATTTATAGTAGCTTTTTTCCCCAGGGGCATTTTCCACGTACTTCAGTTGTTCATCAGTGTACTCTAGAAAATTATTAGTAGACAAAATAAGAGTTATTTATTTGAGAAATACAAGAGAATAATTTGGGCTTAATTACTTTTTAATTATATGTAAGCAATTAAATGCTTCATATATATGCATACTTCAGGTTTCTGTAAGCAGGTAAGAGGATACAAGTCATTCTTAAGAATAATGACAATATACTATACTTCATTACAATATTATTTACAATAGGCAAGTTATGGAAACAACCTAAGCATCTACTGATGAATTAATAAATTAATTAATTAATTGTCAAAGAAATTGTGGCAGACACACACACACACTAAAATGGAATATTATTCAGCCATAAAAATGAAATCCTGTCATTTGTGATAACATGAGTAGACTTCAAGGGCATATATACTAAGTGAAATAAGTCATACAGAGAAAGTCAAATACTATATGATCTCTCTCAAATGTGGAATCGAAAGACAGACAGAAAGAAAGAAAGAAAGAAAGAAAGGAAAGAAAAAGAAAGAAAGAAAGAAAGAAAGAAAGAAAGAAAGAGAGAGAGAGAGAGAGAGGGGAGGGAGGGAAGAAGGAAGGAAGGAAGGAAGATGTAAGCTCATAGACACAGGGGATAGAGAGCG
The DNA here is from genome assembly GCF_027475565.1 of Acinonyx jubatus. Taxonomy (NCBI): domain Eukaryota; kingdom Metazoa; phylum Chordata; class Mammalia; order Carnivora; family Felidae; genus Acinonyx; species Acinonyx jubatus. The sequence goes on from NC_069380.1 coordinate 60,224,308, forward strand.
GTGTTTGCCAGAGGTAGAGGATGGGAGAAATGGGTGAAGGAGTCTAAGCGGTAAAAAGAAAAAAATGAACTTAAACACTCATTTTTAAATGTGGGGGAAATAAACGTATTTATGGAATATTATCTTGGCTACTGTGTAGAGAATGGAGTGGAGTAGAAAGAGCCAGATAGATTAGGTGAAAGCTCTTGCCACAGTCCCTAGAGAATATGATGAAGACTTTGGCTAAAATGGTGGCCACAGAAACAGAGATGAGTGGTCAGAGTTGGGACAGAAGAGAAAGTATCAGTAAGACATAATGATAGATTAACTTGTGGAAACGAGGCAGAGACCAGGGTCTATGGTACTCAAAGTGTACAGACCAACATCAGTATGACCTGGGAGGTTGCTAAAAATGCAGAATCTTTTGTCCCACCTCAGACTGACTGAATCAGAATTTGCATTTTAACAAGATCCCAGGTAACTTATGGCACACAGTAAAATTTGAGAAGTGCTGGATTAGAGAATGTTCAGGTTCCTTGGAAAGCTGTCTGTTGTGCCATCCACTAAAAGACAAAATTTGGGTTTGGCTTTTGGCAGGTTAGAGTTATGGTGCTTGACACTTATTTTGCTTATTCAACAAACATTAATTGACTACTCTGGACAACTGCTCTTGGAGAATAGACATGAAAAGACAATCTCTGGCCTTGAGAGCTCACATCTGATGAAACAAAACTAACAAAACAATATTTAAATACTATAGCATTGTGGTTACCATGTTTGGGATATTCACAGGATACAAGTTTAGTACATTAACCAAAAGAGTGTTCCCTTTCTACTTCTACAGTCATAGTCTACCTAGGCAGGCTCAGCTTGAATGGAGAAGACCTCCCTTCAAGTTGTTCAGCCAATGAGAAGCCCACAACATCCTTCATCCTGAGATATCAATGATTTAATCAGGACAATGGAGCTTCTTTTCTTCAATTTGTGTGATTGGACTTAGAAGGTAGGAAGATAGTTTGTAGAGTAAATAATTTGGCGCATTAGATACTGATGAGCTATTATTTTTATATGCTGTTTTACAGGTCAAATCTTCAAAAGGATTAAAGTCAGAAAGCTATAAATATAAACCAACAGCAACATCTTAACAATCAAACACTCTTTCAAAAACTTAACTCAGCAGAAATGGAGAATATCACCTTGGCTTAATACAAAAGACTTTTCTCCATTTGTGCTAATGCTGACCGACTTCATTTTTGTACTCCTTTAAATTCAATTCATTACCAACAAATGAGTAAACACCATTCAAGCCACCAGACCATTGTCCTTTTTTAAAAAAAAATATGGTTAACATTTCAGTGGTTCCCTACTGCTGGCAAAACAACATTTTCCTCTTCACTTTCTTTATTGCCATAAGAAAAAGAAGTAGAACGAGGAGGAGGAGGAAGAGAAAGAGAAGGAGAAGGAAAAGAAGGAAAAGGAGGAGGAACAGGAGGAGGAGAAGGAGGAGGGGGGGAGGAAGACGTAAAAAAGGAAGAAGAGGATGAGGAAAGAGAAAAGAGGAGGAGGAGGAGGGAGGAAGGAGGAGGCAGCGGCAGGGAAGAAGAGCAAGAGGAAGAAAAGGAAAAAGAAGAATGGGAAGGGGAAAGGGAAGGAGGGAGGAGGGAAAAAGAGGAGGAGGAACAGGAGAAGGAGGAGGAGGAGGAGGAGAAAAGAACAGGAGTGACTTACCCAGAGGTAATTGTTTTAATGGCCAAATAGCTGAAAATTTATACAACTGGACTGAGATGCTGTGTGTGGGATCTGCTCACCAGCAGGAAAAGAAAGGTTTATGTAGCAAGTTTGTAACAAGTTTTATGTTACATTTAATCCTAAAAAGTTGAGACTTCTCTCTAACCTAGCAGAATTCATTTGTTTAATTGTATGGGATCCATGATATTTTTAAAGATACATTTTAAAAACAAGTAATGTAAATGAGAAGTATTTCTCTTACACATCTTAATATAACTCTATACTAAATTGAAGGTGGGGGTAGGAAACAAATGGTACAGAGGTGAGAATCATCATCTGGGAACTTCATAGGAAAGCACTTACACACCAGCCTCTTGATGGCATTTCTGATTTTTCAGCATAAACAAACAAACAAATAAATAAATCTTGCTTAAGATAGGCTGTGAAGAAATTGGTATGATTTGATTGAATTTGTTTCTGACTGGTGGGTAAATTTTTGGATAATTATGGAGTAGACAATAAGTAGAAGGGTGCAAAGTCAAGTAGGGAAGCACAGAACCATTTTGTTAAGCAAAAAAGTAGTCATGGAGCACATGGGAATATTTTTTTAATCTATATATGAAATCAATAGCAGCTGGACAATATGGATGGATTCATTAGAGTAGCTTTGCAGGAAATGTTAAGAATGTGGACTTGTAACTGACAATGGCAGTGGAACAAAATGTTTATTAGAAATGGGAGTTTCTTTGGGGCACCTAGGTGGCTCAGTTGGTTGAGCCTGGGTAGCTCAGGTCATGGTTGAGAGTCCGACTCTGGATTTTGGCTCAGGTCATGATCTTATAGTCATGGAACTGAGCTCTGAGTCCAGCTCTGTGCTAGGTGTAAAACCTGCTTAGGATTCTCACTCTCTCTCTATCCCTCCCTCCCCACCTCTCTCTCTCTCTCTCTCTCTCTCTCTCTCTCTCTCTCAAAAGGAAGGGAGGGAAGGAAGGAAAGGAGGGAGGGAGGGAGGAAGGAAAGAAGGAAAGGAGGGAGGGAGGAAGGAAAGAGAAAGAGAGAAAGTAAGCAAGCAAGAAGGAAGGGAAGGGATGGGAAGGGAAGGGTAAAGGAGGGGAGAGGAGGGGAGGGGGAGTTTCAGGGCACCTGGGTGGCTCAGTTGGTTAAGTGTCTGACTTCTGCTCCTGTCATGATCTCATGATTTGTGAGTTTGAGCCCCACATGGGGCTCTGTGTTGACAGCTCAGAGCTTGGAGCTTGGTTTGAATTCTTTGTTTCCCTCTCTCTCTCTCTCCCAAAAATGAATAAACATTAGAAGAAGAAAAGTGAGAGTTACTTTATTGAGGTAAAATTCACATACTGTAAAATTCACCATTTTAACCATTTTAAAGTGCACAATTCACTAGTTTTTAGTATACCAAAAGTTAGGGAACTATCACCATTATATAACTCAGAGCATTTTCCAGAGAAAATTTTAGAGAAAACCTGTATGAACTCTTTTAGCAATCACTGTCCATTGCCTCCTTCTTTCAGCCTTTACTGACCACTAATCAGCTTTTTTTCTCTGTATAGATGCTCCCATTCTAGATCTCTTTTATCTAAATGGAATCATCATACAGTATGTGGATTTTTGTGTCTGGTTTCTTTCACATAGCATAATAATTTCAAAATTCATTCATGTTGTGGTATGTATCAGCACTTCATTACTTATAGCTAGCTAATTTACATGTTATGAATACACAGTATTTTGTTTATCCATTCACAGTTGATAGACATTTGAGTTTCTTCTACTTTATTACTATTATGGATATATTGCTATGAATATTTATATACTAGTGTTTTTATGAACACATCTTTTCATTATCATAGGTTATATACATATAAGAGAAATTTTTGGTAGCTCTGCTAAACTATTTTCCATGAGAAATGTATGATCCATTTTTTCTGCATTTGGACCAACACTTGTTAGTTGTTTTTTATTATAATATTATATATTATATTATATTATATTATATTATATTATATTATATTATATTATATATTATTATCATTGTCATCCTAGTGAATGTGAGTGGTATCTCATTATGGTTTTGATTTTCATTTCCTTATGTTCAATAAACATGAGCATCTTTGCATGCCTTTGTTGGCCATTTATATATCTTGTTTAGAGAATGTCTGTTTAAGTCTATTATTTAATTGGGCCATTCATATTTTTATTCCTCAGTAGTAGGAATTCTTTTAATATTTTTATATTCTGAATACAAATCCTTACCACTTAAATGTGTTGTAAATATTATTTTCCTAAATTTCTTTCAACTGTCCTTTTATGAAAAATGAAAATATATATATATATGTGTGTGTGTGTGTGTGTGTGTATATATATATATATATATATATATATATCTTTTTCAAATTCTTGCTAGTGTCTTTCACAGTACAAAAGTTGTTTGTTTTTCCATATTTATAAACTGTTACCTAATCCAAGACCATAAATATTAAACCCACGTCTGCTTCTAAGAGTTTTATAGTTTTTCACTTAAATTTATTTAATAAATTTTGAGTTAATTTTTACATTTCTTGTGAGATACAGGTCCAACTTCACTGTTTTGCACATGGAACTCCAGGTGTCTAAGCATCATTTGTAGAAAAGATTGTTCTTTCCCCAACTACACCCTCATTAAAAATCAAATGAGGGGTGCCTGGGTGGCTCAGTTAGTTAAGCGTCCGACTTCAGCTCAGGTCATGATCTTGCGGCCAGTGGGTTCAAGCCGCACGTCAGGCTCTGTGCTTACAGCTCAGAGCCTGGAGCTTGCTTCAGATTCTGTGTCTCCTTCTCTCTCTCTCTCTCTCTCTCTGACCCTTCCCAGCTCATGTTCTGTCTGTCTGTCTGTCTCTTTCTCTCTCTCTCTCTCTCAAAAAAAAAAAAAAATTAAATTAAAAAAAAAAAAAAAAACATCGAATGACTGTTGGAATAAAGGTTTGCTTCTGTACCCTCAATCTTATTTCATATATATATATATATATGAATATATATACATATACATATATATGTGTGTGTGTGTGTGTATATATATATATATATATATACATCCTATGCTCCTATGATACTATTTTGATTACTATAACTTTGCAATACATTTTGAAATTGAGAAGTGCAAGTCAACTAACTTTGTTCTGCATTTTCAAGATGATTTAGTATAGTTTGGGTTACTTGTAATTTCACATGAATTTTAAGAGCAGTTTGTTCACTTTTGTAAAAAAGACAATTGAAATTTTGGTAGATATTGCATTGAATCTCCTTATCAATTTCAGGAGTATTGATAGCTTAATAATATCAAGTCTTCCAATCCATGAACATGGGATCCCTTTGCATTTTATTTAGATATTCCCTAATATCTTTCAACAAGGTTTTATAATTTTAGTATACAAGTCATACAGTTTCTTGGTTTATTCCTAAGAAATTTAATTTTTTAAACTTTTTTTTCAATGTTTATTTTTGAGAGAGAGAGAGAGACAGTGTACAAGCAGGGAGGAGGCAGAGAGAGGGAAACACAGAATTCAAGGCAGGCTGAGAGCTGTCAGCACAGAGCCTGACATGGGGCTCAGACTCATAAACTACAAGATCATGAAGCTGAGCTGAAGTTAGACACCCGCTGAGCCACACAGGCACCCCAGAAATTCATTATTTTTAATGCTGTTGCAAATTAAATTGTTTCTTGCTTTCATTTTTGATTTTTCAGTGCTTATGTATAAAAATAACTGATTTTATATATTGATCATATATCCTGAAGTTTTGTTTTTATTCTAATAGTTTTTTGTGGATTCTTGAGGGATGTATATTTATATCATAATTATGGCATCTGAAAATAGGGATAGTTTTATTTCTTTTTCCAATTTGGATGCCTTTATTTCTCTTTTCTTGTCTAATTACTCTGACTAGAACTTCTGGTACAATGTTGAATAGAGGCAAAAGTAGACATACTTGTCTTAGTCCTGATCTGAGAAAGAAAACTCATTATTTTGCTATGAGGCTAATATTGGCTATGGATTTTTCATATTTTTTTTATCATGTTGTAGAAGGTTTTTTTTTTCCTACTCTTAGTTTGCTGTTAGTTTTTACCATGATAAAAATTTTGTTAGATTTTGTCAAATTTCTTTCCTTTCTTTGTTGAGGGGAATCATGTGCTATTTTTCTTCTTTCTATTATTATGTTTTATTATATTGATAGATTTTCATCTATGTTGCACAAGCTTTGCATTCCTGGAATAAATTCTCCTTTGTTGTGGTATGGAGTTCTTTTAACATTCTACTGGTCTCAGTTTCTCGCATTTTGTTGAGAATTTTTGCATCTATATTTGTAATGGGTTTTGGGTATACAGTTTCTTGTCCTTGTGAAATCTTTGTCAGACTTTGACATCAGGGTAATTTTGCTCTCATAGCATGAGTTAGGAAGTGTTCCCTCCTCTTCTATTTTTGGCAGAGTTTAGGAAATGCTGCTGTTCTTCAGTTTTGATAAATTGTGTTTTTCTAGGAATTTGTCCATTTATTCTGCATTATCTAATTTGTTGGAATACAATTGTTGATAGTATCACCTTACAATCATTTTTTTGTAACGGTCAGGTCACTAGTCATATTTGTCCATTTGTCCACTTATCCATAATTTGTCCATTATCTAATCTGTTGGAATACAATTGTTGATAGTATCACCTTACAATCATTTTTTTTATAACTGTCAGGTCACTATTCATATTCTTCTTTTATTCCTGATATATAGTCATTAGAATGTATCCCTATTTTTAATGGTCAGTCTTGCTAACAGATATTAAATTTTTCTGATCTTTTCAAACAAATAACTTTTTTTGTTTTTGTTGATTCTCTCTGTTGTTTTTCTATTATTTGTTTTGCATGTGTGTATTTTAATCATCAATTAGTTTGCTTTTTTTTTCCCTAGTAATTCTTTACCTTAGAAGGTATATTTCAACATTCCCCATACTGCTGGATCCCTAGAAATGTCACTGAGGTAAAAGGCCTCAGTGAATTTGTTCTGATATTTATTTTTAGTATTTTGACAATGCAAATATCTTATCAATAAACCTAGAGAGTAGTTTCTACTTCTTGTTCATAGCTTCAATCAAAATAATCTCACTCACTGATGATGGACCAGTTTGATGTCTTGTAGGAGGAAAGGTTACCAAATTCCTTGTATACTAAATTATGACATAGGACATGGAGACTTTTTATACTCTGGAGATAGGACAGTAAAGGTGTGTTGCTGGCCTCACCAGCTGAAAGCAAACTGTTTCTGGCGTCTTCACTAAATGCATTTGCTAGATAAATAGCTGTACACTAGGTATCAGGGCATGTGTTAATTTGCCCAACCAATGAAACCATATACCATATATTACAACTGGTACAGTAGCTGCAAATGGAGCTGTCCTTTAGTTAAGTTTATGATAATCCACTGGCATTTTTCAAGATCCATCTGCTTTCTGTATAGGTCAAATAGATTTGTTGCAAGGGGGTGAAGTGGCAATTACTACCTCTATATCTTTCAAGTCCTTGATTGTCACTAATCTTTATTATCACTCCAGGAGTGTTGTTTTGCCTTTGGTTTATTTCTTGCCTAGGTAGAGGCAGTTCTAGTGTTTCCCACTCAGCTTTTATCACCACAAAACCCTGACTCCATGGATCAAGGAACCAATGTGGAAACTCTGCCAGCTGCTAAGAATGTCAATTCCAATTGTAAATTCTAGAACTTACAATAGAATAAATAACCACAGGAAACAACCACAGGATGGGTTCAGGGATCTACTGGATTCCAAGTGAGACAGGTCTAAACCCAAACCCAGTTGGTCACCTTATCTCCATAAGCTGATACTCTGACTGCTAAACCACAGTGAAGTTTTGGGTCTCCTGGAATCAGTATCAGTTTAGAGCCAGTGTCCAATAATTCTCAATTCTACTTTCTGATTATGTCCTTTTCCCCCAGTGCATAGTCTCTCTGGTAAAAGTCCATAGATCCTTATGGGGGAAGCTGGGAGAAAGATAAGCAGTTGAAATTTGGGGCAGTGTATCAGAGTCCTTCAAAGATACCTGACCTTGCATCAGTGCGATTGTATAAGTGGCCTCGAGTCTGGGAATTGATTGAGTGGCCACGATGCCCTATTTTATTGTTCAAGTAAAACTTGTTCATTTAACCAAGAACTCTTGTGCTTATATTGATTAAGGAAGAATTTTGTATACAGCTCATCTTTTTCACTTCTAGGAACACCATGATCAGCTAGCCAATGACATAGGTCTCTGAAAGTTATACTATTCTGATTACTGCTTTGAATCAGCTTTTCATTATAGTGAGTACATCTTTCCTTTGGAGATTTTGTGCCACCGCTAGTTCTCTTCTACTTGCATTTAGGTCTTTCAGTTCAGTGGCAACAGTTCCCACTGTAATTTCTAACCTACAGAGAAGAGTGATCACAGAGCTCTTCAAGAATCCTGAGACTCTTCTCACAAATTTATACTTTCACATGGTGAAAGTATGTCCTTTGTATCTTCCTGGGGTAAGTGACCAGGTCTTAAATGCTAACACTACTTTAACATTCCAGTTTCCCTCAACCTTTGGATCCTTTCTGTATAGTGACCAACACTATTCTATACTATTCTGTTCAACTTCATTTAGGCTACTGTGCTGTCCATGTTTTAGCCAACCTACCAAATTGCTAGAGGCCTTTTAAAGCCTCTGTACTGCAACATTAAATCTACAAAAAAATCTGATACTGGGCACAGGATTAATATACATGACTTGATTCAACTTTATATTCCTTCCACCATTATCTCCCCACCCTTAATATTCATCCCCAGACATGTGTTCCAGATTTCTGCCTGTAGAAGTTGGAATATCATGTAGTTCTTTTGGAGTGTAATTCACCTCCTCGTGGGTTACATTTTATACCTCACTTTCAGGATCTATGGTATTTGTGTCTAGTTATAGGTACAGAAGGAAAGGTAGGAGTAGTTACAGAGGAGAATCAGCAGTGTCTTTCAAGGCAACTGTCTCATGGAAGGCCATCACAGTTTCCTTAAGCAAACTATGGCTAATCTCCTCAGACAGGGGTGCAATAACTCTATCTACTGGCAAAAAGACTTAGTACAATATAAAGGCTCAGTGTCTCCAGCTTCATCAGCATCTTCCCAAATGTCCCATTCTAATTTTGGGGATCCCATTCCTTCCATTCAGTGGCTTCACTTTAAGAGCAGACACTCTGCAGGGTTGGGGGTACAATTTGCATTTTAATTCCACCACTCAGAGGATGAGACTCTGCATTCAGTTTCCAGGGGTCCTAGTTCTGTAGCCACACAGGAGATAAGGATTTCTTTCATGGCAGACATAGACACTTCTAGATCATTTATAAGGCACTTGGGTTGGGAATTTGAATCCCTGAGCTCATCCTTTTCTTTCTCTACTTTGTCCAGCACAATTAGGAGCAGTATGCCAGTCTCATTAGAGTTGTTAATTGGACCAAAAATATTCCAAGATATCAATAGATGATCACTTAGAACTTTGCCTCTTCAAATTATTTAATTTGGAATATCCAATTGTAGTATTTTGAGCGTGTGTTAAGCTATATCATACTATAGACGCTCAGTGCTCTCTTTACTACTAGAAAAAGAGTTATTAGTATCTTTAAATCTAATCAGATTAGAAAACCAATTCTAAAAACCTTAGAACCAATTCATAAAACCTTAGAAAAATTCCTGAAGAATCTGTTCCTGTAGAACCGCTCTTGGTACCAAAACCACTGTTCAGAGAGACAGACAGACAGATAGACAGACAGACATGTTGAAGGAGTTGACTCAGGCAATTATGGAGAGAACCAAGTCTGAAATTCTCAAGACAGGCCAGCAGTCTGGAACTTCTGGTAAGAGTTGACCTTGCAGTCTTCAGTCCAAAGTTTGTCCAGAGACAAAATTCGTTCTACTTCAGGACTCTGTCTTTTCTCTTAACACCTTCAGCTGATTGGATGAGAGTCATCAATATTATGGAGAGTAATCTGTTTTATTTTAAGTCTATTGATTTAAATATTAATCATTTCCAATAAATACCTTCACAACAATATTCAGCCTGGCCGGAATATGAGGTGCTACTGCCTAGCCAAGCTGACACATAAAATTAACTATCACATCTGGACATAGAAGTCTATTCAGGAGTTTTATCATGGAAGGAATTCAGGTGATAAATCTGTAAACTAGGCAGGATTGTGTGGAAGAAACTGAAAGGCAAAGTGGTTGCAACTCTCATATTTGCTATCGGGAGTTCTAGAGCTGGAAGGCCCCTCCTCTTGTGTGTCTCAGACTGAGTCACAGGGTGTGAGTCTCTATATCTTTCAATCCATTCATCATTTATCACTGGCATTTACCCCTTAATGACATTGAGTGAGATAGCTTTATCTATAGCCAGAGGCAATTCTCAGTGATGGATACAAATGCAAATATGAATGAAAGACTTTCCCAGAACTAGTGCATAAGTGTGTTGGTTTTTAATAGGGAATCTGATGGAACAATACAGTATACATATAAAAGATAATGACAAAATTCTGGTTAATAATCATAGGATTACATTGAATAGCACTTACAAAGTTTAAGAACTCTTAATTCTAAAGAATATATTTTCAGTCAAGATTAGTCACTCATGGGGCAACTGGGTGGCTGAGTGGGTTAAGCAGCCAACTCTTGATTTCAGCTCAGGTAATGATCTTACAGTTTGTGAGTTCAAGCCCTACACAGGCTCTGAGCTCACAGTGCAGAGCCTGCTTGGGATTCTCTCACCTCCTCTCTCTCTGCCCCTCCCCTGCTCTCTCTCTCTCTCAAAAATAAATAAAAATGTTAATTTTTTAAAAAAGGTTAGTCAATCATTTTTGGCTATATGGTATTTTAATTCATATTGTTTATATTCATATATTCTTCAAATAACAAGTTATTTGAAAAAAAAATTAGTCCATGGTATGCATGGCATTTATTTTTGCATGTTTTTTATATTATTGTTCTTGTAGTTAATCTAGTGTTTTATCACATTGTTATTTTAATACGATTTTGCCTAGCCCATCTCTATCTATAATGTACCAGGAATGAGGGTGACATATTAAGTGAGATGGACTATAATGAAAACTGTTTTGGAAATAACATTATAGTTGATTATAGTTAGATTCCTTTAACAGAATGTTTATGTGCAGCTGCTGAATATAATAGCAAGTTGGAGGGATTCCTTGTCATCCCACACATTTCAGTCCATTTAGAAAATAAATAGGAATGATAGATGATATTTTCCGTAGAAACAGAAAATAGCAATCCTGTGTCTCAAACACAACTCCCTTTAATCAACACTGTAACATAAAAAATAAAAAAAAAAAAAGCTAGTGAAAAGATCAATGGATAACATCCAGTTAGAGAAAATTGAAATCCACAAATAATCTGTTCACTGAGTGTCCTTGAGTAAGTTTACTTTGCAAGTATTTGTAGGATTGAAATAGAATCGATATTCCAGAATTATCATATAATTCTAGCATTTAAAATATAGCTACACATTGCTTCAATCTTCATATGTACACTTGCAACAGGCAGCATTTGAAACCTATTTACAAGAACTCTGAGTTCTTTATGCAATCATTTTTCTATTGCCAGACTCCTCATATGAAGACTCCCAGAAAAAAGTGAAATGCTTTCTATAAAGCCACCTTTGTCATATTATTTTAATATATTGATACTTTTTCATATGGATGTACTTACCAGATGGCCTGGTATGTAAAGCATGCTGTAAAAAAATGTAAAATATTTACTGATTTATCTTCATTTATTTTTTTCTATCTCTTCCTTTCTGCTATGCCTCCTTCTCCCAAACTAGCCCATCCATATTTGCATATTTTGTTATTTTAATTTTTTTAACATTTATTTATCTTTGAGAGACAGAGGATGAGCAGGGGAGGGACAGAGAGAGAGGGAGACACAGAATCCAAAGCAGGCTCCAGGCTCTAAGCTGTCAGCACAGAGCCCGACACGGGGCTCGAACCCACAAACCGTAAGATCATGACCTGAGCTGAAGTTGGACCCTCAACCAACTGAGCCACCCAGGCGTCCCCACATTTGCATATTTGTTGAACGTGTGAATGCATGAATGGAAGATATGAATACTATATTTAACACCTTAAGTACTCCTCAGTTCTTATTATGGATATATTTAAACAGGGCATAAAATATTTGGCTTAATGACAATAGCTAGTTTTGTATACCAGTCAACAGATACAATGAGGAATTGTATTAGTAATACGAATCTTCTGCCTTCCTGGTATTCCTTCACTTAAATGCATAGTAGCCTTTATTAAGAGATGAGGTCTGGGGACTCCTGGGTGGCTCTGTTGGTTAAGAGTCAGACTTCGGCTCATATCATGATCCCGCAGTTCATGACTTCGAGCCCCGCATCAGGCTCTCTGCTGTCAGTGCAGAGCCTGCTTCAGATCCTCTGTCCCCCTGTCTCTCTGCCCCTCGACCACTTGAGTTTTCTCTCTCTCTCTCTCCCCCCCATCTCAAAAATAAACATTAATTTAAAAAAAAAAAAAAAAAAGAGATGAGGTCTGCCCAGTTGTGCCAGAATATTTCCCATGTTTGCATCATCATAATTTTATTGAACTTATAAGCATAAACCACAGAGCCTAGAATTTTCTCTTTATCTCAATTATCTTTATTTTCAAATTAAGAAACACAATAATTGGGGCATCTGGGTGGCTCAGTCGGTTAAGTGCCTGATTCTTGATTTTGGCTCAGGTCATGATCTTGTAGTTCATGAGTTCAAGCCCCACGTCAGGCTTTGTGCTGACAGTGCAGAGTCTGCTTGGGATTCTCTCTCTCTCCCTCTTTCACTGCCCTTCCCCTGCTTGTGCTCACTCTGTCTCAAAATAAATAAAAACAAACTTTCAGAAAAAGAAACACAATAATCTACAACACAAGTATCGAGTAGGAAAAAAGCTACTGTGTCATTTACTGGAGAGAAGAGAAATGAATGTTTTAATAAGGACCTAAACTGTTTAAGAAAGTTTTACTATGGCATGGAAATATTGTTACTATTACTAAGGATTGATTATATTTTATCCCTTCTCTAAAGCTGATTATGTCACATTAAAATTGTTTTTTTCCAAAATCTTTGAGAACATGCAATCAGAATTTTGGTATTATATATAATTTGTCATCAATTAAGGTATTTAAACATTTAACATGTATGTATTATGTATCTTCTCAGTTAATACAGTGTTCTAAAACTATTACCAATAGTAATATTACTATATTATAAACTATTACTAGTAGCCCCTAGTTCCAAATAGTTCCCTAAATTGGCCTGAAATGGGTACTTGATTGAGTGATTACACACACAGCCATACACACAAAAAAACGCATAATCACAAATATTTTTAAATTGTATAATTCTTTCCAACACAGGGAAGTGGTTTAAGACCTAAATTCAGTTTAGGTATATGGGAGTTGTGTTTCCCATCATTATCTTCTGTATGTGATACCAGATTAGGTTTGTCAGGAGAGAAATCTGCCTAATAAAGCTGCAGTCCGGAAGCTCTACTGACTGTTGTTAGTTAATCTGTTAGGGATAAGTGCACAGTGGCCTGTCAACTCCAGTTTATTCTTGGCTTTTTGCTTCAACACATGTTCTAATTCCTAACTGCTGCTTTTGCTGACCAACAATGATTCAGGCCTACCACCGGGTATTTTGCAGCAAAATCACAGGGAGGAGCAACAGAGGGGCAACAGAATCCATAAACTTCAATAGCTTTCCTCACATTTCCATTCTAGCAGATATTGCCTCTTGTAAGCTCCATGCTGATAAAAGCTTTCCTCAAATCCTTTTCAGAACTTTACATCCCCGTTGAGTTTTCCTCTATTGCATAATCTCAATTTCAATGAAAAAAAAAAAAAACACAAATAACTTTTTCCTGTTACTATTCCATAAAACTCATAGTGTTCTGCCTCCCTGATTGAACTCTCTGATAGAATGATGAAATAAAGTGCAGGTTTGTTACAATTTAGATACTATCTATTGGATTTCATACATTGATAGTGCCTGTGAAGAGTAAGGAGAAGAGTAAGTTGTGCCTCTTAAAGCCAGTATCTCAAAATAGTGAATTCAGTTTTTATAATTTGATGAAATCCTTAAAAAAAAAAAAATCCAATCAGATTAGCTGGGAGTTTCTACAAGACCCAATTTCTAAGATATTCAAGGATCCCCGGTTTTTACCAATAAACCAGCATGTAGACCTGTATACGATGGACCTAATGCTGATTTGGTGGTTATTCTTGATTGATCAGTGAGGTGGCTAAGTCAATTCTGGTCCATCCATCAGGCTGCTAGAATAGCCAAGGCAGACACCATTGTCTCAGGCTTCTCTGACAGCTTGTTTCTAAAGCAGTGCCAGCAGACTAGTTTTCATATATATGTTATGAATATATGAGCCTCGTGGATCATACAGTTTCTTTTGTTACTACTCAACTCTGCCAGTATAACATGGAAAGTGGTCATAGGCCTAACCTAAACTGATGGTCTTGGTCAGAATTGGCTTATGCAGTCCACTGCTCTAAAGGATCATTGTAGAAGTTCAAACTTTTTAGTCTTGAAGCCAACATTATAATTTTTGTATGAGTTTCAGCTGTCTAACTATTTAATGATAATCAAACACTTGCAGAACATAGAGACCAAATAAATAATGTAGAAAAGAAAAAAATAAGCCACGCTTTATTATATAACTTGTTCTTTTTTAAATAAATAAATTTATTTTAATTTTTATTTTTTTAAATTTAAATCCAAGTTAGTTAACATATAGTGTAATATTGATTTCACATACATATAACACCCAGTGCTCATCCCAACAAGTGTCCTCTTTAATGCCCCTCACCCATTTAGTTCATTCCCCCACCCCAAACCCCACCATCAACCCTCAGTTTGTTCTCTGTATTCAAGAGTCTCTTATGGTTTGTCCCCTTCTCTGTTTTATTTTGCTTCCCTTCCTTATGTTCCTTATGTTCCTTATGTTCATCTTGTTTCTTAAATTTCACATATGAGTGAAATCATATTTTTCTTTCTTTAACTGACTTATTTTGCCTAGCATAATACCCTCCAGTTCCATCCACATTGTTGCAAATGGCAAGACTTCATTCTTTTTCTTTGCTGAGTAATATCAATGGAACATTTATACCACATCTTCTTTATCCATTCATCAGTCTATGGACATTGAGCTCTTTCCATACTTTGGCTATTGTCAATAGTGCTGCAATAAACATTGGGGTGCATATGCCCCTTCAGATCAGCACTCCTCTATCCTTTGGATAAATACCTAATGGTGCAATAGCTGGGTCATAGGGTAATTCTATTTTAAATTTTTTGAGGAACCTCCATACTGTTTTCCAGAGTGTCTGCACCAGTTTGCATTTCCAAAAGCAGTGCAAAAGAGTTCCTCTTTCTCTGCATCCTTGCCAACATCTGTTGTTTCCTGAATTGTTAGTTTTAGCCATCCTGACAGGTGTGAGGTGGTATCTCATTTTAGTTTGATTTGTATTTCCCTGATGATGAGTGATGTTGAACATTTTTTCATGTTTGTTAGTCATCTGGATCTCTTCTTTGGAAAAGATGCCTATTCATGTCTTCTGCCTATTCCGTCACTGAATTATTTGTTTTGGGGGCGTTGAATTTGATAAGTTCTTTATAGATTTTGGATACTGACCCTTTTTCTGATATGCCATTTGCAAATATCTTCTCCCATTCAGACAGTTTCCTTTTTCTTTTGCTGATTTCTCTTTGGTGTGCAGAAGCTTTTTATCTTGATGAGGTCTCAATTGTTAATTTTTGCTTTTGTTTCCCTTGCCTCCAGATGTGTCAAATAAGAAGTTGCTGTGGCTGAGGTCAAAGAGGTCATTGCCTGTTTTCTTTAGGATTTTGATGACTTCTGTCTTATGTTTAGGTGTTTCATCTATTTTGAGTTTATTTTTGTGGATGGTGTAAGAAAGTGGTCCAGGTTCACTCTTCTGCATGTTGTTGTCCAGCTTTATCAACACCATTTGCTGAAGAGACTGTCCTTTTTTCCATTGGATATTCTTTCCTGGTTTGTCAAAGATTAGTTGGTCATACATTTGTGGGTCCACTTCTGGATTCTGGATTCTGTTTCTTTGATCTATTAGTCTATTTTTGTGCCAGTACAATACTGTCTTGATGATTTCAGCTTTGAAATGCAGCTTGATGTCCGGAATTGTGATACCTCCAAATTTGGTTTTCTTTTTTAGGATTGCTTTGGCTATTCAGGGTCTTTTCTGGTTCCTTAAAACATTTATGATTGTTTTTTTCTGACTCTGTAAATAATGCTTGTGTTATTTCGATAGGGATTGAATTGAAAATGTAGATTGCTTTGGGTAGTATCGACATTTTAACAATATTTTTTCTTCCAATCCATGAGCATTGGATATCTTTCCATTTTGTGTGTGTGTGTGTCTTCTTCAGTTTCTTTCCTAAGCTTTCTATAGTTTTCAGTGTATAGATTTTTCACTGCTTTAGTTAGGTTTATTCCTAGGCATTTTATGGGTTTTGGTGTAATTGTAAATGGGATTGATTCCTTGATTTATCTTTCTGATGTTTCATTTTTGTGTATAGAAATGCAACTGATTCCTTCCTGTATATTCATTTTATATACTGTGACTTAGCTGAATTCATGTATCAGTTTTAGCACGTTTTTTTGTGGAGTTTTTTGGGTTTTCCACATGGAGTATCATGTCGTCTGTGAAGAGTGAAAGTTTGACTTCCTCCTTGCCAGTTTGGATGCCTTTTATTTTGGTGTCTGATTGCCGAGGCTAAGACTTCCAACACTACGTTGAATAACAGTGGTGAGAATGGACATCCTTGTCGTGTTCCTGACTTAGCGGGAAAGTTCTCAATTTTTCACCATTGATGATATTAGCTGTGGGTATACAGCCTTTACGATCTTGAGGTATGATCCTTCTATCTCTGCTTTTTGAGGGTTTTTATCAACAAAGGGTGCTATATTTTTTCAAAGCCTTTTTCTGAATCTGAGAGTTTCATGTGGTTCTTATCCTTTATTAATGTGATGTATCACATTGATTTGCATATATTGAACCAGCCCTGCATCCCAGGAATAAATCCCTCTTGATCCTGGTGAATAATTCTTTTAAAGTATTGTTGGATCCAGTTTGCTAGCATATTCTTGAGAATTTTAACATTCATGTTCATCAGGGAAATTGGTCTGTAGTTCTCCTTTTGAGTGGGGTCTTTGGCTTTAGAATAAAGATAACGCTGACCTCATAGAATGAGTTTAGAAGATTCCCTTCTATTTCTATTTTTTGGGACATCTTAAAAAGAATAGGTGTTAACTCTTGTTTAAATGTTTGGTAGAATTCCCTGGAAAGCCATCCAGCCCTGGATTCTTGTTTGTTGGAAGATTTTTGTTTACTGATTCAATTTCTTTACTGGTTATGGGTCTGTTCAAATTTTCTATGTCTTTCTGTTTCAGTTTTGGTAGTTTATATGTTTCTAGGAATTTATCCATTTCTTCCAGATTGCTCAATTTGTTGGTGTGTAATTGCTCATACTATTCTATTGTTTGTATTTCTGTAGTGTTGGTTATGATCTTGCCTCTTCCATTTGTGATTTTACTTATTTGGGTCCTTTCCTTTTCTTTTTGATAAGTCTGGATAGGGGTTTATGAATTTCTGTTAATTCTTTCAAAGAACCAGCTCTTGATTTCATTGATCTGTTCTGTTTTTTGCTTGTTTGTTTTTTGTTTGTTAGTTTGTTTCCTTTATTTCAGTATCATTGAATTGTGATGTAATCTTTATTATTTCCTTTCTGCTGGTTTTGGCTTTATTTGCTTTTCTTTCTCCAGCTCTTTTAGGTGTAAGGTTAGGTTGTGTATTTGAGACCTTTGTTTTCTTTAGGAAGGGCTGAATTGCTAAATACTTTCCTCTTATGACCACCTTTGCAGCATCCCAGAGGTTTTGGGCTAGTATGTTTTCATTTTCATTGGCTTCCATGTATGTTAAATTTCCTCTTTAATTTCTTGGTTAACCCATTCATTCTTTATTGGAATGTTATTTAATCTCCGAGTATTCATGGTCTCTCCAATTATTTTCTTGTGGTTGATTTGAGTTTCGTAGCATTGTGGTGTGAAAATATGCAAGGTATGATGTCAATATTTTTGTGCTTTTTAAGGGCTGAATTGTGACCCAGTATATGATCTAGTCTGGTGAATGTTCCATGTATACTCCAGAAGAATGTGTATTCTGCTGCTTTAGGATGGAATGTTGTGAATATATCTGTTAAGTCCATCTGGTCCAGTGTGACATTGAAAGCCATTGTTTCCTTGTTGATTTTCTGCTTACATGATCTGTCCATTGTTGTAAGAGTACTACTATTATGATATTATTGTCAATGAGTTTCTTTATGTTTGTGATTAATTGATTTATATATTTGGGTTGTTCCATGTTGGGGGCATAAATATTTACAAATTTTAGACCTTCATAGTGGATATACCCCTTAATTATGGTATAGTGCCCTTCTTCATCTCTTGTTACAGTCTTTATTTTAAACTCTATTTTGTCTGATATAAGTATGGCTACTCTAGCTTTCTTTTTATGACCATTAGCATGATAGTTGGTTCTCCATGCTCTTACTTTCAATCTGCAGGTATCTTTAGGTCCAAAATGAGTCTCTTACCAGCAGCATATAGATGGGACTTGTTTTCTTATCCATTCTGATACCCTGTGTCTTTGATTGGAAGATTTAGTCCATTGACATTTAGAGTACTGAAAGATGTTAATTTAGTGCCATTGTGTAGCCTGCAGAGTTGGTTTTTCTGGTGCTGTTCTCTGGTCTTTTCTAGTCTTTGTTGCTTTTGGTCTTTTTTGTTTTGTTTTATCTTTTCTCCACTCGAAGTATCTCCCTTAAAATTTTTGGCAGGGCTGGTTTAGAGGTCATGGAATCCTTTAGTTTTTGTTAGTCTGAGAAACTCTTTTTTGTCTCCTTCTATTTTGAATGACAGTCTTTCTGGGTAAAGAAACTTGGATGCATATTTTTCCAATACAGCATGTTGAATATATCCTGCCACTCCATTCTGGCCTGCCAAGTCTCTGTGGATAGGTCTACTGCAAACCTTATCTATCTTCCCTTATAGGATAAGGATTTATTTGTTTCCCCCCTGCTGCTTTCATAATTCTTTCCTTTTCTGTGTATTTTGTAAATTTGACTATGATATGCCTTGGTGATGGCCAGTTTTAGATAAACCTAATGGGAATTTTCTGTGCTTCTTGGATTTTGATGTCTGTGTCCTTCCCCAGAAAAGGAATGTTTTCCACTATAATTTGCTCACATAAACCTTCTATCCCTTTTTCTCTCTCTTCATATTCTAGGACTCCTATTTGGGTGTTATGCCTTTTTAATAAGTCACTGAGTTCTCTAAGTCTTATATTGTGAACTTTTGCCGTTGTTTCCCTCTTTTTTTTTTCTGCTTCATTATTCTCTGTAATTTTATCTTCTATACCACTGATTCACTGCCCTACTTCATCCATTCTTGCCATCATAGCAGCCATTCAAGATGGCATTCATTCAAGATTGCATCTTGGTTATAGCATTTTTAATTTTGGCCTGACTAGATTTTATGTCCTTTATCTCCATAGAAAGGGATTCTCTGGTGTTATCAATGCTTTTTTCAACCCCAGCTAGTATTCTTATTATCGTGGTTCTAAATTCTAGTTCAGACATCTTGCTTATATCTGTATTAAGTCTGTGGCTGTCATTTCTTCCTGTTCTTTTTTGGGGGTGAATTCCTTCATTTTGTCACTTTGGAGGAAGAAAAAAATTAATTAAAATTAAAATTAAAAATCTGAACACAAAACAAAAAATCAAATAAAGGAAGCTAGGTCCTAGGTGTGTTTGGTCTGCTTGTTGAAAGAACCTGGTAGAATAGAGAAAAAAGGGAAAGAAAAAAAACAGGTAAGAAAAACTTTAAAAATAACATTTATATAATGAATGTTTATAGAATAAAAGAAAAGAAAATGAAATAGAATAAAAAATTTTAAAAATAAAAAATAAAGTGAAAAAAGAAACAAAAATATTTTTTTCCTTTCTGTATCCAAGAAAGAGGAAGAAAAGAGAAAAAGAAAAAATAAGGCAATTTAAGCAAAAACAGAAGCAAAGGAAATGAACAAATAAATGAACCAGCAAATAGAAGTTATATCCAGTTTCCCCTATAACTGAAATTATGAAGCACTCTGCAGTTCGTACACTAAGCAGATGGAGTGACTTGTGCTGGCTGGGCTTCTGGGTGATGTGCTTGAAAGGTGTGGTTGGGTGGGGCTTAGTGTAATGGCTCTATTATCTACTAGTGGCACTGCTTAGCTTACTGGTGTGGATCAGTGTGCCTGTCTGCACGTGTGTGGGCGAGAGAGGTGGGAATGGCTTCACCCAGCTCTCCAGTCTCTGGCACAGGAACTCTGTGCTCTCACAGACCTGTGATCAAGTACCCCTCCTTTTGTCCCCAGCCTGTTTCCACTCCTCGCCTCTACCCTGCCTGTGTCCAAGCTGTCTGCCTGCCGGGTTCACCTTCCTCCAGCGGGGGTTGTGTTTCAGAACCCCACACGAGAGACCCCTGTAGCTTGGACCTGCACCGACTCTCTGGGGGAGGTCTGGGGGAGGCTGTCTGGGGATTGTGCACACATATCTGCTGAGTTCTGAGACTCAAGTTATGCACATTGTTGTGTTAATCCTCAGATCAATTTCCTAGGTGTTCAAAATGCTTTGGTGCTGATCTAACTGGATTTCAGGGAGGAGACAAGCTCAGTGTCTCTATGCTGCTCTGCCATCTTAAGTCCTAGCTAACTTGTTTTTGTTTTTTTTTTTTTTAATTTTTTTTAACGTTTATTTATTTTTGAGACAGAGAGAGACAGAGCATGAACAGGGGAGGGCAAGAGAGAGGGAGACACAGAATTTTAAACAGGCTCCAGGCTCTGAGCTGTCAGCACAGAGCCCAACGCGGGGCTCGAACTCACGGACCATGAGATCATGACCTGGGCTGAAGTTGGATGCATAACTGACCAAGCCACCCAGGCGCCCCTAACTTGTTTTTGTTGATAGTGTGATAGATAAAGTCTTAAATGAGGTCTTCAGTTAGGACGAATATTTTAGAGGTGACAAAAAAGAAAATGCATGAGCAAAATCTATTGTTTTCATATTAATCAACCAAAAACTGACACTAATTTTAAAAATACTAAAGTTTATCCATAATGTATATTCAGCTAAAAAGCTATAAAACACAAAATCCCAAGCTAAGAACACAAAATTCCAAGCTAAGAAGTAATTAAGTGGTTACTAGCATTCAGAAAAAAGACAAAAGGAGATCAGTGATTGCACTCTCAAGATTTAGTTCACATGTTATTTGAATAAAAATTTCTGAATATTATTTTAGCTAAAAATTCAAAGATAATGTGAAGATTTTATTTCATTTGTATCAATACACTGCTTACTGAAAATAAAATTATTCTTTCAACTGTTGATTTTTTTAAGACTATAGTTTAGAGCAGTTTTAGGTTCACAGCAAAATTGAGGGGAAGGTACAGAGATGCCCCATCAACTTTCTTCCTCCGCATATGCATCATCACCCCCTCTATCAGTATTTTCCACCAGGGTGGTACATGAGTTACAACTGATAAACCTGTAATGGCACATCATTATCACCCAAAGACCATAGTTTACATTATGGTTTACTCTTGGTGCTGTATACCATTGACTTGTAAAATTTGAATTTGTTTAACTCATTTGAGATCCTGGTTTGCTGTTCACTATGTTTAATAATATGAACCTCTTGAGAAGCCTTTTGTCTCAGCTCTTTAAATGCTGAGTAAATAATATAGGATGTCTCCTGATGCAGCAACTTTACTGCAAATGGCAATATTTTTGGATTTAAAAGAGAATTTAAAGATTATGTAATCTAAATCATTACATAATTTAAGAATCTCTTTTATATAACACAACTTTAAGGTATAGCTATCTAGGCTTAATTTTTAATTCTTTAAATATAAACAATTAATTGTCTTTGTCTATGAGTAAAAGATGGAGACAGCATTATATTTTTCTAAGCTTCCTTTTTCTAGGTCTGTTCTTTGGAATAATGTAATGTTAATCTTACCCTATTTATATAATTATCTATCATCTGTCTCTCACATCATTTTTTTTTAATGTTTATTTATTTTGAGAGAGAGAGAGAGAAAGAGAGAGAAAGTGAGCAGTGGAGGGACAGAGAGAGAAGAGGGAGGGAGAGAATCCCAAGAAGGCTGTGCACTGTCAGGATTTGTGAGATTATGACCTGAGCAGAAATCAAGCATCGGATGCTTAAGTGACTGAGCCATTCAGGTTTCCCAAATCATCTTTGGATCTACGCATCCATCTATTATAATTCCTATGACAACAGATTTTTCCATAATGATTTTTACCATCCTGCCTCTTCTCTTTCTTTGATATTTTAGATCTTTGGAAATGAACGCTTATAATCCCTTTATCTATGTGAGAAAACCTCTTTTCCTGAATGCTTTGAGTGGATATTCTTTAGAGATATGTATGTAAAACACAATTAAGCCCTCTAAAATATAAAAAGAGTATTTAGTGTCATTTCTAGTAATTTCATAAGTCATCTATGTCTTCTGTAAGAACATGATTTAATCCTTGATATTATTCTTTTCCTAAACTTCTCTACTTGTTTATGGCTGATACCCTTGCAAGGTCTTTAATCTTGACAAAGATACCTGATTATAAAACTTAGCCTAAGAAGGTAAGAAGTGGGGAGGGGAACAACAACAACAAAAGCAGCTAAGAAGTGGGGTGCCTGGCTGGCTTAGTTGGTAGAGCATGTGACTTTTGGTGTTAGTGTTATAAATTCAAGTGCCATGTTGGGTATAGAGATTACTTAAAATTAATAATAATAATAATAATAATAATAATAATAATAAAGTAATAATAATGTTAAACTTAAAAAAAAAAGAGAAGAAAAGAACCTAACAAGTTGTTTTACACCTTTGACCAGGTATTCCAGACAAGGAATTACAGAAAAAATTCTTGGCTGCAATTTTTTTTTTCAAACTAGCCCAGAGGATACATGAATCCCCCACACTGCTAAAGTCCTTGCTCTTATGTTAATTTCAGTCTTATTTTATTCTTTTATAATAATTTCCTTCTTTTGTCTGCACTTAAATGCCACATCCATGATTTAATCTTTTAATGCAATAATTTCTAAATTTTTAAGGATTGTTGTAAGTTGATGGAATCACATGAATAAACTGCAATAATTTAGAAGTAATATATGTTGGGGCACCTGGTTGCTCAGTCGGTTAAGCATCTGACTTTGGCTCAGCTCATGATCTCATGGTTCATATTCAGGCCCTGCATCAGGCTCTGTGCTGACAGCTCAGAGTGCAGAGCCTGCTTTGGATTCTGTGTCTTCCTCTCTCTCTGCCCTTCCCCCCACTCATATTCTGTCTCTTGCTCTCTCCCCGCCCCCCATAAATAAATAAATAAGCATTAAGAAAAAAAGAAGTTATATATATTATCTCCTAGGGACTAAATGTTTGTGTCTTCCAAACCCTCCCCCACCCCAGCATGTGATTAAATTAAGAAGTGGGGCTTTTGTGAGAAAATTAGGATTAGATGAGGTCAAGAAAGTAGAGCCCTAATTAATGGAATTAGTGCCCTTATAAGATTCAGAAGAGAGCTTGCTTTCTCTCTCTGCTCCCTGCCGTCTGAGGATACAAGAAGTAGGCAGTCTGCAACCTGGAGTTCTCACCAGAATCTCACTATGCTGGTCACCTGATCTCAGACTTCCATCCTTTTTTAAGAAGTAAATTTCTCTTGTTTATAAACCACCCATTTTATCATATTTTGCTATAGCAGCCTGAGCTAATCAAGAAAGTATCCCAGACTATATCAGATTTCCTGTGCTTTGTAATGTTCATAATCTTACATCTATTTGCAGTTTGATATATTATAGTAAACTTTTATAATAAGCAATTTCTGAAGACACAATGAATGTGAGATTAATGAAAATTGGTGTCCCTGGTAAAGTATGTAGACCATAAGCAATGTATGTTTGGTAATTTTTACATTTTTATTTGATGCAAAAACATCAATGCACTGCTATTATCAGTGCCAATCACAAATATGTGTGTTTTCCTTTTTTATTTAGTGTCTTCATTTGTATATATAAATGCTTATCTAGAATATATTGAATGAGAGCATATTTTATAGATATGTATCAGTTATCAGGCAAAAGGTTAAAACTATATTGTTTTTAAAAAACATTCTAAGTTAAATTTATTTATTTTGGATCATTTTTTACTTTTGCATTTTTCATATTAAATGGGTCTTGATCCATTTTAATTTTTAAAAATTTTCAAAGTATCCCTGAAATAATTTAATGTAATACTCAGAAATTCCTTAAATCATTAATTGGCCAGAGAAAAACTTCACTCCTGCCAGACTTTCTTGAATCCAAATAATAGTTCAGGGAATATCTTCTACCAACCAACATATTGCTGAAGGGTGTCCACCTGCCAAACAGTGAAATGAAGTAACACATCTTGGCAAACTTTGAAAGGAGAAAAAGCTTCAAAAATTTGTAAATGTATTTTATTATTTGAAGATACTTGGCACCTGTCATTTTTGTGTTGTTTCCTTTTTTTGTAGAAAAGAAGTTTCTTCCATGTCTGACAGCTTTCTCAAGGTCAGTGGAGTGATTCTTTTTTTTAGAGTAGAATTTCACTTATTTTGATTTCTAAGGGGAAAAAAAAAAAATCAAGCCTCAGTGTATATGCTCAGAGATTTGTGCCAGGTCTATTATCCGGCCCCACTTCTCAGAGATCCTTAACTCTGCTGGCCCTGAACATGGTTTACCAATGACAATGGTGCCAGTGAACAGAACTGAGGTAAAGGAAATTGATTAAGTCTTGCAATTGGTAGAATAGGCTCCAGCTAGCACTGCAATAGGGTATATATCGAGGTATTTGGACTGAGATCAAATCTTAATATCAGGTCTTAATATCTTAAGACCTCTACGAAATGGCCTGGTCTGGAAGATTATGCAAAAATTTCTAGGATGAGGACTAACTTATGGGCATTTGAATGTTTGAGGTAGTGAGGTGAGAGGAAATCATAATTCATGAGCTATTTTCAAACCAGAGAAGTATTAGAATATGCAAATAAATGTATATGAATGAGAAAGAGTTTCATGTGATGTGAAATTTTGAAATGTGATTTTACAGTTTGACCTTAATTCAAGTATGTTTGTGTATGTGTATATTATATATATATAATATTATGTTATGTTATATTATATTATTTATATAACACACACACACAAATATATATAAACAAAGCATGTCTTTATTGTAAAATAAGAATGTCACTAACCTATATTTGGGATTTACATTTTTATTAATCCTTGGTTATAATGAAATTAGGTTAATAAGTGTTCTATAGCTTCTGGAGTGACATATTTGTAACAATGTAGGATCAGATGAGTAAACTGAGAATGATGAATATTCATTTTCAGGTGTTTTTCACTATTACATTAAAAAATATAATATTCCACCAAGTGGGTTATTACTGAAGTTCTTATGCTAAAAATTAATTAAATACTTAATAATGACATCTATCTGGTACTTTTGACATATATGAGTATCTTCAGTGGCCTCAAGATACAATCTGGAATTATCAAAACATGAAAAAAAATTATAGGACTAAAATACAGAGACATAGATACAAGTAAAGAAGCAACCTAAAACTGAGGTTATTTGGTTTGACACCTCTCTTGTCTAGTCTGATTGGTTTATATGTCATAATTATTTCTTATTGTTTCTTAAAAGATTATTACTGCAAATATCATAAAATGATAAATAACCCTAGAAATTCCCAATAGTAGAAGCAGACATGTTAAACATGGAATTGTTTTAAAAGTCTTTGGTTAAAGACCTTCTAGATATTGTGTGGAAACCAGCTCAGATCAGATCAGCAGACACAATTATGCTCATTTTTTTTTTTTTTTTTTACAAACTACATGTTTGCCGATGTCAGGTTGTAGCTTGAAAGTGACGATTGTGGAACTATTTACACCACAGAAATCGGCAAATGTTAAAATACCAGGCCTTTATTTTTTTCTTAATTTCTTTGAGTGTTGGCTATTAAATATTTTCCAGCATGCTAGCAGATCAGTGTAATAAATAAAAAAATGTTAACATTATGTAGAATCAGTTAAATATGTGTTTTATTTGTTGCTACATATGGGGTAAGGATATAAAGTTGCTTTTAGTTAAATACGTAAAGATGTCTACTAAAAGAGAAAGCATGAAACTTACTAACTGGTACAGTGTCAATAATGAGATGCTTTGCAAGTACTGCTTAAAATTTCCTCATGGCAAGGTAAGTTATATTTTAAGAAAACGAATGTAAATAAGTGTGAATTTAAGTTCCTTCATAAAAGTCTCTTTGGAGAAAACAAGTCATCAAACCTCGGTTTCATTTCCTCAACTTAAAGGTTATTTAATGAAAGTGTAGTCTTGGTAAGTGTACATGTTTTTATGAGACACTCTATCAGAATTATAGGTGAATAAAGTCTTTAATGATATAAACTGCAGTGCTAAAAGGATAAAAAGTAGATTGAAAGTTAAGATGAGTCAGATTTGGAAAACAAGTTAAAATGAAACTCAACCTACATTATGCTTATTTCTCAATATTTTATCATTTATATTATTTAAAGGACCATGATTATTCTGTTTCAATTTAATGCTTCAAATGTGTCCCTTTAAAACTTTGCTATTTTTGTTATTAAAACAATCTTCTAATATTTAATTAGAGAAGCAGGGTTTCTAATTATTTCTACTTAAATTTTATGTTTCAATCTAAACATGTTTTATGATTAAATTAAGCATGTATCTTCAGTGATATGTAGGTCACATACAACTTGCCTCTTTTAAACTTAAAGACCTAATACATTCTTTTATACTTTGTCCAGGAGTTTTGACATAAACTAATAAATTTCTAAATAAATTTTTAAAAAAATTTTTCAACTACCATTTGATTATATATACATGACTATTTCATATCTGTATTGAATTAACAAATCATTTCAAAAGATTTAAATAAGCAATGTATACAGTAATATATATTGTTTTATTATTTTGCTTGTAATTTAGACAAACTTAAGATTCTACCCTACTAGGGAAAAAAAAAAAAAAAAAAAGAGTAGACACCAGCCATAAAATCCATGGAATGGAGAACAGTCTTCATTGCCTGGGAAGAAGATTGGGATAACTCTGCTGAGTTAGAATAACGGGTAGTGATGTTCTCCATTGAAAGTGGTGTATTTTAAAGTACAAAACATCAACAGATCTCTCACCTTGGGACTAGGACACTTCCCCAATAGCATGAACCCTTTAAAATTGCAAAATTTAAATAAGGTGGAAAATTAATATAAATCTTTTGGATAAAATCCTAGATTTCCTAGATCTTCAAAAAAGCTATTATGAAGTACCTCCTAAAAATGAGTTGTCTTAGAGTTCAGAGGATAGAGTATTTGCCTAACAGCATTGTAGCAAAGATTAGAGAGCATGAATGGAAAGACAATAATTAAGAAGCAACAATCATTAGCTGCTTTCTTGATTTGCTTAGAATTTGTGATCTAAAGGAACATTTTCTCATATATCCATTATTGTTGTTCTCTAAATGCTATATTAATAGCATATTTATTTTAGATTCTGCTAGCTACAGTTGGACAAAGTTTTAATAAACTCAGATAAGAAAAGTGTAATGTTGAATTCCTCTGCAGCATTCCTGGCTAATTTCCCTCCACCTTTGCTTTCTTTTCCTGGCCTCAGAGTTCATTCCCTCCTAGCTCTGCCCTATAAATTAGAAGCACTTTTATCTGAAGCTGTCAACCCAGTCCTTCAAAGATTATTCTAAACTAGTCAGCCTTATCTATAGGGAGGGGCAAGGAGTGGCCTGGGGCACTAATGTTTTCAAAGGGCTCTCAGAGCATTGAGGCTGTAATGAGAGGGAGTCTTGTCAAATGTGCTCCAATTAAATGTTACAGACTTCCCCCAGGAACAGCTTCTTTCTTTTGGGAATTTAGTGCTGTTTGGTAACTTTATTCCTGGGGCTAACACAGTATTTTTTTTTTTTTTTTTTCCCCTGACATGACAGAAGAGAGTAAATCCAAAGGAAGATATTCTTTCCTATCTTGTCAGGACTCAGAAATTCACTGCCAACACAAGTCAGTTTGTGCTCAGGCGGCTTTCTTAGTAAATGATTCTAAGAAAAGTGAAAGCTTACACTTTGCTGTCAGCCTCAAGAGTTCCAGTCCTTACACTGACCTAGCCGACTTGTGTGACTCAAGAGACCCCTCAATGAGAGGGGCTGTGTTTACATTTATTCACAATTGACCACTCTTCTCCTACTGGCTTTAAAATATTGAAGCATACATAGAAATTCACACACACACACACACAAACTTGCTCCTAGAATTCATTAGATTTCCACACACTTAGTGAATTTCCACCAACGGTTGTAAATGATTTTAAAATGTATTTTAAATACGTAACCATACCTTTTCATTTGCTTAGAATTGCTAGTTGCAAGGAAGCCTAATTTTGATCAAGTACTTCACCCTCTCCATTTCTTCAGGCAACTGGAGAGTACTTAACTTATAAACAGCTAATTGTATTCATCTTAAGATACAACTGAAGTGAAATATAGCCTATTTTCTTAACTTTATGTAATGGCAGTAATAGAAGTTGCAAACCACATTTTATTCCTAATTATAGAATTTGACAGTATCCTTAGAAAATCAAAAAATTAGAACAGTAAAATGTTCATATAAGAAATATCAGAGTTCCAGTAATATGTCAGAGCGTTAAAAACATGCTTAAAATATCGTAATTCATAACGTAATATTTTTAAAATACATTTTAATCTAAAGGTAAAAAATACCTGAAATGTAATCCTGTTTTTATTTTTTATTTATTTTTTAAATGTTTATTTATTTACTTTGAGAGAGAGAGAGAGACAGAACAAGAGAACGAGCAGGGAAAGGGCAGAGAGAGAGAGAGTGAGAGGATACAAAGCAGGCTCTGCACGGACAGCCCTGACTCAGGGTTTGAATCCAAGAACACTGTGAGGCCATGACCTGAGCAGAAATCAAGAGTTGAATGCTTAACCAACTGAGCCACCCAGGTGCCCTACAAGCTCAGTCTTTATTGGCTAATTTAAAGTGGAAGAGTAGGAATTAGGGCATGGGAAGGAAGGAAGCAGGGCCACTCAAGCAGCTATCTAAATTTTCTAAAGCTTTCTAAGGGGGTACTTCAAGAGTGGAGGCAGCCTAATTTCTTATCTGGATATTTTGCTAGTAGCTGTATCACACAGCGGGCAGTATTTTTATTCAAGATGGATGTCCTTGAAATGGATGCCTGGCAATCAAAAGCATGATGTCAGGCACCTACACTGTGGGCAGCTTTTCTCTCTGTTCCATATGGATTGACACTGGGCTGACATAGAAGGCTGAAATATTCAAGGTGATATCATTACTCATCTGTTTTTTACTCAATTGGAATGACTAGAACAGTCCAGGGCTGGTCAGACATCTCTTTCTCTTTTTCCCACCTGGCCTCCCTATGTGGCTAGCTTGGGCTTTCACACAGCATGATGGTCTCACAATTTCTTACATGCTAACTCCAGAGCACAAAGGTGGACACTACCAAGCATTTTAAATGCTTGTTCATAAAAGTTCCAGAATGCTACTTCCTTTTAATTCTGTTGGTCCTAGTAGTCACAAGGTGACTCATTCAAAAGATGAAATAGACTTCATCTCTTGATTAGAGAACATTAAGGTAACATTGCAAAAGAGCACATGGAATGGGAGTTGTATCATTTTAGGACACATGGTCTGCCAAACTCTTGAAGATTGATTTCTATGAAAGATGACAATTCATTCTAGCATAACCAAGAGTTAAATGTGATAAATATGCTAAAGAGAGAAATATGAGTCACTGATAAAACCTGAATTGTTGAGGGAAAAGTCAGAGTACAAGATGGAGTTTCTCATTAAGATTTCTCTAAGTTCCAGGGGTGCCTGGGTGGCTCGGTTGGTTAAGCACCCAACTTCGGCTCAGGCTGTGATCTCTCAGTTCTTGAGTTTGAGCCCCGCGTTGGGCTCTGTGCCGACAGCTGGGAGCCTGGAACTTGCTTCAAATTCTGTGTCTCCTGCTCTCTCTGACCCTCCCCTGCTTGTGCTCTGTCTCTCTCTCTCTCTTGCAAAAATAAATAAACATTTAAAAAAATTTTTAAAAAGGATTTCTCTAAGTTCTATATCCATCTCTTCTTAGACTCATATTTATATTGTGGATTAAGGGGGTAAAATATAAGTAAAATTATTTTAATAGTACTGCTTCATTAAAAATCCTGTAAGACAAAAAAAAAAAAAAAAAAGAAATCCCATAAGGCATACCATCACAAGTAGTACTGCTTTGGTATTCTTGTGGAAAAAATATTAATAACAAAGTGGAAGATAAGTATCTTTCCCCCTAGTACAACTTCTACAATTCAACAATTCCTAATAGCACCCCTCCCATTTAGGTAAAACCAAGACTCTAACTGATAGCTGGCAGAAATGGATAATTTAGTGGACATGGTGAATGAAGGTAGAGGAATCGGCATCCACATCCACAATCTTTCCACTGTGATATAGTTTCCTATACTACATAGGTTAGTTTATATTTCCCAGAGTCTGGGAAATATCTAGAGATATTCAAGTGAGTCAGGTGTAAATATAAATAATTCCATAAGGCAGAAAGAGGCAAGGACCATCTTGCTGTCCTTTTTTTCTTTTTTCTTTTTTTTTTAATCCCCCTGCTCATTTGCAGGCATGAAGATATTAGGCATTTTTACAACAGCCTTCCAGTGTACAGTCACTGGCTTTGCCGATGTTGAAAGTCTTTGCAGTGGCACAATGTTTATCTGATCTATGGCTCATACCTAGACATCATATAATTGAAATCAAGAGTTCCAGTGCCGGGGATAGTTTCCTGATTCCTACCTTCCTGCATAGGGTTAGTCTAGAATCCACCCATCTAGTTCTTCTAATAATGTTGCTAATATCTAATCCCTTGATAGTAAATTATTTGCTGCTTGAAACTGTTGAAATGTTTTTTTCCTTCCTGTAGTCAAATTCTGCCTAAGATAGCCAGTATCATGTGTGTCGATGGGGAAAGGGAGTTCTCTTACCTGGTGACCCAGTACCATGCAAGAACAGCAAGCATGGCACCCAGCAGGGTCAGCTGTCCTTGTGAAGTGAAGCAAAAATAGTCAAGGAAAGCCACTGGGGTTTTGTAGGGTAGCTGACCAGATTTCCCCTTAAACACCTATGAGATAACTGAGAGAGATTTTAACAGAAAAATTTAAGAGACTACAAAAGAGTACACAACTACCAGTTGTATAAAGTTCTGTCTTTCTTGAATAAGTGCTTTTGGATTAATTCTGAGAAGCAGATGGAAAAGTTGGCATTTAGGACTGGTTCAATATTTTTTTAATAACTTTATTGAAATGTTGATGTATAATTTGTATATTAGAATATACACCTCAATAAATTTTCATGTAAGTATAATACATTGAAACCATCACCTACATCCAAATAATGAATATATCCATCATCCATAGTGTTTTTCTCATGACCTTTGGAAACTCTCCCTCATGTCTTCCTTGTGTCTGTTCTCAGCCCTCTACTCCACCTCTAGCATCAACACCAGCAACAACTGATCTGCTGTCACTTTAGATTAGTTTGCAATTTTAGAACATGTTTTATTTGTTTTTGAGAGAGAGAGAAAGAAGGAGAGCGCATGAATGAGAAAGGGGTGGGGAAGGGGGGCGGCAGTAGAGGATCCAAAGCAGGCTCTGCAGTGACAGAAGGGAGCCTAATTTGGGGCTTGAACTCGTGAACTGTGAGATTATGACAAGAGCCAAAGTCAGACACAATGGACTGAGCCACCCTGGTGCCCCTGCAATTTTTAGAATTTATATTCTTAGTATCATACAGTACCTACTTTTCTTTTCCTCTGCTTCTTCCACTTGGCATAATTAATTTGAAATTCATCCTTGTCGATTGTCTATATTAATAGTTCAATTATTTTTATTGATGAGTAGTATTCTACTATGTAGATGTACTACAGTATATTTATTCATTCATTGGTTGAATTTGGGTTATTTCCAGTATGAGACTATTATAAATAAAGCTGCTGGGAATATTCATGTACATGTACTTATATGTATACCCTTTTATTTATCTTGTATAATTATCTAAAAGTGAAATAGTTAGATAATATAATAGGTATTTGCGTTCCTATTCACAGCTTGAGTTTTACCAAATTATATTCCCACTAAATATTTCACTTTTAAAAATATATAAAGTGAAATCCGACTACTACTGATCTAACATATTTTTCATTTATGTGCTCATACACATATTTGATACACATACAAATGTGTCTTTATAATTAATATAAATAAAAAGCTATATACATTTTACCAATATGGTATGCAGCTTATTATTTATGTTTTCATGTCAATAAAATAAGATTATTGGGGCACCAGGGGGGCTCAGTCAGTTGAGCATCTGAATCTTGACTTCAGCTCAGGTCATGATCTCAAGATCATGAGGTAGAGTTCCGTGTTGGGCTCAGTACTAGGCATGGAACCTGCTTGGGATTTTCTCTCTCTCTCTTCCTCTGTCTCTATCTCTCCGCCACCCCACTCCCCACTGCCCTTACCCCCACGCACGCACAAAGGGGAAAAAAAAGAAATATTTACTGTAATCTGTTTTCAGGCTGTATTTCATTACATATTCTCATCAAACACTACAAGATAAAATTATTTTGTTTCCCATGGTTGACTTATCAATTGGATTTCAAATATTTAATTCACGATTTTGGATGACTGTAAGCTATGGCTTAATATACAATGATGTATGAGACATAGGGATTATGATATCATCGTGTTCACCTTATTAACAGAGCTGCTTAGGTCCCCACAGTGGGAAATGGATTTAGTGATGGAAAATATTATACTTTACTGAGAGCAGAATGGAGAAATAAATGCATATAGGACAAAGGCTAGGAAGCAGTTTGTTAGTGCTATTTAAAATAAAAACTTTTTATTTATTATCATATAGTCACTGGCATTTCCTTTTCTTTGTGGAAACTTTTAATGATTTTAGATAAAAATGTAAACAATATATTACATAAGTTTTTCAAATCTCTGAATTTTTTCAAGTAATTTAATACCAACATTAGAATATTCTTATATTTTAATTTTAGTCCTTTTACTTATTGCCATCTGGTTTGATTTTTTTTTAAATAAAAATAAGAAAGAGAGGAGCCAAAGATGGAAGGAAGGAAAAAATTAAAAAATAAAACTGGTAAGTGTTGCTTCTTATATCTAAAATAACCACAGGGGCACCTGGGTGGCTCAGTTGGTTAAGCAATTTGACTCTCAGACTTATTCTCAGGATTGTGATATCAAGCCCATGTGGAGCCTACTTTAAAAAATAATGATAATAAAATAAAATTACTAAAGTGTCCATTATTCTTAGTGGAAAAAAAATATTTAATAAAATCCATAACAAAAGCAACAGTAGTCCAAAAATGCAATTATATTAGTTATTACATTTAACCCTGATTATAACAGAAAATATTCTACCTTTCAACATGATTTCTCAACCAGGATTTGCCTACTCAATGAAAATCAATTGTGTAATAGTACATTTACCATATTGATTAGCTGTAGAGTTATGCTAAAAAAAAGAACATGCATTCATAGAGTTACTGTGTTATGATCTTTTCATTAGACCAACTCCTGCAGAATGTGCCAGAAAGCACAGCATCCTTGAGTAGTCTGTTATTTTGTATATAAGGCAGACAGTGACTTCAAGATCATTTTCCTCTCTTACAGAAATAAGAGGGTCTGTGGATTTAATCCACATTTCTGAAGTTCAGATCTCTCATTTTACAAGTGATAATAATGTCTCCATTTGTCTGTGTCGCAAAGATAATCAGAGAATCAAGTCAAATGAGATCATTGAAGTAAAAGTACTTGGTTAACTTTCAAACCACTATAAAAATATGTTATGATTTAGGGACATTGTCAGGTTTTATGTATGATTTTCTGCTTTTGAAAAGGCTAGTGTAAGGTTACAATTCAATTTTTAGAATTGAATTACACATGCAGATAGAGACATGAGTGCCATTCTCAGTACATCTCTTATATTAGCCCTTTATTATAGTTGTCAGTTTTATCTTGATGGTCAGTAATAAATGTAATTTTTTAAAGTAATACAATACTAAGTAACTTTGTTCTTACCAAGAATTAGCCTTTCAGCTAGCATTGTATTTGCTATAACTCTGATTTGGGGCTTTGGGTAGTGTTATCTAATCAGAAATATTCCAAATATAAGGTGGCTTTTTAAAAAGAGTATTGTATTTTATGACAAATGCACAGAAGAGGAAAATTAAAAGTTGAATTATCAGGAGATTTTTGAGAAGAAGTCATGGTTGGAATAACTTAGACATTAAGAAAAATCAATGCTAGCTTTTACCTTTCCCTCAGGTTATCAAATTAAATAGGTTTTTACTTACATTTTAATAATCAGAGATGTGTCAAGTACATAATATTAACAGATTGGGAAAAATGGTTGCATTTTTTTTCAGGCTTTTTGTTGCTGTTGTTTTTGTTCCTTTGAGAAGTCACATACCTAAAAATGTCTTAATTTTGTTTCTAACCTCATGGTAAAAGTAGATATCCTGAAAATTCTACAATAAAATAACACTTATATATGTTGATAAAATATGTTTGTAAAAATTGTCTAAAATGCATAGCTAAGAAGAAAATAACAAACCCCAGGGGTTAAATGAGAGAGGTAGAGTGAGAGAGAGAGAGAGAGAAAGAGAGAAATAGAAAGGGAAGATAAGAGAAGAGAGGAGACAAGAAGAAAAGAAAGAAGGAAGGGAGGAAGGAAGGAAGGACGGAAGGAAAGAATATTATAAAGGAAATTTAGTAATGTTGTTAAATATTAGGGTCACAAATGAAATCCCCATGAGTCACCAACAAAATGTAATTGGAAGTGGCAACAAAAGCATAAGGGACCTAAGAATAAATCTAATAAAAGATGTGCATTACTTTATGTAAAAGTAAATTTTTATTGAATGATTATAATAGAACTGAATAAAAGGAGAAATGTAGATTCATGGGTATAAAGATATAATGTAATAAAGCAATCAATAAATTCAATTATTTTTCCATTAAAAATCCCAACTAATTCACGTTTGTGTGTGTGCATATTTGTATGTGAGAAACTAGATAAACATAATGTAAGTACATGGAAGAACAAAGAGCTAACAGCTGCTGTTTTCAATTAGGTTCTTCAGAAGAATTTATTGTAGAGTAGGTATGCTTGTGCAATTGATTTTATAAAGAACACATGCCAAGAAGATACTAGTAAGAGACAAGGAGGGAGCCAAGCAAGACCATGATTCAGACCAAGTACCATAATAGATTTAGACTGGTTCCATACAAAAACTCTAAAGTAAACTAGTTCAAAGTTGTTCTATTATAATACAGTGGATGTTCTCTCATACTTCTGTACTAGTGCATTATTGGTTAGGGGCTAATTCTAGCCTTCTGTTTATGGACAAATCCGGGTTTAGTAGCACAAAGATATTAGGCCAAAAATTTATCTAAACTGAGGGATATATAAAATAGTTAAAAAGGAACCCCCACAATGTGTACACTATTTGTCAAAATAATTTTTAAGAACAAGATGGAAGGTATTTGTCTTGCCAGTCACCAAGAATTACAAAAATAGTGCAATTTATACGTTGTATTTGTGGAAAAAGAGAAAAATAGACCAGAGGACCAGAAACAAATCAGTGAATATTTGATAACTTGAGGGCTCCTGAGTGGCTCAGTCAGTGAGTGTCTGACTCTTGGTTTTGGCTCGGGTCATGATCCTGGGGTTGTGGGATTGAGCTCCACGTCAGGCCTTGTGCTGAGTGTGGGGGCTGCTTAAGACTCTCTCTCTCTCTCTCTCTCTCTCTCTTTTAAATTAAAATTAAAAAAATTAAAAATGAATATTTTATGACTTGAAATTATAAGAAAGATGTCTTTGCAAAATTAAGAGGAACAACAATGGATTAAATGGTGTTGGGACAAATATCTGTCACATAAATAAAATACAGGTAGATTTCTCTTTCTTATTTATTTATCTATTAAATTATTATACCACAGGAATTTTAGAAGAAAACATAAAATAGGTTTTTAGTTAGGAAAATATTTCCTAAACAAGGCCTTGAAAGCAAAATCTCACAAAAATTCTAATAAACTACATTAACTACTTTTTTTTTTGGTTTTCTGACTGTATGTAGATAAGTAAATAGTGGAAATACAAGGCAAAAATATAGGTGGAGAAGAGCTTTGCAGTGTAACCAAAGAAGGACTAAATAGCTAATAATTAAAACATACTTAACCTCACTAGTAATCAAAGAGACAGCACCTTTTCTCCCCTCAAAAAAGGGAAAATAAAGAAAGGTAAACAATCATGAAGTCATTATTTTTACTGACTATACCTAGAGTTGTTAGAGATATGAAAATAAAACAGATTTTCTTATATGTGTTGAAGAAAACTTGTTTGAACATTTTGTAGACCATATGAAATAATAAAGTTGAATATGAATATACAAAAAAAAGAGAGAGGGAGAGAGAAAACGAATGTACCCATGATATAGTCGTATCACTTCTAGAAGCATAGTACTTTTATAGAGTAGTACTACTCTGGTATACTAATATTGTTGAGGCCTCAACACAGCCTGTTCCAAAGATGTCACCTGAGGATGTTGGTCTTGTCAGGAGAAAGGACAGACAAAATAGAGTGGATGAGCAGCACAACTGGAAAATTTATTAAAGTGAAGGTACACTCTTGAGACATGAGAGTGGGTTAGCTCAAGGGTTTGGGTTTTATTGACCATGTTAACAAGAGGGTGGAATATCATTACCCAAATGGGATTTCTTGGAAGCAGGGTTTCATGCTTTTTCTTCTTTCTTTGGTGGGGGGTTTCATCTCATGGCACCTACCATCTTGGGTCTGTCTGGTTTGATCAGGCTCCTTGTGCTTTTTTTGGAGCACTGCCAGGACAGACGTCTGACTTTCCAGATAACTGACCATGACTTCCTCTTTGCTCGCCTCCAAGCTCCCTATTAGAACCTAACTGAACTGCCTACTCTAACAGAACTTGTTAGAAAACCTCCAAATATCATAGTTACTAGCTATATATGACTGTTTAAATTTACATTTATATAAACTAAAGTAAAAATTCAGTTATTCTGTCACACTAGCTGTATTTTAAGTGTTCAGTGGCCACATATGGCTAGTGGCTACTGTTTTGGACAACACTGATATAGAAAATTTTATTATTACAGAAAATTCCATTAGCACTGCCCTAGAGAAGCCCTCATATGTATGCACAATGATATTGAAAAGAAGTATTTATTGCAGAACTAGACAACAAATAATTGGAAGCAAATACCATCAAGAGGAAAATTAATTATGTATATCTGTAAAATGAAATATATCAGTGGAAGTAAATTATATAGAACTACATGTATCTATGAATACATGGATAAATCACATAAAGTTAAT
Source organism: Acinonyx jubatus (assembly GCF_027475565.1). Taxonomy (NCBI): domain Eukaryota; kingdom Metazoa; phylum Chordata; class Mammalia; order Carnivora; family Felidae; genus Acinonyx; species Acinonyx jubatus. Next base: position 60,261,830 of record NC_069380.1, read on the forward strand.
AGGTGAAATAAATAAATATCATGGATCTGACAATTTGTTGAAATTCTCAGTCATTACTGTTTCAAATATTCTTTCTCTTTTTCTTCTGGTATTTTCATTACACATACATTGCTTGTTTTATAGTTGTCCCACAATCCTTGGGTACTCTGTTCTGGTTGTTGTTGTTTTTTTTCTTCTTTTCTTTTTAGTGTTTGTTCCCTTTTTAGTTTTGGAAGTTTTTATTGAGATATCCTCAAGCTCAGAGATTCTTTCCTTAACTGTGTCCAGTTTATTGGTAAGCTCATCAAAGGCATTCTTCAATTATGTTTAGTGGTTTTTATCTCTAGCATTTATTTTTGTCTTAGGGTTTCCACCTGTTTGCTTATGTTATCTGTCTGTTCTTGCATGCTGCCTACTTTATTCACTAGAGCCTTAGCATATTAATCATAGTTGGTTTTAATTCCCAGTGTCATAATTCCAATGACTCTGCCATGTCTGGTTCTGATGCTTGCTCTTTGTCTTCAAAATGTGCTTCTTTTTGTGCACCATGTAATTTTTTTTTTCTTGATAGTGAAACATGATGTAATAGGTAAAAAGAACTGCTGTAAATAGACCTTTAGTAATGTGGTGGGGAGATGTGGGAGCAGGAGAAGCATGCTATAGTCCTATGATTAGGTCTCAGGCTTTTAGTGAGCCTGTGCCTCTGTACTGTGAACTTCACAAATGTTACTCTGGAGTTTTTGTTTGATTGGTTGGTTTTGGATTTTGTTTTCTTTTTTCTTTTATTTCTTCCTTTCCTCTCTCCTTAGGTGGGATGGGATGGCTACAGTGAGTTGGAGTTTTTCCCCTTCGCCCAGGTTAATTAGGCTCTGATAATACCTGAACAGGTTGGGCCTCCAGTTAATTAGTTTTTCCTGAGGATAGACCTTAAGAACATAGTGCTCTGGTATATTTGAAAATGGTTCTTTTATCCCTCCTCCCTGCTGACAGCATGAGGGGATTTTTCTCAGATATTACTGTATGGGCCTGGTTAAACTCCTAGAGGTAAATCTAACAATATTGTGGGTAACTGTCCCCCCCACCCCCACTCCCAGCCATGACCGAATCCACCTGGAGTTCTTTTTTTATTATTGTTTATTTATTTATTTTGAGAGAGAGACAGACAGACAGACAGGTAGAAAGTGAGGGAGAGAGGGAATCTCAAATAGGCTCTACGGTGTCAGTGCAGAGACCGACCCGGGGCTCAATCTCACAAATGGTGGGATCATGACCTGAGCCTATATCAGAAGTCAGACACTTAATTAACTGAGCCACCCAGGTGCTCCCACCTGGAGTTCTTAACTCAGCTTTGCTCACACTGGGTCTCCAGCAATTTGTCAATTACAGTTCAAGGTTTTCTCCTTGGTCTCGGTTCCCTAAATGGTCTCTGCTCATGAGTTTCTGTGCCCGTAAGTTGTTATTCTCTGTATTCACCTGCCTCTTCCATCTTGGGAGGAGTGATTTGCCCTGTATCCTCCCCTCTCTTATGTATCCTAGAAGAGTTGTTTTTTCAGTCTGTTCAGCTTATACTTGTTAGGACTTCATGTTCCAAAGGACTTCCAAAGTCCTTATATGAGGAACCCAACAACACGTGGGGGCATAATGTTAAGGTATTATATTTACATGACAGGTAAAATATGCAAAATAGTAGATATTGTTTATGGATATAATAATAATATTTTTAATTATATGTTTAAAGACATGCATGAAAACTGCAAATTTAGGAGAGTAACTCTGGTAAGGGTGAAATATGTAAATAGAGTATAAAATTAGTTAGGGCCACACAAGTTTCTTCCTTAGATCATGTTTGATCAATCATGTAATCATGGAAAAGTCTCTTCCAGTGTTCAGAGAAAGCCTTCCAATGTGTATAGAAAGATCATTTAATTTCTTACTGTTTCTAATTTGATTTTGGTGACATATAATCATTTTAAAAACAAAAATCTGAGTCAATCAGCCTTTTAACTCTGAAATTGACGAGGCAATCTGCTAAAACAGAAGGGAGGTGAAGGATACAAAAGGGAAAACCACTTCTCAATTCATTTATTTACTATTTACTACTCATTCATTTACTTTTTACATACTAATATATAATAGTATTTACTAGGTTCTATGCACTAGGAAAATGAAATTTTAAATTAAGGCCTTTATTTCCAGAAACAGCCCTATTAGTCAGTCATATCTTCATTTTGCCAATGAGAACATGGAGAAATAATAATCTACCATTTACTGAGTGTTTAATTTGTACTAGTCAGTGATATAATTGCTTAAACATGTTAATCTTCACAGCAATGATATAGGTAGAAACTAGAATCATTCACATTTTATATGTGAAACTATGTGGCAGATATATATTAAGAAACTTGTCCAAGGTCATACAATTTAGAGATTTAGTATTCAATCCTAGACAGTCTGGCTTTAGTACTTGTTCTCTTAAACACAATGTTATAGCTGCTTCTAGAAGTGAGAACCAGGAATCAATCTTAGTATGCCTAGCTGCCAAGCCCCATTTTCTAAATATTGCACTATACTGTCAATAGTCTTTTTCCTATAATGGCAGATTAGGTTGTTTCTGACCTGTGCTTCCCCTTGAAAATCTGAGCAAAACACTTTTAAATATTTATTTAAATGTTTTGGGAAGGTGCCAAGGCAGTAAGGAATTGCATTACAAGGCATTATTAAGGAAAGAAAAGAAGCCAGAAATTCCGGCCTTTAAATCTTGGGGTATATGCAGATTTAAAAATATGGTGCCTAAGAGAGCCTACACAGAACTTTTAACAGACTCATTGGGTGGAGGGAAAAATTGGAATCCATTACTTTCAAGTGGGACACAAAAGATCTTAAGAATAAACCAAAGGGACAGTGATTAACCATAAATGTTCCAAATTTGAATTACCTCAATACCTAATTAGATTGATGTTATCTGCTAGCTGCCTGACAGAAGCAAAAGTAAATCCTTTCTAAACTAAGATCAGTACAAGAGAACATAGCATGTGGTGAAAGGTCTAACATAATTGTAATTCAAATCCCAGATAAATTATGGAAAAGATAATAGGGTAGAAGAAATAGTTAAAATGTTAATGACTGATAATTTATTAAACTAAAGCCTTCAAAGTAGAGTCTAAAGATCTAAGGACCCCATCCAGGATAAATTCAAATAAAAGTATACTTAGTTCCATTAAGTAAAAACTGGTGAAAGACAAAATGAAAATCTTAAAATCAACTGGAGGAGGTATAAACACCCTATATTACCTTCAAAGAAACCAAAATAAGACTGGTAGTTAACTTTTAACAGAAACAAAGGAAGACAGAGATCAATGTCTGTGTATAAAATGTTGAAGGTTAGTAACTGCCAACCTAAAAGTCTATATCTAGTTAAAATATCCTTTGACAAATAAGCCTACTGAAGTCATTTTCAGACAAAAACTGAGATAATTTGTTACAAGCAGGCCTATGTAAAAGTAAATAACAAAAGATGTTTAGGCATGAAAAGTAGCCTTCTGTGCAAATGTTCCTGATTTGAAAAGTGTGGGACCTTAAGATCAGGACTGGAAACATCTTGGTAGATGCCCTGGGAAACCTTGTATCCCCAATCTCCAAAGAACACTAAGCCTTTGTGGACTCAGTTTTTGAGTACAAGCTAAAATATAGACTCTTCCTACCCTAGAGTCCCACTCAGGTGTGGCCCTAAAAGACAGAAGAGAGGTGAGAAAAGAAAAGTTTCCAATGGGCAGAGATTTGGGTAGTATTGTCGTTATCCATGTTTTGTTGGTGTGTTAAAAGAGAAGTATCTCTAAGTAATATATATAAAGAGTCATTGGTTTGGATAGTTGGTGAGGTGGTTGGAAGGGAAATATTGGAAGATCAGAGAGAAAGTGGTCTGGGGAAGAGGCATGGGGTTGAAACTTTAAGATAATGCTTGAGTAGGAGCTAAGAAGGCAGAGTAGTAGGAGGACCATACACTTGCCTAGTCTCTCAGACACGGCTAGATAAATATCAAATCATTCTGAATGCCCAAGAAATTGATCTGAGGACTAACAGAACAGAAAAGAAGCCACGTTGTGGAAGGTAGGAGGTGAGGAGACCTGATTTGGGGGGAGAAATGGATCATGGGTGCTGTGGAGGGGAGGGAGTCCTGGGCACAGAGAGAGGTGAAAGCACAGAGAGAGGAGCACACAGGGAATAGCACAAGGAAAATACTTCCCCAAAGCCATTGCCTGGGAAAACAAGTGGGGGTGATTTTTGTGAGTTTTTACAACCAGCGAGGCTCAAAGACTGGAATTTTAGAGGTCCAGGGTATGGCCATTGTGGAGCCCTGAGGACACTGCAGTGCTGCTGTGGAGAAGGAAAGCAGATAGTGCTGGACACAAACAGCATTATCTGAGGATCCCATAGGACTGAAAAAGATGATTCCCTTTTCTTGGAGGGCACCTGGGAGAGGTGGCATTGCCCTTTTGGGGACAAAAGAGCCTACGGGTGCCATTTTCCCTCCCCTGCCCTTCAGCATAAATTAACTTTGGCAAGCAGCACAGCACCAACACTGGCAGCCTAAACTGCTTACACCAAGACCCAACTCCCTGCATTTCACAGGTGTTGCTTTTCTCAAGCAAGTGTGCCTGAGAACCACAGCAGCAGACTTCTTTCCTAGAAGACCAGTATAAACCCCTTCCTTTTCCCCTCACACACCACATCTACTGACCATAGAGTTCTGCAAAGCTGCAGCTCTAGTGGAAATAGAATCAGGTCTCTTTTAATAAGAAGACCAGTGCACATGTAGTTAAAACTTGCCACACTCTGGCCAAGGCCCAAACACTCCCCACTGCAGGCAAGGAAAAACTCTGCAGAGAACTGACCTGAGGGAAAGAGCAGCCAAAACACAGCAGTAGAGTGAATACAGCATACACCAGAAACACTTTCTGGAATGCCAGACTTTGGGCATTGTATATTCTCTACTTCAAAAAGCCATTACTCTCAGGAACAAGAAATATAACAGGGTTTCCTAAGACACAGAAGAAGATAGAGACCTAGACCTAATGCCAAGAAGGAATTCATCCCAAAAGAAAGAGCAAGACAAGGTCGTGGCCAGGGATCTAATTGAAACAGTTATAATTGATATGCCTGATTAAGAATTTAAAACAACAATTGTAAGGATACTAGATGGGCTTGAGGAAAGCATAGAAGACACCAGGGGCTCCCTTACCACAGAGATCAAAGAACTAAAAACTAGGCAGGCCAAAATGAAAAATGTAATAACTGAGATTTGAAACCAATAGGATGTAATGACACAGGATGGAGGAAGCAGAGGAATAAATAAGTAATATAGAAGATAAAATTATGAAAGAATAATAAAGCTAAAAAGAAGGAAAGAAAAATATTGGATTGGGAATATATATCTAGGGAACCCAATAACTCCATTAAGTGTAAAAACATTCATATCATAGGAGTCTCCTCTTCCCCAGGAGAGGGAAAGAGGGCAGAAGGTTTATTTGAGGAAATTATTGCTGAAAACTTCACTAATCTGGGGAAAGAAACAGACATCCAAGTCCAGGAGGCACAGAGAACTTCCATCAAAATCAATAAAAGCAGGCCAACACCAAGACATATCATAGAGTTAAATATATAATTTAAAATTTTCAAAATAGAGTTAAAAAATACTAGAAGCAGTATGACAAAATAAGTCCCTAACTTATAAGGGAAGACAAATAAAGTTAGCAGCAGATCTCTCCACAGAAACTTGGCAGGCAAGAAGGGAGTGGCATGATATATTCAAAATGCTGAATGGGAAAAATATGCAGTCAAGAATACTCTATCCAGCAAGGCTATCATTTAGAATAGGAGAGATACAGAGTTTCCCAGACAAACAAAAACCGAAGGAGCTTGTGACCACTAAACCAGTCCTGCAAGAAATATTAAAGGGGATTCTTTCAGTGGGATAGAAACCAAAAGTGACAAGACTAGAAAGGAACAGAGAAAATCTCCAGAAGCACTGACAAAACAAGTAATAAAATGGCATTAAATTCATATCTTTCAATAATAACTCTGAATGTAAATGGACTAAATGCTCCAACCAAAGGACATAGGGTGTCAGAATGTATTAAAAACAAAAAACAAAAAACAAGACCCATCTATATGTTTCCTACAAGGGACTCATTTTAGACCTAAAGACACCTGAAGATTGAAAGGAGATGGAGAAATACTTACCATTAAGTACATGCCAGAAGAAAACTAAGGTAGCAATACTTAAATCAGACAAACTAGATTTTAAACCAAAGACTATAACAAGAGTTGAAGAAGGGCACTACATCATAATTAAGGGGCCTATCCAACAAGATGATCTAACAATTATAAATACTTATGCCCCCAACTGGAAAACACCCAAATATTTAAAACAATAACAAATATAAAGAGGAGCACCTGGGTGGCTCAGTCAGTTAAGCGTCTGACATTGGCTCAGGTCATGATCTCACGGTTTGTGGGTTCAAGCCTCACATCAGGCTTTGTGCTGACAGCTCACAGCCTGGAGCCTGCTTTGGATTCTGTGTCTCCTGCTCTCTCTGCCCCTCCTCCACCCCACTTGTGCTGTCTCTCTCTCCCCCCCGCCAAAAAATAAAAATAAACATTAAAAAAAGAACAAACATATGGGAACTTATTGCTAATAATGCAATAATAGGAGACTTTAGCATAACACTTACAACAATGGACAGATTATCTAAGCAGAAAAGCAACAAGGAAGTAATGGCTTTGAATGACACACTGGACCAGATTGACTTAACAGGTATATGCAGAACATTTCATCCTAGGGCAGCAGAATGCACATTCTTTGCAAGTGCATATGGGACATTCTCCAGAATAGAGCACATACTCCTTCACAAATCAGCCCCCAACAAGTCCAAAAATATTGAGATTATACCATGCATATTTTCCAATCACAATGCTATGAAACTTGAAGTCATCCACAAGAAAAAATTTGGAAAGCCCTCAAGTACATGAAGTCTAAAGCACAACCTCCTAAAGAATGGATTAGTCAACCAGGAAATGAGCAGAAAAAAAAAAAATACATGGAAACAAATGAAAACACAATGGTCCAAAACTTTTGGGATGCAGTAAAAGCAGCAATCAGCAGGAATTATATAGCAGTTCAGGCTAATCTCACAAAGCAAGAAAAATCTCAAATATGTAACCTAACCTGACACATAAAGGAGCTAGAAAAGGAACAGCAAATGAAGAAGCCTAAAGCCAGCAGAGCAGAAATAAATGATATAGAAACAACAATAACAAAAATGGTAGAACAGATTAATGAAACTACAGGCTGGTTCTTCAAAAGAATAAAATTGATAACTCCCTAGCCAGACATGAAAGATAAAGGACCCAAATAAATAAAATCACAAATGAGAGAGGAGAGATCACAACCAACACCATACAAATACAAACAATTGTAAGAGCATATTATGAAAAATTATATGTCAACAAACTGGGCAATCTAGAAGAAATGTATAAATTCCTAGCAACATATAAACTACCAAAACTGAAACAGGAAGAAATAGAAAATTTGAACAGACCTATAACCAGCAAAGGAATTGGATCAGTAATCAAAAATCTCTCAACAAACCAAAGCCCAGGACCAGATGGCTTCCCAGGAGAATGCTACCAAACATTTAAACAAGAGTTAATACCTGTTTTTCTAAAACTGTTCCAAAAAATAGAAGTGGAGGGAAAACTTCCAAACTTATTGCATGACGTCAGAATTACCTTGATTCTAAAACCACAGACCCCACTAAAAAAGAGAACTACAGGCCAATATCCTGGATAAACATGGATACATTTTTTTTTTTTTTTTTTTACATTAAAAGAATCATTCACCACGATCAAGTGAGATTTATTTCTGGGTTGTAAGTGTGGTTCAATATTTGCAAATCAATCAACATGATATGCCACATTAATAAAAGAAAGGATAAGAACTGTATGACCCTTTCAATAGATGCAGGAAAAAACATTTGACAAAATACAGCATCCATTCTTGATAAAAACCTTCAAAAAGTAGGGATAGAGGGAACATACCTCAACATCATAAAGGCCATATACGAAAGACCCACAGCTAATACACACTCAATGGGGAAAACCTGAGAGCTTTTCCTCTATGGTCAGAAATAGGACAGGAGTGAATACTCTTACCACTGTTAGGCTGGAAGTCCTAGCCTCAGCAATCAGACAACACAAAAATAAATAAATAAATAAAAGCATCCAATTGGCAAGGAAGAAGTTAAACTTTCACTCTTCACAGATGACCTGATACTCTAGTAGAAAACCCAAAAGACACCACCAAAAAAACTGCTAGAACTGATACACAAATTCAGCAAGGTCACAGGATATAAAATCAATGTACAGAAATCTGTTGTATTTCTCTACACCAGTAATGAGTCAGCAGAAAGAGAAATCAAGGAATTGATCTCATTTATAATTGCACCAAAACCCATGAGATACCTAGGAATAAATCTAACCAAAGAAGTAAAAGATTTATACTCTGAAAACCACAGAGCACTTAGGAAAGAAACTGAAGACGACACAAAGAAATGGAAAGACATTCCATGCTCATGGATCGGAGAAACAAATATTGTTAAAATGTCTGTATACAACCCAAAGCAATCTACACATTTAAAGCAACCCCTATCAAAATACCTCTAGTGTTTTTCACAGAACTAGAACATACAATCCTAGAATTTGTATGGAACTACAAAAGACACTGAATAGCCAAAGCAATCTTGAAAAAGAAAAACAAAGCCAGAAACATCACGATTCCATACTTCAAGTTATATTACAAAGCTATAGTCATCAAGACAGTATGTTACTGGCAAAAAGCAAACACATACATCAATGGAACAGAATAGAACACACAGAAATCAACCCACAAGTATATAGTCAAGTAATTTTTCACAAAGCAGGAAAGACTATCCAGTGGAAAAAAGACAGTCTCTTCAACAAGTGGTATTGGAAAAACTGGACAGCAACATGCAGAAGAATGAAACTGGACCACTTCCTTACACTATACACAAAAATAAATTCAAAATGGATGTAATACCTAAATGTGCGACAGGAAACCATCAAAATCCTAGAGGAGAACACAGCCAGCAACCTCTTTGGCATCAGCAAAAGCATCTTCTTACTAGGCATGTCTCTGGAAGCAAGGGAAACAAAAGCAAAAATGAACTTCTGAGACTTTATCAAGATAAAAACTTCTGCACAAGAAAGGAAGTAATCAACAAAACTAACAGGCAACTTATGGAACGGGAGAAGATATTTGCAAATGGGATATCTGATAAAGTGTTAGTAACCAAAATCTATAAAGAACTTATCAAACTCAACATCCAGAAAACAAATAATCCAGTTAAAAAATGGGCAGAAGACATGAGTAGACATCTTTCCAAAGAAGACATACAGATGGCTAACAGACACATGAGAAAATGCTCAACATCACTCATTATCAGGAAAATACAAATAAAAACTACAATGAGATATCACCTCACACCTGTCAGAATGGCTAAAATTAATAAAGAGCAAACGAGGTGTTGAGGATGATGTGGAGAAAGGGAACTCTCTTACACTGTTGGTGGAAATGCAAACTGATGCAGCCACTCTGGAAAACGATATGGAGCTTCTTCAAAAAGTTAAAAGTAGAACTACCCTGTGATACAGCAACTATACTCCAAAGGATATGAAAATACTGATTTGAAGGATACATGCACCCCAATGTTTATAGCTGCATTATCAACAATAGCCAAATTATGGAGAAGATCCCAAATATCCATCAACGGATGAATGGATAAAGAAGACGTGGTATATATATACAATGCAATATTACTCAGCAATCAAAAAGAATGAAATTTTTTCATTTGCTAGAATGCAATGGAGCTAGATGAGTGGATGGAGCTAGAGAGTATTAGCTAACTGAAATAAGTCAGAGAGAGACAAATATCATATGACTTCGCTCATATGTGGAATTTAAGAAACCAAACAAATGAACTTGTGGGTGTTAAAAAAAAAAAGAGGCAAACTATAAAACAGACTTTTCACTATGGAGAACAAATTGAGGCTTGCTGGAGTAGAGGTGGGTAGGGAATGAGTTCAATATGTGATGGATATTAAGAAGGACCCTTGTGATGAGTACTGGGTGTTGTATGTAAGTGATGAATCACCAAATTCTATACCTGAAATGAAACTAAAGTGAACTAAAGTAAAGTAATAAAGTAAAGTAAACCAAACTAAATTAAACTAAAATGCTGAATTATATCCTTTAAAGGGGGAATTTTATTGTATGTGAATTTTAATTCAATAAAAATGGATTAGAAAAAAAAGAAAGACTATGCATGAGTGTGAGCATCTTTTCATCCCATATTAACACCCAACAGAGAGAATTCACTGTTGTGAATGACACAACGTGTTGTTGTTAGCAAGCTTCAGAATTGGTACAATGCATGCATGAGCCTGCCACTCAGATACTGCACCATATCTTAAGGAAATAAACTATCCAACTGATAGCAAGTTGATTCATGGAAGAACAATGATTCCTCTTCATAAGTTTTCACTTTGCCTTTCCTTCAGAGCCTCACATAACAACCATAAGTAGGTTAGAGAGTGTTCGATTCGCCCGAACAGGATACTTATATTAGAACAAGGGGCATACTTTTCAGCAAAGGAGGTGATACAACTGGCACATGATATTGGGATTCAGTGATCTTATTACATATAACAATAACAAGGAGACACTGACCTGGTAGTGATAGAACAGCATGTGAGTGCCAACTCAGAGATAATGGCCTGCAGGTTATCCTGAGTGTGTGGGGAACCATACTGTCAGGATTCAGGAAGACCATTACATCAATGATCACTTGGTGCTTTGTCCAAATAGGCAGAATATGTGGGTCCAAAAGTCAAAATACAGGAGTGTTTCTGCTTACCATTATTTACAGTGATCCACTTTGGAAACTTGGGAATCATCCCCCAGAACTCCATGCTCTGTGCATATGGAGGTTCTGATTTCCATAGAGATATTACCTTTCCCAGGGAAAAACCAAGGGACCAGGAAGCAAGGAAAGGAGTAATCCCCCTATCTAGAGGGGGTAGAGGAGCTATTACACGAGGCAGGCAGGAAAGGAGATTTGGGCACCAAGTGACGCACAATGGAGATTCGTGGTGCACTCTTGCTCTGTTTTGATTGCACATTGCCATGTGTGGTAGTACTGGCTTGAGAAGTTCCTGGTGATTAGAGATTCAGATACCTCAAATCATTCTACCAGGTGACCCACCAAGACCAGTGGAGGTAATACCTGGGAATGATGGAAAATTTAGCTGGAATCATGGAAGTTTAGCTAGAATAAGAAGACAGAAATAATAAATATTAGTTGCCATTCTAAGACCAGCTGCCAAGTAGCAATCATATCTCAAAAGCCTTTCTTGTGTGAATTTCTACGAGAAAAGAGACCAAACCACCCTGAAAAAACTGTCTCCAGGTAAAGAAAATGTAATACAAGTATACCTGAGGAAGAAAGAGAGCGTATGTTCTGGTGTGTTGACTAGACCCACCTGCATTCCTTTGCCTATGTTCTGGTGTGTTGACTAGACCCACCTGCATTCCTTTGCCTATGTTCTGGTGTGTTGACTAGACCCACCTGCATTCCTTTGCCTCCAAGGCACCCATTCCCTGACTGCCATGGGTGGTGGCTGCTGATGGCTTATCTTGAGTCTCTGATTGAGGTCTTCCTCAGCCAAAGGGAACTATCCTGATTAACATTATGCTCTTTTCCTAGTTGATGCAGGAAGGGAGACATTGGGCCTGTCTCAATTCAGACATCTAAGAAATACTATTTTAGAAAAAAATTAAAAAAATGAAAAAGGGGGCGCCTGGGTGGCTCAGTCGGTTGAACGTCGGACTTCAGCTCAGGTCATGGTCTCATGGTTTGTGAGTTCAAACCCACGTCAGGCTTTGTGCTGACAGCTCACAGCCTGAAGCCTGCTTCGGATTCTGTTATCTCCCTCTCTCTCTGCGCCTCCCCTGCTCATGTTCTGTCTCTCTCTGTCTCTCAAAAATAAATAAGTTTTGAAAAATAATAAAAAAAAGAAAGAAAAGAAATACTATTTTAGGTTACTTTGAAACTGCCTCATAGTTGAGATTTCCCCCTTTTCCCAATCATGTTTGTCTTGCTTCCTTACAGATGTTGTACCCAGGAGTGTGTCTGTTTGCATGTCTCAGAATTTCACAGCCTGTGTCCCAGAGAATCTGACCTCTGACATTGTGAGCAATGTAGTCACATAGCTTAATCCATAGTGGAAGCTCAGAGCTAAGAAAATAACTAGTACCAAGTAAACAGGTGATAGGCAATCTGGAGAAATACAAATATATTTGAGGCAGAATAATGGAGAAGGTAGAAACATCACCATTTGAAATTTAAGTGGGAATGTGGGAGAGATGGTCAGTCACCTATGATTTTTGGGTGTTTGGGAGTTACTTCATAAACAACGTGAACTGGAAAGAGAGGAGAGTTAGGAGACAGAATGTAATATTTGGTTTGGGATATAATTTTAGTTGCCTAGAGACCTCTCAGAAGAGTCAGTGGTATGTAGATATGGACTCAAGTCATGGAATTAGAAGGGACTATTTCAGGGATTTTTACTGCAAAAACAGAAGGCAATGGTCCAAACAAGAGACTTTCAGAGATGACCAGGGGAATGGGAGAAGTTCCAAAAGATAGTCCATTGAACTGAGGCAGAGGAGGAGATAAAAATAATCAGTCCTTTTTTGATGAAAAGTCATATTTCTGTTTGCAATTTTTTAAATGTTTATTTATTTTTGAGAGAGACAGAGACAGAGTGTGAGGTGGGGAGGGGCAGAGAGAGAGGGAGACACAGAATCTGAAGCAGGCTTCAAGCTCTGAGCTGTCAGCACAGAGCCTGATGCGACATGGGGCTTGAACTCATGAACTGGGAGATCATGACCTGAGCTGAAGTCAGATGCTTAACTGACTGAGCCACCCAGATGCCCCTGCAATTTTTCTTTATGACTTAGAACACAAAAAGATTTTCATCATGTTTGTTATTTTGCCTAGTAGCGAGAGTACTAAATGAAAATGCTTTATCAAAATAACTTCACAGTGAATATTTATCCCATATTTTCTCATATACCTAAAATACATGTTTTTATGAACTCAATATATCCTAATATAAAGTTAACTAGATAATATTCAAAACAATTCAAGTAAAAGGATAATTCACTGGAACATTTTTTTCCCTAAATATTCTTGAATCTTCTTCCTGTTAAACAAGGATCGAGGTAATTATATTTTCTTAGGACTAAAGGACATTTGGAGAATCTGAGATTTGTATTGTAACTCTTGATTGTTTCTAAATGTTTTAACTAGTTTCAATAATGTCCCCTGAAAATTCATGTCCACCTGGAACCTAGGAACGTGGCCTTCTTTGAAAATAGGGTCTTTACAGATGTAATCACGTTCAGCTGAAGTTGTACTGGATTAGGATGAGCCCTAAATCCAGTATGACCAGTGCCCTCTCAGGAAGAGGGGGTTTAAGACACAGACACACACACACAGAAGATGTCCATGTGAAGATAGAGGAATACATTGGTATGATATAGCTTCAATCTAAGAAACGTGAGGAAATGCCAGCAACCACCAGAAGCTAGGAAGAATCAACAAAGGATTCTTGCTTAAAGTCTTACGGGGGGACATGGCCCTGACAACAACTTGATTTCAGATTTCTAGCCTCCTGGACTGTAAGGAATACATTTGCTCTTGTTTTAAGTCACCAAGTTTGTGGTGATTTTTTACCACAGCCCTAGGAAACAAATATACTCTTTATACAAAGGGAAATTTGAAAATGCCCATGTGTTTGTTTTTCCTGATACACTTTTGCATTTCTCTGCCCTCAACTGCTTCTGGGTTTAAAATGAGAAAGAATTGTTTGGAGAGTTGTTTTTTGGTTTTTGTTATTTTTTTTTTAAATATAGCCTATAACCTAGACTTATTTTTTTTCCTTCAAAGTCGCTAAAGCCATTATCTGTACAACTGACCCCGATAGTCATACTCTGTGATATGTCAGGTTGTCATTCACTTTCCCTTGCCTCTTAACTATCCCTTTAATTATTAATAATTAAATAATCCCTTTAATTCCATTATGCAAATGTGATAGCATTATTATATATGTGTGTTTCCTACTGTAGGAAACATTTAAGCCTTTAAGAATGAATCATTTAAGGAATAGAATAATTTAAAAAATTTAAGATAGCTATTTTTCCCTTCTGCCTTCTTGGTGTATCTTTCCCTCCCTCCCTTCCTCCCTCCTTCCCTCTCTCTCTCTCTCTCTCTCTGTCTCTCAGACCTAATGAAAGCAGGTAGAGAATTCCATGTTCATTACATCTTTTTCATAGTTCATGTACTTATAGCAAGACAGTAAGTGGTCATAGCCAAGATGTGCAAAATGTGAATTTTTTTAAATTAGCTTACCTAATTATATGACCATCATCATGGCCTATTATTAACCTCCTATGGCCAATTTTTCTGAAGTTGTAAAATTCTTGATTGGCCAAGTAAAGTTTTTTCTTCTGTTTTTAATAGTTTGTAATAAATAGTTTGTAATAAATAGTGTGTATCATCACTAGTGTTTCACTCCCAATTGTTCTTACCTTACATTTCTTTCCCTGGGAGATGGTGTGGTTGCTGAACAAAGCTTATATACATTTCAATCGATCCATCTATCAGCCAGTCAGTCCATTCCTGGCAGCCAGTCAGGGGGCAGAGTTGCATCACCTCAGGCCACCCCACCTAGAGAGGTTCTCCTCTGAGGGTGCCAGAGGACAGTCAGCACAGATCCCTGAGGCAGCCTAGCTTTTCTCCAGTCCTACACTTGGCCACATTCTTCAAACAAAACTGGAATGTTAATGGCCCAGTAGGTTGCCTAATTACCTTTTCCACCTTTATTTTCATTATGATTTGCAGATTAGGCTGGCATTGCAAGGTTGAAGCTTCTTGAGAAGCTTGTAGGCTACCAGTTCACCACTCCAGTTAAGTAGGACACAGCTCTCTTTTTCACATTTTCTCTGAAATCTATATCAATATTTCCATCACTTCCTTCCCTTGATTTTAATCCACAAGCAGAGATCCAAGACACACACATAAACTCTTGTCTTATCCACTCCTCTGTTCTATCATCAGTTCTACTTCCTTCTGGAAAGGATAGCTCTGACAACAGGGATATCTTCTTTACTCAGCCTGATTCAGCCACTACAAATTATGGCTGCCACCAGGGTCCTTTGGATTCCTTGTGTCTGCAACCAGCAGGTAAGAAAAGAAGTCATCATAATGGCTGTGCTATTTGACACTGACCAGCAGGCTGAGGTAGGGCTACTTTTCCATGATGGAGGTCTGAGGAATATCTGTGGAGCTCAGGTGATCCTCTTGTACACCTCCTGACTACCCTTTTGCCCTGTTGTAACTGTGAATGGACATGTGCAGTAACCCTGGACTGAGAAGGGTATGACTAACCTTCTGGATTGAAGGCTTGTATCACGCTACCAAATAAGCTACAGAGACCCGTTTTGGTTGTAGATGAGCCTGAGGGAAATTTAGAACTATGGTGAAGTGTGAGAGGATGAATGTTGTTTGTGGCCCTGAGATTGCCTAAGTGGTGGGGGCTGTAGTTCATCCCACTAATCTTCAGCTTAGGAATTTTCCTTCAGAAATAAAATCCTGTGGGAGTCATGCAAGAGTTGCTACTTGGCCTTGTGTGAAGTAGATTTGTGCACACAAAGGATTCTGAGAATTGCTTCATTTGATAAATGAACAAAGGCCCCAGCTGCTGTACTCTGAAATCCAACTGCCGTGCCTCCTTGTACAGGTCCCAGGCAGTGACAAAGTAGAAGGGATATTGAGGCAGGCCCATTCCTGGGAAACTGGGAATCCTTTGAGACTCTGCTCAAAGCTCAAGGATTTCCTGGAGACTTTGCTGAACCTGCCTTAGACTGCAAAGTAGTCCATGATGCTTCCACCTGATCTTCTCTTCCTCTCTCCTTCACTCGTGGTCAGAATTAAATCACAAATCATGAATCTCTCAGCCCCTTTCAACTTCATCCCTATTTCCTTTTCACACCCATATTTCCTCTTTTGTTATTATTTTTTAATCTTTATTTATTTTTGAGAGACAGAGCGTGAACAAGGGAGGGACAGAGAGAGGGAGAGGGAGACACAGACACAGAGCAGGCTCCAGGCCCTCGGCTGTCATGGGGCTTGAACCCACCAACAGTGAGATCATGACTTGAGCTGAAGCTGGATGCTTAAATGACTGAGCCACCCAAGTGCCCCCAGATATCTCCTCTTTTAAAGTCAATGTGCTTCATCCTGTCTTAGCATCTGATGCCCCTTGGAAAATAGGCAGTCAACCAATCTGGTATTCCCAGGATCTGATTTCTGGGTTACTGTTCTTGAACCTTATCCTCTCTGGCCTTATTTAGGATTGGATTTCTCCATGTTTCTTATCCTGGGTCTTGTGCATTCTTTTTAAAAATTTTTCTTTTTAATGTTTATTTATGTTTGAGAGAGAGACAGAGCATGAGTAGGGGAGGAGCAGAGAGAGAGGGAGACACAGAATCCAAAGCAGGCTCCAGGCTCTGAGCTGTCAGCACAAAGCCCAACGCGGGGCTCGAACTCACAAACTGTGAGATCATGACCTGAGCTGAAAATGGATGCTTAACCAACTGAGCCACCCAGGCACCCCTTGTGCATTCTTTAGAACAATTTCTATTGGTATGAGTTTAGAGACCAAGAATTTCCTCAGAGATTTAAACATTATTATTTGGGATTTCTTTGACAGTTGGTCTCCGTAAATATTTAGTAGGTTTGCAAAATACTTGTTTTTGATCATACTTCCAGATATATCTGTGAAATGGCTATTTTCAAAAAAAAAAAATCTCTCATAGGATGATAGTTTAAAAAATTTTATTATAAAGTGTGTTACTAGAAAAAAATAAAATTTAAAAAATATATTGGATGTTGAAGCAATATCAGAATATTATGACAGTTTCTAAACATTACTTCCAATCTGTAAGCAGATAATAATTCAGGAATCTACACAAGTCTGTGAACCATGTTTACAAAAACAATCCTTTAGATCAATTTCATGGGATAAGAGCTACTCAGGGAAGTATTCTAGCATGGGTTTTTGATCTATAGAATTCCTGTTTCTTCAGCTTTATCCATGTTTTTATGCTGATCTAAAGTTAAAGTTTTCTGAATTGAGATATTTGAAATTATACCTCTGTAAAGGGAGACAACTAGCTGAGAATGCCTCACTGGAGCATTAATACAGTGTGTGTGAGAGACAGAGGGGCATGGGTAAAGAGGGAAACCAGGGGGGAAACCAAGATGGTCAGACTTGGTATTTTCTCACTTCCCTCTCTATATGCTGGTACTTCCATTACTGGGTTAGAAAATTTGTTTCATTTTACATTATATAGAATGTCAGATTACCAAATTTACATTTTTTATTGTAGTCTGGGAAACAAGCTTTCTAAGAAAAACCATCCTTCCTCTATTTTCTGTCTTCAAATATCCTTTACATATAGTGACATGTAGAATGCCCCAATAAATACTTAATGTATTATAATATATATAGTTAATGATTTAGTTAGTTACTGCCAAGCTCCCTACTGCTATAGCATTAGTAAATAGGAAACAAACACCAGGCCATAGTGTAATCAGTAGTTTCTCAACAACTTAACAAGTGTTGACAATTCCTTAGCTAAGAATGATGAGGTCCTCACTACTCTCTGCCCTATCTCCTCCATTTAGTCTGACCAAAGGACTTTAATGTCCCCTCTGTCTTAGTCTATTGAGGCTGCTATTACAAAAATACCATAGACTAATTGGCTTATAAATAACAGAAATTTGTTTCTTATAATAAACTAAAATCTGGGAAGTCTAAGATCAAGGTGCTGGCACATTTGGTGTCTGGTGAGATCCTACTTCCTGGCTCCTAGACAGTCATCTTTTGGCTGCAACCTCACCTGACAGAAACAGGCAAAGGAGTTCTTTGTGGCCTCTTTTATAAGGGCACTAATCTCATTGATGAGGGCTCCACCCTCTCCAAGGCACATCAATTAATATCATTGCATTGGGAGTTAGGTTTCAAGATAGGAGTCTTTTCTTTTTTTTAAGTAGTTTCTCTCCTTTTCTTTTCTTTTCTTTTCTTTTCTTTTCTTTTCTTTCCTTTTCTTTTCTTTTCTTTTCTTTTCTTTTCTTTTTTCTTTCTTAGATGGAGAGCAAGCAGGGAAGGGGTGGAGAGAGAGACAAAGAATCCTAAGCACAGTTCCTGCTGTCACTGCAGAGCCCAATGGGGGCTCAAACTCACAAACTGTGATATTGTGACCTGAGCTGAAATGAAGAGTTGGACACTTACCCAGCTGAGCCACCCAGGCACCCTAAGATATGAGTCTTGAGGAACACAACCATTCATTAACTTGATTAAACTTAAGTCAGATCTTTTCCTGATACTAGATCCATGACCTCTCTTTTCTTAGAGAATTTACTTTAGAAAACTTGTAATTATAAATGTTTTATATGCCCCATTGAGACACAAATCTTTTTGGAAGCTTCTTGACAACTTTCTGAAACCCAGTAATGTCTTTCTCAGGGATTGGGAGCCAATCCTTTGGAATGTAATCATCAAGAAATATAGTGCCCCTGTCTCCCATCTTCTGTGGTAGGATAGGGGCCTAACTTCAGTGGGCGCCTTGTTTCATGTTATAAAGCTACCTCCTGTCATCAAGATACAGCTTTTTTTTCTTTGATTAATGCCAATTAGAAAACACAGATGGTCTATGATTTCCCCACCTCAGCTCTTAAAACTCTCCAACTCTTTATTTTGGCAGAGTTGAGCTTAGACAGAATTCTGGTCTCAATGTCTCATTGCAAAAGCCTTGAATAATGTCTCCCTTGCCTGTTTAACTTTATACAGTGTGATTTTGTTTTGACAAATTCATTCCATTGTATGTTAATTACAATATCACTTCTTCCTGGTCCCAAATTCTTTATCAGTCAGAAGACTTTCCTCTGTAATGAATAGTGAAATCACAGTGGCCCAAACAGTGGGGAAGTATATTCTCACTTATCATAAAGTCTAGAAGAGGAGTGGAATTCAGGTTGATCCAGCAGTTTAATGATATAATCAAGGTACACAGGTGTTTCTGAGTCTCAATATGCTTTCCACATGTTGGATCAGTGCTGAAGTTCTTTAATCTCCTGGTTGCAGGATGGTTGCCAATCACAAATGAAACTAAATGCTTCCATTTTTAAGAATAGAAGGAGAGAGGGAGAGAGAGAGAGGTATTGATTTCCACATATCTGACTTGAAAGTTGGGAACAATTATCATCAAGACTTCCAGCAACTTTCTGATTATACTTTTGCTCACATTTGGCCAAATTTCAATCATATTCATGAACCAAACACTGACAGCCACATTAACACTACATGAAGAGGATGGGGTAAAATCGTTGCTAGCTTTCAATGATAATGTCCATTACAATATAATATCTCTAGGGCTTTTGGATTTTAAACCATAGTTTAATTCTGTTTTTAAATTTAAGTAAATTGAAGTATAAAATTGTAATTTCCTTTAAAACCAAAAAGTTTACAGTTTTAAAATACCAGCAATTTGGGGGCACCTAGGTGGCTCAGTCGGTTAAGCATCCGACGTCAGCTCAGGTCATCTCACCCTTTGTGAGCTCAAGCCCCGAGTCTGGCTCTGTGCTGACAGCTCAGAGCCTGGAGCCTGCTTCGGATTCTGTGTCTCCCTCTTTCTCTGCCCTTCCCCCACTTGTGCTCTCTCTCTCTCAAAAATAAATAAACATTAAAAAAATTTTTTTAAATACCAACCATTTTATCTGATGTTCACACACTTCATTCTGAAACACAATTGTCTGAATAATAATAATAATACTTGCTAACATTTTGAGACTTGTCTTTAGTTGGATTTCTTCACTTTTATCATTTTACTGGAAACATTGATTTCATGTTATATTTTTCTGTACTTTTAACATAATTGAATAACTGCACAATAAGTTTTTTCTTTGTATAATGTGAATGCTTCTCACCATTCTTCTTCAAGCATGAAATTAATTGAAGTGATTGTAATCATCATAGTTTTTAATGTCATTGCAAGAAGAGTAAGATGGATATTTAACATTGAATTCACTGTTGTAAGTCAATAAGTATGGAGAGCAAAAAAAAATTGAGAACACATAAAGTCTTAACAGTACATTTGCAATCACATCCTACTGAAAATATGTGTATTCAAATTAGGTTATTAAAGTTAGAGTAAAACTTAGTTTGTATTGTGAATAATTCCTTGTTATCTTAAGGCAAATGGCATGCAATAGGCTTGATCATTATTTTGCATGTTATTTTTGTTTTTCGTTGTCATTGGATAATTGCAAATCTCTGACTTGAGCCTCAGAGAAAATATACTTTCACCATTAGTAGCTGTGTAACTTCTATAACATCAAGTCATGATGTTTCCAAAGAAGCAATATCAGGATGATTCATGTGAACACATAGGTTATATCATATGTGTTAAAATGCCAAGATACTGCTCTCTTATTCTTTTAAAGTTGGAAGAAAATTCTTTTTCAGTTTCCTAAATATAACATTACTGAATACAGACTTGCCATTCTCCAAATCTGTTCTCTTAAAATTTCTCAACCAATTATCTCAGCAATTTTTCAACCTTTTAGAAACATTTGAGCTGTTATAGGCATTAGTGATCTCTGAGAAGTTACCAGTAACTCTTAATTCACTTGCCACTTTGTGGGTTAGATTCCAGTGACTATAAAAGAAATCTATAGTTTAAATAGGTGAAAGATAATGTAGGTTGTGCCCATTCAATCTTATCAAATTGCAACTACTATAATTTAGTAAATGCTACTGGCAAACATGTAAAAAAATATTCAAGGCATGTTAAAATATGTTCTTAAATATATTTGTTATTTAGAAGGTATTTTAATTAGCTTTCCTAGTTTGATAACCTTTATTGTGACATAATTCATATATATAATGAAGTACAAGCATTTTTTAATGTATATATTTCAAAGAATTCTGATAAATTTAAAGATTACAGTTGAAATACGAAGTGAAAATTTCTACCATTCACAAATGTTCTCACATTGCTCTTTATAGCCACGCGCCCTGGATATTTGACTCCCGACAACAATTAATTAGCTTTATGCCACTAATGACTGACTTGCATCTTCTAGATTTCCATATAAATAAAATCATGCAGCATGTACTCTTTTGTGTCTAACTTCGTTTGTTAAGCATAATTATTTTGACATTCATTCATTTTGTGGCATGTGTCAATATCCAATCATTTTTCTTACTGAAGAGTATCCCATTTAATGGATATGCTACGCTTATGCATTCCTCTGCTGATGGACTTTAGAGTCATTTTCAGATTTTTGCTATTATAAATGAAGCTGTTATGAGCATAGGTATGCAAGTCTTTTTGTGGCTATGTATTTTAACATAGCTTAGATAATTACCTAGAAGTGGAATCAATTTATAAGACAGTACAGAACAGTTTTCAAAGTGGTGGTTCCCAGCTTTTCATTTTTATCTTTGCATGTGTATCTATATGAAAACTTCCCTCTCTCTCTCTCTCTCTCTCTCTCTCTCTCGCTCTCTCTTTCTCTTTGTCATCTATCTCTCTATCATCTATCTATGAAAATTCTACCTAGTAAGGTTCACAGTTGGTAAAAATATAGAATATACAAATAAATATTTTTAAATTTTTTTTAACAAATAAACGTTTTTGTACAAATATTTATACATAAATATTATACTTTACAGACTAATTAATAATCACTTTTTTCCTACAACTTATGCAATGTTTCTCTATTCCTCTGTAATAAAGTGTTTTGTAAGTTTATCCTTATGAATTTTAATGGATTAACATGAGTTTATGTTGAATTTTAATGGGTTAACATAATTTGTATAATCAATAGCTTTTTACACTGATTGTTTTTTTATTATAAGAATGCCACAGTATTTTTTACACTCAGTCCTGATTTGCATTTCTAACTAGTTCCTCCAAATTAATGGTTAAATGTAACATTATAATATAAATCAGATCAAATCAATAGTTCTTGAACGTTTTACACAGATTCCAGTTGGTTCTGCAGAAGCTGCAGACTCCATTGCATTTGCACAAGTGATTGACGCAATAGTGCATGAAATTACTATCTAACCCACCCACTTTACTACAGTTTGAAAAAAAAAAATTTTTTTAACCAAATAAAATATTTGTTTTATTTGACTTTACTTAGCTCAATAAGAACTAGAATTTTTAAAAAAGATTTTAATGTGTTTTTTATGACTATTTTTTCCCTCACTCTTTATTTTCTATATAAGTTATTTATCTTTAACCATTTGAATTAAAGTTAATCTCATAAAAATAAGATTTTCTCCCACATATGTCTTGAATATTTTTATCTAATTTAACTTTTTCCTTTAATTTTGTTTTTTTCTTTATCTATGGAAGTTTAAACATCTTAATTTACTAATTTTATAAATAGTAATATCAATTAATTTTCACATTTAAATATTTATATTTTTGCATTTATTCATGTAGAATATTTAATAAACAAATTGTTCCATCATCTCTATTCACATAATCCTTCTATATTACCTTTTAACAGAATACAACATTGGTAATTAAAAATTACATAGTTTATGTGCAATATTTTAGCATACTCTATTAAGCCATTTATTTTTATTTCAGAACCATATTGCCTACAAGGTGTTTTTATTTTTAATATTTGTTTGTATTCTTACTTTTGGAAGTACATGCTTTTTTGCCATATGTATTATTATCATATTTATTTTTTAGTGTATGTTAATCCATGTTTTTTATGAATGAAAGATTTCATTAATCAAGGAAATGTGAAAACCAGTTTCAAGTGCATTTAAGTGCATTTATATTTATATACTATTTAATAAAGGAGTTTTAGGGAAAGAATTTCAGATTAGTTTTAAAACTGGTTAAACAACAGAGCAATAAGTGATGACTTTTGAAGTTTTCTTTTGCACTGGACAGAAATCATTTACATCTGGAACAGGTAAACCTTTTCCTGTTAACCTCTGCTCTTACCGAGTTGTAAGATAGTTCAGTACATAGAATAGCATTTAAAGGTGCAAGACCAGTTTAACACTGAAGGGAATAACAGTAATTGCTTTAATTTACTCCCAGGTTCTGCTAATTATTCTCATAGTCTAACCCTGTGTGACCACAAGTAATCTCCAGAAATTATTCATGATCACAAAGGGCTGTCCTCATTAGGTTGGCCTATTTATTTCCATAAGAACAGCAAAACTATTCATCACTGTTATTAAAAGATAAACTGAGGCATATTAAAAACTTTAGAGTTTGAGCCAAAGTTTAAGCACATTAGTCAGTGCTAAGCCAGAAGTGGCAAGGAACACTCCCCTCACAGGAGCTGGGGGAAAAACCTTTATAGAGAAGATGCTGAAGCAAAGCAAGGGAATTACTTAATGGGGCATAGCTTAAGTGAGGCCTCATATGTGAAATCCTCATTAGCTGTTTGTGATTGGTTGTCATCAGATTTCTATTTCTTAACCTCAAGGCACTACAGGCTTAGGTTTGGTTTGTTTAGGTAGACTACTAATACCTTAAAGCCACCTCAGTCCAATGGGCTCCCTGTTTATTTTTATTTTTTTAACATAATTTTTGTCAAATTGGCTAACAGTGTGTACAGTGTGCTCTTGGTTTTGGGGGTAGATTCCCATTGCTTACATACAACACCCAGTGCTCATCCCAACAAGTGCCCTCCTCAATGCCCATCACCCATTTTCCCCTCTCCTCCACCCCTCCCCCATCAACCCTCAGTTTTATTTATTTATTTAGAATATTTTGTATTTAAGAGTCTCTTATGGCTTGCCTCCCTCCCTCTCTGTTTGTGACTGTTTTTTCCCCTTTCCTTCCCCCATGGTCTTCTTTCTGTTAAGTTTCTCAAGTTCCACAGAAGAGTGAAAACATATGATATCTGTCTTTCTCTGACTGACTTATTTCACTCAGCATAAGACCTTCCAGTTCCATCCAATTTGCTGCAAATGGCAGGATTTCATTCTTTCTTATTGCCAAGTAGTATTCCATTGTATATTAAACCGCATCTTCTTTATCCATTCATCAATTGATGGACATTTAGGCTCTTTCCATAATTTGGCTATTGTCAAAAGTGCTGCTATAAACATTGGGGTACATTGTGCCCCTATGACTTAGCATTCCTGTATCCTTTGGATAAATTCCTAGTAGTGCTATTGCTGGGTCAAAGGGTAGTTCTATTTTTAACTTTTTGAGGAACCTCCACAGTGTTTTCCAGAGTGGCTGCACCAGTTTGCATTCCCACCAACAGTGCAAGAGAGTTCCCATTTCTCCACATCCTCGCCAGCATCTGTTGTTTCCTGAGTTGTTAATTTTACCCACTCTGACCTGTGTGAGGTGGTATCTCAGTGTGGTTTGGTGTGTATTTCCCTGATGATGAATGACGTTGAACATCTTTTCATGTGCCTGTTGGCCATCTGGATGTCTTCTTTGGAAAAGTGTCTATTCATGCCTTCTTCCCATTTCTTCACTGGATTATTAGTTTTTCGGGTGTTGAGTGTGGTTAAGTTCTTTACAGATTTTGGATACTAACCCCTTATCTGACATGTCATTTGCAAATATCTTCTCCCATTCCATCTGTTGCCTTTTACTCTTGTTGATTGTTTCCTTTGCAATGCAGAAGCTTTTTATCTTGATGAGGTCCTAATAGTTCATTTTTGCTTTTAATTCCCTGGGGTTTGGAGATATGTCAAACAAGAAATTGCTGCGTCTGAGGTCAAAGAGGTTGTTGCCTGCTTTCTCCTCTAGGTTTTTGATGGTTTCCTGTCTCACATTTAGGTCTTTCATCCATTTTGAGTTTATTTTTTGCATATGATGTAAGAAAGTGGTCTAGTTTCATTCTTCTGCATGTTGCTGTCCAGTTCTCCCAGCACCATTTGCTAAACAGACTGTCTTTTTTCCACTGGATACTCTTTCCTGCTTTGTCAAAGATTAGTTGGCCCTACATTTGTAGGTCCAATTCTGGGTTCTCTATTTGATTCCATTGGTCTATGTGTCTGTTTTTGTGCCAGTACCATACTGTCTTGATGATTACAGCTTTGTAGTAGAGGCTAAAGTCTGGGATTGTGATGCCTTCTGCTTTGGTCTTCTTCTTCAAAATTACTTTGGCTATTCGGCGCCTTTTGTGGTTCCATACAAATTGTAGCTTTGAGAAGAATGCTGGTGCAATTTTGATAGGGATTGCATTGAATGTGTAGATAGCTTTGGGTAGTATTGACATTTTAACAATATTTATTCTTCCAATCCATGAGCATGGAATGTTTTTCCATTTCTTTATATCCTCTTCAATTTCCTTCTAAGTTTTCTATAATTTTCAGCATAGAGATCTTTTACATTTTGGTTAGGTATTCCTAGGTATTTTAGGCTCTTGGTGCAATTGTAAATGGGATCAGTTTCTCGATTTCTCTTTCTGTTGCTTCATTATTGGTGTATACAAATGCAACTGATTTCTGTACATTGATTTTGTACCCTGAGACTTTGCTGAATCCATCAATCAGTTCTAGCAGCCTTTTGGTGGAGTCTTTCAGGTTTTCCATGTAGAGCATCATGTCGTCTGTGAAAAGTGAAAGTTTGAGTTCTTTGTTGCCAATTTTGATGCATTTTATTTCATTTTGTCATCTGGTTGTGATGCTAGGACTTCCAACACTGTGTTAAACAACAGTGGTAAGAGTGGACATCCTTGTCGTGTTCCTGATCTCAGGGGGAAAGCTCTCAGTTTTTCCCCATTGAGGATGATATTAGCTGTGGGCTTTTCTTATATGGCTTTTATGATGATTAGGTGTGTTCCTTCTATCCTGATTTTCTTGAGGGTTTTTATTAAGAAAGGATGCTGAACTTCGTCAAATGTTTTTTTCTGCATCTATTGGCAGGATCATATGGCTCTTATTCTTTCTTTTATTAATGTGATGTATCACATTGATTGATTTTCGAATATTGAACCAGCCCTGCAGCCCAGGAATGAATCCCACTTGATCATGGTGATTAATTCTTTTTATATGCTGTTGAATTCGATTTGCTAGTATCATGCTGAGAATTTTTGCATCTATGTTCATCAGGGATATTGGCCTGTAGTTCTCCTTTTTTGTGGGGTCTCTCTGGTTTGGCAATCAAGGTAATGCTGGCTTTGTAGCATGAGTCCTGAAGGTTGCCTTCTGTTTCTATTTTTTGGAATAGCAATGGGCTCCCTGTTTAAATTAACACCATATATAAGCTTTTGGGGACATATGTTATTTAGCAAACTAAGTATTTCTGTTTGTCAATGTTCACATGGAATTTTAGATTGAATTTTTCAAAGTTTAAGTGATTACTACCTCTATGCTGACACTAGAAAAGTAAGCCCAAGATATCAGATTTTAGTTCTTAAATTCCTCTGTTACTGAGGTTTGAGAAATCTGCTGAAGCATCTGGCCAGTCAGTCGCTTTACCAGTGAGACTGCATCCCTAGATGCCAGATCCTTAGCCAGTTTTCTCGAGAGGGCTTTGTATAGAGCATTGATTCCACATATTAAGTCAATTTGTGTTCCTTAATAGTGTCCTTGTCAGAACTTGTTAAATGAGAGTTATTTGCAAATATGACACTTCAGGTAGAAAAAAAAAAGGATTTACTCTAGAAGCTAGGAAAAGACATGAATGACTTCAGCAGACTATGAAGTATATACTTCTCCAGAAACATAGTTTATTAGCTATCTCAGGTGAGTCACTTTGGCAACTTAGAGAAAATGTACAAAACTGTTAAAGTAGAATTTTCAAAAAGGGTAAAATGATGACTGTAATGAAAATACATGAACGCAGTTAAAAATTGTGTTAGTATTCTTAAAATCCTTGCTTTGTTCCTTCAACCTCTTTGAATCTCCTCAATCTAGTGTTTCTTCTTCATCAGGAATTTCAACTACTCCCCTTAGGAAGAGGGAAAAAATGTCTACTTCCTTTCTCTTGCTAAAGTGACTTTCAGATATTGATCAGGTGAGAAAGGGCATCCTACCATCTCTGTTTCTAGACTGAAGGGGAATATGGGCTGCTCTCACCCAATGTTTATTCTGTAATGCCAATTAAGTCTCCCATGCTACACATAGAGCTTTATTGATTTCCACCATAGTTATTTAAAAAAGCACAGTATATTGCAAAAGTGAGGGCTAATTTTATTTTTTTTACTTTTTATTTAATTTATTTTCTGAAGATAATTTTTTCTTAGCTCTATGCACATGCACACACACACACACACACACACACAAGCATATCCCTCCTGTTATAAAGAATTTTGACCCTATTTCTCAAAACATAATAGTACTAGTATTACTTTGTTTAGACACATTTGACTACTTCTGCAACCTGGCTTGTATTAAATATGTCACCATTTTTATAGTGAATTATTCTGTCTTACTCATACACTGTAGGTGATACCAGCTCTAGCTAAGTTTTTTTTCTGATACCTCAAACTGGTCCCTGGGCAATCACCGTTAAGCCAATTTAGAGGAAAATAACATTTCTGCAGTAATAGGAGCGTTATAAAATGTCTCAATTCTCCTTAAGTTTACAGTTACTATGTTGAACATTCTGTATGATAAGGAGAAAAATCTCACAGGAATTTGTGGATAGAAATAACAAGACATGTGAAAATTCTCTGCCAAATAGTCCATGTCCTGCACCATTTTTCAACAAATTATCCTTTGAGGTTTCATTTTAGGTTGCCTTCTTCCCATTAGTTTCATTCTTTATTCTCAAAGAAAAAAAATGGAGAGACAGTTTTCTCTGAGGATTCATGTACCCTTAGCATATCTCCTGAACATAAGAGCAGAAAAAAATAATAATAAGTCAAGGATTTCAGTTGAATAAGAATGATTTATCTACTGAGTGCTGAAGGACATGAATACATTATGGATATCTTTTTGCATTTGACTTTTATTTCTTTCTTAGCAAGTAGATGGTTTCAGAGAATACTTAAAAACAATTCTGAAATAATATGATGAGGCATTTATTTCTCTCAATGACATAGACTTTTACATTAATTATACTGAGCTATACATGGAATTTCAGACAACTGTATCATTTAAAATTTATCCTAATAGTGTAATTACTTTTAAATTTTCAAAGTTCAGTGTATGACTCTTTAAACTTTCATGGGTTAATGTACTTCAATATTTATGACTGATATTTTTTCCTATTGAATTGATATTAACTATAATTATGAAGCAAATGTAGGCAGAGATTCAGCAATTAATTTTTTGAAGATGAACCTTCTTTATAAAACTACATGCAATTTACTAGAAGAATTTAAATCTGAGATACAACTTTTAAATTGGTTTTATTCTTGTAAAATTTTACATTGCTTTTCTTATTTACTTGTATAAGTAGCTTTGTTTATGCTATGTTCAGTTTTCTGTATTTTATTTTATTTTTTTAAGTTTATTTAAGAGAGAGAGAGTGTGGTAGGGGTAGAGAGAGAGGGAGAGAGAGAATACCAAGCAGGTTCCATGCTGTCAGTGCAGAGCCCAATGTGGGGCTTGAACTCACAAATCGTGAGATCGTGACCTGAGCCGAAATCGATTCAGACGCTTAACTGACTGAGCCACCCAGTTGCCTCCATGAAATTTTTCATAATGCTCATCCTCTTCATTTTTCCTCCTATATCTCTCCAATTCTAATACATCATGTATTGCACTGAATTTTTAAATATCTTACTTGCTTCTCACATCAGATTGATAGAATGAGGTTATTACAAGCAAAAGTCATTTTTCTTAATTTACCTATGTTATTATAGTGGCTAATCTTGTCTCGAGGCAGTAAACATTCAATACATTAATGTAATGGATAGTTGGCTATGCTTGCAACCCTCTAAAATGTACATTTCTAGGCACAAGTAGTAGTTGGGTTTGTTAGCTATCCTAGTTGGAGAGTCACAGGTCAGCTTCTAGGATTCTGGAGCAAATACAACTTTCTGTAGAAAACTTTTCTCCTTTTGAGAAAAAAAATAAAATAAAATGAAATAAAATGAAATAAAATAAAATAAAATAAAAATAGATTGTGTGACTTGCTACATGGCCTTGGTAGGGATTAAAACCCTAAGCCTCCCCAGTCAAATTGTGACCTGAATTGTCAATCATAAAGTAGGGATTCACAGCTTGTGCACTGCATTTCTCCATAATTTAGAAATACAATATGCAAGATTTGGCTCATACATATCCTAGATTCTTGCATAAGTGAATATGTGGCTTAGAATCCCAAGACATACACTTTAACTATTAGGCTCCATCTGCTTTCATCCATATCTACTGTCTCACTGAAAGTATATATGTATATTTGGCTGAATTTTCAGATGGTTATTTGCAATATCTTTTCACCAACCAGATGTACATTGCTGAAGCATTGCACTCTGCTCATAGGAGCTCCATCCAAAGAAAATAGGAAGGAAAATCTTCCTAGTAGCAAAAGGTCAAGGACCACATTTGGTTGTCCATGTGCCTCAGTGAGGATGTAGCCAAAGGACTAAGTTGATTCTGATTCATGACCAGTTTGGTAGGATGGAACCAAGGAGTTTAGTAAGATAATCACAAAGAAGAAAATTCGAAGATTATTTAAAGGGAGGTTGGTAAAGAGAAATATAGATGGACTTTATTAATGGCACGAAGTGTGAAGATAGTTGGATCTAACGTGAGTTCTCACTGTAGGCATGTAGATAATTTGTTAGTGCCTCCCAACTGTAGCTACTGTTCAAGCTGTGATCTCTTTAGTGGAACAAATTAACAGAGATAAACATTTAATATTGAGCTGCTGATGTGGGGATTTGGAAAATACTCTCCCACCCTTAATTTTTTTCCTACATATCAGTTAGCAAAGTCCACCAGAAATAGGTACTTTCCAATTGCCAGAACAGCTGTCCATCTCCACCATCTTAAGTCAACGCTCTATCCATACTCTAAGTATCTTCTATTAAGTATTACTCACGAACCTTAATTGTTTCCACAGTGTAGAGAACATCATGTTAGTCTACTACTTTGCTGGCATGCTGATTAGACCTGGTGAATTAGATGGAGAAAGTTTCCTAGTTGTCTTTATAAGACCCATGCATGGAGGAAAACCACACTACTGATGCAAAGAAAAACAGACTTCATGCTCCTTCTTTCAAACAGAGAAGTCTATGCAGGAAACTGGTTGCAAAGTTACTGGATGAGCTAAGTCAACAAAAGAGTAAGAGGAGAACTGGGATTATAAACTGGGAGGAGGGAAAACAAAGTTTCTATCCTTAATTCCTAAAGAAACCCAGGATTCTGTCTAGGCAGAAGTGGTGGGTTTATCCTGGACCCCAGTGGCCAGTGCAGAGTCAGCGCAATTTCAGTGATTCTAGGCTTGTATGGGAGCTGCACCTTTTAGGCAGATCAAGAATTAGATGTAAATCATTTTCCATTATGGAGTAGGTGTTGACTCATATATGCTAGCATTTTAACATTAGCTTTTCTGAGTTCTGGGTTTCTCCTTCCTGTTTCTCTGGATTCCCTGCTTCGTACTGTCCTACAGAATGTTCTAATAATTTTGTAATGGATCTGCTCTTCCCTTTCCCTCTGATTAAAACACCTAGACTACTTTCTGTTTTTCTGCCCAAAACCTGGATGAAACATTAATAATTGAATTATTGAGTCAATAATGACATGTAACTTTAGTGGGAACTTACTAATTACTCATCACAAGTTCTGCTGTTTCATTGCTTTGCAAATAGTCTAATATGCCATGAAAATAAACATTTGGTTTAACTCCTCTTCAGAGGTCCCACCTAGCTCAGCAGGATATCCATGTCTCAAAATGAATTCTTAACAATTTATTGTAGTAATTGTATGAAAAGTTTAGGTTGTACTTGGTTGGCAATATAAATATCCTGATTCTAATGGGATAATATCATTCCCCCCAAATGAAAACAAACAAGCAAACTTTGCTTTAAAAAGTAACTTGAGTTTATGATATGTGTTTTGCAGTGATATTAATTTCTTGGTTTCACAGACATGACTCTTAATGGAGACTTATGGCCAGATTTTAGGTGTAGGTAATACTGATTCAGAAGTATTCACCTTGTTCAGTTTTTTTCCCTATAAGTATAACTTTATCATTAAATTTTTTAAAAATGTTTATTTTTTTGAGAGAGAGAGACAGACAGACAGAGTGTGAGTGGGGGAGGGGCAGAGAGAGGGAGACACAGAATCTGAAACAGGCTCCAGGCTCTGAGCTGTCAGCCCAGAGCCCAACGCAGGGCTCAAACTCATGAACCATGAGATCATGACCTGGCCAAAGTCAGACGCCTAACCAACTGAGCCACCCAGGCACCCCGTATAATTTTATCATTTAAAACTGAGCAGGGTTGGGGTGCCTGGGTGGCTCAGTCGGTTAAGCGGCCGACTTCGGCTCAGGTCATGATCTCGCAGTCCGTGGGTTCGAGCCCCGCGTCGGGCTCTGTGCTGACAGCTCAGAGCCTGGAGCCCGTTTCAGATTCTGTGTCTCCCTCTCTCTGACCCTACCCCATTCATGCTCTGTCTCTCTCTGTCTCAAAAATAAATAAACATTAAAAAAAAATTAAAAAAAAAAAAACTGAGCAGGGTGAAATGGTTATTTAAAATAGAACTTCAGTAGCCCTAAATTGGAATTACAATATTCAAATTAGGCAAACATACAGTTTTCCTTCTGTGAGAGTAAGGGTCATATAGGTAGTATATATCTTTAATAAGACAGGGAGAAGAAAGTAAAAACTGCTACTCTAAGCACAGCTGTGTATTTTAATTTATGTAAAAAAAAACTACAAAGGAGTAAATGATCTATTATCCTTCATATGTGCTTACTATATATATATATATATATATATATTCTCACTAATTTTATTATACAGTCCTATCTTTGAGATTCTAACATGTGACAGGAAAACAAGATAGAAATATATTCTAGAAGAGCATTTGTTATTGATTTGGAATCATTCACTTGAAAATGTTAAAATGTCAAGTTTTTAAGTTTTTAATTATATTTCATTTTCATTTGATTTCATAAGCATACAAACCAGGTCAGGGCAAAATTAATGTGTGCTTTAGACTTCCTTTTTGCATAGGAGGAAATGATATTTGAATTCAGACTTCTGTTCAGTATAATTGCTTCCCTATGTCTGTACATGTCTTACCAAGCCTTTTCATAGAAATAGAAAGTTCTGCTTCGGGGGGGTGACAGAGACTGCTGGATAATAATTAAATAGATTTGCTTTTCTTCCTAGCTACAATGCTGGCTATGGCACCCAGCCTCCCTTGCAGATAAGTGTGCCCATGACAGGGGGGTAACGGGGTGTGGGTGGAAGTGATATGCACCCCTTCTAGTCTGAGTTTAGGGCTCAGATCTCCCAATACTTTCCCTCCAGCAGAGCCCTTAGGTAAAGGTATCTGTGTCTCTGAATACCTCCTCCAAACAGCTACAGCCACATTGCCAAGCCATTGAGAGGTTTTGCTTTATTTATATTTGCTAAAGTCACTCTAAACAATGCTAGGGATCAGACAACTTGTATTTAACCCAGTTAATATATAGATATAATATATATACACATATATGTCTGTGTATACATACATATATATACACATATATATACATACACACACACACGTGTGTATATACATATATATATAGTCAAAAAGTGCTGTAAATGCTTTTACTGTGTGTTGGGTAAGTTTTATTTAAGGCAGAATTTTAAAGTTTACTATTCTTAATTTAAAATTTTGCAAGTAATTCGAGGACCTATTATACAAAGTGATCTGTAATTACTCTGGGTCATATACTTACATCATGAACCTTCAAAGGTGGTAAGTAGCCAAATGCAGCTGGTTACTCAGCCTGGCTATCCAGGTAGCATCTTGCATCTCACAATTTTCTTGTCCTGAACTGATTTCCCCCTATTTAGTAATGCTCAAGAAATTAAAAAAAACAACCAACCAACAAACAAAAAAAACCTTGTGTTTTCATTCAGCCTATGACCCAGTTAAATCTTGATTATAATGTTAAAAAATGTAAATATTCTTTTTTATTGAGGAAATAACTCCTCCAAAAGGTCTTTACAGAATCATTATGCATAAAAGTACTCACTATATTTAAAAAAATTCTATATTTTACATTGTGTGATTTTCTTCATGAATCTTAAAATTTATTGTAATTTTAGCCCCAATGTACTTCATAATATTGACAGGCCTTTAAACAACACTACAAAAGTTATTATGTTTTAAAGAATTTTCAAAGAGATCATGTTTTAAAAATTGATGTTTTCCAATAAACAAAACTAAAAGGCAACATACTGAATGGGAGAAGATATTTGCAAATGACACATCCAATGAAGGGTTAGTACCCAAAATATATAAAGAACTGATACAAGTCAACACCAAAAACCCCCCAAACAATCTAATTATAAATGGGCAGAAGACATGAACAGAGATTTCTCCAAAGAAGGTGTACAGATAGCCAACAGACACATCAAACACTCATCATTGGAGGAATGCAAACTAAAACTACAATGAGATGTTACTTCACACCTGTCAGAATGGCTAAAGTCAAAAACATAAGAAACAACAGGTGTTGGTGAGGATATGGACAAAAAGGAAACTTCTTGCACTGTTGGCTGCAGTCACTCTAGAAAAGAGTATGGAGGTTCCTCAAAAAGTTGAAAATAGAACTATCACTCTGTGATCCATTAATTGGACTATGGGGTATTTATCTCCAAAATACAAAAACACTAATTCAAAGGGATACCCGCATCCTTATGTTTATTGCAACATTATCTACAATAGTGAAACAGTGGAAGTGAGATAGCGTGTATCATGTGTGTGTGTGTGTGTGTGTGTGTGTATATATATATATATATATATATATATATATCTGATATACATATATATACGTGATATACATATACTATATATATATATATATATATATATATATATTCAGCCATAAAAAAAGAATGAAATCTTGCCATTTGTGACAACGTGGACAGATCCAGATAGTATCATGCTAAGTGATACAAGCCAGTCAGAAAAAGACAAATACCATGTGATTTCACTCATATGTGGAATTTAAAAAACAAAGTAAGTGAAAAAAGGAAAAAAGAGAGAAAGAGAAAGGAAGAAAAAAAACTAGACACAAACCAAGAAACAGACTCTTAACTTTAGAGAACAAACTGATGGTTACCAGAGGGGAGGTGGGTGGGGAGATGGGTGAAATAGGTGATGGGGATTAAAGAGTGCACTTATCAGGATGAGCACAGAATAGTGTATAGAAGTGTTGAATCACTATATTGTACACTTGGAACTAATATAACACTGTACGTTAACTACACTGGAATTGAAAGTCAGGGGCTTTACTGAAACAGAATGTACAAAAATACTGAAAACATTTTTTTTTTTAATGATAGGTGGCTATCCACATACATTTTGATTTTTCTGGGTAGGAATAGAAGGATACAAATAATGTATTTGATGTAATCTTGTAGATTTTCAGGGCAAAACAGCCCATTTGACCTTATATACTGAAGATTGATACTTATTTGTTGTAAGATCTTAGAGTTAACTGAGTTTTATTTTATTGAGTATAATATGTTTTTTATTTAATTTAATATTTTGCTTTTACATAAGAAACATTTAAGCAGGAGATAGTACTACTGAGAAATAAAAACTGACAGGGCTTCAAATACAAGGAACAGACCACCACTGGGAGAGTTTTTCATAGCAGCCATGCAGCACTTATCGATTCGCTTTTATGGTCAGAACTTTCAAGGTTTATTTTGAACAGATACTGAAGGACTCAATATTAAATAAAGTACTCAGAAATCAGTTTCTTGTGATGTGTTAAAAGAATGTTGACTTTCAATAATACTTAGCATTTTAGTTTATGTCAGAATGTTAAAAAGGCAATGTTAAATCAAAATTCAAAAGAATCTGGTTAAATTTGAGATGAGATTCCCAGCAGGTGAAACAATATTTTCTAAGAGAAATCACTGTATGGAATACAAAAGAGATATTGTATGTAAGGTTACATGGACAAAAGACTGCCAGAGCAATCATTCTGACTACACAATTTGATTCAGTTAGACAAAATAATTATGCTAATAGTTGATGGTTTGTTTAAGGGAATTCAGTAATTTTGTCTTATGTTTTACTAGCACAATCATATTTTCTTAAACCTGTTATTGAATCATCAAAGTTATAGCTGGATACAAAAGAGAACCATGAGAGAAGGAAAAATCATATTTAAGAGTTTGAGACAAAAATGATTGATTTACTTAGAAAAAAATGGAATATTTTTTCAAAAAAATATGAGAGCCCTCCACACAGGTGTGATCTCATCAAAAACTGGGTCAAATTATATTACCCACAAATATGGGTGGATCTTCTGAGCATGCTTAAACCCACAAAATCTCTGTAGATCTAAGAATATTGCTCATTTTTAAAGCAAAGGCATAAACAGGAAATCAATATAAATTAATATAAAGAAGTACAGATTGTGTAAGCAATTGCAGCTGAAAGTTACCATTTTCAATTTCAAATGCAGTCTCAGTTTCAGAAACTATCTTAGGAAGAGAAAGTTCCGTATGTCTTTTTTTTTTTTTTTTGTAATGAGAAATATGTTCAAGTAAAGATAAAGTAGAAGGTACTCTGTACTTTTTATAAATACATAGGGAACACAATTTGCCAAACTTTTTTTTTTTCAAAAAGTCAATTAAGAAAGACATTTTAAAAATTATATCAGGGAAGTAGTTACAGAGCAAGATTATGATGTAATGAAGTTTCTCATTTCTCCTTGTGAAGGATATTAATGTGGAATATATTAATCATTTTTAAACAATGAAAAGCCCTAGTTAGATTGGTAAAGGTTTTATATGTAATATATAGAGACAGTTGAAAACAACATACATACATGTGTTTTTTGTTGTGGTCTAACTGTAGCATTTAGTGTATTCCGAGAAGCCTTGTCAACAATAAAAATGTTTGGGAGAATGAACCAAAGAATCAATCATGCTGTATTTAAAATGCCATTCTGGAAAATCTACTCATAACCCTTTACAGTAATTCTGATACAATCTATAAACAATGTAATATAATTTCATTAAACGAAAAAGAAGTGGACTCTTTCTATGGAATGACTATTACTTAAGAGTATCTGATAGCAAAGCCCTCAAGGGTTACCAGGAAGCCTTCTGGCTTTTATTGTGTTTCTGTCCAGACAGAATTACTGTTAGTACTTTCTGACACTTTGCTTCTTTTTCTGCCATATTTTTTTAGAGTTGGTTTAAATATGTCTGAACTTAAGTAGTGAAACCAAATCTTCAAGGAATTATTTCCTCTGATAATTCTCAAACTAACACAACTAGTATATTGGGTTGTACAAGGAAATTAGAAAGTATTTTTCCCTTGAATATCTACAAGTCAGAATGGTAAATTGTTGACTTAAAATGGTTGGGCAACAAAGAAACTTAATTTCTCATTCTTTAAAAACTTTTCATTATGGAAAAATTTAAAGATATTAAGAAGTGGAGGGAATAATATCATGACTGTGATCATCCAGATCTCAGCTTCAGTAAATGTCAATTTTATTCCATTTAGTACATTCCAACCAATTATTAGTTTGTATCAAATACAAACTTAAGATATTGTCATACTACTAACATAAAATTCGTGTATATTATCATGTCTGGTCAGTGTTCACATTTACGTTTTACTTTGTTAGATTTGGAATTCAGATAAGGTCCATTACATTGCATTAGATTAAGTCTGAGGTCTCTTAATATGAGTTACTTCTCTTTCTATGTTTTTGTTCCTTGCTACATTTGGTTGAATTGGTTGAAGAAATAGTCTCGGTGTTGCTGCATTTTTATTTTTATTGTTTTAAGTTTTTTATTTATTATTTACTTTTGACAAAGAGAGAGTGGAAGTAAGGAAGGGGCAGAGTGAGAGGGAGAATCTCAAGCAGTCTCTGTCTGTGCTGTCAGCACAGAGCCCAGCATGGGTCTTAAACTCACTAAACTGTGAGATCATGACCTGAGGTGAACTCAAGAGTCTGACACTTAACCAACTGAGCCACCCAGATGACCCAGTGATGCTGCATTTTTATATATCTCCTAAGGAGATAATATCTCCCTGTCCATATACTCACCACAAAAAGAATAACTGTCATTGATGGAAAGGAGTATCTTCTTGATACAGCTCAGTGGAAAGAAAGCCCCTGATACAGTATCCTTCCTCCAGGAAGAGCAACCAGTCACCTGATAGCAGAAAATAACATTGGACCCGTTCCTTGAATAAGCAGTCATCTGCCTTCACTGAAATACAGATATACCTTCCTACTTTAAGGTGTATTTATTTATTTTGTAAGGGAAAGAGAACATGTGTATGATCAGGGAAGGGGCAGAGAGAGAGAGAGAAATAGAGAAACTCAAGCAGGCTCCACGCTGTCTGTGCAGAGCCTGACACAGGGCTCAATCTCACAAACTGAGATCATGACCTGGGCTGAAATCAAGAGTAAGACGCTTAACCGATGGAGCCATGCGGGTGCCCCCCTTATTAATTTCAATGATTGAGTTAATGCCATCATCTGTAGATTTAGGGAATACCTTATCCAGAGTTACGATACCCAACTCAACATTGCTCTGAAGAAATGTTTCACAACAAAAGATACACAGCAGTGTGTTCATGCCTATAGACTGTAATAATAGTATGGCAGAATTTTCTGAAAGACTGAAGTGCTGCATACTGGATAGGTATTTCTAATATTTTATGGCACAACAAAAATGCTTGGATTCAAGGATCAAGTGGTGGAATTGAGTGTTGCGTCCCTCACTATTAGACTATAATTCCTCTGTATAGCCAAGTTATTATATTGAATTCTCTCAATTATCTCATGCAATTTCCATTTTACTGAGTTGACCCTGATTGATACACTTAAAATGTATTTTTCAGTCTTTTTCAGAAAGACACATAATTTTGTAACCTTAACTGCATCTCACAAAGCTCAAAGACCAAGCATCATAAGGTCCAGCTAAAATTTTGATGTAGCTCTGACATTTTTATTTTCTCTCATTTTTACTTTCTCTTTATTGTGTTAGAAGGAAATTCAGTTCCAGTGGAGCTCAAGAAGTGATCTCAGTTCTGGCAGGTTTGCCTATCATAAATTGAAGTAGATCAGACTTAGCAAGAAAAAGTTTATATGGCTGAGCTCATGTTTAGCCTCTACATGGCTAGTGTCATGGCAACTTTGTACATGGGTATATTGTGCATACAACAAGCTAAAATGACGGATATCCATAGATCATAAAACATTGTCCATCTGATTCTTAAGAGCTGACCCTGCTGTGTGTATTCTTTGGTAGACATTCAAATAGACACAAGTATCTTTACACCCTCTGTATGTAACTTTTGAAAAACCCATCCACGTACCTCTTTTCTGGACCTTTAAGTAAACAATTTGCCAATCCTAGTCTTTCCAAGATTCTAATCAACTGGTCAAACTTTTGAACACTGCTCTTGCATCACTGGGATTGGGTGATATTTTCAGTTAAAACAGGAAAATCGGTCGAAGGACTCAGAGTTCTGCCTAAAGGAGGTATTTCCTTTCACTACTGCATACCAGGAAGACTCTCAATAGGAAGACTCTCAATATAAATGTTAATGCTG
Source organism: Acinonyx jubatus (assembly GCF_027475565.1). Classification (NCBI taxonomy): domain Eukaryota; kingdom Metazoa; phylum Chordata; class Mammalia; order Carnivora; family Felidae; genus Acinonyx; species Acinonyx jubatus. Next base: position 60,300,743 of record NC_069380.1, read on the forward strand.
CACCAAAGGTTTCCATTCATGCATGCATATCAATTAACACAATTTATAACCATTTGTTTTCTTCCTAAATCCACTGGTGTTGCGAAACTGTCCATGGGTCTATTGCTGTAGAATGAGGTAAGGTGGATATGTAGCAAGACCACGTGCACTTGGAACCTGAGCCATGTGCATCTGGAATTCGTTTTTATCAAAAAGACCTATTCAATCCTGATCATGTATATACATTTTCAATTGAGGCTGGGTTACACTTCTAACTTGAATGATTTTATAATATTCAAATAATTATCAGTTTATTTGATTCTATGACAGATACTCATTTTTTACTATTTGAATAATGAGACAGGACCTATTTCTCAAAACTAGAGGAAAAGAGCATGACCTTCTCCCAAACTCTGGAAGTTGATTTAGTGATTCCCTTATTAAGGCCATATAGTGGCTCTACACAATATTCTATATGTCAAGGATACATAGATTATATTTGGATCTGTTTGGTATGAGGCAAAAATAGCAGAATAGCTTTCATAGCAGCTTGAAATTGCTGCAAAGCCTACCCTTGGTCTAAGCCCTACTCAAAATGGAACCTTATGGTTACCTTATTAGTAAGCCTCAGAAACACACTCATATGTGACTTTTAATGCCTCTAAAATTGAAAAAGCCCCATTAAGAATTATTCCTGTTTTTTTGGTCATAATCAGTGTAAGAAATAACAAACTCCCTTTTATTTTGGAGGGTCAAGATCTCTGGACAGAGATTTCCCTGATGTTGTGGATTCATGACACATATTATTAATGGGTTTCTCTCTCATTTTCTGAGATACATACCATTGGTAAGGAACATTCATCTTATAGGATTGCTGTTTTTTTTTTTTTTCAGTGCAATTAGCATGACATTATGAATTTAATCAGCCCCTGTGATTGTCCATGGGCTATAACTAAGATCTTGGTAACCTTGATCAGTAGTACTGAAAGTAACCCATGGTCTAGGGCTGATTTGGAAACTATTTGTTATTGGCCTAGGAGATAAACACATTAATAGAAGTAAGCTTTTATTTACATTATTAGAGACTGACATAAATCCACAGATTAAACATCAAATAGCACAGGGCAGATCATGGGCAAAAATAGGACAGTCAGCATAGTCCTGAGGCAAAACCATGAAATTGTACTGTCATCCCAACCAGATGATAGCAAACAATTTATGGTAATACATGTAAATTGGTATAAAGGAGAGGAAGCATTTGCCAGATCAATAGCTGTAAACCAAGTGCTGGTTAAAATTTGTTCCAGGTGAGATAACATATCTGGAAAAGCATTTGCAAGTATATCAGCCATCTGATTAAGTTTGTAATCCATAATTTATTGCTAACGTTCATCTACAGTAAAAGGGGTGTGATGGGTATCTTCCAAGTCTTTAATTGTGGCACTAATTTCTGCAGTTCCTTAAGATATAAACTATTCATTTGGTTCATTATCCTGATAAGAGTAATTTATAGTACTATTCATACTATAATAGCTAGGGTGAGCATTTTAATATATTGTGCACCCCTGGACACTTTTCTAAGTGAAACAGGTGCAGTGATCACATCTGGACAGTAGGTGTAAATTGAGTATGGACAGAATGTATGGTAAATGAAAGTGTTTCTCAATCCCTAAATCCAGGATCCAAGTTGGGATTTTGGACTATGCCTATTATGATTATGGAAAAGAAAATATGAGGCATACCTACCAAAATTGAGACCCTGATACAGTATAGATTATGCTTATTCCAATTATACCCTTAATAACTGATAAAGCAATTACAGCATGGGGCTGCAAGCCCACTATCCTACTGTGAGGTGGCCCAGTGTCAAAATTTCCTTTTGTCTTCTCACTGCCATAGTAGAGTGTTGATTTAGGTCCTCAGGAAATTGCATTATATTAAAGTTAATGTCTGTATATCCTCAAAAGTCTTGAATAATTCCTATTTTTTAGTATTCTGTCACCTTTATAAATGGTCTCAGTTCCTTTAGAGGTACCCTTGGAAGCATAATTACAACTTGTATTTCTCAATACAACAGTTTGTATTTCCATAAGAAAATCTAGCCTCTCACTGAATCAAGGCATCAACAGAACTTTGAATAGTGTAGACATTCCTTTAGTTTATTACTTTTCACTGTGACAATACAAATATATCTTCTCTCATCCGAAATATTTTCCTATAATATATTTCAAGTAATAATTAGGATATTAATCTGTATTTTACTGCTAGTAATCTGTCATTAATTGCCCACTGCAAAGATGATGTCAAACAAAATATTTTGGTTACTACTTAATTGTTTCTGCCTATTATAGTATTTATGTTTGCTTTATAGTATTTATGTTTGCTTAATAATCTCTGATTATTAAGTACTAATATTTGTGTCCATTGCTCCTGATGTAATTATACTCGTGGAAATCATTTCACTCATTTCACTGATGCCATTTCTTGTCATCATTTATGGTCTACAAAGCAGCTACAACAGAGTTTATGAGGATGATGTTACAGCCCTCATTAGTGCATCTTAAGTTTTAGTGAAGTGGATATATTCATGACCTGCCTGAGTATATATCAAGCAGGGGGTTTGTCAGTGGCACATGATGAATATACTCTAGCACTCCTATGTCTTAAACCTTTGGGATTTTTTCTTTTCATTATTCTAGGACATTTTTAGTATCTCAACCAAATTGAATCTAAGCCAACACAATTGAATATCAAGTTTCAGTCAGTGTTTCAAACTTTTGAGTCACTTCCAACTATGTAGGCTAGCTTTTAAATCCAAAATCATTAAGTATATCCAAATTAAAAAATTAAACCTATTTTAGTGTTATATTACATTATTCTAGGACTAACATTTTTAGAATCCATTCATGAAGTATTCTTGAGGCCATGACTTCCTGTATTTGTCTGTCTCTCCATCATGGGAGGAGTGGTTTGCCCTCTGTCCTTGCCTCTATCAAGAGTCCAAGAAGAGTTGTTGATTTTTCAGTATGTTCAGCTTTTTACTTGTTAGGACAGAGTGGTGACTTCCAAGATTCTTACATGTGGAACAGGAAACTGGAAGTCTCCAGTATTTCTTAAATAAATACCACCCAATTTAGCACAAGTTGTCATCTTATACCTTAGAAAAACTTTGGCCTCTGACATCTCTATTTACTGTTATCTATTTCCTTACCCTTTTAGTAAGCTCCATGTAAGTGGAATCTGTCATTTACCTTCAAATATCTTGCTTCTCAATTATTTATCATTATATTGCAGTCTGATTTCTATCGTAATGATTTTGCTGAAACTGATGTTGACATAATTACCAAAAAACTTAAAAATTCTAGCCCAATAGATAAATTTCATCCCTCTATTTTTATTGTCTATGTTGATATTGTTGATACACTACAATTTTCTTTATTTTCTGGTCACTCTTCTGATTTTCCTGTTTTTCAGCCTTTAAGACCCTTCTCACTCTGAGCATCATTTCTAGGTAATGGCCATATGCATTTATTCACTTACATTCTGAAAGTTGATTTTACTCATATCTTTATCCGTAATCAATATTTTTGTCTTTCCTAAAGCCATAAATTAAACTGCCCACTGAAGAGATATATGTGAGCAGTTCCTGATAGACTCCGCCTTAATAATTCCCAGACTGATCTTATCCTGTCCACAACAGATCTTTTTTTACTTTCTCATGCTTCCTCAGTTACACAAGCTGGAGACATAAGCCTCACCCTTCACAACTCCTATCATTACACAGGCAGCCCATCAATTATCAAATTCCATTGACTCTATCTGAGAATTATTTGTTAGGTGCATTCATTTTCCTACATACCACATGCCACTTCTTCATGTGCATCACCATTACCATTTTTCACTCGGATTCCCACAACCATTCCAGATTCTTCCTACTACTGCTTTTCTTTTGTCCCATAATATATATACTCCTTAGTGAAGACATAAAAATGGTTCTAAAATGCAAATATCTCCATTACACTTGTCTGCCTAATAGTATTTAAGAGCTTCCATTACCCTGAGGAAAAAGTCCAAACATTTTAGTGTGCCGTTCCTTTATGAACTTATCCATGTTTATCCTTCTAGTCTTTTATAGGCCACTATTACTTCGTGTTAAATTTATAGTGACTTCCTTACTCCCCTCAAAATTTGTCATTCTTTAACTTCCCTTCTGGTGCCTACATTTGCTATTCCCTCTGCCTGTAACTCTCTTTCATTCTTTTATTTCTAGCAGAAATTCCTCTCATCCTCAAGAGCCACTGAGATACCAGTACACACATTATGTTGGCTTTTCCTCCTCTGTTTACCCTTATTCCCAAGAACATATCTAGTATAGCATCTTTTACGTGGTGGTGTTATTGCAATTTGCCTGTTTGTAACTCTAATATTCTGTAAACTTTTTGAGGGCAGGGAATATTATGTATCATTCTAATCACAATGACTCACTTAGAGCTAAACCCATACTAAGCATGAGTTAAATGACTTTTATAAAGACAAGTTGAAGATAAGAAGGAAGTTCTCCAACAAAATATTATCTCTAAAGAATATTTAAGTGGTTTTGTAATATCCACTGTTATGGAGCTGAACAGAAAATATTTAGCTAATAAACCAAAGTAAGAGTCAATATTGATCAAACTAGAACTTTAGGCTTACTACATATTTTGGCATATTTTTCTTGCCAAAGATGACTTCAACTTTTGCAAACTACACAATAGCACTTTGACTATAATCACCAAGAAACTGCACCTATAAATATATTTTTTGGATTGTGTGTGTCATCACCAGTATAAAAATTAGTATATTTTTAGGTCAACTAGAGATTTCTACAAATTTAAACTGTATAATGATATTTTATATTGCATTTTCAATTAATAAAATATCATAATGGATTAAACATAAAATATGGATTTTTATATAAAATATACAATGAATGGTATATCTATTTTTAGATTGGGAAAATAAAATATTAAAGCAAATCAAATAATATTTGGTCTGAGAGAATCATTGATACCTTTTCTATCTATTATTAATCAAGCAAAATAGATAACTTTAACAAAAATAAACAGTATACATTGAAAATATTTTCATGATGAGGCAAACATAAGTGTCAACATACACTTAGGTATTTCTCTAGAAGCTCCAACTTAACATTCTAAAGTTAAGTTTTGCCTCTCTTTAACTTCCTTCCCCAAGCTGATTTTTCTTCCTATTATTTCATCTGCAATTTATACAAAGCAGAAACCTGACTTTCACAGATGATTCCTATTTTACCTTTACACTGACAACGTCATAAATAGCAAGACATTTTGATTCCGTTTTCTGAATCTCTCCTTAGTGAATTCACAACATGAAATATTCTTCGACATTACTCTATTACTGCCAACAAAGTGTGATTGACTTGCACGTATTTTAAAATAAGTATGGTAGGCCTGTCTGAGGACTTTGACTTCACAGTTTACTTGTGACTCTCTAAACATTTATAAATGGAACATATAGAATATGTTCTTTTATATGGTGCTCCTATATTATGTTCATGGGATTCATCCATTAGGTATGTGTAGTACATTTTAGTTTATTTTAATACTATGTGGTATACATTAAAAGAATTGCATTCAATGAACATGACACATTTTATTTCAAATTCTACTATTGCTGAACATTGTTTTTTTTTTTGTTTACCTGCTTTATTCCCCCCTAGATATTGATTCTAACAATAATGCTATTATGAACACACCAGTGTATATAGTATATGCATTTTGGTGGATAATGTACACATTTTGGAGTGAGTATAAATAGGAAATAGAATTCTGGGTCACAGAGTATGGTTTTGGTATGTTATATGCATTATATAACTTTCCCCCTAAATCTTTGGCCATTACCATAGTTTGTTTGTTTTCCCAGAATGCCATATAATTGCAATCATAATATATATTCCTTCAGACTGCCATATTTCTTTTAGCAGTATACATTTAAGATTCACCCATGTTTTTCACTATCGGCAACTTATGTCTTTTTATCACTGTATAATATTCCATAGTATGAATCTGCCATCTATTGAAAAGCATCATAGTTGTTTCACGTTTTTTGGTGATTATAAATAAAACTATTAGAAACATTCACATGTAAGTTTTTGTATGGGAATAGATTTTCAAATTATTTGGGTAAATAGGAGCGCGATTGCTGAATTCTAAGACTATAGTTAGCTTTTAAGAAGCTACCAAATTTTCTCCCAAAGAGGCTCTACCATTTTGCATTCCCACCAGCAATGAATAAGAATTCCTGTCGCTCCATATCCAGACCAGCAATTGGTATTTTTAGGTATTTGGATTTTGGCCATTCTAATCGGTGTATAGAAATATTGTTAAAGATACAATTTTTAATATTTTCTTCTATACAGTAAATTTGCTGAATTCATTTATTATTTTTTTAAGTTTTTATTTAAATTCCAGTTAGTTAACATACAGTGTAATGTTAATTTCAGGGGTACAATTTAGTTATTCAATACTTCCATACAACACCTGGTGTTTATCACAAGTGCCCTCCTTAATGCCCATCACCCATTTAACCCATCCCCCACTCACTTCCCCTCTGGTAACCATCAGTTTGTTCTCTACAGTCAAAACTATGTTTCTTGGTTTGTCTCCCTCTCTCTTTTTATTCCCATATGATCGTTTTTGTTTGTTTGTTTCTTAAATTCCACATGTAGAGTGAAATCATATGGCATTTCATGTTCTTACATTTATTGCAATTAGTAGCAATTTTTTCTCTTATTGATGAAAAATACCCCTATTTTTTTTTATTTACTACAAATTGTCCCTCCACTCTCCAGTTGATAGACGTTAGAGTTGCGTCTAGTTTGGCACTATTATGAATAAAGCTTCTATAAACACCATTTGTTGAAGTGTCATTTTTCCTTGAATTTTATCTTGTCAGCTATATGGCACATTAATTGACCATGTATGTATACATACTCCTATATTGTCTATTTTCTTCCATTGTGTGTAGTTATTCTGCCAGTACAATACTCTCTTGCTTGCTTTAACTATATGGTAAGACTTACATGAAATAGGATTAGTCCTTCAATATTTCTGTACGCCTCCAGTTGTTTTGGCTATTTAGGTCCTTTGCTTTCTCATATAAATTTTGGAGCCAACCTTTCAGTGTCTCCAAAAAATGCTTCCTGGGCTTGGATTGATTGGCATTATATTGAGTCTATAGGTCAGTTTGAAGAGGGTAAACATCTAACTATATTGAATGTTCTGATCTCTGCATATATTTAGGTCTTATTTAATTTTTTCAGTAATTCTATGCATTGTAATTTTTGTCCTGTAAATCTTACAAATATTTTGTTTGATTCCCCTCAACATTTCATATTTTTATGCTATGGTAAAGCATAGCATAGCATAGCATAGCATAGCATGTGTGTGTGTGTGTGTGTGTGTGTATTTATTTATTTACTGCTTATTTCTTCCTAGTTTATAAAAAGACAGCTGACTTTGCTTTTTGACCTTATGCTCTGCTACTTTAATAAATGCACTCCTTAGTTCTAGCAGAATTTTTATAAATTCTTTAGGATCTTCTGTGTAGACTATTATGTCATGTCTTAGAATAGATAGGATTCTTATCTAATACATTTTTATCTTCCTTATCAATCTGCATAGATGGTGTTGTTTCTTGCCTTATTGCATTGGCAATAAGGTTAATAAGGTTAATAAACACACAATGTTTAATAAACACAATCAGTTCAGACATCCGTTAAATTTTCCTGATTCTAGGAAAGCATCCTGTCTTTCATTATTAAATATGATGTTATTACCTGGAAGATATTTTTAAATGCCTGTTATTAGTTTAAGGCAGTTTCCTTCTATTTCTGGTTTATTGAGACAATGTTAAATATTATATATAAAAACAAATGTGTAGATAATGTGTGATTTTCAATGATGTTATTTTCTGGCTTAGACAGTTTGCATTTCTTTCTGGCAGGCAGTGGAGTAGGCACACTACTGAACTGGATCATCTTAATTCAGAGATTAGAATGATCCAGCCCTGAGCTTCAGTCACTGTATAGTCTGCTAACATTCTTTGAAAGGTATAATCCTGAATGCTTGGAGCATTCACTAGGGCCTTCTCAAGGTTAGCACACTTACAGTCCATTCTTACTGTTAGTTCTTTCATCTTGGGGAGAAAAAACAGTTCAGCTTCTCTTCTTCTCAACTCTGGGGATTGCCAAACCCTAGGAGAAAGATGCCTTAATCACCTCTTTTGGTTTCTCTTCTTTCTTGGATATTTTATCCTTATAAATTCTGAATACATTATTAGCTCTGTGATGCTTTTGAATAAATGAAAATAATTTGTCCTGGTTTTATAGTTAATACTAGCAGGAGAGTTGATTTGAAAAGCCTAGTTTGTAACTGCTAGAAAGGAAACTGAAAAGACTTGGAAAACAAAATAGAATGAAATAAAGATATCTCTGTGATTAATGCGGGAATTATTTACATTTTATTTTACTACTTCCACTAGCATATTCTAACGACAATATTCTAACCACATTACCCATCTGTAAAATACAACTTTAATTATTAGCTTTTAATTTGGGGGCAACAATTGAAACATGATATACTTACACACCAAATGTTTGCTACTGGTTTTGCATTGAAATGTATAATATTATATAAGAAATGATGTGCATTAGAGGGAAGTAAGTAAGTAAGTAAAAAAATGAGAAATGTGATTTTAGGTCATTTTGACCCTACTGAAAAGCTGATAAAAGTTAAGAAAATCAACAAATAACATATCGACAATTTCCTTTGGCCTATCACATATATTTCTTGTCTGTGATGCTGTAATAAATTACCACAAACTTGTTGGCTTCAAACAAAGGAAATTTAGAACTGAGAGGCTAGAAGTCCAAAATCAGTTTCACTAGGCTAATTCCAGGTGCCAGTAGGGCTGGCCTCCCTCTAGAGGCTCTCAGGGAGGGTCCTTCTCTTGCTTCTTCCAGTTTACGGGGGCTGCCTTCAATCCTTTACTTGCAGCCACATCATTCTAATCTCCTCCTCAGTGTCAAACTACCTTCTGTATGGGGGAAATCATCTCCCTTTGGGTCCCTCTTACGAAGATACATGTGCATTTAGGGATCACACAGATAATCCAAGACACTCTTCCCATCTCAAGATCTTCATCTTAATCATATCTGCAATGTTCTGGTAAACTATATAACATTCACAGACTCCAGGGATTAGGGCATGAATGTATGTTTTTGGTGCCATCATTCAGCATACCACATTTTGTAGTCTCTCAGATCTGCCAAAATCAGTCAGAGAGATTTACAATAATGGTATTTTACACATTGATTATATACCACTCTTTTATTTTTATTTTTTATTCTATTTGTTTTTAAGTCGGCTTCATGCCCCGCAAGGAGCCCAATGCAGGTCTTGAACTCAAGACCCTGAGATCAAGGCCTGAGCTAAGAGTTGGACCCTTAACCGAAAGAGTAACTGGGCACCCCTACACTGCCCTTTTAATAATGTGTCATGGCATTGATTTGTTTCATTGTTTTTAGGCTGAAAATTATTAAAGTAGAAATGGAAGAATGACATACATTGACAATTTATAATCAGAATTTATATTAATAAATGAAAGCATATCATATGACTGCAATGAGAAACATTATAGATGTTTCATAGGAAATATTTAATATAGACCTCTGATTGTAAATAATTTCCATTTAAAATTAATCTCCTAGACTTATCTGGAGCACTAGATTTTCATTATCTCTCCTGTCAAGCATTGTGTTATCTGAAACTTAAAAAGTAGCAGAAGCCTTTTAGTTCAAAACTTGAATTCCAAATTACTCTAATATTTTGCATTTGATTTTAGAGTCATTTATATCATCCTCTAATCATTTTATTTTATTGTTTTTATAAAGTTGTGGCATATTTCAAATACCATGGAAAATTACAGAACTTCATGTGTTGCTTAAAACATTTCTAGTTTGGAGATCTTGAGCGTGATCATATGATTCTCTGTCTTAATTCTGAGTATAAGTTGGAGAGGACCCGAGAGTTGTAGAAGTCCAATCAGAGAGCTATTGCATTACTTCAGGCAAGAAATAAGTAAAATTAAGAAAAGAAAATCATTGATATATGTGCAAAAAGGGGATCAAAAGGTGCATTAAAGCAATATTAAATGACTTTGATAACACTTTGTAATGGATTGTTTATGGAAGATCTGATGGTATACCTGCCTTAGATAAGAAACTATGGAAAAGTATAGGATTTTAAATGCCTTAGGAAGCCATTATGATTTTATTAGGAGCATTCCAAAATTGATATATTGTTGAGATATCATTGGGGTGATATCAAATAGGTAGCTGAAAAGTTATTGAAGCTCTATATATAAATAAATAAATCCCAGCAAAGATTATTTTTCTCTCCTGTGGTCCATGGTATATTCATTTATTGCATAAGATTGACAAGTATTCTATTATATCCCCTGCCAAAGGAGATAGAGTATTTAAGTTTTAAATAATGAAATTTTCACAAGAATATTTAATGAAAATACGTACTTAGCCCAGCTGTTACTGTCACCTCGGAGAAAGCTACTTGTGCATTTTTTTAAATGTGAACAAACATATTAATTGATTAAGATCATAGAACTTAAAGTTCTAAAAATTGAACTTTATAGTTTCCTCAATATTTTTACATTTTATGACATATATATGTATAGTTACATAGTAACATTGAATATGGAGTTTCTAATCCCTTATTTCTTTTTCAGTAGTATCAACAGTCTAGCTTTCAGATATATTTCACTATCAAGCACTAGTGCATGTAATATAACTTGTGATTACATATGATAGTAAAATTTTATTTTACCACATTATGGATTATTATTAAAATCATGTGTTTGCAGGTTTTGGGTTTCTTCCAACACAGTTGTTAACACTACTCACCTTTTTAAACCTAATTTAAATGGTTGAAAATGTAACTTTAGAAATGAAAGTAATAATAAAATAACATGATTTATTATTATGCAAAGATCTATTTTTCACTGATTTTTATATGTGGCCTATAAAGTGATATTTGTGCAACACATAAAGTACATAGATTTTACATTCAGAGATTCTCATTAAATAAGTTGAGAGATGCTCTAAACTCTAAACTCAGTTCTGCAGCCCATTCCAGGTGAAGTCCTGTGGACAGTCACTTTGTGACTTGTGAACAAAGCTGAAACAAATGTCCCTTATTAATGGCTTACTCACTCTTAAGACACGGAAAAGCTCCCGCTGAAAGCATGAAAAGGTTTTGACTAGGGATCAGTTATGTCCTTAGGGACTTAGACCTTTAAGTCTTCAGTTGTAGAACCACCTAAGCCTGGGGATGTTCTTTTCTATTTTGTTGAAGAATTTCTCTTTCACACATTTCTGTTCCTTTAGGAAACTGGTAGAATAATATATTTTTGGTCAAATTTTGACTACCCTCCAATCATGTTGTGTTACTTTCCTGCAGGGGAAAATGTGGCTGCTATATTTTTACTGATTTCTTTTACTGTTCTGTTTTCTTAGAAAATAAACTTTACAACATTTAGGACTATTATCGATATTTGTGCCAGTCATATGTCAAAATATAATTTATTTTCAAGAAATATATTCTACATATTTGTGAAATGATTATTTTCTTCATATTTCTTTTCTATTTTAATTATAATGTAAATATAAGTAAGTTCTATTAAGAAATAAATTAACGCAATGACCAATTGTGCAGATCAATAAGGAGGATTAGTCAGTTGCTCGGACTATTTCTAGGAGAAGTCACAGGTAGTATAAATGCAAAGAGCTTTGACTTCCAATCCCAGTGAAACTGCATATGTTACTGACCCAAGATTAGTTTTAGATACCTTGAATGCAGCATCTTCAAATGGGATCACAAATGGTCAGATGCCTATTAGCGTACACATAAATTAATTATTTTCCCTAGAGATAGCTCACTTAAAAAAAGACATTATTGTTCTAAATAGGAATATTTTAATCTCCATTCCTGTGATGTTGTTAATGAAATAGACCGCCATAAATTTTCAGAGTTGAATTAAGAATGCTCAGTTTCAGCATTGAGAATACTCCTGAGTTCTTAGCTTATTTTTTCTGACGCCATCACATATTTCGCTCACTGGTTCTTTCATGATGCCACCCAGGTTGGTTACATTCCTTCCCTCATTAAGAACAAAACATAACAAACATCCTTGAAGATGTAATCCTACAAATGTTTGTGATTTTTTTGAAGATGGATACACAGAAGTGGAATGTTTGGCTTGTGGGTCATGCACATATTTATTTCCACTAACTACTGCCTGTTTTTCATAAAATACCAAATAACTTCTTCTACTATCTACAATGCATAAAAATTCTTGTTTTCTCAAATTCTTAATCATATATTTTAATACGTATTTTTCTTAATTTTGTTATTTTATGGGCATAGTGATACTGTAATATTTTTAAACATCTAGTAGGCCTGTTTGCCTATCTGTACATTTCTGTTTCAGAATTTAATTTGCTTATACATATATACTCCACTGTGAATTATAGAATGAATTTGAAAAGTTACTTAGATTTTAAAAAGTAAGAATTTTGATTGGAATTTTATTGAATTGGAAGATAATGGTATAGAATTTAAATAATATTTTTATGTTATATTTTTCTATTGACAAGCATAGGATTAATCTATTCAAGATCTTAGTTTATGTTACTTTATGCACTCTGTATTTTTCTACATAAAGACTATGTGTATGATTTAGTTTGATTCATGTACATTTTATAGATTAAACCACTGCATTGAATAGTAATTTTCTGTAGTTCAGTATGTTTGCTGTTGGTTTTTTAACATGTATTTTTATATATGGCATTCATGTTTAATGATGAATTTGATTAATTCTGATAACTTGTCTATTTCTTCATGGCAATTCTATGTTGATGGTCATATTGCAGATATTGGCATTTGATTCTTTCTCTTCCATTTCCTTTTTCTTTTACTTACCTTATGGCATTGACTGGGGTATGCAATCATGTGTATTTTCCAACCCTTTTCTCTTGGAGTGATGAAGTTTGCAGAGAAAAATCATGCAGTCTTCTGCCTAGAAAAATAAACACACAAATGATGCAAGCCAATAGCTGGATTTATCAATTTTCAGTGTATATAATTTCATGTGCTTCCTCAATTCGCAATGTGATAACACTTAATGCATTATTGTTTATCTCTTTTTGTCTACCTACGATACTTCAGAGGTGTACCTGTTATCATCCAATAATTAAGAATTTTTTAAGCTCTTCCAACTGGATCAATTTACTTCTGGTCTTCTTCCACTGGTAGTTAAATTTTTGTTTTAATTGAAATACTTAAGATATTTTCCACTTGCCTCTCTGATTGTAACTTAAAAATAAATTTACTGTTGGGGCACCTGGGTGGCTTAGTTGGCTGTGTCTGAATCTTGGTTTTGGGTCAGGTCATGATCTCACAGTTCGTGAGTTCAAGCCCCACATGGGTCTCCATGCTGACATGGGTCTCCTGCTTGGGATTCTGTTTCCCTCTCTCTCTGTCCCTCCCCTGTTCATACTCTCTCTCTCTCCCTCTCAAAATAAATAAACTTTAAAAATAAAATGAAATATGTTTACTGTCTTTCATCTCATCATTTCTGACCTTGTGGGTAAAAACAAATAGGGAGTTTTAGTTCCACTTCATGATTCATAATAAAATAGATGTAACTTGTTTTCAACCCACCATTTTTAATTTTTTTAAGTTTATTTATTTATTGGAAGAGAGAAAGCATAAGCAGGGGAAGGGCAAAAGGAGAGAAAAAAATCCCAAGCAGGGTCCACACTGTCAGCACAGAGCCTGATGTGGGGTTCAATCTCACAAACTATGAGATCATGACCTGACCCCAAATTAAGAGTCAGACACTTAACTGACCGAGCCAAGCCACGCAGGCACCCCTCAATCGACCATTTAGAATAGAAATTTACTAGACCTCTTGGCGCTGGGTTTTCTTACATGACCAGCATAATTAATTAAGCAGACAAATGATCATGAAGCACCCATATATCACCTATTAAAGTCATGACAGAGTGCTTAAAATGGAATTACATACAATCACAGCGTAGTTATTTTAAGTACATGAACAATTACAAGACAGACATTCATAATATTGCTTATTGCTGGATTATCAAGACTGTATACTCTCAGGCTAGAGCTTAAGGAACGCTCAGAATATCTACCCAAATTCTGATTAAAATACTCAAAAATTGTTAGTTTTATAAGCAATGTCAGAAGTGGGGAAATAATAACCATATTAACCATAACGTATTTGACTTTTTATGATGTACTAAAATGTGATATTTAATTCAGCATTTTTTCTTGAAACTTTATTATACTTTGAATTATAAAAGTAATGTATTTTCACTTTAACAAATCAAGAAATATAAAAATGTATGGTATTAAAAATAATAACCTCTCTTCATTTGTCACTCACTCCCAGCTAATGTTTAGAATTTGAATATGAGAAAACATATAAAGATATATAAGTATATGAAAAACTTCAAAATAAGATATAATGCAAATATATAGTTATACACACATACTATATAAATGTGTGTGTGATATATATGTGTACATACTTTATATGTAAACACATTAAAAAATGAAGAAATAAAACAGAAAGATGACTGATTATATGATACAGCCTGGATCAAACAGGAGTATCATATAATTTAGATATATGTTTTTTCTAATAATATTTGATATATAAAATGCCCTCCTTGATGTCTTTAATAACCAGTGTTTTAATGCTGGGTTTAATCTAATGTAATACTCTTACAGAATATTCTCAATGTTCTGTAATGTAATATGGATTCTCTTGTAGACTATTATTTTCAAAAAAATTAAGAAATGAATACCATACTTCCTCTGAATTTTTGTTCCTTTGAGTACTCTTTAAATCTTAATCCTCCACCTCATATATCAACTGAGATACTATTTTATTGTCTTATATTTCCCTTTAGTATAGTGCCTGTACACCACGTCTTTGCAATTGAGCAATTCATTGTTTAGCTCATATATTTGGGGTTGAATCATGTGTTGTAGTTGCTTATTAGAAGTGCCAGTCTTGCCTGAAATTTATTTAAATTAGAGTTATCTAATCTTTTGGGAATAGCCATGGTATTTAGATTTTCTTGTTTTGTTTGGAAATTTTGATTTATGTCATTTTTCCTGTGACTTTTATATACTTCACTGGGAAAATTTCACAAAAACAGAGAGAGGAAGTTCTTCGTGGTTTACTTAGAGTCTCTGAAGCTAATTTACAATACTATAACCAGTAATTTGAACATGAAAAAATAGCCGAAGTGCTATTGTATATTTTTAAAATAGCATGCAGCTTTTTAACATGGAGCATATAATTCTTTCATTCTTCATAACAAATGTGGTATGCTTTTATCTAAGGTCATACAACGTGTTATTGGCAACTCATGACAATAGAAGACATTGGTCTCTCAAGCAAACAATTTACCTTTTGTATTGTTTTCAGTGCAGAGTATCATAGTTAAGTGCTATCATTAATAGGAATTTGGACATTAAAAGTATATATCACAAAGAACAGCACTCTCAATTATATTTTCTATTATGTTTTTAATGGAGACCTACTTCCTAAAATGGAAGTAGGCACCTAAGTTTATTTAATTCATTTTCTACATATAACAAGATAGCTCTTTTTTAAAATAAGATTAAAAGTTTTTCCCAGAACCCAATGGTCATGGTTTAGATTTATCATTAAAGTGACTAAATCAAAGTTGACTTTATAAGGAAAATGTAATGATTTTAATGTTTCTGTTGGAGACAAACTTAGTGTTTGAATGCCACTAATATTTCCTGCAATAGACTAAGTTATGTCATAGAAGAAAAACACTTACTTGAAATTATTTCTACATGGAAGCATTTGCAAAAAAATGCCCTTCCCTCCTAAAACTTAATACTAAAATTTAATTAACAACAAAAGTAATGTAGAACAATATAGTCTGGAAAAAAACAGGAATTTGTAGTTTCATTTTTATATTCAGACTCTTCAGTTTATTTGTATTGGTTTAGTGGTGAACTTTACAAATATGAATAAATAAGAATTTGTTAACAATTCAAGAATATTTGATTTTTTTTTAAATGTTCATTTATTTTGAGAGAGAGCACAAGCAAGGGAGGGCCAGAGAGAGAGGGAGAAAGAGAGAATCCCAAGCAGGCTCTGCCCCGCCAGTGCAGAGCCCAATGTGGGGCTTGAACCCACATGCCATGATGAGATCATGACCTGAGCTGAAACCAAGAGTCAGATGCTTAACGGACTGAGCCACTCAGATGCCCCTAAAAATACTTGACTTTGATTTAACAGTAAACATTTCTGACACATTCTAATCCTTGTAAAGCCTTTTACTACAGCCCACCTCCCCAGAATTAAGAAGCATATGTCTACAAGAAAAATGATCCTAAGAATTCATTTATGATACCAGGTTTAAGTAAAAATAAGTATTGTTTTCTCCTTCAAACCTACCCAAGGAAGGGAATGCTGATAAAAACGCATGCAAACAGAAATAATTACATGTTTATCTGTTAGAAAATGTGTTTAAGGGAATGTGAGCAAATGCTCAAGAATACAGGACCCATTTAACTCATGATATAATTTTTTCCCTTTGGGAATATTATTGTCTCTGTTCACATTTTTAGCCATTCAGCTCACCCCACCAACATTTTCTATGATGTGATATAATCAAGTCCTCAAATCTCATGTGATTCCTCAAATTCAAGATTCCCAGGATATGTCCTGGAATCTGCAAATAAAGAAAAACTCTCTCTAGGTAGTATAATCTATAGAGGCAACATTTGAATGCTAAACCCTCTTCCATCTGAGGACTTGCAAGCCTCACATCATTATGATTAACTACAATTACACCACCAGGGCATCTGGGTGGCTCAGTAGGTTAAGCATCTGACTCTTGATTTCAGCTCAGGCCATCTTCTCATGGTCATGAGGTGGAGCTCTGTGACCATCTCCACACCTGCTTAAGATTCTCTGTCTTCCTCTCCTTCTGCCCCTCCTCTGTTTGCACGTGGGCATATGCTCTCTCAGAATGAAATAAAATAAAAAATAAAATAAAAATAACGTAAAATAAAATAGTAAAATTACACCACCACACAAGGCAATTCAATACAATCCAGTCATGACTGCTGCTCAGAATACATCTGTTTTGCTGTCACTACCTTGAGTTTCTCTTTCATTTTATTCTCCGTGCTCCCCAATCTTCCCATATAACATATGACAATTCTGCTACAATATTAACAAATTTAATGGCATCCACATTTTCATTCACATATTAACTGAAACTTTTTTCTACTCTTGAGATAATGCTTCCTCTGCAGTTTTCTTAGTGTTTAGAGTTCTTTTACTGATGGTATAAGTTTGGGACAGTCTCCCCTCCACTGCCACCACGTCCAAATAGTTACTCTTTCTCCTTCATAAAACCATTATTCTTTTGGGTCATATGTAATTTTATTACCTGCTTTCCATACATGTTATAATCTAGAAACTGCTTCCATCAAAATCTTTCATAGCCAACTAAAAGCGTTATTTTCTTATTCTAAGTCTTGCCATTAACATAAAAAATGATACCATCAAATATGATATAGCTAAAAGCCTCAACCTTTAATTCTATAATTACCTTAAGAGCAAGATCATTTTCTGCATTATTTGGAAGTAGAACCCCTCCAGGGTCTTGTCTGCAGCAAAGAACTGCTTTATTTTGTACCTGGTCATCCTGCTCTTTGACCACGGCTTTCTTTTCTTTTCTTTTCTTTTCTTTTTTTTTTTAATGTTTATTTATTTTTGAGAGAGAGAGAGAGAGAGACTGAACGTGAGCGGGGAAGGGACAGAGGGAGAGAGGGAGACGCAGAATCTGAAACAGGCTCCAGGCTCTGAGCTGTCAACACAGAGCCCAACGTGGGGCTCAAACTCACAGACCGCGAGATCATGATCTGAGCTGAAGTCGGATGCTCAAACGACTGAGCCACCCAGGTGCCCGGACCACGGCTTTCTATACTTCAGCTGATCACCACATGTTCTCTCAACAAGAACAACCACACACAACACACACATAAACCTTTTTTTTTAGGGCTTAGTCATCATTCCAAGAGCTTTACCATACTAACTTGATGAATTTTCAAACCCTATCATGAAATAGGTACTGTTATGATAGCCACTTTAAATTTGAGGAAACTGAGGCACAGAAAATTCAGTCACCTGCCCAGTGTTACTGTATTAATAACAGCGCAAATGAATTTGAAACCAATGCAGCATGATTTAGTATTCATGCCCTCAATTACTACAGTTAATTACTCTTGTGTATCAAAAATTCAAGTAGGTAGGGCCATCTATGTTCATGTTTGTCATCCTCCTCAATTCCTGATCATTTGACCAATAATTTTACATTTATATTTATACCAATATGGTTCTATCCCAAAGCCTGGCAAAACTTGAACCGAAATTTTGCCTATACATTCATATTTTGCGTTTATTAATAATACAATTTAAGTCACCTAATAAATATGTCCATGCTCTTCTTTGTTTTGTTTTTAATAAAATCAGTAGCAAAGCTTTCACTTAGCTACTCGAAATCATTTATTTTACATGTTCATGTAAGCAGCAATATATACATCTAGATATAGATATATTTCTGATGTATAAATATGTACTTTTGCTCACTTCCCAACCTATTAGCAATATTGAATAGATTTATTTTTGTTATTTTAAAATATAATTTACTTTTATTATTTCTCAGAGACTAACCGTATTTGTATAAAGGTAAACTAAATAATTTGATCATATATTTTTCTTCAGTGACTGCATTTGTTGTTATTTATCTAATTCAGTAGTGATATTACAAGTGGGTTGTCATTATGTCACTTTTGGATTTAAAAAATTCTTTTTAATGTTTATTTACTTTTTTTAAAAAATTTTTTTAACGTTTATTTATTTTTGAGACAGAGAAAGACAGCACGAACGGGGGAGGGTCAGAGAGAGGGAGACACAGAATCTGAAACAGGCTCCAGGCTCTGAGCTGTCAGCACAGAGCCCCACGCGGGGCTCGAACTCGCAGACCGTGAAATCATGACCCGAGCTGAAGTCGGATGCTCAACCAACTGAGCCACCCAGGTGCCCCGTTTATTTACTTTTAAGAGAGGGAGACAGAGAGCGCAGGGGAGGGGTAGAGAGAGAAAGAGACTCAGAATCTGAAGCAGGCTCCAGGCAATGAGCTGTCAGCACAGAGCCCCACATGGGGCTCAAACCCACGAACTGTGAGACTAAGTTGGGCACTTAACTGACTGAGACACCCAGGCGCCCCTGGATATTCTTTTCTGGACAAATTTCCAGCCAGACAATTGGTTTCATTCTTGAGCTGAATTCCTCTGCCTGTGATGAACTTGAAGGTGAAAATGTATGACAGTTTATCAAATAGTTATCTCT
The DNA here is from genome assembly GCF_027475565.1 of Acinonyx jubatus. Lineage (NCBI taxonomy): Eukaryota > Metazoa > Chordata > Mammalia > Carnivora > Felidae > Acinonyx > Acinonyx jubatus. Next base: position 60,320,312 of record NC_069380.1, read on the forward strand.
ATCATCCATCTATCTATTGTTCCACTTTACAAACATACAGAACTTTCACTGGCATTTATTTTAGCTTGTCTTTCTTTCTGATCAGCTCCATTGAAATCTGGTAGTGAGTGTGATGCTGTAACACTTGTCTGCACACTTAGGTTTCAACTCATAAACTAGACTGTGGCTTCCACTGTTTTGCAGCATAAGACACTGGGGACATCCTCCTTAAAATCAAAGAATTGACTTGTTACTTGCAAGGTCTGTCCAGCCAAGTATTATTTGTTCCACTGGGGCTCAGGGAATACATTGCAAAAGTGAAACTCACATCTGACTCCAAATCTAATTTTAGAAAATAGTTGGAGCTACCCCTTCATCATAACTCCTTTCAACATTAAAGCAAAACTACCTGGTTTGAGCAGTCATTCTCCCCTTCAAGGTGAAAATACTAATGAGGATAAAGTATTTTATTTTTTTAAAATAAATTGTTTAATGTTTATTCATTTTTGAGAGACAGTGATAGAGTGTGAATGGGAGAGGGGCAGACAGAGGGGGACACAGAATCCTAAGCAGGCTCCAAGCTCTGAACTCTCAGCACAAAGCCCTACATGGGGCTTGAACCCACAAACTGTGAGGTCATGACCTGAGCCAAAGTCAGATGCTTAACCAACTGAGCCACCCAGGTGCCCCAATAAAGTGTTTTAAAGTGATAAATTATTGTACCACAAAAAAAGAGACACAAACATGAACTTTTAGGCTCCAAGAAGAAAAATAATAAATTATGTGAATAATTGTTTCTCTCTAGTATCTACATAGAAAAGTTTTCATAATAACTACTTCGAGAGAGGGGTCCTGTGATACATTAACAGCTGTTGATTCTCTCTTGATTTCGACTGGTCCTAGAAGAAAAATAAATATTTTAAGGGAAAAAATAATGTGAAGTTTTTTGTGACACTAGGGTACGTTATGAAAGACAATTATATTTGAAGACAACGAGTGGAAATGTAAAATAGGTTTCTTAAATCTTATTTATAGGATAATAGGTGTTTCATATGCTGTGGTTCAAAGTAACAATTAGGGAACCATAATATTAATGAATGTATTTTAATTGTTTGATTTCCAAAAAAGAGTGGCATTAATCACTCAAGAAGTCTAGGTTTTTATCCAAATGTATATAGATTTGGGGGCAATCATACTTTACGTTTTCAATGTATACTACTATTACTACTAATAATAATAGTAAAAAGTAAAACTGAGGATCCAATATATAACATGAGTTATCTTAAATGTGTCCTTGTAAGAAGATAATGTCAGTCCATTTTAACTGAGGACATGAAGATGGGCCATCTAAGTGATAAAATCACAGCGCTGACGCTTAGTGCCACATTACAAATCTACATGTGACTAACTTCAAAATTTGGAAACGTAAACATTGATTTATAGCACATTTTAATATTCTACAAGAATTAATTTACCTTGATGAATGTATCTACCATTTGAAGATCTTTGTTTTATTGTCATTAAGTTATTTTTAATGACTTGGTTGGATTTCACTTAACTAAAACAATAGTTGTCTTCTTCAGTCTTTGTATTGTTAAAAAAATACATATGTATTTTTATTGGCACTGGAAAATACAGAGTTCAATTAAGAGCCTCTTATTATAAAAAGGATATTGAAATATCTGGTTTAAGCATAATATCAGACATTTTACCTAAAAAATCCTCTGAAACAAGAGAATTTTGGAAAAAAATGTTATTTATTATGTCTTTCTCTTAGAATTGGTAAGAAAATTATTCTGCAAAAATTTAAAGGCTATTCCTGAACCAATAGGTCTGTAAGTCAAGAAAATAGTTGGAAAAGTAAAGGAAAGTATTTTTTAGCCTCTCTTAAGATGTGATTTTTTTTGGTAACAGCTTTACTGAAATGTAATTCACATGTAGGTACAATTCACCCATTTAAAGTTTATAATACCACCTTTTAATATTTTTTAAAGGTTTGTGCAACCATCAATATAATTGATTTAAGATGTTTTCATCACCTCAAAAAGAAAGCCTGGACTCTAGTTATCACCCCCCTAACTACATTCCTCACCCCAGTCCTAAGCAATTACAAGTGTATTTTTTGGTCTCTATAGTTTGGACTGTTCTGTACATTTCACATAAATGGGATTATAATATTTCTGGGGGTTTTTGTGTGTATGTTTTCTTTCTGTTAGCATAATGTCAACGTTAACCATGTCTTAGCATGTATCAGTACCTTTGTTTTTATGGATGAATAGTATACTATCGTATAGATAAAGTACACTTTGTTCATCCGTTCATCAATTGATGGGCATTTAGATTGTTTTCAACTTCTGGCCATCACGAATTATGCAGCTATGATCATTTGTGTACAGGTTTTTGTATGGAAATAAATTCTTATTTCTTTTGAGTATATTCCTAGGAGTGGATTTGCTGGGTCAAAAGGTAATTTTATGTTTAACATTTTGAGGAACTGCCAGACTGTGTCCCAAAGTTGCTGTTCCATTTTAGATTCCCACCGTGTGTGTGAAGGTTCTGATTTCTCCACATCCTCACCATCATGGTCTTTTTTATGATGGTCATGCCAGGGGGTGTGAAGTGGTACCTCACTGTGGTTTTGAATTGTGTTACCCTGATGACTAATAATGTAGATTACCTTTTCATGACCATTATTTAAATTTTTTTTCAATGTTTGTTTATTTTTGAGAGACAGAGACAGAGCACGACTGGGGGAGGGGCAGAGTGGGAGAGAGACACACACAGAATCTGAAGCAGGCTCCAGGCTATGAGCTGTCAACACAGAGCCCCACATGGGGCTCAAACCCACGAACTGTGAGATGATCACATGAGCCGAAGTCGGACGCTTAACTGACTGCGACGTGCAGGCTTCCCTCTTTACATGATCTTATTGTTCATTTGTATATCTTCTTTGGAGAAACGTCTATTCACACATTTGCTGTTTTTAGTTGGGTTATTTATCTTTTTATGATCAGGTAGTAAGAGTTCTTTATATATTGTAGATACAATCCCCTTGTCAGATATATGATTTTCAAATATTTTATCCCATTTTGAGGTTGTCTTTTCAGTTTCCTGATACTGCCTTTGAAGAACAAAAGTTTCGATTTTGATTAAAGTCCAATTTATCTGTCTTTTGATCAATATGTAAAACTGAATATATTTCTATATACTAGGAATAAACTGTGATAGAAATTGAAAATTTTAAATACCATTTTATTTTTTAAAAGTATTTTTAGATTTTTATTTATTTTTGAGAGACAGAGAGAGACAGAGAGCAAGCAGGGGAGGGGCAGAGAGAGAGGGAGACACAGAATCTGAAGCAGGCTCCAGGCTATGAGCTGTCAGCACAGAGCCTGACATGGGGCTTGAACTCATGAGCCATGAAATCATGACCTGAGCTGAAGTCAGATGCTTAACTGACTAAGCCACTCGGGAGCCCCTAAAATATGATTTTAAATAGGATCAAAATATTTAGGAATAAGTATGACAAAATATATGTAACATCTGAATGCTAAAATCTATAAAACATTATGCCTAAAATTTTAAAGGACCAAATAAATGAAAAGCTATTTCCTCTTCATGGATTGAAAAACTCCATGCTTTTAAAATGACAGTTCTCCCCACTATTTTTTAAAGAGTCGAAGAAATAACTAGAAAAATTTTTATAGAATTTTTGTAGAAATTGACAAAATGATTCTAAAATTTTTGTGATAATCCAAACAAGTGTAGCCAAAAAGCATTAAGAAACAGAACATACCTTCAAGATGTTTTATAAAGCTATGGTAATCAAGATAGTGGTAATACTGTCATACATGGTGATAAATAGATTAATGGAACAGGAGGAGCCAATAAATACATTGGCAGAAATAGAGTTAACTGATCTTCAGTGGGAGAAAGGAATTCATGGGGAAAGATTAAACTTTTCAGTATGGTGCTGAAACTATTGAATACCCATATACAAAGAAATTAACTTTGATATATCCTATATGCTACACATAAAATTACATCAAAATAGACCATGGACATAAATATAAAACTTAAAACTTCTGCAGGAAAACATAGGATGTAATTTCATGATTTAGGATTAACAAAGTTTCTACTGCAAACATGTCAGCAGAGTGATCATGTTGTGTCATATGGTATATATGTGTGTTATATATGTTTATTAGAAAATTCAGAATCAGCAAATTATGGGTTTTTTGATATATCCTAAAAAACAGCTTGTCAAGGTTCACAACACATAAGAATGAAGTACTTGGGATTTTAGCTGGTGTTAATGGAATCTAAGAATGAGTTTGTAGATAATTGAAATTATTACATTATTGGTTATTCCAATCTAATAACATTGTACTCTTTCTATGTGTTTAGATATTCCTCAATGAATCTCAAAATTTACATATAATTTGTTTCATGTGATAGAAATGTATGTGAACTCTTTATTAAATTTATATCAATCTGTATACCTGCCATTAGGTGTGAATACCAAGTAACATAAATTTGTGATAAAATAGGGATTTTATTTTTCTCACTACATTAAAAATATATTAATTACATTTGATACGTACCTGTGCTACTTATTTGAAGTTACTTTAAAAATTGTTTCACCCTGATTGATGCTAAAATTTTCTTTTTCGTTTTGTTCTTTAATTTTTAAAATTTGTTTTTAACATTTATTTATTTTTGAGAGATAGAGACAGAGCACAGGTGGGGGGGGGCGGGGCAGAGAGAGAAGGAGACACAGAATCTGTAGCAGGCTCCAGGCCCTGAGCTGTCCACACAGCGTCCTACACAGGGCTCAAACTCATGGACCATGAGATCATGACCTGAGCCAAAGTTGGATGCCTAACTGACTGAGCCACCCAGGAGCCCCTGTTCTTTAATTTTTAAATATGTTTACATGTGGCTTTTCAACTTTAAGTTTCCCTTTCCCACTATAATTAGTACATTTTTATAAGCTATTTTTCATAACATTTCCCTTTCTCCTGTCTTCTCCATCTAGAACACCAATTAGAAGTGAATTAAACTTTCTCTTCCCCTTTATTTTAATATCTCATTCATATTTTCTGAAAATGTAGGTCTCTAGTTCTAGTTAAGTTTTGAACTATTTATGGTAACTTAATCCTATCTTCAGCAATAATTAATATGTTCTATAGTCACTCAATTACTTTTACTTTTTAATTCATAGCAAATTAAATGTTATCTTTTTTCAATTAAGTTTTCTTTTTTACCATATCAACTGATCATGTTTCATTTTTCTTGCTCTTAAAGAATTTAAGCTTGACTTTTCATTCCTTTGTTCCTTTCTGGTATTTTCTGTATTTATAGATCTGCAGATCTTTCATCTCCCCATATACTTTCTGTTGGTTCTACTCCAAAAGAAATAGTTACTTGGCATCCCATGTGTTTGATTACTATTTACTGTTTCTTTGTAAAAGGTTTGGAGAAATACATGAGCCCAAGGAGGAAGGTATGTTCCTTCAGAGAGGATTTGCATTTGCTTCTAACAGACACTGAGGCACCGCCAATCCAAGAAAATTTTAAACTAGAATTACATGAGTGTTTTCAACACATGATTTGAGAAATCGATACTATGTTTGCTTCATGGTTACACCTTTATTTTTTTAAGTTTATTTATTTATTTTAGAGAAGGAGGGAGGGAGGGGGAGAGAGAGAGAGAGAGAGAGAGAGAGAGAGAGAGAGAGTGAGTGCAGAATTCCACGCAGGGGCTGGAACTCACAAACCATGAGATCATGATCAATCAGTGCTTAACTGATTGAGCAGTCCAGGCACCCCCATGGTTATACCTTTCAAAGCTCTTTTCCCTCACTTGCCTTCCCTGCTCAATGTCAAGCAGGAATGTTGTTGCTTTGATATGGGGTCATAGGACCCAGGTGTATCCCTCGTTCCCATTTCCATATCCCCAGAATTGTCAGACACCTTCGTAAGTGAATGGTTAGCTAATCTTTCCGTCTGTCATATGCCAGGAGGCCATGTAAGGACAGCATGATCAAAGTAACCAAACGTTCTCAAGCAAAAACAACTTTATCACTCAGTTTATCAATGTGTGCTTGCATCTTCAGTTAGAATATGTTCATAAATTTTGGGGGACTTTTAGAAATATGTTTTGTCATATTTCCCAGAATTTGTATTTGCTCTCCTGACAGATACTAACACATCATATCGCAAGAAATGGAGAACACAGCTATATTTTATCATGTCTAGTCTTTTGCTAATCCACTTTGGCATATATTTTATGAATATATGTAACTTTTAATCTTATTTTACATGGTTATGTTACTTTGGTTTGTCCAACTTTTTCAAATATATATGCCAAGCTAATGCTTGTATTGTACTGATCGCTTGAATATTAAAGCATACCCCAGTTTCTTTTAAGACAGAAATTCTGATTTGTCCATTCCAAAGCAGTGACAGTATTCAATTTCCAAGAAGAAATACATTATTTCACACTAAATTATTTTAACCTATGACCTACCTGTCTAGTTTTCAATTTCTTCTTTGCATTAATTTTTGTGTTTATTCATTGTTTGTTTATAAATGCAGTCCTGAGTTTGCAGAATTCTAAATTAAAAAAAAATACTTCCCACTCACCCCCCCCAAAAAGTCAATTTTTATGATAGGCAGGCAAGATTTTGGAAGACCCATAAGAAAACCACAAAGCTTTGAAAACTTATTGGCAGGGGCTGGAAGCAAATATAAGTTGACAAGTGATTTGTATGAAAACAATAATGGCATTGTAAAAAGAATAATTTATAAGTCATGGGGATTTTCTGCATACAACCTGAGGCAAACTTAAATCAAAGTGTAACATGTTAAAAATAGTTCACCAAATAGTAAACACTGTGAAAAAATTAACTTTATATGAATTGATATGTAAGTTTTTCATCTTAGAGCAGGTCATTTGAAAACATGAATATTTTATGAATTGTGTATTATGCATTCGCCAGCAGTGAATATGTGTAAACCTTAAATCAGAAAAAACAAAGGAAAATTGTTACAATCTGAATGGTACTGTATTTACTAGAAAGTTAATCCCACTTTTTTTCTCTTTTATTCTTGTGAGCAAGCATATTTTTTTATACTAGTTATCCTATAAAATAAGAAAGCTAAACTCAAAGTAAAAATAGTTGAAAGACTATATGAAGCATTAACATCTTTCACATTTCAACCAGGGCAGATCGAAATGATATAGGTTCATTTATGGCAAAGAGAGAGCAGCTGCCATAACTTAATTAGCTTGCTCTTCCCACCAGCAGCCTTAATTAGGACACCACTAATTACTGTAGTATTCTTCCAGAGGGCTAAATAGAATTAATTTCCTTGAATTTGACCTGAAAGGATATGCCATGAACTCTACAATTTTGTGAACTTAAGAGGCTCAGATTTTAAGATTCAACATCTTTTTTAAGCATTCTGGAAAAAAAAAAAAGCAAATTTCCCAGTTTACAGAATACAGGGCATTTCCTTCATAACTCAACCGTCTTTCTCTTTAATTAATAAAACATATTCTCATTAACTATAATCTTTTAGTATTTGCATAATTTAGTGTACGTAATATATTGAAATATGCTTATATAGACTATAGCATGTGTTTGCATCAAATTATATAAATCTGCTAAATAAATAAATTCCAGTACCTCAAATTAAATCTCACTAAAAATCCTAAAGTTATATTTTAAGTATGATTTCTTAGGTAGAAAACTCATTTCTATAGATTGTAATTAAACATCCAATCATAAAAGAAACAATTTAAAATCTGTATAATTAGATATGCATTAGATTTCACAATGCCTGAAATCCCATTCTCTTTCATATGATGTGCTCATTGTAGTTAGTGGAAGATAAACTTCACATGTTCGTAAGTGCTACTTAGTCTTATTCAGCTATCTACTTTTGAAAAAATTATTTGAGACTATAAAGAAATACCTGGCACAAAGAACCAGTCTCATTAATGTGTTTTTAAATTAATAAATAAATATCATAAATGTCTTTTATGGCAGCCTCAACAGGAATACATTCATGTATATATGGTGGCTGTATTCCTAAGCATTCCTGATGAAGGCCGTATTGCCTCACTATCATATTCTCTTGATATTTCTTTATGTGAACCCGATTGAAAGTAGAGAGCAAAGGAGGCATTTTATGTAATCCATAAAAGTCTTAGAGTCTAGTGAACAGTGGAGAAGGATAGGATAGAAGAGAATTTAGGGCAATGGAGAATATTTCAACATAATCTGGCAACAGTTGATTACTTTCAAAACGTTTAGATTCTTTTTCATCTTTCGAATCTCAGCCTCTAATATAGGTAGATATTAGTTACTATGCTATGGGCCTTACTGCTTTATGCAGGATGGAGATCCACTCTTGCACATATCTATTTGGTCTTTAGCACAACTAGACTTCGGCTATCTATTCTGATTCCCAATATTCAAGAAATCCAATTGTCAAGTCTCCTTGAAAAAGAAAGTTGGGCTTTCTGGTTCTATCTCTCTGATTGCTTAGGACAAATTATTTAGTAGAGTAAATTCCACATTTTAAAACAAAAAAACAAAACAAAAAATAAAAATCAAATAATTTTACATATTTGCTAGGTATGAGAATACAATATGATAATATATTACAAATTTGAAAGATATTTCCCACTATTGACTGAAAAGTTGTAATTAAGAGGAATCCTGATTGAATTTGGCAAAATGATTTCTATGACTTTTATCTATCTTCTATCTTTAGCTAAGAATAATAAATAACAATAAAAGTAAAGAATCACTACGTCACATCAGAGGCATCTCACATGCAAAGCAAGTAATTCAAATAGCTGCCAATATAATGAAATCTGTAATACCAAAGTTACAGTAACTTATTTTCAAAAAAGAAAAAAAAAAAAAGCCAAATCAATGACATTGTTCTAATAGTCCTAACAGAGAAGGCTGAAATCAGTAAGTACTTTACAGGCACATTCCTGAATCCAAGGTGTTAATGAGTGGCAACAGGGCAATGGGGTAAATAGAAAAATTGTGGTTATATCCTTTTGCAATAAAATGTTTGCTTGTGTATTTTGGGCATCCATCTTATCAGTAACTGATCCAGTAGTGCCTATGTTTACTGATTATAATACTACTACCTGATATGGTTGTTGTGAAAATTAAATGAATATATTTCAGTGCTCCAAATATTATCCTACATATGGTAAAATTATATGTGATACTTATACACTGTTATAAATATCATGGCCAAATGGACGCCACCGAATATGCGATTGAAGAAACTAGAAAAAAAGAAGAGTTTAAGAAATACAGAGTTTATGAGCTATTCTTTAAAAAAATGTAAATTTTATGGGCACAATATAGAGCCTTCCAAAATGAACCAAAATGGTATTTATTATTTAAATAGTATTCATGAGGGGTGCCTGGGTATCTCAGTCTGTTAAGCATCTGGCTCTTGGTTTCATCTCAGGTCATAATCTCATGGTTTGTGAGTTTGAGCCCTGCATTGGGCTCTGTGCTGACAGTGTGGAGCCTGTTTGGGATTCTCTCTCTTTCTCTCTCCCTACCCCTCCTTTCTCTCTTTCTCTCTGTCAAAATAAATAAAACGTTAAAAAATAAAGTGAAATAAACTATCTCTTTAAATAGATAGATGATAGATAGATAGATAGATAGATAGATAGATAGATAGATACATCATACATACATACATACATACATACATACATACATACATACATACATGATAGATAGTTCCTGGAATGAAAAAGCCATAGTAGCAAAGGACTATGGGATGTACATCAGTTAATTGAGCACTGAACTAAATGAAGACAATTGTAGATATGTCATAGAAGAAAATGTTAACATGATTGAATCTTTAAAAGCAGAAGTTGTTAAAAACAATCAAACTAAGAAAGTAGAAAGTAAAAGATGAGAGGAAGTCTAAATATCTGTTTCACCATCTTTCATATTTGGAACTCAGCAGTTATTTCATAGTTGTTCATTTGATAAATATTTGTATATCCATGTGACAAAGCACTTTAAGTATTTGAAATGTAGTATTGAACACAGTAGACAAAATGCACAATTTCATGATATTTGGCTTGCATTGTAGAGAAACAGAAAATAAATACATAAGGAAAAAATAGTTTTATGTTAAAACTTCAATTAATTCCATTTTTAAATAAAACTTCAATTTTTGTGTCAAACTTCAATTTTTGACAAAACAATGTCTGAAATATACATCATGGGTCTTGATTAAGATTTCCCAGTATAGTGGTGTGCCTGGGTGCCTCAGTCGTTTAAGCGTCCGACTTTGGCTCAGATCATGATCTCACCATCTGAGTTAGAGCCCTGCTTCAGGCTCTGTGATGACAGCTAAGAGCCTGGAGTCTGCTTCAAATTCTTTGTCTCCCTCTCTCTCTGCCCTTCCCTCGCTGACTCACTCTCTCTCTCTCTCTCTCTCTCTCAAAAATAAACATTAAAAAAAAAAATTCCCAGTTTAGTGATCAACTTAAGTATCTTTTCATAAAATTCTTCACTAAAAGTTTTTTTTTTTTTAAATCATGGGCATGTTCTTACCTGTTTTTATATTGGGTTGATTATGACTTTTGTATTTGTTTGTAGATGCTAATTATATATTACTAATACAAGACAATACCCCAAATTTAGGTCTGAATTTTTGTCAAAATTTGCCATTTTTAAAAATTAGCTTTAAAAAAATAACAATAATACGTTATTACCCCAAGATCAAAATATTTCTTAAAATATTTTTAAATATTTTGTTTCATATTAAAGATGAAAAGACATGTGTAAAGTATATTTTGCATTTATTTTTGATTTATGAATTTAATTATATTTTTCTTATACAGCTCATTTAATGCAGATTACCTTCTTCTCAGTTGATCTGTGAATTTACCTCTGCAACTTCCAATATTCCATACATGTCTAGATTTTCTCAGAGCTCTCTTTGCATTCATTGGTCAATATGTTAATTGCTGTTCAAGTACCATACTGTTTTAATTACTATAGCTTTTTGATAAAACCTTATATCTGATATGATAATCTCCCCTCTCTCTGCTCTTCCTTTCCAGAAAGATCCTCAATATTTTCTTCCCCTTTATTTACACTTTTGGGGTGATGTATATTGTAAGGTTTCAATGAATGTTTTTTATGAGGTGAAGAATTTCCTATCACCAAGTTACTAACATAATCCCTAATGATTTCTGATACCAAGTCAGATGGAGAAGTTTATGGCAGAGCAGTACTCTTTGTAAGAAATAGAAAAGTGAGATAAAAAAACATCAATGTATTGTGTTTAAAGACATCAAATAGGTATGGAAGCATTAAGGATTGGAGTGACCACATTTCTATAGAGGAGAACTCTAGAGGTAACCTGCAATCTGTTGGGATATCTTTAGTTTCTTGCCTTTCATTGTTTCTTACTTGCCTTTTCCTCACCCCCACCCACCTTTCATACTTGTTCTGTGCCTAAGGTTAAATTGTGTCATGTTTTTTCATTTCTCCTCAAAGGAATTTGTCACTGTCAAGAACTTAGAGTGGTTTGAGGTTGCATCCCACTTGAAAGCTATCTAGTTAGCCTGTCTTGTTCTCACAGATGCTTGTAGAAGACATAGATACAAAGGACTTTATTACTCATGAGGGAGCAAGCAGAAAAGAGCTTCATGCTTGTATTGGTTCCCCTTGCTCTCCTCCCCTCAATCAAAGGGAGTGATCCAGAACTAGACTGTGTGGATGCTGTACACACAGTGGGTTTGTGTGGCAGCTGTGGAACATGAGCTTAAGAAATCTCCAAACATGTAAGTGACCTACTGGCAAGTCTTCCCATTGTTCCCTCCTGGAGACGGACATTCTTTTTATTGCTCTGGAAAGTGAGCAAAGGTCTCTGGTGAAAGAACAGAGAGGTCATTGTCTTTACTATCTGAGCAGATTAGTGTGAATGCCTAAAAATAAAGGAATGTGAGAGATACATGGAGAATTGTGTCTAATAGTCATGTAATTTGCATCTTTCATTTTGTTAATGTGGTATATCACATTCATTGATTTGCAGATGTTGAACCAGGGTTGCATCCTTGGAATTAATCCCACTTGATCAAGGTGTATGATCCTTTTCATGTATTGTTAAATTCAGTTTGCTAATATTTTGTTGAGGATTTTTTCATCTGTGTTCACCAGGTATATTGCCTATAATTTTCCTACCTTGTTGTGTCCTTGACTGGTTTTGGTATTGGGGTAATTCTGGCCTCATAAAAATAAGTTTGGAAGGGTTTCCTCTTCTTCTATATTTTGGAAAAGTTTAAGATGGACTGGTATTAATTCTTTTTTGAATGTTGGGTATAATTCATCAGTGAAGCTATCCGTTCCTGAACTTTTGTTTGTTGGGAAGTTTTTGATTACTGACGCAATCTCCTTACTAGTAATCAGTTTGTTCAGATCTTCTTTCTTTATGGTTCAGTCATGGTAGGTTGTGTATTTCTAGGATTGTCCGGTTTGTTGTTGTATAATTGGTCATAGTACCCTCTTATCGTGTTAATGCATATTACATCAAGATTAAGATCTAATTTTTATCCTATCATTTTGCCAAAATATACAGTCAATACATTTGTTATTTTAAGGCTGAGGCAAATGGATACTCTCATAAACACTCTGGTTGAATGTGAATTGTCAGAGCTTTTTTGAAGAGGATTTTCCCCAACATTTACAAAATTTGCAGTTATTATTAAATACTGACTGAAATTCAAGTTGAAGTCAAACTAAGTTATGATTTCATTCCCTGCAAATTTGCAGGATATATGTGTGTGTTTGTGTGTTTGTGTATGTATACTAAATCTAACTTGACTTAATTATGACACATAAACAATGCAATGGGACTGTTTACATATTGTGATGAAAGTGTAAAGGGTATAATCATTGTGGTTAATATTTGCCATTGTATAGTAAATTTCAAGATACTAATACCCTAAGCACCAGAAATTCTATTCTGTGGATTAAATTATGCAAGAAGATATATCCAAGAATGTTAAGAGCAGCATTTTTCATAGGAAACCAAATGGTAAATGCACAACTGAATTGTGGTAGCAACAGGCAATGGATTACTATGAAGTAATGGAAATAAGTTAACTGCAACCATACATAATCAGATACCTGATTCTTAGAAATAAAATCTGAGTTAAAGATGTAAGGCACAGTATGATTCTATGTGTGTGTGTGTGTGTGTGTGTGTATTTAACTTCTGGTAGCTTTTTAAATTTATATATATATATATATATATATATATATATATATATATATATATTTATATATGTATATATTTATTTCTTTAAATTTAAGTTAGTTAACACATCATGTAATATTGGTTTCAGGAGTAAGACCCAGTGATTCATTACATACATATAACATCCAGTGCTCATCCTGACATGTGCCCTCCTTAATGCCCATCACCCAGTTAGCCCATGCCCCATCCACCTTCCCTCCAGCAAACCTCAATTTGTTCTCCGTATTTGAGTCTCATGGTTTTCCTCCCTCTATTTTTCTCTTATTTTTCCTTCCCTTCCGCTGTGTTCATCTGTTTTGTTTCTTAAATTCCACATATGAGTGAAATCATATATTTGTCTCTCTCTGACTTTTTTTGCTTAGCAATATATACTCCATGCACATTGTTGCAAATGTCAAGATTCCATTCTTTTTGATCACTAGATAATATTCTAGTGTGTGTGTGTGTGTGTGTGTGTGTGTGTGTGTGTGTGTGTGTGCCTCATCTTTATTCATTCATCAGTCAATGGACATTTGGGCTTTTTCCATACCTGGGTTATTGTTGATAGCACTACCTTAAACTTTGGGGTGCATGTGCCTCTCTGAATCAGCATTTTTGTATCCTTTGGATAAACTCCTAGTAGTACAATTGCTGGGTTATAGGGTATTCCTATTTTTAATTTTTTTAGGGAACCTCCATGCTGTTTTCTAGGGTGCACCAATTTGCATTCCCACCAGCAGTGCAAAAGGGTTCCCCTTGAACTACATCCTCACCAACATCTGTTGTTTTCTGTGTTGTTTATTTTAGCCATTCTGACAGGTGTGAGGTGGTATCTCATTGTAGTTTTGATTCGTATGTGCCTGATGATGAGTGATGCTGAGCATTTTTTCATGTGTTTGTTAGCCATCTGGATGTCTTCTTCGAACAGTATCTGTTCATGTCTTCTGCCCATTTCTTCACTGTATTCTTTGTTTTTTGGGTGTTGAGGTTGATAAGTTCTTTATAGATTTTGGATACCAGCCAATTTCTGATATGTCATTTGTAAACATCTTCTCCCATTCCACTGATTGCCTTTGAGTTTTGTGGATTGTTTTCATCCCTGTGCAAAAGCTTTTATCTTGATGAAGTTCTAATAGTTAATTTTTGCTTTTGTTTCCCTTGCCTCTGGAGACATGTCTAGTAAGAAGTTGCTGCGATCAAGGTCAAAGAGGTTGTACCTGTATGATTTTGATAGTTTTCTGTCTGAAATTTAGGCCTTTCATCCATTTTGGATTTATTTATGTGTATGGTATAAAAAAGTAGTCCAGTTTCATTAGCCAGTTGATTAAGGATGCATATAATGGGTGGCCGATCTATAAAAAAAACAAAAAAATAAACCACAAAAGTATAATTATCACTAATGTCAGGATAGTGGTAAACTTGGAAAGACAAAAGTATGTCTTAATATAAAAGGTTACACAGGGAATTTCTGAAGAGGTACTATTTTTGAAAGGGCAGACATGCTTTACACCCTCTTAAATGTGATCAAGGTATCACTTAAAAGTAAGATTTAAAGGTTAAAAAATATGGGGAAATTTTATTGTCAAATAGATAGAAGAAAATGGACATTTATCTTGTACTGCTCCAAATGGCATATATTATCATTGGATGAAATTTAGAAGGAATCGGTTTTCTTTGTTAGAAGTGAGGATCTTGTAACCGTCAGAGGTCTTTTTTTTTAGCTGGGAGCATTTTATAGCAACTTCAAGATATTACTTTTCTTACAAAAATAAAAAGTGGGAGGCATCTGAGTGGCTCATTTGGTTAAGTGTCTGACGTCGGCTCATTCATGATCTCATGGTTCATGGGTTCAAGCCCCGCATTGGGCTCTGCACTGACAGTGCTGAGCCTGTTTGGGATTCTCTCTCTCCATCTCTCTCTCTCTGCCCCTCCCCCACTTGCACACACACACTCTCTTTCTCTCTCTCTCTCTCAAAAACAAATAAATAAACCTAAAGAAAATTAAATTTGCCAACTAATCACATATCCCATGACTTCTGGTCCAGACTACTGCAGAAGCCTTCAAATGGTCTCTCGGCCACTACTCTTGTACTTCTGATAGTTCTTTTACTACTGTTTGGTGTATCTTTGAAACAATATATCAGGTTCTATAGCCACTACTAATATGTTACCTGTTGCCAAGATAATTTTAAAAATTATTGCTATTGCTTCAAAAGTCCACACATGATTACCTCTACAAAGAGAAATGGAGAGGAAGAGAGATAATAGAGACAGGAGAAGAGGGAAGAAGGAGGGAAAGGAAAAGTAGAATGAGCAGGAAGAGTTAGGCCGAAGAGAGGACTCAGAAGATTTATACCTTTTTGGATTTTTGAAATACTGTGTTATGATAATTATAATAATAAACAGGGAAATTGAATACCATTTAAATAACAGCAAAGGTAGTTTGGAAGTCATGGGAATTTGACAGAGCAAACTAAATGGAGTAAAACAGGACTGCTCATTAACCATTCTGTGTTTCAGTTTATATACATAAGTATATTTTTTAGATAAACTTAAAATTATGCTTTGTATCTATAAGAAGCCAAACAATGAGCTTGTTCTTAGTCATACTGTGCTAATGACACGGTCTTTCTCTCATAATGAAGGGTGGTTTCTAGAAACAATGGAGCATGTTTGTCAATTACTATCAGAATGAACAGCTCAGTAACAACTAGTTCAAAATCAGAATTGTTGACACTGGCAGAATCTTTTTTGTATCCAGATGGATAATAGTAAACCGGCCTATCCATTAGATTAATTCATTTCATGATCTGAGGTAACATTTTATGTTTTGTGTTCTTTTTATTTTTATCCTGAAAAACACATCAAAACACAATTTGATTGACAAAACAAGTAATTTTCAGAAGTCACTCTTTATTTACTGTTTCCATTTGTTTGTTTACTAATGCCTGATTTCTACCACCTTCAAGCCTTTATCATTGCAATGTAATTTCCACAGATTATGGTGCTAGATTTTGAGGGTTGAATTTGAGCCTGGTGTCAATATTTTAGCAGCAAGCCTGGATATTCTTGGCCTGGCCTGACCTCAGTAGGCATCTGTAGACAAACTCTGCATAAGGGAGGTGATCTATACATCTGTATTTTTAACTGACTGTGTATTATTATAATATATTCTGCCTACCTCATCCATGTATTTCCATCACCCAAAATTTATTACTTGACTTTTATTCCTATGTCTTAAATGATTTCATTGTATCTGTTTTTATTTTTGGAAATTCACTAAGAACAGATATAAAAATAACAATAGGAACGTGGCAATATAAAAAAAAATATATATATATAATGTATAAAAATATATATAAATATATATAAAATATATATTAACCTGAAAATATAGTATCTAACTTGAAAAATGAGACTACTGTTTGAATGTAAACCAGTATAGACACTAAAAGAGTTAAATAGGGTTGCTACCTGGAATAGTCTTAGGGAAACTGAATCAGCATTTTCAGAGCTCTGTGGGTACATTTTTTGAAAAATTGACACACTTTAGTAAATAAACCAACAAAACTCAAAATTACTTGATTGATTTTTTCCCAGTGTTTAAGTTATTTGTATGGTAATGTTTACTCCCAGAATATAAATTTCTTTCAGGTAAGGAGCCAATTCTAAGTCATCTCCTTCTCTACTCTAACATCTAGCATATTAACTTAGAAATCATTTAAACCAGTGTTCTAAGAACTATCATTATTTGCAATGATAATGCAAACAAATGAGATTTATCACACTGTACAATGTGCCAGACCCATATTTTGCATGCTTTAATTAATTTAAAATCCTTAGCAACTTTCTAAAGTAGGAGCTATTATCATTTTTTTACTAAGGACACTATGGAACATGCTGAAGTCATATACTTAACAAATCTCAGTAAATTACATGTTTGTTCATTCAAATATAAAGAAAAAAGGAACTCTTTGTAATGTGAATTTCCAAAAAAGGGAAACATTTTGAAAAATACTGAGTTGACTGAGCAAAAAAATGGGAAAGGATGAACTGTCATTAATCCCTTCATTAAACTAGGTCCATGGGACCTTGGCCAAAGTCAGCATAATGAGGTAGTAATAAACAACAACAGAGAGTTATTCTGGTCTTTTTCCTGGTTGTACTTTGTTCTGGAAGTTTGATATTATCCTTCCTTAGAGAAGCCTGTTTATAATTGGATTTTTTTTCAAACCAATGCAAGTAATTTTTTTGTTGTTGTCTTGTGTGATGAACTATAATTTTCCTTATCTTAAATGAAAAGATGATTCATCAAGGAATATTGATTTGTTTAGTATATAAAGGAACATAGAAAATGATGAGTTTTCCAAAGAAAGATAGCAGTATTAGAAATGAGATGATCAAAATAATACTCTGCCAGGAATTCTTTACTGTCTTAAAAAGATAATTAAGATGCAGTTTTGAATAATATCAATTTTGAAAAAAAATAAGATTTTTTTGACATTCTCTCATTGGTAGGTTATCAAAAAAAGTTTATGTAATTGCTGAATGTGCATATTAAATACTTGAATTTCCTGTTTGGCAATGGCCGACTTAGTCCAAATCAGATATATTTTTTTCCCTCCAAATGAATATCAACTTTTGAGTCATGTCTTTGTTCTTATGTAACTGAAGAAAAATATATTATTTATTCTTAGTTATTTATCAGTGATGCATTTTTATTCAGCTTATCTCAAACAACAATTTAATTAAAGTTACCCCAATCACTCTTATCCAGGATATATCATAGTGAGCTGGAAAGCACATAATACCAATTATATTTCAGTCAATATTTACAGAGATGCTAAACTTTATTTGTTGGTAATCATTTGGCAAGTTATTTACCATATTTGAGTCTTGCTTTCTTCTTCACATATAGAAGTCAGGGATGAGATTTTAAGCATTGACTAAAATGTCTAATTTTAGTCTACTAAATTATTGGGAATAGTTATTTTTCTGAAAATTTAATTATCACTCACACATACCAACCACATCCTCCTACAGATATAGATCATGGTTGTATAATCCATTGAGAGTTGATATCTCTGATATTATTGACAGAGGGCTTAATATGTCTTTGTGGCTTCATTATGTTCTCAGTTAGCATCTGCCATGTCATGACACTGTTTGATTTTATGATGAAGATCTATTTATCAATTATTTCACCAGAACAGGTTGATTGTAGGGTTCAGTTTTCTTCTAATATCAGATAACCATTCAATTAACCAATATTTGTCTTTATCCATTTAGCTAAATATTGACCTTGATTGAATATTTTCCAAGTTAAAATTATTATTACATATGGACCCTTATCCTTGAGGTAAAACCTTTTCAGGTCTACAATTCCAATGCACATTAACATTTAGCAATGAATTTTTAGAACTCTATCAAATGAAAAGGGTTTGAGCCTTCTACATATTCTGGTACCAAATTTAGATGCACAAACTTGTAATTTTATCCTTAGTATTCAGTTGTTTATGTATATCCATATATACAGACATTACTAAGTGTAATTTGATGGCTGACATGCTTTTTCACTAGTTTTCTAATGTGCTGGTTATTTGAAGTTTCATGCAGTTTTGAATCATTTCTGTAGGTCTTCACCTCCTGTTAATAGTTTGTGTGAATTTAAATTTTAGAACTATGAAACAAGAAACATGTTACATAAAACCTCAGTCGGTTGAGCGTGCAACTCTTGAGTTTGGCTCAAGTCATGATCCCAGGGTTGTGGGATCGAGCCCCGTGTAAATCTCCACACTGAGCATAGAGCCTGCTTAAGATTCTCTCTCTGCCCCCTTCCCTACTCCTCACATACTCTTTCTCTCAAAAAAAATTAGCAAAGTTAAAAATTAGATATCAACTGTCATCTTGCTTTCCAGTATACCATCCAAATCTAAGGAAAACAAGTAAATGTAGATTGTTATTCTTGATCTCCCTGCCTCTACCATTGTCTCATTCAGTCTCTTTCAACACAGCATCCTGAATGTTCTTATAATAAGGCTTTAATCCAGATCATATTACTTTTTTGTATCAAATTCTGCCATCGCCACCTATCTCATTTCTTCTCAGAAAGGTCTACACTATGTTACGCAGTTGGCTTCCCACACCTCCTTGAATCCACCTACTATTTTGTTCCAGCCACACTTTGTTCCTTATGATTTTCCCTTAAAAATGTCTAGCAAACTTCATACTCAGGGCATCTGCACTTTTTCTTCCCTTTGTCTGGAATACTCTTCCTTTCAATTTCTTCATGGTTAACCTCTTCATATAGGGGACAGTGTCAGCTTCTCAGTGATCACTTCCTGCAATCTAAATAAGATCCTAGTGATACTCCAATACTTCTCAGCCTCTTTCCTACCTTATTTTTCATCATAGAAATTACTATCTTCTAATATAACAGACCTCAGGATACAAGTCTTTAGAGGATACAAGTCTTTTTTTTAACCTTGATTTCTAATAACTCTGTCTTATTTTAGGATCTGGTAAACATAAAGCAAAATCAAACTATTTTTACTTATCACCATTTATGGGAAACCAAGATATATGAAAATATATTTGCATTTTTATTATAGATTTGTATAGTACAGTCTTTCATATGGGACAGATATTTTTTTCTTGAACCTCCATTCATTTATCCTTTCATTGAGTTCATGAGCACCAATTTGACAATGCTTGAGTATCCCTTCTAAAGCTATTCAGTTGGAGAAAACTAGTGCTCAGTGAAACAAAGCAATATGTCAAATTTTTTGAATGTCACCTGCGCAAACTTGCTTACTATTTTGAAAAGAGACATAATGCTTGAATAAAAAAAAAATCCATCTTTAGGACCCATTTTTATTAAGAATTTTGCTACTTATCTCAAGGTATTTAGTAGAACATTTAAGTCAGTTAAAAGACATGTCTGAAAGCATCTGTATATTTTTCTTAAAAGTAAGAAAAACCATACTCATTTTTCACACCAGTAATTATTCAACTCAGTATTTAGATTCTGATTGTGGAAGAAAATGGCAGAAAATTGTGGGAAAACATCGATATTTTCATATGAAAAACTTGGCTTCAAAGCATTCTTTCAACACATCAGGGGGACTTTCAAATTTAATTAAAGGGCTGATTATCCCCTTGGGTATTCTGAATGGTTCTTAACAATGGAGGGAGAAAATACACTCTTTGCTTTCAGTGGGCCCTCTAACTAAAAATTAATACAGCTGTGGTTTTCATTGTTATATTGTGTTAATCATGATTAAGTTACATACCTATGTATTCTAAAAGCCTTTCCTAAATTTTTCAACAACCTACACTAAATTACTGAATAGATACTGAAAATCAGTCTGTAAACTTTTTCAACCAAAGAAATCTCCTGAATAAAACTACATATTTTTTAAAATAACAAATTATAATAATCATGTTATTTAAAAATAATAGATATTATAGTTATGAGACAATATGTATTTATATATACATATATATAATTTGTATTTTATTTCTATATCTAATATATACATATACATGTAAATAATTAAGTACTTTTGCATTACAGACAAATCCTAAGCTTCAAAGCTGAGACAATTTAAGAAATTTATTGTTATGCAATTGTAATGCTAATGAATCCCAATCAGTTCTTACATGAAAACAAAACTCAGTATTTTTTTCCATTTACTTTACAATGGAGAGCATTATACTGCCGTCATTAAACCATAATTATAAGTTATAATTGAAGTAATTAAATGAAGTCAATTGTAATTTTTCACTACTTTATTTAAAGTTATTTCTTTTTGTAACAGAATTGTTATCTCAATTAATTTTAATTTGTCATTAAGTGAAAAATTAAAGAAGTGAATTCAATATAGTATTTGGTCTGATGAAGCATACTTTTTTGAGCAAGTATCACATGAGTAAGTTTTGAACTTGACGAATTACTTTCCTTCCACTATAATGTTGATTTGTATTTTATTTTTTTATTTTGTTTTTTTAATGTGTATTTATTTTTGAGAGAGAGAGAGAGACAGAGTATGAGTGGGGGAGGGGCAGAGAGAGAGGGAGACACAGAATCTGAAGCAGGCTCCAGGCTCTGAGCTGTCAGCACAGAGCCTGAGGCAGGCTCGAATTCATGAACCATGAGATCACGACCTGAGCTGAAATCAGAGGCTTAACCAACTGAGCCACCCAGGTGCCACTTGATTTGTATTTTAAAAATAAAGACTGGCGTATGTTATTGATAACAGTAAATCAGGATTATCCAAATGTTTTGAAATCCTTAAAAAATAAAAAATAAATAAATGCTATCCTAGATTCACGTAGTCATTTTTTCCCCCTGTATGTGTATGTGTGTATATACAGGGATGATTGTGACACCTGTCATTCTGCTGTTGACAAAAATGAAGGTAGAGTCTGTGATTTCAAGGACCCACACTAAGTGGCAGATGAATGTTTTCCAGGGACGCCTGGGTGGTTCAGTCGGTTAAGCGTCCACCTTTGACTCAGGTCATGATCTCACCATTGGTGGGTTTGAGCCCTGCATCAGGCTCTGTGCTGATGGCTTAGAGCCTGGAGCCTGCTTCGGATTCTGTATCTCCCTCTCTCTCTGCCCCTCCCCTGGTCATGCTGTGTTTCTGTCTCTCAAAAATTAATAAACACTGAAAAAAATTAAAAAAAAATTTTCCATTATACACTGGGTGGTTACAGGTAAGGTGCTATGGTAAAATAGAGAATGAAGGAACACAGAAACCAGGCTACACTGAAAATATAAGATAAATAAATGGGAGAAAACTGGAGAAGCATAGGCTATGTAAAGAGGAGGAGATAAATTGTCCACTTATAAGCTATGTTGTCTCTAGAAGATTGAGAAGAGTTATGTCCAGAGCTAAGTAAAGCTAAAATCCTAAACTATCCCTACAGTCATAAAAAAATTTATAAAATGCTAAAGTCAACTGGGTAATAGTGGCAAATACATTTGCACTTTAGGAAACTGATGAAAAATTGAGAGTAGTTTTATTGGGAAAGAAATGGGAATTAGTGATACTAGCTTAATTGAGGATATCTTTTTTTTTTCCAAACCATGTACCCAATCTTATAAGATTGCATAACCCCTTTACCCGACATCCCTTCCACTGCACCAGCATGTCAATTCTCAAAAGTAAAATGCAGAAAGGATAAATTAATATAATGTGCCTGCTCTTAAACCTACTCAATCAGTCTAAAGTGTAATGTTCATTTAGATAGGATTTACAGTGACCCAGTGCTGGGATCTAACAATCCATCGTTAGTGTCAACAAAGATGACCTGTATGCCATGTAGCACCCAGTCTAAGGATTATTCTGTATTTCTGCCTTCTTTCCATATTAGATCTCACCAGTTTGTTTCCTTATCTTGCAGGGAGCTTAGTATGTATGAATGCAACTATTCATATATTTTTTAAGAAAACAACTGTAATATACCTAAAATAGTCCAGGCTACATGGGGTAGATGTAAAGATGCAAGTATTTGCTGTGCACTGGCAGATTCTAGGAATACTACTGATGTACAGATCGCTCCCCGGTGTCCCAGCTCCACTCAGATAAACATCATAAAAGGTTAATTATTTGGATATAACACTAAGAACCACATTTGAAATTCATACTATGTTATCCTTTCAAAAGCATGCTTACACAAACTTGTTATTTTAATTTGAATCAAATTACAAGGACAAAACTTCTTTTCCTTGGCAGCTGGATTTTGTGTATCCTCAGTCTGCCCTTTCTTCTGAAAGGGCCGGCCTACGCCAGCCAACTCCACCTTGTTCTGTGTCCTTCACCTTGACCACGCCTCCTCCCCTTGAGTAACCTCCCACTCACCTGCCTAACAGGACTCAGACCCTTCCCCAGCCAATTGGCTGAGGCCACAGCCATTACCTCACCAACTGCCCCTAGGCCCCAATAAAACCTTTGTCCCTTTGAAACTCGCTCTCTCTCCCCGGTATCTCACCGCTGCTTCGGTGCAGGTAGGGGATTGAGCTTGAGCTAGCTCGAATAAAGGCTCTTTTGCTTTTACATCGGACTCGGCTCCCTGGCGGTATTTGGGGATCACGAATTCTGGGCATAACACTTCCTTGCTGGTCCAAAAGAATTCTGAAAAATTCTCACAAAAAAAGTATGGGAATTTTATTGTAAGTTAACTTCTGGTTGATTATATATATCACTTTTATTATAATTATGCAGAAGTTAATGTCTGCATTAGTATGTACAATTAGTCAAAATTGTGTGAATTTGGGAAAAAATAAGTTAGCCAGGTTAAAAAAAAGAAAAAGTGTAGCTTGTTTGAGTCTAAAATGAGACAATAAAGACACAGAGATTAAAAACTAAAATGCACTGTGCACATAATAGATTATGAATGTTTAGGTGTGAAGTCATTATAAAAAAAGATAAAAAGGAGATCATTCATTCATTCATTCAATAAATATTTATCATGTACTCACTCTGTGCCAGGTACTCATTTAGCACCTGAGGTACATCAATGAAAAAAAAAAAAAAAAACAAAAACCAAAAAAAAAAAAAAAAACGATTCATGTCTATGCAGAGCATGCAAGCAGGAGAAGATAAGTGGGAAATATTAAATTCAGGAAATAAATTAATTATATAGTATGTGAGAAAGTAATTCATTTTACAGAAAAACAATGTGAAAGTAGACCAGGTAAAGATAGATGATCAGGAGTTGTAATTAGGGAGGAGGTCAGTGGCATGAATTGCTTTATTACATTGTATGATCAGTCATTGTATGAAAAGATGAAATTTGAACATATACTTGAAGTAGATGAGGGATTTAGTCAAGCATGTAGGAACAGTTTGATCAGAATCGTACAATGAGAGTATGCTTGTTGTATTCAAGAGGGTTAATACAACAGGAGCTGAGGAAGCATAAAGGAAAATAGCAAACAGCACTCAAAAATGTTAGTGACAAATCCTGTAGGATTTTATACCCATTGTAAAGACATGGGGTGGTATTGTAAAACAAAACTGGAGGTGATAAGAGGATTGAGAGAGAGGAGTAGTATAATTTGACATATTTTGAAGAAAGCAGTTTTTTAACTAAGGCAGGGATGGAGGCAAAAAGTATTACTGGGGACTATTATAGGCAAGTAGGGACAGAGGCTGGACCATGAGGATAGCTGTAGAGACAGTAACAGATTGTTAGAATCTTCATCTGTTTCCAATGAAGAAACAATGCGATTTGTTTGAATGTGAGAATCGAGAGAAAAAGAAATGTCAAGGGTGAGTCTACAGTTTGTGGCTTGGAGAAAAAGAAAAGAAGAGCCATAAACTAAGAGCAAGCCTGCCTGTGAAGAGCGTTTAGTGGAATCCATGATTCACAGAATAGATTTAAGTTTCCTTATTTCTGTATTTCAAACCTTTAAGCATCTGACCCAGGCTTCAGTGAGGTTCTCGGGCCTTTCCTCACTTAAAAACAAAGTTATTATGTATTTTAAGTTTGTTAAGAAGGTAAAAATAACTTGCAATACAGTGAGCATCAAAGATTGTATAATATCCCTCTTCACTTACATATCACAAATTTGAACAATCTTTTTATTTCGGTATTTATATTTTTCATATCACTATCAAAGATAACCCTTCAGTCAATACCATTGTTCATAAATATTTCTTAAATCCTCTTATTTAAAACTGTTACTATCTACATTTAAGTACTGTTCCAAAGTTTTTACTATTATAAAGGATTTTGATGTATATTTCTAAATCCTTCTACAGAGAAGTTTGAAAGGGCAATATACCCAACAGCTTTGAATATTAAAGTACGTACGTTCAAAGATATTTGTAAGAATTGACATTTTTTCTTTATCAATATAGATGGCAGAATTTATCGTGCTGTTTTGTACTACAGGGTTTAATATTTTAATCGTATGTATGTATGTATGTATGTATTTAAGAAAGAAGAGGACTTGGTGAGGGAGGGGCAGAGGGAGAGAGAAAGACATAAACAGACTCCACACTCAGCACAAAGCCCAATGTAGGGCTCAATCCCACAGCCCTGGGATCATAACCTGAGCCAAATGCTCAACCAACTGAGATACCCAGGCACCCCTTTGTTTTTGTATTTTTAAAAGCAAATTGTTTTGGAGCACCTGGATGGCTGATTCAGTTAAGTGTTGGACTCTTGATCTCAGCTCAGTTCATGATCTCACAGTTTGTTGGATTGAGCCCCACATCAGGCTCTCTGCTGACGGTGTGGAGCCTGCTTAGGATTCTATCTCTCCTCTTCTCTCTGCCCCTTCCCTGCTCAAGTGCTCATGCACACACAGTCTCTCTCTCAAAATGAATAAGTAAACTTAAAAAAAAAGCAAATTGTATTTATTATTTTAGGAATTGCCTTCCTGATACTTATATGATTATATATTTTAGTGTTAATTTTTCTTTTACTAGACACAGCTATTTATATAGTGATGGTATTAAGTTTTGAAGGATAAGGAATTTGCATTTCCTTTTTTATAATCTGTTGCATTTTTAATTACACATTTTGAACCAAATTCATTTATTCAAATGTATTAGCCTGTCTCTTTGTATTAAACACATTTTCCTTATTGGGAGAAAGGCAAGAATGTCCATCTCCAACATTGTATTAATCATTATCCTGAGCAATAAGAATAAAGGTTAATTCAAGGTAGAATTGGAAAGAAAGACTTAAAACTGTCTCAATTTGAAGATTGCATAATTAAGTAGAAAATTCTAAAAATCAACCAACTATGAAAATGAGGAATTTAGCAAAATCTTAGGGTGAAACCTCCATAAACAAAAATAAAATGCATGTCTTTAAAATATTAATTGGAATATTAGAAATTACATTTTCTAAAGTGTTAAAAACCATAAAACACTCATGGGAAATTTGAACCAAATATGTGCAAGTTCTATATATTGAAAATTACAAAACAATCCTAAGTGAAATTAAATAAAATTTGAATGGAGGGATATACTGTGTTCATGGATTAAAAGATGTGATCATTTATATTATTCTTTTCAAATTAATTAATTCAATATGATACGGATTATAATTGCAGGAGACCTTTTTTTTTAATTAGAAACTGACAACCAGTTTTACAATTCTAGAGGAAATGCAAAGAACACAGAGTAATCAAAGCTATTTCAGAAACATAATGCATGTGTGAAGGACATGCACTGACTTATTTTGACATTTACTTTAACAGTGTAATAGTAAAAGCAATGTGGTAATGGCATAAGGATAAGTGTGGAAGAAATGGAGAACTCAAACAGATCTACATTTGGATGATAAGTTGATTTGAAACAAAGGCAAAAAAGAAATTCAATGTCAACAACAACAAAAAAAATCTTTTCAAAAAATGGTATCAGAACAATGGGATATTTACTTTTTCTTTCTTTTTTTTTTTTTTTTTTTATCTCTTATGTATCCCTCTAGCTGCTTTCTGTGTCTTTCTGCTTTTTTACAATTTGGCTCTTTTTCCCCACAGTCTGTTAAATTTACTTCACTACTTAGTATTTCTATCATTCTTGATAACCACAAGTGACATAAAATCAAAACAAAACAACAAACGTAGTATAATGGGTAACAGCAATGGAATTATTTCAAAGAATAAGGCTGAGATAAAAGGTCCAGAAAAAAATAGGAACTCTAAACATAATCATGGTTGTAAGTGACAAAAGGGTAGCTTCAAAACACTTGAAGACAAAAATACATGTTTTATTGTGCTTGTTTTCGTTGTCATTTCTCTTATTTTGTTTTGCTTTGGGACCTGTTGTTTGAAATTGTGAATGCAAAACATAATAGCAGAGTGTCTCATTTTGAGGGATGGTGGCAACCAGTCCCCACAGAGGCTGCTTAGTGGGGGCTCTGTGAAACACATGGGTGGATAATGAGTGCCCTATTCATATGTACCTTGGTGGATTACTGGTCAAAAGCTCTGAGCCAGCCAGCACAAATATAAACCCAGATGAACAAGAATCTTCCCTATCTTCTGGGAAGTCATCCTGTAGATCTATACACAGGAACGTAACCCAACAATTTACATCTAGTCAGTGAGGGAGTGGTATGATAGATTGAGACTCAGAAGCTAGGGCAGCCCAGACAAAGAACAACTAACTCCTGTGAGGAATGGATGTGAATTATAAAGAACATTATATACTATATGCTAAAAGGTCTGAAGTAAAAATAAATCTTCTAAACGTAAGTGCCTCTGAATTGATCCTTTAAGAAAAGTGGCCTCTGTCCAAGTGTTGGAATAATTAAGGAGTACTGCTATATTTCAGGCAGTGCACAGGCTAATATATGTATATCGTATATTGTTCTTTAACCCTTGCAGCAAATATGTGAATTGTGTATTATTCGCTCAGATGCATCCACGGCAGAATTGGAATTTAAATCTAGTTTTAACTAGCACCAAGGGCTGGTTTCTTTCCATTACACTAGTGACTTTTAGCTGGGTGGTTTTGTCTTCTACGGTACATTTGACAGTGTCTGGAGATATTTTTGGTTTCACAACTGGCAGAGGGCTACTGCCACTAAACATTCTACAGTTTATACACCACTCCGCACAACAAAGAATTATCCATCCCAAAATGTCAATAATGCCAAAGTTGAGAAACTCTGCATTCTACCACTCCAAATAGAGCCAAACGTGTTTTCTTCAGGCATAAGGGATAGTATGTTCTGAAGAGATTCGACGGAATCTGAATGCCGTGTTGAAGGATCTGAAATGTATCCTAATAATACCAACATGCTACTGAAGAATACATAATGCTTATCTTCTAAATTCTGTTCCTCTACAAACCATATTGTTGCTATTCAATTGTTCTCCTCACATTCTCTTCCAAAAAAAAAAAAAATTTCAGAAATTTCAGACATATACACATGGAGACACACACACACACATATCACACCAATGTAAAAATCAATGTCAGTAAACAAGAAATGCATTTTGATTGTGAGATTATATGTAATTCATGAGAACTAATAGTATTAAATGTTTCACAAAAAAAAAATTTAAAAGGCTTCGTAGCATTCATTCTCAGAACACAGTATGCCAAGTCCTGTACATCAGATGCAAAATCCTGGAAGCTATTCCATTTGCAGAAAAAGTCCTTGATTTCCACACCAGGTAGAATTTAGAGAAGGAGCAGTGATCCGAGAAGCTTACCAATTCATTTCAGTGCTACCAGTACACATGGAGGAGATGGAAAAAGAGGGGAGGGGGAAGAAACAGGAAAATGAAGATGGTAAAAAGCTCATTCTAATTATTGTAGATTAAATCTACAAAGCCAGCCAAAGAGTGAGCTTTCATAGCACATAGACTGACCTCTAGTAGACTGTCAAGTGCAACACATTAACACATGGGAAGCTAATACAGTTTGGGGGTGGGGGTAATGAGAAAAAAAAGTAGGTAGCTTTAGCACATTTTTATATGGTTAGCAATCATTTTTCCAAAGACAACTATTAGTAATACAGAATGTTATACTTTTGCCTTTTATATCATGTGATAATGATAGCTATTATATATTATAGTTATCCCTTAATAATCCTTCTTAATTTTTCCCTTAAGAATATAATGCTTGGCTTAAAGCAAAGATTTGAAATCACAAGGTCTCCAAGTTCTTTGAGAGAACTTCAATTAAAAATAGGCTAATTACTCAATTACCCAGCTAATTAAATTATTTCTATCCATCTCTCTCCCCTTCCTCCTATCCTTTGTTTCTCTCTCTCTCACTCACTCTGACCCTGAAAGGGCTGTTGGTGACAAACATCAGTTGTTGGAAATTGAAATATTATTTATTAACAATTCCATTGACTATAATGATGACAGATATATTCGTAGCTCAGATAAAATGTATGTATTTATTTCCATTTGGGATTTCAACTGATCCATTTCAATAGTGTAAATTCTTAATGTAAATTGATTTTTAATCAGTCTGAGAAGAGTTAATCCTTCCAAGGAATTTTTGAGTGAGAAAAATTATATCTACATACTCCGAAACTTCTCCCACTGTGAAAATTTCCCTTAGGCGCTATTTATTTCTATTTCATGTATGTAAATTAGCACTTTATCGTTAATTTTGTGTCTTGGTTTAAGTGAACTACTTTGTCTATTTAAGTGTCTACTTTGTATCTTTGTCTATTCAAATGGACTCTGACCAACAGACAAGAATGTTAGATTTGTTGCTTCTTAGAATAGATTGTTTTGCAGGTATACAACATGAATAACCCCTAGAACAGGTAGGAGATTTTTATTCTAACTATAACCTAATGATTCTTTACCATACTACGTGCCAATTTCAAAAATAATAAAAATCATCTTATGAAACATTAAATACAACAAAACCCAGGGTGCCTGGGTGACTCAGTAGGTTAAGCATCTGGCTTAAGCATCGGCTCAGGTCATGATCTCACCCTTCGTGAGTTTGAGCCCTGTGCCTGGCTCTTTGCTGACAGCTCAGGGCCTGGTGTCTGCTTCAGATTCTGTGTCTCCCTCTG
Organism: Acinonyx jubatus; assembly: GCF_027475565.1. Classification (NCBI taxonomy): domain Eukaryota; kingdom Metazoa; phylum Chordata; class Mammalia; order Carnivora; family Felidae; genus Acinonyx; species Acinonyx jubatus. The sequence goes on from NC_069380.1 coordinate 60,350,123, forward strand.
TCACTGCCCCTCTCCCGCTCATACTCTGTCTCTCTCTCTCTTAAAAAGAAATAAAACATTAAATAATTTTTAAATAGAAATAAATACAACAAAACCATGTAAATGTATGAACTAGGTGTAGAAATGTGTGTTTTTAACCTTAATATTGAAGTACAACTTCAGGACTAAATAGAAAGATAAGGAGTGTTATAATAAAATTTCAGCTGTTAGCCTATGAAGTATAAATAGAATTAAACTACTTCGGACACTAAGAGGATTTTTTTTTTTTTTTTAAACACTTGGGAAAATGCATCACACCTGAGAAAGAGAGCTGGAAAAAATCAAAGAACCCTCTATTCATTAGAAAAGGGGATTCTACCATCTGAGCCAAGAATTACAGTGGGTTGGGGGTGGGGGGTCCATAAGAGCACTGAGAGGGTCACAACCCTAAGTATCCAGGGGTAAGTGTGAGCTGAGGCTGAGGCTTCATCAGAGAATTAACTCCACACCTCTCACAGTGGCAGCAAAAGTCAGTGATATCGAAGGGTAGAGAGAGGTGCTCACTGACTAGCATGCAAAGTAACGGGAAAATAGAAAAAAAGAAAAATACTTTTGCAAACCTCTCTGACCTAAACACAAGGTAATAATAATGGAAGAATTTGAAGCCTCCTTTGCACTGAGAGTAAAGATAGCAAAAACAAAGCCTACACTGAGTTTAAAAATATAAAGTAATATATCTGTGACCTTTTTGTAACAATCTGATTAATTTCTGAGAATGCATCATATTTATTTCCCTTTTGCTTGACAAATCCCAAACACTCTTAGCTTTCTATATCGTAATGTGCCACAGATGACAGCTATGAGATATCAGTTGGTAGGCCATGAGAAGCTCACTCAAAAACTGACCTTTTCGATTCAATCTTAATCAGAAGAATCCTTGACTTTCTTCATTTTCCTTTTTCCCCCTCATGTCTTCGGTGTGTAGTGACTGGCACTAAAAGGAATTGATATTCCTCTTGGAGCATTCACTGCTTCTATAAATTTCACCACGGATGGAATTTCAGGACTTTTTTTTTTTTTAATGGGATTACTGCCAGGATTTTGCATTCACTGCACAATGGGATTTTATAAAAATTAAAAACCCTAAAAAGAAAAAAAAAAGACACCAAGTGAACAGACAGTAAAAAACTGGGAGAATATATTTGAAACTAAGATATATGACAAAAGTCTTACTATCCATAATGCCTTTTTATTTTGTTCTTATTTTTCTAGGTTTTTGAGGAGGAAGTTTAGATTAATTTCAGACTTTTCCTTATGCATGTCTTTAGTGTTATAAATTTGTCTCTCAAGACTGTGCTAGCTGTGTCCCACAAATTTTGAAGTGTTGTATGCCATTTTCATTAAGTTCATTTTTTTTTAATTTCTCCTGAAACTTTCCCTTTTTATCCTAAGTTAGAAATGTTTTGTTTCCAAGTATTTGGAGATTTTCCCATTATCTTCCTATTTATTTCCAATTTGACTCCATTATGGTTGGATTACACATTCTGCATGATTTTAATTCTTGTAAATTAGTGGATATTTTATTTATATCCCAGGTTTTCATCTGTCTTGGTGGGAGTTCCTTAAAAATTGGGGGAAAATGTGTATTCTGCTCTTGTTGAGGGGAATATTCTATAAATGTCATTTGGATAATGTTGATTGATACTATTGATGTTTTCTGTCTAATTTCTTATTTTCATGGTAGTTCTATCAATTTTTGATGAAGAGGAGTTGAAGTCTGCCCTGATAATTGTGTAATTCTCTATGTCTCTTTTGTTCCATGGATTTCTTTCACATTTATCACAGTTCTGTTTCTTGGAGCATGTACATTTAGAATTGCTATCCTTCCTGTGGATTGGTCTTGCATGATAGAAGAAGAGTAAGAGAGTTCCCTAAGGTCCTTATTATAAGGCACTAATCCCATTCACGGGTCCACCCTCATGATCTAATTACCTCTCCAAGTTTCCACCTCCTAATACTGTCACTTGGGGATTAGGTTTCAACATGCAAATTTGGGAGGGACACAAACATTCAGTCCATTGCACTGTCCCCTCTTCAGATCTCAAAAGAGATCTCACTTCTTCAGAAAAGATATTTCTGACTTATACAATAAAATATCCTCCATTGTTTTCTCCCATACATGCCTTATCATTTCCTATGATAGGAATTATCATAATCTATAGTAAATTATATGAGTATATAAAGAATGAATTATTTCCAGGTCCATGAGATCAGGATCCAAGCTTACTATACATATTTTCAGTGCTGAACACAGTGTCTGTTACCCAATGAATATTCATTGATTGAAATTAGCATTTACATCTGATAATAATATAGAGATATATATATATAGTTTGTCTCATAACAGGTATTTTAGTCTATACTATTTTAAAAAACATCAAAGTGATGGATATGAAAGAGAGTTGGTTGATTTGCTAGCACATGCAAATAATGGATCATTTAGTCACACAAAAGTTCTCACAAAGGTTCATAATTTATTAATCTCTGTGCTATTGCAACATGTACCTGTGAAGCTACATAATGAAGTATAATGCCACTTTTTTCTAGTACTAAATAATTTACAGTCCACTTAGGGAATCACAATATTAAGCTAATTGCCAAGCGGGTAATAGCATGTATTTTACCTCATGTTGAATACATGCTATCCCTCTGGTATGCTGAATAAAATCATATCCAATATAAACTTGTTTAATTTTTGACTCTTAGTAGCATCACATTTATGAACTATGTAATAGCAACAACAAGGGACTGAAGGAGAAGAGAGGGTAAAGAGGGGAAGTAGATGTGAAAGTGGGAAGGAAGAGGCGATGTATCTCTGAATGTCAATCTTCCTAGCTCAGGACCTGCAAAGAGTATTATTTAATATTTGTCACATTCAAAGGATGTAGAAAATGTGGTATAAAAGAACACTGGTGAGGTATGTGGGAGCAATGAAAAATGAAAATAATTATGAATGGAAGAAAGAATGAAAATGTAACAAGTCAGTGGAGGAATGCATTATGTAATTTATTCTGTACATTGTAAATCCCTCAGAGAAATTTGTATTATTCCTAGGTTACATTAACACAATGAATTTATATTCTAAGAAGAATTGATCAAACTTTATATTGTAAGAAAAATTGATCTAAGTTTTCAAGTAAGGTAATTTTTCTATATAAGTTTTAATTTTATGAGATAGCTAGAGAAAGTAAGTTTATTCCTTTATTAGAATATAGAAGGACATAGTTTATCAGTCATAATGTTTATATGATTCGAGTATCAGTTGCTATGAAATGCTTCAACCACGGTTTACCCATTCTCCTACAGAGCTCACTTTGAGTAAGTGGAATTAGTGTTTTTAACCCACATTTGCTAAAAGATTTCTAGATTTGAGTGCATCTTTTCATCCTCCCTGTTTTGTAAGGATGACTCAATAAAATAACTTTTGTACCTGGCCAAGTTGGAACAATTTCAGAAAAGGCGATTTTTCCCCCATTGCTGTTGCTGACACTGTGAAAAAGGCTATGACGACAGTGGAGAAACCACATTTTCAGCCATATTCTCATGATGGAGTGGGGAGGGAGAGGCATGGATCAGCAAGATCCCTTCTCTGTGACAGCTACAAACAGACAGGAGCAACAGTTATTCACTCTTATAAATAAAGATACTAGCAGCCCCCTCACTGTGAATGTGATTATAAAATTCATTCCCTCCCCTACAAAATGCATAAATTTTCTTGAATCCCTGTAGAGCCTTCTAGAGTGACTTGCAAGAAGCATTTGAAGTAGTTTTAGTATTTGTTTAGAGACTTCTGCTCAATGCTAATATTTCTTACATCTGCAATTATGGCAAATTTCTACATGTACACACAGATACACACACATGTTGATCTTTTTCTAAAACCTTGCTCAACTTAGAAATTAGGCTACTATAATTAGCCTTAAGATAATTTCAAAGGGGAGTCTGATTCATCTTAGAGATATATTTTAATTTTTCTCTTTATTTTGAGGGAGGCAGAGAGGGGCATAGAGAGAGGGAGACAGAGAATCCAAAGCAGGCTCTACATCATCAGTGCAGAGCATGACACAGGGCTCAAGCCCACGAACCATGAGATCATGACCTGTTCCAAAATCAAGAGTAGGACCCTAAACCAACTGAGCCACCCAGGCGCCCCTAGAGGTATGTTTTAAAAGTTGTACCAATAACCATTCAGTTTGAGTTGACTAATGGCAATAAGGATTTAAAGATATGGTATATTATGCCCAACTCAGAAGAAAAGGCTAGAAGATTACTTTACCAGTAATTAGAGATAATTTATTTACTGAATTTCCAGATATGAAATGCTGAATATTTAAAACAGGCATGGAAATGTTTTATGTAAAATTGGAAGGAAGTAGAATTCTGAGCATTCATCATATTCAGTTATCTATCAACATAGATATCAAGGCTGAAACTTAGTTTCTTCATATAAATAAGTGTATTGTAGAGGGCCATTATATAGTGTACCTAAAGCCATTCATACTTCATGGAAAATATTTGTAAAGTTTGAAAAAGGTCTGAAATCTTATGCAAAAACTTGCTTTGAAGGAAATATATGCAATATTCTGAATGGAGTGTTTAAAACCTTAATCAGATTTTCTTTGTGTTCATAACCCCTAATCCCAGTGTTAAAAAGGCCCGGGCCTAATGTAAATAATTAGAATATGGAAGCACCATTGTTACAAAACATTAAAGGGAAGAGATTATACATTGACAAGAAGAATTTAGTAAATTAGAAATGTCAGCACCCAAAAGGAAGTTTTTGGAAAATGGAGTGTCACCCAGAAAAGCAGCATAAAAGGAAAGGGGGAACATTGACTAAACAACTACTCATAAAAGGTTGCTCCTTTTTTTGCATTATATTATAAAATCATGTAATCAGTGTACCCATAAACACTTCCTTGACCTAATTATGAGAAGAGACTTGCCTTGACTTGCTTTCCACCCACTACACAGTCCTTACTTTAAGAGTACTTGTCCTTCACCCCCCCTCATACACAAACGTGTTCATGACACACTTGTACACAAACACGCACAGACCTGAATTTGCACTTTAGCATTGTGCTCATTTGCTGTGCAACTGATCTCATATTAGTCATTCATTAAACTCTGATACTCTGAATTGATAAAGGAAAGTCTCAGTGTGTTTAGTTCACAGACACATATCTTTATCCCAGATACAGACAGATATTGATTCCTTGGGAGAGTTGCCACAATTAGGACATGACAAACTCCTAGTAACATGTAGAGTTAATGCTTATAATAACATTAGCATCGATCCGTATCTTTCAAATCATGAAATATATCTGGTAATATCTTCAGATGCATAAACTATGATAATCATGTTAAAGCATTTTATGGGACAGTAATGCCTCTTTTTTTTTTTATAAATTAAATGGGTAAAACACACCTATGTTCTGCTTCTTGACACAGAGATGGGGTATTTAGGTAGCATATCACCAGCATTATGTGTTTTCCAGAACTGTATTGAAATATCCCAAATTTTAGTAAAGCCTTAAAGTACCTATCAGAAAAAGGTAACATGATAAAATAATCTTGCTGTGGAAAATTGGAATGTCTCTAATCTTGAAAGAAACAACAGTTAATATTAGGCACAAAGGGTTGATAAGGTCATAAAAGATGTGAGATTATCCTGAAATTTTCAAATTTTAAGTAATATATATTATATTCGAGAGACACCTGGGTGTGGGTTAAGTATCCAACTCTTGGTTTCAGCTCTGGTCATGATCTCATAGTTTGTGGGTTTGAACTGTGCATCAGGCTCCATGCTGACAACTTGGAGCCTGCTTGGCATTCTCTCTCTCGTTGTCTCTCTCTGTCCCTCCCCTATTTGCCCTCTCTGTTTCTCAAAATAAATAAACTCAAAATAATTAAAATATCTACATATATAGTATACATGAGAGATAAAAAATATGTCCAAAGTGTTATTGTTATCTATCAATGAAATAAAATACAAAAATCTGACTCTAGCAAGTTTCAAGCTATGCTTTGCTATCCATCGATCAAGATCGAAGAGACAATTTTCTGTCGACTACAGTACAATAAGTGCGATGTAACTATGTAGTGACGAGACCCAATGAAGATTTATGCAGCCTTGCTGCGTGTTGTGTGCTAGAAAGACACTTGCTGTGCATCATCTCCTAGAACTCTGTCAGGGGACACAGCAGTCTGTTTTCAGTAGTCTGGTTCAGTCACAAAACTAGAACCAGTTCAGGATTCTGGGAAGAAAAACAACAGTTTACTGTTGTCAGAATCTTGGCATACTCAGCACAAAAAAAGGAAGAGGGTTGCCGGAGTCAGGGGAAGTGGCAGCTGAAGAGACGAGGCCGCAGATACTCGATACCTCACTGTGCAGAAGGGGCGGTTTCTCAAAATCACACCGAGAAACTGCTGCAGTTCTCCAAAATCTCTGAAAAATTTCACACCAACCATTTCGGGATGCTGCTGCAAAATGAGTGGAAGACAAACACTCAGTGAAGATTCTCCGTGAATGTCCCGTCTGCTGCTGTTGCCTCTGCTCCGGTCCATCTCATACAAAGCACTTTCATTTGACGGTGGGATATGGCTGCACACCCCCAAATCCATGGCTTGCTGTGTCTGATAACATCCAATTCGTGATGGGCTTCTCTGAGTGTCATGGTGCCTTGGAACTGTGGACAAGGATTTGGTCTCTGCAAGGGCCCAGCACCAAGCTTTCGCTGTTGCTCACAAGGTAGGTGTATATATGCAGAAGAGAACATGGGTTTGCTTCAAAATACAAAATGTATTTCCCATAGATACTTGAAGCACTCTCAGATCTTTTGGGCCAAACAGCAAGGGCAGAGTAGCTAGCGTGGAAACATTGACCCATTCCAAACTTATAATTTGATTGGCAAATGAGTCAAGGTAGTAAGTCCAAATAAAGTATAGGTTTGCTGTTGAAATTCAGAGACCTACTAGGCATGTGTCTTTTCTGGGAATATGTAAATAAGGTGTTCATCTTGAAGACAATATATTAACCTGCCTTATACCACTGGACCCATAGAGTCTTTGAATGCCCCCTAATAATCATGTGATAGATTTCTGAGCCTCTGGCATACACTTAGCTTCTAAGGATCTATTCTGTATGCTGACTCAACTCAACAGTCCAATCAGAATGACTTTGTCAAAATAGTGGACAAGCCTGAATAATTTGAGGTAGTGAGCTGAAGGGTTGATGCAGCCCTGACATAAGGCACTACAGCTTTGAATCTGTCCCTGCCAAGAAAAGGCAAACTGCCTTTCAGGGTCTTTAAATAAATGTGGAGAAAAGAGCGTTCTCAAGATCAACAGCAACATACTAAGTACTTAGCACTCTTTATTTGCTTCAGAAGAGCATCTGCCATCTAAGTCGCCAATGGTTTCCTTTTATTGTTGAATCATGAAAAGGTGAAGAAAAGTGTGACAGTGAGGACAATGCAAGTGAACTGGTGCCACCTCCACTTGTAGTGAAGGACAAGAAAGGCCAACGTGGAGAGAGGCGAGTCAGAGATAGAGGATAGAGGAGTTAGAGGGCGATTTTTTTAAAAGTTAAAAATAATAAAATTTGTCTAAGTATTATGTTGCACTTAACCCTTTAGAAACATCATCTAAACATGTAGTCAACATAATAGTTATTAATAAAATGTCCCACATTCTTTTTGATCATACCAAGACTTTGAACGCCAGTGTGTATTCCATAGTTGCAAAGGACATCTCAAATAGAATACTAAATTTTCATGAGAAATACTTGATCTCTATTTGATACTATTTCAGTTTTTAAACTTAAGTTACTTATTATTAATTAAAATGAATGGACACCTGGGTGGCTCAGTTGGTGAAGCATCCAACTTTGGCATAGGTCATGATCTCATACTTTGATGAGTTTGAGCTCTGCATTGGGCTCTGCCTGCTTTGGTTCCTCTGTCTCCCTCTGTCTCTGCCCCTTCCCTTCTTTCTCCTTCTCTCCCTGTCTCTAAAAAATAAATATCTAAAAAATAAAGAAAATTAAAATTTAAGTTCCTCAGTTTGATTCGCAACATTTCAAGTGCTCAGTAGCCACATGTGACTGATGTCTGCCATATTGGATGGTGTAGCCCTAGGATATTTCTTGACAAGCCTCTTACAGCACCTCTGTTCAGGCAGTCCATAAGATAACTGGTTTTGTTTTGTTTGTTTAAATTATGACCCATAGTGTGATTTTATATATGTATCCCATATTAGATATATTTTAAATTATGGAAATATACCTTCCAAAGTTATTTAAAATATCTTCAGCTACTTATAGATGATAAATTGACAAATGGACAGAAACTTCATACACACACATTTTTCAGAAACAGATACTTCAACTGTGTAAAATGTGGTTTGAAAATGGTTTAATTGTTAAAGTTATTGTATTTTAGTAAATTTCAGAACACAACACACAAGTTTTATCAATTCATATGAGAGTAACTTAAAAGAATGAAAGTGCACATTTATGTAAGCTGGTATACACAGTGGTATGTAATATGTAATTGATTATAATTCAGTTATACTATCTTTCCCCACATTTCCCTGAAACTCTGTTTTCTTTCTTTTATTTTCTTTTTTCTTTTTTTTAATGTTTAGTTATTTTTGAGAAAGATGAAACAGAGAGCAGAGAGGGAGACGCAGAATCAGAAGCAGGGTCTAGGCTCTGAGCTATCAGCACAGAGCTGGACGTGAGGCTGGAACCCATGACCACAAGATCATGACCTGAGCTGATGTCTGACACTTAACCAACTGAGCCATTTGAGTTATGTGAGAAGGCATGAAATATAGAAAACTTTTGAGTAGAATTTCTTATGTAAATTGATACTGTTTTGTATAAACATCACTAAACGTGAAATTAAACTTGGAGTGGTAAAAATATTATTTTTCTTAGGATAGAGGTGTTAACTTGCCTTCCACACAAGTGCAGTCTTTATATATATGTTATATATAGTATATATGCTAATTATATACCACACATACACGCACACACACACACTACATATATATTTATTTAGTTTTCTGGATAGTGCAGACAGCATCTCCTGAGAAAAAAATTAGCAAATTACTAACACAGTAATTACAACTATGCAAGTGCAGTTTGAATTTACCTAACTTGAACTGGTGTTGAATATTCATCATAGATTTTATGATGTACAAATTGCAACTGCCAGTTGGAAGCCAAAGCATACAAACAAAACAAAGCCCTGGGATTCCTAGATTCCTGTAGTAATTGATATGTTAATTGATGTGAACTAGATTTTAAAATTCCTCACTTTAAAACATTAATATTTAAAGTACCTAAAGAATTAAAGAAAACATATCACAGCTGAACAATCTCTTTCTGTTTAATTAAAGAAATTATTTTGCAAAATATTAAGATACACAATTTTATAGAGGTAATAAACTTAAAAGGTTTGGCTAACTAATTAGATATAATATTATATGCCATGTTTGGAAGAATACTATCACAGACATTGAAGAGGATTTCAAGAGTTTAAACAAACTTAAAAGAAAAAATAGAGTATTTTAAGAGAAAGTTTTTTAGGCTAATAATAACCTGAAGGAATCAATTATAGGTGAAACAGAGATACACATGAATTTTCAATTATAATTCTGATTGTAATGTTTCCAGTATATTATATTATCTATATAACATACCCATTAATGAAAACCCATATATACAAAGGATAGAGTAAAACATACTAAGTAAGCAGGTGTGCTTTAAAATAAAAATAAACTAAAAGTAAGTTAAAAAAATAAGCCGTACATTTATTATTAAGCCCATAGCCTAACTAAATGTTTCAGAGCAATTCAGTCTTGTTGGTTCAGGGCATCAGGTATGCTATATCAAGCTAATAGAAGGACATCAATTTGTTTTATATGACCCAGCAAGAGAAATATCCATATTTGTATCCCCAGTCTGTCTGCATTTAAGCCATTGTTTAATACAGTATAATCCCTGATTATCTCATTCATTCAAATATAACATCTCTTTGTAAATCTCCCAAATTTTATCAGCAATGTGACATTTCTTTTATTTGCTAGAATCCATCAACTGCTGTACATTTTTTGTTTGCCCTCCTGTAATCTTTTCAAGTGGAATTTGTTTACACACACACACACACACACACACACACACACACACACCCACCCACACCCTTATCTGCAAGATCAAAACTACTAGCCCCTCAAACGACAGTCTCTTAATTATTTTAATTGCCACCCCACTCTTCTTGTCATAAATAGGCTTCATTTTTACTTCATCATGTGGAAGATAGCATCATTACCCACTTCACATTTCTCATTTTTAAAATAAACTCTAAACAGTTCCTTGATACATAGCTTTTCCCCAGTCTGAATGATTCACCATGCTGCCGTGATCAATCTCTGGAAACTTCCACAGCATCATTTTCCAACTATTGCCTTTTAGTTTGCGTTCACCAAACTGCATCTGCTGCAACTTCTGGGCTCCTTTTTGCCTATTTTACAAATCATCTTATTTAAGACTCACTTTAAATTAAACTTTTTATTACACCTTTTTATTGACCACCAAATGTGAAAGTAATTTCCCTTTACTGGAGAATCATACAGAATGAAAAATAGGTTGTTCATTTTATTCTCACCTTTTACAGCATTGAAATTGGCAAGATTTAAACTGAACATATGGAACGAAGACTGCTCATCACACTGTTCAATCTATTCTCTGTCATGGAAGATGAAAAATCAGGTGTATTTTGTGTCTCTCTGAATTTTAAAAGAATCTGCACATCCAACTACAGGGTGAATTACACCTAGACATATGGACTTCTAGGCATATGGAAAGACTAAAGGATGGCAAACAGTTACACCAATAATCCTCAAATAATTACTTTAATGAGGGCAGGAAAAATGGTTTTCTATTAATAAGATTTGGTTTTTTCCTCTTATATCTAAATTAGCCATTTATAAGTGCATTTATTATGTGATTTTCTGAATCAGGCATTTTGTTGGAGAAAAGGAATATTAAGCAACTTTAGCATTTATATAATAAATTTAAATCAGCTTTTACAGCTGAATAGCATACAGATTTGTAATATTTGGAACCAGAAATTCAACTAGTGATTGTTTTGGGTTGTGATTGATTTGTTTTTTTTTTTTTTTTAAATAATAGACTATAAATATATATACATATACACACGCATGCATGAATTGGGGAGGGGCAGAGAGAGAGAGAGAATCCCAAGCAGGCTCCACACTGTCAGCACAGACCCCAACTCAGGGCTCTGTCTCATGACAGACTCCCCAGACTATATATATTTTAGAGCAGTTTTAGGTTTAGAGAAAAAACTGAGCAGCAGATGCAGAGTTCTCAGATACTTCCTATTCCCCGACCATCCTCCACTCCCACGGTTTCTCCTATTATGGCACCCTGCCTTATTAGTGTGGTGTTGATTATTGGACTCAACAAATACATAATGTCATGTACCCACCTTAACAGTATTGTACAAAATATTTTTACTGTCTTAAAAATCTCCTGTGATCCATCTATCCATTCTTCCCTCCCTTCCTCCGCCTGAAACTTTGGTCCCCCCTGATATTTTTACTCTGTATAGTTTTGCCTTTTTCAGAAGGTCTGTAGTTAGAATCATATAAGATGTAGACTTTGCAGACTGACTTCCTCGCATTAGAATTCATTCATTTAAGGTTTTGCATGGCTTTTCCTGGCTGGAGAGGTCACTTCTTGGTATGATTTGGTAACTTTCCATTGTGTGGATGTATCACGATTTAACCACTCAATGTATCGAAGGGCATCCTGGTTGCTTCCGCATTTTGGCAATTATGCGTACAATTGTAAATGTTCATGTGTAAATTTTTAGGTGGACAGAAATTTTCACCTCATTTGGACAATTATGTAGGAGTGTGATGGCTGAATCCTATCATATGACAGAGTATAGTTTTAGCTGTGTGAGAAACTGTCAAACCGTGTGCCAAAATGGCTGTATCATTTTGCGCTCCGCCAGCAGTGAATGAGAGAGTTCCTCTTGTTCTACAGCCTCAGAAGTATTTGTTGCCGTCTGTGTTTGGGATTTTAACCACTTTAATGGGTGTACAGTGCTATCTCATTTTTTAATTTGCCATTCTTGACTGTGTTGTTGAACACTTTCTGTTTGTTTTGTTTTGATATTTACCACCTGTATATCTTATTTGGTGAGATTTCTGTTCAGATTTTTTATTGATTAGGTTTGTTTATTTTTGTTTGTTATTGTTGAGTTTTAAGAATTCTTTGTTTATTTTGGACACAAGTCCTTCATCAAGTATGTGTTCTGCAAAGATTTCTCCCAGTCTGTGTTTTTTCTTGTCCTTCTCTTAAGACAGTTTTTCACATAGCAAAAGTTTTAATTTCAGTGAGTTCTATCTTGTCAATTTTGCCTTTTATAGATTGTATTTCAGTATAATATCCAAAAAGTCACTACTAAACCCCAAGTCACCTGGATATTCTTCTGTGTTAGCTTAGAGAAATTTTATAGATTTATGTTTTACACTTAGTTTTAGGGTACATTTTTAGTTAATTTTTTGAAAGATATTTCTAATTACATGTTTCATATTTAATAAGTATCTAATAATGTATTACAATTACATGGTTATATTAATTTTTTTTTTTGCACATAGATTTCTATGGTTCCAACAGCATTTGTTGAAAAGATATCCTTTCTCTCCATTCAGCTACCTTTGTTCTTTGTCAAATCTTACTTGACCGTGTTTGTGTAGGTCTCTTTCTAAGCTTGCTTTTCTTGTTCATTGATCTTTTTGTGTGTTTCCTTACCAATAAAACACTGTCTTGATTAACACAGATATGTAGTCAGTCTTGAAGTAAGGTAGTGACAGTCTTCTGACTTCTTCAAGATTGTGTTTGTTATTCTAGATTTTTTGGCTTTCCAAATAAATTTTAGAATTACTTTATTAATATCCACAAAGCAACTTGCTGACATTTTTATTGGGATTATATTGAATGTATGAATCAAGTTGGGAAAAACTGACCACTGACAACATTGAGTCTTCCTGATCATGAACATGGAATATCTCTATATTTATTTAGATCTTCCTTGATCTATCTCATCAGAGTTCTGTAGTTTATCTCATATAGATGTTATACATATTTACTGCATTTATTTTTTTAAAAAATGTTTTAATGTTTATTTATTTTTGAGAGAGACAGACAAACAGAGTGTGAGCAGGGGAGGGGTGGAGAGAAAGGGAGACCCAGAATCCAAAGAAGGCTTCAGGCTCTGAGCTCTCAGCACAGGGCCTGACACAGGGCTCGAACCCACAAACCAAGAGATCATGACCTGAGCTGAAGTTGGATGCTTAACCAACTGAGCCACCCAGACGCCCCTTTCATAATATTCTTTTATTATTTTTTTTCATGTCCATGGGATCAATAGTGATGTTCCAGAATTCATTTCTGATATTAGAAGCAATTTTTAGCTTCTCTCTTTATCTTCCTTAGCGTGCCCAGGGGTTTATCAATTGTATTGATCTTTTTAAAGAATTAATTAGCTTTGGTTTTGTCTCTCTCTCTCTCTCTCACTCTCTCTTTTGATCTACAATTTCATTGGATTATTCTTTAGGATTTTTTTTTTTTTAGCTTACTTTGGGTTTAAATAATTATTTTTTCTAGTTTTCTCAGGATCTTAGATTATTGATTTTAGATTTTTCTTCTTTTCTAATTGATATAGTCAATGCTATAACTTTGCTTCTAAACACTGCCCTCACTGTAACCCCCAAATTTTGTAAATTCTATTTCCATTTGTTTCAAAATATTTTTAAAGTTTCTTTTGAGATGCTACTAAATTACTTTGCTAATTTTTTAAATGATTGTCTTGGAGTTTGCTCTATTCATTTATTACTAATCTGTGTTCACTTTCAAATAATTTACTGGGTAATACCAGTGTCTTAGAGAACTCCAATTCTTCTGTTTCTTATTACATTGTTTCAATTAATTTCACTTACACATATACTATAATCACACAATACCTCTTTACTATTATTATTTTGAACAAACTTATTTGTTACATCAAATAAGAGTAAGAACAATTAAAGAACGAGCAATTACATATTTTATCACTTTTATTTATTTATGCTTTAACACTGTTCCTTTCCTCATTAAGATCTAAGTTTATGCTTTGTATCATTTTTCTCCCCTCTGAAGACATCTAACATTTCTTGTAAAGCAGGTCTTCTGGCAACAAATGCCTTTATTTTTTTGTTTCTCTGAGAAAATATTTCTCCTTTACTTTACTAATTTCACTTAGAACAGAATTCTAGGTTGTTTTTGGTTTTGTTTTGTTTTGTTTTTTTTCCTGTCAACACTAAATATTTCACTTTCCTCTCTTCTTGCTTGTAAGATTTCTGAATAAAAATCTGATATAATTCTTATTCTTGATCCTGTATAAATGACTATCCCCTCCCTAATGGCTTCTTTTAAGATTTTTTTCTTTTTTTTAATTTTTCTGCAGTTTGAATATATACAAGTTATTTGTTATAAGTTAATACATATAGGTATTAGCTATAAGTTATTAGGCTTAGGTATAAATTATTTAATATTTATCCTAATAGTTGTTCTTCGAGCTTTGTGAACCTGTGGTTTAGTGTCAATCATGAATTTTGGAAAACTTCCAGCAATTATTTCTCCAAATATTTTATCTTTTTTTTTTCTCTTTTTTCCCCCCTCTGGTCTATTTATTATGTGCATGTTACTCCTGTTGTAATTGCCCTCACAGTTATAGGGTATTCTGTTCCACTTTTTCCATTAGTTTTTTCTCTTTGCTTTTCAGTTTGAGAGATTTCTTTCAACTTATATTCAGTCCATTGATTCTTGACTGTGTCAGTCTACTGATGAGCCTATTAAATAAATTTTTCACTTCTTTTACAGTGTTTTTGATTTCTAATATTTACTTTTGACTCTTACAGTTTTCATCCAATTATGTTAAGCATCTGTTCTTGCATGTTTTTTACTTTTTCAGTTAGATCCAATAGCTTATAAATCATCCTCATTTTATTTTATTTTTTAAAGCAAATTCATCCTTATTTTAAAGTCCCAGTCTCATTGTTCCAGAGTCTTCCTTATTCACGCCTAGTTCTTACTTGGTCTCTTCAATAGTGTTTTTCAGCTTCTCCCCTGCATTGTATTTTTTTCTCCAGAGCCAGACACGACCTATATAGGGTAAAAAGAACTGATGGGAATAGGCTTTTAGTGTGAGATTTTACGTTTATCTGACTAGGAGTTAGGTTCTATTTACCATTTGTTATAGCTACAGTGTCAGAGGCTAAAATTTCCTCTACTGTCCTTTTTTTTTCTTCCTTCCTTCCTCCCTTCCTTCCTTCCTCCCTTCCTCCCTTCCTTCCTTTATCTTTTTTGTTTTGGATTTCTTAAGCAATCCCTTCTTAAATAGAGCCTTGGCATAGAAGTTCTTTCAGCTATAACCCCTTGTTATTACACAGGAGCCCTGTGGATGTGTTGAGAAGCTGTAAGGGGAGAGAAAGCGTTCCATAATCCCAAAATTAGGTCTCATTCTTTTAGTCAGTTTTTGTTCCTGGGCTGTGACCTTCACAGATGAGACAGGAAGGCTTGATAGAGCTGAAACTGGGTGTTTCCCTCCTCTCACATCAAAGACCACAGGGCTGTAGTTAGGTATTTCCCTCCCATAGGTTGGCCATGCTCTAGTAAAATAGATTTCCTTGTAATCAGACCTTTGTAACAGAAGACAGAGTGCTTTCAGAGTATCTCAAAGTGGTTAATTTTCCCATTTCCTGCCAGAAGTATGAGAGGATGGGGTCTTTCTTCAGTCATCTCACTGAGTACCTCGTAGAGTTCCTAGAAGTATTATTCACAGAAGTGTGGAAGTCCCCCTCAGGATGAGCCTCCAGGAGTTTTATCTTTCCGACTAGTCCACTCAAGTCTCCAGATATCAGTGTCCTTTAAGTATCCCTACCAGTGACTGGCTCCGCTGGCATCTTTCGCTCCTGGTAAGTTACAATTCTTCTTATTCACCAGTCTTTCTGGTTTTCAGGGGGCAGTTTGCTCTGTGATCTTAATCATCTGCTGGGCCTAAGAAAATTTGTTTGTTTTCTGTTTCTTCAATATCTTCATTATTATTTTGAGGACAGAAGTGATGACTTTGAAGCTCTATATATGCCACTTTACTGTATTAGCATATTGGCATATTTATCAGTGCCCCTAGTCACTTTGCTTGTGGTTGGCATGTGTGTGCATTTTATTTTATTTACACTTTACAAGCTATGTAAAATTTATGTGGTGTACATTAAATATCACTGTGCAGTTTTCTATTTTGTATTTTAAATAATGTTTCAGCATCTATTAAAATTTGACCCACTGCATAGATGGTTCCCCCATCTTCAACCACACATATCCCTTGAGTCAGGTAACCCTGAGCTTTATTTAACTATACCTTTATTAGAATTCAGGAGGAAAGGAGGGTATTTTTGTGTGTGTTATTCCCTTATCTCTTTGACAAGTATTTATTGAGGATATATTAAGTATCAGACATTATTCTAAGTATCAAGGATAGAGCCCAATCCTCACCACCACCCCCAAGAAATTTTCTCATCTTTTTTATTTTTCTCTAGGGTCCTTTTTTTGTTTTGTTTTCTTATTTATCTGAAAATACTTATAGCTCTGATTGCTTATGATCTGTCTGCCTTTAAGCTCCATTATTCCTTTGGCTGGAATTCTCCAGCACTGTGTTGTTTTCTTGTTTCTGACAAAACATTGGAAAAAGTAATTGCTCTTTAAAAATTTTGACATCATTTCCTCAGGCTATCTCTTTCTCCTCCTTGTCCACTTATTTGCATGTAAAGTATAACACTTAAAAATGTATTTTTCTGTTTCTTTTATCCAATCATCTCTATAAGTCTTCTGCATGTCGATTAAGTATTCCACACCAAGTTTAGATGTTCTCCATGAGGATTTTTTAATGTACCTTTGGTGTTATACTTCTAAAAAATTCTAACATGCCATTTTGTATTTTCACTGTTTGATTGCTTTTGTTATACCTTTTGGTTTTACCCATTGTTATTTGTGCATTTTGAAAAAGGAGATGTTGAGATCTGTCATTTAAGCACTTCTTTTAGGTTGTTATATGTACAAAGCTATAAATTTTATCATCACCACTTTGATGAGAGCCTTGCAGTTTAATTTTCTAACATTTATTTATTCATAATAAATTGTTATTTTACTGTTCATTTACCTTTGTGCTTAGAACAATGGAGAACAGACTGCTTAAAAATTAAATTCCAGTGATTGTAACTACTACATGCACAACACACACACACATCACATTTCAGTCATTGTTTTGAATATTGTGTGAATATTATTACTTCTTCATCAAATAATATGAACTTTGTGACATTACATTTTTCCTTAGGTATCATGTGCCTAGCAGATTAAACAGAAAAACTCTTAACACTTGTAAATAAAATGGTCTTTTGTTATTCCTTATATCCTATTGTAAGTATGTTATTTGTATTATTCAATCTCTTTATCATCACTATTTTTTGTTAAATGTTCTAGTTTATCAGAAATAGTTATTATATGATGTGTTAGGCAGAAAATGCCACTGCCCATATGTCCACATTCTAATCTCCTGAAACTATAAGTTACATGACAAGGGGAAATTGAATTTGATAATGGAATTAAGATTTCTTTTCTTACATAAGTATTTTTTTTAAGTTTATGTATTCTGAGAGAGAAAGAGAGAGAGCAAGTGGAGGAGAAGCAGAGAGAGGGAGAAAGAGAATCCCAGAAAGGCTCCACACTGTTAGAGCAGAGCCCAACGTAGGGCTCAAACTTCCTAAGGACGAGATCATGACCTGAGCCAAAGTCAGGCACTTATCTGCCCCTGGAATTAAGATTTCTAATCAGCTGACTTTGAGGTGGGGAGATTATCTTTGATTGTCCAGGTTAGCCAGTATAGTCACAAGCATCATTACAAGTGAAAAATTGAGGCAGGAAAGAGAGAGCTAATGAGATGGCAATGTGGGGAAGCCTTAATGATCATTGTTGGCTCTGAAGATGGAGGAAGAGATCAAGCACCAAGAGGGGTGGGCAGCCTCTAGAAGCTCAATAAAGTCAGGAACAATTGTCCCGTTGAACCTCCAGAAAGGAACACAAACTTGCTGATACCTTGAGGGTAGCCCAGTGAAATCCATCTTGAACATCTGACTTCCTGAACTACAAGATAATAAGTTTGTATTATTTTTAAGCCACTGATTTGGTTGTAATTTTTTCAACAGCAGTAGGAAACTAATAAAAAGGGTGTCATTTACATTGTGACAGTTTCATCTCTTATTTTGTGGACATTTATTTATATATGTCAACATTTTATATATTAAAGAAGAATTATTAATGACAAAACTTTTGGTGGATTTAACATTTACAGGAGGACATATTACTCGTTTGTACTGATTTTTTTCCTTATTTGGTGTTAATTGATATTGCCAGTATTGCTATACTCCCTCACTTTTGTTGATTTTAGTATATATATATATATATATATATGTTGATTTTAGTATATATATATATATGTATATATATATACATATATATGTATGTATATATATATATACATATATATATATATATATATATATATATATATATATGTATATATATATATATTTAAACTGATATACCAGGGGTGCCTGGGTGGCTCAGTTGAACATCTGACTTCAGCTCAGGTCATGATTTCACAGTTCCTGAGTTCCAGCCCCGCATAGAGCTCACTGCTGTCAGCACAGAGCCCACTTCAGATGCTCTGTCACCCTCTCTCTCTGCCCCTCCCCCACTTGTATGCACTCTCTCTCTCTCTCTCAAAAATAAATAAACATTACAAAAATTATATGCCATTCTTTTTCTCTAATCTTTAGGTGACATTGTATTTTAGCATTACCTTTTTAAATATCACATAGCTTCTAATAATGTGGATATTTAGCTCTCAGATTTTTGTTATGGTAAATATATAATTTTGTATTTATTCTTATTTCTTGACAGTTAATTTTACATATTCTATTTATCAGGCTTTCCTATTTTCTATAAATGTGTCCCTTGAATGTTGATGTTTACATAATTCATTGGGTCTTTTAAAGTGAAAACTAAATATTAATTTACTATAGCTGATGTGGATTAGTACTTAAATTTGATAGTTTAAAAATACAACACCAAATATGATAACAAAAAAGCAGGAAAGACTCTATACATATATATTTTCTGCTCTATTAATCTCCATTTGGTAATAGTATTTAAAATATGTACTGGACCTTCAGAACCCCAATGTTAGCAATCTGAGAATAGAAATGCAGAAGGAACTATCAGTCACCTTATTAAAAAATGTTGTACTGAGGACAACAATCAGTCAGACCTTTCTCTGGGTTCAGTTAAGCACAGAGTAATTTACTTATTTAAAAGATGTGTCCATTCTTCTTTTCACTTCTATCTTATTTAACATTTCTTCAGAATAAGAGCACCTTTCCTTCTTATCCATTTCATTTGTTTTAAGTGTCATATAGACTAGCTTGCATTTTGTTAAAATTACATGAATATACCCATTAAGATGAGTTTTAAATCAGTGTACTAAACATTCATGATAATTTGACAGAATTTTACTATCTACTGGATCTAACAATCCATTTTAAAATGGTGTTTTGGTTCATATGTCATTGTTTTTTTATTTTTTCTACAAATTCAGAATTATATTCTTTAAAAGTATATATAGGCATGTAGTGAATTTGGAAAACTGAAAAACAAAAACATGTCATTTTGTCATAGTTTGAGTAACACTGTTGTAGATTTCTTTAGCTGAGAACACTTGTCTGGGTATCATACACATTTACCCAATCCACAAATATTTCTAAGCCTTTCATCTTATATGTGGTTCCATTCTATATATATTTTCATATGAAAATCATGACATGAAGCCGAGAAAATATTCATATTTTTTTCCTTGCAGCAAATACAAGTGGGAGTTACTTTCAGCCATGAATTTTTATGAAAAGCCGGGAAAGTAAATGAGCATGGTTTTTACATCATCCTGTCTGTTTCTGGAAGCTATTTCCTCTGTGAATGTGGACATTAGAGCAATAGTGGAAGATGTCAGAAAGCATATATGATGTTCATACAGTACAGAGGTGACAGTACTAGCCAAGGGGAAAAATCGTAATGAGCAATAGCGACAGTACAATGTTGGCCTTTGGGACACATCCATCCACCCTCATTTCTTTGGTATTCTCATTCCAACCACAGTAGCCATCCGCGAGACACATCTATCTCTGAATCATACTCTCTGGCATGTGGAAACTCTCACTTTTTGAACCCTGATTCATTGTTTGATTATTTTTATAAGGCCACATTTTTGGCCCTGGAGCTCTACGATTTTTTTGCTCTGTGTAGTCTACTTGGAATACATGTTTGCACACAACATGAAACTCTGCCACAATAATCCAGACTGTCAGCTTTCAGCTTCCCTGGATTACTCTTTTGGATTCATGACTTGGAGCAGAATATGTCCAAGACTTTTAGCAGTCATTCAGGAGATGTGTTCTGATAAAGGATTCTCCATCCACTCCGTTGCATTCTGAGAATATACTCAATGGCTAAAGCTGTGGTTTCCCTGTTAAGCTAAAATCAAATGCACTATTAAAATGCATTTATTACTATTTCTTACCTTCAAAATTTAGGGTACTTCTTCCACTAGTAAGGCATCCATGAGGTTTTTTAAATAATATTTTAAGCTTTTATTTTTATCACCCAGTGCTCGTAATGACAAGTGCATTCCTTAATCCCCATCACCTATTTCACCCATGCCCATAACCATCTCCCCTCTGGTAACCATCAGTCTGTTCCTTATAGTTGAGTCCCTTTCTTGGTTTGTCTCTCTCTCTCCCTTCCTTTCACTTTGTTCATTTGTTTTGTTTCTTAAATTCCACATATAAATGAAATTATATGGTATTTGTCTCTCTCTAACTGACGTATTTCACTTAGTGTTATACTCTGTAGCTCAATCCAAGTTGATGCAAATGGCAGAATTTCATGTTTTTAATTTTTTGAAGGGGTTGGGAAGGCAGAGAGGTGTGGGGGACAGAGGATCCAAAGCAGGCTGTGTGCTGACAACAGCAAGCCTGATGTGGGGCTCAAACTCAGGAACCATGAGATCGTGACCTGAGACAAAGTTGAACACTTAACCAACTGAACCACTCAGGCACCCCAGGATTTCATTCTATTTATATCGGAATAATATTCTGTTGTATGTATATGCCACTTCCTCTTCATCCATTTATCTATTGATGGACACTTGGGTTGCTCCCATATCTTGCCCATTATAAATAATGCTGCTGTAAACACAGAGGTGCATGTATCCCTTTGAATTAGTATTCTTCTATTCTTTGGTTAAATACCCAATAGTGTGATTGCTGGATCA
Organism: Acinonyx jubatus; assembly: GCF_027475565.1. Lineage (NCBI taxonomy): Eukaryota > Metazoa > Chordata > Mammalia > Carnivora > Felidae > Acinonyx > Acinonyx jubatus. Next base: position 60,371,683 of record NC_069380.1, read on the forward strand.
TAGTTCTATTTATAAGTTTTTGAGGAATCTCCATACTGGTTTTCACAGTGGCTGCACCTGTTTGCATTTTCACCAACAGGGCAAGAGGGTTCCTTTCTCTCTACATCCTTGTCAACACATGTTGTGATTTTATTTATTCTGACAGGTGTGAGTTGATATCTCCTTGTAGTTTGGATTCACATTTCCCTGATGGTGAGTGATGTTGAGCATCTTTTCATATGTTGGTCATCTGTATATCTTCTTTGAAGAAATGTCTGTTTATGTTTTTAATTGGATTATTTTGTTTTGGGGATTGAGTCTATAAGTTCTTTATATATTTTTATACTAACTCTTTATCATATATGTCATTTGCAAATATCTTCTCCCATTACATAGGTTGCCTTTTAGTTTTGTCGATTGTTTCTTTTGCTATGCAGATGCTTTTTATTTTGATGTAGACATGATAGTGGTTTTGTTTTGTTTTGTTTTTGTTTTTTTGTTTGTTTTTGTTTTTTTGTTTTTTGTTTGTTTTTGTTTCCCTTGCTGCAGGGAACTTCTCTAGAAAAAGTTGCTATGGCCCAAGTCACAGAGGTTGCTGCCTGTGCTTTCTCCTAGGATTTTTATGGTTTTAGTTCTCAAATTTAGGTATTTAATCCATGTTGAATTTATTTTTGTGTATGGTGTAGGAAAGTGGTCTAATTTTACTCTTTTGCATGTTGCTATCTGGTTTTCCCAGTGCCATTTGTTGAAGAGACTGTCTTTATCCCATTGGATATTCTTTTCTGCTTTGTCAAGTGTTTAAAAATTTTTTTTTTAATGTTCACTTATTTTGAGAGAGAGAGAGACAGAGTGTGAGCAGGGGAGGGGCAGAGAGAGAAGGAGCGACAGAATCCAAAGCAGGCTTCAGGCTCTGAGCTGTCAGCACAGAGTCTGACATGGGGCTTCAACCCACAAACCGTAAGATTATGACCTGAGCCGAAGTTGGCCACTCAACTGACTGACCCCCCCGCCCCCAGGCGCCCTGCTGCCTTGTCAAATATTAACTGATCATAAAATTGTGGGTTTATTTCTGGATATCCGCTTCTGTTCTATTAATCTATGTGCCTATTGTTGTTCCAGTACCATATTGTTTTCATTACTACGGCCTAGTAATATAACTTGCAGTCTGGAATTGTGATGCCTTCCTCTTTACCTTTCTTTTTTAAGACTTCTTTGGCTATTCAGGGTCTTTATTGATTTTGGAAACAATTTTAGAATTGTTTGCTCTAGCTCTGTGAAAAGTGCTAGTGGTATTTTGATAGGGATTGTATTAAATGTGTAGATTTCTTTGGGTAGTATAGACATTTTAAAAATACTTGTTTTTCCAAGCTATGTGCATGGCTCTTGGTTTTTTCCCCATTGAAGATGATGTTAGCTGTGGATTTTTCATATATGGCTTTTATTATGTTGAGATATGTTACACCTAAACCTACTTTGTTGAGGGTTTTTATCATGAATGGATGTTGTACTTTGTCAAATGCTTTTTCTGCCTCTACTGAGATGATTATATGGTTCTACTTTTCTCTTATTGATGTGGTGTATCACATTGATTGATTAACAAATATTGAATATTTGCAACCCAGGAATAAATCACAGTTGATCGTGGTGAATTATTTTTTTAATGTATTGTTAGATTTTCTACAATTTTATTGAGGATTTTTGCATCCATGATCGTCAGGGGTAATGGTCTGTACTCTTTTTGTGGTGTCTTTATCTGGTTTTGGTATCAGGGTAATGCTGGCCTCACAGAAGAATTTGAAAACTTTTCTTCCTTTTCTATTTTTTTGGAATAATTTGAGAAGAATACATTTTAACTCTTCTTTAAATGTTTGGTAGAATTCACTTGTGAAGTCATCTGGTCCTGGACTTTTGTTTACTGGGAGTTTTTTTTCATTATTGATTCAATTTCTTGGTTGGTAATCAATCTGTTCCAATTTTCTTTCTTCCTGTTTCAGGTTTGGTAGGTTATATGTGTCTAAGAATTTATTGATTTCTTCTAGGTTGTCCAACTTTTTGACATGTGTTTTTTTCATAATATTCTCTTACAATTATATATCTGTGGTGTTTTTATTTCTTTCTCATTTGTGATTTTGAGTCCTTTCTCTCTCTCTCTCTCTCTCTCTCTCTCTCTCTCTCTTTTTTTTCTTTATGATTCTGGCTAGCAGTTTATCAACTTTCTTGATTTGTTTCAAAGAACCAGTTCCTGGTTTCATGGATCTGTCTTATTTGTTTGTTTGTTTGTTTGTTTGTTTCAGTTTCTATACCATTTTTTTTCTGCTCTAATCCTTATTTCTTACTTCTGATGATTTTAGGTTTTGTTTGTTGTTCATTTCTAGCTCCTTTAGGTGTAAGGTTAGGTTCCTTATTTGAGAGTTTTCTTACTTCTTGTGTTAAGCATGTATTGCTATAAACTTCCCTCTTAGAACTGCTTTTGCTGCATCCCAGAGGTTTGGGATCATTGTGTTCTCATTATCATTTGTTTCCATGTACTTTTTAAATTTCTTCTCTAATCTCCTGGTTGACCCATTCAATGTTTAGTAGCATGTTGTTTAACCTCCATGTATTTGTGGTCTTTCCAATTTTTTTTCTTGTGGTTGGCTTCTAGTTTAATAGCATTGTGATAAGAAAAGTTTAATGGCATAACTTTGATCTTCATAAATTTGTTGAGGATTGTTTTGGGCCTAATATATGATCTATTTTGGAGAATGTTCCATGTGCAATTGAAAATAATGTGTATTCTGCTGTTTTAGGATAGAATGTTCTGAATATATCTGTTAAATCCATCTGGTGAAGTATGTCATTCAAAGCCATCATTTTCTTGTTGCTTTTCTATTTAGATGATCTCTTTAGATTGATGTAAGTGAGGTATTAAAGTCCCCTACTATTATTATATTATTATGTTAGTTCCTTAAGTTTGTTATTAACTGTTTTATGTATTTGGATGCTCTCATGTTGGGTAGATAAATATTTACATTTGTTATAACTTCTTGTTGGATTTCCCCCTTTATTTTTATATAGTTTCCTTCTTTGTCTCTTGTTACAATCTTTGCTTTAAAGTCGATTTTGCTCAATATAAGTATTGCTACACTGGATTTCTTTTTTTTTTTTAAGTTTTTTAAGTTTATGTATCTATTTTGAGAGAGAGAGAGAAAGCAGGGTAGGGGCAGAAAGAGGCGGGAAAGAGAGAATCCCAATCAGGCACTGCAATGTCAGTGCAAAGCCTGATGCGGGACTTGAACTCACAAATCATGAGATTATAACCTGAGCCAAAATCAAGGGTCAGACGTTTAACCAATTGAGCTTTCCTGGCACCGCTACATCAACTTTCTTTTGATATCCATTTGCATGATAAATATTTCTCCATTCACTCACTTTCAATTTGCAGGTGTCTAAGATAAGTCTCTCATAGGCAGCAAATAGATAGGTCTTTTTTTTTTTTTTTTTAATCCAGTTTATCACCCTTTGTCTCTTGATTGGAGCATTTAGTTCATTTACATTCAAAGTAATTATTGATAGATATGTATTTATTGTCATTTTATTACTTGTTTTGTAGTTGTTTCTAAGACTTTCCCTTATCCTTTCTTGTCTTTCTTTCATGGTTAGCTGGTTTTCTTTAGTTATATTCTTTAGATACAGTCAGATTTCCTTATCTTTATTCTTTGCATATTTATTGGTGTTTTTTTTAAATTTTTTTTTCAACGTTTATTTATTTTCGGGACAGAGAGAGACAGAGCATGAACGGGGGAGGGGCAGAGAGAGAGGGAGACACAGAATTGGAAACAGGCTCCAGGCTCTGAGCCATCAGCCCAGAGCCCGACGCGGGGCTCGAACTCACAGACCGCGAGATTGTGACCTGGCTGAAGTCGGACGCTTAACCGACTGTGCCACCCAGGCGCCCCTGTGTTTTTTTAAATTTTTGGTTACCGTTAGGTTTGTTTATAACATCTTCTACATACTGCAGTCTATATAAAGCTGATGGTCATTTAAGTTTAAACTCATTCTGTACTCCTACCCACTTTTTACATACATAGTGTCATATTTAAAATCCTTTTATTTTGTGAGTTCGTAGACTGATTTTTTATAGAAATATTCATTTTTATTGCTTTTGTGTTTTCTATATTTACATTGTCAATTTTGGTCTTTCCTTTCTACTCAAAGGGTCCTCTTTAATGTTTCATGCTAGGCTGGTTTAATGGTCATGAATCCTTTTAGGTTTTGTTTGTCTGGGAAAATCTTGATCTCTCCTATTCTGAATGATAGCCTTGATAGAGTATTCTTGGCTATGGTTTTTTATTATTTTATTTTATTCTATTCTATTTTATTTTATTTTAATTATTATTGGGGGGTTAGAAATCAGCACTTTGAATATATCATTCCACTTCTTTTTGGCTTGAAAAGTTTCTGGTGAAAAATTCACTGATAGCCTTATGGGGTTTCCATTGTATGTAATTGTCTTCTTTTGTCTCAATGTTTTTTTTTTCCTTTATCACTATATTTTACCATTTTAATTACAATATGTCTTGGTGTAGTTTTGTTTTTGTTAGTTTTCTTGGGGGTTCTGTATGCCTCTTGGATCTAGTATGTGTTTCTTTTCCCAGATTAGGAAAGTTTACAGCTATTATTTCTTCAAATAAATTCTCTTCCCCCTCCCCCCTTCTCTCTCTTCTTCTTCTGGTACTCCTATAATACAAATGTTATTATGTATGATGGAGTCACTGAGTTCCATAATTCTATTCTCATTTTGCATAATTATTTTTTCTCTCTTTTGTTCATCTTGGTCACTTTCCATTACTCTGAATTCTAGGTCATTAATTAGTTTTGTACTTTTTCCATCGTGCCACTCATTCTGTCAAGTGTGTTTCTCATTTATTTATTTATCCCTTTCTCTCTGCTATGTGCATCCTTTTATCTGTGTTAATGGTCTCATTGATGTCTTCTACTCTTTCTCAAGTCCAGTGAGTATCCTTAAGATCATTGCTTTACATTCTCCTTCAAGCATGTTACTTATATCTGTTTTGCTTAGATCTCTGGCCATGACTTTGTCCTGTTATTTCATTTTGGACCAATTCATTTGTCTTTGCATTTTGTAAGTCTCCTTTGTCTTTGCATTTTGTACTTGTTTCTCTGTGTTAGGAAAGTCATTTATGTCTCTCTTTTTTTAGTATAATGACTTTATGAAGAAGAGGTCATGTAGTGCCCTGCAGTGTAGTGTCCCCTATTACCTAGGGCCTGGTGCTTCTAGGAGTATCTCCAATGTGTCCTGTGTGTTCTCTGCTATTTTGTCAGGCCTATTTTATCCTTCAGGCCAGTAGTCTGCAGAGGCTCTTTTTGCCTGTTGTGGGTAGTGTTTGGTCTCTGACCTTAATGTGGATAGTTTTAACTAGATGTGCTCTGATATGCTTGGGAGATGAGACCTGGTGCCACCACCACTGGAACCAAGGCCTCTTAAAACTTTCAGGTAGGAAGATGTGGTATGGGCAGGGGTTTGGGCTGGTCTTCTGGAGGATAGGGCCCACCATCCTGGGACTAACACAGAATGACAAGGAAGGGTGATTCTTTTAGAGTGTAGAGAGATAGAGCTTGGTGCAAGTAAGGTAGCAAGTGTCAGCCCTCCTCTGGTTCCAGCAGGTGGATCTCTAGTTATGCTGAAGATATGAGGGAGGAAAATGACACTAGCCAATTCCTTTTTTCCCAGAGGGGTCTCTCCGTGAATGCTGCCTCTCTGGATCATGCTCTGAAGTGAGCAACTAACTTCTCCATTCTTTGTTCCAGGTACTTTTCAGATTCTTGTTTCCATACTGTATGTCCCTAAGTTGTTTGCCCTCTGTTTTCTCCAAGAGCAGCACTGATGTTCTCTGATCTCTCCCAAAGCCAAGCACTCTGACCTTTAAAACTCTAGACTCTAAGTCCCACTATTTGCAATAACTCATGGAATTTGAGCCTTCTCACATTCCAAACCAATTGCAATGGGGATTTATTTTCTCCATGTGCTGCTTTGTGTGCTAGTTTATCTCTCACCCTTCTTTGCAACCAGGGGTCTCTCCCCACCACATGGGCTATGATCCGTTTCTTACAAAAGCCATGTCTCCACACTTCCTATCTTCTAAGTGGCCTCTTTGCTACCTTTAGTTGTGGAGTTTGTGTTGCCAGTGTCCAGATTGATTTATGGGGTATATAGGATGATTTGATAGTTATCTAGTTGGGTTCATAGTACAACATGAGCCTAGGGTCCTCCTACTCTGCTCCCATATTCCCCTCTCTCCACAGTTTGCAGGCATCCGTGAGCTTTTGATTCATGACCATATTTAGGTTGCTTCTGAAATTTAAAAAAAATTAAAAGACCATTCCAAAAAGAGTTAATCGTTAGCTTTTCTCTCTTAAAACACATTGTACTAGTAATATTTTAAATTGCATCCTTCTTGTTTGTTATTTCTATATCCCCCACCAGCCTCAATAACAGATTCTAGATCTTATCTTTGTAAAGAAGTTTCAAGATACAGTTTACAAATGTATTGTTTATACAGGCTCAGGTGAAATATTGATGGGTAACTTCTATTAATCAATTGGTAGCCGTGTAAAATAGCTATAAAAAACAAGTTATACTCTTCTAAAATTGACATTAACATACTTTGTTTAAGTTTATTTATTTTGTGAGACAGAGAGAGAGAACAAGTGGGGGAGGAGCAGAGAAAAGGAGAGACGGAATCCTAAGTAGACTCTGTGCCATCAGTGCAGAGACCAATGTGGGGCTCGAAATCATGAACTGTGAGATAATGATCTAAGATGAGATGAAGAGTAGGATGCTTAACCAACTGAGCCATCAGGGGCTCCAACATTCACATACTTTTTAATGAAATGCTAAGTAGTAGACATTTAATTTTATTAGACAAAGATTTTGTTGACAGAAATCTTTAGATGTTGGCAACTAACAAAATTTCCCAAAAGAAGAAACCATTGAGCTTTCAATTGATTATAGAGAGTGAACCAATCACACAGAAACACTATGTAAACATGATTTCATAGTGTAAAAAGATAGAAGCATGCCATAGACATCTACCATCTGCTGCATATGATCCATTGATGCTGTTTCTTCTTGCCTCTGCATATGCATTTGAAAATATTTTTTGGATGGTGAGAAATATACTTTAAAACTTCTGGTTAAGAGGAAAAATATATGATTTTTATAATTGTAACTCTCCTTACACTCACTTTTGACTGTTGATTTTATATACACCAAAAATCTTTCACTTCTGGATAGTTGAACAAATTTTAAAATGAATATAAATAAATGATATTGAAACACAATCATATTAAAGGTAAAACTGTTCGTGAGAATATTCATCCTATGTTAATGGACTATCAAGTGTATGCTGATAATTGGGTTACAAAAATATAGGTCTGACGATAAAAAAGATCTATGTCTAGTATTAATGTGTACTATTAGCCACAAATTGACAGAATCTAGTGAAGAATACATAAAAAAAATAACATGTAATTTTAAAAATGCATGTTAGGGGTAAATATGTTGATAATTTTATTATCCTCTAGATTTTCTGTGTATCAGGATTCAAGAAGGACTGAGTAGACCTATTCTAGCTCAAGATCACCTATGGGATTACACACAGTGGCTGGAGCTGAAACATGTCATGGTTTTGCCTCTTTCTCTTTTCATGCAGACTTGGGGATTTGTATATGCTATTTTCATTTGAAATTGTTTAGGCTTCTTCACCACATGGTAGCTTCACAGCAGTAGACATACATGCCAGCCAAATGAAAGTGCTCTAGTGAACAAGTGGGCATGGGACCACTTTTTCTAATCTAACCTTGTACATATGTATATATGTGTGTATCAGTATGTATGCAAACATATATATATATATATATATATGCATCTCTGTATACATACATACACAAACACAAGCAGAGAGAGAGACAACACTGAGGATTCATACATGTAACCTAATTTATTCAATTTGGAGAAAATACTTTGATGAAATAAAGCCTAGTCAAATCTTAGAGAATTATCATACTCATTTTTTAAAATTATTAAGAAACCTTTATATAATTATGATTTTACATGTTGTTTTGAGAAATAATAGGGATCCCATGTACTCTTTTTTTAATCATTTATTTATTTCAATTTTTTTTCAATCTTTATTTATTTTTGAGAGACAGAGAGACAGAGTGAGAATGGGGGAGGAACAGAGGGAAAGGGAGACACAGAATCTGAAGCAGGCTCCAGGCTCTGAGCTGTCAGCACAGAGCCCAACGTGGGGCTTGAACTCACAAACTGCAAGTTCATGACATGAGCCGACATTGGACAACTGAGCCACCCAGGTGTCCCTAATTAATTTATTTTTTAAAGAGAGAGAGAATGCAAGTAAGAGAGGGGCAGAGAGAGAAACAGAGAATACCAAGCAGGGCCCACACTGTCAGTGTAGAGCCCTAGGTAGGGCTCAAACCCACGAACTGTGAGATCATGGATACTTAATCAACTGAGCCACCCAGGTACCCCAGAGATCCCATGCACTCTTTAACCAGCTACCCCCACTGGTAACGCCTTGTAAAACTTTAGTACCTTATCACAACAAGAATATTGACATCAATACAGTCAAAATACTGAGCATTTCTATAATGCAAGTATCCCTTGTGTTGTCCTTTAATGGTCATACCACATCTTTCCTACCCTTATAAAATTGTTAACCCCTGGAGACCACTAATCTTCTCTCCATTTCAGTAATTGTTATTTCAAAAATGATAGGGTAAATGGAATCATATGTTTTGTATGTAGTGATGGCTTTTTTAAACAGTATAATTCCCTGGTGATTCATCTGGTTGTTACATGTATTGATAATTTTTTTTTTAATTTTAATTGCTAAGTAGTATTCCTTGATATAGATGTACTACAGTTTGTTCAACCAATTACTCATTGAACCTCGTCTGAATTGTTTCCAGTTTGGGGCTATTATGAATAAAGTTGCTATAAGCATTCAACAGAGGCTTTCTATGAAAATAAGTCTTAATTTCTCTGGGATAAATGCCCAGAATTACATTTCCTGTACATGTTTTGTTAGACTTACACTTAACATTTTATCTTAAGTGATTGCAAATTGTACTGAGAATTTGACTGTCCAAATGTTTCTTCCTAGTATATAGAAATACATGTGATTTTTGTGTATCATCTTGCAACATCCCACCTTATTAAACTCACTTATCTTAGAAGTTGTTCTTATATATTCTTTGGTGTTTTCTATATAGGTAAACATTTCATCAATAAGCAGGGTCAAGTATTTTCTTTGTTTCTGAGATCTACAAATTTTATTTTCTATCTTGCCTTATTGCACTAACTAGAACTCCTAGTACCATATTAAATAAGAATAGTAAGATTGAATAATTTGCCTTGTTCCTGATCTTAGCAGGAATACATTCAGTCCTTTATCGTTAAATATTATATGAGCTGAAATTTTTTTGAAGATTTTCTTTATTAATATTTTTTCTGGGAGTTTTTATCATGAAATGGTAGTAAGTTTTGTCTATTGCTTTTCAGCATAGATTGATATGAACATGTGTATTTTCTTCTTTAGCCTGCTAATATGGTGGATTACATTGATTGACTTTAATACAGAAACAGCTCTGCATTTTTGGTATAAACCTTTCTTGCTCATAATGAATAATTTTATATATGTACTGTCCCAAGTTTATACCAAACATTACTTCGGGATACTGGAGTTGTATTCCAAGTATTGGTGCGTTGATTTACATACAATAGAGCTGATATCTTCACCTAGAAATCATTGTTTATTTGTTTTCATTTGTATTTTTCAAACTTCATTTATTTAAATTCAAGTTAGTTAATATACAGTGCAGTATTGGTTTCAGGGGTATAACCCAGTGATTCATCATTTATATGTAACACCCAATGCTCATCCCAAGAAATGTCCTCCTTAATACTCGTTACCCATTTAGCCATCCCCCCACCCACCTCACCTCTAGCAACCCTCAGTTTGTTGCTGTATTTAAGAAACTCTTAGGTTTGTCTCCCTCTCTGTTTTAATTTTATTTTTCCTTCTCTTCCCTTTGTTCATCTGTATATGTGTATATGTATATATAGTTGGCATTTAGTGATGGCATTTTAAACAGTGTAATTCCTTGGAGATTCATCTGGATGTGACATGTATCAGTAATTTTTTTTATTTTAATTGCTGAATAGTATTCCTTAATATAGATATACTACAGTTTGCTTAACTACTTACTCATTAAAACATATACATACATATATACATACATATATATACATATACACACAACATCTTCGTTATCCATTCATCACTCAATGGACATTTGGGCTCTTTCCACATTTTGGCTATTGTTAGTGCTGCTATAAACACTGGGATGCATATGCCCCTTCCAATCAGCATTTTTATATCCTTTGGATAAATACCTAGTAGTGCAAATGCTGGGTTGTAGGGTAGTTCTATTTTTAATTTTTTGAGACACCTCCATACTGTTTTCCAGGGTGGCTGTACCAGTTTGCACATCCATCAACAGTACAAAAGTGTTCCCATTTATCTGCATCATTGCCAACATCTTTTGTTTTCTGAGTTGTTAGTTTTAGCCATTCTGCAGGTGTGAGTTGATATCTCATGGTTTTGATTTCTGTTTCTTTGATGATGACTGATGTTAAACATTTTTTTCTTTAAAAAAAATTTTTTATGTTTATTCATTTTTGAAAGACAGAGAGAGACAGAGCACAAGCAGGGGTGGGGTGGAGAGAGAGGGGGGACACAGAATCCGAAGCAGGCTTCAGGCTCCTAGCTGTCAGCCCAGAGCTCGATGAGGGGCTTGAACTCACAAACCGCGAGATCATGACCTGAGCCAAAGTCGGATGCTCAACCAACTGAGCCACCCAGGCGCCCCTGATGTTGAGCATCTTTTTATGTGTCTGTTAGCCATCTGGACATCTTCTTTGGAAAAGTGTCAGTTAATGTCTTCTGTCCATTTCTTCCCTGGATTATTTGTTCTTTGACAAGTTATTTATAGATTTTTGGGTACTAACCCTTTATAAGATACATCATTTGGAAATATCTCCTACCATTCTATAGGTTGCCTTTCAGTTTTGTTGATTGTTTCCTTCTCCGTGCAAAAGTGTTTTATCTTGATGAGGTTCCAATAGTTCATTTTTGCTTTTATTTCACTTGTCTCTGGAGATATGGCTAGTAAGAAGTTGCTGCAGTAGAGATCAAAGAGATTGCTACCTATTTTCTCCTCTAGGATTTTGATGGTAACCTGTTTCACATTTAGGTCTTTCATCAATTTTGAATTTATTTTTGTGTATGGTGTAAGAAAGTGGTCCAGTTTCATCCTTCTGTATGTCACTGTCCAATTTTCCCAGCACTATTTCCTGAAGTGACAGTCTTTTTTCCATTATACTCTTTCCTACTTTGTTGAAGATTAGTTGGCTATACATTTGTGGGTCCATTTCTGCATTCTGTATTCTGGTTCATTGATCTATATGTCTTTTTTTGTTCCAGTATCATGCAGTCTTGATGATTACAGCTTTGTAATACAGCTTAAAATCCGGAATTGTGGTGCCTCCCACTTTGGTTTTCTTTTTCAACATTACGTTGGCTATTTTTTTTTTTCTGGTTCCATACAACTTTTAGGAGTGTTTGTTCTAGCTCTGTGAAGAATGCTAGTGTTATTTTGATAGGGATAGCACTGAATGTGTAGATTGCTCTGGGTAGTATAGACATTTTAACAATATTTGTTCTTCTAATCCATGAGCATGGAATGTTTTTCCATTTCTTTGTTTCTTATTCAATTTTTTTCATAAGTTTTCTATAGTTTTCAGAATATAGATCTTTTACCTCTTTGGTTAGGTTTATTCCTAGGTATCTTATGGTTTTTGGTGCAATTGTAAATGAGATTCATTTCTTGATTCTCTTTTTGATGCTTCATTATTTTATGTATAGAAATGCAGCCAACTTCCATGTGTTGATTTTATATCCTGTGACTTTGCGGAATTCAAACATCAGTTCTAGCAGTTTATTGGTGGAGTCTCTCAGGTTTTCTATGTAGAGTATCATGTCATCTGTAACGAGTGAAAGTTTGACTTTTTGCCAATGTCTTTTATCTCCTTTGTTGTCTGATTGCTGAGGCTAGGACTTCCAGTACTATGTTGGACAAAATTGGTGAGAGTGGACACACCTATTGTGTTCGTGACCTTAGGGGGAAAGTTCTCAGTTTTTCTCCATTGAGGATGACATTAGCTGTGGGCCTTTCATATATGGATTTTATGGTATTCAGCTATGTTCCTTGTATCCCTAATTCCTTGAGGTTTTTTACCAAGAAAGTATTCTGTATTGTGTCATATGCTTTTTCTGCATGTACTGAAAGGATCATATGGTTCTTATTTTCTCTTTTATTAATGTGGTGTATGATATTAATTGATTTGTGAATATTGAGCCAACTCTTCAGCCCAGGAATAAATCACACTTGATCATGGTGAATAATTCTTTTAATGTACTGCTGAATTAAATTTGATAGTATCTTGTTGAGAATTTTTGCATCCAGATTCATCAGGGATATTGGCCTGTATATTTTCTTTTCAGTGGGGTTTTTGTCTGGTTTTGGAACCAAGGTATTAATGGCTTCATAGAATGAGTTTGGAAGCTTTTCCTCCATTTCTACTTTATTGGAACAGTTTGAGAAGAATAGGTATTAACTCTTCTTTAAATGTCTAGTAGAATACCCCTGGGAAGCCATCTGGCCCAGGACTCTTATTTGTTGGGAGATTTTTGATAACTGATACAATCTCTTTGCTGGTTGTAGGCCTATTCAAATTTTCTATTTTTTCCTCTTTTAGTTTTGGTAGTGTGTGAGTGTCTAGAAAATTGTTCATTTCTTCCAGACCATCCAGTTTGTTGGCATATAATTTTTATAGTATTTTCTTAGATTTGTTTGTATTTCTGTAGTGTTGGTTGTGATCTCTCCTCTTTCATTTGTGATTTTATTATTTGGGTTCTCTTTCTTTTCTTTTTGATAAGTCTGGCTAGGGGTTTATCAATTTTGTTTATTCTTTCAACAACCAGCTCTTAGTTTCATTGATCTGTTCTACTGGTTTTTGTTTGTTTCTATATCATTTATTTCTGCTCTAATCTTTATTCCTCTCCTTCCTCTGCTGGCTTTAGGCTTTATTTGTGACTCCTTTTCTAGCTTTTTTAGGTATAAGGTTAAGTCATATATTCAAGACCTTTTTTGCTTCTTGAGATAGGCCTGAATTGCAATGTACTTTACTCCTAGGACTGACTTTGCTGCATCACAAAAGATTTGGACTGTTATGTTTTCATTTCCATTTGCTACCATGTATATTTTTAATTTATTATTTAATGTCCTGGCTTACTCATTCATTCTTTAGTAGATTGTTCTTTAACCTTCATGTACTTGAGGGTTTTCCAATTTTTTTTTTTTCTGGTGGTTGATTTCAAGTTTCATAGCATTGTGATCTGAAAATATATATGGTATGATCTCAATCTTCATATACTTGATGAGGGCTGAGTTTTGATCTAGTATGTGATCTTTTCTGGAAAATATTCCATGTTCTCTCAAGAAGAATGTATATTCTGCTGCTTTAGGATTAAATGTTCTAAATATATATGTTAAGTCCATCTGGTCCAGTGTGTCATTCAAAGCCATTGTTTCTTTGTTGGTTTTCTTTTTAGATCATCTGTCCATTGCTGCAAGTGGGGTATTAAAGTCTCCTACTGTTATGGTATTTTTATCAATGGGGTTCTTTTTGTTTGTGATTAATTGATTTATATATTTGGGTGCCTCAAGTTGCGGGCATAAATATTTACAATTGATAGATTGTCTTGATTGAAAGGCCCCTCAATTATGATATAATGCCTTCTTCATCTCTTGTGACAGTCTGTTTTAAAATATAGTTTTTCTGATATAAGTATGGCTACTCCAGCTTTCTTTTGATGTCCATTAGCATAATATACAGTTCTCCATCCTCTCACTTTCAATCTGCAGGTGTCCTCAGGTCTAAGATGAGTTTCTTGTAGGTAGCATATATATGGATCTTGTGGGGTTTTGTTTTGTGTTGTTTTGTTTTGTTTTGTTATGCATTCTGAGATCCTATGTCTTTTGTCTGGAGCATTCAGTACATTTACATTCAGAGTGATTATTGAAATATATGAATTTAGTGCCATTGTGTTATCTGTAGAATTGGTGTTTCTGGTGATGTCCTCTGGTCCTTTTATAGTCTTTGTTGCTTTGGTCTTTTTTTTTCCTCCACTCAGAGTACCCCTTAAAATTTCTTTCAGAGATGATGTAATAGTCGTGAACTCCTTTAGATTTGTTTGTCTTGGAAAGACTTTATTCCTCCTTCTGTTCTGATTGACAGCTTTGCTGGATAAAGGATTCTTGGCTGCGTATTTTTCCTAATTAGCACAATGAATTTTTTCTGCCACTACCTTCTGGCATGCCAAGTCAGTGGACAGATCTGCTATTAACCTTATGTGTCTACTTTTGTAGGTTAAGAACCTTTTGTCTACACCTGCTTTCAGAATTCTCCCTTTATCTTTGTATTTTGCAAATTTCATTATGATATGTCATGGTGTTGGCCAGTTTTTGTTTATTTTGAAGGGAGTTCTCTGTGCCTTTTAGACTTGGATGTCTATTTCCTTCCCTTGAATAGGGAAGTTTTCAGCTAGAATTTTTCAAATAAAACTTCTGTCACTGTTTCTCACTTTTCTTCTGGGAATCCTGTGATACAAATATTGTTCCATTTCATGGAATCACTTAGTTCTCTAAGTCTCCCCTTGTGATCTAGTATTTTCATTTACTTCTCTTTTTTTCATCTTCATTTTCCACAATTTTATCTTCTATTTCACCTATTGTCTCCTTTGTTTCTCCAGTCCTCGTTGTCAGTGTATCTAGTTTATTTTGCAAGTCAGTCATAGCATTTTTTTTATTCATCCTGACTAGTTCTTGAATTTTTTATCTCTGCAACGTGGCCTTCTCTGGTGTCTTCTATGCTTTTTTCAAGCCCAGCTAGTTGTTCTAAATTCTTGTTCAGATATATTTCTTATATCTGTTTTGAACAAGTCATTGGCTGTGATTTTTTTTCTTGACCTTTCTTTTGGGGAGAATTCCTCCATCTTTTCACTTTGCCTAAGTTTCTGTCTTTTGCATATTTTAAAAGCTTGTTCTAGTTCCTGTATCTGAAAATACTACTATATTAAAAAGGGGTCATACATTGTCCCAGGCCTGGCATTTCAGGAAGTGTTTCTGGTGTATACTGTGTGCACTCTGCTGTTGTGTTTGCACTACTCTTTCCCACCAGTAAGTCCTCTGCATAGCTCCTACTTGCTTGCAATGGTGAAGTGCTTGGACCTCTAACCAGGTGTGTTTTGATTTGTTTGTTGAAGTAACGCTGGAAAAAGGGGGGGCCTGATCCCCCTAAAAAATAAAAGGAAAGGGAACAGAAAAACCCCAGAGAATCTAAAAACTACAAGGTTGATTGAAAATAAAATGAAAGGAAAAAATAGGGGGAAAAAGCAGAAGAAAAGAAAAAAAGAATGAAAAAGAAAAGAATAGAAAACTGATCTGAGAGAGAGAGAGAGAAAAAACAAAATGAAACAAAACAAATAGAAAACTATGAGCCTGATTCCAAAAGGAAAAAAAAGAAGAAGGAGGGGAAGAAAAAGGGAAAAAAAAAACCAGAGTTGTCTGCTTGGGGGTGCTGGCTGTGCTTGTCTGGAGGAGAGGCCAGCTGCATTGGCTCAGTCAGTCTTGCCTCAGTAGATAGGCAGTTTTCAGGCACAGAGGGGCACAGTTTGGTGTAAGCATGTCCCACCTCCACTGGGGGCTGCTGTGTTGCTCTCTGAAGTCCCACATGTTGGTGTTGGGGGTGGAAATGGCAGCACCACAATCTCTCATCCCTTCCGGGAGATATAAACCCCCACTCTTCAGGCAGTGAGGGAAGTCAGCTTGCCCTGTGCCACAACTCTTCTGCGTTTTTTCTTTGGCATGCGAATGGGGTTCAAAACCCAGTGTCTTAAAGGACTAAGTATGGCATGGTTCTACTCTCCTCCGCTGGAGTAACTCCACCCTGCTGATGAAAGGCCTTTGGTTGGCATCGACAGTGTTTTTTTTTTTCCTTGAGAAAGTAATAAACCCACTTCCAAAAGTACTCCAGCAAGGTGACTGTTCTTTCCCAGAGCACACTAGAGATCTCTACACCATGCTATGCACACTGGGGCCAGCTCCCTCCTCCCCAGAAGCATGTGCCTCAGCTCCAGAGGAAGTTGCACACTTCCAAAACCTCAGAGTCTGAGTTCCAAAAGCTGTTTGCAAAAAAGAACT
Organism: Acinonyx jubatus; assembly: GCF_027475565.1. Taxonomy (NCBI): domain Eukaryota; kingdom Metazoa; phylum Chordata; class Mammalia; order Carnivora; family Felidae; genus Acinonyx; species Acinonyx jubatus. The sequence continues at coordinate 60,388,072 of NC_069380.1, forward strand.
GGGATACTCAGTACTTCTTGTTTCCCAGTCTGTGGTCCAGAGAGGTTTTCCTCTTGTGCTAACTCAATGCTGCACTATCTCAATACTTCTTTCTCTCTCTGCTTTGTCTCTCCATGAAAAGGCTTACTTTTTCTCCATGCCGCCACCATTCTTTTCTCTTCCAATTCACATCCCTGCACCTGGCACCTGCCAAGCTGTCTCCCTCGAACTGTGAAGATCCTTTTGCATGCTGCAGATCAATTTCCTGGGTGTTTCAAGTAATCTGACCTCTATATACCTGTGTTTGAAGGATGAGGAAAGCCCAGGGTCCCCCTACTTCTCTGACGTCTTAAATAGTCTCTGGATGGATATTATTTGGCACAGTATGACCCAAGATAGAACCCCAAATTTAATACATTCATATACTTCTTATACATGTTTGACAGTCTGAGTTGATGTGCTTTAGCAAATACTATTTTTGGTTAATCCAAATTAAAAATAGTTTTCAAAAACAAAAAACATAAATAAATAATTAATCAATTAAAAATGGTTCTCAAACTTGCCAAAATGGCACCTGAGTGCTTTTACACCATTATCAGCATTAGACATTTTTTCCATTTTTGGTATAATATGATATTTTCTTAAGATAATGGAAAAACAATAAAGCTATTTTTAAAAAAGCTCCGGTTTGGCTCATTCTTCACTTATATTTAATTTTAAAGACCATTTGTGATCATACTCTAATTTGCTATTTCTTTTTTGCTACTATGCATTTTGCATTTAAGAACTCCATCCACAAATCCGTAATTTCAGTGTAGTAAAATAAATGACAAACATTTAATAGTATGATGTTAGTAAGATCATTTTTTGAGTTTTAAACTAACTCACACTGGTTAATTTATTTGTGTTAATTATTTACCTGATATTGATTAATTATCTCTACTTTAAGAGGTCTTGCTGTGAACTTGAAATGAGATAGTTTTAAGACATTGAGATTTCATGCATCCTTCATTTGCCAGAAGAAAGGCTACAATTCACTGGGATATGAGAAACTCATCAAAACAAACCAAGTACCAAAAATGCATGGAACAAAATTGTTCCCTTTAGACATTCTATACAGAGGGATATTTCAGCTACTGAATCTGGGCTTTGCTCATATCCAAGCTGGAGAAATCCTGTAAGGATTCAGTGCTAGAAACATGCAGTCACATACTTTTTCCAAATACAGTGTACATCACAGATATTTTGGGGACTAAGAAACAGAGAAGTTTATATCAAGATGAAAGCTATATTCAATAAATATATTAATATATTTCTCTGTGATTTCTATTTCTCATTTTAAATTTAGTGCTATAAATTGATGATATTAAAGACCTTGATATGCTTTCCTGTTTAATACACATGTAGCCCAAATTATCTGTTTCTCATTTAGAGCTCAGCTCTTCAACTTAAGTTTGAAATATAATTCTGAACTTCTCAATTGACTTGGTAAAAACTAATGATAAAGATGATGTGTGAGGGAGATCATGGACATTGACCATTTTATTTCAATAATTATAGAGTATTATCTAGCTTTTTTTTTCCCTTTTTTGTTTTGTTTTTGGTGTGCCAACTCTAGTTCAAGGAAATTTCCTCAAAGAAATTTTATGGCATATAATTATATTTATTCAAAGCGATGATGTGATTTGATTTTCTCTTTTACAATTTTGGCATTTTCTTTAAAAAACACCAATTTAATGGAGTGTGTTAATCCACTAATTAAATAGCTTTCTTTCTTTTCACAGTGATGCTAAACCCAAGACTAAAGTAACTTGAACTTATTATAATAATGATCTTGAGACTCTTTGAAACATTTTTCTTTTTCAAATGAAATTCATTTTATTTTTAACAGATAAATTTAAAGATGTAGAATTAACATTCATTTGGATAAATATTGTTTCTAATGACTTCTGGATTGGAAAACAAAAATCATTTCATCTTTATTTATAAATAATCAGTTTATGCATTGCCTATTAATGTCATAGTCAACAAGAGCAATGGCCATGTTATTTTTAAAACTTCCCACTTAACACTCTTCTCTCAATAACAGTAGTCTCGTATCATTTTATATCCTTGTCTTCAGAGCCTGGTTTTAAGTAAGTCTTCCTTTTGTGTATGTGTAAGTGTTTAATGGAATTAACACAATCTGATATACACAGGTGATATTTGTTGAAGGTTTGGGGAAGAGATTATGATTTCCTATAGCATATAGTGATATTAATTGCATTAATTAATTCAATAAATATTTATTTTGCCTAGGTACCATGCTCAGGATAAGAGTGTAAAGGTGACCAAACTGTATAATCTATTAAGATTGACAAAATATTATCCAGACAATTCAGTAAATAAAGTAAGCTTGGAGGTGGTGTTAAACTATGCATAGAGCATATTGTTCTACCTGTAAATAACAGTTGAAATTTGAATCATATGAGATTTGTAGATAAACAGTGTAATTCATGCAAAGGGCATAGAATGTCCAAAATCCTTGCTGTTGGAAATAAAAGGTGCATCTGAATTGCTAAAAGTCCTGTGTTATGGAGCTTCAAGAGTGAAGGTGATGGTGAGGGAGGTTTGAGATGGAGATGGGTATGAAGTCAGGGATATTGTCATATCCTATAGGACACTAGTTTCTAAACTTAGAGAAAAAATAAAGCATTTTTGAAATATAGCTAATATTAAGATAATTTTATTTGAAAATAAATAATCATTATTGACCCATAAAGACTTTATTGGATGTTGAGAGTCTACTGAAAGTTATTGGAGTAATCTACGCATTGGTGATGTTGTAAAGGAAGAGGCATATTGGCAGTGAAGATGGAGAAATCACATGTATACTTTATGGATTGGATTTCACTTAAGTAGTAAGTGGTGAGGAAGAGGAAGGTGATAGGATGGCAGATATTTTTCTGGCTTGTTCACTTGCATGAATGGTGTTGCACTGACTTGGAAGTCTTCCAATTTGATAAGGTGAGGGGAAAAGGAAAATCACAATTTTGTTTTTGATGTATTGATTTTTAAGGCACTTTTGATGTTAAAAAAAAGAACTGTTCCAAATAGACTCTACTGTATGAATGTGGAGAATAGAGAAGAGTGAGCAGTGGATATGAGATCAGGAATTTCTGTAAATAAATAGCATTCAATGACATGTTTGTGAATAAAATTCCTCAGGGAAAATACTCAATGCAAAGTTGATAAGTAGGCACAAATGTAGTTTAATGAATTTCAAAATTCATGTGGGGAAAAGGAAAATGACCCTGAGAAAGAGAAAAAGGACATCCAGAGGAAAAGGAAGAAAACCTGGGGAGTGGGGTGCACAGAGATTGCTGTAAAAAAAGTGTTTCAATAAAAGAGTTGACAAGTGTTGATAGAAGCTTATGTAAGGTAATATAAGATAATAAACATGAATTCCATTGAATTTAGTCACATGGAGGTCATTAGTGACATTATGAAAGCATGTATGTTGGAGGTGGATTTCAAGTTATATTTCTCTTATAACTCACATGTAATTCAGCAAAAATTTCTGTTAACTCTATTTACAAAACTCATCTAGAATCTCCCTGTGTCTCATTTCTCCACTGTCACTACCCTGGTCCAACCCTCATCATCTCTTGCCTAGACAACAACTTCTTCCCAGTGTTCTCTTGGAATCTGTCTCCAACACAGTAGTATGAATAAGCCTTTAAAAATATAAATCAGGTTATGTTGTTACTCAGTTTGAGATACTGAAATGACTTCCCACTTCAACCAAAGTAAAAAGCAAATTTACAATTTACAAGGCTACGCATAAACTGGCTCTTGTTACCTCCCAGACACCACTTTATTCTCTTCCCACTTCATTCCCTCTACTCCAGCCACACTGGCCTGCTCTTCTTGCTCATATAACATTGCCACAGTAGGTTTCTTTGGCTCTTAACTCATGGAGCCACTCTGGTAGAGCAGAACTTCTCTCTGGAACTTTGATGGGGCTAAGGAAGAGGGAAGCAAATTAGGCCAAATCAAAATGTCATGTGACCAGTCATAACATCAAAAGACTAGGAATGGAACATCTTCATAGACAGGGATATCTAATGTGCTGAAAATAAGATAATCTACCAAGGCCTTAATATATGCCAATATTTCCCTAGGTATCTGATACCCATTTGATACTAGAATGCCAAAACATTATTATTGTCATTTAAATGATCTTAATGTTTTTACATTGTTTTACTTTTATTTTTATTTTAACTCTCGTTAGCTATTTTACTAAATAGTTTTTTCTCTTCTACATTTCTAGGAAGAGATTCCCTTTTAAAAAATATTTTGGCTTTTTCTCACATTCATTGGCATTTAAGTTTAGTTCATAATTTTACTTTCTGACTCCAGAGCCAAAATTTAATTTTAAAAATCCCATAAATGTAGTCCTGTGTTTTCATTGAATAGCAAAACATCACCAGATAAAATGATGCAAATTCATAAGCTTCAACTTGCTAATAAAAAAAAAAAAAACCTCTGGTTTTACCAGTCATATTGAGTTTTCCTTTCCTGAGTGGCAGACAACTGGAGAAAGATTAAGCTCCTTTTTTGTGCCATCTAAGCTGACAGGAGAAAGGAGAGAACTTAGTAGCAGTCCAATGCTAATGAAGTATGAAGATTCCCCAATAAATTAAAAATAGAACTACCATGTGATCTAGCAATTCTACTTCTGGGAATGTATCCAAAGGTAACAAAAACACTAACTCAGAAAGATATCTGAAAATCCTTGTTCATAGCAGCATTACTTATGGTAGCCAAGACATGGTAACAATGTAAGTGTCCACTTATGGATGAAAGGATAAATAACACACACATGCACACAAAGAAATATTATTCAGTCACAAAAATTAGGAAGTCCTACTATTTGTAATAATATGGATGGCACTTGACGTTATTATGCAAAGTGAAATCTGTCAGAAAAAGACAAATACTTTTTGATCTCGTATATAGTGTAATCAAAAAACAAAACAAACTCATAGAAAAAGAGATCAGACTTGTGGTTACTAAAGATAGGGGTGTGGGAGAAGGGAGGATTGGAAGAAGGTGGTCAAAAGGTACAAACTTCCAGTTATGTGATAAATAAGTGATAGGGATGTAATATACAGCATGATGACCACAGCTAACACTTCTGTATGATCTATAGGAAACTTGTTAAGGGAGTAAATCCTAAGAGTTCTCATCATAAGGAGAAAAAAGTTTCCCCTTATATTTTATTCTTTTCTTTTACTGTATCTGTATGAGAAAATGGATGATGAACTTATTGTGGTAATGATGTCACAACCTATATAAATCAAACCATTTTTCTGTATACTAAACTGATACAGTAATGTATGTCAATTACTACTCAATAAAATTGGAAAAATTAAAAACAAAATAGAAATGGTAAATTTTTTAACATACATGGTTATATGGTACCAGGTAGACTTAGTTAAGATAGATTCCTGGAAAAGCTTCTGAAAGGTTAGGCAGACAGAGAAGAATGTATCTATCTGTGCATATACCAAATGGGATGTGTCTCTACCTAAAGGGTTGGGGAAAGGGAAGCAGGAGACAATAATATCATATGGCTTTCAGGGGTGAGTCACAAACCCACTGAATTTATGATGAGATCAGACATGTTCTCAATGTCAGTCCTAGGAAATAATACTGAAGGCAGATTTGAAACCTGGTGCTTTAGTGTGAGCTCAGAAACAAAAATCACTAGACAGTGAGGACCACAGCTAGAGGGAGAGAGAAAAATAAAACAAAACAATGGAAACTAATAATCTCTCACCTTTCAAAGAAAATACTTTAAATGAACTTGCAAACAGAAATGTCAAAGCTCATGAAGAAATCCAGTGCTAAACAACAACAACAACAACAACAACAACAAACAAACAATATATTCAGCAATTAGTAGTAATTTCTAGTCTTTCTAAAGGAAACTCATTTTATATATCAATCTAACCAAGATTTTGAAACACATATGTTAAGACTGTTCAAATATGGAAAGATATAATTTTTACTTAAAAAGAAGCATGCATTTATAAAATATCAAAAGGGAGGAGTTTAACAAAGTCCTATAAATAGCAAATAAACATTGAAATTGCTGAGTTTCTAGTTAAGGAGATCTGGGAGCATGAAGTTTGGTCATCTTGGATTACTGCCTTCCTCACTTTATCCAGAAATTCAATTTCCCTAGTTTATGAATGTCTACATCCTAGTATTTGCCATGGGCATTCAATTTCCCTGACCTCTGTGCAACGTCATATAAGTAAGATTCATAGTGGAATGGACCTCCTAAAAGGTCTATTTCATAGCCCAGTCTTTTAATAATTATATTCTACAACAGAGTATTTCAACTTGACTTTATCATGTGGTATACATCAAAGAGGCGTAGAATACCTTTGTTACCATATTCCTATATTGGAGATTAACAATATTCACTAAATATTTGTGAAATATTGCAAAATGCTTAAATATGTGAGTTTTGGAGACAGGCTGTTTGGATTAGAAACTCAGTTCCATCACTTAACTTTTAGTGGCTATGTGAGTTTAGCTAATCCTCTACTCTAAACCTGGGATTCTTGATTTGAAATGAAGTTAGTAACAGTACCTGCATCAGTCAAGTATTGCAAGGGTTAAATGGAACAGTAAATGGAAAGTATTTGTCGTGAAATACTCAAATCTACAAATTTTCACTGATTTTATTTATAATATCTACATATGTTTATTTAGTGGTAATTACGGAAATTTAAACAATAATTTGTTGTATGAAGCAACATGATGAAAGCACATGTTTAATATATAACTATAGAATGACTTTATTTTTTTGTTTTAATTCTTGTATGGTTCTAGAGAATAAGTTGTTTTTATAATTAAATGATAAATCAAAGTAATTTAAGCAAAAATGGGTAATGCGTTTATATTTCTTTTTGATCAATTGGTAAAAGGCTAGTGACTGGTTGTGTACTCATCAGAAAGTTTTATATTTATAAATTATCTGTACTTTATAAAATTGCTAATGGTGAAATAAAATGTCCCATCCTGAGAATAAATGTCATTACACTTTGAGATGATTATTATTGGGTAGAAAAACATGGAATTAAAAATAAAACTTTTTTTTAGGATTTAGAAATAGAGCTTCTATTAATTGATAAAGATTACCTGTATTATCTTATATCTGACATCATGCTCAACAGCGAATATTTTTCTCAAAAAAAAATTCTTTGAGTTTTTTTTTGTTTTTGCCAGCACTTTTTGTTCCAATAAAGAAAAACAAAATCAAACAAAATTTAAAAGGATTATAAAGCAACACTGTCATGATTCTGAGGTGGAATATTTACCTTTATGGAAAGTTCAAGTGATTATAGAGAATATTATTTGAACTTTTAAGGATGTTAACAATATCATTGATATAAGATCAATATAAAAGATTATTTTTTCCAAACGTTAATACACTTAAGAAAATGAAATTAATTAAAAGATAACATTTGCATCAGCAACAAATGATTAGGTACTTAGGAATGTATCTTTTTAAAAGGTATGCAAAACTGTTCATAGTTTTTAGTTTTTAGTTTTATGAAGTACCTTAATAAATAGATGAAATGACCCAGCATAAAATTGTACATGCTCTTCAAATTTAGCGTATCAAAGCAATTCCAACCAAAATATCAAAATATTTTTTCTTAATTTTAATAAGTTTTACAAGACATTTCTAGAATCTATATAAAATTGTGAAGGACAAGCATAATCAAGGTTCCTCTAAAGATGATGAAGTTGAAAAGAAAGAATTTGTTGGGGCACCTGGGTGGCTCAGTCAGTTAAGCATCTGACTTCGGCTCAGGTCATGATCTCACGGTTTGTGGGTTTGAGCCCTGCGTCAGGCTCTGTGCTGACAGCTCAGAGCCTGGACCCTGCTTCTGATTCTGTGTCTCCCTCTCTCTCCGCCCCTCGCCCACTCATGCTCTGTCACACTGTCTCAGAAATAAACATTAAAAAAAAATTCTTTTAAAAGAAAGGAATTTGTTGATGATTATTCAACTCTCCATTTTTGCTGAAAATGATTGTCAAACTTGCCTAAAGTTTTGTATGATCTGAATTCCATTTCTTCTCTGAGCTCATCTTATACTATTTTTCTCCTTCTCCCTCCTCTCTCCTTCCTTCCTCTCTGTCTGTCTCTCCTCTTCTACACACACACACACACACGCACACGCACACACACACACTCCCTTGCTCTTTCTGAGGCATGGCATATACATGGAGTTATGAAATACTTGAATACCCTTCTTCAAGTTAGCCACTTGGTTTACTCCCTCACCACCTAAAAATCTGTTAAAAAATACATTTGCATAGTGGGGACTATCTTAACCACTCTTCTTAACCTCATAGTCTTCTACCAAATACAACTCTCTCTCAGTCCCCATTACCCTGCGGTATTTATTTTTCCACATCATTTTTCATGTCCTAGCATTCTAAAAAAGAATTCTAGTTTAGTATTCTTATTATTTCACTTCACTCTCTAGAGTATAAGTTTCTGAAGATAATTTGTTTTTGTTCATGTATGACATTACAAGTTTTAGAACTATGTGTATTCTATAGAAATGGTATATATATATGAATATTAATAATACTAAGAACGACTAATTAATAGTTGTTAATGAATTACAATGTGTGTTATTAATAATATGCAGTAAGAAATATTCGTTGGCTTATTAAACTGAATTTCACATGTGAGTGTAGAGAGATTATGTGACTTATACAATAATGGGAAGATGGTAGAGTCTGAAATTGGATTATAATCATTCCTATATCCCCATTAAATCTTTGTTCTGCAAACTTAAGGGTAAATAAGCATTATCTGGGTACCTTTTATATAGAGGTATCTAGACCCAATTCTCAGAGATTCTTATTTTGTGTATCAGGTTTTGTCCTTATAACCTGTGCTCTAAACAAACACCCCATGTGGCTTTTGATGCAAGTAGCTAAATTCTACTTCGAAAAACCCTGAATTGTTGAACTGTAACAATGACTAATTTAATATTTTCTCCCCTATTTATTCCACATTTTGCATAAATTTGGGTGCCCTAGAACTGCATTTATCAATCCTGCATTTGTATAGAAGTGTGAAGCAAATTTACAAGCTGGAGGAGGGGGCAGTGTAGTGGTACGTCGCACACAGGGAATCGGGACACTGAGACTTTTCTTTCCAGGATGCAGCTTTATTCATGTCAGCATGGGCTCAGCAGGCTAAGACCCAAAATGCTGAGCCCCAAGTGCAGCACAGGGTTGGCTTTTGTATAATTTTTGCTCTTTTGTCTCCCATATATGGTAGCATACAGTCTGAATGTGTGGTCTATGTTACAGAGCCATGAGGAAAGTCGCACACGTGCACATAGCCAGATTGCCTTCCCTTGTCTTGAGGTTTTCACCACATTCCTTAGGGAGGAGTTCTACCACATTCCCCCCTTTGATGTTTGGACCCCCTATTTTGGGTCAAAGAGCATCATCTTGGTTTAAAGGTTTATATTTCCATAACATCATCACATGTGTGTTCGTTTTCCTTTTGACCATTACCTCAATGAGGCTGGTGACAGACAGTATAACCAGGGAAGCTAGGCAAGGAAGCAAGCAAGGTCCCAAAATAAAGAGGATGATTCCTGCAAGGATTTTGAATCCCCCAAGAGTTGAAAACCATCCTCTGAATAACTCCTTGGGTCCCAACCTTTCCAGGTCTGGACTGGGACATGAGCCCTTTCTCATTTAATCTGTGATCCCCTCTATGACTTTTCCTTCATCACCCATCTGTAGGCAGCAGCTGCTCACATTAAACTTTCCACAAACTCCTCCCTCAGAAGCAAGCAAATAATCTAAGGCCAAGCAATTTTGATAGATAGCATTGCACATTTTGTTCTGCTGCTTGGCTCATAAATTAAGAGCTCTGGCAGTTTCATGGGTTATAATTTCTACAACTACTTGCACTCCCATGTAAGTGGGAGTGCAGTAGCCCCAGGACCCATCCTCTGCCCAGGTGGTAGGACCATAATATTGGATTATACACTTGGGAGGCCATTCATCATTTTTCCAATTACCAATACTTAGGGCACATCATTTCCTTTGAGTCTCCCTGTCTCCATACATTTGGACTCCCAAATGTTCCCCTCTGGCAAGTGGGAGCAGAAAGAAATATGGACAAATAGTTCCCAGCACACATGATCCTAACAAGCCTGAGGGAAGTCTTGTAGAGGCCATCCTTCCACATATCCAGTACAGTCTACCTGGGCCCCACCATTTGATGGCTGTGTCAACATTGCCCCAGGACTCTTGGAGATGAGAGAAAGACAAGGGGTGGGTACTTGGTTCAAGGTGACCTGGGGATCCCCACCATTGGGTTTCCTGGGTGGTTGAGTTATAAAATCTTTGGCCTAGGCATGTTGAGCTTTCGACAGAAGTGGTAACTTTCTTCCCCATCAGCCAAGGCAGTTTTTCCCAATGATTGAAATTTTGAGGAGCCAAACTTTGGTAGTAGGACTGGGGTATTCTGTTCCATTATAAGGTTTGTGGGGATCTAATTCTCCAGCCTCCCATGGCCATTGATTCCCCCATGTTGGTTCTCCCCACATATATAGCAAAAAGAGATCTTCAGAGTCTGGGCTGTAGTCTCCTCTAGGTCTACAAACAGGTCCCTTGCTGTGACTGAAATGGGAAGGGGGGGGGCTGTTTCTTACTTCTTTGTAGAAGGAGTGGAAGACTTGATGGGACATGGTTGGATGGGTGGTAGTGACTCTCTTGAAATATAGCACAATCCCTGGTTCTCTGCCTCACCCATAGATCTGGATGCCAATTCTGGTGCCTCATTGTCATTTGGAATCTCCTAGGTTAATGATAGTACAATTAACAGGGTTACAGGCCTTTGATTGACAACCTTTTGTAGCTGCCCCCTTCTGAAGGAGTACTGTTGTGCCTTCTTTTTTCCAAGTAGCCCATGAAACACAACTCCAGCGGGGACATAAAAACTCAGGTGTATAGGCACATAAACTGTTTTCCTCACACATGTATTGGTCACTGAGTCAGTATTCACACTCCCAATCTAAACCTCTGCATGATATATCAGGAGTCCTTGGGCACTCTATGACAAGAGCCCACATTTTTTTGTGTGATAGATGCCACTGGACCCGTTCCTATTACTGCACATATGTCAAACAGCATTGACACCAGTTGTTTTGTGTTAGTGATTTGTGTCCGGCTGACCAAGGCCCCGCCCTTCTTGGTAGGATCAGACTTCTAACCAACCAACTAGGGGGATATTGAGGGTCAAGGCAAGTGTATGGACTCTCCTGTTGGCAGATAGAATAGGTGGTTTTATTGTGTCTGCATGTCCCTGGGACTTTTCCTTGGTATGAGAAGCGGGTATGGTATAGTATGGTGCAAGTGACTCCCTGGCCTAACTTGGGTATGTGAATACATGGGTCACTTGATGAGAGATCTAGGTCTATGTAAGGGGTCCAGATTAGAAGCAACCAATACCAATGAAGGATCCTATCTACAAAGGGAAGGTGAGTGCTAACAAAAACTCTCACCATACTTTCAGGTGGTCAGGGCAGCCTCTGGAGAGGCAAGGCATGACACAAGGGGTGACAGTGCATCACAGTAAGGAAACATATAGAAAATAAGGACAGTCTTTTTGTTCCACTGGACCGTTGATTCCTCAAGCTTCTGCTGTATGTAGATTCGTCAGCTTCTGGGGTGACTAAAGCAGGGCTGCAGCCTCCCAGAGCCTCTGGAGTTGCAGATTGTTTCTTTCGTATAGTCAGCTTGCAGGGCATTGATGGATCAGGAATGCACTCCCAGTTTCGAGATGCCGGCTTCAATCTGCTGTGGTGAATCCAGGGATCTACTTTGGCTATCTTTACTGCAGTATGGGTGGACAAAATGACAGTGAACAGGCCCCTCCAGAGGGGTTTTAGGGGTTGGACATTCCACTCCTTCACCCATACAGCATCTCTGGTTTTCAGGAGTGAGCATCTATGGTCAGATTCAGGTAATTGCTCCCTAACCTAGGGGTGTAAGGTGGCTAGGGTAGAGCCAAGAGCCCTCATCTGTTGCTTTAGGGTTAGATTACCTGTCTCATTTAGATTCCCCATTATAACCTTGATAACAGGGGGGGGAAGGCACCCATAAAGTGCCCATAAAGGATTTCATAAGGGGAGAACCCCATCTGCTTAGTGGGGCTACATCTGATTCTTAACGAAGTGATTGACAACACCTGGTCCCAGTGTAGGTGGGTTTCCTGACATAGTTTATGTAATTGCAGCTTCAAGGTACAGTTCATTTGTTCCATCATCCCAGAGCTCTGGGGTCTGTATATTGTGTGTAACTTTCAGGTGATCTTTAACCCCTTTGCCACCAGCTGCACCACTTCAGCCACAAGTGCTGGCCCGTTATCTGATCCCATAGTGATAGGGAACCCAAATTGAGGAATGATTTCTTTTAGAACAAGTTAGGCCACTTCCTGTGCCTCAGTGGTAGAATTCAAGGTCACTATGGAGAACCCTGCAAGGTGTTGTCCCTCTTTTACAAAATTGCAACTGTTGGTGAAATATCATCGGGGTCCTTGAGGGGCTGGTCCCTCAAGTCTGGTCTGCTGAAGAACACCTCATCCATGACTTCCATGCAGTAATGATCTGGTTGACCTGGCCTGACAGGCAGTAGGGTTGCAGGGTTTAGGGTCTGCACTACTTCTAGGTGAATGCATGGGTTTTCTGGCCCAGTCCTGTTGTGTCCTCAGCCCACACCCCCAGTACTCTGTAGGGCAGCTCAGGTCTGTTATGGCTCCTCCATGAAACTGTAGAGGCGCCATTCTTCCCCTTGGGGAATCATGAGTGTCATAATCTTTGCTTCTGCTTTCATAGGGTCAGAGCAGGTTTCTGTGGGAGTTGAAAGTTATCTGGGCCTGCAGCTTTCCCCAAAGGTCTCAACACATTAAAGCCACAGGGCAATTGGGGAGATACAGGAATTCATGGATGATTTCATGGCTGCCCAAGTTGCATTGCTGAAGCATCAGGAAGGGACAGCATGTCCTATTGCCCATGGCCCCCACAATGGTGGCTTGTCCCTGTGAGAAGGGCCTCATGGTTTGGGTTACCATTGAGCGTTCTGTCCCAGTATCTACCATGAAGTCAATGGGTCAACCCCTGCACATTAATTCAGACCATAGGCTCTTGGGGACCTAACAAAATAGAGCCTGGTCTCTACTAGTCTTCCTCATGGTCTTTCATGTTGGTTAGCCCCACAAAATCATCTTTGGGGCCCCCTGAGGCTGTGATGCTGGTTGGTACTGGCCCTGGACCACATGGCCTCTTTCTTTCTGCTTGGGGCTCTACTGAGAATTACCCAGACATAGGGGGCACTCATTTTTCCAGTGGCCCTCCTGAGGACAGTGAGCATACTGGTCCTGTCCTAACTTTGGTCTTGGGCGAGATGATCCTGTCCGTCGTTCCCCTTTTTGGCCATAGCCCCATCCCTGCAGGGCAACTTCCTGGGAACACTCTGACTGTTCCACCAAGGCAGCAGCTAAGAAGTCTGCCTTTTTCTGTATCTTCTGGTGTTCTTCCCTCTGCACCGTCTGGTCATGGTTGACAAACACCTTAGTTGCTACTTCCCACAACTGACTAGTATTCATGCCGGCAAAACCCTCTAGCTTTTGCAGCTTGCACCTGATGTCCCCTTGGGCCTGACCTACAAAAGACTCACTGACCATCCACTGGTTTAACGGACATCTCTGGATCAAAAGGGGTGTACAGATGAAACGCCTCACATAGTCTCTCATAGAACTGTCTTGGGCCCTCATAGAACTGGCTCAGAGCACTTCTGATGTTTTACTCATATTTATGGCCTTCCCCCTCTTCTTCCTTCATGTCAAATAAAAGGGCTTCTTGATACTGTTCAGTCCTTGTGAGCCCTTCATCTACATTTGAATCATTTGGGTCCCATTTGGGGTCCTCCCCAGGGAAGTGAGCCTGAGTATAAGCCTAGGTGTCTAGCATCCCAGCTGGGGCATTCTCCTTTAACCATTTTAGGGCTGCCTGGGTAATTTGGTGACACACCTCCGTGTTGAAGAGGGTCAGGAGGAGTTGGCGGCAGTCCATCCAAGTAGGCTTATGGGTGTAAATTATGGACTGCATTAGTTCAATCATAGGCTGGGGCTTATCTATATAGGGGGATTATGGTGTTTCCAATTTAGGAGATCCATAATGGTAAAGGGTTGGGTATACAAAAACATGCTTTGCACCTTGGATCTGACCTTTGTGATCCTAATAGATGGGTCCCCTAGTTTCCCTCAGTGGCATCAGTAGGGCTCCCTGATGTTGCTGCAGGGAAGGACTGTCTCTGTTGGCCTGATCTTCTAGTCACCTTCAATCAGGGGTGTATGAGGTTAGGACCTGTGGTCTGAGTGATCCAGTCACATCTGGAGAGGCCAGAGGTGTTAAAGATGGCAAGGCCCTGGGACTAGGGGCAGGCTTCAGTGGGGTTTCAGCAGCCTGGGCGGCTGGAGGCACAGGTGGCAGTGAGGGGTACAGTGGGGCATATGGCAGTGGGGTCCCCTCAGGATCTCCCAACAATATGGTTTTTTTAGTTTTTGGCTGGTATTTGGAGGAAGCTGTGACATGAGTCATCATAACTCTACAGTTCTCTTCAATAGGGACTTTTAGCCAAGGTGGCTGGGATAGGACCAGGTCTTGTCAACAGTCAGTGTAAAGAAATTGGTCAGGGTGGCCTGGATCCCCCACAGTGACCCTGAACACTCAGCTAACTAGTTCCTTATCAAGTGAAACCTTGAGGGCCAGCCCAACCCAAACGATGGCCAATCAATTTCAAAGAATGTATGGAACTTTCTGGGAGTTAACTTCATACCATAATCTCCTGGCTATCCTTTTTTGAAATTCCTCAATATACACTCTAGGGGAGTAGGTTTACTGTGCTTTCCACCCATTTCCTCCCCCTAATGGACAACTTTCATGCATAAGAGAGGAGAAAGGGAGAAAGGAGGGATTAATTTGGAGAGGACACACACTCGCTTCATCATTCATCTGCTCTCCTCTCAGAGATATTTCAGGCGCCTCTTAGCATTGGTGGGTTCAGTGTCAAGCCCTGACTGGGATCAGACTTCTGAGGAAGTCTGATGCTGCCCTAAGCCACATGAACTGTGGATTGGGACTCAACACTTGCTTTGGCCCACTGGTCAGGTTAGAAACTTTCCACTGTTTGTCTCATTCACATAAAGTCACACAGCAACTCCAACCCACTGCCCAGTGCCCAGCACCTTAGAGGGCAACTCTGGGAGGTGATCAAGCCTCCCTTCTGCCTCTTAGAGGCAGGTCTACCCAAATTAACCCGGGTTCTTACCGGTATGACAGGTGATACTCCCTGAGGTAGTTCCTGGGCCTCACCAGGTTCCTTTGTGCTTCTGGGGGCCCTCACCCTGGGGCACCAGGAGGGACTAGTCTCCTACGGATCAAGTGGTCCATTGACACCAGGTGAGGTCACCTCTCCCGGTGCCCTGAGGTTTGTATGCTGGCAAAAAGGTAGGTGAAACACCTTCTCCACATCCTGGATGAGCCCCACAAAATGTAGCGGTGAGTTACACACAGAGAGTCGGGACACCAAGGCTTTTCTTTTCAAGAAGGAACTTTATTCATGCCAGCATGGGCTCAGCAGGCTAAGACCCAAAAGGCTGAGCCCCAAGCGCAGCAGGGAGGTTGATTTTTGTACAATTGTTGCCCCTTTGTCTCTCATATATGATAAGATACAGTCTGAATGTGTGGTTTATGTTCCAGAGTCATGAGGAATGTCCCACACATAGCCAGGTTGCCTTCCCTTGTCTAGAAATTTTCACCACATTCCTTAGGGAGAGGCTCTACCACAGCAGGTTCTAGCTAAGATGGAGTAATCACAGTCCACCGTGTCTCATCTACAGAATGAAACAAACCTTGACATAGTAAATTTCACAGTTATTCATGGTGTCAGAAAAGCAAACAGTAACAAGCAGATTAGAGTAGAAGACTATGAAAATAAGCGTGAGTTTACCATTTTTTTTTTTCCTGAATGAAAGAAATTTGCTTGGAAGGTTGCATGCTGCATGGTTCCATTTATATGGCATTCCTGAAAAGAAAGAAATAGAAAGAGAAAGAGCAGATTTGTGGTTACCAGGAATTAAGGGTGGAGAAGGATGTTACTCCAGAGGGATAACTCAAAGTAGTAGTTTTGGGGATGATGGAACTGTTGTCTGCCCTCACTCTGATTGTGGTTTAAACAAACTGTGCATGTGTTATGTAATTCATAGGCCTGTACACACACAAAGTTATTTTTACTGTATTAACAATTAAAATAACATAAAGTAAAATAATACTGATGCTTATTCTGTGCTTCAAACAGTTAGTTGATCTTATGTGGGGACTGATGTGGGTTTTGGATTTGTGGTGGGAATCTGGAGCCTATGGCCAAGAAGTTCTTGAGATGTCTTTGGTGCAAAAAAGTGGTTTTATTATAGTGCAGGCACAGGACCCCTGGGCAGGAAGAGACACCCTAGGTGGTCAGGAAAGACTGATCATATGCTTGGGAGTAGGGGAGGTTTATGAAAGGATTTTTATATTCTAAGGAAGACTCACAGGATCCTGGAAGCCTAGCTAAGGTTGTTTTTACCCTCTAGCAAAGCATTAATATTAACACATTAGGGAGTTCCTGGAGGAATGTTTTACTCACCTGCCTCAAGTATTTGTCAATGGGCTGCAGGTTATAAGGTAATTTAATTTTATCTACACTTCCTTCTGCCTTTGTTTCCCACATCAGGAACCAGATAATTTCTGAAAGCAGCTCATGCAATTTCAGTACAAATCCAACGATGGAAACCATTACAGTAGACCCTGTTGTAACCACTAGATGCATCTCCATTTTTTTTTCTGTTAATTTTAAGTAGCTTAATATTTTGTGGAAAGCAATTACCTTTTTCTAGACATTATTTAATTTCCTAGAGAGCTACATGCTACAGTATGAGTGTTGCACTCTTGATTTTGGCTCAGGTCATGATCTCACAGTTCATGAATTGAAACCTCTCATCAGGCTCTGTGCTGACAGCATGGAGCCTGCTTGGGATTCTCTCTCTCTCTCTCTCTCTCTCTCTCTCTCTCTCTCTCTGCCCTTCCCCCTTCAAAAATAAATAAACACTAAAAAAATGTAACTAACTCAAAGACTAAAATTTTAGGCTTTTTCTGCCTTTCCCAATTTGTCCCCATATTCTTGTCATTCTAATAAGAATGACAGTTAATAAACTGCCATGATTATTACTATTGTGCAAACATTATGGGCCTTAGTTCAGTTCTCAGTCTCCCTGCCATTAAAATGCCTCCCATGCAGGTATAACAGTGAGATCCTTCAATACTCCACACACCATCCGTTTGGTTTTCCCTTCTTTGTTAAGCTTAACTAAGTGTAAAACTAAGTGTAAATGAAGAGGTAAGTGTAAACCTTTTCCTAAGGAAAAGTGAGAGAATTCATGCTCTAATTTTCCAGAATAAATAATATGAGATAATTGGGAAAATTTATGAGGCAGTTCAAATGAGATCACTGTAAGAAAGAGATGTTTAGTGCTTCTCCACTTCAAAACGCCCCAAAGATATTTACATGGCAATGTCAGCAGGACAGCTTTTGAAAATTGTACATTTCAAGATTATGAATTTAAATTCTCTTGAGTGGGGCATAACAATCTCTACTTTTCAAAACCCACAGTGATGTTGATTGACGCCAATTTGGAGAATTAATGGTCCATTTATCCCCATTCAAAATCCTGTTGGAGCTCTTAACTTTATCCTATTAATCCAATCACCCATAAAATTAGACGTTTGTATAACTTGTTGTGTTTGGTGGAGCTGTTTGTACCTAGCTACTATTTTTTGTACTTACCTATTATTAATTGCACTTTATATGCCACACACATGGCAAAAAACAACACATTTAAAAACCTTAAAAAAATGATGAAACTAAACTTGAGAGGTTTTGTGTGATTTACTCAAGATCTCAGAGCTAGTAATTAGCCTGTCTTGACTCTAAAGACAGTGACTTAACCCGCAATAATATATTTTATCCTTGGGTCAATACCCTACATGTCATCACAAAATGAGCTTATTTAACAAATTGGCAAGATCTTTGACTGATATTTCATTAAATAGAAGTATTGCCTATGAATATAACAGGCTATTTTATAGCCAATGATAGTGTAAAACTCAATGCATCTTTCTTCATGCAAACCCTGAAGTAACAATGTATAATCTGACTACAAATTTCTCTGGGAAATTGTTAACAAATGTGTACTTAAGAATAATGTATCAATGATATTTTTATCCACATATGAGGAATAACTCTAGTGCATTAATATCATGAACACATTGATAATACTTGAAAAATATAAATTTGCAGTTAATATAATTTATGCTACAGCCAATAATTATTTAAAATGAAGTATAACAAAATCATTTTATGTTCAGAAGTAATAGACAAATGTTTTCACGTATTTTCAACATTATGTTATTATCTTTCAGTGATATGATAGATAGTAACTATAATCATGTAAGATCAATGAAGCTGATGGCCTTTAAACCTTTGATGTTTTCTTTTCAATATTAAGGATTTTCTTAGTAACGTTTAGCTAAAAGAGGCAAATAAAGGAAAAACAAAAATAAAGGTAGGAATTTAATGTCATACCTGAGGATTAAAGAAATGCTATAAATTCCTTTTATTGAGGCATTTTAGAAAAATATGAAAGAACTGTATAGGTAGCATGAGAATTGTCTAGAATCAACTATTGCATTGCACAATGTTTTTTCATCTTTAAATTAATTGAAAAAGTTATGATCATTTCAACTGTGGATGGTCAAGTTTCTTTAATAATGAGTATAAAGCTTAAAATCCTACAGAAAATGTTGACAAATTCTTTTCTTTAAAAAAAGTTCATCAAACTATTTTGTCCATGTAACAGAAACATTGAACTAAAACAGCAAGATATTCTATGTTAAACCATTTCCCAATATTTTAATATCACATTTTATTATTCTGCTATATATATATAATCATAAGGGAGGTAAAATAAAAATCCTTCTCCAACAAATCCTTATCTGTGTCAAAGGAATTTAAATCTCACAAATTTTATCCCAACATGAATATTGCTTTTATTGCAATAATAACTAACACTGTTCCCAGGCCTTGATGCACAGACAGATATATATTCAGAAATATCATAAACTGAATTAGACCAATATATGTTCAAGAACAAAAGAATTCTCTAAAGATCTTAATACCATGTAATCCAACAATAAAATCATCCATACCTAAATATATTTCACTAGCATATCTTTAAATTCAATTGGTTGAGGAATCTTTTTTTGCTATTGCAAAAGCAAAAGAATTTGCTGTCTTAGAATACATTTTTGTTTTCATTTATTTTTGTTTTTCTCCTTTGTATTATCCTATAAAAGTGTAATCAGTGACTTGCTATTATTGGGTTTATTAGCAAACAATTTGATGCTATTTCCAATAAATGCAAATGATTTATTTCTAAATATTTGAAAGTTTAGAAAAATCATTTTCATTTTCCTTTTTCCATTGATCATAGTAAGCCTTTGGAAAACAATGGGATTGATAAAAAGAAGTCTTTGGAAAACAAAGGTCAATTCTTCAATGATTTTTATTTTTTTTCAGTTCTTGGTGAAAAAAAGATCCTAGGTGTCCTAGTGCCATTCTTTTTTTATAAAATATACATATTTAGTCCATTGTTTAGGGCTTCGATAGGTGCTTTTATGCTCATCACCTTCCTTTTCTTAAACTAGTGTCCTTCATTTTTGAAAGTATGGATTTTTTTAAAAAAAGAGAGAGGAGTATGTAATTTATAACCTATAAAAAAACCAGGTAATTATCTTTAAGCAATAGAAAGATAAATAGAAAAATTATTTTTCATAGATTTTAAAATAAAGGTATACCTAACAATGAAGATATCCTTTTATTCTGAAAATTCAAATCCTTCTTCTAGTGTCAGGAAATACAGTCACCTCCTCTCTAATGCTTTCTCAGCCAATGAAAACAATTTAAAAATGAGCTAATATGTAACATATTACATATTATATAAGTGTATATACCGTGTGTGTGTGTGTGTGTGTGTGTGTGTGTGTGTATGTGTGTATGTGGAAAGAGGTTTCTTATGCACTAAAAAGAACTATCTGCTGTATGATCCATCAGTCCCGATTCTGGTCATATTTCTAAAAAAATGAAAGTAAGATATAGAAGAGATATATACACTCCCATGTTTATTGCAACATTATTCACAATAGTCAAGATAATGGAAATAACCTACTTGTTTGTCAGATGGATGGATGGTTAAAGAAGATACCATATATATACACGGTAGAATATTATTCAGCCATAACAAAGACAAAATTCTACAATTTGCAACGTGTATAAAACTTGAAGGCATGTTACTAAATAAGTCAGACAGAGAAGAATAAATACTTTTTGATGATATCACTTATATGTGAAATCTATAAAAGCCAAACTTATAAAAACAGAGAGTAGAATGGTAGTTATTAGAGGCTGGGGCTTGGGTGGGGGAAATGGGAAAATGTTGGTCAAAGAATACAAATGTCCAATTATAAAATGCATAAGTTCTGGATATCTAAAGTGCAGGATGGTGATTATAGCTAATAATATTGTATTATATACTTGAAAGTTTCTGACAGAGTACATCTTAAATGTTACTACATTTAAAAAAACAGTAATTATATAATGGAGTTGTTAGCTGGTTATCGTTTTGCAATATGTAAGTATAAAAAAAAATCACATTTTTTAGTGGTTTTATTTTTTTTATAGCTGGAGGGAGAGTGGGAGAGTTTTCTGCAGGCTTTTCTGATCTCTGTGGACAATCATGGCAGGCCCATAGTGCCGTCTAAATTAGAAGTCACAGGCAGCAGCTTTTAAGTACAGATAAAATTCTTTCAAGGAAAGGCAGAGATGGGGAATTTTGCCAGATCCCTCTGCACTGAGACCTGGGAGGATAGCCATAGCAAGTACACTCAGGCCTGTGAAGAATGGTTTCTTTGCATGCTATAGTTTTGTGGTCTTGTAGATACCAGCCCCATTGCTTGCAGAAGTGGGTGTTTTGGGAGACTATCCCTCTGGTGGTAGTCTTAAAAGTTGGTGTGTTAGATGTACAGTCCAAACTCTTTACTCCTCAGGGAGAAGATGGGAGTTGATGGGTCCCTGCTGGTTGTGTGGCACTGTGTGGAGGTGGGGTTTATGGCAAGAATGTATCTCAGATTTTCCTACCTTTTGGATGTAGGTATTGTCTCCTTCAAATGATATGTGGGAGTCAATCAGCTAGTATTGGGCTCTCTTTCAGAGGGAATTCCTTCATGTGTAACTACATTTTCGTACCTCTGTGGGAGGAGAGATGCTCAGGAGCCTCTGGCACTGCCAGTTTGGTTGACTCTTGCAAGGCCCTCATTATTTTGGCCATTTTATTTTTGTTTGCACTTTTTTCTCAATCTCAGTCTTTTGAATGGTATATTTTGAAAGTTCACATTTAAAGTAATTATTGACATGTTTGAGTTTGACATTTATTATTTGTCTTCTGCTTCCTTCTATATCTTGTTTCTTGTTTTTATTTTTTCTTGCCTTTCCATGGGCTACTTGAACCTGTCTTAGAATTCCTTTTTTATGTGTCTATAGTGTTTTGGAATATATATTAATGTGTGTTTTTATTCTCTTTGTGGTTGCTTTAGTTATGAAAATACACAGATACAGTCATTTCCCTGTCTCTGTGGATGATCCCCAGTGGATGCCTGAAACCCCAGATGAATACTGAGCCCTGTAGAGTTTTTTTTTCTCATATACATACATAGCTATGATAAAGTTTAACTTCTAAATTAATCACAGTAAGATATTAACAATGGAACTAATAATAAAATAGAATGATTGCAAAAATATACTGTAATAAGTTCCATGGATATGGCCTGTCTCTCAAAATATCTTATTGTACTGTCCTCACCCTTCTTGTGATGCTGTGAGAGGGTAAAAGGGCTGTGTGATGAGATGAAGTGAGGCAAGTGACCTAGGGTGTGACTGCTATTGACCTTCTGATAATCTGTCAGAAGGACGATCATCTGTATCCAGACTGCAGTGGACCATGTATAACTGAAACCACAGAAGGTGACACTGGGGACTAAGGAGGAGAGCTGTAGTTTTCATGCAGTGAACATGTCTTTATTTTCCCTTTCATTCTTCCTCTTTTTTAATTGATTGATCAATATATAGATAAATTTGAACGTAGAATTCTAAGTTGGTAGCTCCTTTCTTTTAATATTTGAAAAAAAGTGTCACTCTCTTCTAACTTCCATGTTTTCAGATGAGAATCTTCAGTCAATATAATCATGGTTTCTTTATAGGTCATGCATCTTTTCTTTTTTCATGATACGAAGATTTTTTTTTTCTTGTTTTTACTTTTCTGCAATTTGATTACTTTCTGTCATCAGGAGGATTTCTGTGAATTTTTCCTGTTTGGGATTTGCACTGTTTCTTGAGACTATTAGCTTATGTATTATGACTTTCATAAAACATGTGAATTGTTAGCCATTATCTCTTCTAGTTATGTTAGCCATTATCTCTTCTATCTTATCACTATCTCTAAGCTCCACATTTTTCTCTTTTCCTCTCGGATTCTGAGGACATAAATGTTATGTATTTTATATTATCTTATAAACTTTGGGGACTGTTTTCTTTTCCTGTCCATTTTCTCTTTCTTACTCAAAGAAGATAATATTTATCGATGGGTTTTGAGTTTACTCATTATTTCCTGTTGTTTCTAATGAGTCTGTGCAATGAGTTCTTAATTTTGCTTATTTTACTTCCATACTTTTACTTATTTTTTTCATAATTTGTATTTTGGCTGAACTTTTTTAAATGTTTTAATTACTTTCAAGAGTGTTTGTATTTGCATGGTGCAGCATAAATAAGTGGCTTGACATAGCCATTCTGAATATCAGAGTTGTTTCAAATCTGAACATTCCACATATCTATTGATTAAAATATATTCTTTCTTAAAAAGTTTATTAGTTTTTATTCTTTAACTTGAGAATTACCAGTGTCCTATAATGGAATAACAACTTTGATTTTCTATGTTGTTATTCTACATATATATATATATATATATATATATATATATATATATATATATATATACTGAGCAACTTGTTTTTGTGCAAACCTCACAATGATGTAAGTAATCACACTGATTTAAAAAATTCATGCTTCTAGTAAACAATGTTCTCTTATCAATTCTTACTTTGTAAATTCTCCTCATTTCTTATTTGTTCTCCTCCCACTTCTTCTTTCCTTTGTGATCTGGGATTAGCCTATAGAAAAACATGATACACTTTCTTTCTTTGGACATGTGCAGGGGGTTACTGATTATCTCTAAAAATGAAACTGTTACCTCTACTGGATAGAAAAGAATTCTCTGTTCTTTTTTCAAGTAACACTAATAAACATTGTCTCTGCTCCAGTAGCTGAGGATTTGGCTTTTTGAATACTTTTCACCCATTAACATGCTGGTAATGTATGAAAAACTTAGTATAACTTGAAGAAAGTCATTTTTATATTGTTTTTCCATTAGTAAACACTTATATGTGTGTGGAAGCATTTGCTTTTAAATTTTACAAATGTTTCATAGGAGAACAACCATAGTGAATTTGTGCATATAAGATATCATCTTTGTTGACTATTTTAAATAGCTTCCCTCTTTTTTTTTCTCCTGACTGATGATATTCCTGGTGATATTTTATGCAATAACCAGGTGCAACTGTTCCTGAAAATGGAGAAACTTCTTAAATATTTAGAGACTAAATCTTTCTTTTAAGAAGTATCTTTGCAAGATTTATATTAGTTGATCACAGCTACTAGGTAGTTAGCTAGGTATGGAAGTAAAAAAAATAATAATAATGCAGGCTAAAAGGCTAGATGTTAATTTTGTTGACTTTAACAATTAGTAGTGGCTTGCTTCCAGCTACAAGTAGACATTAAACTTAAAGAGGGTAAAGCTGCCAAGGATTTTGCTTAGAGCATGTTAAGTTCAAAAATAAAATGACCATTAGCTCACTGCTGATGACAAGATATTTCACTATAGCTTAGGCCCGCTAAAGCTTTTACACATTCTTAAATATATTTCATTGCTACTTGGAAAATACTTATTTTGTAAAGAAAGCAAAACATCTTTCTATTATTAATTCCAGCTCAATCAACATAGTTGGGTGTTATGATCACTAATTTTCCATAAATGTATGTGTTGTATCACAGTTATAGGAAAATTTACATAGTTGTTGCAATATGCATCCACTTGTCAAAAATGTTCCTATAGGCAAACCAACATATGTATAGTAAGAATAACTTCATAAATTTTAAAGCACCTAGTAACATAAAACTTTTTATAGGGCCAGTCTTTTTTCTCTTTCAAATTGTCTTTCAAGGTACATTCTCCACAAACTATATCAGAAGACACATCCATAGTCTGTTGGTTTCTCTACCTTTATCTCAGTATATCTGCATCATTCAGTACTTACTTTTCTCTGAGTATCTCTGAGTATTTCCTATGCCTTTCTTTTTTGTAGTAAGTCAAAACTTATTTCTAGGTCTTTTGGGATAAGTTTACCCTAATCTTGAAAGTAAATAAATTTATACTAATACATTAAAATTTGCAGCAAGAATTTCTGTATGACTTTGCATTCATAAAGTCAATGACATTTACAAGTTAAATAGAATTAATCTTTAAGATATATATCTAACTTTGCATTATAATTAATACTCAAGGGTAAATGCTTTGAAGTAGGTAGTTTTCCTAGGCCTCTGTTTTCATTATAGGTCACATTGCTTTTAATAGAAATGTGTATGTGTTTAAAAATTACAAATGTAATGAACCTGTTTGTAACATCATATCTAGCAAACTGTTTGAAGTAAACTGAAATTTACTGAGGTGTATCAGTGTCCTTTCTAAAAGCTCAAGTAGGAATATTGCATATATGGAATGGAAGGAGAAAAATGGTATCCTTGTTTTTCTGATGCAGATGAGGTGCTATCAGACTGATTTCAAAATTTTTATTTTAACATTTGCTATACTTGAAATTCAATTTATTATTGTTATATTCTAACTCTTTTAAATAATTGTACTTATATTATTTATAAGGTAGTATTAAATTTGCATAGCTGTACTTTTCTGTAAATAACATATTCTTTTTCATCATTATTTGGAGTTTGGTGAGAAATGTACTTGAATTAAATAATGCACACATTTTTGGTTCATTGTTCCAGTTTATATAAGATACTCAGAGAAAATTAACCCATAAAAATATACAATGTGTGTAGTATAGAGAGATATGATTTAAACAGCCAGGATGACTATCAAGAAAAAAAAATATGCAGATATTTTTTTAAGAAAAAGAAATATATGCATATATTTAGAGAGTTGCAACCAGGGGTTTCATGGTTTGATATGCAGAAATCTCTGCATTCTAAGGAGGCTTGCATGGCTTATATAATAATACCTTTATGAATGAAAATGAAATATGGATGGAATGGAAGTGATCAATTTTGGCTTGATTTTGTTTACTTCCTCTTCTGGATGACCTTTTGCTTACTATCCAGAAATCCAAAACCTTCTAGATGTAGTTTTTTTTTTTTTTTTCCATTTCTTTTTCCAACATAATACATACAGGAGTCCCATATAAATATACCCATGAACAACCAAATCTAGATGAGCGGAAAAACTGTGCTGACAACATATACACTGGTTGGAGCCCTAGTTGAACTCACATTTTGATTGTTTAGATGATAAAATTCTGTTATGTATGTAATAAAGAGAAATACCATCTGATAAATTCCTAACCTAAAGTTCGCTAGTGTGCCTGACAATATAAGATGTTGAGAAATTCAGTTGCTCCTCCTTTGCCATCTTCCAGAAGGAGTTAATAAATTGGATAATTAACTCTTATGTTTCAAAGCCTGTGTTCTTATTACTCATGGACTTTAATAAGCATTCATAAGAAAAATAAAAATTCTCAGGGAAATTATATCTCTAATGTTGATAAGTGAACTGCCCATTAAGAGTAACATCTCATAAAAATACTAGGAGAAAAAAAAAGTGGTTTAGCTGTGTTAATGAATAATTAGAGGATAAGCAAAGAAATGCAAAATAAATGTGAGGCTAGCAACTAATGTGTTTTTATTCAACATGATACCTTTTATTTATGCTATAATACATATTTTATATGCTATTCTGAAGATGTGCTAATTGAAACTTGGCATCTGGTAGAAAATAAAGAAAATATTTTAAAGATCTAAGTTTTATATATTAATCTAGGTCACAATGAATCTAAAGGGGAAAAATCAAAGATTACTAATTTGGCTTAAAACCTTTCTGTTTTCTAATATTAAGAACTACAATGGAAATATAACATTTTATTTTATGTGAAACTTAGATTTTCCCATAAAAGCATAATTATTTAAACTCTCTTGGTTTCCTACATGACTCTGTGTGAATTTATTGTTATTGTCACAAAATTTATGTGATCATAAAATGCAAACATATGTTTATTAAATTATGTTATGACTACTGATATAGTTTTGAAAGAGTGTTATAAATTTTGGGAAATGCTATAAATGTTTTGGGCTTAGTCATTTCCTTTACACTAACTGGGAAAATTTTAAACTGGCATGTGAAATAGTTTTAGTATCCACAATGAATGAGGTTCCCTATAATGGCAACTTAAATATTTAATTTCCAAGATCATTTTTTACTTTAAAATTTGGACTTAACAGTAAATTGTGTTAATGAATGAACCCCTTGTTACCTGCAAACCTCCTAAGGAAATTAATGTATTTTTTGTGCATTTATTGCTTTTATACCCTTATCTATAACAGGTATAATGGCTTTTTGTAAGATTTTAATTTAAGTGGTTCAGTGTGGTATAAAACACCAGTATGATAATAAATTTTTCAACAATATTAGTATATCTATAGCTAAATTAAGACATTTAAGTCTGTTGTTCAGTTATATACATTATAAAGGCATACATTGTTATAAAAAAGTTTGTAAATAGTGAAGAATAAAAATAGCAAACTGTTATTAGAATATAGTTTGTTTTTGCACAAAACGTGTATATATTTATCAATATATATATAATCTGCTTTATAGACATGTGAATGAGTAATTCATTTATAATAACTATATATAATTATACATAAATATATAATAATCACATTATATATAAATCTAAATTATATATATGCATATATATATATGCATATATATATATATATGCATATATATATATAGTATGTATAATTAAAAGCAAAATATATTTTCTACCTGGTTGCAGAATTTCCTTATCACTTACTGATAGCTGTTTAACTATGTGTGCTTTTGTGCTGATTCTGCTATACTCTGAATTAATTTTAGTAAGTTTTTCTTACTGTTAAAAATATGCTAATTTCCTCTAGATGCCATTTCAGTTTAAATGTTATCACTTTAGATGCAACTGCAAATTCATAGCTGTGTATCATCTTTGCACATCAATTAATTGTTGTTAATCTTGATATAAAAACCAGTACTCAAGAAAAGAACACTTTCAATATTCTTTTCTCTAAATTAGGTTTTTTTTTTAAACTTTTTTGTTTGTTTTTGAGAGACAGAGTGAGAGAAAGCAGGGAGGGGCAGAGAGAGAGGGAGATAGAGAATACCAAGTGCTCTACACCTAGCACAGAGCCTGATGTGGGGCTTGATCTGATGACAACAAGATCATGACCTTTGCTGAACTTAAGAGTTGGACACCTACCCGACTGAGCCACCAGGCACCCCTCTAAATGAAGTTTTAATGTGGACATCAAATTCAGTATATTATAAATATGAAGATGTCTTTTACACCTAAAGAATTTTTGTGGTTCTCATAGTATTGGGTAACAAGAAATATTTGCTCACTCACATTATCGCCTACCTTGACATGATATTCATTAGTAATGAAGAATTGAAAAATAGTTGTGTAAATACATATTTTATGTGCTCCCTGTTTAAATAGACCAATATTACTGTGAGAGATGTGCAGTTTATAAAGCCCATGATATGTAAAATAAAAAAAAAATCACCAAAAATCTAATTATACTCAGATAAAACTGTATGGAATGAATGTATTTTAGCAGTTATATACTTTTCAAGACGGACAACTGCATATTCCTGTTCAGGTAAAAAGATACCACAGTAACATTCAATAAGGTAATTTCTAAAAAGTTTTATATTTTAGGTTGAAAATACCTTTGTAAAGAGGCAGCAGTTTTAGCACACACTTTATAGCATGACCCCATAGAGACCCATACTTTCCAGTCATTATAAACTAAAAGCCAGACATCGAGTCTTCTAAAAGAAAAATAAAGGCAGTTTGGAATCTCCAAATCCAGGGCTTCATTGAGGACTCTTCATTGTTCACACTTCTGAATATAGGCTTCTAGTGTAAGTGAACACTGTCATCACAAACTTACACTTGACTGTTCCAGGGGAATTAATCAGGATTTGAAGGACAATTTTGGTCCAGAAGTTGACTTCATGAAAGTAGATTGTTGATCTAAGAGCCAGGGGAACAAAGTTTCATCATGTAGGAATTAATACAACTAATGAGGGAAATCTAAGTGCTTTTATAATATCAATTATTGATTTTAGATTAATACTACTGTAGTTTTTTTAATTTCTATGTTTTACGATAGGCACCTGAGAAAGCAATTGTTCTTTCTTCTTGAGCTCTCTCTAACCTTCCACTGAGCAGTCTATATTTGTGCAATATGGAATAAAGACATTTTTGAATGATATGTTTCAACTCAGCACTCAGCATGTAGGAAAATATCTGTAAAAAGTCTTAATATTATAAACTCATTAATTATAAGAGGAATACAAGGATGATCATTCTTTAGACTCATGTCACATATTCAATAGCTTGTTTTGAAAACATTCCACAACATTGGCCAAGATATCTTTGTCAGATCCTTAACTCTTAATCTACATGGGTCTATGATAGAAGGAAACTAAGAAATAATTCCTGGAATGAATTAATGTTATTCAACTAGTCTATTTAACACCAAAAATAAAATATTAATGCAGGGGAGACTGAAAATGTTCTCACTCACAGTACTGGATGCCATCTTTGTTTGGTATACATAGCTCCAACTTGATTTTTCAGCTGAAAATGTGTACCACACTTTGTAGCCCTTGAAGAATCACTGTCTGTCAGATTTGATTGATCAGTAGAGTTTATATAAAATTCACAACTTATTGGGGTGGCTGGGTGGCTCAATCGGTTAAGTGTCTGAGTTCAGCTCAGGTCATGATCTTGTGGTTTGTGAGTTTGAGCCCTGCGTGGCTCCATGCTTAAATCTTAGAGCCTGGAGCCTGCTTCGGATTCTGTGTCTCCTTCTCTCTCTGCCCCTACCCCTGCTTGTGCTCTGTCTCTCTCTGTCTCTCAAAAATAAATGTAGAAAAAAAATCACAACTTACTGTGCCAGCAATCAGCTTAAGTCAGCAAGTAGGACACACTGTATTACATTACAGTAATTTAGCCCGTTACAAGAATCTAATGATACAAGAATTTGAAAACAGGAGCACCTGCGTGACTCAGTCTGTTAAGCATTCAACTCTTGATTTTGGCTCAGGTCTTGATCTCATGGTTCATGGGATTGAGCCCCACCATTGGCCTCTGTGCTGACAGCAGGGAGTCTGCTTGGGATTCTCTCTCTCTACCCCTCCCCCACTCGTGTGCACTCTCTGTCTCTAAAATAAATAAAAATAAGCATAAAACATAATTTGAAAACAAAAGAAATAAACCATGTAGCTTTATTTTTCATACAAAAATATATGTATTTGGTTGCTATATGTCCTAGCTATGCTTTTATTTGAATAGACAGACTTCATAAACACACTTCTGTCTCATATACAAATATAAATTTATTCCTGTTTGACTGTGATCCTATGAGACCTATTACATGCCTAACATATGTCAGAAGCTATACTAGATATTTGACAAATATTATTTCATGCAAGCTTTTCGAGGTAGACATTATCGTTAATTAAAGAAAAAGAAAAGGGCTCAGAGAGTAAGTAACTTTTTCATGATTACATATCTAGTAACTTGTAGTACGGAGTATTAGATTCTCTTTGCTCACATTCCTTTCGTTCATCATTATATTTCAATTTTCCTTTCACTCAGCATTTATTTCTGTTCTCTTTTGGAAAGGCACTTCATATGAGTGGCCACCTGTGTTGTATGATGTAAAATCTATTAAAAGTGCTCTGTATAACACATAATAAGATGTATTTTGAACCCAAACTAACAGGCTTGGAATCCCATCTCCACCACTTTTAACTTCTGTGGCCTTAAGTTCCTTAACCTCCAAATCCACAGCTATAGAGTAGAGCTAGAAATAATTCCACCCTCATGGCATTTTTATGAGGATCAATTGAAAACACATGAAGTACTTAGGCCTATGTCTTCCATGTGGAGAGTGCTGTAAGATTATCGTTCATTATTATTGTTGCTATACTTGTTAATATCATAACACTCAGTAGTGATGTATGTTGGTACACCTGTCAGAGAATTCATTTGTATTTCCTTGAAGAATGGAAAGGAGACCTTGTTAGGACATACTTTGCTCTGAGATTTTCAACTCCAGTATATGTTCTAGCCAAGTTCCAAAGAATAATTGATTTAACAACATAAGAAAAAACATCTTAAACACACTATTTTTATAGTCTTTTTTTTTAATTAAGTAAGTTCTGTGCCCCACGTGGGGCTTTAACTCATGACCCCAAGATCAAGAGTCGCATGCTCTACCGACTGAGCTGGTCGTGCACCCCTAAGAAAAAATATCTTACAAAGCAGTTATTTAACCTAATTTATTACCATCTAACTAAAAGACCTGAAAGTTACCTAAAAATATTCCCTTTTGAAGCAAATACTTTCTATAATAAATGTGTACCAGCAAAATTGGAATTTGAAAGCAGATTATTTAAGGTAAGAATCTCAAAATAGTATTTGAAACTACCTTTAGGTAAATAGAATATAAATAGGCCTCCTTTTCACAAAGGCACTCTGTGACTTCTCATTGCCCTTATGTAAAAAAAAAATGTTTTTAAACTTGTTTCAGTTTCTCAATTCAACCAGCTATATAACCTCTCCATTCAGTGCTCTGCCTCCTTGTCTACACTGATATATTCAAACATTGTTGGAACAAAAACTGTGGACAATTTGACACTAAGTGTAGACAAACATGTGCAATTTATGTTTGATTCTTGGAGGATGTATACTGTTATGGGCACGACTGTGACAAAGGAAAGCTTTTTTCTGTAGGCTGTGCAACATGGGTATAATATAGTTTACCGTTGGCAGCCACACTGTCCCAGCCTGAGATGAAGAAATATTATGTATATAGTAACATAAATAGTTTTTGTGTATTAATATGTAAGAAGTCATGATCAAAGCATATGAAATGGTATGTAAAGTCAAAGAGTAGCATGATAGCGGTATATTCAATTTAAATTTCAGTTATTCCAAATAATGTACTGGACTATGCACACAAAAAATTAAAAACTATAGTTTTTTTACAATCTAAGAAAATTAAATTTCACAAATATGACTTGTCATCGCTCAAGTAAATCTATCTCTTAGGCTGTTCTCTTTACCAAAATCATGACTCCTCCTGACCTACTTACCACTCAGTGATCCATTGGTTCTCAGTTTAACTATCATTTCTTTCTTTTTTTTAGTATTTTTTAACATTTATTTATTTTTGAGAGAGAGAGACAGAGTGTGAGCAGGGGAGGGGCAGAGAGCGAGGGAGACACAGAATCTGAAGCAGGCTCCAGGCTCAGCTGTCAGCATAGAGCCCAACACGGGGCTCGAACTCACAGACCGTGTGATCGTGACTTGAGCTGAAGTCAGACGCTTAACCAATTGAGACACCCAGGTGCCCCAAACTATCATTTCTTTCAATCTGTTTATTTCCTTTTCCCATGGTGTGATATCAAATTATGTACCTTGTTAATCTATGGATTTGCTTGTGTTTTCTGTTGGACTGCATTATGTATAATGAGAAAATCTTATTCACTTCTCGTTCCCCTTGGTTATCATGTAGTAGGTTCTTTAAATCATGTGTTTGGCTATGTAAAAGTAGAACTCTATTTCTATAACCACATTTGATTTTAGGTGATTAGATTTTCCATAATTCAGATTTCTCTGTTCATGCTTGCCCTTGTGTTGATCCATATGCATTGCTATGGCCCTACCAACAAGGGATAGTCAAGTCCTTAGCTATTTATTTTATATGTGCAGGCATCAATTATGGCATTTGTATTCCCCAAAATCTTCAATAGGAAACTTCATGTAAATGCTTAATAAAAAATATATATTACATCAAATCATGGATCCATAAAATATTTTCAGATATACAAAAATTAAAAGAATTAATCACCAGCAAGTCACACTACAAGAAGTGTTAAACCAAACCCTCAGGCAGAAGGAAGATGACACTATATGAAATATGTATCTACACAAGGAATGGGGAGTGCTGGAAATGGAAACTACATTAATGAATATGTCAACTTTTTCTTATAATTTAATACCTATTAAAAGAGAATTATTTTTTAACTGAAAATAACAGCAATGTAGTTTGGTGTTCATATCGTGTAAAATTAAAAGGGGTGATAATATTAATAAAAATTTCAAAAAGATAAAAATGCAAAGAAAATATTTAAATGTTCTTTTTTAAAATGTTTATTTATCTCTGAGAGACAGAGAGAGAGAGAGAGAGTAGAGAGAGTCAGAGAGAGGGAAACACAGAATGCGAAGCAGGCTCCAGGCTCTGAGCTGTCAGCACAGAGCCTGACGCACGGCTCAAACCCACAAACCCTGAGATCATGACATGAGCCAAAGTTGGATGCTTATCTGACTGAGCCATCCAGGCACCCCAAAAATATTTTAAGTTCTTATAGTATAAGTAAAGTCATATAATATCACATAGCTGTAATAAGTTAAATATATATAATATAAACCCTAAAGCATTAAAATGAAAAAGCTATAACAAATTCACCAAAGAGAAAGGTAAACTAGAACTAAACATTAGAGTCAATTAATCTGAAAGACAGTAAAAGAGAGAAAAGGAAAAAAAAAAGCAGTAATACAAGTAGAGGAAAAATAATAATTTTATAGATTTAAACCTCACAATAATACAAATATAAGTTTTGGGAAAGCCCAAATTAAAATAAGAGATAGTTAGATTAGATAGAAAAGCAAGACTCACTATGTTCTCCCTGCAACAAATACACTTCAAATACAAAGACATATATAGTTGCAAACAAATGAATGAAAAGAAACATACCATATTCACATTAATCTTTAAAAAAAGCAAAAATAGGGGTGCCTGGGTGCCTCAGTCAGTTAAGCATCTGACTCTTGATTTCAGTTCAGGTTGTGATCTTACAATTGGTGAGATTGAGTCCCATGTAGGGCTCTGCGCTGAACAAGGAGCCTACCTGGGATTCTGTCTCTCTGTCTCTGTCTCTGTCTCTGTCTGTCTCTACCTCGGCTTCTCCCCCACTCATGCTCTCTCTCTCTCTCTCAAAATAAACAAATAAACTTTAAAACAAAAATAAAAAATAAAATAAAAAAGCAAAAACAAATAATATAAATATAAATGGATGATATGTTATGGCCAGGTAGAATTTATCCCAGCCATGCAGGCATGGTTGCTTTAATGTTTAAAACCAATCAAGATGATTACACATATACAAAAACTAAAAAGAAAGATCATATTATCTCAATAAATTCATGAAAAGCTTTTCACAAAATCTAACATCTATCTAGAAAAGAAGAACCTAAACAAGGTAGGAACAGAAGAAAATTCACTCAATTTCATAAAGGGCATCTAAGAAAAACCTGGAGTTAACATCCATACT
This sequence comes from Acinonyx jubatus, assembly GCF_027475565.1. NCBI lineage: Eukaryota > Metazoa > Chordata > Mammalia > Carnivora > Felidae > Acinonyx > Acinonyx jubatus. Next base: position 60,422,156 of record NC_069380.1, read on the forward strand.
TAATGGTGAATGACAACACTTTTCCCTTAACATTATGAAAAAACAAGTGACCAATCTCATAATATCTATTCAGCATTTTACTGTAGCGAAATCCAGAAAAAGAGATAAAAGGCATCCAGATTAGAAAGTTGAAAGTAAAGTACTCTGTATTCAAAGACAATATGCCTGTCTACATAAAAGAAAATCCAGTGGAATCTACAAATGCTAATAGAAGTAATAAGGGTTTCTAGCATGTTTATAGGATATAGTATAAACATACCGAAGTAAATTCTATTTCTTCAAACTAACACCTGACAGAAATGGACGTTTTTAAAAGTAAAATTATAAAAATGGCAAGAGTATGATATATGTAGCGATAAATCTAGTAAGTGATATGAAACATTTGTACAATGAAAACTATAAAGTATTTCTGAAAGAATATAAAAAAGACCTGAACAAATGAGGGATATATTGTGCTCATTTACTGCAAATTATAAAATTGTTGCATTGCCAATTCTCTCTAAATTATCTATAGATCTAATACCAAAAAATCCACAAAACTTATTTGTAGAAATGAATTTATTCTAAAGTTACTATGAAAATATATAGAAAATGAAATCACCAAAATGGCTTTGTAAAAGAGGAAAAATTTGGAGGACTAATTTGGTTAAAAGATTAATTAAAAAGCTGTGTTCATTAAGACACTGTGATATTGCACAAGATTGGCCAGTATATCAATGGAACAGAGGAAAGATAGACTCATGAAAAGTTGATCTTTGACAAAGATGTAATGGAAGTACAGTAGACAAAGGAAATTTATTTAAGTAGATGTTGCTGGAAAAATTATATATTTATACAGCAATTTTTGTAAAAAATTCAAAATAGATTTCAGGACAAATGTATAAAATCTCACGCAAGTGATTGATTCATAGGAGTGGCCACAAAGACAAGAATGTTGACTCAGGAAAACTGTCCTGATCAAGGAAGTTATAAAGAAGAGGCTAGGCAGGCAGACATGGGGTGTATTGAGGAAGGGAAATAGGCATATTTATATGACACAGGAGGTATTAAAAATAGTCTAATAAATGAAAAACATGGTGTGGGGGGTAATACTTGCAACACTATATAAAAAACCTAGTATTGAAATTTATTGTGGCATGGGATTATGCAAAAATTTCTTAGAAGCAACTCCACAAGGAACATTCATAAAATAAAATGATAATTGAACTTCATCAAAATTAAAAAGAAAATGTCTGCTTTTCAAAAGATATAAATAAGCAAAAGAAAAGACAGTACTTTGGAAGAAAATATTTCCAAGTGATACAGCTCACTTGGAAAGTGAGTTGAATCCTATTTATATAAATGTTCTCAAAGAAGAAAAACAACTCAATAAAATGGATACAGTTTTAAGCTGACATATCCCCAAAGTAATTTCACCAAAAATCTGTATAAGATTTGAAAAGACATCTTACCATATTTATCTTCATAAATGAGTACATGAAACATCTTTAGATGTTAGGAATATGCAAATTGAAAACACAAGGAGATGCCACTAATCACCTATTAGAATAGCTGGAATTAGAAAGACTGATCATTTTACATAAACATCCAAAGCAAGTTTATGAGTAAGGGTCCCAAACTGAAACATCTATCAACAAATGATTGGGTAAACAAATTATGGTATGTTAACAAAGAAACATTATTCAGCAATAAAAAGGGAGGGGGGGACTATTGATACATGCTATAAATTTGGAAGAATCTCAAACTGTTACTCTGAAAAAAAAAAGGCCAATTAAAAAGGAGCACATATTGTATTACTCTATGTAGATTTATAGGAAAAGCCAGCTAATACATCGTGACATGTAGTGGTTGTCTGTGAATGAGGAGGATGGGAAGGGCATAAAGGAACAATTTAAAGGGGCACAAGGAAACAAGGATGATGAATATATTTATTATCCTGATTATGTGATAATATCATGGATTGGATACATACTGAAGGGGAGCAGAATATGCCACCCTTAAATATGCCACTTTGGCATATTGATTATTTGGAATTAAAGGGCTTTTAGAAACAGGTAGTGCAAGAAAGACAACATGATCCTCCTTAGTCCATCTGAGAGCAGGAGATAAATCTCCCATGTGAAATGTACCCTACCTGTACCAGAAGGGGAGAAGGCATTCTTATCACCAGAGATAGGGAATTTAAGGCTGAGAAGGCTGTCTAAACAAACCCTGTTACTTCTTTACCAATACTACCCCAAGCCCAAACTCCTTTGTCTTGTCAATTCCACACAAATTTATTGTTTCTTTGTCTAAAAGGTATAAAAGCTTCTGGCTTTGGTCACTTCTTAGACTCTCATTTTTATGAATCTTCTGTAGATATGAAATTAAATTTGTTTTTCCCCTATTAATCTGTTTTATATCAATATAGTTATTTGATCAGCCAAAGAACCTAGAAAGAAGGGAAGAATATTCTGCCCCCTACAAAGTCAAAACATATCAAACATATGCATTTTACGTATGTGCAATTTATGGTATGTAAACAACATGATGCTAAAATAAACTTGTCAGGTAGAAGGAAGAATTATTAAAGATGACATTAAAATTTTAACAAACCAGAAAAACTGACAGAAAATGGTAGAAATAATAAACATTCCAGGATTGCTTCTTTGGAAAACAAACAAGCAAAGTTACATAAAATATATCAGATACTGTTAACATGGAGAAAAAGCTCAAAGTGGCAAAATAATATACAATGAATTTTAAAAATAAAACATAGAATTTTATTCATTTTTGCAAACAAATGTGAGAACACAGATGGAAAGAATGCCTTTCTTGAAGCATATACAATTAACATATCTAACCATATGAAGATATAAAATAGACAATATATCATAGACAAAACAGATAAAGTTGATAATTGCCTTGATTTCTAAAATTGAAAAATTATCACTTAATATTGAATAAAAAATCAATTTGTAGTACCCTCAGTTTTCTTGTTTATGTATCAATGTTTAACATTTATTTTTTGTTTTATTTTATAATAGTGTTAATATATGAGTGGAATGTCTCTTAAATCGTATACAAGGGGCCTACTAACAGGAGTCATCTGGAGTTATGAACTGTATGAGTGTGGGGCTAGGACAAAAGAGTAATGTATTATTTTAAATAATTTTGAAATTATGAAATATTTCAAATGTACAGATGAGAATATATGTGCTTAAAATTATAAAATGATCCCCTGCACTTCCATTAAAAAAAAAGAATATTAAGTAAATCTTTTATGTATAACCCTCCCCAATTATAACCCCTCCATCCTTCCAGTCAATTACCTGGAAATTCTATTATCACACACATTTGCCTTGCTTTAATAGTTTTATCATATGTACAAGAATACCGAAACATTATACTGTACAATATTAAATGTTTTCAAAATTCAGTGAAAATGTACTACATAAATTCATTAACAAGTTGTTTTGTGCTCTCAATACTATTTTTTGAACCTTAATTAATGTCACCATGTTCAGCTAAATTTTGTCCAAAGACATTTGAGTTTTCTTTTAAGTTTTTTGCTATTATTGTTTTTTTATTATTACTGCTTTGGTTATTATTGCTTTGGTCATCTTTGTATACAACTTTTAAGGAATATGTTTAGGAAGCATATTTGGAGTAGAATTGCCAGATCCTAATTTACAGGCAGACTGATATATACCAGTAGATTAAATGGTTTTCCAATGTAATTGCATCAATTTATGCTCTATCTGCAATTTTTAAAAATCTTGTCAACATAGTGATACTAAATTGTAATGGAGTGATTTAAATTTCTGTATCACAGATTATTTAGCAGCTGAACAGAATTTTCATAATATTATAGACACTTATGTTATCTCCTTTGTGAAATATCGGGTGATAATATTTTGCCCATCTTATCCATTAAGTTGTTTTCCTTTTTATTGATATTTTTGAGCACTGCTTCAAAGATTAAATATTTTATAAATGTTTTCTGAATTTTTTATTTACCTTTTGTCTTTATGCTATATTTTTATAAGCAGACGTTTTCAGTTTTAATGATTTCAGTTGACACAGTCTTTTCTATAATGGTTTGTGATATTTGTATCAAAACTTAACTATAAACTGGAATGGCACACCCAGAAAACACAGGACCTAATACATGCCATTTTCAGATAAATCCTGAGATTATGCACTCGTGACAGAACTTCATTAAAGGGCTCTTTAAAGATGTACTACAGAAATAAGGAATCAAGTCCTAAAAGTGAGAAAAACAGTGAAGCAAGAAAATAGGAACCACATAGATAATCCAAATAATTGGTGATTTATGAAATTTTTTTGGTAAGTTTAGTTATTTTGAGACAGAGAGAGAGAGAGAGAGAGAGAGAGAGAGAGAGAGAGAGAATGAGAGAGCAGGGGAGGGGCTGAGAGAGAGGGAGAGAGAGAGAATCCCAAGTAGGTTCTGCACTGACAGCACACAGCCTGATGTGGGACTGGAACCCGGGAATTTTGAGATCATGACTTGAGCCAAAAACAAGAGTTGGAAGCTTAACCTACAGAGCCACCCAGGTGCCCCAGTGGTTTATGAAATTCTGAAAACAATCCCTGTAGAGTTAGTATATTCTGGTGGAAAAATTATAGATATAGGTGTATAGATGTTTACATGTTATGTAAATTAGAGAGAGATGCATTTCAATGAGTGAAAGCATTTCTAGTTTATGGCATTGTGTAGGATGTTAAAGATTGTGATATATCTTATATTTTGATAATATATAAAACTTATAGGGTAATCATCGACATATAAAAATATTACAAATTTGTAGGGGAAATAAAAGGAATAATTAGGAAAATTTCCTTGCCATAAGAAGAAACACAGAAAGAGATAAAAATGCACTCTAAAATAAGGCAAAGAGGTCATGCAAAAGCACATAACATATATAAGTCCAAATAACGTTTCATATGTAAAGATCCTTATTTGAGTTTCAAGGTTTAAATATTAATCTTTCAGTAACTCATTTTTGACAATTAAACTCTAAGAAAGAAGTCACTGGAACCAATTCAGTGGCAAGTCATTGAATAATTCTAAACACAATAACAATAAACCAACATATTTACAGTGTTTAGTGACTACTTCACATCTTCAGCAGAGTGATCAAGGACTGAATGGGCATTCAAACTGAATAACAGTTACTCCTAAAATTGGTCCCTCCGGTTTAGGGTTGAGTGAGCTTTGAATTGCCTGCATTCTATTGACTATTCAATTCTCTCAGTCAATTGATAAATAAAATACTTGAGTCATCAGAATTAATCCACTTTCATGACACTTGCTTTTCTTGAAACATTAGATTAGCTCTTTTTGTTTACTGAATTTAAGATTCAGGTCAAGTTAAATGGAGTTTATACCATTACAAATGTCAGGCATAACTCCTCCTGGGAAATTTAAGGAGATTTTTTGTGGAATTAAGTCTTTCTAAAATCAGCAGAGAACAGTATGATTTATGTCAGCATGTTAATTTTTTTCTCCTATGGAAAATAATTATATCACAATAAGATACTTGAAAGTTGTTAATAATTAGTTGAAATTAGCCTGGGTGGACCATTTCTGTCTAGTGACTGAAAACATGTCAACCTATGATATATTTACACTTAATATAGATTACTTTATTGTTTTTAAGATGTATATATGTATTTTGGTTTATATTATTCTATTGTCCCCCAATAATTTAATCTTGAAGGATATGCAAATTGTTGTTTTAATAAATTTCTTTAGCCATCATTGAAAAGTAGGTAAATGGTAAATTCTCTTAGTTTTCCTTCATCTGTGAATGTGTTGATTCCCTCTTCATTTCTGAAGAACATTTTCACAAAACATAGGATTCTGGGTTGGTAGGGATTTTGGTTTTTTTGTTTGTTTCCCCCAGCACTTAAAAAATGTTCTGCGAGTTCTTTCTGAACTTGAGAAGGGTATATTATGAGAAATCCATTGTCATTTCATTTTTTTCCCCTTATAGGTACAATGTCTTTTTCTCTCTCACTGATTTCCAGGTATTTTCTTTGTCTTTATTTTCATAAGCTTAACTATGATGTGCCTTGGTTTGTATTTCTATAGGTTTGTAGTGCTATAGATTCATCTGTTTGGGGATTCACTGAAATTCTTGGACTGTTGATATATGAGATTTCTTTGCTGAATTTGAGGAGTTTATTCTATTTTTTTGAGTGCTTAAGCTACTTTTCCTTATCAGCTCTGGTGACATGACCTTACTTATCATATTATAGTTTCACTGTTTCTTACATTTATTTTCTAATTCTATTTCCTTTTTGTTATTCAGATTAAATAATATTTATTATTTATTATTTATTAATTTATTTATTTATTTACTTACTGGGGGAGGGGCTGAAGGAGAAGGAGAGAGAGAATCTCCAGCATGGAGCTCACACAGGGCTCAATATCACAACCATGAGATCATGACCGAATCTAAAATCAAGAGTCTGACACTTAACCAACTAAGCCGCCCAGGAGCCCCTAAATAATTGTTATTTTTAATTTTACTAATTCTTCTGTTTTCTGCTGCTGCACCTATATATCGAGAGTTATTTTAAAATTTTGGTTATTATACATTTTAGTTCTAAAATTTCCATTGGTTTCTTCTTTGAACTTTCTGTTTCTTTGCTGGGAGTCTTTATTATTATTTTTTTCATTTATTTCAAGCATGATCATTGAAGTAGGCTTATGAAGACTTCTTTAAAATATGTGTCAGATAATTCTAATGTTTCTGTCATCATTTTCTTGACATCTCCTGATTGTGTTTTTAATTCAGTTTGAGATCTGCATCGTTCTTGGTTCGTTGAGTGATATTTAATTGAATAGAATATTATGGATATTATGTGAAAAGATTCTGAAGGTTAAAATTCTGTCTTGGTTGTTTTCTTTTTACTTGGTTCCACTAGATGAGTTCAAAAGCCTCATTGCGGCCTTGTGAAGGTGAACAATTTAGACTCCCCACTCAACATTTGCTGGCATGTATAGGGCTGGGGTTATTCTGTGGGGTTTCACTATTATTTTCTAAAAGTTTTCCATCTGGCTAGGCTGTCTTTGACTATTTTTTAAAATTTAAAAAATTTTTAAATTATTTATTTTTATTTATTATTATTATTTTGTCCATCTACATAACTCAGGCTTTTTGGGGAGCTTCTACTGTTTGCACCTGTTAGCATTTCCAGGTTGCTGGATACTCCAGCATCCATTCCAGGGTACGGGTATACCTTGTTTTGTTGTGTTTCACTTTACTGTACTTCACAATTTGTGCTTTTTCTTTTTTAGTGAACTGAAAGTTTGTGGCAACCCTGCCTCAAGCAAGTCTTTGGTCTCATGTTTCCACCAGATTTGTTCACTTTGTGTCTCTGTGTCACATTTTGGTTATCCTCATAGTATTTCAAACTTTTTTCTATTATTATTACATTTGTTATGGGAATCTGTCACATATGACCTTTGATGTTACTATTATAATTCTGGGGGGGGGGTGCACCACAAACTGCACCAATATAAAACAGTGACTTTCATCAATACAATTGTGTGTATTCTGGCTGCTCCACTGACCTGCCATTTCCCCATCTCTCCCTTTCCTCAGGCCTCCCTATTCCCCGAGACACAACAATATTTAAATTAGGCCAAATAATAACTCTACAGTATCTTTTAAATGTTCAAGTGAAAGGAAAAATTGCACATCTCTCACTTTAAATCCAAAGCTAGAAATGATTAAGTCTAGTAAGAAAGATGTGTTGAAAGGTGAGATAGGCTAAAAGCTGGGCTTCTTCTGCCAAACAGTTGGCTAAGTTGTGGATGCAAAGAGAAGTTCTTGAAAGAATTTAAAAGTGCCAATGAACATACTAATAAGAAGCCAAAACAGCCCTAAATGCTGATATGGAGAACGTTTTAGTGGTCTGGATAGAAAATCAAACCAGCCATCACATTCTGTTAAGCCAGAATCTACTCCAGAGCTAGGTCCTGACACTCTTCAATTCTATGAAAGCTGAGAGAGGTGAAGAAACTATAGAAGAAAAGTTTGAAGCTAGCAGGTTCATGAGGTTTAAGGAAAGAAGCAGTTTCTAGAATATAAAAGTTCAAGGTGAAGCAGAAATGCTGATATAGAAGCTGTAGCAAGTTATCCAGAAGATCTAGCTAAGATAAGTAACCAAGGTGGCTGCACTAAACAATGAGTTTTTAATGTAGACAAAACTAAAGAATCTTCCAATCTTCTATTTGAAGAAGATGCCATCTAGGACTTTCATAGCTAGAGAGGAAAAGTCACTGCCTGACTTCAAAGCTTCCAAAGGATAGAGTACCTCCCTTATTAGGGCTAATGCATTTGGTGATTTTAAGTTGATGTCAGTGTGCATTTACATTCTGAACATCCTAGAGCCTTAAGAATTATGCTAAATCTATGCTGTCTTTGCTCTATAAATGAAACAACAAAGACTGGATGACAGCACATCTGTTTACAACATGGCTTATTGAATATTTAAGCACACTATTGAGACTTACTGCTCAGTAAACAAAGATTGTTTTTAAAACATTAGTGTTCATAGACAATGTACCTTGTCACCAAAGAGCTCTGAGGAAGATGCACAACAAGATTAATGTTTTCATGCCTGCTAACACAACATCCATTCTGTAACCTATGTATCAAGCAGTAATTTTTACTTTCAAGTCTTATTATTGAAGCAATACATTGTATAAGGCTATCGCTGCCATAGATAGTGACTCCTCTGATGGATCAGGGCAAAGTCAATTGAAAACTTTCTGGAAAAGACTCACCATTCTAGGCATCATTAAGCATGTTCATGATTCATGGAAAGAGGTCAAAATGTCAATATTAACAGAAGTTTGGACAAAGTTTATCTCAGCCCTCATGGATAACTGTGAGGGGTTCAAGAGTTCAGAGGAGGAAGTAACTACAGATGTGGTAGAAATAGCAAGAGAACTAGCACTACAAGTGGAGCCTTATTATGTGATTGAATTGCTGTGAATCTCATGATAAAACTTTAACGGATGAGCACTTAGTAGACTATAGTTTAAACATAACTTTTATATGCACTGGGAAACCAAAAAATTGATTTGAATCATTTTATTCTGATACTAGCTTTATTGTGGTGGTCAATCCTGCAATAACTCTGAGGTATGACTGTAGAGGAGGCAGTAAGAAATCGCTGGAACTTACTGCCATATTGTTTTTCAGGTCACGTGAACCCTAGCTGGCTCACACTTTTTTCTCCAGTTTCCAGAGTTTTCTTATGTTGGTTTTATATAGAATGCCCACAGTTTGTCATTGTACTGAGAGGAGAAATAGAAAAAAAAAGTGCAAATACCCCATTTCCCTGAAGTAGAAACTCCTTTGTTTCTGTTTTTCAATTTCTTTTTGTTTCATGATATTTTCTCCTTTTTCATTAGGTTAAAGAAAATGTGCACTTAATTGCTGAAGCATTTTTTTGTGGGTGATTTTAAATCCTTATCAAATCCTTATGAAATAATACTCACGTTATTCATGGTATTCATGCTAGTTTATGGTCTTTCTCACACAAATTGAGGTGTCTTTGCTCTTCAGGTGACAAGTGAGTTTCAGGTGTGGCTTGGACATTTGGATTATTATATTAGGAGACTCTTGATCCTGTCCGCATCATGTGTTTTTTGCGGCAGTTGCCCTGTTTAGGTTTAGCATGTAGGTCTGAGCATTTTTGTGGGCTGTAGTTCTAGTCACTGTGTAGGTCCCTCCCATGGCAGTGCTATTCTGCTCTGCTTCATTCGCCTGGTGTTTCTGGGATTCCTGCTTAATCCTGCTGGTGCCATCTGTAGAGACAGAAGGAACTTCCATGAGTTCTTTCTGTCACTGGGCAACATTTGAGAGATGTGGGCAAAGCGACTGGGCTGGTGTATCTAAGCTGGGTCTTGGATGGCCCCGTAGAACTTGTGGCCACAGCTGCTGTAGGTCCCTTCATTGGGTTTAGGTTAGGAAGCTTGGCCTAGGATGGCCAGGCTTCACGGCAGCCTCTGCTGCAAGCAGGTCAGATGACCAGTGGTGCCTGAATTTTGAGCAGGGCTAGAAAGGATTTCGTCTTTGCTACTATTGCTTCCAGTGGATCAGATCGTCAGCAGTAGCCAGCTGATGAGTCAGCTCTCCACTAGGTCTCTGTTGGACTTCTGCTTTTCAGGTGCTTAACCAAGGAGGACCAAGCGTTATTCTGGTGTGTTTGCTTGTTTTATTGCTGCTTCACTATGCCTTTTAGTGATCTGGTGTTACAGGCCCCTCCACCACCTGGTCCAGAGGTACATCAGAGATCGAAAGAAAGCCCAGGGAACTCATTTCATTGTAGTTTCTCACGTCCTGGATTCCAAGGCAGTCCGAGAGCTATCAGAATCCTTCATCACTGTCAGTGTAATACTTCCCAAGGTATTTAGTTATATTAAGAGGAGGGAGAAGGGCACCTGGGTGGCTCAGTCAGTTAAGTTTCTGAATTTGGCTTCGGTCACCATCTCACAGTGTGAGTTTGAGCCCTATGCTGGGCTCTGCGCTGACAGCTGGGAGCCTGCTTTGGATTTTTCTGTCTCTCTTTCTCTCTCTCTCTCTCTCTCTCTCTCTCTCTCTCTCTTTCAGCCTCTCTCTCTCTCTTTTCTTTTCTCTCTCAAAAATAATCAATAAATAAACATTTAAAAAAAAAGAGAGAGGAGGAGGGGTCCCTGGGTGGCTCAGTCAATTAAGCGTCTGACTCTCTTGGTTTCGGCTGAGGTCATGATCTCATGGTGTGTGAGTTTGAGCCCTGCACTGAGATCTGTGCTGGCAGTGTGGAGCCTGTTTAGTATTCTCTCTCTCCCTCTCTCTCTATGCCCCTCCCCACTCACTCTCTCTGTCTCTCTCAAAGATAAATACATAAACTTAGAAAAAAGAGAGCAGGAAGAGCAATGAAAAATAAAACTTTTCTATCTTGTTCAGCACCTGTAAGAGTATATCTTTGTGAGCAATATAACTTTCGCTCTTATAAAATGTTTGCTTTGGTTTTATGACAGTACTAGTTTCTCCCAGGCTTGCTTTTTACCCCCCAAATAAGGTAGTCCTATGTTATTTTTTTCCTTTCTTTGTTTCATATAGATTTTAACCCTTAGTATTTGAAGTTGATTGTTACAGGTGATAAAGGAATTCATTAGTCCTTTAGTTTGCTTTCTTGTTTGTTTTTTTGCCTGTTTTACTAACTGTTTGAAACTGTACTTGAGGCTGGCTTCCTAGGAATTACATCCTGTGCTAAGATAAATGACTCAAAAATGTGGGAGCTAGGACAGTCACTTCAGGGAAGAGACAAATGTGAAGATCAATTATGCAGTTGATCCTTGAACAACAGGGGTTTGAATTGTGCAGGTTGACTTATATGTAGATTTTTTTTTTATGGGAGAATACTGTGCATACATTTTGTCTTCCTTATTATTTTCTTAATACTGTATTTTATTTTTTCTAGCTTACTTTATTGTAAGAACATAGTACATAATATATATAGCACACCAAAACTTGTGTTAATTGGCTGTTTACATTATCAGTAAGGCTTTCTGGTCAGCGGTGGACTATTAGTAGTTAAATTCTGGGGGAGTCAAATATTGCATATGGATTTTCTACTTTTGGCACCCCTAATCCCTGTGTTCTTCAAGGGGGAGCTATAATTAATAGATAGTACTATGCTTTTCTCTACACAAACTTCTCTTTTTTAGTTCATTAATGACTATCTCAATATTTCAGCATCACGTTTTAGAAAATAGAATCCAAGAAAGAAAATGAAAGATTCTGATTGGCCAGGAGTAAATAGTTGACCCTATATGACCTCTCCATCTGCAGTAGCAGACTCTATTCTAGGATAAATACATTTGCTGCCACTTGGCTATCAAGCCCTTTATTTTTGGTTTGGTTTTGTTGTTATTGCCATTCTCCCCCCACCTTTAAACAGGCATTTGAAGTGTGGCCCTTTGGAATTTCCTCCTATTAATCCTACCAACACGGCGCTCTATTCACAAACCAGAAAGAATTTGGCTATTGTAGAAAATGCTGCAATAAACAAGGGATGCATCTGTCTTTTCAAGTTAGTGTTTTCATATTCTTTGGGGAAATACCCAGTAGTATAATTGCTGGATCATATGGTAATTCTATTTTAAATATTTTTAAGTTTTTCATTTAATTCCACTTAGTTAACATACAGTGTTATATATAGTGTATAGTATATGTATAGTATAGTATAGTGTATAGTATAGTGATTCAACTCTTCCATACATCACCTGGTGCTCATCACCAAATGCCCTCTTTAATCCCCATCACCTATTTGACACATCCCCCCACCCACCTCCCCTCTGGTAACCATCAGTTTGTTCTTTATAGCTGGGAATCTGTTTCATGGTTTGTCTCTCTCTCTCTCTTTCTCCCTTTGTTCATTTGTTTTGTTTCTTAAATTCCACATATGAGTGAAATCATATGATATTTGTCTTTCTCTGACTGGCTTATTTCACTTAGCATTATACTCTCTAGCTCCATCCATGTCATTTCAAATGACAAGATTTCATTATTTTTTAATGGGTAATATTCCATTGTTACACACACACACACACACACCACATCTTCTTTATCCATTCATCAATCATTGGACACTTAGGCTGCTTCCATAATTTGGATATTGTATATAATGCTGCTATAAACATAGGGGTGCATGTATACCTTTGAATTCATGTTTTTTGTGTTCTTTGGGTAAATACCCAGTAGTATAAATGTTGAATCATAAGGTAGTTCTATTTTTAACTTCTTGAGAAACCTCCATACTATTTTCCACATTGGCTGCACCAATAAAAGAATGAAAATTTGACACTTGCAACAACATAGATGGATCTAGAAAAGATAATGCTAAGTGAAGTAAGTCAGTCAGAGAAGTACACATACCATATGATTTTACTCAGATATGGAATTTTTTTTAAATTTTTTTAATGTTTATTTATTTTTGAGACAGACAGAGATAGAGCATGAACGGGGGAGGGTCAGAGAGAGAGGGAAACACAGAATCCAAAGCAGGCTCCAGGCTCTGAGCTGTCAGCACAGAGCCTGATGTGGGTATCGAACTCACAGACCGTGAGATCATGACCTGAACCGAAGTCAGACGCTCAACCATCTGAGCCACCCAGGCACCCCTCAGATATGGAATTTAAGAAACAAAAGAACAAAGAAAAAAAGAGAAAAAACTAGAAATAATTTTTAAAGCCTCTGGTATTATCTCTTTTTGTATTTTGGCAAATATAATTATCTTCTGTTTTGGGGATATTTATAATACTTATTTAAACTTTTTCCTTATACTTTGCATACAGATTTCCATTTTATAGGTACTTGTCTGTCCCTCCTGTTAGGTATCAAGAAGTTGGTCATTTTGCAAACATAAGGTAGTGTTACATTCAACACTCATTGTAACAAGTATTTATTGAGCACCTTTGTGCTAATCACTAGCGAATGGTATTATGGAGATAAACAGTAAAACGCTTCTCTGAAGGAGACATATAAAAATTAAACAATGAAAGTGTATACTATAGTTAAAGTTACTCTTAAATACTATTTAGGTTAGGATGATAAATTATAATGGAGAAAAATACCTGCCTAAATGAGAATGGTTTGAAAGACCTCTCTGGGGACATGTTGTCTGAGTAGAAAGTATGTAATGAGCCATGTGAAGACTTGAGTGGAAAGACTGCAGGTGGTGGAGAAAGTATGTGCAAAGGCTCTGTGTTTGGCAAGAACATATTTGGTACCAAGATCCACATAAAGATTATCAGGGGAGGAAGATACTAGAGCAGTCAAGGGTATATTGTTTCAAAGTTGGACAGAGTAGACCCTGATATACCATAATAAACATACAGGATTTATTTTATCAGAATTTTTACTATGCTTACTTTTGTGTATTTTTATCTTGTACCTTATATATTATATAGGATACATTAAAATATTTCCTGAGAGAAGGCAGAATTTTTAAATAGTTGATACATTAGCAAAATCACTATCTAAAATATATATGAACTAATATTTCTTTTATTACATTTTCTTGCACAGAAGGTGGGTGTTCCTCACTAGATTGACACTTCATGAGGACAGTTATGTTGTATTCCAGAGTCTAGTACACTGCTGTAATACGTGGCCATTAGGTAGTGATATTAACTTATTTTATTTTATTTTATTTTTAATTTTTAAAATTGTTTTTTTAAAGTTTATTTATTTATTTTGAGAGAGAAAGAGACAGCAACCATGCAGAGGAGGGGCATAGAGAGAGGAAGAGACAGAAAATCCCAATATGGGGATTGACTTCACAAATGTGATATCATGACCTGAGCCAAAATCAAGAGTTGGACACTTGACCTACTGAGCCACTCAGGCACCCCCAAGTTAAGGTTTTTTAAATATAAATAAAACATTAGCAAAATTTATATTTGTGTCACTAGATGCTATGTAGATTAAACAGATAAATGATAAGATATAATCTGCATAAAAATCTGTATACTATATTAGACATAGTATCTCTATTTATAGCACTATGGTCCACATTGCTGTTTAAAGCAGATGAAAATCCAACATCAAATGTTAAGAAAGAAGTTTTTAAGTTCATCTATGAATTGGCAAAAAAAAAAAGTAAGGAATACCAAGGCTAAAATCTAAATGAAAGCTATCATTCAGAAATATAAAATAAACTGTGAGGCTGATGTTCACCTTGAAAGCATTTGTCAAATTTAGTGAACTCATGAATAGTTCTTCATAATGTCTCAAGTCTTGGGGGCTACCAGACAAAACTCAGGACCCAAGCATAGTGGGAAACTAACACAAAACCCCAAAACTCTGCCACTGCAAATACTGCTTCCTCCATAAATTTGAATTAACTCCTTATATAACCTTTTCTCTTCACTTCCCCCAACCATCAATGGATCACTAGAATTCTCTTTGGCACTGACTGTGAAATGAAAAAAGAAATGGAAAAAAAATTAAAAAAATATGTATAAAATAGATTTTATAGGCACTAAAAGTTACCTGGCATTTGTTTTTGGGGTAGGTGTTCCTGGGTGGTTTTGGGGTAGGTGTTTCTGCCAGACAGTGGCTCCAGAATTCCTTTGGACTTGTTGTCCTGTGTCTAGCCAGTGGAGAGGAAAAGAAAGTAGAAGGAAAGAAGACCTCTTTCTTAAGTGCCTTGGCCTGAAGCGGGCACAGAAACATTTGTTCACATGTTTCCAAGTGTTAACTCTGTACTTTGGTATTTGTTTCCCAGCTCTGACACATTATAAGAATGTGAGGTTTATTTCTCAATACAGAATCAGTTAAGAGAAACCAGATGTTAATGCAATACAGATTTTTTTTATCACAAACTCTGGAAATTATTTTTTTATTACAAACTATAGCAATAATTTGAAATCTTAAGGAGAAGACGTGACTGCCCCACACTCATGCTAAAGGTCCAGTGCCTACCCAGAAATGCAACTGTGCTGAAATTGAACAGGATCATCTACTTTACTGAGACAGCAAGTTGCGAGAGATTCTAGTACTTGATTAATAAAGTACAGGAATGGGAAAAAACCCAACAAAATTTTGTTGAATTTATAAATTTATCAATGTATTCAAAAAAGAAGAAATTTTGGGAAGTTTACACTACTGATATTGAGATTTATTATAAAGTTATGGTTGTTGGGACACATGGGTGTCTCAGTCAGTTAAGCGCCCAACTTCAGCTCAGATCATGATCTCATGGTTTGTGGGTTTGAGCCCCATGTCAGGCTCTTTGTTGATAGTTCAGAGACTGGAGCCTGCTTCAGATTCTGTGTTTCCCTCTCTCTCTACCCTTCCCCCTCTTGCACTTTGTCTCTCTCTCCCTCTCTCAAAATAAATAAACATAATGATTTAAAAAAATAATAAAAAAATTAAAATAGTAAAGTTATGGTTGTTAAAGTTAATGTAGTGTCACATTGGCTCCAAAACAGGCTAAATAATGATGGAATAAAATAGAATCCAAACAGACTTATGCACATGAAGACATCAAATGTATAAGAAAGGTGGAGAACAAATTAAAAAAAAAGAACAAAAAAAGAAAAAGAAAGACAAAAAAAAAAAAGAAGATTTTCAGTGAAAGTTGCTAAATCAATGGGATATCCATATGGGAAAAAACAAACGACAATGACTCCTACATTACATTATATGAAAAAAATATTTTAGCAAGATAGAGAACTAAATAAGAAAAGTAAAAAAAAAAGAAACTTTTTAAAGATGATTTTTGGATATTATCTTCAGGACCTCAGAATAGCAAAAGTTTACTTAAACTAGAAAGACTAACTATTTAAAAAAAGTGATAAATTAGACACCTCCTAATTATGAACCCTGTTCTTCATGAAAAAATTTAAGAGAATGAAAAAATAGACACACAAAACCATTAGGTGGTAGTACATATGTGATGTATTTAGTAGTAAAAAGTCACCAAGAGATGGACAGTAGAATGAATACATCAGTTTATTACAGCCATAAATGCAATACTCTATGGCAATAAAAATAAATTAATTTCTGCTACATATGAATAACTCTTATAAGCATAATTTTATTTATTTTTAAATTGTTTAATGTTAATTTATTTTTGAGAGAGAAATGAAGGAGTGGAGAGAGAGGGGGGACAGAGGATCCGAAGTGTGCTCCATGCTGACAGCAGAGAGCCCGATGCAGGGCTTGAACTCACAAACTCTGAGATCATAACCTGAGCTGAACTCAGATGCTAAACTGACTGAGCCACCCAGGCACCCCTTGTAAGAGTAATTTTAAGAGAAAGAAGCTAAACACAAATGAATGCAGAGTATATTAATTTAGGCATTTACAATTTTGAAACAGGCAAAACCAGTAACTTATGAAAATCCAATATATTGCTTGCTTCTGTATAGAAAGTAAAGGATAGAAGTCGACAGCAGTATCGATAACTTTCAAAGGTGCTGATGACATTCTGTTTCTTCACCTGAATAGTGTTTCCATAGGTGGTAATTGATTGTGTCATATATTTATTTTTGGGTGTATCTTAATAAAAATATGGTTGATATGTATTGTGCACTTAAGAGTTAGGTTCAAGTCTGGCTTTAGGGTACTTTTGTTCATTAAATCAATTATTATGAAGAAGAAACATTTTTTCCCTTTTCTTATCTCTGCATCTTAATTACTGCTATAGCTAAGAATTCATGATGCCAATATTCTGCTAACACCTCACAGAAGTACACACTTCCTCCTTCATGTTTGACAGAATGAAAGAATCTTTCTCTTAGCATACACAGAATAAATCCTGAGTTTCAGAGTAATTGTTTGACTCATATCACATGCCCACCACTGAACAAAAACTGTGGCAAAGGGGGAACATGAAGTGATTGGGTTCCTGGAGCTCAGGATCTGAGTGTGTAAACAACGTTAGCACAACTGATGCCTTGGCAGGAATAGAAGAACTCTGGGAAGGGAAGTTACTAAATTCATCTAAAAATTATCTTATTCAGAATGATAAGAAAGAAAACAAATTGGCTCTATATTACACCAATTACATTCTCAAATCTAGAGTGAACCAAATAATGATTGTTTTAATATATAGAATGTTATGAACTCACCTAGTTTAAAAAATGGAGTTCTAAGTAATTACAAAATGGAAAATAGAGCATGCTGACGCTTTCTAGACATGGCTCCATTATGCTGTTAAAAATGACTCTTAGGGGTAGTCAGTTGAGCGGCTGACTTCGGCTCAGGTCATGATCTCACAGCTCATGAGTTCGAGCCCCGCATAGGGCTCTGTGCCGACAGCTCACAGCCTGGAGCCTGCTTCGGACCTGTGTCTCCCTCTCTCTCTGCCCCTAACCCACTTGCATTCTGTCTCTCTCTCTCTCTCTCTCTTAAAAGTAAATAAACATTAAAAAATGACTCTCAGAAAATATATCACAGTGTTTATCCATCCACAATGCCATTAAATGGAAACTCTTGCTACGGAAAAATTAAATGTGAGGTTAACAAAGTTAATTCACATAGGGAGCATTTAAACTATACCAAATTAATGTAAGATTCAACATTTGGTGAAAAAAGCAACAACATTAGGGGCATTAATGAACTGTGGGTAACTAAGCTCTCCTTTCACACTAGAAAGTACTTCTAATTTTTTGAGGACTGCAGGAATTAATCGGGAGTCACATCTTGAGTCAATTTGTAAGAAAAAAAACCTGCTATTAAAGAATCTGGCCATGTTAAGTCATTATTATTGGTTTCTACCTTACAAAAATAATTACATAATAAGATAAAATGGGGCTTTTGAGAAAATATAAGTAATGTGTATTTAAATACATTTGTGATATTTGAAAACATTTTTAAAACAGGAAATGAGAACTGAGTCAGTCTACAATGTCCATATAATTGAGGAGTCTGTGCTTCTTGGAAAATTCTTGAACCAGAAAGTGTTTTCTTCTTTCTTACTTTTGATCTTAAGTGAAATTAAATAAATACGACATTAGCTATTAAGAGCAATAATCAACTAGTATATTGAGAATAAACTTAAATTTTTAAATAAAGTGAAATTTTATGACTAATTTTCATTTTGTTTAATTACTTAGAGAGAGAGAGAAAGAGAGAGAGAGAGAGAGCAATTGAGCACCAGGGAGGGGCAGAGAGAGAAGGAGAGAGAGGATCCCAAGCAGCTTCCACGCTGTCAGTGCATAGCCCAATGCGGGACTCTAACTCCCAAACTGTGAGATCATGACCTGAGCCGAAATCAAGAGTCTGACACTTAACCAACTGAGCCACCCGGGAGCACCTATGACTAATTTTCTAACAGCTTTTTGGACTAACACTTTAGTTGTGAGAAAGACATAGAAAGAAAACTCACTGTAATTAAATTTACTGTAAAATGTGAAGAGGAAAAGTATACACTTGTTTTTCAAATAATTCAGAGAATTAATTTGTTCGTTGTCTTAGCATTTTATACTTTTATCATATATGTTGCTTTTTTTCTTTCTATTTCAAATATTATCTGTCCCTGTGTTATGGAGCTCACATAATTACTCTTCTCAACCAATATAACGGTGCTACTTGTCCTCTTACATGTCATTTGGATAGCAGTATTATTTATATTCACTTATACACAGATGTTTGTAAATGGTTTTATTACTATTGAAAAGAAAATAAAGAATATGTTTATAAAATTATACTTTTAGTAATGTAAGCAAAATTGTTTGCACCCAACTTCCAACTGAAAAAAAAATTAAATACACCATATTAAACCATTGAAAAACTGAGAGAATAATAAGAAATTGTCACTATAGCTTCTGAGAAGGCAAAATTCCAGGTAAATAGATTCACGGAGGCTACATACATGAAAACACACAAGCCTACACACATTGGGAGAGAGAGAACAATAAAGTAACTTGGGCAAAGGTAAATAATCCTTTAGTCTTGATAAAAAGTATAAGAGAGTTTCTCAACCTATTTCCACAACTTAAAAAGAAATAAATTTAAAAATTTACATTTCCAACCAAATCAGACTAGAACAAAAAACCACTATTTTTAACATAGTCTCTGTTTTGAAAATTCTGCTGACCTTAATATACTCTAAGAACTACTATTTTAGATAATACTTAAGCTATTTGCTTGAAAAGCAAAATAAAAAAAAAAGAAAAGAGAAAGTAGATAGTGATTTTTAGAATATATTAAAAAGTTTAAAAACAATAATACTAATGCCTAGAAAATCTGTAAAATATTGCATATATAAATAATATTTTCTAGATCTGACAACAATGTATAAGTAAGGAGGGAGATTATAGAGTTCAAATATTCTAAAGCCCTTTATTATGTAGGAGAGTAGGATCAAACTCTGTGTGAAGTCAGCATGGAAAACTTCTCTCTCACAATATATTCTAATAAATCACAATTTTAAAATCTGTCTTCTTGCCCGTAAAGATCAGGTTAATGTGTTGGGTTTTTTTTCCTTTCTTTTGCACTGCAATTTCACTCTGCCCAGATCCCTTTGAATTATCAACCCTAAACCTTATATTTATTTGTGTTTCCTAGAATGTCATCTAAATATGAGGGCAAGTCTACCATCCTGTCCCATCTTAACTATAACTTTTGGAAGAGTTCTGGTGCTCAGAAGAGCATGAGCCTCCTGTAATGCCAAAGGGGATTTGTGTCTCTGTTGGAAGAATTTCCTTCATTAGGATCCAGCCTTCTCCCACTTCACCCCTCACCTCTTCTTGATGTTCCACTCTAGGCATGGTGTGAGAAATCTGCCTGACAAAATCTTTCTGAGATGGACAGGCTCAGAACAGTAAGTGAAATCAGAGAATCAGCACCCCCTGCAATAATAAGCAACACCACACTTGATAGTATCTTTATTGCCAGGCTAGTTGTCAGGGTCGGCTCCAGTGCCAGTTCTCGGTGTAAACAAAGAAAGGTGGTTTTAAAACTGTTTGTGAGCTCTTCTGAGAAATATTTGACCAGAGGTTACTTCCCACCTTTTAATATATAAACTGTCTTGGCGTGGCTGCACTAGGCAAGTTTGACTAAAAATCAGAGTACTTACACAAGCTGTAAAGATAATATGCAGGCGGACTCAACATACCTAGCAGTTGTACCTCCAGCAACATCTCTATTTCTGTGTGTCTGGGGTGGGATGGAGTGTTTGGGCCAAGGGGAAAAGGAGCTGAAATAAGTAAAGTGATGTTCTGATCCATGTTCTGGGCTGAAAGATGCTGTTAGCAGCATTTCTTGAGCAAGTTCATCTCTAGCCCCTAACTTCTCTTTGTGTTGCCAAGGACAGTCAGTAAAACCAGTCAAGTAGAAGTGTCTGTGCTTGTGTGCGTGTGTGTGTGTGTGTGTGTGTGTGTGTGTGTGTGTGTGTGTGTATTAAACCTCAGGTTCAACACCTGTGATAAACATGCACGAGTTGCCAGTTGCTCTCTTTATGATGCTCCGTTTTTATTTGTTTCTCTTTCTCCTTCATCCCTCACACCAACTTCGACTCTCCAGCCTCATAGGAACTCATAAAGTATGTTTACTATGTAGAATTAAAATGCATATATATTGGGACGCCTGGGTGGCTCAGTTGGTTAAGCTTCTGACTCTTGATTTCCGCTCAGGTCATGATCTCATGGTTTGTGAGTTTGAGCCCTGTAGAGCCCCACATCAGGCTCCAATCTGACAGTGTGAAGCCTGCTTGGGATCCTCTCTCCCTCTCTGTCTGCCCCTACCCCACCCCCTGCTTGGGAGTCTCTCTTTCCCTCTCTCTCTGCCCCTCCCTTGCTCATGCACATTGTCTCTCTCTCAAAATAAATAAAAACACTAAAAAATTAAAAATAAATAAAATGCATATATCTTTAAGAAGTCCTGTTTTTGCAGCAAAGGTGTTTTTATTTTATTTTTTTAATTTTTTTTAACGTTTATTTATTTTTGAGACAGACAGAGACAGACCATGAACGGGGGAGGGTCAGAGAGAGGGAGACACAGAATCTGAAACAGGCTCCAGGCTCTGAGCTGTCAGCACAGAGCCCAACGCGGGGCTCGAACTCACGGACGGACCGCGAGATCATGACCTGAGCCGAAGTCAGCCGCTCAACCGACTGAGCCACCCAGGCGCCCCAGCAAAGGTGTTTTTAATTTACATGGCGAAAGTATGCTATAAATTGTTTAAATTTCTAAATTCATTTAAAATAACTCTGTGACATAGCAAGTGGTTATTAAATTTCCAACAAGTGATTTCTGTTATACTATTTTATTAAGTAATAGAGTAAGAATATGTTAGTAAACTAATATATGACTAGTGTCTAAGTCCCTTACACTCAACTTCTGTCAATGAATTTATGACTTTTTTATATCCAGTGACCTTTCCTGTGTCCTTATATTTCATAGCCTGTTTTTAGAATTTGACCATGTTGACAGTTAGGAGACTATGAAATTGGAAGTTAGAGTTGATAACTTATGATGATTGATACAAATGTGTGTTGCCAGACAGAAAAGCAGATGTTCACATCCACATCAAATCACTGGTCTTCGGGCTTTTATGACTTTCTGTGTAACATGTGACTAAAAGGAGTTCACCCATTGCAGAGCAAGAAAGAGAAATTCCTGTGGAGGATTTCTTTAGAGCAAGCTGTGTGTTAAATCTACTATGTATGGGGGAGTTGGGAACTCGCTGCACTTAATTCTCCAGCCTAAGTTCGGAGGAGGTGTTGGTCATAGAGAATTTATTTGTCTTTTGGAGTTTGACGTCTGACCCCTAACCCCAGAAAATCTGGAAAACAACACTGAATAGACTGTGAGATTCTTGGGAGGTCCAGTCAAGGTGAGATGCTACCGTGTTTGCCTATAAGTCAAGGATACGATGACTATTTCCTTTGAACAGGAGTGGATCGTAACAAGAGAGAGCTGACAAGAGTCATGTTAAGTTCTGCTCAAGAAGACCACCTCGAAGCAAAAGAATCAAATATCTACTAGTCTTCAGAGTAAACTGCAGGAATCTGGGAGTACGGAGGAGTGGAATCCTACATGGTTCATTCACCCACATCATTTCTTAGCCACAAGTGCCCAGCATGGTAAACAGTGATGTCTCCACACAAATGTGAAACATGGAGTCAGCAAGAGTACACAGCATCATGTATTTTAAGAGTAAGCCCTTAGTTCTTAATCAGTTCTCACATTGGGCCCCATGCTAAAGGGGTCAGACACAGTAACTAGCATGTGAGGGAGATTTGAGGAAAAATGAGACGATATGGATCATGACCATTCTTTTGGTTCAGATACTAAAGCTAGGGGAAAAAAAAGTTATCTCTCACATCTTTCCTTATTGTTAGGCAACTGGATATTTAAAATGAGATTCTTTTTGAGACCTGAAATGGCAGTAGCACTTTGGATGTGTGAACAGAAAAGTCATTGATTTGCCCCCTTTTTTTTAAAGAAAAGAATCAATGTTAAAATGAAGAGCAAGAAATAAAAATAAAGTTGTAGTATTTTTTATATCATGAAAGGGCATTGCTTCAACATAATGATTAAATCAATTATTTATAGATTCTATTTCCTTTGATTCATGAATTTGCCTATCTTGTTTCTCTGTGTAATATTACTTTTTAAATAGCTTCTTAGTCTTTAATTTATTATGTCACATGCTAAATATAAGTATTCAAAACTTCTCTCCTCAGCTATTTTTTGCTCATTCAGATCATTCATATGTGATCTGTCAGTAACATTGCCTCAATTATCACCATTATGTAAAGTATGCACATATTAAAAATACCTCTATCTGTGTTCCTTAATATGAACTGGGGTACTTTCCACTCCAGTGTTAATTAGGGGTGTATGTGTGCATATGTGTGTGTATATGTGTGTGTGTGTGTGTGTGTGTGTGTGATATAAATTCTGCAACACTCAATTATTCTTTATGGACATTTTCAAGTTATTTATAATACTCTGACACAACCACAACAAATTTTTAAACTATATCTTGTCAATGGTTTGAAAAATCTATCATTTTCAGTTTGGCTTCACTAATTCACTTCCTCTTGTATGAACCAATTCCTTTGTCCTGTAGGTCCTTCCAATTTATGCAAATTTGTGTCCAAATAATCTACTTTGAACAATGAGTTGCTGCTTGCATGTTAAACACATATAACAATTTCAATTTCATACCATTTATTTCCATCCATGTCTCCAATGATATATTTAACTTTCAATTTTACATCATACTTCTCTCTGAGTGGAGGTATTATATGTAGAATAATATTTTATTGTGGGAAACATATAACACACTATTAGATGATTTGGGGACCATTTCAGTAGCTAGTGTTGCTGGATGCTGCACACTTGTTTCATGTGATGGAACCACACAGGTATAGGAGAAATTAGGGAGAAAAGATTGAGGGAAATTTCCATTAATTCAAAAAAAATTCAAAAATATAAAGCAGAAATGCTATAAACTAATCAAGAATAGAGTTATAATTATGAGGGAAACCAAAGAGATGTATAAAAAATGAAATGTTATAATAGTGCACTACATGGCTGTATTATCAGTGATATTTACAAAGTTACATTAAGTATACTCAGAATTTTTATTTAATTAAAAATTATATCATAAATGCATTGGTAAGATGAATCTAAGGAATTTCTGCAACCTCCTTAGAGTCAATAATGAAAAAAAAAATAATGCCTAAAACTGAAAAAATAATAAGTAGCTCTATGATACTGTTACTCAGAAAGATGGTAGTAAATACTCAAGTTAGTAAATAAAATACTTAAAAGAAGATTCTTCTGGGGATGACAAATGGTGACGATGCAGTGTGAGTATGAGTATCCCTTTATATAAACTTCTGTAAAAAAAGAATCTAAAATTTAAAAAGCACATTATTTTAACAAGATAAATTGCAATTTATATTTCTTTACAATTTTAATGTTTATTCATTTTTGAGAGAGAGAGAGAGAGGGAGGGAGAGAGAGACTGAGACCACGAGCTGGGGAGGGGCAGAGAGAGAGGGAGACACAGAATATGAAGCAGACTCCAGGCTCCAAGCTGTCAGCACAGAGCCTGATGCAGAGCTTGAACCCGGGATCTGTGAGATCATGACCTGAGTGAAGTCGCACGCTTAACCAAGTGATCTATCCAGGCACCCCTGCATTTTATATTTTTGTGTTTTATTGTGAAAAAAATTAACATCAATATTGGTTGTCTATCTTTAAATTTTTATGTTAAAAATAGATTTTAGGAACAATCTGCGTGTCATATCTATATGTGCATTATACTATCAATCTCAAGCAATTTCATCACTTTGATTTAGCTTCGTAAAGTCTTTACTGTACTTACTAAATATACTTAGATCTTTTGAAAAATGTATAATATACATGAAAGATTTGAAGAAGAAAATGCACCAGGTGAACAAAAACAGTGTGTTAAGAGAGGGATTCGGGGATATCTGCATACCTGTTATCAAAAAAAAAAGAAATATATAAATCTAAATTAATCATTTTATTTTCCTAAAAGCTGCTTCTTTGTTTATTAAAAAGGAAAATCTGAGGACTATTACAATTTTCAGAAGTTCACTTTTATCTTCTCTTACTATTTATAGTGGTTGTTAGTTGGCTACTCCTTCTAAAAGTAACTAGAAATGCTGGAATATATCATATATATCATGTATGGTATATGGTATTTTTGAAAATAAACACACATACACACACACACACACACACACACACACACACACACACATACACAACCTCATAAACCCTATAGCACAAATTTAAAACAAGCTTGTTAATTGGTACAAAAGAATCCAGCTGGGAGTTTGTTTGGAATCACATTAAATCTACAGGTCTATCTCATACGAACTAATAGCTATATGTAGTTTCTTCATTAACCAGCAAAATATTATCATTATATTTGATTTAGTCTTCATATATTTCTTTAGCAGCATTTTGTTGTTTTCATCATGCAAGTCTTGAATGTATTTTTTTTTCAGATTTATACCAAATCATTTAATATTTGAGGGCTAATCTAAGCGCACTTTAATGCAAATTCTAATTGCTGATGTATAGATATACAATTGATTTTTGTACACTGACCTGGCATAGTGTGAAGTTTAAAAAAGTCATATATTAGGTCTAATAGCTTTTCATAGATGCTTTGAAGTTTTCTCCATAGCAAATCATGCTGTCTGTGAATAAAGACAGCTTCATTCCCCGTTATTCTGGTTATATGGCTGGTAGCAGATACCAAAGAAAACATTTCTTTTAGAAATTTAATAGTGAATGTATTTTTAGAAGTCAATTTCCATGTAATGTTTCAACTATACATTGAATTTATTTCAACTCTACGTATTCAGTCATTTGATATCTTTCAGGGTTTTTTTTTTCCACTAAAAATCAAAATATCATGACAACGTAAACTTTTTGTCCTTTATTATTTTTAGCTATAATTAGAAGTTCATAAGAAGTTAACTGCAGCAATGCTCATCTATCATAGTGCAAGAGAGGGTTTTTGGCATTATGCAATATTACATTTTTCAGTGAGTCTTTTTTAAATTTGTAAATCATATTTAATATTATAGTATTAATTTTGGAACATGTCTAGTAATTATAGTAATTTAGCAATAAGAATGAGCATGTTTAATACTGTGCTTAGTAGTGGTGAAAGAACAAAACATCTGATATTTATTTTTGTAGGTGTCAAATGTGTATTTTCCTGCCTGGATTCAATCTCCTCAGAAAAGGCCAAGCAGATGATAGGCTGTTGTGGAAGGCTTCAGAGTGGCCTGTTCCATACTATCAAATGTAAATACTTATTGAGGTCTTTCACAGCTTTTCTTCAGAGAGTATGCTTTGAGAGCATTTTTTCTCAAATCTTTGCATCTCTTTAAAATACAACAAAACATTAAAATGTAAACATTGTTAGGAGCTTTTTATGATACATTTCTTTATGTGTTATTGTTATTTAAAGTGGAAACCAATGACATACACACATTTTTGAAGTTATATTTTGCCTGGTAACAGTAGTATAAAAGTTCAAAACACTACTTTTTAAAGCTCTTACATAATATGCATGAAAGTTACTGTTTTGAATGTGTTCTAATAGGCTTGAAAATAAGCCTGAAGTCAGAAGTTTAGCAAATTTTGAATGTTATCAAAAAATAAGAATTATATATTATTTAATAATTAAATAACTGTATTATTATTGCATTTATATGGAATAGAATAATCCATTGGCCTGAGAAATAAAGACTTTAAAAAAAAAGACAAGTAGGTATTTTAACTTGCCAAACATCATTTTGTTATTAAAAGACATCATGTACCTGAAAACATACCTACTGAATTACAATGCTACTGTCACATAATTTATAAATAACTTTTTCTCCACCCACTTATTGAGGGCTTATTAGTAATTACTTCTTTCCTTTCGTTAATATGTATGAATTTGAGGGTTTTTTTCAGATGCAGTATTTCTTAGGTGTATTTGGAGGGAGGAAGGGTTATGGAAAGCAGTCATAGAATATGCATCCAGTTTTGTTTGCATTATTTCTAGCTGAGTTCAAAGCATTAGTCAAATTTTGATTATTTATACTTTACCTATTGCCTCCTAATTTCTCTTTTCTGCTTTTCTCTCTGTGCTACCCAATTAATCTGTCATTCTATATAATAGTCATTTGCCACTTAAAGCATTATCAGGGTGTTCCTTGTTCCTCTATTCAAATAATATTTCTATAATATATTCCTAAGGTCTTTTGCTGATTATAAACTAAACTGTCTTGGAGTTCTCTTTGTTCCCAATCTACTAGCATAATTTTGCATTTCTGTTTGCAACAGGTTGAAAATAGACAAAATACTATGACATTGACTGTTGTTCGGGAAAATCTAAGTGGCTAATATGGCAATACATTAAATTACCTTAGTTGTAGACTGTTGCCCTCAGTTCTCAGTCATGACAACCACAAAATCCGCTTATCAAGCCATCCCTCCTTAAAGATTTTTAATGAATCCAATCAGTGGAAAAAAGAAAGATAGAAATACAAGATCTGTAATCGTTATTTACAATAATAAATGGTCAAGTAAATAAGGGGGTATGATTTGCTCATATTCTCATATCCTCTTCATGAATGCAGATATATATATATCAAATAAAAAATATACGTAATTATTTTACAATAAGTGATATAATGATTGTCTGACATACTGTCTCTCTTTAAGCTTGTTTGGGCACGTGTAACGTCAATTGAGACCTAATACCTGATGGACAGACACAATAGCAAAGTAAGGGAAGCCAGCTTGCTAAATCTAATAGATAATCCGATATCTTCTAAAATAATAGCCATCAGACCAGACACTGGCTTCCTAGTGGGAGCACTTTCTTTTTGACAGTTTTTAAGAAATTCTGCAAATATATTCTTCTCTCATCTTGTTTCATGCTTCCTTTGCTGAGGACTCACATTCTGATTCGATTTTTTTTTCATATTATAATACTGTCAGTCATATAGCAAGTAAGCCCAAGGCCATCTCTTTTCTTGTATGACTTAATGGAATGCATTTTTGATGAATTAGAAGTAACTCCTAGATGGTGATCTTTTTTTTCTTTTTTTACTTTTAAGGTTTGGGGTCATGGTGCTCATTAACTTACTCATGTATCAGAGAAAGAACTCTACTTTTATTATTGTGCTAAAAGCAGATTTCAGTATCTGAAACAGTTAATGTTAATATTACATAGCAATTATATGTGACAGACACTAAATGCTTTACATATAATTAACTCATATAATACTTATAAAAATTATTTGAAGTAAGTTTTGGTTATTATTTTCATTGTACAAATAAGAATATTGAACTACATGCTGTATTATTTATGTACAGGGTAATTTCAAAATTTAAAGAAAACATTATCAATTGCAAGAGAGTCTGTCTTGTTTTTATCTTGGCCGAATGTCAGTACCAGATTTCTAGGAGTCTCCAGAGACTAGCACAGATCTATACCAGTCCCTCTGTATGTATGATAGACCAATCTTACACAAAACTCTACTTCTGTTCTCAAGTGATTCATGAACATTTCTTAGGACACCTATCTGATAGTGAAATTTGTCTTTCTTTTGAACCTATCCCTTTTCTTGCAGACACTGGTAAGACAGTCTTCTTGAGATACAAAATGTCTGAAACCTCAGCATTGAGACATGGGTAAATAGCCTTCCACATATAATTGCAACATTTCTGTAAGCCATCCTCCCAACTATAAATAGTGATTTTTTAAAAATGTACATCAGACTATGTCATTTCCTTGGTTAAACTTATCCAAATAATGAACAGACTGAGTATATAAACATATTTAAGGTACTATACCTAGCACACATATTTGTTGAAGATATTAAAACACTGATATTAAGCCATAAAAAAGTAGCAAAAATATAAACTAGTGAAATTAATGATCAACTTCATTCATGAATATTGTAATATTTATTCTAAATAAATCACTGGTACATTTTATCTACATATTAGATAATTAAATATTAGAAACTATTTATGCAACTCATTATATTAAGTTTTCCAACAACAAAAATCACTGGATTGTCCTAATAGATACTGAAAAATATAATTGCAATCACAGTACAATAGAAAATAAGTTACTTCTCTAGCTTTATGAAAACTTTATACTTCAGACCAAAAGCCAATATCACGCATAATGGGGATTTGCAATAATCACGTCAGTTGAAATCAGAGAGAAGACTATATCCTCACTGTCCTTCAAGAGTGTTCTGAATGTATTTGCCAATGTAATTAGTCAAGACAAAAGATAAGAGAACTGACATTTGAAAAACAGAAAAGAAATTATTGTATGTAAATAGTAAGAGAAACAGGGAATTAGCAAAAACAAAAGCAAACAAAATAAAACAAAAAACTATTTAGGTGTAATAAGTGATAGGTATTAAAGAGTGTACGTATCATGATGAGTATCTATAATGTATAGAATTGCTGAATCACTGTATTGTTCACCTGAAACTAAAATAACACTGCATGGGAATTAAAAAAATTAAAATACATACATACATACATACATACATACATACATACATACATGCTATTTATGAAAAAAGAGAAGGCAGAGAAACTTTTTCATGAGATTATAGAAAAGGAAAAATAGATAAAAAGCTATACTTTGGGTGTACAACTTTGCATATGAAAATTCATCAGTTTTAGTCTTATTTTCTTCGAATTATTCATAAAACCAAGGGAAACTGTTAAATATGTTATGGGAGGGGAGACATGTCATAGCACATATTGAAAAATTCTATGAAATTTCAGTATTTAAAGCACTTTGGTTTGGGACAAAAGGCAGATTCATGAAATATAGTCCCTTAGTAGGGACATTATTGTACATGTGCTAGTACTTAATGAAAAATGCAAATACACATTAACCGCATAACTTCACTCTTACAAATGGTAGAAAAGCTGGTGATCAAGTTGATTGGAGGTATGGCAAAGATTTTTCTCAAAATGCACAAAGGGCAATTCTTGCCTCAGCTTTAAGGAATGGTTGATGCTACAATGGCTGTTCCCTCTGCCCACCTGTTGATATGTTGGAGGGGCATTATATGTATAATTATAAATATATTTATACACATACACACATTTATATACATATATGCACACATACATATATACACATATACACACTTACATAGGTATACACACGTATATACATACATACACAGTCTGAATATATATTACAATACATGTATATTGTGTGCATACATGTACATAAATACAGTGCAATTATGTATATATGTATATATAAGATATATATTATACCTTATATATATACATTATAATGTATGTGTATAATGCACTTCTATGTTTACACACACACACACACACACACACACATATATACATATTCATATTTGATCTTCAAACTTGAAACCTCCAGCCTGATTACTATATGGAAATACCTATGTGTGTATGCAGTACACACATGTTTATTTATATATATTTAAATATACTATCAAATATGTTTATACTGCATGTATACATCCTTTTAAGGGGGAGTCCCAGTGTTTCTTGGTTCTGGAAAGTAACACAAGAGTAAGAGATGAGGATATTGGGGCCAGGAGAGAGGCTGCGCATGGAGGCTCATTCCTAATGAGATGGAATGCACCGGGCAGGAGGACGGGCCAGCTGTTGACTAACAGACTACCAGCTGTCTGGACATTTCACTGCCCTTTCTCTTATATAAGGCCTGAGAAAAATGTGTCTGACCACTCCCTGTACTTGTACAGAGCAAATGCTGAAAGCCAACCTTAGATCTCCTACTGATCTCCTACTGATTTGGCAGCCAAACAAACAGAACCCTGATTGCCCATACTCCATACTCAATCTGAAAAAATGAACATGAGAGGCACCGTCCATGTTGCCTGTCACTCGTTCTTCTTCTTCCACTGCTAAAACAGTTTGGAAGACCAGAGATATTGCTCAGTGCATGCGTTGTGCAATGCCTCAAGCCTTGAAGTGAGTTATGCTGTGTGCCCAAGTCTGGTACTCTCACATATGTGTTAATATACCCTAAATATAAGTTCTTTCCTCTTTAAAAGATTATTTAAAGTAAGCCAAGGTGCTACCTTTTTATGTGTGAATAAACTGTAGTAAATTAAGGGAGAATTTAAGAAAATTTTTTTAAAAATAACAATTTTAGCTAGGCAGTTACAAGGAAGATAACAATTTTATGTACCAAGGCTGTGTGATTTCTCCACAGGCCCCAAGGTAGGAGAGAGATGCCCTGGTTTATAAAAAAAAAAACACAAAACTTATCTTGCACATAATGCATAGCTACAGGTACTATTTGCTATTGTATATAATCCCGGGCAGCAATGGTTCCCCTAAATTCATTATGCTGCAAAGCCATGTAGCCTTACTGAGGTATTAAGTACTGCGGTCATGAAAGCCAAGGCAGGATGGCTCTGAAGTTTACCAACATCCCTGAAAACATCATCATAAACACAAAGGACATGGTCATGAGAAGTGTTAATGAAAAAGTTTAAGCAAAATTTATAGAATACTAATCTTTACATAGTATATACATGTACTTTTAAGGTGAGCAGCAATCTGCTGTCTGATCCAAGTTAAAAGTCCATTTTATTTTATTTATTTATTTTTGAAAAATATTTATTTATTTTTGAGAGACAGAGTGAGACGAGGTGAGAGTGGGGAGGGGCAGAGAGAGAGGGAGACACAGGATCGAAAGTAGGCTCCAGGCTCTGAGCTGTCAGCACAGAGCCCGACGTGGGGCTCGAGCCCACAGACTGTGAGATCATGACCTGAGCCGAAGTCGGACGCTCAACCGACTGAGCCACCCGGGTGCCCCAAAATCCATTTTAAATATACACTGATACAAATAACAAAGCTAATTACATATTGGATTATTTACCAAACAGAATAATTTAGATGGAAACTATATTGCTTTGGTGTAGTGGTCAATTTAGTCACATTATTTTAACTGTAGAACTCTGTAGCATTCGGTTAGTTTAATGATTTTTTGAAATTATTGGGCCAAACCACTGCATGAGCAATCCTTGTTAGGGCAGGCAGTGATTGTCATGGCATTGGACTTAAATCAAATGTGAAGTGTTATCCCAGTTCTTCCAATAATAGGTTCTGCATATGCCCTTATTTTCTAACTTTTATAAAAATGTTGGTATCAGCTGAAAATGTGCATTGAGACATCATATCAAAAATACATTGGGGGAAAAAGTCATAAACAGAAATGCAGCTGGTATTTTTTCATCCTGCGTTTGACTTGGATGAAAGTTAGACAATTTGGGAAGCTGCATTATGTGTTTTAGGATATATGGGTCCCACACTAGTTGAGTAATGTGCCAGATAGCACTTCAGTGACCTGAATAATTGTTCTGACTGCCCAAATTGGGATTAATTCCTCACAGGCCTGCCAGAAGTTGTTTTCTTAATTTTACTGTTTGGAACTATATGAAAATTTTCTGCATAGTTTTCTACTTTGAGTAGGGACAGATATGAAGACAGTTTGGTAGCCAAACTAGAAGCAGTAAGTGGTAGTGTGTAAGAAGAGAAGCAGTGTGTAAACTTCAGATTAGTACATTTTTATTATGTACTGCTTCCTACCAGGGAGATTTCTATACAAACATGTGGGTAATAAAATAGGCATAGTAAATCTTTGACAACCAAAATTTTATAATCCGCAAGAAGACAATACTGAAGAGGGCAAACTTAGTGTAGTATATAGGACTTCATTACTAGAAGTTTTCAGGCACTGACCGGCTGACAACTTTATGGAATATGGATATCCATGAAGCAGATATCAGGAAACAAGAAACACTAGAATAACATGAAAAATGTTCTGTATGCTGCTACATTCTTCTGTGTGTCAGTTATTCTACCAAAAAAAAAAAATTACCATAATTTATACCTACATAAACTGGATGGAAAGCGTGGGATAAATATGAATACCACTTTTGAGATAAGTAAGCCAAACACTACAAACTCACTCAATAATAAAGTTATAGAATTTTATAAGAAAATATAATTACTTTGTACCTTCTACTTTCTTAGAGCATGATTATTATTTTGGATTTTAGAGCTTTTATGGTCAATTTACATATGTAAATATTTACTTGGCTTTGATTTACTTAGAGAAAATTCAAATTAATCCAACATATTATCCAAAGTCATCAGAATCTTTCAGATCTTGTAAATAAATCATGAATGTGAAGGAGTCTTTACATATTAAGTTATGTATGATAAAAGTGTTATCAGAAATATATATTATGAACAGATTTTTAAGATAAATATTTCAAATTCAGTTTGACTCTAAAAGTTTATATGACTCGCATGTTGTTTGTCAAATATAACTTAATATGAAACATAATTATCATGATAGGGAGGTAAGTCTGAACTGAAATTCCCAAAGCAATAATTATATACATAAATATTAGCGCTTTTTAAAAAAATTGGAATTATCTGTGGAATATATTAATTATATGCTACTAAATGCCACTTAATTTATTTGCAACAGTCATATGAAACATTAAATTAGAGCATTATAAATGAAGGTAAGGGCAGAGCAGCTGCCAAAACAAGATGCCTTCCATTTTCTAATAAGTTTTAAAAATTCTAGATATTAAAAACAACGTACAAGTAAGCTAGATGATAAATAAACAAGCGATGCAGAGAGGAAATTGTAAAAATAGACAAAATACTTAAAACTTACCATGGCTTAAATTTATCAATAATCAGTGAAAAAAATATCAAAAGTTAGCAAATTAGAAAAGCATTATTTGCATTATTTATGTATTTTATTTACAAATAAAATATAATCTATAGTACTTTAAAGTATAAATAAAAATGTATTTTAGAAAATTATCATATTGCAGTAATAGTTCCATGTCAGATATTTTGTAATTTTTTATAGTTTTCAGTAATATAAATATTGCATCATTCAAAGAAAATAAAAGATAACACATATTAAATGATAAAATTACACAGGGGTATTTACATAAATGTATTAAATATTAAGAGTAATCCAGTAAATCTAATTAATTAATTGGCATTTGTATTACTTTAAATTTTGGGAAATGTCTCCACTTGCCACTAAAATTCACTTATGATAAATGTTCTCTGTGAATAGCATCCGTTTAGTTCTCAGACTATTTATGTAATTACTCAATGGCTCTGAGGAATATATTTCTGTGACTTTTGTATTTACCTTTTATTTTTAAAGTTTTTGTAGCTTAGAAGTAAGCTCTGTGCTGACAGCTCTAAGCCTGGAGCCTGCTTCAGATTCTGTGTCTCTCTCTCTCTCACTGCTCTCCCAACCACCCCGCTCACACTCTGTCTCTCTCTCAAAAATACATAAACATTAAAAAAAAAATTTAAAGAAGTAACAACTTATGAGAATAAAGACATTTATATATTTTTTTTGATTTTTAGAAGAATTTTGTTGTTGCTGTGCTACAGCCATAAAGTCAACATTTTTTTCCCCAATAAACATTTCCTTGTTATTGCTTATGTTTAAGTTGTCATGAAAATGAAGGTTTCTGTACATTTTTCTAATGAGTTTGAATAAACAAGCACACATTTTGCTTGGATTCATTTTTTTTATTTAAAATTGAATTAAGGTGTTGATTGAATGTATAAGCTAATGATTATACATGGATTTCTTTCTATAATTACTGAATAATTTCTGAATCTCTTCCATCAAAAAGAATGAAAGGGGTGTACTTTATTTTGCTTATTTGCCAATTATATACAAGTCTGTTCTGCAAAACCTCCATGCCTCACCTTAGAAGTCATAATTTACAATTGATAAATACATATTTTGAGTCACTAATCTATATTAAGAAGGTTAGCTAAATATTGTAAGGAAATAAAACAACAGACATAGAAGTACACTCTAAGATTTTCTATTTCTTTTATATGGAATCAAAGCAGAGTTAAAACATTTAAAATTATGTTTTAGCCAATTTTCTAGATATTAAACAAAAAATAACAGATTTGGTAAATGAAGGAAAATGATGTGATTACTCTCTCTTCAGTATTTTACTCAGGCAAATTGGAGTAGAAAGCAAAAGAATCTTTAGCTAAATGTAATCAATAAAGATAATAAAGCTATGTAATTACAGCACATCATCTAACATGCCCCAGATGATGGGGATGTTCACTTTTCTGTTGATTTGTCTAAATTATAGCTTCAACTCTTCCAATTTAACTTGCCTCCTCAAAAAGTCTAAGTGTACCCTACAATGTATTTATCTACCACAGATTGACATATTTAAAGAAATAACTCCTCCATAGTTAAAAACTGGAATTTGACACACACGAAAATGTGTAAGTATTGCATTTCTAACCTTAAATGGTATTAGAGACATGTTCTTACCACCAACCATCTACATAATCTCAATTAAAAATATTCATTAGAATACTTTTACCTTAACTGTTACAATTCACATCTCATGCTGAATATTAAGCATAGTTGAATCATTTCAGAGAGAATATGGAAATTCATATCAAGAGCTTTATACTCAGATTTTTAAATCCAGTAATCATGTCTGCCATTAAGAGGAACTATCTCAAAAGAATTGAAGTATGATTATTTTAAAGGCATTGTAAAACTGCTGGTAGTGGAGAAAAATATAATAAACTTATTGCTCTAAGTGTTACAGTATAATTTGGGGGTATGATATGGTAGTTGCAGTAAGAGCAGAAAATAAGAATTCTACATAGGTTACTGAAGAGAGGAAATCAAGATGAAAGTAATTCTGTTTCAGTTGTTTTGTTTCATGTTGATAATAAACTATATAGATGTTTATAGCACCCAACTATGTGAACTATTTAAACATACTAAGTATGTATTTATTTGCTGTGAAGTGAATATATTAATAATAACTAAAATGTACTTCAGTGACAATTTATTTTTAATTTCACATGCCGTAGCATAATATAAAATACTGAGCATTTAAGAGAAAGGTTTTCTTCTGGACATTTCCATTTTTTAAAACAGACTAATGCAAGATTAATTTCATTTTGGCAACCAGTTACTTATAACTCTTTGGAGGGAAAAGAGCATACTAGAATTAATATCTATTTTTTTACAGAAATATCTACTTTATACCAATCATATACCAAACAGTTTTTTTTTGTTCCAATTTTTCTTTTAATTTATTGTTAAATTGGCTAACATACATTATATACAGTGTGCTCTTGGTTTGGAGGTAGATTCCTGTGGTTCATCACTTACATACAACACCCAGTGCTCATCCCAACAAGTGCCCTCCTCAATGCCCATCACCCATTTTCGCCTCTCCCCCATGTCCCCATCAACCCTCAGTTTGTTCTCTGTATTTAAGAGTCTCTTATGGTTTGTCTCCCTCCCTCTCTGTCTGTGACTATTTTTCCCCTTCCCTTCCCCCATGGTCTTCAGTTAAGTTTCTCAAGTTCCACATATGATGAAAGCATATAATATCTGTCTTTCTCTGTCTGACTTATTTCACTTTGCATAATACCTACCAGTTCCATCCACATTGCTGCAAATGGCAAGATTTCATTCTTTCTCATGCCAAGTAGTATTCCATTGTGTATATAAACCACATCTTTTTTATCCATTCATCAGTTGATGGACATTTAACTCTTTCCATAATTTGGCTATTGTAGAAAGTGCTGCTATAAACATTGGGGTACATGTGCCCCTATAAATCAGCACTCCTGTACCTTTTGGTTAAATTCCTAGTAGTTCTGTTGCTGGGTTGTGGGGTAGTTCTATTTTTAATTTTTTGCCACAGTGTTTTCCAGAGTGGCTGCACCAGTTTGCCTTCCCACCAACAGTACAAGAGGATTCCCATTTCTCCACATCCTCACCAGCATCTGTTGTCTCCTGAGTTGTTAATTTTAGCTATTCTGACCGGTGTGAGGTGGCATCTCAATGTGGTTTTGATTTGTATTTCCCTGATGACGAGTGATGTTGAGCGTCTTTTCATGTATCTGTTGGCCATCTGGATGTCTTCTTTGTAAAAGTGTCTATGCAAGTCTTCTGCCCATTTCTTCACTGGATTATTAGTTTTTCAGGTGTTGAGTGTGGTTAAGTTCTTTATAGATTTTGGGTACTAACCCTTTATCCAATATGTCATTTGCAAATATATTTTCCCATCTGTCGGTTGCCTTTTAGTTTTGTTGGTTGTTTCCTTTGCAGTGCAGAAGCTTTTTATCTTGATGAGGTCCCAATAATTCATTTTTGCTTTTAATTCCCTTGCTTTTGGAGATGTGTCGAGCAAGAAATTGCTGCGACTGAGGTCAAAGAGGTTGTTGCCTGCTTTCTCCTCTAGTGTGTTGATGGTTTCCTGTCTCACATTTAGGTCTTTCATCCTTTTGAGTTTATTTTTGTGTGTGGTATAAGAAAGTGGTTTAATTTCATTCTTCTGCATGTTGCTGTCCAGTTCTCCCAGAACCATTTGCTAAAGAGACTGTCTTTTTTCCACTGGATACTCTTTCCTGCTTTGACAAATATTAGTTGGCCATACATTTGTGGGCCCAATTCTGGGTTCTCTATTCTATTCCGTTGATCTATGTGTCTGCTTTTTTGTTTGTTTGGTTTGTTTGTTTGTTTGTTTGTTTGTTTTTGCCAATACTATATTGTCTTGGTGATTACAGCTTTGTAATGCAGGTTTTGAAGTCTGGAATTGTTATGCCTCCAGGTTTGGTTTTCTTTTCAATATTTTGGCTATTCGGTTCCATACAAATTTTAGGATTGTTTGTTCTAGGTTTGAGAAGAATGCTGGTACAATTTTTAAAAATTTTTCTAATGTTTGTTTATTTTTGAGAGAGACAGAGAGAGCAGGGAAGGGGAGAGAGAGGGAGAGGGAGAGAGAGAGAGAGAGAGAGAGAGAGAGAGAGAGAGAATCCAAAGCAGGCTCTGGGTTCTGAGCTGTCAGCACAAAGCCCAACACAGGGCTCAAACCCACAGACTGTGAGATCATGACCTGAGCTGAAGTTGGATGCTTAACAGACTGAGCCATCCAGGGCCCATATGGTACAATTTTTATTGGGATTGTATTGAATGTGTAGATTGCTTTGGGTAGTATTGACATTTTAACAATATTTATTCTTTCAATACATGAGCATGGAATGTTTTTCCATTCCTTTGTGTCTTCTTCAATTTCCTTCATAAGTTTTCTATAGTTTTCAGCATACAGATCTTTTACATTTTGGTTAGGTTTATTCCTAGGTATTTTATGGCTCTTGGTGCAATGGTTCTTGGTGTAAATGGGACCAGTTTCTTGATATCTCTTTCTGTTGCTTCATTATTGGTGTATAGAAATGCAACTGATTTCTGCACATTGATTTTGTACCCTGCTACTTTGCTGAATTCATGTATCAGTTCTAGTAGCCTTTTGGTGGAGTCTTTCAGGTTTTCCATGTAGAGTATCATATCATTTGCAAAATGTGAAAGTTTAACTTCTTTGCCAATTTTGATGCCTTTTATTTCATTTTGTTGTCTGATTACTGATGCTAGGACTTCCAACATGATGTTAAACAACAGTGGTGAGAGTGGACATCCATGTTGTGTTCCTGGTCTCACGGGGAAAGTTCTGTTTTTCCCCATTGAGGATGATATTAACTGTGGGCTTTTTATATATAACTTTTATGATGTTTAGGTACGTTCCTTCTATCCTGACTTTCTTGAGGGTTTTTATTAAGAAAGGATGCTGAATTTTGTCAAATGCTTTTTCTGCATCTATTGGCAGGATCATATGGTTCTTATCCTTTCTTTTATTAATGTGATGTATCACATTGATTGATTTACGAA
This sequence comes from Acinonyx jubatus, assembly GCF_027475565.1. NCBI lineage: Eukaryota > Metazoa > Chordata > Mammalia > Carnivora > Felidae > Acinonyx > Acinonyx jubatus. The sequence continues at coordinate 60,461,015 of NC_069380.1, forward strand.
TATTGAAACAACCCTGCAGCCCAGGATTGAATCCCACTTGATCATGGTGAATAATTCTTTCTATACGCTGTTGAATTCGATTTGCTAGTATCTTGTTGAGAATTTTTGCATCCATATTCATCAGGAATATTGGCCTGAAATTCTCCTTTTTTACTGGGGTCCCTGCCTGGTTTGGAAGTCAAGGTAATGCTGGCTTCACAGAATGAGTCTGAAAGCTTTCTTTCCATTTCTATTTTTTTGAACAGCTTGAGAAGGGTAGGTATTAACTCTGCTTTAAATGTGTGGTAGAATTTCCCTGAGAAGTCATCTGGCCCAGGACTCTTATTTGTTGGGAGATTTTTGATAACATATTCAATTTCTTCACTAGTTATGGGTCAATATCAAATTTTTAAAACTCAATAGCAAAGACAAACTAACAAACAATAAACAAAAACCTAAATATCCTGATTAACTAAGATGGTCTAAGGGCTTGAATGTATATTTCTTCAAAATGTCTTTGAACTTTCTTCTAAAGACATACAAATAACCAACAGGTATATGTAAAAAGGCCCAATGTCACTAATCATCAGAGAAATGCAAATCAAAACCACAATCAGCTATCATTTCACATCTGTCAGGATAGCTATTATAAAAAAAAAGGGGGGGGGGTTGGTGAGGGTGTGGCAGAATTGGAACTCGTGCTATGGAAAATAGTATGGAGGTCCTTCAAAAAATTAGAAGTGTAACTACCATATGATCTAGAAATTCCACTGTAAAGTGCTTATTCAAAAAAATTGAAAGTAGGATGTTGAAGAGATATGAGCACTCCCAATGTTCATTGCAGCACTATTTACAATAGCCAAAATGTAGCAACTACTTAAGTGGTCATTGACAGATGAGTGGATAAAGAAAATATGGTATACACATACAATGTAATACAATTCATAATCAAAAAGAAAAAGAGGAAATTCTACAATATGCAACAACATGGATAAATCTTGAAGATGTTAAACTCAGTGAAATATGCCAGTCACAAAAAGGCAAATACTGCATAATTCCCCTTGTGTGAGGAATCTAAATAATCAAATTTATTGAATGAAAGAGTGGAATGGTGGTTTCCAGGGATTGGGAAAGGGGGAAATGGGGAGTTACTAATCAATGGGCATATAGCCTCAGTTAAATTTGATGAATAAGCTGTACAGATCTTCTATATGACATTGTACCCATGGTCAGCAATAATGTATTCTGCCTCAAAAATTGTTAAGAACTCATGTTAAGTGGTCTTACCACAATCCAATAAAATATTAAAAATAAAATAATTAAAAATCAAGTTTTAGATTGCATTACCTAAATAAGAACTAACTGTAAACATTCCTTGTCACTTACATGCTGACAAAAGGATGGGCTTTCTCTAAGAAAGCTTACATGAGTTTAAATGTTGTATTCCTTTTAACATCTTAGTCAATTAATTTATGGTGAGTCTTTGACCTATTCCAATATTGCAGGCTTTGTTTTAAAACACAAATATTTCCAAACCCATATATCATACCCATATATCATTTACTGAATTCCCTCAGGTTTTTAATGGCTAGAGAGAACCCAGACGTTTTTTTTTTCAATTTCTCTCCTCAGTCTTTATCAAAATATAATATGTTTTATATTTACTTCTGTAGGTGAAAAACTCAATATGAGCAGATTCTCCTTGACATATGAACCAGGGATCTAGAAAAAGAAAGCATAACAAAAGATTTATGTTTCTGATTATGGTACTAATCACTTATTCTTCCTTGAGAAGAAACTTTTTAGAGTGAAAGTGGGGAAAGAGATGTATTACTTTATAGAATGCTTGCATTTTTCTTTAAGCTTTCCTTGTTTTCTATTTTTTCTTTCTTTTTTTAACATTTCCTTCTATGTTATCTGGTATATACTTTTTTCAAATTTCGTGTGATAAAAATATGTTACGCACACACACACAGGTGCATGCAATATTCACACACTGAATTCATAACCTGAAATGTCTTTGTAGCCCTTTTGACCCAGATTCTTATTCGTCAAAAACACCTAGCCTTAATTATTTTATCTGTTTCTGTCGCTGCTATTTGCTTTTGGGAATTCAGGAACCATTCTTCTGGAAATTCAGGAACTACTTTTGTTTACTTTTTAATTTTTACCTCCACAATATTAAGGGTATCTCTTTAGTCACAGACAAATTGCACCAGACAGTTGTGAAAAAACTCAAGGTAGACTTTATCTCATATTTGGAGTCTAAAAAAATAAGTCTGGTCTGAATAAATAAAATAGAATTTAAGCATCTCTCTTCCCAGGTTCCCTACATGTTTTAACCTGTTTGGATTACACATAGACTCATCATTAGCAATTTACAGGGGACATATTTCCCTGTTCAAAACTAAGTCACTGTTACAAAAACACATTCTTTTCTTTAATTTTATTTAAAATATAATTTGCTAATGGTTCAAAGTTTGATTTTCTTTATTTTTAATATTTGTTTCAAATATTCCCAGACACTTTCTCTTCACTTTTTTTTTTATTTTGAGAGGGACAGAGACAGTGTGAGTGGGGGAGGGGCAGAGAGAGAGAGACAGGGAGAGAATCCCAAGCAGACTCTGGGATGGAAGCACAGAGCCCAACTCAGGGCTCAAACCCATGAAACCATGAGATCACGACCTGAGCCAAAACCAAGTCAGCAGCTTAGCCTACTGAGCCACCCAGGCACTCCTCTCTTCACTTTTAGATGCTCATTAAAAATTGAGTTTGGGCCATCTATGTTAATGCTTATTTTGCCGGAGCTTGTAATGTCTCCCATGTTTTTAACTATCTTTAAAATTTTGCTCTGTTTCCTGGTAAGAAGGAAATAGAGGTAAGAAACATGTGATTTATGAACATTGCTCTGCAGAGATTTCAAGAAGATCTTGTCCCATTATTCAAAAATGTTAGGATCTGTGAAAATTTAAAAAGAAGAGAAACTTACTCTATATTTGTTTTTGTGTATTTTCTAGTTCATGAATGTTGTTCTATGGAAGTATGAATTTCCGTAAGCAGTACAGTGAAGGTCAGATTAGAAGAAACATGACCAAGATTAAAACTATTTTATTATAGTTTATTTTAAAATTATGCATGGTTTTATTTTAATGAGAATATATATCAAGTGTGTCAATGTCAACTTGAGTACGCTTAAATTAACTCTCAATTGGTTTAAAAAGTTCAAATATTCTTTATCTTAATACTCTATATTCTACATAATCTGAATATTTCATGAAGGCTTGCAATTATTTTCAATACTTATTGCAAATATGGTTATTCTAAACAATGTTCAAAGGATGAAAAAAGACTTGCAAATGTACATGTTATTCATCCTGTAGTAATACCTAATTTATATACATCAGCACAAGTTACAGCACAAGTACAGTTAATAAAAACTAGCCCCCATTTGTTTTGATAACATGGAGAATATTTTTCTATCTTGGCTGTTCAGTTAGTTCAAGAGCTGAAATTTTGAAGGTTATAACCTCCTGATAAATGGTAAATGGTTATATTAAATTCTATATTTTGAAAAGAACTGGAAACCAGAAAGGCAAATGATGTTGTTTTTTTTTTTAACTATTTCTACCCTCTAATAATATATTCATCAAAAGTAAGTCTTTTATCACTGTTTAGAAAAAAAAATCATTTATCTTCTACCATACACTTTTATTACATTTATGAGTAGTAAAATTTCAGTTGTAAATTGTATGCATTGTCAGTCCAATACCTTTTTTCCCCTGGAAATGTAACTTTGAAACTGAAAAGTATAAATTGCCAAAAAATAGACATACTAATAAAGTACAAAATTTAAATTGCTTTCTTGAAAACTGTACAACTTCTATTAAGCTATTTTGATTTATGATTCAGAAATTTAGAAGCAATGGATAGTAGTATTTCATGCACAATAATGGAACTTATACTTCAACATGTCATTTTTTTACAATCTCTAAAATCTGGATGCATTTTTCTTTCAAAGATGCATATTAAGAGGATTCCAAAAAAGTTGGACAGTAATTAAATTATTTTATGTTATAGTCCTAGATATTATGAATAAATATGTATATAATAAGGCAAATACATTTATATTATATGCTTCACAGACAGAAGTATCATATACAGATTAAATTCTGACACTTCCAAGGGTTGAATGGGGAAAACAGGGGCAATGAAATATAATTAGTACCTTTGTAAGTAGATATAATGCCTAGCAATTCAAAAACAATTAGTAAAATTGAAGTTGTATATATCTTGTGTCCCAGAAATTCTGCTTGGGACATAAAGTAGAGAGTTATCCCACATATGCTCTTATAGAGACATGTTCAAGAATGTTCACGGTAGCATCATTTGTAATAGAAGCTTCTATACCCTGAATATTTGAGAAATAACAGCTTTCTTAGACATAACCAAAACTATAAGAATAATTGCTAACATACCTACTCTGTAAAAAAATAAAAGAAGTGCCTTCTGGCAGAAATACTGTATCACAGGTAGACATAAAAAATGAAATGAATAGAAACAAAAAGATGGTACATTGAAATTTATTATTTTTTTTCTGACTAGCAACAAAAATACTAGACAAAATGCAGCACTGTATTATGTGTTTATGTCACATTTAAAAGAGTTTTACAATAAGAGCACAAAGGATAGGAGGAAAGAATTGGGAATATAAAGTTGTAATATTATTACACTACCTGTGAAGTAGTGTAATATTATGTGAATGTAGACTGATTAATTTAAAATATTTATGGTAAACCCTAGGGCACCATGAAAAAATTAACAATAAGATGTATGTAAAATAAGTTAATAGAAGAAGCAAGGTAGAATCCGAAGAAAATGGTCAGTTATCAAAACAGAAGGCAGGAAAGAGGGGAAAAAGAGATAACATGTACATATAGAAAAGAGCTGGAAAGATAATATCAATACATTAAATGTGAATGGTCTAAGGATTCCTGTTATAGGACAGAAATTGTCATACTTGGTAACAGGAGACAATTATAGGTTAAGTTAGAATTTAGCTGCTGAATTATAAAATAAAAATGTATGCAACCTCAGTGCATATTATTATATAAATAAGACAAAGTAATACATACATTTAAGACTAATTTTTTTGCAAGCTTCAAATTAGATTGTAGACCAACTGAATGGTTTTGGTATTAACATATGTGTTTGCTCAATATTACTTTTCTTAGGTTGTGAAAAGTTAACGTGCAAAATAAAATGTAATATGCTTTACCAAGGTATTTAACCCTGTGTTTTAAAACTTCAAATATATATAAATACATATGTGTGTGTACAGACATGCCAATATATGTATATATACATACATATGTATATGTGTATACATATATGTATACATACACGTATGTATATATGTATGTATACATACACGTGTATATACATACATATGTATGTATACATATATGTGTATGTTTATATATATACATATATCGGCATGTCTGTATTCATACAGGAAGCATCAGGGTATTCGGCTAAACACAAAGAATCTAGAAAATAAGCATATAGTTAAATGTGCTGTCTGGGAAAAGTCACGTGAATTCAATAAAGCAATTTGTGGCTTAAATGTATTTTATGCAATTTTTATAAAACTTTGTATTTTACAAAATTCAAACCATTCTGTACCAAATTAGAATAGCAATTGTGTATAGGGAACAAAATTTAAATGTATAGGGGTAAAGTACTTAATTCCATGGAAGTAAAAATATGTAAAAAGTAGGGGAATTGCTCTAATACAGGGCCTGGAGCATGTACTGGTTCCTGGTTTAGATTCTCAAATAAAGGCTCCAATAGCCTGTCCTCAAAATGTGCAAGGCTTGGGGACCTGGGTGCCTCAGTTGGTTAAGCGTCTAACTCTTGATTTCGGCTCAGGTCATGATCTCACTGTTCATGCAATGGAGCCCTAGGTCAGGCTCTGCGCTGACAGCACAGAGTCCGCTTGAGATTCTCTCTCCCTCCCCCTCACTCTCTCCCTCCCCAAATTGTGCCTCTGTCTTTCAAAATAAATAAATAAACATTTTTTTAAAGGCAAGGCTCAATATAAGCAGTTGGCATATGTGTACATTTGTATTTCATTTATTATGAGTTCAAATTATTCTCTAAATTTCAGTCCTGGCAATCCCTTCAGAAGCATCCTATTCGGAAATATTCCCTTATGTTAATGGGCTTTCTGGGTTCACTGACAGAGCATTGTCTGGGAGCTTCCTTAGAACCAACTCATATTGTTTGGGAGCCCATTAAATCCTAAAACTATATAGGAACTATTTTCACATAAAAATGCTGACTGTTTTCTAAAGTTAGTACTTCAACACTATTTGTTGGAAAGTCTATTGAAAACTAGATAAGCTGTCCCTATGCCAAAACCCCACTGGTTGGTTCATATCATTTATATTGTTTCACTGTAGGAGAAAAGTTGGATTTACTAGTTGGCCATCAAATAGAAACAGTATTAAAACTAAAAATAGTTCTCTGATGAAAACTCATCAAATATTTATAAACTCTCTAAAGAAGAAAAGAACTTAAAACCTTATCTAACAGAAAAATAATTGAAGCAATGTACATAATAAAAATAGTACATTTTCTATTAGTGGATATTATACATTATGGTTTTGTAAGTTTCAAAGCTTTCCTTTCTATTCTTACCTTCCTTCATAAAGGATATGGTGTTAAAATTTTTTATTGGATCTTGATGGATATATTCTCCCTTTTCTAAACTTATACTAACTATAATTTTGTTACCAGCCATCCAGAAAAGGATTACAGATTGACCCAGGACAGAGAAAGGAAAACAAACTGTGTCTCTATGGACATGAACCACAGAACAAAATCTGTGGCCTTCTAAAATGTAAACAGAGAGGTAGAAAGTAGGAGGAACATAGCATGTCCTGAAGACAGTTTGCGTGTTTTAGAAACTTCAAAATTTTAAGGCTACTAACTTGTGAAGGATTTTCAAAAAGTTATAAGTAAGTCTTTTTTCCTTATTTTCTTTGTGATAACAAATACTATAATCCCTTGCTTGAACTCTTGCAGTTGATACCCAAATGCTTTTTATCATTCTTTTCTTGTTCTTCAAATTTTATTTTTTTTATAAAAAAAAATAAACAGAACCCACTTAAGACCAAAACCAAATGTCATTCCCTTGTACCCCTTTGTTTGACACACTGCTCCTGGCCCCCCAGCCCCACACACATGGGAATCTGTATCACAGGTAATAAGGAAGAGCTCCTATGGGTTCAAGTATCATTTACCTGAATGAATCTCTGGCATTATCGCCTAAATTCTTCTCCTTGCTCATTTTGGCCCAGCTTCTCTGGCCTTCCTACTATTCCAGACCACACTTCTGCACCGTGGCCTTTGACAGTACTCTCTCCTCTGCCAGGAATGCTTTTGGCTATATGCCTATGCCCTCTTATTTCTTTCAAGTCAGTGCTGAACTACTACTCTCCAGAGAGGTGTTTCCGGTTCTTTTCTAAAATAACATCACCCCTGTCACTCTCTAATCACTTAGACTGTTTTCGTTTTCTTCACAGCTTCTTTTATTATCTGATTTCATGTCTATGCATTTATCTAATACCTTATCAAATAGGATATAAACCTTATGAGTGCAGATATGTTATTCTCTTAGTTCACTGCAGAATCCGTCACAAATAGAAACGTAACTGCTCTAGTCATTGCTCTGTAATATTTTTTGGAATATATGGATGAATGAATTAAAAACTACTGAAAATAAAAGCATGCCCCCTGTGAAGTTTATTATCATTTTCATTGTGTGAAATGATGGTCCTCAAAAGCAATGATGGTCCTCAAAGGACATGCCAGTGATTAATACCCTCCCCTGATTTGTGAGCGATACCTATAATTTCCTTCTAGATAGAATATGGCAATAGACTATGGTAAAGGGGTTGGAGTATCACTTCCATTTTTCATGATATTGTTTGAAATTAAGGAAATCTGGTCTAGGAGGCTCTAGTCTTAGTCTGATGGCAAGAAAAGATACCAATGCTGAAAATGGGATCTCATAATCAGGGATACCTGGACTTTTAATGTGTGTTAACAAAATACCTTTTGTGTTCATGGGAAATACCTAATTCCTAAAAAATGTATGGCTGAAATTGGTAAGCCCATCTCAACTCAGATAGCTGGCATACCATGTTTTGTCCACGCGCGCGGGCGCGCACGTGTGTGTGTGTGTGTGTGTGTGTGTGTGTGTGTGTGTAATAATGAATAGCAAATGAATATAAATTACCAAAAATAAAAACAAAAGTATAATATTGATGATCAGCCTGAGAAACTATTGTGGCTTTGGCCAGAGCATGACCTTAGACACAGATAGTCTTCAACTGTGACCTATTATAACAGCAAAGTGATTAATAGAGCTAACAGTCTGATTTGCTAGACAGTTTTGTCTGTTGTACAAAAAGAAGAACTGGGTCTTTCAGAGGAACTGGCTTGTTACAGAGGATCTTCAGGGTTTCTTAGAAACATGAGAATTGCAGGAAGAAATATTTAACTTCCTACTGATAATAGCAGGATACATTTACTTATTGGAAAATTTTGAAAGACTAAATCAAAAACAATATATAAAAATATATTTGAAGGTAATATGGTATAATATCAAATGCGCTATCAACCAGTTTGATAAAATTAAGTGTATTTTGAAGGTTTATTATTTTATTTTTCATAACAAATAAAATAATGTTAGTGGCTTAAAACAGCATTCATTTGTTAGCTCATGATTTATAGATCAGATGTTGGGAATGGTGTTTTTGGATTCTCTGCTCAGGCTAAAAACAGGTGGGGGCCTAGGTGCATGCTCAAGGGCCTTTTCCAAGCTCTTTCCTTTCTTTGGCAGAATTTATTTCCTTAGACTTGAGAACTGAATTTCTGTTTGCTTCCAGGCTATCGGATGAAGACTGCTTTCAGCATCTAGAAGCCACTCTTAGGCCCTAGTCCTGCAGCTTCCTCCAGCTCAGCAAGAAGGGACTTTCATAATGTTAAATCCTTCTCATTGTTTGAATCTCTCAGACATTCTTTGCTGCAACTGGCTAAAGAACACTTAGGCCTACCCAGCTCATCTCTCTGTCTTAGGGTCAAGTAGTAACTTGAGTTCTATCTACAAAATTTCTATTGCCGTATAAGGTTGCATAATCATACGAGTAGCACTTGCTGGGGGGGGAAGATCATGCAAGCCACCCTGGAATTCTGCCTACCACAGAAAGCCAACCACCTAAGAGGAAAAGCATAATGGTTTAATTCAGTTAGTCTATTTTCAGTGATTTCTGAATGCTGATCGGTAATATTATGCTTAATAGAAAAATAGTGTGTGGTTGAATATTTGACAACTAATTGATATCTGAATAAATGGCAATTTTCAAATTGCTATCAAATAGCATCATCACAAAATATTAAAATAATGTAAAAATAATTATCTCAATTTGCAGTCTATCTACTAATCTTAATATAGTTTACCTAGAATTCAAGTAATGAGAAGTTTGTAGTTGGTAGTTATGTTAATCCAGTGAACTATACATTAGAATGAACATCTATAGCATACTAGTCGACTCACATCCAGAAACAAATGTAGAATGACAAACCATAAAAAGCTTTACAGACTTGCAATAAAATTTTCTACTTAGCTGCATTCATATTTATGGAAGGCAGCATTTATAATTTAAGTAAAGGGAAATTGGGAAATAAGTCCATTTGTGTATTTCAAAGCAAAATGTATTATTAATTTTATTACATAAGTAGATTAATTTGCTTGGAGAACAAATTTTCTCTCTTTGGAATTACATTATTTTTTATTTACCCTTAGGGGAAAAACATTAAAAACAATTATACTTGTAAATATATATTAAAACAGGATCAGAACAGATTAAGTGTAGAAGTTAAGTAAGCTTCATATTTACTTAGTAAAGAAAAACTGTTGCATTAAATAGGAAATTTTCTTCTGACAAAATAAGTCATAAATATGTGGATACTGTATTTGTTTGAACTAGATTTTGGTTCTATTTTTAAATGCCTTTACTGAGAAATAATTTATTCACTGAACACACTCACATTAATGTTCCATTTGCTCTTTTAGGATTAATTTGGAGCTTACACATGTATTTTATGAATACTTTTGATTTTTTTCCCATTTTTCCTTATGTTCTCTTTAAAGAATGATAAATGTTCGCTTGTTCATTATAGAGTATACAACATAAAAGTTTCAACTGACATATTAGAAATACAGCAAATAATGAGTAAATATAATACAAAAATACAAATACATCTGGTTTTTAGTTATAATCCAGGTAGATGTAACTAATTAATAGCAGTATCTTTTCTCTTTTGCCTGACCAGTGCAAATATAAATTATAATGAAAGTATAATACTCATTTAGGTCCATTCATATCTATCTAAATTTATAAATAAATAATATTTACTTAAGATACTTAAAATTTTACCTCCATAGCCCAGTTAGTCAAAGTACATAATGATGTCTTTACCAAATCTAAAGCTTTCACTCTGTAAATGTTTTGGAAAATGTCCATAGATTGGTGCAAAGTTTCATAGCAGGACCATCTCATGCCTCATTTGCGTAGTAAGTGTAATACCTCATTACTCTTCCAAAGTAATATCGAAAGGAATAACTATGCAACTTAAATATCTATACATATGTATGACTCTGACAACATTCCCAGGAGAAATCAAGACTTTGATTTTTAGTATTTAGAAAACCTGTCGTCTCTGAGCAAAGAGCTCAGTTGCTCTTTGTGAAGCCCCACCACTACTTCCTTCTGAGTAAGCAGTTATTTCATGTTAAATACCCTCTTTATAAAAATTTCCTAGTACTCTGTATTTCTGTGTATGGCCTCTTCTTCCCAGGCCAAAAAGCTATGCTTGAAGACAAAATGAAGGATTAGTGAGAGGACTGACTTTAGCAAAATGGTAGGGTAGGCAGCTCCAAACTTGGTCCCCCACAGACAAAATGGGAAAAACAAAACAAAACTCTCAAAGCAACATTGTTAGAACTTTGGAAAACAGTAAAAGATATAAAATAACTAACATGCCAAATCATGAAAGAGGGAACTTGGAAATAGTAGGAAAGCTTTATGTCTTTTTTAATGGACCTTGACTTATTCCCTACCTGTTGCAGTGTCCATCTTGAAACAGCAGCAGCCTGTGTTCCCAGTGTGGGATCATGGTTTCTGGTTTTGGAAAGGCCAGATCACACTTACTTGCAATCTGTTCTAATTGCTCTGAGGTCTTCCTGATGAACTGGCACGAGGTGTTCCTTCCTCTCTGTATGCCTAACTCAGAATTAGGCTGGAAAAGTAGCAGGCATTGCTCAGAAATGCCACAGGTGACCTAACAACCAACGTGTGCCTGAAAGATAAGATTATAGTCAAGGCATAAACAGCCAAGAGCCAAGAGAGGACAGCTGTTTGTATTCTTTTTGGAAAATTGGGACATTCAGAAGTGCCCATATACATAAACACAGAGGAATTTATCTTTTTAAATGTTTATTTATTTATTTTAAGAGGGAGAGGGAGAAAGAGAGAGTGAACATAAGTGGGGGAAGGGCAAAGAGAGGGAGAGAGCCTGATGTGGGGCTCGAACCTGCCAACTGTGAGATCATGACCTGTGTTGAAATCAAGTGTCAGATGCTTTACCGACTGAGTCACCCAGGCACCTCTACACAGAGGAATTTAGAAAGACATATGCATGAACCGGGCAAGACACGTGCTCAGAAAAGACCCTGCAAGACCTTTAACTGACATCTTAGCTTGTTTCCTATGTTCTTTGCAAGCCTACATAAGTGTTAGAGTACCTCAGCACTGAGTCAATACGGAAAAACAAGGGAGAGATATTTGTTTGTCTGTTTTATTATTGTATTTTTAAAAAATTCCTTGCATCCAAGGAAGTCTCTGTCAAAACATGGGCTAAAGGAACAGAGACATCAGTGACCACAGAAAAGAAAGAATGCAGTCTTTACAAAAATAGTTTGAAAAAGTTATTAAATCCTCAGTATACATAGGGGAAGGGAAAATATTATTTTCAGATTTACCATATTATAATACTAAAATGTGCCTTTTCCAACAACAACATCAAAAATATCACAGGCATAACAAGAAACAGAAAAATTGGCTCATTCAAAGGAGAAAAAAATAGATTAATAGAACCATCCCTGAGAAGAAGCCCGGATGTCTGACTGTAAAACAACGGTCTTAAATATGCTCCAAGAACTAAAGATAAACTATTGAAAAGGGGCCAAATGATAGAGGAACAAAATTAACATATTGATAAAGAGACAGAAATTATAAAAAGGAACCAAAAAGAAATTCTGTTCCTAAGATTACAATATCTGAATTGAAAATTTCACTAGAGGAGTACAACATAAGATTTGAATAGACAGAAGATCAGCAATCTTGATGATACGATAATTGAAATGATCATGTCTGAAGAGAAGAAAACAAAAAATAATGAAGAAAAGTGAAATAAAAGACTAAGGGACCTGTGAAACACCAATTAAATAGATAACAGAGAAAAACACAGAGACTGGAACAGAGAAATTTGAATAAATAATAGCCAAAAGCTTTCCAAATTTGATAAATGACATGAAGCCAAGAAACTTAAAAAAAAGTTTATACAAGATAAATTTAAAGAGACTCACACCAAGACACATTATAATGAAACTGTGGAAAGTCGAAATAGAGAATTTTGAAATCTGCAAGAGGAAAGAGACTTAGCACTTACAAGGGATCCACAAAAGGTTAACAGTACGTTCCTCATCTGAAACTATGGAACCCAGAAAACAGTAGGATAGCAAATATAAAAGGATGGAAGAAAAAGAAAACCTTTCAACCAAGAATTCTGTATCTGGCAAATTGTCCTTCAAAAAGGAGAGAAAATTTAAGATAGTCAGAGATAAACAAAAGCTGAGGGCATTTGTTATCATTAAACCTACCCAAAAGAAATGCAAGATGGAATTCTTTGGGCTGAAATGAAAGGGCATTAAACAGTTAATCAAAGTCCTATGAAGAAATGAGGATATCCTACAATGTAACTACATAGTCAAATATAAAAGCCAACATTATTGTATTTTTGTTTTATAACTCTATGTTTTATTTCTACCTGATTTAGATAGATGCATGAAAAGAATTATAAATCTGTGTCTTAGGGCACAAAATGTATGGATGTAATTGTGAAAACAGTAGCATAAAGGAGGGCAGATTTCTACATTAGAGCTTTTGAAGTCAAGTTGCTGTTGAAGTGAAGTTCATAGCAATTTAAATTATAGCCTTTTAAATTTAGGATGTTAAATATAATCTATATAGTAAACACAAAGAAAATATCTAATATACACAAAAAGAAATGAGAAAGAAATCAAAATAACTCAATACAAAACCAACTAAACATAATTAAGTCACTAATGGAGCATGTGAGGGACAACAAAGATCTCCCATACCAAACACATATAGCAAAATAGCAGAAGTAAGTTTTTCCTCATAAAGTATTATTTTATATGTAAATGAATGCAACTCTCCAATCAAAAGTCAGATATTGCAGAATGCATTAAAAAAACCTATGATCCAATGGTATATTTTCTAGAAGAGATTTACCTTGGATACAAAGACACAACTGGGTTGAAAGTGAAAATATTAAAAATTATTTTCCATGTAAACAGTCACCAAAACTGAGATGGATTGGTGTACTAATAACAGATAAAATAGCCTTTAAGTAAAAAAACTATCATAAGAGATCAATAAGGATAATAGATTTTGATAGAAGTATGAACTCATCAGAAAGATACAGCAATTGTAAACATATATGCATTGAAAAACACAGTCCCAAAACAAATAAACATTGCAAAATGTAAGTATTGACAGAATTGAAAGGAAAAATAGTTCTACACTAATACTTGGAGACAATCTGTACCCGAATTTCAATGAAGGCAAGAAAATTTACATAGGAGATTAGCTGTTATTTTTAATCACTTATTATTTATAAAATGTATTATCAGTAGTGTAGGCTTAAGTGATGCTAATGATAGATGACATATTATCTAAAATTTCTACAGTTTCTAAGTTTCTGCTGATCTGTACCCACTTTTTTTTTTTTTTTGCCTTTCATGATTCTTTCTTTGATTCTTTTCAGTATGTCTGTTGTTATCACTTGCAAAACTTTGTCAATCATTGTGACTCAAAATCTACATGTTAATATGAAAGAAATGGAAGAAATTGAGGCCACATAAATAATAAATAATATAAGCTTATTGTTTTGATTTTAATCATTGTCTTAAAAAATTAGAATTTTAGCTTCCAAATTTGCATTTTTTGATGTTTCATGCTGTTTACTTTCAAAGTATACCTTCAGTGATCATCTGTGCTTACTATTTATGGAATTTTGTTTCAAATATTTCACACATTTCTATTCTAATATTAATATAATATTCTAATATTTAAATTCTAGTATTTTAGAATTTATATTTATTTGTAATAAGACCTGACTATTTACAAAGGGAATTATTTTTTCTTTCACAAATATCACTGATAATGTGTTACATTCCATTAACTGTGCTACTTACTGAAGATAAAGAGAATAAATTTCAGGGCTTTCCCTTCAGATTATGAAAGTACACTATGGAAGATAGAGAAAAAAATTCATGCAATTACAGTTATTTTATAAGCAGATTAATACAGAGCCAACTCCTAAAGGAAAATTGGCAGGAATGGGAAAGAGAGAGAAAAGACAAAACTGGAAGAAGATATGGAGTCATGAAAGCCTTTTTTAAAATTTGATTATTTTCTTTAATGTTTAAGATAAATAGATGAGACCATATTTAGAAGTGATTAGATGAGGAAATTTAAAGATGGTGGGAAGAGGGGACTGAACAAGCTTTTGGTGAAGTGCTAATGTTTCTTTTTTAACAGAGGTATTAGTGTGATACAACAAAAAAGAAAGAGTTAAGGATGAAAATTTTCTCCTTTGTGTAAAAAAGAAAGAAAAGAAAAGCTATTATCATGTGTTCTTTGTTTTATGACCTTCTGCTTTCATTGTTTTCTGATTAATGCATGATTGAACTTTTGATTTTCATTGCCCTCTATTCTTATTTTCTTCAGATCAATTAAGCCGCTGATTTCCAGTATTCCCCATGAGTGTACACAACCTCAAAATGTTAAAAACTGAATTTAGGGTAGAACTTATATTTTTAGGAATGGTATGAGAAAGTGGTCTCATTTAGGAAAATGTGGAAGTAGTGATATTTGTGGGATGATATAAAAGTGACAAGAAATTCTACTAAAAAACTTCCACGTTATCTTTCTATCAAAACTTTCTACGACTGATTCAATCATTGATATGGGGCTCTTCTCCAAGCAAATCTTGCTCTATTAACTATTGTTTTGTATTTTTTCACAGCAAAGTTTTATTTCCAAACAGATTTATTCACCACCTAAATGTGTGCTGACTCATTTCACCTTCAGTTGTGGATGAGGAGGGAATGCAAACTAATTTAAATATCGTCCTAAGCAAATTATATTAGAATGATAATTCTGCTGTAGAACGCAATTTACATAATAAATTCTAAAATCAAATATAAATGATTTATGGATTACCTACTGTTTGTGATTATTTGTGCCACTTTTCTATTAAAGTGGCAGATAAGCCAGTCTTATTTAGCATTTTCCTAAGTAATCTTGAATGAGAAACACACTTTGAATTTGTGATGCATTCTGATTATAACAAGTGCCCCTGAATAGTGACATGTCCATAGGGCATAGACTACTAAAAGTGCTCACAAATTTTGGGTGGCCAAGAAAATAGGACTTTATTTTTTATTAAAAATTTTTTAATGTTTATTTATTTTTGAGAGAGGAAGAGAGACAGAGAGTGAGTAGGGGGAGGGGCAGAGAGAGAGAGAGAGACAGAATCTGAAGCAGGCTCCAGGCTCTGAGCTGTCAGCACCGAGCCCCATGTGATGTGGGGCTTGAACTCATGATCTGTGAGATCATGACCTGAGCCAAAGTCGGATGCTTAACCAACTGAACCACCCAGGTGACCCCCAACTTTTATTTAAATGTTTTTTTAATGTTTAATTATTTTTGAGAGAGGGAGATAGAAAATTGTAGAAGATAAGTTATAAAATTTTAGTTTTAATACCATTCCATAGATTTCCTAGTCTGAGCCCAATTAAGGCAGAAGTAAATTAATGTCCAAATATACTAAATCCCTATTCCTAATTTTGGTAGACTTTAGAGCTTCTTGTTATGCTCAGCTGTCTATGCCATCTTCCTATCCTAATTCTCAGCAATTCTATACTAGATAGAAGCATTTTTTAAACTCATACTAAAAGAAAAGCTGAGATACTATAGTTCTAGTTTTTATACCCAAACGGTTTGTTATTTTTAAATGTCAGTATTTTTAAAATATTGGTTTGTATTTGTGTATATTGGATTTTTTGTAAGACATTGTGCAAAACAATCCACAAAATAATTCTTTCTGACAAAAGAACCTTAAGCATTATAATCAAAAATAATAAAGTTACAACTAGAGACCTAAGAATGTATATATACAAATAAGTATGTAATCTGAAAGTCTAATGGCATCAGTAAGAATTTATAAAGCTTGCTGCACAAATATTAAAGGAACATAAATGTGAAAAATTATAAATCCCTTATTCAATAACTGCTAACATAATCTTCAGAGTAGAAAAGCAGTATTTATGGAAAGAGACAGGCATAATTCTACCATGCTCTCAATCTTCTGGTATCTCAAATCACAAAATAAAAATAGAACAAATAGCCCTTTTAACATTAAAAGGTTTCATATATAAACTTTTAGTAGATAAACAAAACATCCCTTCAGGATATGATCATCATTTCTATGATAACTCTTATAATGTACACTATAGCCAAACTTAGCTGTAATGAATTCCTTAGCAAATTATTTTATATAACTTTAAGAGCTTCATCATAAGTAAAGGCAATCTGAAGGATACTTGATTAAGTCTCACTAGAATTTGCAATGGAAAGCGTGTCAATATTTTTGCTAATTAAATTTTTACTAAATCCCCATATTTGCAATGCAACATTTTATTCCTTGAGGAATTCATTCATTCATTTAGGAATACCAATAACACGAAAGTATTTTTTAAAAGATACAGACGATAAGCTCTATTTATAGAAAACGGTTTGATTTAGAAAGTAATCCTGATAACTCTTTCACTTTTTCACATTTCCTATATCACTATAGTTAGCCAAATTAAACTAAAAAACACACAGAAGAAAGGGCAACGATAAATAAATCACATTTTCCGTTCTTCAGTTTCTTTATCTTATGCAGCGTTTGATTCCTATGAAAAACAGAAACAGGAACTGCAACAGGCTAGCTAGGTTGGAGAACTCAGTGGTAAAATAGTGTAATTTCTAGACGCCAGGGAGAAAAAATGTTTTAAATTATTAACTATCCTTTATTTTTTTATTTTTTTCAAAATATGAAGTTTATTGTCAAATTGGTTTCCATACAACACCCAGTGCTCATCCCAAAAGGTGCCCTCCTCAATACCCATCACCCACCCTCCCCTCCCTCCCACCCCCCATCAATCCTCAGTTTGTTCTCAGTTTTTAAGAGTCTCTTATACTTTGGCTCTCTTCCACTCTAACCTCTTTTTTTTTTTTCCTTCCCCTCCCCCATGGGTTTCTGTTAAGTTTCTCAGGATCCACATAAGAGGAAAACATATGGTATCTGTCTTTCTCTGTATGGCTTATTTCACTTAGCATCACACTCTCCAGTTCCATCCACGTTGCTACAAAGGGCCATATTTCACTCTTTCTCATTGCCACGTGTATATAATTGTGTATAAACCACAATTTCTTTATCCATTCATCAGTTGATGGACATTTAGGCTCTTTCCATAATTTGGCTATGGTTGAGAGTGCCGCTATAAACATTGGGGTACAAGTGCCCCTATGCATCAGTACTCCTGTATCCCTTGGGTAAATTCCTAGCAGTGCTATTGCAGGGTCAAGGGTAGGTCTATTTTTAATTTTTTGAGGAACCTCCACACTGTTTTCCAGAGTGGCTGCACCAATTTGCATTCCCACCAACAGTGCAGGAGGGTTACCGTTTCTCCACATCCTCGCCAGCATCTATAGTCTCCTGATTTGTTCATTTTGGCCACTCTGACTGGCATGAGGTGATATCTGAGTGTGGTTTTGATTTGTATTTCCCTGATGAGGAGCAATGTTGAGCATCTTTTGATGTGCCTGTTGACCATCTGGATGTCTTCTTGAGAGAAGTGTCTATTCATGTTTTCTGCCCATTTCTACAATGGATTATTTGTTTTTCGGGTGTGGAGTTTGGTGAGCTCTTTATAGATTTTGGATACTAGCCCTTTGTCCGATATGTCATTTGTAAATATCTTTTCCCATTCCGTTGGTTGCCTTTTAGTTTTGTTGGTTGTTTCCTTTGCTGCGCAGAAGCTTTTGATCTTCATAAGGTCCCAGTAGTTCATTTTTGCTTTTAATTCCCTTGCCTTTGGGGATGTATCAAGTAAGAAATTGCTACGGCTGAGGTAAGAGAAGTCTTTTCCTGCTTTCTCCTCTAGGGTTTTGATGGTTTCCTGTCTCACATTCAGGTCCTTTATCCATTTTGAGTTTATTTTTGTGAATGGTGTGAGAAAGTGGTCTAGTTTCAACCTTCTGCATGTTGCTGTCCAGTTCTCCCAGCACCATTTGTTAAAGAGACTGTCTTTTTTCCATTGGATGTTCTTTCCTGCTTTGTCAAAGATTAGTTGGCCATACGTTTGTGGGTCTAGTTCTGGGGTTTCTATTCTATTCCATTGGTCTATGTGTCTGTTTTTGTGCCAATACCATGCTGTCTTGATGATTACAGCTTTGTAGTAGAGGCAAAGTCTGGGATTGTGATGCCTCCAGCTTTGGTCTTCTTCTTCAAAATTACTTTGGCTATTCGGGGCCTTTTGTGGTTCCATATGAATTTTAGGATTGCTTGTTCTAGCTTCGAGAAGAATGCTGGTGCAATTTTGATTGGGATTGCATTGAATGTGTAGATAGCTTTGGGTAGTATTGACATTTTGACAACATTTATTCTTCCAATCCATGAGCATGGAATGTTTTTTCCATGTTTTTGTATCTTCTTCAATTTCCTTCATAAGCTTTCTATAGTTTTCAGCATACAGATCTTTTACATACTTGGTTAGATTTATCCCTAGGTATTTTATACTTCTTGGTGCAATTGTGAATGGATCAGTTTCTTTATTTGTCTTTCTGTTGCTTCATTATTAGTGTATAAGAATGCAACTGATTTCTGTATATTGATTTTGTATCCTACAACTTTGCTAAATTCATGTATTTGTTCTAGCAGACTTCTGGTGGAATCTATTGGATTTTCCATGTATAATATCATATCATCTGCAAAAAGTGAAAGATTAACTTCATCTCTGCAAATTTTGATGCCTTTGATTTCCTTTTGTTGTCTCATTGCTGATGCTAAAATTTACGACACTATGTTAAAAAACAGCAGTGAGAGTGGACACCCCTGTCGTGTTCCTGATCTGAGGGAGAAAGCTCTCAGTTTTTCCCCATTGAGGATGATGTTAGCTGTGGGCTTTTCATAAATGACTTTTATGATGTTGAAGTATGTTCCTTCTATCCTGACTTTCTCAAGGGTTTTTATTAAGAAAGGGTGCTGAATTTTGTCAAAGGCCTTTTCTGCATCGATTGACAGGATCATATGGTTCTTATCATTTCTTTTATTAATATGATGTATCACATTGATTGATTTGCGAATGTTGAACCAGCCCTGCATCCCAGGAATGAATCCCACTTG
Source organism: Acinonyx jubatus (assembly GCF_027475565.1). Classification (NCBI taxonomy): domain Eukaryota; kingdom Metazoa; phylum Chordata; class Mammalia; order Carnivora; family Felidae; genus Acinonyx; species Acinonyx jubatus. Next base: position 60,480,884 of record NC_069380.1, read on the forward strand.
ATCATGGTGAATAATTCTTTTTATATGCTGTGGAATTCGATTTGCTAGTATCTTATTGAGAATTTTTGCATCCATATTCATCAGGGATATTGGCCTGTAGTTCTCTTTTTTTACTGGGTCTCTGTCTGGTTTAGGAATCAAAGTAATACTGGCTTCGTAGAATGAGTCTGGAAGTTTTCCTTCCCTTTCTATTTCTTGGAATATCTTGAGAAGGATAGGTATTATCTCTGCTTTAAACGTCTGGTAGAACTCCCCTGGGAAGCCATCTGCTCCTGGACTCTTATTTGTTGGGAGATTTTTGATGACTGATTCAATTTCTTCGCTGGTTATGGGTCTGTTCAAGCTTTCTATTTCCTCCTGATTGAGTTTTGGAAGACTGTGGGTGTTTAGGAATTTGTCCATTTCTTCCAGGTTGTCCAGTTTGTTGACATATAATTTTTCATAGTATTCCCTGATAATTGCTTGTATCTCTAAGGGATTGGTTGTAATAATTCCATTTTAATTCATGATTTTATCTATTTGGGTCATCTCCCTTTTCTTCTTGAGAAGCCTGGCTAGAGGTTTGTCAATTTTGTTTATTTTTTCAAAAAACCAACTCTTGGTTCATTGATCTGCTCTACGGTGTTTTTAGATTCTATATTGTTTATTTCTGCTCTGATCTTTATTATTTCTCTTCTTCTGCTGGGTTTAGGGTGTCTTTGCTGTTCTGCTTCTATTTCCTTTAGGTGTGCTGTTAGATTTTGTATTTGGGATTTTTCTTGTTTCTTGAGATAGGCCTAGATTGCAATGTATTTTCCTCTCAGGACTGCCTTCGCTGCATCCCAAAGCGTTTGGATTGTTGTATTTTCATTTTCATTTTCATTTGTTTCCATATATTTTTTAATTTCTTCTCTAATTGCCTGGTTGACCCATTCATTCTTTAGCAGGGTGTTCTTTAACCTCCATGCTTTTGGAGGTTTTCCAGACTTTTTCCTGTGGTTGATTTCAGGCTTCATAGCATTGTGGTCTGAAAGTATGCATGGTATGGTTTCAATTATTGTATACCTATGAAGGGCTGTTTTGTGACCCAGTATGTGATCTATCTTGGAGAATGTTCCATGTGCACTCGAGAAGAAAGTATATTCTGTTGCTTTGGGATGCAGAATTCTAAATATATCTGTCAAGTCCATCTGATCCAATGTCTCATTCAGGGCCCTTGTTTCTTTATTGACCGTGTGTCTAGATGATCTATCCATTTCTGTAAGTGGGGTGTTAAAGTCCCCTGCAATAACCACATTCTTAGCAATAAGGTTGCTTATGCTTGTGAGTAATTGTTTTATATATTTGGGGCTCCTGTATTTGGCACATAGACATTTATAGTTGTTAGCTCTTCCTGATGGATAGACCCTGTAATTATTATATAATGCCCTTCTTCATCTCTTGTTACAGCCTTTAATTGAAAGGCTAGTTTGTCTGATATAAGTATGGCTACTCCAGCTTTCTTTTGACTTCCACTAGCATGATAAATAATTCTCCATCCCCTCACTTTCAATCTGAAAGTGTCCTCAGGTCTAAAATGAGTCTCTTGTAGACAGCAAATAGATGGGTCTTGTTTTTTTATCCATTCTGATACCCTATGTGTTTTGGTTGGCGCATTTAGTCCATTTACATTCAGTGTTATTATAGAAAGATATGGGTTTAGCATCATTGTGATGTCCGTAGGTTTCATGCTTGTAGCAATGTCTCTGGTACTTTGTCTCACAGGATCCCCTTTAGGATCTCTTGTAGGGCTGGTTTAGTGGTGACAAATTCCTTCAGTTTTTGTTTGGGAAGACCTTTATCTCTCCTTCTATTCTAAATGACAGACTTGCTGGATAAAGGATTCTCGGCTGCATCTTTTTTCTGTTCATCACATTGAAGATCTCCTGCCATTCCTTTCTGGCCTGCCACGTTTCAGTAGAGAGATCGGTCACGAGTCTTATAGGTCTCCCTTTATATGTTAGAGCACGTTTATCTCTAGCTGCTTTCAGAATTTTCTCTTTGTCCTTGTATTTTGCCAGTTTCACTATGATATGTCACGCAGAAGATCGATTCAAGTTATGTCTGAAGGGAGTTCTCTGTGCCTCTTGGATTTCAATGCCTTTTTCCTTCCCCAGTTCAGGGAGGTTCTCAGCTATTATTTCTTCAAGTACACCTTCAGCACCTTTCCCTCTCTCTTCCTCCTCTGGGATACCAATTATGCGTATATTATTTCTCTTTCGTGCATCACTTAGTTCTCTAATTTTCCCCTCATACTCCTGGATTTTTTTATCTCTCTTTTTCTCAGCTTCTTTTTCCATAATTTTATCTTCTAGTTCACCTATTCTCTCCTCTGCCTCTTCAATCCGAGCCTTAGTTGTCTCCATTTTATTTTGCAATTCATTGATAGCATGTTTTAGCTCCTCCTGGCTGTTCCTTAGTCCCTTGATCTCTGTAGCAAGAGATTGTCTGCTGTCCTTTATACTGTTTTCAAGCCCAGCGATTAATTTTATGACTATTATTCTAAATTAACTTTCTTTTATATTGTTTAAATCATTTTTGATCAGTTCGTTAGCTGTTGTTATTTCCTGGACGTTTTTTTGAGGGGAATTCTTCCGTTTCGTCATTTTGGATAGTCCCTGGAGTGGTGCGGGACCATGGGGCACTTCCCCTGTGCTGTCTTGAATAACTTGTGTTGATGGGCGGGGCCACAGTTAGACCTGATGTCTGCCCCCAGCCCACCGCTGGGGCCACAGTCAGACTGGTGTGTGCCTTCTCTTCCCCTCTCCTAGGGGCAGGATTCACTGTGGGGTGGCGTGGCCCGTCTGGGCTACTTGCACACTGCCAGGCTTGTGGTGCTGGGGATTTGGCCTATTAGCTGGGGTGGATCGGCAAGGTGCACAGGGGCGAGAGGGGCAGGCTCAGCTTGCTCTTCCTTCGGAGATCCGCTTCAGGAGGAGCCCTGCGGCACCAGGAGGGAGTCAGACCCACCACTGGAGGGATGGATCCACAGAAGCACAGTGTTGGGTGTTTGCACGGTGCAAGCAAGTTCCCTGGCAGCATCTGGTTCCCTTTGGGATTTTGGCTGGGGGATGGGGGAGGGAGATTGCGCTGGCGAGCGCCGTTGTTCCCCGTCAAGCTGAGCTCTGTTGTCTGGGGCTCAACAACTCTCCCTCCCCTTTTCCTCTAGCCCACCCATTCTCAGAGCAGAGCTGTTAGCTTATAACCTTCCAGATGTCAAGTCCTGCTTGCTGTGGGACACACTCTGTCCGGCCCCTCCGCTTTTGCAAGCCAGACTCAGGGGCTCTGTTTGGCCGGCGGGCCACCCCTCTGACCTGGCTCCCTCCCGCCAGTCTGTGTATTGTGCACAGCCTCTCCGCCCTTCCTACCCTCTTCCGTGGGCCTCTCGTCTGTGCTTGGCTCTGGAGACTCCGTTCTGCTAATCTTCTGGCGGTTTTCTGGGTTATTTAGGCAGGTGTAGGTGGAATCTAAGTGATCAGCAGGACACGCGGTGAGCCCAGTGTCCTCCTACGCCACCATCTTCCCAGGATCTCTACTAATTTTAAATTATTATGGAATCCCTTCGAAGTTTAAAGTAATATCTCTGTTAGTTTGTTATTCATTTGGCAATCTGAGGTGAATGTTCAGTAATTTTGGTTCCACTGTGTATCAATTTATTCAATGATATCTATAGTGAATTTTTGACAGTGTTAAATGAAAGGGTCTCGCGCTGCTGAGTAGGTACCTAAACAACCATTAGCTTGTCATCAGTTGTGCACTGATTTAAATTATAATTGTATGAAATTATAAATTGTTACATTATAATTAAGTTATAACTATACGCGTTAAACAAGTGTCTACCTCTCTCTTATGTACTACAGCACTAAGATCACTCTCCCTAATACTATACTGTGAAGGGGATTCTTTCTGATCACAGTTATGCTTTAGTCTCTGCAGTCTCCATAGGGCATTTGACTTGAGACAGTGCAGTGCTCGGCCCCTCTCGCACTCTGTGGTACAGTTCATCGCCATCTCATATCCAAACCTTAATAATTCCACAAGGCCTAGTTACAAGAACTAAATTGCTGAGGGAATCCAGAAATAATGAACCACCTGGATCTAAAGGTTTGGTTTTAATAAAAACTCTAAGGTCTAAAACCAGGTAAGTTCAGAATTGCAGTGCCTTCTGAGGAAATAAAGTTGGAAATGCTAACTAGCCTTTACGAAGAATGTGCAGCTCTTAAATTTAGTCAGTCAAGAAAGATGTCATTGATTGATTGTATTTTTGGCCCCAGTTCTTCTCTGTCTTTAACCAGATCCCCCATGTGACTTTGCAGGCCATCTCCCTGAGGAGAGACAGTCTCTTTTGCTATCTTTTGAATCTGAGGATTCTGAATTCACACATTTGACGTGTTTGGGCCAATATTATAAAAGCCTATTTCACAGAAGTAGAGTCCTTTGCTTCTTTTGAAGCTACGTTGCTTAGAGAACATGCCGGGGCCCACTGCTGGAGGATGATAAATGCAACGAGAAATCATTGTGTCACCCAGTCTGACAGCAAACTGCCTGCCTGACAGATGTGAGTGACTGAACCCAGAATAGGGAGAACTGCACATCGAAACACAGGCCAAATTCGTTGTTTTAATCCACTGATATTTGAAGGTGGTTTGTTATACAGTGTACTTGCAGTAATAGAGTTCTGATGCAGAAATCAGTACAATTGGAGTGCTGACATATTAAATATAAAATATAATGAAATATATTATGTTGGTTGCCAGAGTATTCCAAATGACCACGATACTCTATGCATCCAGGAAAACTAACAACCTGTTGTGATATTGGAACATAATAAGAGATTTATATTTATTCTTCACTCCTTGTTTCTGGCACAAGATTCTCTAAAACCCTTGGAATTTCCTAAGTGATAGGTGTGAGAGGTACATCTTTTCTTATTCATAACAAGCTTCTTTAATCATACCTGAGTTTACGCTAATGAGGTGACACTCAGTTAGCTTCTAGATAGCTCCAGGGATGGGGCCTGGCTACCAGAGGAACCAATCATGTGATTAAAGGAAATTGCAACCCCACATCCTAACCTAAGGAGAGGAGAGAGAGGCTAGAGATGGAGTTAATCAACAGGGGTCAGTGATTTAATCAATCATGCCCTGAAAAGTAATGGAGCTTCCATAAAAACTGTGAATGATGGGGTTTGAAGAGTTTCTGGTTGATGAGTGTGTCGAGGTGCTGAGAGTAGGGTGTGCCAACTGAGAGCAAGGAAAACCCCGCACTCCCACCTTCCCTGTACATCTCTTCTGTTTGGCTGTTCTTGAGTTGTATCCTTTATAATAGGTCAATAAATGTAAATAAAGTGCTGTCCTGAGTTCTGTGAGAAGTTCTAGCAAATTATCAAGCCTGAGGAGGGGGTAATGGGAAACCCTTGACTGAAATAGTCAATTGGTCAGAAGCCTGGGTCGCTCTGACTTGAAATTTCTTGCTGAATAGGGGCAGTCTTTTCAGACTGAGCCCTTAACCTGTGGGGTCTGCACTAATTCGAGGTAGTGTCAAAAAATTGAATCAACTCGTAGGACATCCAGTTGGTACCTGGAGAGTTGCATAATTGGTTGGTGTGGGGGGGAAAAAAAAGAACATACATTTGGTGTCAGAAGTTCGGTGTTAAAAACACACAGATAGTAGTACCTGTACTATGTAATGGGGGACTATTTTATAAAATTATATTCTTCTGTAAGTTAACAAAGTTTTATATGATAAATTTTTAATGTAAAAAAAATGTCTCCGAGCTAACTACTGGAAGAGGCAACTGATTCCTTTTAACTGAATATTATGAGAAAGAGGGGTACTCATAAGAAAAACAGAAAAAGTGGTATGAAGTTTGCAAGTGACGGCTAGACTTCCTAAGTTAGAATAATAACATTGCTTCTTACCCTGGGCGAGTATAATACTCTCAAAGAAGATATGGCCTCAGAGTACAGATCTCACAACCATTGAGGTGTGAATCTCTGTAATGACCTTTTACTAAATTAAGGCAGTGCCTCCTAGACACATTCAGCTTTCCCCAAAGAACCTCTAGGAAGCTTTAGTTCATAGCACACAGAAGCCTAGTCTCAAAATAGCAAAAAACAAACCCAGAGAGGGAGGCTTAGCAAGAAAGTAATTATGAGTATGGCTTTTGCTGTATGGGTTGGATTATAATAAGTGAATAATAAAATTTAAGGTTTTTCAGGAACTAATAATGAAAAGGTTTCTACAGCCTGAGCTAAAATGGACTGAGTTTGCTTATTCTGGAGTAAAGCAAATCTCTGAACCTCCAAGATTTTACTAGGGAATAGGCTGAGAAAATTCTGTAGTATGCTTTAATACCTTTTATAGAGGGACCCAAGAAGTCTAGTGGAAAGAAAAAAAAATGACGTCCAAGGAAGTGAAGTTAAAAGAAATGAAAGAAAATGGATTAAAAAACCAGTCTTCTGGAACAGAATCAGGGTCTGTTAAAAGGATACTTACCATTCCTAGAGTAGGCATCGCAGACAACACTATCCCAGCAGGATGTGGAAGTTGATGTGGACAAGCTACTGCTCTATACCATCCATTCTTCATCTCTATTTCAAATGAAACAATCTGTGTGGTTATTCTGCCTGTCTCTTGTCATTGCATCTTTTAAGTTTCTGGGGGTGTCTTTTTTTTTTTTAATTTTTTTTAACGTTTATTTATTTTTGAGACAGAGAGAGACAGAGTATGAACAGGGGAGGGTCAGAGAGAGAGGGACACACAGAATCTGAAGCAGGCTCCAGGCTCTGAGCTGTCAGCACAGAGCCCGACGCGGGGCTCGAACCCACGAACCGTGAGATCATGACCTGAGCCGAAGTCGGACGCTCAACCGACTGAGCCACCCAGGCGCCCCAAGGGGGTGTCTTTTTTAGCTCCTCATCCCCAGATAAAGATGAGATTTATTTGGACTTGAATTTGGTCATGAGGGCCTATACTTTGAGCTTGACCTGATTAAATGGAGCTTTGATGGGCTTGGTAGGGAATGAGTTTTTTGCAGGTAAAAAGGATGTAAATAATTATGGCCAGAGGGAAAGCTGTGGAAGATTAATTTCATTAGTGGTGGCAATCTTTGGTTTCTCCCTGCATTCATGCCCTTTGATATATTGTGATCATCTCACTAGAGTGATGGAGTCTGGTTCTTCCAGTAGTTGATTCTGGGTTTGGCCATTTGACTTACTTTGGCTAATGGGATATCCTCACATAGGATACATGCCAAGGCTTTCACTCTCATGGTTCAACCTCAGCTTCCACCATAAAAGTATGCTTTGAAGAGCCTGCATAGAAAATGAAAGACTCATGACCCAGTCATCTTTTTAGGCCCAACTAAAAGTTAGCTTATCAGCAAATATGTGACTGAGTCCAAACAAAAGAAATAAAGAACCATCCAGCTGAATCCATAATAATTCAGTGATCTATAGACTATGAGCTAAATAAGTACTTTTAAAGCTCAGTACTGTAGGTCTTCAGTATCTTGCAATAGAGGCTAATATATAAGGCCTATGTCAGGATATGACATTTTGAGTAAGATACCTGAACAGCTATAAAGGAGACATTTTGGTCAAGAAAAACAATTTCCTAAGAAAAGAATGTGATCATTCTGAGGAGAAGAAAGAAAGTCAATATATCTGGAGCAGAATGATTAAAGACAACCAATAAATAATAGATTGGCAGGTTAGGCAGGAGCCATAGCATGTGGGGTTTTGCAAACAGGGGTAAAGTGCTTCTATTTTCTTGTAAGTGTAATGGGACATTTTTAGAACATTTTGTGCAAAGTTTAATATGATTTAAGTTTAAAAAATTTGTTTTCACTGCTTTTCTCTAAAGTGCAGATATCATAGGAACAAGATTACAGGTAGGGAAACTAACTATGAAGCCAGAACCAAAATGACTATACACACTTTTCAGGTTATACAGTTTGTGGTCATGACTTCAGAAAAGTAGAAGGAGAAAGAAATATCTCAGAAGATAAATCCTAATAAAGTTTCCAGAAAATGTTAGCTCTTATATTTTATTTATAGCCTCCATCTAAGAAGGAATTGTTAGTTGGAAGAGTAAATATTTATAACATTGTTTTGATTTTCTGGATCTTAACCAGAGTCAGAGTCCTAAGTATCACAGATATAATTTCCTAAATCACTTCATTTATTTCTTTAATGCTGTTCATAAATATTTAATAGTATTTCTTGCTTATATATCTCATATCTCTCTAGTCTGTTTGTGCCCAAGACATATTGAATAGAGTTCAAAGTAGTTCTATTTTTATATTGAACATTGTATATTTTCCAGTTTTCTTATTGAGTACCTATAAATTGATTTGGATCCTCCTTCACACCATTAAATACAGTCAATACATTCTAAATTATTGATTACATATGACTTTTTAAAATTAGTTTAATGTTATTATTAAATTAGAATAAAATCATTCCATTGGTACTCAAATAATAAGGACTTTTTTTTTTTTTAAGGACATTTTCTTCATGATATCTTTTAAGGTAGTTACAGATCCTGGCAGCAGTATTTAACTGAAAGCTGTTTGTAGGAACTTAAAAGGTTGATGAAATATATGGACAGGTAAAAAAAAAAAAAAGTGCACTCTGTGTGTATTGGACTCTACTTTTAAAAATAGTTCATTCTTGGGGGTGCCTGGGTGGTTCAGTCAGTTTGAGCGTCCAACTTCAGGTCATGATCTCACAGTTCACGGGTTTGAGCCCTGCATTGGACTCTGTACTGACAACTCAGAGCCTGGAGCCTGCTTCAGATTCTGTCTTCTTTCTCTGCCCCTCCCTGCTCACTCTCTGTCTCTCTTTCTCTCTCTCTCAAGAATAAACATTTAATTAAAAAAAAGAAAAAAATAAAAATAGTTCATTCTTTCCTTCAGTGTGATGATCTTGTCAAAACATAAATCACATATAAATTTTTGCTTTTGAGAATTTATCATTGCATTTAGGAGAAAAAAATATCCAACCAGCCTTTTTTGACCATAAGATTTTGCTTCATCTTACTACTGCCTATGTCTTTAATATTTTTCCCCACTTTCTTCAACCATGAGCCAGGATGGCATTTGCATATGCTTTTCCCTCTAGTCTTACATTAATATCCTTAACCTCTTACATTTCTTGAATGTGTCATTCCTTCTGGTTCTTTTTAATTGTCACCACCTGATCGGTTAACCTATGTGTGAGTTCAGGTTCTCTGAGGGTCTTCCTGAAGGGAATCACCTGTGAAGGAATAAATGGGAAGGAGGCTAAGGAATTGAGAGACCACCCATACAGCAATGGAGGCTCACCCCTTAGGGAATAGGGAAAGGATGAAGGCACACACAACTGCAATAGATGTCCATTACCTGTTTTAGCTCCACCTTCTTACTTGCACATCATACTTGACATTTTAAGCTTCAGAGCCCCTCTAGTAAGCCTGGCTCTCTCCCATAATGCAGTGATATTCTCATCACACATACACAGTTTATGTATTCTTTATATATATCACATATATATTATGGAGTATATAATGATGTATATATGTATGTATATATACATTTATGTGTACAATGAATAGATGTTTAGTAAAATAATTCTAAATAACGAAATTGTATTTTAAAATAAACAGAAAGAATATATACAGAAAGATTAAATTCACTTTATAACAGTAATTCTTATATAAACATTTGAAGCTTAAACACTTACCATGATTCAATAGTTATTATATAGATAATAATGATTTGTTGTAGTAAAATTAATATTGATTATGGAAATGTAAAATAGAGATCTTGGATTTTTCCAATAGCCATTAAATCCAAATTTACATCTGAAATTTATTTCATATGTTTATTATTTTTCTGCCAGTTGAAGGTATGTGTTCTGTCCAAAAGAATGTCTATTACCATATACAATTGTTGTTTTGAAGATGAATAATTAGAAGAATGATCATTATTAAATTTACTTGGAGTCCATTACAGTTTGTAAACAGACTCCTCTAAATACTATAAAATTTACCGCTTGAATTGTAGGAAATATGTTTATGCAATTATCTTTATCATTTAATTGAATATCGTGGTTTCTCACAATATAATAGAAAATATGCATTAACATGATACATTTATAGGGATTTTATTCAATATGACAAGAAAGTTTGCATGGTTTAAGGATTGATTTTTTTAAGGTTACATTCTTAAGACATAATGCTATGGAATATTAAGTATCTTATAAATTACTGTATTCACACTCGTCTAGAACTGTCAAAGCCAATCTGTCTCTTTATATAAAAGACGAATAATAAAATTCAAGAGAGATTTGTTTGAAACTACTTTACACGTTGGAATATTATAAAAACCTTAAGATAATATTTAAAATACCTTCCTGTTTTACAATAGTAATTCTGAATTTAGACAGCTTCAAAAGTAACTAATTATTTATTTAAGTTAATTACTAGATATTGATTATAATAAAAAGGCTTAAATGACTAGAAGTACAATTTCATTCATGTCTTAATTTTCTTGTTTTCCTAGTTTTTTTTAAGAATTGCATTTTCTCACAAACCTATGAAAACCTGACACAATGTTTAGCAGTTTATTTGCTACACATGAGATGTTATAAAACATTACAAATTTTTAATCTGACATTAAAAAAAAATTAACCCACCACCAACTTCAATATAGCTTCTCAGAAATACACAGTAACTTTATGATTTGTAGGGTGATTAAAAACATAAAAGCTGCATTATAATGGTCAGGAGAAAATAGAAATATACTTGTAAGGTAGACCAGCACTATCCAAATATTAAGGTTTTAAACTATTATTAAAATAGTGATAAACTCAGTCTGTGATATAACAATAAGTTGCCTTCAAACACATGAAAGGAGTTACAAACCCTTTTTTTCACTGTGCATATTGCTTGGATAAACATGTAGCAAATTTACTAAATAGGAAATCTAAAGGAATTAGACCTTATCATTATCATTAGGCCTTACCAAAGTTAAATCTCTTGTTTTATTTGTATGATGTTGTAAGGATAGGGCCACTCATGACATTTTCAAATTACATGAGAAGTTTTGTATTCCTTTGGGTATATTTCACACCTTAATGAGGTTCTGTATTTTTGGCCACTTCTAATCACAGGTCAAGCATGTAACCTTTATATTAAAAGATCCTTGTGGGTGTCCTAAGTAATTCCTTTTCTTTAGATAGTTTCTCAGGCATTGATTCCTTGAAAAACCACCTCCATACCAGACTTTACCAGATTTTCGGGGTTTGCTGGGGAAAAAGGTAAGGCAGTTAGAAGGCTCACAGAGTAGTTCTGTGTAAGAGTTATTGGGCACTTGTGGTAGTCCTGGGAGAATAAAGATGGATGATATTTGACAAACGTGGAATATGATGTATGTTGACATTTATAGATGTGGATTATTTTCAGAATTTAAAATCAGGAAATAAAGTGATATTACATGGATTATAAATTTAAAAATTGATATCACAGTAGATATTTGTACAACAAAAATAGACTTGTCTTTCACCAGTCTTAACTCCCAAGTTAAGTTTTAGAAAATAAAGGGAGACTTACGTTCTTGACCACTTGTACGAAGACAAAAACAGAAAAGGAAGAAATGTTTGTCCCTTTAGAATTGTGCAAACCAGCGTGCTCCTCGGCAAATGTAAAGGACTGGTTTGGGTCTTAGTTTCAACACATCCTAACCATGTGACCTCATCATAGGCTTTGTCTCTTTTCTCTATAAACTGTCACATTAGTAATAACATCCAGTCTAACAAACTTCTAGTTTACTCTGAAGTTCATGTGAAATGAGATTAAATTTGTGCATCTTTTATTATTTATTTTGCTGTTGTTGTTGCTGTGGTGGTAATTGTGGTAGCACAGCTGAGGCATGGCTGTCACAGAGTTGGAAAGACAGAAGGATATTCTGTTGTTGACATTTTGTAAAGAAATGAATATAATTTTTTCTGCAGATTGTTTGCTTAATTATGTCCTGTGCTAGTGTATTCAAATTGAAATAAAAATTACTGAATATTAAGTACATATGTTGAATATATACTTAAGATAACTGAATATAACTATATTGAAAAAAACTAGAAATGTAACTTGGGAGGTGAAAGATCATTTTATCCTTTTCTAATTTGCTTCTTAACCTCAAATACTGATTTTAAGTCACCATTCCACATCCTTAATAAATGAGTATATTTACTTTAATTCTGTTGGTAGGTACTATTTTTGAAATATATAATCTGCTTTCTTTTCTTTTCTTTTCTTTTCTTTTCTTTTCTTTTCTTTTCTTTTCTTTTCTTTTCTTTTCTTTTCTTCTTAAATTGAATCCTTTCCATGTACTCTATGTACTTTTAATCTGGAAAAAAAATAACTTTGACATAGTGCTCAGAACAACAAGGGGTAGGGGCACCTGGGTGGCTCAGTCGGTTAGGCAAACAACTTTGGCTCAGGTCATGATCTTGCAGTTTGTGACTTCGAGCCTTGCATCAGGCTCAGTGCCAACAGCTCAGAGCCCGGAGCCTGCTTCAGATTCTGTGTCTCCCCATCTTTCTGCCCCTCATGCTTTGTCTCTCTCTATCTCTCAATAATGAGCTTTCTGCTCATGCTTTGTCTCTCTCTATCTCTCAATAATGAGCTTTCTGCTCATGCTTTGTCTCTCTCTATCTCTCAATAATAAATGAACGTTAAAAAAAAGCAAAATGAAAAAAACAACAAAAAATAATCAGAACTTAGTACTACTGCATATATACAAGTAAACCAGTTTGAACACATGCATTTATTTAACAATTTTTTTTAATTGAATGTATCCTACATATTAGATACTCTGTGAAGTGGTTGGGGTTCTTCAGTAAACCAAACAGATAAAATTTCCTGGCCTTGTGGTATTTTCATTCTACTGAGGAGAGAGGCAATATATAATAGTCAAGATAAACAAGATAAATAAATATAATATATTACAAAGGATTTGAACTAAATAAAAGAAGAAATAAAATATCTTGCAGTATAATGGGAATTGAGATGCTAAGATGAACAAATGTGTGCTTGTATTTAAAATAGGGCTTTCTCCACTGAAAGATTTATTTGAGAAAAGACATGACTGTAGTAAAGGAAATGGGCATCTGGTGAAAGAAAGGTTTGAAGGAGAAACAGCCAGCACAAAGTCTCTGTGGCGAGAGTGTGATTGCTGTGCTCAAGAAAAGTAAAACTGGAGCAAATAATATGGAAAGGTTGGGGTAGAAGAGGATGAGTAAGGGAGGTAACTTGCCTTTTTCTGGATGAAACAAAGAGCCATTGTAGAATTTTGAAATGAATTACAGTCTTTGACATTATGTATACTATATATCATATATAATACATATATAAATGTATATCTGAATGTACACGCATGCATACCCATACATATATATGTACACATGCATATATGTACATAATATGATTCAGTGTTCAGAATAGAACACAAGGAGACAAGATTAGAAGCAGGGAGACCACATAGAAGACTTTTTCAATAGTTCAGTTATGGGCTGATGGGGTGGGAGTGGAGGAGTTTAAAGTGCTTGAAATGGAACTGTCGGGAAGATAGAGAGTTGTGGATTTGCTTAATAGATTGGATATGAGGTGTTAGTAAAATAGAAACAGAGAATTGACCCCACAGTTTTTTATTTCAACATCTGAAGGGATGGAATGTCACCAACTGAAATAAGGAATTTATTAGTGGATGTAGGGGAAAAATAGAAATTTTAGTTTTGATATATGTTAAATATTCTAATGGAGATGTCAAGAAAATAATTGGAAGTAATATGCATACCACTACACAATACTACAGTATTCAGTAGTTGTTTATGTATTTACCTTTACAGTGAGTTTTATGCATTCATATTTTTTGTTGTTTAATATCCTCTTATTTCATCTTGAAGAACACTAGCATTTATATAGGAAGGTCTAGTGGTGATGAACTTATTTGTCTGGTGCATTTCTTCATTTTGAAGGACATTTTTTTCTGGGTATATTATTCTTCATTGACAGGTTGTTTTTTTATTCTTTCAGCATTTACTGTATCTTACCACTCACTATGGCCTGTAAGATTTCTACTGAGAAATCTACTGATAGTCCAATGGAGGCTTTCTTGTACATGATGAATCATTTTTCTCTTGCTGCTTTCAAAATGTTGTCTTTGTCTGATTTTTGGACAGCTTGACTACAATGTGCCTTGATATAAATTCCTTTGGGTCGTCTTATTTGAAATCCTTTGGACTTTGTGGATTTGGATGTCCATTTTTCTATCCATGTTTAGGAAGTTTTCAGCCACTCTCTTTTTTTTCTTTTTTTATGTTTATTTACATTTAAAAAATTTTTTTTAACATTTATTCATTTTTGAGAGAGACAGAGCATGAGTGAGGGAGGGGCAGAGAGAGGAGACACAGAATTGGAAGTGAGCTCCAAGCTCTGAGCTGTCAGCACAGAGCCTGATGCAGGGCTCAAACCCACAAACCATAAGATCATGACCTGAGCTGAAGTCTGAGGCTTAACCAACTGAGCCACCCAGGTGCCCCTATTTACTTTTGAGAGAGAGACAGAGAGACAGAGCATGAGTGGGGAGGGGCAGAGAGAGAGGGAAACACAGGATCTGAAGCAGGCTTCAGACTCTAAATTGTCAGCACAGAGCCCAATGCAGGGCTTGAATTTATGAACTGTGAGACCATGAGCTGAAGTCAGATGCTTAACCTACTGAATTACCCAGGTGCCCCTCACCCACTATTTCTTTAAATAATCTTCCTACTCCTTTCTCTCTGTGCCCTTCCCCTGGGATATATACATTTGGAAATGAGAGATCAATGCCAGCTAGAGATAAAAATTGAAAGTTAGAATAATATAAATTACAATAATTACGTCAGACAAGATCAGGAAAATATGTGTAGTTAGACAAGGAGGGAATGAGAGATTGAATCTTGGGCACTTCATCACAAGAGTTCAGGATGAAGAGGAGGGACCATCAAAAAAAACAGGTATTGTTGCAGAAGCAAATGCAAGTAAATGTGTCAAAGTATAATTCATCTATTGTTACTTCTTTTTTCCTCCTCCTGTCCTTTCTCTGTCTCTCTCTGTCTCTCATTTTTGTAATGTGTGTGGATCCTGTTTAAAAGTTAAATCTTTGCACTCAAGGTCAACAAGGTTTTTCTGTTATGTTTTCATATAGAAGTTAGATACTTTTAGCTCTTACATTTAGATCTAGTATTCATTTCTACCTAAGTGGTTAAAGCTGTGAGATAAGGGTCATGATGCATTTCTTTTGCAATGTGCCAGTACCATTAATTGGAAACATAATCTTCAAACTATTGAATTGTCATTGCTTATTCTAAATTATGAATCCATTGTCTTATTGTCCACAAATGAATATATATTTGATTATAATAGTTATGAATTCTATTCAATATTTATTATTTGGGATACTTATTTTTCATCACAACTTGTGTTATTTTGTGGCCTTAGTCATTTTTAAAATTTCTGTGAAACTCTTACTGGTCATTTAAATAATTTTATTTTCTATATTATCTCTGTTAATATAGAATATAATCTCTTCGTCAGGGTTCACTTCTCTTTTGCCATTAATTCTCTGAAAACATTTTTGCTTTTTTGTTGTTGTTCTGTTCTATTAAAGAGTGACTGGTTAGGTTTGTTTGTTTGTTTGTTTGTTTTTATTTAAAAAAATTTTTTTTCAACGTTTTTTATTTATTTTTGGGACAGAGCGAGACAGAGCACGAACGGGGGAGGGGCAGAGAGAGAGGGAGACACAGAATCGGAAACAAGCTCCAGGCTCTGAGCCATCAGCCCAGAGCCTGATGCGGGGCTTGAACCCACAGACCGTGAGATCATGACCTGGCTGAAGTCGGACGCTTAACTGACTGCGCCACCCAGGCGCCCCTGTTTGTTTGTTTTTAATATAGGTAGTTAGCATGAGTTTTCTCTGTCATTTTATAAGATGGGTATGTCTTGAATAGTTGTCTCATCTGAAGAGTAGTGATAAAAAGGACCACTGTGTTGTTTTTTATCAACTTACACACTATACCTTTATATGTTTGGTTATAAGGTAGTAATAGAATGCAGAATGAAAGAGTATTTTTGCTGGGTCATCCTCATTCAGGAAAACCAAAATCCTAGATTTTCCCAAGACAAAATTTTCCCTACCTTGTATAAATTTTCAGATGCCAGTTTCTCTGTCTCCTCCAATTAAATTCTTGATGTATTTCTCAGTTCTGTTGTAATATCTGTCGTTTCTTGTAGTGGAACCTATATCAGTACCTTCATTCTTGCAGTCTCCTTTTGTAACTATCCTGGTCAAATCTGGCCCCATCTGTTCCCATACACTCTGAAGGTCTTTAATGACACTAACTGGCTGATGGTCACCTGCCTTCATTCCCAACACACATATGCCGATTCATCCTGGTATATGTGAGTAAATTTGGTAGTTGGGCATCTTAGCGCTCATGACTAAATGATTTTATTAATTATCTCCTAAGTCAGTCTGAATAAGGCATATACTTTGAAAATAGAGTTATTTTTTTACTAGGTGAATATTCTATCATATGAAGATAATGGCAATGATGTGGAAGAGAAGGAGGAGGAAGGTGACAGTGATATGAATGATTGATGCTTTGAAAATTAATTTCCAAGAAGTACTAAACTAATGAAAACAAAGTCTTCCAAAAAGAGATCAAGTGCATATGAACTCTTGGCAAGCCGTTTTCTCAGACTTCTACCTTTTGGGTTATATTCTTATGATGAAAGGTTAAGGTTTATATTAGTTTCTAAAGACTACCAACTATGTCCTCCTTAAACAATGTTTTTATAGATTTAAATTTCTGGATTATTATTAGTTTGTTTCTGAAGGGCGAACAGTACATGTTAACAAATTTCTGCAAAACATTCTTTTGTAAATTATTACACTATACCTTGTAACAGCAATGTGTGCTATGAACTTATATTATAACTTTGTTTCCTTGCATAGTCAAGGAAAATTGATTTTTCAAGGAGGGACAGGAAAGAGAACAGGGAGTGTTGTAGGTATTGTAAGCAAAACTTTCATTGGACAAAGCTCAACAGGTAAGAAAGACTATACTCAAGGCTATTGCAATGGGGGAGAGAGACTAAAATTCAGTCTGAACTCAACTCCATTGAAACAAAGGGCTGGAGAGATTATAAAACTGGGATGGGGATGGGGGAACACAGGCCGTCTCTGTTTCCTAATTAGTCTCACCCAAAGAAAAAGTAAACTTGGTCTATCTTCGTAACATGAGTTAGTTTTACAACTGAAAGCAAGGGCCCTGTTTAATTTAGGCTCCTGCTCTCCCACAAAGACTATGATATAGAGGTGCTATCTATTTTGCTAATAAAATCTTTTTTAAAAATTTTAATTCCAATATAGTCAAAGTACAGTGTTACATTAGTTTCAGGTGTACAATATAGTGGATCAATAATTCTGTACATTATGCAGTGTTCATCATGCATGATAAGTGTACTCTTACCTTACCCTTTACTCTTACCCCTTCACCTATTTCACCCATCCCCCCACCCACCTCCCCCTGGTAACCATCAGTTTACTCTGTAAGTTAAAAGTCTGTTTTTTGGTTTGTCTCTTTTTTTCCTTCTCCCATTTGTTTTGTTTCTTAAATTCCACATAGGAGTAAAATCATGTATTTTTGTCTTTCTCTGAAGGACTTATTTTGCTTAGCATAATACTCTCTAAATCCATCTATGTTGCTGCAAATAAAAATATTTCATTCTTCTTTATGGGGGAATAATATTCTATTGTAAATATATTACATCCTCAGGGAAATGCAAATCAAAATCACAATGAGATATCACCTCACACCTGTCAGAATGGATAAAATTAAAACCCAAGAAACAAGTGTCAATGAGGAGATGGAGAAAAAGGAACCCTCTTTCATTGTTGGTGGGAATGCAAACTGCTGCAGCCAATGTGGAAAATGGTATTGAGGTTTCTCAAAAAATTAAAAATAGAACTGCCATATGATGCAGTAATCTCATTACTGGGTATTTACCCAAAGAATATAAAAGCAATGATTCAAAGGATATATGCACCCATAATATTGTTAATAATATTTTAAATGGATGCCTCCCAGTTCCTTGAGAAAGACCAGTTATAAAACTACCTAGGGACTTTTGGGGCACCTGGGTGGCTCAGTCAGTTAGGCATCCAACCCTTGATTCCAGCTCAGGTCATGATCTCAGGGTTCATGAGTTTGAGCCCCGTGTCAGGCTCTGTGAAGACAGTGCAGAGCCTGCTTGGGATTCTCTCTCTCTCCCTGCCCCTCTCTGGCTCTGGCTCTCTCTCTCTCTCTCTCTCTCTCTCTCTCTCTCTCTCTCCCCCTCTCCCTCTCTCTCTCAAATAAATAAACTTAAAAACATTTTTTAATTAAAAAACCCACAAACTACCAAGAGGCTTTTAAAAAATATTTACATCTCAAAGGGACAGAGAAATAATTTGCAGTTACAGATTTTCTAAAGTAAATACCTAAGAAAGGGGATGAAGGAAACTCTATGGCAAGATCATCTGGATTCTGTAAGAGCCAGGTGGCAGGGAAGTCAGAGGCCACAAGTCAGGAAGAAGCATGTCTAAATTTCTGTGAAGGCAAGGATAACATTAAGGTCAATATACATCATCTGCACCAGTGTTCACAGCAATCTTATGAGACAGACATTATTTTCTTTCCAATCAGATGAATCTCAGTGATTTAAGACATTTGGCAAAATTCATAAGTCCATTTATGGTAAACCCAAGATTCAAACTTATCTCTATTAACTGCACATTATTTTTTTCTAACCAGAAATTTTTGACTAATATGAAACATTGTTGTCTAAATTATCACTCTTCTATCTTCTACTTTTTTTAATGCAATGGAAAGCTAAATTAATAAAGAATCCAGGGGAAAAAATGAGACATTAATAGACTCTAAAAAGCTGCAGAAGTTCCAAAAGAGATTTGAAAGGTTAGGGATCAAAGGCCTCATGTTTTGAAATTGCACATTATCTATGCCGAATCATTATACTAATGAGTTCCCACTGTAGAGTTCACATTTATAAAAAGAGGGCTTTCATATTCCAGATGTAGAGTCAAATCTTCCTAATGCATTTCCTTTTCCCTTTGGAAATAGCCTTACCTCATTAAGTCCAGGAAGACATTTTTTCCAAAGGCTGTCTCTCTTTGAATTGATAACTTTATTTTTTTTAACAAAAGTCTACCAGGAAACTTTACTGTAATATGATATACTCATATCTAAACACATTTTTTTCATTGTCACATTACAATATATGGAAAATATGTTCCACTTGTAGTCTAGTTTGTAACTTCTCATATCTCTTATACTGACACAACAGAGGACCCTCATGCTAATCTATATAAGATGCTAGTCCTGTCTTCCCCAGTGAAGTTCAATGGTTTACAGTTATTTCTAATGGTATAACCTTTCTTTGGATGCACAGTCACATGTAAAACTAATATGCAAAGCAAACTAAAGCTTAGTGTCTCTGTTTGGAGAAGGATTCGGACTCAGAAATCTTCATGTCTATGACCAGTACCTTTTAGCATCCCCAGAGGAACTTTTGCAAGAACATGCCGCTCCATAGAAATCGTTTAGAAAAGATCTACCTGGTATAATAATCTCCACATATTTAGATAAGAAAACTGAAGGGAAGAAAGAGAATAATCCATGTCTTACATTTTACAAATAGTATAAAATAAAACCTTAACCATGTTAGTCCTGGTCCTGTATAATTTCTAGGTTTGCTACTTCTCAAATAATTAGAAATCCATATAGAATTAAAAGAAAAGTTCAAGATTTAAATGTTCAAGTATAAAAACATGTGTCCTTCTGGACTTAATTCAATGAAAAGATTATTTCATGTATTTGATTGTCATATGTCAATGTTATCATGTTCATTTAAAAAATGGATGCTTACGGGGTGCCTGGGTGGATCAGTCAGTTAAGTGTCTGATTTTGGCTCAGATCATGATCTCACAGTGTGTGGGTTTGAGCCCCACATCAGACTTTGCAGTGACAACTCGGAGCCTGGAGCCTGCTTCAGATTCTGTGTCTCCCTCTCTCTCTGCCTCTCCCTGCTCATGCTCATGCTCTGTCTCTCAAAAATGAATAAACAT
Organism: Acinonyx jubatus; assembly: GCF_027475565.1. Taxonomy (NCBI): domain Eukaryota; kingdom Metazoa; phylum Chordata; class Mammalia; order Carnivora; family Felidae; genus Acinonyx; species Acinonyx jubatus. The sequence goes on from NC_069380.1 coordinate 60,501,108, forward strand.
TTACATTTTTAACAAAATGCATATTCATGACATAAAATTAATGAAGCTTATACATTTTGCCCTTACTTCTGGTGTACCAAATTCCCAACTTCGGTTTTTCTCAAACAAGTTAGCACTGATGGTTTATCTTTTGGGATTTTATGATGTCAAGAATAGAGGCCTTTAGTTGGAAATCTAGAATATTATGCTATTGGAAAAACTGATATCAAAATCGTCATTCCAGTTGTTACTTCTACCAATTAAACTCCAAAATTACTTGGATATCTAATTCTCTCTCGAAAGGCTTCTTTTTTCCCCGCTTGCTAACTCAGTTAATTTATAATATTATTACACTATTCATTCACCATTATCTCTCTGTCAAACAGTATAGTAGGCATTAAGGTTAATAGAAAAACATGGATCACAGATATAGCTTTCTGAAATGAGCTTCCTATCCGTTTGGAATCCTTCCTGGTTAGATCCACGTAGTGTGGTCCTGCATTTCTCTCATATTTCAGTTCCTAAGTGTACTTGCATACTCCTGGCTCAGTCTTTTCTAGGGAAATAACGTTCCAGGTTGTGACAGAAATTTCTTTAATGTTAAGTGTATTCTCTGGGGGACAATCCTTTTCCCTCTGAGTAATTAAAAATATCCTTTTTCTTTTGCATCTAAGTATTTTGAGATTTTTCTCAGTGATCATATCCATAAACATTCTACCAATAGATATACAAGGAAAATTAAAGTTATTTGTTAAAGCACCTTTCCCACTTATTTTAAGGTTAAGTTCATTTTTGTACTTGCAGATATCACAGTGCGCCTTTAAGTTCTACCACAAAATAGGTCTATGATAGGTAAAATTTATAACAGCATGTAACAAACTTGATTTTCACATCTATGCAAGTCTTGCCCAATATTTTATGAGAAAAGCAGTGGCAATAAATAAGCTTGACGGAGCAATTAAACAGTATATTTTCACGATCAAAACCCTAAACATTTACAACACTAAATGCTGATGAGGGTGCGGGAACAACTGGAACTGGTGCATTACTGGTAGCAATGCATAGGTGGAGCATGGGGCATTTTTAGAGTTGTGAAACTATTCTCTTTGATACAAAAGTGGAGGATGCATGATACGCATTTATCAAAATCCATAGATCCATTCAACACAAACAGTGGTCCCTAATGTAAATTGCAAATTCTAGTTAAAAATAATGCATCCATATTTGCTCGTCAGTTTTAACAAATGTATGACACTAAATGAAGATGTTAGTAATAAAAGGAAACTGTGGAGCCTAAGAAAGAGGGAATTAATGAGAACTCTGCACCATCTGCCTAATATTTGGTAAACATAAATCAAAACATGAAGCCTAGCGATTTAAAAAAAATTAAATACTTAGCTATAAGCCTAGAAAAACATGTACAAGCCTTTCATGCTGAAAACTAGAAAATGCTGGTATGTATAAATGGAGAAATAGACCATGTTTATGGGTTAGAACTCTCAATATGGCAGAGATATAATTTATTTCCAAGTGGATATACACACATAACACAATTTGTATGAAAATAATAGCAGGATTTTTTTTTAGATACAGACATGGTTATTATAAAGTGTATATGGAAAAAAAGAACTAGCGTAGCCAAAACAATTTTGAAAAAGGAACATATGATCAGAGGAATCAATCTACCTAATTTCAAGATTCCATATAGAGGGATAGTTTAATTAAGGCCAAGTGCATGCTGTTTTGAGGATGGTCAGACACAAAGATAAATGACATAGAATAGAATACTTCAAAAATAAACCCATGCAAGTATGCCAAATGATTTTTGACAAATGTGCAAAAGAAATTAAATGGAGAAAAGATAACATTTTTAGCAAATAGCACTGGTGGTACCAGATATCCATAGGCCAAAACAAACAAAAAATAATGGTAATCTTGACTTGATTTTCTTCCTAAAAAATTAACCCAAAAGTGCATCACAGACTTAATTGTCAAATGTATAGCTAAATAAAATACAAAATAAAATGTAAGAGAACATCTTTATGATCTAGAGCTGGAATAGATAACGTTCTAAGACTTGAAATGCAAAGTATGATCCATAAAACGAAAAAATGATCAAATTGACTTCATTAAAAATTGAAATATTTTACCCTAAAAAAGACCCTGTCAGCTGATTCAGCAACTATCAACTGGTAAAAAGTACTTGTAAAGCACATATCCAAGAAAAGGCTAAATCTAGAATATATAAAGAACTCTAAACAGTAATATGTATACCCACACATACACACACACAAACTCACACATATATATTAGAAACGGCAAAAGAATTGGGCAGAAGACATTATTAACATTTCACCAGAGAAGACATACAAATGACAAGCTCAATAAAAATATATTAAAATGACATTAGTTATTAGGAAAATGTAAATTAAAACCACAATGAGATATCAGTGTGTACTAATCAGCATGGTTAAAATAAAGATAAGGACATCAGCAAATGCTGTTAATGATTCAGGATAACTGGATCACTTATACATTTCTGGTTGGAATCTAAAATGGTGTATGTACTCTAAAAAACAGCTCAGCAGTTTCTTAAACTCAAAACATTGTAACCGGCAGCTACACTTTTGGGCACTCATCTAAGAGAAATGGGAATTTATGTTGACACAAAAACCTGTAATTGACTGTTTATATTAGCCTTATTCACAATAGCCACAAATTGGAAAAACCCAGATATTAAACAAACTGTAGTTCGTCAATACCATGGAACACTAGTCAGCAATAAAAAAGAATTAACTGTTGATATACCATAAATATGTATGAATCTCCAGATAATTATGCCAAATGAAAAAAAGCCACTCCTCAAAATCACACAGTGGTATACTACATGATTCCATTTAGACAACATTTTTGAAATAACTAAATTATAGAAATAGAGAACGTATTAGTGGTTGCCAGGAGTTAAGAAAGAGGTAGGTGTGGGAGGGAAGAGAATGTAGCTATAAAAGTGAAATCATTGAGAATCCTGTGTTGATGGAATATTCTCTATCTTGACATTCTCAATGGTGATATCCTGGTTGTGGTACTGTATTATAGTTTACAAGATTTTTTCATTAAAGGAAACTTGGAAAAGGGCACATACTTTCTTTCTATATTGTTCTATACTATTTATGACTGTATATGAATCTACAACTTTATCAAAATAAAAAGTTTAATTAAAGAAGGAAAAAAATATAGATATAAATATCTCTCTATAAATATCCAACACAGAATCATTGCTTAAATAAAAAATATATATACAGTAGATATATAAATATACTAAAAATTTTCGGACAAAGTCATAAGGGATATACCAAATTGATTTATCTGTCATTTCAATATTTTTAAGTTGTAATTTCCTGAGAATATGAAAAAGTGATGCTTCCTTCAAATTTAAATTAATTCAGTGCTACATAGAAATGCATTCAAACCTATTAGGAAGAAAAGAGAGAAAACAATCAAGTGAGTAAGACTTGTACATATTCCATGTGTAATAGTTTAATGGAAATATAAACTACCTGGTATTAAGAGCTGAAAGATGGGGCGCCTGGGTGGCGCAGTTGGTTAAACGTCGGATTTCAGCCAGGTCACGATCTCGCGGTCCGTGAGTTCGAGCCCCGCGTCAGGCTCTGGGCTGATGGCTCAGAGCCTGGAGCCTGTTTCCGATTCTGTGTCTCCCTCTCTCTCTGCCCCTCCCCCATTCATGCTCTGTCTCTCTCTGTCCCAAAAATAAATAAACGTTGAAAAAAAAAAATTAAAAAAAAAGAGCTGAAAGATAACACCTTAAGGCTATTAATATAATTTGACATGTCCTATTAGTATCTTCAATAAGAATCTCTCAGTGTAATAGCTAGATATTCTATATGCAACTCAGAATCACCTAATACTGCAAGTACAGTCATCAGAAAGATTTAGAAATATATAGAAAGATATAAGAGAGGGAGGAAGATTGAGAGAACTTAGAAACCTCAAATATATTTTTTTTGAGAGAGTAAAAACTATAAAATTTTATATTAAGGAATATGTGCATTTTGGTAATCTAAGTATATATAATATTTAAGATAATTTTACTTATTAGAAAGTGTGCAAGGTCATTTCAATTTTAAATATACACTCAAGTAATGAAAGTCACTTTATGATAATAGCTGAAATGTAATTTCCACAGAATATGGAAATATAAAACAACTAACAATTTAGAATATATAAATTTAAAATATTAGCCTTATAAATGTTATTTGACTACTCAGGAATGTTTTATTTCTGTGTTAATTAAAATATGCTAAGGAAATGAAAAATATTTAATATATTAAAACTGTAAATTCAGCTTAAAATATTCAAAGAAATTTAATTAACGAAGTTTGTAAATGGATTTTATGTTATCTAAAGTACTCTTAAATGTAACTTTTAATGCTTGCTTGAGATATAAATAGAATGTTATGAATTGTATCCTAAATTTAAAAGCTTAATGAATAAATAATTTTACTTGTAACTTTATATTAATTGAATATTAATCTTTAAAATCTTAATAGATTTTTTAATAGTCCTCATTCAATACACACACACACACACACACAACATATATAACAAAGTCAAGGAAAAACTCAGCTCTGCCATACTATGTCAAATGGAATGTCAAAGAAAATTCCATAGAGGGAAATAAGTTAAAGTAAACTGTGCTAACATAACATAGGGGAAAATATTAAAGTAAGAGTTATATAGCATACAAGGGATTGGTGGATAATCAATTTTAGAAGAAAAAATAACTAGAGAAATATACTAAAAAATCATTATGTGCTTTACATTATAAGATAAAATTCTAAGTTGAGATAATATGTAAAGTAAGTCTGATGAGGTAAAATGAACTTTTAAGACTTACAGAAACTAACCAAAATGGAAGAAACAGGATTAAACAAATAATACCTAATACATAAATTACAAACAGAAGAGACATTGGTGATAATTAAAACATTGAGATTGGGGGGGGGAAGCTAATATAATTGTAATGAATCCAGAAGAAAAAGAGGAAGAGAGATTAAAATTATTAAATAAGTAGTTTAATGCATGTGTGGGACAAAGAGTATAATATAAAACATTTGGCTATTTGAGGTTTCTAAAGTACAATAACTCCACTAAGGAAAATAAAAAATTTCAATGTTTGAAGAATTGCTTTCTTGAGATGAATCAACAAATGAATTCATATATTGCAAGTAAAAGTACACATTGATTTAGAAAAATTACCTAATCTGACTTACATTGTTGAATTTTAGAAATAAATATCAGAGTTAATGGATAAACAAACAAACAAACAAACCCGTGCACTTAATAGGAAAATTCAGTCTGGATTCCAAATTATGTATAGAATTTTACAAAGCCAGATGGGGCAATTTATGAAGAGAAAAATAGTATATCCTAACAGGGTTATTCTCAGCTTAGTAGTCTTAACACTACAAAGGCAACAGAGAAAATCTTAATTATACAAGGAGTCATGGAATATAAAACCCATGAGCTTATGTTGGAGAGGAAAAATGCAACTTGATGACTAAATCTAGGCAACCAATAAATGAATAAATAATAGACAACGTGTCCAGTAGTATGCTTTGGATAATTTAATCTGAAGCTAAAACTAAGAGAGAAAATGATAGGAAAAGGTAGTGTAATGTTTATTAACTTTTAGATATAAGACTAAAATATAATTCTACTTATTACATATGGAGAGAGGGAAGGATAACTAAGCATATGGATTTTTTTTTTAATTGGAGGGGAGTTAATAAACAATGTCTTTATTTGTATACCAAAAGTAAAGTTATTCTCTTTTTATTTATTTAGAGAACTAGTAAAAAATAACAAGTAAAATGAAATCTGCCATTTATGACAATATGGATAGACCTAGAGGAAATTGTGCTAAATGAAATATATCAGGCAGAGAAAGACAGATACCAGAAACAAAACAAACACACAAACAGTATCTAAAAAAGAAGCAGGCTGATAAATACAGAGAACAAACTAGTGGTTGCCAGAGGGAAGGGGATTTGAGGAGAGGTAAAATAGATGAAGGGGATTCAGAAGTGCACACTTTCAGTTATAAAATAAATAAGAGGATGACAAGTACAGCCTAGGGAATACAGCCAATAATATGATGATAACATTGTGTGATGACAGATGGTAACTATACTTATTGTGGTGAGTGTATCATAATGTATATAATTGCTGAATCACTATGTTTCACATATGAAACTAAGATATATCAGATATACTTAATTTTTTTTAACGTTTATTTATTATTGAGTGACAGAGAGACACAGAGCGTGAGCAGGGAAGGGGTAGAGAGAGGGGAAGACAAAGAATCTGAAGTAGGCTCCAGGCTCTGAGCTGTCCGCACAGTTTATGGGGCTCGAACTCACAAACTTTGAGATCATGACCTGAGCCAAAGTCGGTCACCTAACCAACTGAGCCACCCAGGCGCCCCTATGTCAGATATACTTAAATTAAAAATTAAAAAGAACAACAGCAACAACAAAAGAAACTAAAAACAAAGTAACAGCAACTTTCTAAATAGGAAACACCATCCATTAAAACAGCTGCATGAACTTACACTAACGGAAGAGGGCACTCTGGAACTAAAAATCTTGTAAACTACCCCAAAGTGCCAAGTCTAAAAACTAGTGGTTTACACCTATACTAGAAGTTGACAAACTTTTCCCCAACATAACTAGATATTATATATTTTCAGCTGTGTGAGACATACAATTCTTGTCATGTCTACTCAACTGTACTAATAGTATGCAGTCAGCCATGGATAATAGATAAATAATAGACATGACTTTATTCCAATAACTTTGTTAACCATAACAAGTGCCAGGCCTGATTTGATCTCTTGACTATAGTTTATGACCATTAATCTAATCATATCTACTGTAATATGGAAAATAATCAAAATATTTTAGTCAATGAAAGTTTCCTTCCAAAATGACACTACTTGGAAATAAATTAAACACACTACAAAATGAAGTGAATATTCTTGAACAAGTATTCAAAAATCACCGTGAATCCTAAATCCCAAAACAAAGAAATGGGCAAAAAAGCAGGAAAATAAGAGAGTGTAATCAGGGAGGAAAGGAGAAAAAATACCAAAACAGTGTCAGGAATAAAAACTAAATTACAAAGTGTTCAGTGAAGAATAAGTTCCAATGAAAATTGAATAAAATGAATTGAATAAAATTAGAAGAATAAGAAAGAAAATACAAAATAAGGAAAGGAATACGAAGTGTCAAATACAAACTAATTGAAATGGAAGAGAAGCAACGGTAATCAAATCATTATAATTTAAATTCTTTTAGTGGAGAAATGAAACAATGAAAAGGAAATTATATTTACATCTATAATCTAAGAAAATTTTTGAGAAACAAAGGAAGAATTGATAAAGATACATAGGACAATTTACAAAAAACACTGAGACAATTACTATTAAAACTGTTGGGCTTTAGGGATACCCGGGTGGCTCAGTCAGTTAAGTGCCTCTTGATTTTGGCTCAGGTCATGATCTCAAGGTTTGTGAGTTTGAGCCCCGCATTGGGCTCTGCACTGACAGTGCAGAACCTGCTTGGGATTCTCTCTCTGCCCCCCCGACCTCTCTCTCTGTCAAAATAAACAAAACATTAAAAAAAAACTATTGGGCTTTAATAGTAAAGAAATAAATAATGTTGATCCCAGTTTTTGACAAGAAAAGTATAAGATGAACCTAGAAAATATAAGAATATGTTTTGTACCAGAAAAAAAAGAATATGTTGAAAAAAAAAAAGATGGGGAACTGTCAATCCATAAAGGAGACAGATTAAAGTGGCATTAAATTAAAATAAATACAATTAAATATTTATAACCTATAGAATAAAAGAATCCATCAGTCCACACTTACATAAATGAATATAAAAATAAATAGGGTAGAAGACAAAGCTCTTCAATACAGTATCATAAAAAAAAATACATGTAGATGAACTGCTAGGATTAAAAGTCATTATTTGAGGGGTGCCTGGGTGGCGCAGTCGGTTAAGCGTCCGACTTCGGCCAGGTCACGATCTCGCGGTCCGTGAGTTCGAGCCCCGCGTCAGGCTCTGGGCTGATGGCTCAGAGCCTGGAGCCTGTTTCCGATTCTGTGTCTCCCTCTCTCTCTGCCCCTCCCCCGTTCATGCTCTGTCTCTCTTTGTCCCAAAAATAAATAATCGTTGAAAAAAAAATTTAAAAAAAAAAGTCATTATTTGAAAGCCATCCTGTTAATAATTATTCATGAAGAAGCTTTCATGGATGGTAAAACCAATGAATGAAATTTTGTTGAGGTTAAGGACATTTACATAGTCAAAATGTCTACCCACAAATTATTTATTAATAGCAATGGGGGAAACGATTACTTTACAGAATAAAACCTGGCAGATGCTACCTTAATCAGGTGATCAAAGTAAATTATCTACAGAAAAAGGAGAAATAAAAAGCATGTGCCATATGTTAGGATTCAAAGAGAAGGATACGACTCACTTTTGTTTTTTGTTTCATTTCTCCAAAAAGAGTAGCCTGAAATTATTACTAGGAAATATCAAACTCAAATTGATGGATATTGCATAATATAACTGATGAATTAAAGTGGCATCTCATTGTGATTTTAAACTTGTTTTTTTTCCCTATGATTTAGAAAGTAGGCTATAATTCTTTATGTCTGTGTTTGTTCTCCAACAAAATACCTGTTATTCAATTATTTTTGTATTGATTTTTAGGAATTATCTATTAAAATGCTGGTTTTGGCTACATGCACTGATCATATTTGCTTCAATTTTTTTCAAAGTATGTTATTAATTACAATTTAATTTATCCATATTTTGTGTCAAACATAAATTTTAAACTTGCTTAACATATCCCCTCTACTCCAAAATGATAAATATATTGTATGTTATACTTCTCTTAACATTTTCAATCTTTACTTCTCATATTTTAAACTTTTAATCATCTTCCTGAGCTTATTGTTCTGTGACAGGAGAAAAAAATGCAGTCAAAAAAATAATTGTCCTAGAACAAAATTATTTTGGGTATTCTATGAAGATAATTGCCTCATCGATGAAATATGACATTTTTTTATTCTTTCTTTCTAGTCCTTAGCTTTTTACTACATTTAACTGTCTTACTGCATTGTCAAAAATCATCATTCAATAAAAAATAAAATGGGAAATAGTTGGTACCTAGTCCTCTTGATTTTAAAATGAATGCTTCTGACATTCCAACATTAAATATGATAATTACACTAGATTGGAGTAGGTATCCATTATTCAGTGTAAAGAAGTTTTCTGCTACTCTTGGTTTATTAAGAGCTTTTCTGATTAATCAGCATTGCACTTTATTGAATGTACTTTCTGTTTCTAATGAAAAGATTAAGTGGTATTTTGGTTTAATTTTTTAATACAGTACAATTCCATAATAGACTTGCTATTAGTAAACCAAACTTGTATGCACAGCTTAAAATTCATCTGTCATTATGTACCATATTATTTAATAGTCCTGTACAATTTGGCAATATTATCTTAAAGATTGTTTCACCCATTTTCTTGTGTTGGTTGGAACTCTGCTTCTCCTTTCTTGTGGAGTCCTTGTCTAGGATGCCATGGTACAGACAGCAACCCCCAAGGAGACAACAAAATGTTTAGCAAGAGGCTCAAACATTGGGCAAAGACCTCTGGCAAAATCATGGAAAATATATGGCAACATCCGATGAATTTGAAACCTGCAGTGCACTGAAAGCAACCATAGCAGCAGTAACAGCAACTAATTTTTCTATAATAACAGCAGGAATAATAATAATAATAATAATAATAATAATAATAGATACAATAATAACACCAAATAATTTTACTCATTTCTGAATGATTAACCCAGTCCCTTACACTAATTCACTGAGAAGACATGTGTCTATTTACAAGTGCAAATTAAAGATTTTAAAACCTGTTAAGGGGGAACAATTTCAGCATCAGATCTTTGTAACATCTTCCCCCTCTCCAATTTTATTGAGAAATAACTGATCTATATCACCATATAAGTTTAAGGTATACAGCATGACAACTTGATTTACATATATTGTGAAGTGATTACCACAATAGGTGCAGCTAACATACATCTTCTCATATAGGTATAATAAAAAAAAAGAAAGTTCTCCTTATTAAGAGAACTCTTAATACTCTCTTAAGAACTTTCCTGTACTGTGGTGTTAGCGATAAACCTCATATTGTGCATTATATTCCTAGTACTTCTTATTTAAACTTATAACTGGAAGTTTGTATCTTTGGGACACGTTCCTCCATCCCCCTCCATTCCTCCACCACTATCTACCTCTGGTAACCACAAGTCTGATCTTTTTTCTGTGAATCTGGGTTTGTTTGTTTGTTTGTCTGTTTGTTTGTTTTAGATTCCACAAATAGGTGAGATCATATAGTAGTTGTCTTTCTCTTGTTTACTCATTTCACTTAATATAATGCCTTTACAAGTTCATTCATGTTGTCATTAATGGTAGGATTTCCACATTTTTAAAAAAATGTTTATTTACTTATTTTGAGAGAGATAAAGAGAATGAGCAGGGAGGGGCAGAGAGAGAGGGAGAGAGAGAGAATCCCAACCCAAACAAGCTTCCCACAGTCAGTGCGGAGCCTGATGCAGAGCTCAAACTCACAAACCATGAGATCATGACCTGAGCCGAAACCAAGAGTGGGATGCTTAACTGACTGAACCACCCAGGTTCCCCGGATTTCCTCATTTTTAATGACTAAATCTTTTTAAGGTGTTTTGGTCTTTCAGTTAAGGAGTTTTCTTGAGGCAGTAAAGTGTGACAAATGAAAGTTTACCTCATTTTTTTTTTTTTTTACCATTTCTAAGGGCTTATTGTCCTTCATTTCCTAATATCCGCTGTTGAAAACCATTGTTTCATATATTTTGTCCAATTCTGGGGCCTGGTGTTGTTTCATATGGGATAGTAATTCTGATTTCCCTTATTCTGTCTTGAAAGATATGAGGAAGCTAGTTAAATGAATACTTTAAGGAAAACTTCCAGGAAGAAGAACTAGCTTTTGGAGGAGTTACAAGGAAGCCAGTGAGGCTGGAGTAGAGTGAAAAAAATCTTATATTTTTTGAACAATTACTTCTGGGAAAGAAACATGTTTTTATTTAGTTCAAGTCCTAAACCAATTTTATTGAGGTAAATTTTCTTTCTTTTTTTTTTTTTTTAAGTAGACTTGTAAATTCCAGATCTTCCTTTGCTTACAGAGGGATTGCATTCCAGTGAATTCACTGTTAGTGGAAAATATCGTAAATTGAAAATGCATTAAATATACCTAACTTACCAAACATCACAGCTATCCTAGCCTTCCCTAAATGTGCTCAGAACACACAGTAGCCTACAGATGGGCAAGATCATCTAACACCAAGCTTATTTCATTATAAAGTGTTGAATAGCTCATGTAATTTGTTGAATACTGTACTGAAAGTGAAAAAGCAGAATCACTGAATGGGTATAAAATGGTTGTCAGTGTATAGATTGTTGACCCTTGTGATCGCATGGCTGTCTGGGAGCTACAGCTTACTACCACTGCCCAGCCTTATGAGAGATGTGATATTGTCTCATATATCACTAACCCCAGGAAAAAAATCCAAGTTGAAAATTTGAAGCAGGGTATTTACTAAATGCACATTGCTTTCCCACCATTGTAGAGTAGAAAATCATAAGTCAAAGCATCATAAATTGGGGACAGTCTGAAATTACTTTCAATAGTGATGTATAACTCATATTCGTTATAGCATGACAAAACAGAACACAGGACTCTATATCTACAATTATGTCTTGGGAAACAAAAATTTTGAGTTTGTTAGATAAAAAGTCCTAAGAATTATCATTTCCTTGAGCTTGAGCAATGAGATTTCCTTCTAGCCAATATTTCATTCTCAAGTTTATGAAACTGTCATAGTGACACAGGGTCTGGCGCCCGCAGACCCACACTTTTCAGACTCCAGCAGTTCCCTCTGGAGTTTCTCTGCTTTAGGTAAATATTGCTCAGTTCCTTTCATCCATGGTGCTTTCCTGAATGTCAAAATGCCATTTTAAAAGGATTCAACTTGGAGGGGCCAAAATGGCGGAGAAGTAGGGGGATCCATACTTCTTGCATCTCTCAAACAAAGAAGTGCAGAAGCCAAAGGACTTTGAACACCAAAGCCTGGGAGGAAAAGAGACTGAATTTACTAGGAGAAAATGTGAAAGCTGGAAAAAAGATAGGGCTACTCCAAGGAACAAATCAAAGAACACCTGGTGGAGGGCCCAAAATATCACTACAAGTAGGATAATAAAATAATCAAAGTCACAACAGCAGAGAGCAAGTAACAATATCCGAAAAAATACCTCCTGAAGGGCCAGGCTGTGGACAGTGTATGACCCTCCTTTAATATAGCAGGGCTTGCAGGTGCAGAGCACACAACAAGCTTTTAAAATGCATAAGGGACAGAAAACTAGCCAAAATGATGAAACAGAAGAATTCTCCTCAAAAGAAATTCCAGGAAGTAGAGACAGCTAACAAATTGATCAAAACCAATTTAAGCAATATAACGGAACATGAATTTAGAATAATAGTCATAAAATTAATTGCTGGGCTTGAAAAAAGCATAGAGAGCAGAGAATCTATTGCTACAGAGATCAAGGGACTAAAAAATAGTCACGATGAATTAAAAATATTATAAATGAGGTGCAAAATAAAATGGAGGTGGCCACAGCACAGATTGAAGAGGCAGAGGGGAGAATAGGTGAATTAGAAAATAAAATTATGGAAAAAGAGGAAGGTGAGAAAAAGAGAGATGATACAAAAATCCAGGAGTATGAGGGGAGAATTAGAGAGCTGAGTGATGCAATCAGACAGAACAATATCCGTATCATAGGGATTCCAGAAGAAGAAGAAGAGAGAGAGAAAGGGGCTGAAGGTGTACTTGAACATATAATAGCTGAGAACTTCCCTGATCTGAGGAAGGAAGCAGGCATTGAAATCCAAGAGGCACAGAGAACTCCCTTCAGACGTAACTTGAATCGATCTTCTGCATGACATATCATAGTGAAACTGGCAAAATACAAGGATAAAGAGAGAATTCTGAAAGCAGCTGGGGATAAATGGGCCTTAACATACAAAGGTAGACACAAAAGGGTAGTAACAAACCTATCTACTGAAACTTGGCAGGCCACAAAGGAAAATCTTCAATGTGATGAAGAGGAAAAATATGCAGCCAAGAATCCTTTACCCAGCAAGTTTATCATTCAGAATAGAAGGAGAGATAAAGGTTTTCCCAATCAAACAAAAACTGAAGGAATTCATCACCACTAAACAAGCCCTACAAGAGTTCCTAAGGGGGACTCTGTGAGTGAAATGGTGCAAGGACCACAAAGTACCAGAGATACCACTACAAGCATGAAACCTACAGATATAACAATAACTCTAAACCCATATCTTTCAATAATAACACTTAATGTAAATGGACTAAATGCACCAACCAAAAGACATAGGGTATCAGAATAGGTAAAAAAAAAAAAAAGACCTATCTATTTGCTGTCTACAAGAGACTCATCTTAGACCTGAGGACACCTTGAGATTGAAAGTGAGGGGATGGAGAACTATCTATCATACTACTGGAAGTCAAAAGAAAGCTGGAGTAGCCATACTTATATCAGATGAACTAGACTTTAAATTAAAGGCTGTAACAAGAGATGAAGAAGGGTACTATATGATAATTACAGAGTTTATCAGGAAAAGCTAACAATTATAACTTTCTATGAACTGATTCGCAAGCACCCAAATACGTAAAACAATTAATCACAAACATAAGCAACCTTATTGATAAGAATGTGGTAATTGCAGGAGACTTTAATACTCCACTTAGAACAATGGATAGACCATCTAGACAGAGAATCAATAAAGAAACAAGGGCCCTGAATGATACATTGGATCAGATGGACTTGACAGATATATTTAGAACTCTGTATCCCAAAGCAACAGAATATACTTTCTTCTCGAGTGCACATGGAACATTGTCCAAGGTAGATCACATACTGGGTCACAAACAGCTATTCATAAGTATAAAAGAATTGAGACCATACCATGCACACTTTCAGACCACAATGCTATGAAACTTGAAATCAACCACAGGAAAAAGTCTGGAAAACCTCCAAAAGCATGGAGGTTAAAGAGCATCCTACTAAAGAATGAATGGGTCAACCAGGCAATTAGAGAAGAAATTTAAAAATATATGGAAACAAATGAAAATGAAAATACAACAATCCAAACGCTTTGGGATGCAGCAAAAGCAGTCCTGAGGGGAAAATACATTGCAATCCAGGCCTATCTCAAGAAACAAGAAAAATCCCAAATACAAAATCTAACAGCACACATAAAGGTACTAGAAACAGAACAGCAAAAACACCCCAAACCCAGCAGCAGAAGAGAAATAATAAAGATCAGAGCAGAAATACACAATATAGAAGAATGTAAAAAACTGTAGAGCAGATCAATGAAACCAAGAGTTGTTTTTTTGAAAAATTAAATAAAATTGATAAACCTTTAGCCAGGCTTCTCAAAAAGAAAAGGGAGAGGACCCCAATAGATAAAATCACGAATGAAAATGGAATTATTACAACCAATCCCTCAGAAATGCAAGCAATTATCAGGGAATACTATGAAAAATTATATGCCAACAAACTGGACAACCTGGAAGAAATGGACAAATTCCTAAGCACCCACGCACTTCCACACCTCAAACAGGAAGAATTAGAAAATTTGAACAGACCCGTAACCAGTGAAGAAATTGAATCAGTTATCAAAAATCTCTCAACAAGAATCCAGGACCAGATGGAAATTCTACCAGACATATAAAGGAGAGATAATACCTATCCTTCTCAAGTTGTCCCAAAAAATAGAAAGGGAAGGACAACTTCCAGACTCATTCTATGAAGCCAGCATTACTTTGATTCCTAAACCAGAGACCCAGCAAAAAGAAGAGAACTACAGGCCAAAATCCCTGATTAATATGGATGCAAAAATTCTCAACAAGATACTAGCAAATCAAATTCAACAGCATATAAAAAGCATTATTCACCATGATCAAGTGGGATTCATTCCTGGGCTGCAGGGCTGGTTCAATATTTGCAAATCAATCAATGTGATACATCACATTAATAAAAGAAAAGATAAGAACCATAGGATCAGTGCAGAAAAAGCATTTGACAAAATTCAGCATCCTTTCTTCAACAAAAACCCTCGAGAAAGTCGGGATAGACAGAACATACTTAAACATCATAAAAGCCATTTATGAAAACCCACAGCTAACATCATCCTCAATGGGGAAAAACTGAGAGCTTTCACCCCTGAGATCAGGAACATGACAGGGATGTCCACTCTCACCACTGTTATTTAACAGTGTTGGAAGTTCTAGCATCAGCAATCAGACAACAAAAGGAAATCAAAGGCATCAAAATTAGCAAAGATGAATTCAAGCTTTCACTTTTTGCAGATGACATGATACTATACATGGAAAACCTAACAGACTCCACCAAAAGTCTGCTAGAACTGATGTATGAATTCAGCAAAGTTGCAGGATACAAAATTAATGTACAGAAATCAGTTGCATTTTTATACACCAATAATGGAGCAACAGAAAGACAAATAAAGTAACTGATCCCATTCACAATTGCACCATTAATTACCATAAATGCCTAGGAATAAATACCGTAAAATATCTAGGAATAAAATACCATAAGTGCCATAAAATACCTAGGAATAAACTTAACCAAAGATGTAAAAGATCTGTATGCTGAAGACTATAGAAAACTTATGAAGGAAATTAAAGAAGATACAAAGAAATGGAAAAACATTACATGTTCATGGATTGGAAGAATAAATATTGTTAAATGTCAATACTACCCAAAGCAATCTACACATTCAACACAATCCCAATCAAAATTGCACCAGCATTCTTCTCAAAGCTAGAACAAACAATCCTAAAATTTGCATGGAACCACAAAAGACCCTGAATAGCCTAAGTAATATTGAAGAAGAAAACCAAAGTGGGAGCCATCACAATCCCAGACTTTAGCCTCTACTACAAAGCTGTAATCATTAAGACAGTATGGTATTGCACAAAAACAGACACATAGACCAATGCAATAGAATAGAGACTCCAGATTTGGACCCACAAATGTACGGCCAACTAATCTTTGACAAAGCAGGAAAGAATATCCAATGTATAAAAGACAGTCTCTTTAACAAATGGTGCTGGGAGAACTGGACAGCAACATGCAGAAGAATGAAACTATATCCCTTTTTTTAACCATTCAGAAAAATAAACTAAAAATGGATGAAGGACCTGAATGTGAGACAGGAAACCATCAAAACCCTAGAGGAGAAAGCAGGAAAAAACCTCTCTAACCTCAGCTGCAGCAATTTCTTACTCAACATATCTCCAAAGGCAAGGGAATTAAAAGCAAAAATGAACTATTGAGACCTCATGAAGATAAAAAGCTTCTGCGCTGCAAAGGAAACAATCAACAAAAGTAAAAGGCAACTGGCAGAATGGGAAAAGATATTTGCAAATGACATAATGACATATTGGATAAAGGGCTCATATCCAAAATCTATAAAGAACACACCAAACTCCACACCTGAAAAACAAATAATCCAGTGAAGAAATGGGCAGAAGACATGAATAGACACGTTTCTAAAGAAGACATCCATATGGCCAACAGGCACATCAAAAGATGCTCAATGTCACTCCTCATCAGGGAAATACAAATCAAAGCCACACTGAGATATCACCTCATACCAGAGTGGCTAAAATTAACAAATCAGGAGGCTATAGATGCTGGAGAGAATGCGGAGAAACGGGAACCCTCTTGCACTGTTGGTGGGAATGCAAATTGGTGCAGCCACTCTGGAAAACAGTGTGGAGGTTCCTCAGAAAATTAAAAATAGACCTACCCTATGACCCAGCAATAGCACTGCTAGGAATTTACCCAAGGGGTACAGGAGTGCTGATGCATAGGGGCACTTGTACCCCAATGTTTATAGCAGCACTTTCAACAATATCCAAATTATGGAAAGAGCCTAAATGTCCATCAACTGATGAATGGATAAAGAAGATGTGGTTAATATATACAATGAAATACTACTTGGCAATGAGAAAGAATGAAATCTGGCCATTTGTAGCAACATGGATGGAACTGGAGAGTGTTACGTTAAGTGAAATAAGTCATACAGAGAAAGACAGATATCATATGTTTTCACTCTTATGTGGATCCTGAGAAACTTAATAGAAGACCAGGGGACAGGGGAAGGGGGAAAAAAAAAAGTTACAGAGAGGAAAGGAGGCAAACCCTAAGAGACTCTTAAATACTGAGAATAAACTGAGGGTTGATGGGGGTGTTGGAGAGGGGAAAGTGGGTGATGGACATTGAGGAGGGAACCTGTTGGGATGAGCACTGGGTATTGTATGGAAACCAATTTGACAATAAATTATATATATATATATATATATATACACACACACACACATACATACATAATACATACATATATACATACATATATATGTATATATATATATGAAAGAAACTGTCATAACTGGAAACCCTAATTAATATGTTGGAATTTCAACACATTTCAATTCATTTAAATTAAGTGTTAAAAGCATGTGTATTTGGGTAAGCAGCTATTAAAATGGAGGCGACAGTGTACAGATAGAATATTAAGGAACTGAGTTATATCTAATATATACCCAAAGGTCTGATTCATAAATATATCATCTCTTGTAAATTTCATCAAATGTGTGCTAAAAGTGAATGGTGTGTCCAGGCTTTGACAGAGGTTCCCATCCTCATTTATAAATTAGATTCTTACTTATTAATCCCCCAAAAGGATTTTCACAATTAAAAGAATCATTGCAACCAATTTTAAACTGTGAGAGATGTAGATATTGTTATTATTTTTTGGCTAATATTTATTCTGATAAATGTTTAATAGCATAATATTCTGAATGAGATTTATATTAACTATAAAGGAATGCAACGTGAAGAAGCTGCATACAAAAACAAGAAAATGTCCTTTGTCCCAATACGTCAACCCCAAGCTCAACTCAGAAATAGTAATTTCTGCTTCTGAAAAATCCTAAAATTTAATTTTTCATATTTCTTCTACTTTTGATAAATGAGACTCATTGTTGTTAAACCTATTACAATGCAGTAAAAATACCTGCTGTTTTTGTTCTTGGAAGCAGGTTATTCTGATAGGTAAAAAGTTTGATTTGCATAATAAAATTTATTCAAAATATATATCGAGATATAAGACTACATATGTATTAACAAATGTGCAATTAAAGGTGAATATATTGGAATAAGTTGCTGTAATATTGCATAATGTATCCATTCTAGAATTGTTCAAAGTAAGTATATTTCAAAAATTAACACAAGGTAGCTTTAAAAGACAAAAGCATATTAAAAATATAAATCACCAAAAATTTGCACTGAGGCGTATCATGTTCAAATTGCAGAAAATCAAATGCAAAGGGAAAGACTTGGAAGTGGTCAGAAAAATAAAAAATAAAAATAAACAATAAAAAAAAAATCTTCCCTGTAGAAGAAAAGGATAAGAATTAAAGCAGACTTCTCATCAGAAACAATGTAAGAAGAGTGAAGTGTTTAATGTGTTGAAAGAAAAAGCACCAAATTAGAATTCAATGACCAGTGAAATTATTCCTCCAAAGTGAAGGAGAAATAAAGATTTTTCTTAGAAAATAACTAAGGGAATTCATTATCAGCAGATTTGACCTGGACAAATGTTGAAAGTAGTTAGTTCTTCAGTGAGAAGGCACGTGATAAAGGCCAGTAACTCAGCTGTATATAAAGAAAGGGACAGCATAGGAAAAAGAATAAATCTATTATTTATCTCATTCTTAATTTATCTCAAAGATGTAGATGCTAGATAGAAAGATTATTTTAAGAAATACAATAACAATACAGAAAGAGAAAATTGGGGATGTAGTGTGCTTCAAAAATAGTTCCTTAATACCTAATACATTCCAGTTTTAGATCACAGAAATGAAAAAGACAGTTTTCGAAGAATCCATAGTTTAATAGGCACTAAAGGAAGTGATTACTGACTGATCATAGGAATAAAAGGAAAAATAAATGACATTCATTAATTTGCCGGAATAGACAAGAAGGGCACAAACAAGAAGTTTGCTGTGTAACTAGCATTCAGTTGAGCATCTTGTAAATATTTTCCGTTTTTATCTTTGGGATACCCCTAATAGTTAGACCTTGTAAATTCTTCATTTTTAGTGGAAGAATCTGTGTTTCAAATGATCAATTTAATTGCCTAGTTTTTTAAGTTCAAAAAGCTGAAATTTGTTAATGGCATTAGAACTTACATATGTTTATCTTAAAACTTCCTGTTCCGGAGACTTTGTGAATAATTTATTTTAAATGGGTTCTAAAGTAGATGAGTTCTTTAATCTCTCTTCAATATATGTTAAAAACTACTACTCTAACTCTTAGTACATTGTGTTTATTTTAAAAGACCAAAGCCTGTAAGATTGTGTATATTTTTTTAGAGTACATATATTCTGGTTCAATATGATGCCCAATTAAAATACCATTCACTTGAAAACATAAATTTCCATATTCTTGCAAGACATTTTATAATACTTTCAAATAATTCATTGTGGCACAAAGTAAGAATTCATATTTCCTTTCAGGGTCCAAGACCACAGCATGTGGCCAAGCTGACTGTGCAATGCATTATTTCAGAGTCTACTAGTCATATAGACCATGCTTTGCAAGACTCAGCTTGAAATTATGCGATGCACCAGCCCTTCTTTTACTCCAAATCTAAGCGGGAAATCATGCATGATTATTAAATGCTTCAGATGCCTTATGTTTATGTAATTAAATGGTAGAAAACAACAGTAGCTGACTATGAAATGTGAATTTCCTGAAAAACTTACCGTATGTTTTTTCCTATTTATTGTTTCATACATTTTGACATATAACTTCAGAAAGAGAAGCTCATTCATCAAAATTGATGTATTCTATAGTTATATTCTCCCAAGTGATAAAAATGCAACCCTAAGGATAGAGTTTCTAATATAACAAATTGCTTTCTAGTATATTCTGCCCTATGGAACTACCTCTATTTTGCAGTTTTAGGTTTAGTAGGTTTCCATTTAAGACTCCAATAGCCTAATAGGCAACTCATGTGAATTTAATAGAAATTTTAATTCCCTTGATTAATATAGCTTTAAAAAGCTAGCAGGGAAAATACCACCTTCTCTTAGATTAAAATTTAATAGGATTTTCAGTGTGATTAGAATATGCTAATACATCCATAAATAAGAAAATACGTTTTTGCCACATTGTTTGAGAATTTGAAATCAAGTGGTTCATATGTAGTAAATCTATTGTGTAGCTCATGTCACACAGTTTGTGTGAGTGAAGATCATTCTTTTGGCTCATTGTTTTCATTTATTAGTTTGAATACGTTTTCAATGTCCCTATTGTGGACCTAGCATTATCTCTATAGAATTCTGTCCTCATTTTTCTGCAAATGAATAAATGCATGGCTAATTTCATGTGTAAATTTCAGTACTGCTAATGGGAGTTAGTAACAGAGGTTTAGTTGGCTGAATTTCCCAGCAAAGATTAGTGAAACGTTTCATTTGTTCTTCAGACTGCAATCCACAGAGCTCACATGCACTCCTTTTCTATTTCACATGCAGTTAGATAAATCAATGTAGCTTGTCGCAGTATCTTTTATCTATACTACTGTTGATGCAAAAAGTTTTAAAAATAGGAATACATAAAAATGTGAATACATGATATAATATTTGAAGATTTTATTTTCAAATTAGAAGAAATGAAAGCTACAGAACAATGTTTAAACATTATTCTTGCATATCAATCTGGATGTTTTTCCTAGTACAAATTTAATTAATTCTAAAAGGTAAATATCTGCATTATCTTACGTTTATTTAACTTGTGCTCAATGGAGAGCTTTGCCTGGAAGCATGATTATTTAAGATATGTTGCACTAGCCTTTCTTAACAAAGAAATGTTGATTAATGTGTATATCCCACCAGTAAGAGCACAGCACAAGTTTGGGAAACTCACAGTCTTGCTGTTGTATTTCAAAGGTTCATTAGTCACTGCAAAGCACAACTGCCCCCATTTGGCTCATACTAAAATGAAAGCCTGAAGGAAATATGAACATTATGCCACAGAGCCAGCAGGAGATAATAAATGCAATGCTAACAGAAGCAACTGAAAAGAGAATCCCCATTCAGCCTGGAATCCTAGCATCATTATGGGATTACTTTACATCCACCAAGACTGCAGTAGCACTGTGGCTCTTAAATTTACAAGACATCATGTGTGTGTCAAAGTTGGCCTGACAAAATGAAAGACAAAGCTCATTTATATGAATATCACAAAGGCGTGTTTTTATAAACAGCAGGTCTTCATAAAACTAAGTGTATTTTTTAAATTACTACAGTCAATACTTGGAAAAAAGTACTTTGAAATTATTTTGGAAGAATTATATAAATAGCATCATAATCTCACTATCCAAAAATAAGCGATGGTAATATTCTTGATACATTCTTTACCTTTTGTTATAATTTTGTTGATAGATATAGTATTTTTCATTTATGTACAAGTATAACCATTCCCCAAAGTCATTATTCTTTTAAGTCATAAGCAAAATTAGTATATTATAGTTAAAAATGTCTGTACTATTTCTTCAACATATGTATAGAATTAGGATTGGTCAGTCTGTTAAGTGTCTGACTCTTGATTTCGGCTCAGGTCACAATCTCGCGACCACTCATCAGGCTCTACACTGACAGTGAGGAGCATACTTGAAATTGTCTCTACCCCTCCCTCACATGCGCTCCCTCTCCCTCTCTCACAAAGTAAATAAACTAAAAGTTAAAAAGATAAATAGATGAATGAATGAATGAATGAATGAATGAATAAATAAATAAATAAATAAATAAATAAATAAATAAAAATTAGGATGATTCCAGTTTCTAGTTAAAATAATGCTACAATGTCATAGTTCTTAATTATCCTGAAATTTTTTCTCAGACATCTTTGACATCTCTGACAACTTACCTAAAATAGATATCTACAAGTGGAATTATAGGTAAAATGGAATTTGCACTTTTTTATTAGAATACATTAGAATACATTATTTTTAGAGCAGTTTTAAGTTCAGAATAGAGTTAGGCAGATAGTATAGAGTTCTCATATACTCTTTCCCAATATTGATTATTATTAACTATCTAGTTTATATTATGGTTCTCTCTGCATATTTTTAAAAATAACTAGATATTGTCATAATAACTTAAAAGATAATGTAAGAAATTTAATTTATATTTCACTTATAGCAAAATTTAAATATAACAAAATAAAATTTAAAAATGCATATATGGCTAGTGTATAAGAAATACCTTTCATTAGTAATCCAGTGCCACTTAAAAACTCCAGTTTTTGTAAATTCAACAACTGAACTTCAGATTTTCTCATGCCCTTTGCACTGTATTACACAATTTTCCTAGTAAAACTAGAACACAACTATCAATGATAGAAGAGTTCATTTAATGTTGCCTATTATGTAATGAAGAGCTAGAATACATTTAGATTTATATAAATTATATGAGTTTCTGCAAAAGGCAATTATATGCATGTATGCATATGCCCCTCCTAGCTAAAGTATGTACACAGATCTACATAAATTGCAGTCACTTCTGAAAGAATATGCATATGCAAATGTATGTACAAGAATATGCATATATGTATATTTCTGTATATATATGGAAGTGTATCTATATATGTATGTATATCAGGATATATAACTAATGCAACAGTGAGACAAAGAATAGCTTCTAGTAGGTTGAGGAAATTGACATAGGGCTGAAGTAAGAAATAGTAATCCACAGGAACTATAATTTCTTTATCTTTCCCTTTCCATGATTTTTTGGTGATCACTTGTGCTAGAGGATAAAGAAGTACAAATGGAAAATAAATAATTAAGAAGTTAAACTAAATTTAAAAAAAGAAGTAAAGCTATAATTTTTAAAGTAGGTTATCCCCCACTGATTTTTTTTGTCTCAGTGCTATTACTGCAAAAAAACTAGGTGCAACAGCTATCTCAGTAGATAGTAAGATCACACTTACATTTTTAAATTCACAGCAAAAGTATTATCATATATATACATATATATGTGTGTGTGTGTGTATATATATATATGTATATATATATATATATGATACTACTTTATATATCTTATTCACTGTTATATAGTTACATAGGAGACAGTTGCATGCCTAGAGCCAGTGATATTGCCCTTGATATTTTTATCAATATTACTTGAAAATCTATACTGTTTATTCAGTCACCTATTCATTTGTTCATCAAAACAGTAAACTACAATGTAACAGTGGATTAATTTTCTTTTTTATTGATGACACTTCCCTTAGTTAATGTTCCCCATTGTAAAATTTATTAAAATACATCCAACTGAAATATAAAGATCATATAGTTGATAAGATATAGTCATGTAGCTAGCTATTTTTGAAGCTCTGTTATCAAACAGTTTTGCATAAGTACAAACCATAAAGAAGTGTTGATAACCTTTTTCAATACTATTAACAGTGTTATTACCTTTTACTTTCAAAATTATATACAAAATTATTTTTAATTTAGGACCACTTGTTTTCAGAGATTTCACTTTTTTTTTCTTCAGTTTAATGTATATATTTTTGACAAGCTTTACATTTCCTTTCCCCCTTTCTTTTTTCCTCTGGTAAGATCATCATGATCACTATTTTGGAAAATTTAACTCCTAAACTCCTCAGAATGAAATATATTTCTATTGCCTTATTTTCAAGAAATCTCCAAAGGAACACCTCCAGGTTTTCTTTTTTCTTTTTGCTTAATTGAAACTCCCTGACAACTCTAACATTATTTATAAGTAGTTTGCCAATTGTTTTATGTCACTGTTAGTGAGTTAGCCACAGTTCTTTATCACAGCTTGCAGTCAACATGGTGCATTTAATGATATGTATACATAGATTTTTTTTATATTGAGAAAATTGAAATCCTTTTCCTGGATGTATTTACTGCTCCAAGCTTCAGTAACTATATTTTTTTATGATCATTACCAAATTTGTTTAGGCCAGATGGAGAACTCCAGAACTACTCAGCCATCTCCATCTAGATGATCCCTACCAGGCTATGTAACAGGCATGTCATAGTCAGATTACTCCAAACTGATCTCATCATTTTGCACAGAAATATTCTCCGACTGAGTTTTTAATTTATGAAAGGGAATACTCCCCACCCTGTTGCCCAAGCCAGATGTCTAGCAATCATAGTCTTAACTAGATTACTAAAATAATCCTCTAACTAAATTTTCTTCCTTTAGTCATATTCCCCTAAAACTCATTATTTACATTGCAATTAAATTGACTTTTGAATTCTACAAATCTGATACTATAATTTCCTTGTTTACAGTGAAACAGTCATTGATCATCAGATGCATATGTTATAGCCCAATTCCGGGAGACTATATTGTTTTATGGAATCAGAATAACTTACAATCAAGTTCTAGGTTCTCAACTTGTATGATTGTGGAAAAAATTACTATACATTATCGCAGTTTTCCCATCTCCAAAACAAGATAATAATACAGTATAATTAAAATGTAAAGTAGTTAGCCCAGTGGATCACACAAATAAATGTTAGGGGAAAGTTAGTGGTCCGAATAGTAGTGGCATGTGTTATAGTGTTTTTATTTTATTTTATTTTATTTTATTTTATTTTATTTTATTTTATTTTATTTTTATTTTATATTTTTTATTTTATGTTAGAGAGAGAGAGAGAGAGTGTGTGTGTGTGTGTGTGTGTGTGTGTGTGTGTGTGTGGAGCAGAGGACAGGGACAGAGGGGGAGAGAGAGAGAAAGAGAGAGTGTGAGAATCTCAAGGAAGCTCCGCTCTGAGTGTGGAGCCCAACATGGGGCTTGATCCCATGACTCTGAGATCATGACTGAGCTGAAATCAAGAGTCAGATGTTCAACCCACTGAGCCACCCAAGCCCCCCTACAGAGTTATTTTAAAATGGATCAGGTTAGTATCTTTTCTCTTCTCTCATCATCATCCCCCTCACTTGACTACCTGCCTTGAAGGAGTAGGGAACAATAACAACTGTGTTTATATACAATGTCATTTCCTATAGGCATATGGGAAGGCATTGCTCCAAAAGTTCTTTGAGAGGATGAGATGAGATAATGTAAATGAAATTTCTATGTAGATAGTGAGGTAGCCTTGTACTGTGTCATGAATATGAGTTTTGAAGCCAGACCTCAGTTTTAATTATTGCTAGGCCTGTGAATCTGGGAAATCAACTTGTTTTAAACACCATATATTCATCAGTAAGATGAGAAGTAATATTTTCTACTCAAGGAGACCATGTATACACTATGTCAATAACTAGGGCAAATGCTATTGTAAAATCTATACATTCATGTTGAAAAAAAAAGACACCTAGACATAAATTAGAAAAATATTTGCATTGGTGTTCATATTAGAATGTGTATCACAGAACCAATAATTATTCCAATTAAACCAATTAAACCAATATTATTCCAAAGCTTTTTCTTAGGCAATAATATTTGTCATAAGATTATATTTATATATTTAAAATGTGAAGGAAAATAATGATCTGTGTAAAATTTTGAATAAATTAAAATTATACTTAGAAAAATTAAGCCTAATTTAAAAAACTGTGGAAGGGATAAGCACATATAAATATTATTTTAACTATTACATTCTGCTTTAAGAACTTTAGTTTACTTGGGTAAATGCCTTCATATCTGTAACAACTAATTGAGTATGATTTTTCCTTTGGTTCTATGTATTAAGAGTATAATAATGAGAGTATTTCTCCCCATCACATAAAGATCACTGTAGATTACCTTCTCACAGTTCAATGTATTGGAAAGTACTTTTCACCAAAATAAAATAAAATAAAATAAAATAAAATAGGCATTAATCTTTTTCTTTCAGGCTTTTTTTTTCTTTCTCAAGAACTAGAGCTTTAGTACTTTCTTGAAAAATGAAATCTCTTGCTAAATTGCTTTCTAGGCACTAAGTCAAAGTCCTTTTAGATATGAATTATGTGAGAAACATAAGCCTTTCTTGAAAATCATAGCAGTATTATAAGCATTTTTGTGCAAGAAAGCTTGTGATTAATAAGGGAAAGTTAATTCTCCTTGACAATGTAATTGTTTTGATTGTCCAATGAGCCCAACATTCCTCAAACATGTTTGAATTATAAATAATTCAGGTAGTTGAACAAATCAAGATTCAGAGATAATCTTTAGCAGCATTTTATCTCCACAAATAATTAAGTAAGTTTATAAATTACAACTTTGGAATCATAGCAACAAGCTGTTTCGAATCTTCGGCATGCACACCTGCTTGCACAAAACTGTATCATGTTTGTCCATTGGTCAACCTCAATCAATTTCATATGTGAATATTGGATATTTTCTCTGTTTGCAAAATCTTAAATCATTGTGTGACAATCTTAATGTTTTTTTAGATAAAAAGCTCTCAAAAAGAATGCTCCCAACAATTTCATTTTGAACCATACCACACAGAAATACATTTTAGGAATTAAGCTATTTGGGGCTATAGAATTGTGGGGTTCAGGATCATCATGTGGCAACCCCAGAAATTCCCGGCACTCTGCACATTCCCCTAGCTATTCAGCATGGGCAGACAGAAGCTGTGAATAGAGGTGAGAGTAAAAATGGAAGCTGGGAGAGAAAGATAAGAATAAAAATGAAATGTATTGGAATATTCTGTCCAAATATACTGCTCAATTTGTCAGGAAAGCACTTCCCAAATTTTATATGTGCTTGCAAATAATCTGGAAGTCTCTTTAAAATGCACATTCTGAATCAGTAGGTCTAGACATCCCTTGAGCTTATATATTTCTAACAAGCTTTGAAATAATATCAGTGTTAACTGGTCCCTGGACCACACTTAGTGAGAGTAACCGTGGAGATGATAATAGACTGTCCCTATGGCAACAATGGTGCAATGACAGAACATGACCAAAGTCAGACCCATCAGAGATCTTTTCTGGGTTTTACGGACTGACAGAGAGAGAACGGTTCCTTCTGTTCTTTGGTGTTGCTAAGCAGGGATTGGGTAAAGCACACTCATTTATAGGAACATTCCCAACTATGTGAAGGAAGCCATTAAAGAAGGATTAAGAAATATCAAGCCTACCAATACACACAAAAAAGATATCAGAGTTGCAGAAGAGCTGCTACAGCATTCTAACACCTGGATCTAGTTGTCCTTCATGCCAGTTTTATTCTTTCCCTGTTTTATTATTTTGGTTTTCAACTGAACTAATACATATCCTATTGCCCCTTCTTTTAGTGAGGATGAACTTGGAATGGGTGTGGAATATCACCACCTTTAAACCGATTCATTACTGATGAACATTCCAGAATTATGAGAATATTTTGCACTCCTTTTTCTTTACATCTTTAAGTTTTAAAAGCCTTTAAACATATATGCTGCCACATAGAATAATAAATTCATAATGTAAACACACCATGCATATGACTTTAATAGTCTCATTTTTTTAATCTACTTGATTTCCCTCTTTTCATCTACTCTTTTCCGTTGCTTCTCATACTCTCTATACACAGTTGCTTTCTATGCCTCCTCAGTATACTTTTAACCATGGTCATATAATCAAATAAATATACACATAGATGCATATTTATAAACACATTTACACACATATTAACTGTGATTATATGTATAAAACTGAACATTTACCTTGTATTTATTATTGAAAACACCTCTTGAATTTTCTTTCAATCCACTAGTAGAATACCATTCATTTGCTTTAAAACCTCCCATAATGTTGATTAATTATGAATATTTCACTGTTGGTGATACCTTTTCCTTTTTTACCCATTTTAAATTTTAGCTAGTAGGCACAATATTGAAGCAAAAATTTTCTACATGTGTATTAGTACCTTTATATCTATGATATAAATTCACAGCAGTTCCAATTAGTAATAAATCAACTCGGAAGAATTATTACTTTATTTTTTGTTCAAGAACACAAGATATTAGAAACTATTTTCTTTGTGGATAAGCATGGAAATTATTTATGTGTTTAGTTGACATGTACAAGCACAGATATTTTCAACTTGCAAGATTCCAAGGGACTGCATATGATATATGTTTGTATATATCTTAAATTATCTTTACCTTGCAAAAATCTACCTCTTATGCAAATTGTCTCTTTCCAGTTAATAACAGCTCAGTCTTGTTGCTTTTATTAGAAGACTGGGCTCTTCCTGACTCTTCTCTTTCTTGTACACTTTATACCCAATTTGCTAGCAGATCTCATTGGGTATGTTTCTTTAAAAATTTTTTTATGTTTATTTATTTTTGAAGGAGAGAGAGACATAGTGTGAGGGTGGGGAGGAGCAGAGAGAGAGGGAGACACAATCCTAAATGGGGCTCTAGGCTCTGAGATGTCAGCACAGAGCCGGACAAACCGTGAGATCATGACCTGAACGGAAGTTTGACGCTTAACCCATGGAGCCACCCAGGTGCCCCACATTGGCTCTGTTTCTAAAATATATTCTGAATCAAGAAACTTTCTCCACCCCTTTCAACCTCCTTCAGGTCAGCATCATCTGTAACCATCGTATCTCCATAATCTCTTACTGTTTTTCCACTTGTCCACCTATGTTCCATTTTTAGTCATCTAGAGGTAGCTAGAACGATTCTTTTAAAATATCTGTTAGACAATTTGGCACAACTGCTCAAAATCCTGCAGTGGATCCCCAGACTCCTCAGAGGAAAGAGTGGAGTCCTTCCAGTAGCTCAATGGCTCTGAGTCTGTGGCCTCAAGTGACATCTGTGACCTCACACTTATTGCTTGCCCTCTTGTTGTCACCACTTTTGCACTTGTTCACTCTGGTGTCCCTTGAACAAGCAAGCCACATTCACACCAAAGGGACTTGCGTGGCACAGCTGTTCCTTCGGGAGGGACATCATTTTTTAGGCTTTTTAGTAGAAACCTGTCATAGGAATATGAGGCTGATTTTAATATTTCCCCAATTATTTCATACATCGCTGCTGGGCAAGCTGAAGACAGTGCCCAGAATTTTCAAGTAGTCTTTTGTGTAAATCCTACAGCAGATGAAGTTCTACGGCGATTCTCATCCTGACTCCTGCAGAGTCTTAAGTTCTCACATGTGCTCAGCTGCTCATGGTCTCATCAGTACCTTAGCTGAGGGAAGTGAGATAAGTGGAGTTGAAAGTGGAGAGAAAAAACATATATTTAGGTCTTTTATTCCCAGAGAACTTGAAGTAGTTGACAGAGAATTTCATGATTAAATAACGTCTCTTCAGTATTACATAAAATCGGAAATAAACTCAAACTTGGTCTGACTGACATGCTCTGATTAACCCTTTGTTCCCATACATTTCACTCACTGTCCTTGACTCTCATTTTTTTAGCCATAGCATCGACATGGATGTCAAAATTGTTTCTTTCTTGCTAAAGCATTAACATATTTGAATCATAAAAACGGTTTTGAGTTATTTTGTGTTGTCTTGTCTAATATTATTATCCTGCCTTCCATTTGCTTTTAAAATATTTATGGTAGTAATAACTGCTCTGGACGGCATTATGGTATATCATGATATATGTGTTATCACAATTAATATTCATGTTTATAGCACAATGAGGCCCCTAGCTTTACATCTCATTGTCCTTTTTTTCTAGGATTTGAGTCAATGGCTTTATACCAAATTTTTTTTTATTCTGCATTATTCCATAATTGTCTGATAAGTGCATATTATGCTAAGGAAGGTGGGAAGGAGAGTGCAGAGAGTGGCCAGTAACCAATTAAACTTGTCGGAAGCAAGGCTTTAAGATGACAGTAGCCTCAGTCAACAATTGGATTGAATGTTTGTGACGGATCTTGAGTTAGAACCATGAAGCAAAGCTACTCCTGGACTCTGGATTCCTCAGAGATTTTGTGACATAAGTGTTTCCTGCTTTAAGCTGCTAAACTTGGGAGTCATTTTGTATGTAGCAATAGAAAACTAATACACTGTCACATTAATATTTGAAAATGTGCAAAATAATGATATTCATTATATACCCATACATATTCAGCAATTTAAAAAATTCACATAAGTTATAGATACTGTATTGAAGGTAAAGGTCACTCCAGAGATACATAACAACCAGGAGTTTCTGAGAGGACTGAGATAATGAAATAGTATGGTAGGAAATGGTAGAAACTAAAATGTTCCTTTTCTTTTTGTTCTTTATTCTTATTATATTATAGAAAAAAATCTGAGATCTAGAATTTTCTGTTTTCCTTAAAAATACCATTGTGCATGTGTTTTCCTGACACTTCTTTCGTTATGCTTACATATCAAATCTCAAAACATAATAAAATAATCATAGAAATGCTAGTAAGATAATCAAAGAAGTTAGTTTTATTTAATGGTACTTTATTTTAGAATCATAAGGATGACTTAGAAATCTGTTTAGAAAATAGATTTAGAACTCTACTAATTCATAGCTGGTCTATCACAACAGTACCTCATTTGAGGCAGAGGCTTGAAATAGTGTGAACTCCTTTCAATTTATCATTTTGACTTTTGTACCAATTGATTTGAAAGTGTTTGTCATTCACACTGGCAACAAGATATCATTTTATATTTTTCACCCACTTTTTTTGTTATCATGATTATTGTTATTACAGTTATTTGTGAACTATGGTAATACTAATCATTTCTTTTTTTTTTTGAAACCTCAGGCTTCAACTTCCACTATGTTATAATGTTAAGGAATTATCAGACACATAAAATGCTTCACAATATTAAGAAACACAGATTTTTCCTTTAGAAGTAACAAGAAAGCCTCATATGCATCCAACTTCGATTCAGGTCATGATCACAGTTACAAGCTCATGGTTCATGGGATTAAGCCTCTCATCAGGCTCTGCACTGACAATGGAGACCCTGCTTGAGATTTTCTCTCTCCCTGTCTCTGCCCTTCACCTGCTCATGCTCTCTCTCTCAAATACATAAACTTTAAAAAAGTAACAGTAAAATACTAAAGTTAAAATGAAAATATCACATGCATTAAGTAAAGTATAACTCATATTAATATTTCCAACAATTATGCATGGAATTGTTTATCTTTCCCTTTCTTTGCACATTTTAGAAAGACATACACAAAGCTTTTTGCTTTATAATAAATACCTCCTTGATATTTGTAAGCAACAAGATTCTCCTTGAGAGCCTAGTTAAACTGGTGAAGAATCTTGTCTTCTGAAAGTAAAATGGATTATTTCTGGTGGTTTGTATAATCTTAAATGCATAGTGGTATCTTCTGTATTCAGTGGCATTTGAAGATGAAGCAAGAAACAAATAATCATGTTAGGCAGGCACAGTCATGCACGCACCCACGCGCACACACACACACACACACACACACATTCACAACTGTTTTCTTTGCAGTAAAATCATTGTTTAAACTCCAAGTTCTCTGTAGATTTCAGCTAAAGAAACATTTCTAACTCTTGGCTGGAGAAATTTAAAAGTAGGAGATGGGCCTGAGCTGCCTCTGGTTACTCTTGCTCAAAGGATGTGGCTGCCAGCAGGTTTCTTGCTAGTGAGAGCATTCCCTGTCAGTTGTCTGTAGGTGACCCCGATGGTGAACATCCTTCAGTTAAGTTTCTCAAGCCCCTAGTGGGGGAGGCATATTAGTGAATGTTGCTATATTTCAGTGAATGGCTTCTTAGCAAGTTTGCTGGCACTCTAGTGGACAGTTTCCTACTGAGTTTTACTGTTATCCCAGTAGGAGATTTCTCTCCTGCTAGCCCCAGCCTGCAACCTCTCAACAAATTGTTCTGCCTTTTAGTGGACCACAACTTCACTCTTCTGAATGAGATCTAAGCCTCAGTCTTAAGCACTGGGAGGTGGGAAACTCCTCTAAGTGGCTGCCTCTTATATACGCTCTTTAAAAAAAAATTACCTTTCAGCTTTCTATTCACTCATACTATTAGTTTATCTCTGGCTACAAATTAATAATTTTATCTTAAAATTTTCCCTGTTCAAATAACTTCTGTGATTTCTGTTCCGTTAATGTGTCTTTACAAACAGACATAATAAATAAATATGGATTATTCATATATTAGTCATGTAACTTAAAATATTATTTTGGTAAGAAGATATGGAGGAAATACTTTTCCTTAACTTTCAAAGGTCATTTTAATCCAAAAACAGTTTTAAAATGACCAGTGGTCCATAGGGAAAAAAATATGCAGAAAACCATGGAAGAATCAAAGCAGATTGGAATACAGGTGGACTCTCCATCTGGACCTAAGAGATGACAAAAATAGATTTCCTAACATAACAGAAGCTTCATATTGAAATGGCAAAAGATGGACACGAGGAGGACTTCAGTGAACACTCATAAACAGTGACACTAACAGTTTCATCTAGAGTTTTCTTTTAATGTTTTTCAAGTCCAAACTCTATATAGATTGGTCTGCTGTTAAGAACAACATACACATAATAAGATATTTCTCTACTTGTCCCTTTTCTGAATTATATGTATCATATCTTTTTTGAAATTCAAAGTTTCATAATAAGAAAAATAATGTTGCATATGAAGTATTTAAAGATAATACATCAAATATTCACAACACAGGAAAATTGCTTCAACTTAAAAACAATTCAGTACTTATACCACTGGCAAAATATTTTATTGTGTATTAAGACATTTTGTGCATAAGAACGTCCTCAGTTGTCACCTTCAATGTAATTGCAATGACTCTAAATGACCCTATTTATAAGAATTCTTCAGTGAAGCATAACAAATCTCATTTCCTAATATATATTTTTTTCCTAGAAGGGTTCACAGTATTGTCTGGATTAAGTGCTTACTCTTGCCTAGAGGTGTTATTATTTGGACAAGAAGTTGCATATTGTCATTATGATACATAATTTTGTGGCTGAAATATATAACACTGTGAATTAATTTGTGACTAAAACTTAGTTTGATTGTGATAAATGCATAGTTTGATATTATAAATCATAGTAATTATATTTATAGAGATAGTTCTTGTTCTATAATTTTCTTCAAAAGTATGACATCTCAAGTCAATTTCAAGTCTGTTGGAAAATGTGAAAATAAAATTTTACTATACTTATGACCTCAAATGACAGATGAATATGCACACAGATATTATACATGTCAGAACTATCAAGAGTCTTTAGTAATTTATATATATAAGTCCAACACCTAACCTACTGAGCCTCCCAGGTGCCTCTCTACTAAATTGTAACTTGATAAGCTAGCAATGTCTTGCAATACAAGTAGTTCATGATACGGAACTTCACATGATCACTACTGAACCAATGGTTCTCTCTCTCTCTCTGTCTCTCTGTCTCTGTCTCTGTCTCTCTCTCTCTCTCTCGCTGTGGGATTGTGGGTGATCATCTCCCGTGCTTGGCTGCTAGGTCTCAAGCCACGGTATTTAGCATAAGTCAGTGTTTTTTCAGAACATTGGAAGGTGCCCACAACTGGCACTGGTGTATTTTTGTCATTTCACAGCACCTGTGGACAGTTTTTTGCTTTCTACATAAGAGTAGGCTTAGGAAGGCTTTGCTTCATTCTAGGTCAGGCTGTCTGCAGATATAGACCCTTTCCTCTGCTGCCTTATTGCCAATTACATTCAATATAGCGTATGACAAAAGTTTATTAATACTCTACTGTAGTCAATATCCATGGGAGCGTATACAATGGCCCCCGTGTAGAAAAAAAAGGTGAAAAGAAAGGCGGAAAGAAGGAGGAGATGACTATGGTGGAAGTTAAGAAGAAAATCATTGAGAAGTATGAATGAGGTATACAACTTGTCAAAACTGCAAGATTTTATAAGAAGTATTCGTCTGCATCCCATATGCAGAGGAGGAGGAGAAAAAGGCGGAGGGATTCCTCACTTCAAATGACATTAGGGAGATGTGTAAAATGTTGGGAACAGCAAAATTTTGTAGAAACGCACTACCCAAACGAGGCTGTAGCAGAGTGAGCGATGAATCTGTTTAACAACAATGCAATGTCACGTTTCCGTGAAATCTTCAAAAGGAGGCAAAAGGTAGTGTCGTTGGATAGGTTCCTTGTTAAAGTTGCACGAAAAGAAAAAGATTCTGTTGAGCCAATAGATAGCAATGATGCCGTTAGTGATAGTGAGCATACTCCATCCTCCTCTCTCTCTTCCTCACATCAGCGCAAAGGTTTTCAAAGGTAGATGCAGATTAATTTATTTTTCTTTATATTTTGCATTTTCTTGTTATTTTGTGTTCTATTACAGTATTGTAATCATTTTATAAGAATATTTTTGTGTTGTGGAATGAATCATCTCAGTTTCCATTATTTCTCATGGGGAAATTCACTTCGATATACAAGAGCTTTGGATTCCAAGCATATTTCCAGGATGAATTATACTCACAAACCAAGGTTTTACTGTAATTTATCCTTAGATTTGGTTCTTAAATACCACATGAAATTTTTACATTAATGGACACTATAAGATTTTTTAAATAATCAAGGACTCAAAGTTTAAATGTCATTCATCATTTGTGTAAAAGAAACAACATCTTAAAAGAGTTTTAGAAAGAAAAAAGAGAGCCGATTGAGGTTCTATCGCCAAAATTCAATAAAAGGAGACTGAGGTTGGTATCTGCACAGCAATTGGTCTCTATTGTAACAGGAATCCACAGTGCTTTAAAAGTGTTTTCACAACGAAAGTAGGTTCATTTTTTTTAATAGTATGATTAGAAGGGCAAAAACTATATTGTTTGGGGAAAGTAAGCATGTATTTTCTCTATTAGGGAAAAGCACAGGTGTTGAAAATCTTTACAACACACACATACCACACAAAATTTATCCTATATGAACACATTTCAAATACAAAAACAAACTGAAACAAAATGCTAAAGGAACTGACATGATTTATGAAAAGAAAACTGATTTGAAATTGTTTTCTAGCGTAATTTCTTCAGAGGAACGGGTTTAAAGTGACACATGATTGCTTTTCCTTTTCTATGCATCCAACATGCAAGTGATAAACACATATCATTTAATGAGTTTATTGAAATTATCAGGTAAAAAAGGAATACATGCTGTGTGAGTTAGTCAAGTTATAAGACAAAAAGCATGTGCCCTGTATTGAGGAGCCTAGAGGTCTTAAAATGTAAACCTTTACTTTAATAGGCTAAATAATCTAAATCTGTAAGCCTCTAACTAATACTGCCATTTTGTACTGCAGGTAAAAGTAGTGACAGGGGTGCCTGGGTGGTTCAGTCAGTTGAGCGTCCAACTTTGGCTCAGGTCATGATCTCCTGGTTCATGAGTTTGAGCCCTGCATCAGACTCACTGCTGTCAGTGTAGAGCCTGCTTCTGATCTTCTGTCCCCCTCTCTCTCTGCCCCTCCCCTGCTCATACTCTCTCTCTCAAAAATAAATAAACATTAAAATAAGTAGTGACATAAAAATGATAGAAGTATTCTTAAGAGTATTCAATTTTTCTATAGAAAAACACAGAAGAGACATATATTTAATGAAAAGACTCTAAAAACTGCAAACTTTGACAATATTAAAGTAACCATACAGGTAACATAAAGATGGAATGGAAGCCAGTGGAAGTTGATGTAATAAAGGGTTTTATTTTTTATTCATTTTTTTATTTTTTATGTAGGCTCCATGCCCAACATAGGGCTTGAATTCACGTTCAGGAGAGATTAAGAGCAGCACAGCTGAACCAGCCACAGTGCCCCTGATGTAATAAAAGTAATTTCATCTCATATAACATAGATAAATTATTGATTTTAAAGTTGATGAGAAAAAACATTGTTTTGAGATTATTTTAAGAATTAAGGATCATGGGGCGCCTGGGTGGCTCAGTCGGTTAAGCGGCCGACTTCGGCTCAGGTCACGATTTCCCGGTCCGTGAGTTGGAGCCCCGCGATGGGCTCTGTGCTGACAGCTCAGAGCCTGGAGCCTGTTTCAGATTCTTTGTCTCCCTTTCTCTGACCCTCCCTCGTTCATGCTCTGTCTCTCTCTGCCTCAAAAATAAATAAACGTTAAAAAAAAATAAAAAAAAAAAAGAATTAAGGATCACAATAGATGGAGCAGCTGACTTAGATAGGTGATTTGAGTATTCCAATCCCCTCTCTGAAATAAAAACAAATTCTAGATTAAAGTAGTTATTGATTAGGAAACTATTATACTAGGTGCCTATACAAATTCATTCAAGAGAAAACAAATAAAATGTGGAAAAATATTTTAAAATATGGTATGAAACATATCAATGAGCTCACTAAAATTTAAGGAATTCTCATGCTAATTCTAACAAATTGGGAACTGAGAAAAGCAAACAGAGCATTAAAGAGGGTTTTGGTGATAAGGGCATTGCTAAATCATCTGAAAGAAAGAGAGAGGAAGAGAGAGAGAAATGAAGGAAGGGAGGAAGGAATAAATTAGGGTTTCAGTTTTCACTAGTTCTTGGAGTTTATGATTCAGAAAATAAAATTCTAGGCCCAGCCATGTATGAGTTTATAAGATAATTAACCCTGTAGAACTATTCATAAATTAAAGGTAAACATAAAAATAATACCCCAATACTCTTGGGAATTTAAGGGAAATTATCTTAGGCTTTATAAGAAATTAGGGGAAAAAACCAAAATCTCACCCCTGTAATATTTAAACATAATATAGTCTTCATTTAGCATTTCAGCAGTCCAAAATTATCAATTAAAATGAGGTTATATTTATTCTTGAGAGAGGAATTAGTTAATCACTATATATAATTATCAGTTCTTCATGGAAGCCCTTACATAGTTTCAGATTCAAATTAATATCACAGATAAATTCCAATTAAAATGAGCTACTCACAGTAAAAAGTTATTAAGCACACAAGGAAGGAGCTGCCATAATGAAAACCAGCAGATGGGTTCTGCAAAGACTGTGGATACTGGGATATGGATATAGAAAATTAAAAATAGCTAAGATTATTTTTCTTAAAAAGAAGAATTACACATTTTAAAATACATGAGAAGCAATAGACTATATTTAATGCTAGGCATGGAAAATGAACTATTAGAACTTTTAGAAATAAAATGTTGAATAATTGAAATTTAAAATCAAACACAGGCTTCAGGGCAATATAACTGTAGCTGATGAGAGAATTAAAAAACTGGGAAATATAGTTGAAGAAATGTTTATACAATATAACATAGGTATTCAAAGAAATGGGAAATATGGAACAGACCCTAAAGATATGGAAAGATAATTTGTAATTTATGTAATATAAGTATGATGGGAATTCCCTAAGGAAAGGAAGTAAAAAATGGACACAGTCCACACTGCAACACAAATATTGAAAATATATGTAGAAGTGATGAAAGAAACCAATCAAAACATCTAAGTAATATCCCAAAAATAAAGATAAAAAGAAATTTACACATAGTGTTGTTTTTAATATATGTGTTTATTAACATGAGTTAATTTTAAGTTTTTAATTTGTCTATTGTATATTTATTTAGATGTTATATCTAATAATATCTATATTCATATTAACTTACCTATATTTTATATAGCTATTTTATCTGTAACGTTTCTGTTTTCATATTTATCGATGTTTGATTTTATCTTTATATGTATGTAATATAGAGCATATATGTAATATAATTTACATAATATACTTATGTATATTTATATCTCTATATATTCTATATTCAATATCTATATGTATTTACATTATTCTGAATGTGAACATTTGGTATGTGGAGTAGAGGTGATTATTATTTCCTTATAGCCAAAACTTATGCCACATACTATGTATATGAGGCTGTGTTCATCTGCTCTGGAAAACACATGTTTTCACAAAATTGAAATTGAGGCTACCACATGGTTGAATATATATTGTCAAATATCATCTGGAAGAATTTTTTTTTTAAGGGCTAGAATGATGAATCAAGTGTGATAGCGTAGGAGCCATCACCTCAGTCATGCTCTAGTCTTCAAGGGGGCACTAAACTCTGCCATTCCCCTGCAATGTGATATTGTGGTAGATTTCAGAGATTTTCAGTATAAGGCTTCTGTTAATGATCAAGTATGATGATTCTAATTACACAGTTGGAGATGGGGAAATGACTATGAGAAGGACCTGGTTCAGTACTCCTCTTATTATGTATGCCCCATTTGTCCCCAAATGGAATGGGGAACATAATGTGATGATATTGTGGATCCCTGGATATAAATGTAGAGGTGGACACTGTTTTCAACAGTGCTTTAAAGGTGGAAATATTCTCTTTACCACGTATTCAATTATCTGAATAAATGGCTGTAAGCCCCTTAGGACTTGGGAAATCATAACCATATATTACATGGTTGTTACC
The DNA here is from genome assembly GCF_027475565.1 of Acinonyx jubatus. Taxonomy (NCBI): domain Eukaryota; kingdom Metazoa; phylum Chordata; class Mammalia; order Carnivora; family Felidae; genus Acinonyx; species Acinonyx jubatus. The sequence continues at coordinate 60,539,758 of NC_069380.1, forward strand.
GACACTCCTCATGAGGATTTGGCTTCTCCTTTAGTTGATGAGTTCTGGGTCTGAAAACTGGCTAAGGTTTAGAAGTTAGGGAAAGGGTCAAGGCTTAATATTGGACATCTGTTTTCAACCTCCTGACCATTCTTTCCTTAATCTCTGTAGGTTGCTTAACTTTGGAAATTCTCTTGGTTGCTATCTGTTTTGTTTTCTTGTTTTTGTTTTTGTTTTTGTTTTTGTTTTTGTTTTGTGTGTGTGTGTGCATGTGTGTATGTATGTATGTCCTTAAGCTTTATATATTCTACTAACCATCTTCAAATGTCTTCAAACATCCTTCCTACACCCTCGCTGACTGCCACTGTGACCTTGCTGCTCATTTCTGTTTTTTGACTTCCTTTGATTCTGATTGTTAAGCCATATCTCCTGACCTCCTCAAGTTTGACATTCTGTTATCACCACGGCTCTGATATGCTCTGGTTATGTAAGTATCTCCTTTCCTCAGCCCTATCCTACAGATGGCAGCGTCCTCGGAGCTTCTCAATGATGCTTATGCCACTTGCACAAGTATGTTCCTTGTCATTTAGTGAATAGAATGTCCTGCAGATTCTGCAGGTCTTTCTCCTGAAGATAGTGTGTGGTCTGTGTTCAGGCCAGATGTGGCAGTTTCAGTGTCCCACACGTACTTCTCTAAACCTGTTGGTTTCTCCTTTTGCCAACTGCCATGAGAGTCACAAGTGAAAGATCAAGTTTTTTTATTTTACTTTTATTTGTATTGCTTCCAAGAACTAAACAGGAATAGCACATTAGTCTTTGCCAGGTTTTACTTCATCTATCATGGGCCAGTGGTGTCATTTTAAAAAGCTCTACCTTCCAACATAATTCTCCATTTCATTGGATTCATTTGGATCCTCAGGATCCTGACACTCTCCTGACTCTGTTTGGCTAGAGTCTATACTACTCTCATCAACATATATCACCTCTTACCTCCCTTAGCAGGCCCAGCATATCTCTGACCACATTACATTGTGACCTGACCTTAGCTATTGATCTGGCAGCCAAGCAATAGGGAGGTTAGGGATGATCCTGAGGAGAGCACGTACTGGTATTCAAGGAAGGAATTTCATTAAATTAGAGACACAGGGCCCATTTCTGCATACCCAGAGAATACAGGAAGACCTTGAGTTCCCTTCCAAGTCTCAAGGTCTGATTCCTCCCCAACCAGGACCATGATCTACTGAAAATTCAACCTACACTTACTTTCCCACCCATTGAATTCCTAGGTCTTAAACTTAAACTAAATTGCTCTCTGACTAATAAATATGAAAATTCCGTTAAATGTGTTGACCAATGCTCTATGACTCTCCTACTTGGTTTTACTCTGGTAATTAATCTTGTTCAGCCATTTATTATCTTTTCCAGAGCATCAATAATACTCAGCAATAGCTAGCAATAGGCATCACATCTCTTTGTGTTTATAAATCATACTTCCTTGAACCTTCCATATACATTGGATATTTTACATGTTGTGGCTTTAAATTGTATCAGTTTGTTTGGAGCTAAACTGTTTCCCAGAACTTTTCCTGTATTGTTCTAATTAGAATGGGCCACAAGAGACAATTTTGTGTGAAACTTGAAGGGCCGAAATGAAACAGAAGTCCTATTTGTTGTTGTTTAATTTTCTTTGAGAAGTTCATTGAAAATGCTTTTGCAACTCACACATGTCACTTACCTGTTGGCTTACCTTATTGACATGGGACCTTTATGCCTGTAAGTGCCCCACCCTACCCTGGATCTTCCTTCAGCTTCTCTGACTCCTGGACAGATGTATGTTTAGTTCTATGACAAATGGTGCCAGCTTCTTCCATGGAAAACTCACTTCACCAAGAGTAGAGGTGCAGATAACCAGCATGAGCTCTAGTCTGTTAGTTTCTTCTCTGCAGTTTCAGCTCACATCTGTCTTCTTCCTAAGTGCTGCCCTGTGGACGCCAAGCTCCATGTACAATATAAACACAACAGCTTTCGGAAACAATTGTGTAAGATAGGATCCCTGTGGCACATCCCTTACATATAACTTCTAGTTGTTCTTCTTGGATTAAATCCTGACTGATAAAGCGCTCACCAGTGCATTATCTCATTCCAGTTTATCACAATAGAACTTTTAACAGCGTCATTACTACAGAATGCCACAGACTGTTAGTGATGAGGCCCTATTTTGCATTACTGCGTTAGGAGATGTCTAGTCCCCAAATATCATTGTAGGATCTGTTTCATTGTATAACTCAGCATCCATTGACTCAAGTCAGGTTTTCTCAGAAACAGACTCTGAGACAGACACCTGCTTGTAGGAATTGTATCGAAGAGTGCTTTCAAACATATCACTGCAAAGAAATGAGGGAATCTTAGAGGAAAAAGTTCATCTGGATTCAGATTGCAACAGAGGCCTCGACTTATCACACAGAAGATCTGCAGCTGGATGGACCCTTCAGAAGGTTGAAGAGTCTAAGATTTTACCCTATTTGCTAGTTTACCAGTTACCCTCCTACAGTTTTATGGATGTTGACAGAAGGCACAAGATTCCTGGGCCAGAGAAAAAGGACTCCGTTATTCACAGAGAGCAGCAAATGAGCATCAGCGTATGTGTGTCAGTTCCCCTTGCCACCAAACCCCAAGGAGGCAACGCAGTGGGTAAAGGTGAATGGCTGCATACTCAGTGGCTTGTGGTACAGAAGAGAAACCCTGAACTTCAGGAAGTCTAATCATTTATAGTGGCAGTATATATGCTGTAGCTGCTACTGAAGGAGATACTATCTGTCTTCCAAGATGTTGGGCAAACTTTCCATTTTTTCCAGAGAGGTGCCCTATATCTGTGAATTCACGGCAAGTGAGTTTATTATGCATGCATACTTAGTGCCTGTGCTTGAAAGACGTGCAGGAATGTGAGAGCTCTAGGGGAACATCTTGAAACGCAGAGTTATCATGGATGTGGACAATTGGGGCTGGGCTTCGAACCTGCTGGCCACTCGGTACAGATGGAAGCAGTATCTAGAAAGAGATTAAGCTATGAGCCATTGGCAGCCAACAGTTCTGGTGCCTAGGGCAACAGTGGTTTAGTCTGGGAGCTAAGGGTTCTATCACAGCATGGACTACATGCATCACAGTATGGACTACACTATGAGAATATCTATCAACTCTGGGAACTACCATCACCTTCCCCTATCCTGTCAGTTCTTTAACCAACATCAACACCGATTTGTATCACCTGATGTTTCCTTCAAATTAAACCTCTTACTTGTATACATCATGTCTTCGTTTTATCCTGTTCCCAGTTTGAATCTACATAATTTCATTTGTAGATATTTATGAAGTCTTTCCTGCTCTTTTTATTATGATAGTATGTAAGTTGCCAGAATAAACATTCTCTTCCTTTCTGCATCAAATAAACAGATGGCTGTTTCAATACTGTGAAATAGGGGAGTAATTAAATGAATTCAGAGATAATCATGCATATATTTTTATTTTCCCACATAAGATAACTTTATCTGTGCTTACAAATATATTTGACTTTTAAATTGATGTCATATTCTTATTTTCACTTGTCAAATAGCTTAATCTAAACCAGACAATAGGATTTTCTCACTGCAGTTAAGAACCAAAAATTCCTGAGAACCTGAAATAAGCATTTCTTAAAACCTTGGATATTTTTTATTGATCATGATTTCTATCAACATCATGATAGAGATTTTGAAGAAAATTAATTCTTTAACCAATATTAATTGAATTCCAGCCCTAAAAAAAGAATCTCACTGGTCGGGCCTAGAAGTGAGTTTTAGAAAGTCCTTCATATAATTCTGATTGCCAGCCAAGCTTTGGAAACATCAGACTACAGCAATCAAATTCATTTGTTATATAATCTATCAATGCACATAGAATATGAAGCCCCTATGTCACAAAGGATCTCCTAACATTCAAATCAAAGAGTATCCGCAGAGGTTTTCCCTTTGCTATTAGTTAGAAAATGGTATGAACAATCATAAAATGTCTTACCAAACTTTATGTAGGGAAATATCACCATAGCCCAGCGAACACATCCTAACCATTCTCAACAGGATTGAAAAGGTAAAAGAAAAACAAAAAAAGAAGATCATATTTTTTGTTAAATCGACAAATGTGGTTAAGTGTGAAATGGCAGTGTTTAAATTGCATTCATTGGTTTTTATTTTTTAATTTTTTGGTTATATTTATTTATTTTTGAGCAGCAGAGAGGGACAGAAGCAAAAGCAGGAGAGGGGCAGGGAGAGAGGGAGACACAGAACCCAAAGCAGGCTCCAGGCTCTGATCTGTCAGCACAGAGCCTGACGCTGGGCTCGAACTCACAAACTGCAAGATCATGCCCTGAGCCAAGTCAGATGCTTAACCAAATGAGCCATCCAGGTGCCCCCAATTGTGTCCATTGTTAAAGAAGAGACATTGAAAACACATGTTCAAAATGATGCTATATTGGTTTTATTCTTTTTTTGAGAGAGAGTGTGTCAGCAGGAGAGAGGGAGGGAAAAAGAGAATCTTAAGCAGGTTCCATGCTCAGTGCAGAGCCCCCTGCAGGGCTCAATCCCACCACCCTGAGATCATGAATTGAGCTGAAATCAAGAGTTGGGTACTCAACTGACTGAGCCACCCAGGCACCCCTGTTTTATTCTTGAGTATATCTCTTTTGATTATGTATTATAACATATTATTTACATTAATATTATTTGAAGTATAAATAAATGCAAAAATAATTTAGCCTATGTTTATTGTTCATCTACTGCTTTTTGTTACTATCAATACAGTCTCAAATACGATAAAATTCAAGAGTCCCTCATCCATGAAGCTTCATAGAAATTATTGATTTATTGATTTATTTATTCTTTATTTAGTATTCAGGAACCACTTCGCTTTTGTGCTTATTCCTTCCCTTAATTTAATTTATACTTAGATGCTCCAAGTGACATCCACTGTTTCAGGTCAGGTTTCCTCAGAAGCAGACTCTGTGAAAGACAATGGCTTGCAGGAATACTATTAGAGTGCTTTCGGGAACATCTCTAGGAAGGAATGAGGGAATCCATGATTTGTTTCATTTTGTTTTGTTTGTCTCTGGAATAGACAACAGTAAAACAAAAGAATTCAGCCTACAGTTGTACAGGTAGAATAAGTATAATCCTATCTGACATAAGAAGGTCAGAATCAATATTTTTCTGCACTTGGATTTCTTAGTCATGTATGTAATTATATATTTTATTTGCATTATACTTGAAAAGTGGCTCCCTAGAAAGTATGCATTTTCTTTAAAAAATAGAGTTAAAATTAGAATTAATAGCACAATTGTGTGAATTAATTATACATTTGGTATATGATAGACCTTTTTATTACTGGAGTTAAAAACTATTAACATTGTTCATTTACCAAAAGGAAATATTTAATTCGTTAAGCACATTCAAATACCCTCTTTGGATTTGTTTTTTCTGGGTTTTTTTTTTTTTTGGTTTTTGAAAGAATGTATACATTTTATACCATAGGCTTTATTAAATACTAAAAAAAATGAAATCAGAATTTTTGTTTTGAAAATATTTTATATAATAAGATATAAAATATTTTCAAAAATATGAAAAAATTAAACAATTTGAACAAAACAAGATATTATAGACATATATTATTTAAGATCATATACCCTAAGCCAAAATCAGTTATAAATTATAAGTTTAGTAGCTATGAATTGGAAATTGAGGAATTATAAGAGTTAAATAATGAGGAATTTGTATTCACATTTCTCTGGATTAATGATCATGTAGTTTCAGATACAAGAGTAATATATGCTCTAATCAAAGAATCTTAATTCAGTATTTGAAGTCGTTGGCATTTAAACATTTTGAACCCACTAAATATAGCCTAGTCATAAGACAGTTACTCTATAGCAAAGCGTCCTGCTTGGGTCAGAACTGAGGTACTGTTCAGGCTGAGTGGTGTTAGGCAACACTGCCCCCTAGAGGTTTTCTGAATATTCCCAGTAGACAAGGATCCTACACGTTAAGAAGGGCTGAAGAAATTTTTAAAGGCTAAACAATGTTACGGAACATAACAAATGGGTATGAGCCCACTACATTTCAAGTGACGTGTATGAGACCTGAGAAACCTAGGTAAAATTAAATGGAAATCTATCAACAACTGGAGTTCAGACATGAACTGACAAGTCTGTGGTCCTAAAAATAGCTCTGATGAAAGTTGGGCCAGGTTTGCATGTCAGAGGAAGTAGTTTCCTCATTGTGTGGAACTGGCGTTGGAAATCACTCCACCCCAGCACTCTCTGTAAAGACTGTACTCTGTAGGGATAAAGACTATTCCATACAGGAAAAAGTTGTTTAACCATCAGCATTTGTAACTCTGATGCTGAACTTTGTCTGAAGGGGCAGATTATCAGAATGTGGAGGGTGACTTATCAGTATTCAAGAGCAAAGAGCATCAGAGATCAGTGATGGAGAAGAGGCTAAGTGTCATTCAGGAAGGGACTTGTTCATAGAGGAGAGGAGGTGCACAGTGGAGAAGGCTCTCAGCATCACAGCAATGATTTTGTAACTGGGTTTCATGAATGGATGGTGATTTGCCAGGAATTCTAAATAGTTGGTGAATCCAGGAGAATACAGACTCTAGTTACATAAAATAGAGAAGGTTAAAACTGCTGAATTCAGAACAATACACAAAATTAGAGGAGAAATCTGTACCTGCTAGTCAATGGCGGAAAGAAAGGAAATCATCTAGCCCGTCAGAAATACTATCCGGAATTATTATATGTCCATTAGAACCACACTGAGTGGTGGGAAATACATACCTTCTTATCCATTTTTTTTTAACATATGCCCTCTAAGTGTTTCCTACATATGAGGCCTCAAAAATCAAGCAGCCAGATAGATTACTTGCCCTTAGTCACATAATATATTTAAGTAAATATATTTAACTTGCCAAATATTGTTAGTGTTTGAAGTGAATGAACATGGTACTGTGATGTTTCGTTACCTCATAGAAGTTATATTTTATTCTGAGACCTAAGAATATGAAAGCTGAACCAGGCAAAGGCAGATGCGAAAACAATGACCTAAATATGAGAAACAATCAGAAGTTTTCTAAGAAGTGACAGAGGATCAGTGAGATGGGACAGTTAATAAAGATGGGACAGTTAATAAAGCGTTGGTCAGCTTTGCTGAAGCAGCAACTACAAACTCAAATTGGGGTATTGAAGTAAGTTTTTTAATATAGAATTGAAGGAGGCAATAGATTGAAAAAAAATAATTGTGTCTGCCAAAGGTGGAGAAGATGACATATGAATACTTGAAAATTGAGGCAAATAATATTTCTTTGAAGCCATGGGAAGATATTACAGTTGAAAACCAATGAAGGGTATTACAGAACACAATGTATGATATCATTCATATCATAAAATAATAAGACAAACTATATTATGGAGATTATATTACAGTGAGGCAAGGAGAATATTGGAATAATTTGTTAGGAAATTATTACAGCCCCCAAAACCAAGGCAGCTTAAACTAGGCTCATGGGGTTAGAAAGTAGCAGATAGGTCAAAATATATTTACAAAGGTAAATATAAGTATATATTCAATATATATTTATATTTACATAATTTATATTTATATATTAATATGTATTAATTATATAATACATTAAATTATATACTATATATAATTTAACATATTTAATTATATTATGTATGGTGACTATATTGTTACTAAATATATTCATATATATTCAGTTACAAATATATTTAGTATATATTTTACATATATTGTAACATGTAATATAGTAATATATAATAAATATATAATATATAATTATATATTATAATATAAAACATATTATGTAATATATTTATTTATAGAAAACATAAATATATTAAAATATATCATTAAATCATAATGTATAATATATTAAATATAATAAATATTATATTTATTTATAATATGTAAATATTGGGAACTATAGGTATAGTTACTTCCCAAAATAGTCATAGTCTTGGCCCTTAAAAAAATAAAGGAAAAAAGAAAAGAAATTGAACACAGCAATTAATTAAATTATTAAACACATTAATTAAATTATTAATAGGAAATATATAGCAAGCTCATTTATGATCAGTATTCCTTTCTATTAACTGTTTCATCATTCAATAATAATAGCCATAATGTAAACTTAACTTTCTATAAAGTAAGGGAGAAAAAAATCTACGAAATACAGCTATGATTGGTTTGAAATAAAGATAATTCTTCAACTAAACACTTGACATCATTTCTCAGCATTATGGCCTACATTTCTCTTTAAAATGAATTTTTGATTGGAGTGCCTGGGTGGCTCAGTTGAGTGTCTGACTCTTGGTTTCAGCTCAGGTCATGATCTCACAGTTTTGTGAGTTCAAGGCCCAGGTGGGGCTCTGCTCTGGCATCGCGGAGACTGCTTAGGATTCTCTCCCTCTCTCTCTTCCCCTCTCCCACTCGCACTGTCTCTCTCAAAATAAGGAAATTAAATAAAAACTTTAAAATAAATATTTGATTTAGCAATGTCTACATTCATATAATCTTGGTTTTGTAAAGGTCAAACGCTGTCCTAAAAAATTCCTTCATTTGGATGATCAAGCTTCACATTAACAGCAATGTCATGTTGGTAATATACATCCATAATAAGGTATGATAAAAAATTAAGTAGAAATAAAATTACTAGAACAGAATAGGAAGTTATTGAATTAGGAAAATGGCCACTGTTGAACAATGGCAAATGCCTGAAAGAAAAAATAATATAAATTAAGAATTAATATGTTTCTTCATAGCAAACCATGTTAATTTGGGGAATTAAAAAGTCTAATCATCAGACTTACTGTGAAAATTTAAATTAGTGTTCCATTTCAGTCTTACCTAAATGTATGTTTTCTGAAAAATCACAATATCAGAATTTTGGAAGAGGGTGCTTTTTGAAACTATGCCTTACTTTGAAAGACATCTGAGAAAACAGCGAATTAAGGAAAAGAAAGCAGTGAGTGTGTTGTGCAAACTTTTCTGCCATACTTGTATGAATGCGTCTTTCCCAGATTAGGATTCCCCACTTCATTGGTGTGTTTGGTTGCTAGTGTCCTTTGAATACAACATGTGTTCACCAACACCATGAATGTTTTGGTTCCCTGTGCTGAGAGGATGGGAAGAACTGTGGTTAATATTTAAAAGAAAGTCTTTCACTAACAATGTGAAACTTTGAGCATCTACATTTTGTTGTTGTTGTTAAAGAGGAATGGTTAAATAATTGCTTATTTTTCCTCATTTCGAAGCCCACCTAAAGTGACAATAAAGTAATGAAAAACACCCATAAAGAAAATGAGAGAGAGAGAGGAAGAGAGAGACACCAAAGAAAAGACTTGTTAAACAGGGAGTGGATAAACAAGTCTTTGCACCTGAGTTAACAGGAAAAAAAAAAAAAAAAAGCTGCAATTCAAATGCCTGCAGAAGAGTGGAAAACAAATAGATATCAGACCCACTGCTATTGAAATATCCTAGAAAAATCTAAAAAATCAAAGTTTTCAAGTCTTTCTAAATCTGGGGTCCCTTTTGTCACTGAAAACAAGAAGACTTACTGAAATTCTTTATAAAAAAACCCTAAACTTCTTTATTCTATTACCTAAGCTCTGGCTAAAGGCAGGTGTGCAGTAAATTAGGGCAGTCTCAGTTTGTAGAATTGCCCTTACTTTTCCAATGTCCACTAGTTCATCTAACTCAAGGAGTTACCAGGTGCAGCTGAGGATGACAGTGACAGAGATTAATGAAAACTTAGCAGTAAGTGACAGTTCAGTCAATTTACTCAAGGCTAAAACCCCAAATTCCTTCCAATAGTTTGTTCCTTATTCATGGTAGAATTTACATATCCCAAGTATGAGACTGGGAAATTCCTTGCTTCATAAATCTGCACTATCTAAAGGAGGAGAGATTTAAAGGAATACTGATAGTTGGGATTCAAAGTCAGGACAGTTGGAGGTTACTGTTCCCACAGAAATGGAAATGCCTGGTCTCTTTCCAATATTTATTTATTTATTTTAAATTTTATTAAGTTTTTAATTTTAATTCAAGTGTAGTGAACACACAGTGTTATATTAGTTTTGGGTGTAGAATATAACGATTCAACAATTCTGTATATTACTCAGTGCTCATCAGGATAAGTGAACATAATATTTTAATTTTCCTAAGTGTCAGAAAATTGTGCCAGGGGAATGCTGTAAATTGTATCCTTCTTTTCCAGCCTTGATACAGCATCTTAGCCAATCATTGGGCAAGTATTTTCTCTTTGATGGTCAATAAATGATATAAAAATATTAGCAAACCTCCTTGTGATGTTTCAGTGATATAATTAGTGAAAACCCATCCATTTTTATTTGATTCCTTCCATATTCCAGAATCTGGACTAGGCTCTTCATGTACATTGGTTATTAACTCACAGTAACATTAGCTCACAATAACTTCATTAGGTAGATCTTATTATGCACAATTTATAGAATTGAATTTAAGTGTCTGATCCAGAGTAAGCATTCAAAGGAGACTATCTAAGTTTTTATAAACTTAAAAAAATAGAATAAGTTTAAGCTTACAAAAATGTTACATATGTATAGAGATTTCCCATATACCCACACTCAGTTTCCCATACTGTTGAAATCTTACATTAGTATGGCCCATATGTCAGAATTAATGAACCACTATTGATACATTATTTACTAGGTCCACACTTCCTTCAAATTTCCTTAGTTTTCACCTAATGTCCTTTTACTTTTCTGGGATTCCATTCAATTTACCACAATACATTCTACTAGTCAGATGTCCTTAGGCTACTCTTGGCCTTGAGTTTCTCAGACTCCGACAGTTTGACAGTTGACTCTTTCACAGTCTGGAGGAGTACTGGTGAGATATTCTGTAGAATGTTCCACAGTTGAGGTTTGTCTGCTGTTGTTTCCTCTCAAGATTATACTGAGGTTGTGAGTATTTAGGAAGAATATCCCAGAGATAAAGTGCCATTTTTGTCACATCTTATCATGGCCTACAGATTATCAATGTGACTTATCACTATTGATATTAAGCTTCATCACCTGGTAGTTTTTTTTTAGGTTTACCTGCAGTAAATTTACATGTTTTCTCACCTTTTCATACTTTACTCTTTAAAAAGAAGTCAAGGGGCGCCTGGGTGGCTCAGTCGGTTAAGTGTCCGACTTCAGCTCAGGTCACGATCTCGTGGTCCGTGAGTTCGAGCCCCGCGTCGGGCTCTGGGCTGATGGCTCAGAGCCTGGAGCCTGCTTCCGATTCTGTGTCTCCCTCTCTCGCTGCCCCTCCCTCATCCATGCTCTGTCTCTCTCTGTCTCAAAAATAAATAAACGTTAAAAAAAATTTTTTAAAAAAGAAGTCAATATGTACATCCCGCACTTAAGGGATAGAGAATAATACTTCTCAACCTCAAGGGTTTATATAAATTAAGTAGAAATCTTCTGCATTTGAAATGTGTCTGTTCTTCTAATTTATTTAATAAATCTTTTTATTTATATCACTATTACTTGAGGATATTTATTTTATGAATTGGACTATAATCCAATAGGACTTTATTCAGTTTGTTGCTGAAAATCTCCAGATTCGCTATTGAAAGCTGGTTCATTTAGTTGCTATGCCCCTTTGACGTGTGTGTGTGTGTGTGTGTGTGTGTGTGTGTGCACTAACCAGTCTCAATACACATAGCTATAAATATTTTTATACCCATCTTTATATTAAGCAAAACCTGCATGCATATTGATGTCTTCAGCTCTAATGCATCCTTCTAGTCGATCTGTAACCTCCCATTGTAGCAGTGAGAAACAAGAATTCCATCATCCGAGTGCGAACAAATAGAGTCCAGGTAGTAGAGACCTCACTCACATCTTGTATGTGCCAATCATAAGGGATTGCAATACTTGGCAGTTGATGCAACTTCCACATTCAGTCTTGGTGTGTGGGGTAAGGAGCAGTATCAGTGGGGAAGGTCAAGTAGAAGTCTGTGAAACCACTTTCCCACCAGCCAAGATACTAAATCAAAAATAATATTACATTACTTTAGGGCAGAGAGAATGGAGGGAGAGGTTGAGGTAAGTGCCATCCTTAAGGATCTAAAGGATACAAGAGTGGTGATCTACATCATATTCTAATTGATCCACTATTCTGAAACCTGGGAAAATGAATGGATGTTAGAGGATGACTGCAAGTTACTATAAATATAAATTAGCCTTAATGGTAGCCCCCATGCCAGATGTTGTATTTTTAGTAGAGCAAATTAATGTGGCCTCAGGTAAATGGTATGCAATCATCAATCTGGTAGAAATGTTATTTTCTATCCCAATCTGAAAAAATTCAGGCTCACATGGAACCGACAGTAATATATATGTATATTAGAATTGTCAAACTATGGTCAGAAGGTCCAATTTGGCCTATTTTTGTACAGACTCAGAGCTAAAAATATTTTGCAATTTTAAAGGTTGGAGAAGAGGGAGGAAGTGGAGGAGAAACAAGGGGATGAAAAGGAAATGACAGAGACTATACGTAGCCTGCAAAACCTAAAATGTCCTCTAATCACTTACAGAAAATATTTGCTGACCCTTGATTTATATTAAGGCAATTAGGGCATATCACAGAATATAATATTAGTCTGTTGCATCTATGACATTATGTTCATTGGGTCAAATAAGCAAGAAGTGGCTACCATTCGGAGGCCTTCGTATATCACATATGTTCTGGAAGGTAATAGATAAAGCCTGTGGATTTTTTTTTCTTTAATTTTCAGGCATCAAGAGTGTAGTTTTTACTATGACATCCTCTCCAAAATGAAAGATAAATTATTGAATCTTACCACTCTTACCTTATCTGAGGAAGCATGATGCATGGTGGGCCTCTTCAGATTTGGAGGCTGCATATTACACATCTAGGAATAGCACTCCAGGCCATAAATACATTTAAGCTCCCAGCTTTGAATGGCACTATGATGCTGAAATGACTCTTGAACAGGTACAGGCTGTGAGGCAAATGGTCCTGCCACTGGAGTCATACGATACAACAGACTTTATGCTCTTGAAGTTACCAGTGGTGGGGAAAGGTGCCATGTAGTACTGGCAGCAAGTCCTAGTGAAAAATCACAACAATGTCCCAAGAGTTACAAAGCAAGGACATGCAGTCAACAAAGAATTATAAGGCTTTTGAAAAATAACTCCTGATCCACTCCTGGGCACTGATCATTAGATTATTATCTAATTATTATCCAATAAGTGACTCTGTGGCTGGAACAATCAGGAGGTGAACTTTATCATATCTACCAAGTCATAAAGCTGTGTTGGCACAGGAAATACCCCACTTAAGGTGATAGTGGCATATTCAGAATCTTCACAAGAAAGACCAAAAGGCATAATAATCCTGCAGGAGGATGTAATTCAGACTCCCATCTTATACCCACTAGTAGCCCTCTCTCAATTCATGACTCTTTCTGTGTTGGCCATCATACACAGCTAAATGAAGAAGTAGGGAAAACTTGCAGTTACTGATGGGTCATCTCAGCATGTGGGTAAAGGCAAAAATAAAGGAGTGGCCTTGAAAGATAGTGGTGATTGAAAAGACTGCCCAGGGACCAATTTTCAGTCAGGGTACCTATTCATCCATTTTTTTTCTGTTTTTATTTTTTATTTTTTTTCAATATATGAAATTTATTGTCAAATTGGTTTCCATACAACACCCAGTGCTCATCCCAAAAGGTGCCCTCCTCGATATCCATCACCAACCCTCCCCTCCCTCCCACCCCCCATCAACCCTCAGTTTGTTCTCAGTTTTTAAGAGTCTCTTATGCTTTGGCTCTCTCCCACTCTAACCTCTTTTTTTTTTCCCTTCCCCTCCCCCATGGGTTTCTGTTAAGTTTCTCAGGATCCACATAAGAGTGAAAACATATGATATCTGTCTTTCTCTGTATGGCTTATTTCACTTAGCATCACACTCTCCAGTTCCATCCACGTTGCTACAAAGGGCCATATTTCGTTCTTTCTCATTGCCATGTAGTACTCCATTGTGTATATAAACCACAATTTCTTTATCCATTCATCAGTTGATTTGTACCCCAATGTTTATAGCAGCACTCTCAACAATAGCCAAATTATGGAAAGAGCCTATTCATCCATTTTTTATGGGAAAAAAAAGTGTCCTGAGATTAGAATACATATAGATTGATGGCCAGTGGATAATGGTCTAGCCAATTTCTCAGTATTCTTTAAGATGAATGAGTGGAATATTGAACAAGAGAGTCTTGAGTAGAAGCTTATAGAAGAACATGTGGGAAGTGCATGTAGTAAAACATTTGTACTACTTATTAACATCCATCAGATGTTATAGAGAATATACCATGGAGGAAGTACTAAACACCTAAATAGACAAAGTAACCTGGTTTGTTGGCATTAATCAGTCTCTATCATGGGCTACCTCAATGCTGGCATGATAAACAAAGAACAAAGAAGTCATTGTGACAGAGATGGAAACTACTCATTTGAAAAACAGCATGGACTCAATGATGTATCTACTATTATTGCTGATTGTCTAATCTGCCAGCAAAAAAGAACAATGTCCATGATATGGTAACATGGATTTGAAGAGATCAATAGCCCTTTAATGGCAAGTTGAGTACATTGGTCACCTTGTACTGTGAAAGGACCATAAATTTGTTCTCATAGGAACACATATATTATGGGTATCAGTTTGCCTTTCCTGACTAAAGAACCTCAACCAACACCACCACATCAGGAATTAGTGCTTACTAACCTATTAGAAAGGGGTACCACATAATCATATCAGTGGATCCACTACATAGTAATTGGATGTGAGAGTATCTTATGGCTGAAACCTACTAAATGAACAACATCCACACCATGTAGAAGCTGATAAGAGTGCTGAACTGGCTCTGGAAGGCACAGATAAATTCCAGCTCAGAGCCAGTACTCAGCTAGGATATGCTGCTATTCTCCAGGATGCAGTTCATGTATTAAACCAAAGATTGCTCTACAGTATTGTGTCCCAAACAGGAAGTATGCATGGTCTGGGAACCAAGGGGCAGAAGCAGGAATGGGTGCACTTACAACAATTTCCAGTAACTCACCGGGGGATTTTCTGTTTTCCATTTGCACAATTTTGGGAGCTGCAAGTTTATAGGTTCTTGTGCTAGGAGAGAAACTTTAAGTCCCACTGAATTATAAGCTACATCGGATCCCTGGGCATTTAGGACTTTGATTCCAGCAACCTGCAGGAAGGAAGAAGTATGAATGTATTGGAAGGAATAATTTGCCCTGATCATCAATAGATGACAAGGCTGCTGTTGCATATTGGGGGCAGGGAGTAATCCTTGTGGTACCCAAGGTATCCATTGGAATTGACCCTTATACTTACTTGACCAATTGTGACTTGTGAAAGGACATGTGCAGCAAACTTAGCCTTAGAAGGGCCCGTGTACTGGATGTTCAAGCTGTGTATGTATAAATTTGGGTCATACCACTACAGAAACCACCAAGATGAGCAGAGGCTAGGTGGATGGAAAATAGATAGTCGAGGAGGAGAGATGAATATCCATTGTAATTGAGATCTTGGCAGTTTAGGGAAGTAGGTCCCATTAGTCTCCCACTTCTAAGTGTGTGTTCATGAAGACAGGCCCAGGGAATCCTGGAAGGCTTACTGAATATACTCAAAATATATGGGAAATATGGGAAGGTGACAGAGAGGGACAGACGGTGTTTCTGACTGATATATCCTACAAGGGAGAATGTGCTGCTCACCTAAGGGATTGAATTCAGCAGGCAGCCTCCAGCGTTCAGGTCCTGAGAATGCACCTCAATGTGGAACCTCTTGCTCTATGACATACCCTTTCTAGGGCAATTTACAAATGGTGACGGAGTAAGATACAGGTGTAAAGCTGAGCAGTTTAGAATAGCTGTGATGGACAATACTGACTTGAGAACTGTAGGCAGGAATGACTGAGGCTACACTGAGTGGGCCTCCCAGCTCAGGTTCTTACTATGCCCAGTGCTATTTATTGTGTAATTTCTGCATAGGACCAAGGATTTTTTTTTTTAATTAAGCTCATGTTACCAAAGTCTTAAAATAGAAGCAAATATTTGAATTTTGTCAAGTAACATAATGATTTTGGTTATGCTCATATTTGGTTAATATACAACTCTGTTAATTTTGGTTGGAGAACATGGATGACTTTTTTGACAACTGTCAAATGAATTAAGGGAACAGTTTCACTCATTTCAAAATCTCTAGGGACTTCATTAATAAAACAGCTCTGTATAGTTGAATTTTCCAGTTTATTATTCCTAAATGAATTAATAGGAGTTAGGAAAATAAGTATAAATAATCCATTGGATTAAATGCTAGAAGGTTCAAGTTGCAGAAGAATTATGTCCTTCAGGGGGAGGCACCATCATTAGCTCTGTCATTCTAAAAAGAGGGGGGAATGGGTTTCCAATGATATAACTAGGATAAGTCATTGGGAGGAAGGTGTATGGTGGGAGGAACACACCAACATATACATGTCAGGGAAAATGTTCTCTCTTTCCATTAATAGTCTTTCTCTTATATAATCTCATCTTGCTTGTCTTCTTGATGAAAGGATTAACAATTAGAAAGCAGAGATTATGATCTGGGCACGGAGGAGGGCCACTAAATAGACCGCTTGCTCTTCTCTAAATACACACTTTGTGACAGTTGTATACTCATAAAAAGGACTTTATGGCTATCATGCGTTCCAGCCAAACCCAGGCCTTATGGCATGGAGTGTACACATTGCTTATGAACATCGAAGGCTCAACTGCAGCATGTGGCTGGATAAATAAACTAGGACCCTGGGATCCTGACTTGCTAATCAAATTTCTGCTTTATATCTCATTCTGTCTCAAATTCTGTGTGGGAACTTTACACGGGGGAGTGCTTATTATTATGATATTCTTCCTTCTGTTTGTGACGAGGCAATAAATGCTATATTTCAAAAATATACTACTGTTTAAGGGATTTACATTATTTTGTGGAAAAGCTACAGAAATAGGGAATGAAAATACTTGCCTGGCTATCAAATTATTTGTCCAGGACCAATAAAATATATTTAACACTTTCAATTAAAAATAAACTGAACACTTATTTATATTTTTTCTAATAAGTTAAAATTTCCAAAAGCTGTTAAAACCATATAGAAATATAATATGCAAACAAAATATATTTCACATAATTAAAATAAGCTTATATTATGTTTAATTGAATTAAGTTCAAATTTGAATATATATGTAGTAATTGTAATGTATAGTTTTACTTTTATTCATTAAAAGAAAGAACAACTAGGATTCAGTATTTTGTTTTGTTTGTTTTTTGTTTGTTTGTTTTGAGAGAAAGTCAGGGAGGAGCAGAGGGAGGGAGAGAGAGAGAGAGAGAGAGAGGGAGGGAGGGAGGGAAGGAGGGAGGGAGAGAATCTTAAGCAGGCTCCACACCAAACTGAGAGCCCGACTCAGGGCTGGATCCCACAATTGTGAGACCGTGACCTGAGCTGAAATCATGAGTCAGATGCTTAACCAACTGAACCACTCAGGTGCTTCTGATTCAATGGTTTTATATCAGTTGCTTAGAAGACAATTAAATCGTCTTTGTTTATACCTATTTGGAATGAAAGTGTAAAAATTAAAATAATATGTTAGAAATGTTATATACACGTATCTATAGATAGGTATATATGTATACATATATATGTATGTACATGTACATATACATGTATACATATATATCTATATTTACAGATGCATATGTATAACCAATTACTTCTTAAATTCAAAAGTTTATTAGCTTTAAAGCTTAATGGGGATTTGTTGAATGAAAGGAAGAATAATTGATCAGATTTTATATGTATGTGACTATTGCATACCTTCCAAAACACAATCTTTGTTGGAGCCGCCTCTATATTTAAAAATAATGAGGTGGCATTGGGACAATTCATTAATTAATGAGCATAGTCAGTTTCCTTTTTGAAGCCAGTATTGATAGGAGTAAAAGTTAACAGGTATCATACATGTATAAATATATGTGAATTCGTTTTCCATTTGAAGGTCAAAATCCGTATGTAGTCTTTCCATTCATTTCAAATTAGAACGAACAGGTAGTTAATGATACCAATTAATAGTTTTAATGTGAAAAGATAAGTTCACCCAAAATATCAAGAAGTACTGAAAAAACTTTTTCATTAGTCATTATAAATGGTCTATCCTATAATTAATCCTTATTCTAAAATATTATTGTATAATATCATTTAATTCTTCATTCTGATGCCAGTCTTTCAAATGCTTGGGCAGTATGTCAAAAAGGTTGCACTTTGAGTCTACAGAAAAAAATAATATCCAAAAGCAATATTGCAAGAAATAAAACATTACAAATATAAATAAATACATCTGCATATAGTTTCCTGTTCTCCCACACCCACCACTATTCTCATTTTTTATTCCCAGGCATGTCTTTCCATAGTTAATACATATTTGTGTTTGTCTTAAATATATATAATATGTTTATCTAAAAATATATAATTTTTACATATGAAATTGCGTTACTGGAATATGATCCACAATGAGTGGAATCTGTTTGAATTTGTTTACTGATACGCTACAAGTATCTAGCGCATATTAACAAATCAATCAATATTTGTTGAAGGAAAAATTGTAAATGCTGACACATAGAAAACCCAAGTAAATAAATTGAAAAGAAAAAGAAATCCACACAGATGATGGAACTCAGGAACCCACAGCCTACAAAAATTTTGTTACAACAATCACTATCTGATATATCTACAAAAAATCTTTTAAAGAATGAAATAAAAAGATTAATTTGCTTTGGCAGTAAGGAAGATCAAAAATCTATGAGTAAATTATGCGAGAATATTGCAGTAACTATGTGAAGCAAATTTTCAAACATTCCTAAAGAATTAGCACATTCAAACATGACTTGAACAATGTGAAGACAGATGGCCACGAAGACAAAAAAATAATAAAATTGTCAAATTACCTTAAGTTTAATTTAAATCTTACGTGACTATCGTCAATATGTAATCATGTTAATTTTCCCTTGAACTAAAAATATGGATCTAAAATTTGTACAATGAGTTAAACAAATATATATATCCAAGAAAAGTAACCACAAAATACAATGAAGAGGAAAATGTTTTTCCAGATATTGAAATGTGTGATAAAATACCAATAACTAAACCATGTCACTCTAGTCCATAATGCGTTTTTAGCAACAGAGCAAATATAATGTCCAAAAATAGATCCAAATACATGGATAAAATGTATATATGAAATTGGTGCATCACAGATCATAAAATAGAACAGACAGTGAATGATTTATGGACGATGAAGGAGTCATCTGTAAATAAGTCAGGTTCAAAGAACACCACACACTGTATGACAGGATTAATTCTAAATTTACCAAATGCCTAAACAAAAAAATGAACAAGAGATGTGAAAAATTTTATTACTCATCCTGAGTTGCAAGTGTCCCTTAATCCTTTACAGCATGCATGATAATCAAAGAAAAAGTGCACTTGATGGAGTTAAACAGGAACAAACAAAAGAATCACATTTTACAGCCTAATTACATGTAATTTTTGTCAGTCATACCTCAGTAAAGCTGTGGATAAAAAGGACTATTCTAGTAGGGAAGAAGATTGTACTGAAGTTCAGCAAAACAAAAGGCAAGGGAGTTTTTAAGTGCTGGGGTGAGCTAGTGGAAGCTGTACCCTAGAGGACATAAAAGGGAGGTTGGTCAGTGTGATTAGGCTATCTGTTTTTGCTAATTGGTGCTTAATGAAGTTAGGCATCTACTCTCCCACAGAGACTGGGAGATAGAGCTGCTATCTTGATGATTACATTTCAAAGAGATGGACCCTAGGTCCCTGGAAAAGAGGCCTGGAGAAGATTTACATCTCAAAGGGTCAGAGAAAGAATTTGCAATTGCCAAGTTTTCTAAAACAAATGCCCTAAGAAAAGAAGGTCAAGAGCCTAGAGTCAGGAAGAAATGTGTCTAAAATTTAGTGAAGCTGAGGGGAGGGTTAAAGTCAATGGTCAGGTGGCCATTAGGAATATATCCAGTGAGCTAGACATCCAACTGGAAGTTTCCCTTCTCGTGCTGCTGCTGTGGAGTGTTGCATAAGAAAACTTATTAACTGTGATTAATAAGAGAAAATCGTGAATTCCAACTTCTCCTATGTTGCTACAATTACTCCTATTACACCTAGTAAATTAATAATTCATAGTGTTTAAGATTATAATCTGTCACTCTTGTCACTCTGTAAGCCTCCCAGCCAAAGTCTGGGGAGAAAAGTGAAGTCTATCTTGCTGGGAGTTTCAGAACTCTGTAATATGCTCTTAAGACATACTCTTATGCAATTAGCTTCTCTGAGAGCATACCATCAATTAAAATGTATAAAATCCTTCCAGGTTAAAAAAATAAAACTAAACTATTTTTATTTTTCAGAATAGCACTGGATTTTATATGCTTAATTCAATGTATTTACCTGAATCCCTGATTTTTGAGATTTTGTCAAACAATCTCTAGTATAAATTGATGTTTTTATGCAGTGTCTCTTCCTTGTCATGATCTTCCATATACATTCTGCCTTTGAAACACCACCATCACTTAAGCTAACATTTTGTCCATTCCTCTTTTATCATTTTGACTCTACTATATTATAATGTATTCACTGAGCTTGCCATCGTTTTTTAACTCTCTCAGCATCACCATTATAGCTATTTTTACAATTCTTATTTTCCAAGCACAATGCCTAATTCAAAGTACTCCTGCTATACGTATTTGATAAATACCTAAATGTATTATGTATAACAAATATCTTAATCATTTTCTGCTTATTTTCATTATAATAAGCCTATTTTTGAGGCCTATTTATTTGTTCACCTATTTCTTCACTGGAAATCGTTTAAACTGAGCTTCTCAATGCGTGAACAGATGTCCATCTCCAAGGGAAGGAATTCAAAACAAAAGTAAGCAAATAACAAAAACACATGATAAACATGTCAAAAATTCAGGAATTGGACTAAGTGTGAATATAAATGTATCATAGCAGGGAAAACAACAATTTTTGGCAAATAGGATCAATCAGGCATGTTGATTTTCATGTTACCAGCTGAGTTTGGGTGTCATATATATTAAAACATTCTATGATTTAAATTTATAATATGTGATTTCTGTAGCATCCTGGGTCATTTCAATACTTGTTTCCCTGTTCAGTCCATAGGAAAAGCTAATGTCTATGCAATTAAACGTACACTATATGTAAAATATTACATCAGAGGACCTTTTGAAGAATTTTTATGTACCAATCCTTTGTTACAGTTTACATAATGCAGTTTCAGAATGCACTAAGGATTCCTGAAATTAGGGAAAATCATTTTTGATTTTAAAAAGCTGGAATGATGTTGAATTTAGTAAAATTCAACGGAAAAGTTTACTGGCATTGGAAGAACATCACATATCAGGTTCTCTTACACAAGCATTATTTTATAAAGATAAACTGCACTTATCTTTCCATTCATGAGCATTTTTATTGATTTGTTGGTGAACAGTGGAAATTAATTTATTGCTTTTCATAGAACTGTCTAGTGAGAGAGATATTTATAGTTTTTGTAAGCACAGTCAATGAATTTCTGATGCATGAATCAAATCTACAGGCATACAAATATTTATAGTAATTTTCACATTATATTAGTAATGTCTTTATATTATGGTGTCTATAATCAGCTTGCAAACTAACAGCCCTTCAAATATGAAAAGATAAAAATCAAGAGACAATAAATACTCAGTAAAAATGAATACTTAAGTATAGTATTTCTCCCTCAATACATTTTATGCGTAGTCTTTTTATAATTGTTATATAACTTCCAAAAGTATCAGCGTATGTGGTTGTGTGTGTGTGGGTGTGGGTGTGTGTGAGTGTAGCAAGTGCATTTGGATGATTTATTATGTAGTATTTTTATATTGAACTTTTCGGTTGTAATTCACAAGCTTTAAGAAACTATTATATTTATGCATTTAAAAAATATCTCCTCTCATTTTGGAGACTGATTATTCAATCCTTTAGATTATTTTCTATGTGCCAAGTTCATGTTCAGTTTTTCAGCACTTTCTGTGTACAGACCTGATTTTATAGTCTGTAAATTGCCTTCTTCAATAAGTCTTCATTCAATTTTTCTAAATCACATCAACCTAAGAGATGTATATATTACTGTTATTTTTTGAGAAGAGTAAAAGTAAAAATTCACAATTACTTTTAAAAATGTTCTTTTCAGAGTATTTTTAGGGGTTCAGTGATGTCATTTGTTAATATGTGTGTTTATCAGAGAATGTTATTCTTAGATAGTTTTATAAGAATAAAATAACTGACATTTATTAACCTATCTACAATGCAATGTGCTAGCAGTTCAACATGCACGATTTAAATCTTGTCAATAATCTTATGAGAAAGGACTTGCATATTGAAATCTCTTTACTACAGATGTGAGAAGTGATTCTTCATGAGATTAAGCAGTTTGCCCAAGGTCATACACATTAATATGTGACAGAAAAAAAATACTTGAATTCGGGTTTCTCTACTCCACATTTCCAATTTCATATACAGTTTATGTTGCTCTGTTGATGTAATGCTTATTCAGTTCTTTGAAATTTTCTCAACCAATGCTGTTTTAAGTCACTCAAAATTTAAAGCTTAGAAATAAGTATGATGCCAGTGATTAAATTTTTCTTCTCTCTTCTATTCAGTGATATTCATTAAATGGAAGTTTTGATATCATGGCATTTGGACATATTTTCAAGTTCATAAAATGC
The DNA here is from genome assembly GCF_027475565.1 of Acinonyx jubatus. NCBI lineage: Eukaryota > Metazoa > Chordata > Mammalia > Carnivora > Felidae > Acinonyx > Acinonyx jubatus. The sequence continues at coordinate 60,562,719 of NC_069380.1, forward strand.
ACTCAACTTAAAATAGTTAATATTACTTTGAATTAGCTTAGTCCTCTGTTAACCTATACTTTGATTTGTTTGTTTTTACATCTTGAATGGAAACAAATTTTAAAGGTAATACAATTTTATTCATTCACTTATTAATTTTACTTGCATTCAATCTACTCTAGACACCATTATAGCTCTAAATTATAAACAAAAAAAAAACACAAACAGTGCCTTCTAGTGTTTGATAACCTATAAATTCTAATATTAACTGTAATTACTAGAATTTTGAACACATACTACCTGTGGTTATTGATCCAGTACAAGGAATCCCAGAAGCCAATATAAAAATGAAAGATATATGAGCAAGTTGCACAGAGTTTATACAGAGTAAGTGTGATGACTAGATTACAAACCATCCATCTAGTATTAAGTCACATAAGGATGTATAAGTATACTGCAATGCATGTGTTTATTTGTACATTAATTCAGTTAATTGTTAGGGAATTCATAAAACTACATTAAGAGAAATTACCAACCTCTTCTTTACTGGTGCAGCTGCTGAACTTATAGTATGCACAGGGCTAGCTGAAGGAAGCTACAGAGACATTAATAGGATAAAAAAGGACTATGTCTTGAAGAAGGATGTATGGAATGATTATTTCACTTGTAAAGAACTGATGAATTGTTTGTCCCACTGTGCAGTGGGTCATGGATGTACACCTCTAGCAGCACATAATACAAATATTGGGGAAATGATTATAGGCAACAGCGTTTAGGAGATCAATGAGTGCCCAAACTCTCACTATTCCACAGGACAGCATGTGCCTAGATAATCTGTGTGCACCTTGCTCAAGTTCCCAGAAAAGGGCATCTCCTTAGTGAGCAGCTGGACTTGCTACCAGGAACATCCAAGAGAGATAGCAAACCCCATTCCCACACCACACTCCACGTATGTATGGAGTATATGTATAATGTATATCTTATTTTTTAAGTTTTTTTATTATTTATTTTTGAGAAAGAGAGCAAGCTGGGGTGGGGCAGAGAGAGAGGGATAGAGAGAGAATCCCAAGTAGGCTCCATGCTGTCAGCAGTGTGGAGCTCAACACAGGGCCGATCTCACAAACCATGAGATCATGCATGACCTGAGACAAAACCAAGAGTCAGCTGCTTAACCTACTGAGCCACCCTAGTGTCTATTTTAGACTAATGTATCTATTAGTCTAAAATGGGACAGAGCACACTGAGGTCATACATAGTTTCTCCAAGTACTGAGGTCTGCACAGTCATGTCCCTGGGTACCACTTTGCCAGCTAGGAATGCTAACATCGGCGAAATATCCCTGCTTCTCTGCTAACTGACTCAGTCTCTGTTAAGCCACCAAAGGGAGGAAGGGAATGAGCTTCTAGAGCATCCAGATTTGATTGTCATCAAATTTATTTTCCTCTCTGGATAAGGTGTGTCTATCTTAATGCATTCACTTGAGAAATTAAAATGGAAACAATCCTAAAATGGAAACTAGCTTATTTTTGCACCAGGGTTGTTTTATTAAGTCCTTGTGACTCAAGAGTTTTCCGTTTGTTTGTTTTTCTGTTTTGTTTTTATTTTGATCTTATTTTCTCCTCTTTGTGATCTAAGAAAATTTTCCAACACTGAAAGACTTCCATTTTTTGACTTATCTCTTTTCTTATGAATTCTGATTGATACCAGCTAATGTGGGGTGCCTGGGTGACTCAGTCAGTTGAGCGACCGATTCTTGATTTTGGCTCAGGTCACGATCCCAGGGTTGTGGGTTTGAACTCTATGTCAAGCCCTGTGTGGGGCTCTGTACTGAGCCTGGAGCCTGTTTAAGATTCTCTCTCTCTTCCTCTTCCTCTCTCCCCTGCACGTTCTCTCTCTCTCTCAAATTAAAAATAAAAAATGAAACTAATGTTTGTCTCTTCCTTTTAATGTCCTGATAACAACAGCCATTAGTAGCCAAGACACCCTTGTTTTTCCAATATTAGAGCTACAGACTCAGTAGGTATTTGGACTGTATTTAAAAAAATTGTGGTAATAATATAACAAATTATGTGTTGCTATATAACAAGATTTTGTTTTCATTCTGTTCGTTATATGACACAGATAACTAAACCAAGGACAAAAATTTCAAGGGTTTGTTTGCTTACTTGGGTGTTTTGTTTTTTTTTGATAATGGCAGTCTATATCAGAGCTCTACCCTAGAACATGCTAAATGGGCCCATGAAAAATAGGAGCATGGTAGCTGGGGTGAGAGTAATGCAGGAGTTCAACAAAGGCTGAACTAGTTATCGCCATTGTTGACTGTAACATCTGCCAACAACAAAAGCCAGTTACCTAAAGGTGGAGTGATTACATTCCATTTCTTATATTATGACAAAGGCAGTGCTTTCTCTGTCTTGGAATAAATGCTAATTTTGGAAATTGATTTCCCTTCACTGCCCACAGTGCTTCAGCCAGCATCATCATTCATGGAGTAACTATACATCATGTTCTTCGTTAGTTATCTCAAGACCTACTTCTGACCATGGGGCCCTTTTACAAGAAAAGAGTGATGAGAAAATGGTCTCACATCTGTAGGATTTGTAGCCTTGACCGTATATTTAACTCAGTGGTGCACAGAACTGTGAAATGGCCTATTGAAGACACAGTGATCCACTGGCTGGAAGGATGTATTGATGCAATGTATGCTTTGAACTAAATAATGAGATGGTTTATATTTCTTAGACTAGGAAGCAAAAAGGAGAAGTAAAGGGAATAGGGATATTCTCTCAAATTTAATAAGACACTTGCTAAATTTTTTTGTGTCTTTTCCCTGAAATTTTGAATTCTACTGATTTAGAGGTATTAGTTCTTCAAGAAAAATGATTTTACTGAAATACAGCAATGATTTATAACATTATTACATTTATACATATATAAATATAACATTTAACTGGATGTTAAGACTGCTACCTGGCCCTTTGTAGCTTCTCATGCCATTTAACTAACAGGCAAAGGAGATTGCTCTATAGCTGAGATGACTTATTCTGATCATCCAGGACAAATAGAGTTGCTTTTGCCCAATAAGCTAAGATGCAATCATCTGGAATCCAGGTGATTATGTCAGATATCTTTTAGTTCTTCCATGCTTAATATAAAAAGTTAAATAGTGCAACACATAATAACAGCAGCATTAATGATAATTTTCAAGAATTAAAGTTTGGGTTTCTTCAACAGGTGAGATAGCAGGTGAATCAACAATGTTACAGGCTGAGGGCCAAGGGCATGTCTCATAGGGACAAGAAGGAGAAAGGAGAGGAGAAGGAAGAGAGAAAGAATAAGTGTTTCTTTGTGGTCCTTTTATGTGTATATATAAACTTTCTTGTTTTTTGTTTTCTTTTCCTAGTCTTTCATATGAGGTACTTTGCATTAAATTACAGAACGTCAAGGGATAAGATATATGTGTACTAAGCATTTGGTTATAAAATATCAAATTCTGTGTGTACTGGAAGAGAAATAAACATTACCAAAAGGTAGATAAAGAGATTATGGGAACAGGATCTTTTTCGTAGGGAAAGGAAGAGTCCATCTTTTTTGTTCAATTTATTGTTGGATCTCTAGTCAGAGAAGCTGCTGTTGCAATAATGATGCTGGCAATTTAATATGAAGAGATACTGAGTACCCAAAGGGGCTGACTGTATCAGAATGTCTTTAGTAAGTAGTCCTGAAACACACACACACACACACACACACACACACACACACACACACACACAGAGTCTAAGGTTCTTAGGATCCTTGCTATTAGGTTTCTGAATTAGATTCACCAATGAGAAGTATTCACACCATGTTATTTAAAAAGAGAGAGAGAGAAAGGAAAAGAAAGAAAGCTTCTATCATAATACAGTGGTAAACAGGCATATGGGATTCAGCAAGTGGCAGAAGTGGTTTTCCCAACAGTTTCTGAGACTTCCCACTACAAATTACACTGTATGGTACTACAGAATGCTGAAATCTGCTATAAAACAATTTTATTTTTACCTTTGCTCACCCTGCTCTTCCGCTGAGTTAGTAACTTCTTAAGCTTGGGGGTTCAAGCCCCGCATTGGGCTCTGTGCTAACAGCTCAGAGCCTGGAGCCTGCTTTGGATTCTGTGTCTTCCTCTCTCTCTTCCCCTCACCCACTCATGCTCGGTCTCTCTATCACCCTCAGAAATAAATAAAACATTTAAAAAATAGAAGCTGCTTTTATTGATAATCAAAATATTTTTTAAATGTGCAATTCGTTAGCGTCTTAGCTTTGCATTCTCTTAGCAATGATATCTTGTATATGTCACTAAAGCACAGTCAACAAAAGCAAAAACAGACAAGTAGGACTACATCAGACTAAAAATATTATGCATAGCAAAGGAAATAACGGCATTAAAAAAAACTGAATGGGAGAAAGTATTTGCAAACCATATACAGTAATCCTCCCCTTATCTACAAGGGTATGTTCCGAGATCTCCAATGGATTCCTGAAACCTTGGATAGTACCAAACCCTACACATAGTATGTTTTTTCACATATATACATAACGATAGTAAAGCTTAATACATAAAGTAGGCCTGGTAAGAAATTCAGAACATTAATAAAATGAAACAATTATAACAATATACTATAAAAAGGTATGTGAATGTGATTTTTCCCTTTCTTCAAAATATCTCATTGTACTGCACTCGTCCTTTTTCCTGTGAGAGGACAAGACACCTATGTAATGAGATGAAGTGAAGTGAGTGACGTAGGCACCGTGACATAGTGCTAGGCTGCTATTGACCTGACGATTTGTCGGAAGTAGGGTCATCTGCTTCCAGCCCGAGGCTGGCTACAGGTCATGAAACTGCAGAGAGAAAAAACACAGATAAGGGTGGACTACTGTGTCTGATAAAGTGTCATCCAAAATATGTAAGGAACTCCTGCAACTCAACAACAAAAACCCTAATGTTAGGACGTTAGGGTTTTTGTTGTTATTCCTTTCTTCTGGTGATATTATCTTCCTGGTCTTCCCTAACACTGTTACTCTCTTGATTTCCCTCCTACCACTCTGCTGACATCCCTCAATTTCCTACTTACAGAATTCTTCTCTAATAAGGCTTCAGATAATATAATTCCACTATTTGCCACTAGACCGTGTTCCCTTCCTTCGCCTCATACTCTTTCCTGACTGTGACAAGTAAATCATGAGGTTTTTTGTTTTGTTTTGTTTTTTGTTTTTTGTTTTTCTGCAGACCTGTTTTCATCTATGTGAACACAGCTGTTATATGCTGTAGATTTCAATCCTTGACTTGATACCACTGAGGCTCTGTGAGCATACAAATTATGTAGCTTTCAGATTTAAGGTACACCTATACTGGGTATTATAGAATCAAAACTGGTACATGGAATGACCCCATATTTATACATATTTACATTAAGTGAGCTTAATTTTTAAAAACATTATAAGGCTCATATCCATTTAGATCATTTCATTGCCAAATGAGTTGCTACAAGTTTATGAGGTGAAATAATTTGATTTTCAAGGAACTTTAAATTTCAAATAGTGACATAAAGGGGCGCCTGGGTGGCTCATTTGGTTGGGCATCCGACTTCAGCTCAGGTCATGATCTCACGGTTCGTGGGTTCAAGCCCCATGTCGGGCTCTGTGCTGACAGCTCAGAACCTGGAGCCTGCTTTGGATTCTGTGTCTCCGTCTCTCTCTGCTCCTCCCCTGCTCCCTCTCTCTCTCTCTCTCTCTCTCAAAAATAAATAAACATTAAAAAAATACTGACATGAGAAAATGTGGACACATAGCTCTCCTTAGATATTCCCCTCCCCCCAAAAACCAAACCACCATCACCACCATCAATAACAACAAAAACAAATGAAGAATTTCCGAAGACAAATTCATGATTGTTCCTCTCTGAGCTTAACTTCTTTCTTCACCTCAGTTACCAGAACTATTAAACATTTAGTTAGTCAAACCATATACCAAATTAAATTCAAATTTTCTTTCTCTGTCACCTTCCATGTCTACTTGAGTAGTGTCCAGTGTTATTTTAAACATATGTTCAGACTTGGGGTGCACACACACCACATACACTCACACTCCACCCGTTTTTTTCAGTTTCATCCCATCCTTACCACCACGATTTCCCATATTCAAACTATCCTTGTCCAACCTATACAAAGCAAAAACCTTCAAACTGATCTGCCATCATTCACCTTTGATCTCTTCCAAACGATTCCCCACCTTCAGAGACCTGCTGGTCATGCACATGCTAAAATATTCACACACAATGATATGATATCCCATGCTCTTTCCTCTACCTGGAATCAACCCTCTTTCCCTTATTAATATCTACTTAAAATAGGAGATACTACGTCCACAGGGTGCTACAAAGTTGTCCTGGATTTTGATTATTTGGGTTTTAAATCCATGATCTAAACTAAATTAGTTATGTGATATTTAACTTTTTTCTCTCAGCACTTCAGACTTATAATGTTATATTTTGTGTCATTTAATAAAATAAAATATGGTTTATATTTATCTCTACCACTGAACTACAAACTTAAAGAAGACAAATACTATTTTAATTTAACTAATTATTATATTTTTAACAAATTATCTCACATATGGAAGATATTTTTTAGATGTACAAATAATGGATCATATAAAATGCGCTATAAAAATAATTAAATAAGTTTTTTTTTACTTGAAACAGATTCTTGGTCCAAGCTATTTATGTTGGTACTTTCTGGCATGTTAAGCAATAAAGTTGGAATCCTCTATATAATGTGATTTGAGTTTGTCAAATGTGTGGAAGATGATGGCATGCACTTTCAATGCTATTTTTTAATTATCACTTATGAGTTGCACCTATAAGAAAAGAAAAAAAAATATTTCCAAAAGTTTATTCCTTGAATAAAGTTTAATTGAAAGCCATAACTTTATAGGGTTTAGTCTGTTTAGTCTAATATTGTTTTTAAATGCCAGACTGCCAGGCTCCCTTCCTAAAGTTCAGGGCCCATAATAGAATTAAAATATTTATATATATTTTGAAATTGTTTGAAATATCATTTTACATAAATGGTAAAATTAATTTGGAAAATCAAAAATTGTTTGTAGTGAAATTGCAAATTATATTATTATATTGAATACATTTTGTTTTTCGTCTGTAATAGGAAAGATACAGTTTGCTGTACATCACAAAGTCAAAAAAATCAATATAAATTAAGTTGAAGCTGGAGAGGATAGCTCTGTTCAAAATCAGTGTTGATTTAAAAATCAATGTAAGTTTAAACAAACATGTTTTGCTTTATTGATATAACATGCATAACAGTAGGACAGGCTAAAGAATTAAAAAAAAAAAAGGAAACCTTGAATACCTATGTGTGCTACCACCCAATGTGCCTACAATAGATGAAGAGATATGCACATAAATAAAGGTCCAACCTGACTACCAATCAAGAAATTCAAACATGTTTGGCAAATAAAGATTCTTGTAAACCTATATTCATACTAGCAGATATTAATTTGAATTTTTTCTATTCTATAAAGTTATACCATTACATTGAACATTACGTTGGTCATTGTATAAAATTATAATTTTATTATTGTTTGTAATATGCACCCTCAGCCAAATCAGCATTTATAAGTTGGAGAAAGGAAGGTTTTTTTCTGATTGTTATATAAATTTTTCTCCATTTTCTGGAAGTAACATTGTTTGCTTACAGTTTTTTTTAAGCAACTACTCTCAGTTTCAAGACAACATTTAAAGCAAGTATTAAAGCAATTTAAGAATATATGAGTATACACACACTATATCTTGTAATATAACTCATTTCCTATTTACAGTTTGGTTTTTAAAGCCCCAACAATATTTCTAATGGAAAAAAGGTGTTTCTAATTATAGCTATGCTTATCTACCTTCAAAATCTAGTTACATTTTGTTGTTCCAATATGGATGTGTGTGTGTTTGTGTGTGTTTCTTCACATAGATATGAAGAATAATAAAACAATTACAGATAGGTCAAACTTTCCAGTCCTATATTCTAGGAGGTCACTTTAATAGGTTCTTGTATACCTGTCAAAAACTCTGAGATTTCTGAGACTTTACCCTACTTGCAAATTAATATGTTAGGCTATGCAAACTACACATTAGTGCAAACTAATGTGTTTTTCGTTCAGGAAAAACACACCTTGTGTGCCTTCTCCACACTCAATACTGCTACATCACGGCTTCACTTCTGAGCTTCTGGTCACCAAATGTGTGACAGTTTTTCCCATACCAAGCAACTCTGACACCAGCTGAATCCTACAGTTCAGTGCAGTTCTGACACTATCTGGAGTTAGTGTCAGACCTCATACGTTAAGGGCCCAGTCACACAAGACTGCCCCCTCCCCCCGCTTCAAATGCCAGTCACAAGTCCATGTTGTGACCCATGCTTCTAACCTATTGGCTATAAATCAGTGTCCCATCACCATCTTCTTGGGTTAGATTAGTTGACTAGGCCAGCTCACAGAATTCAGGAAAACAGTTTACTTACTAGATTACTGGTTATTATAAAAAGCTATAACTCAGAACAGCCAGATGGAAGAGTTGCATAGGGCAAAATATGGGGGCAGGGGGTGGAGCTTCCATGCTCTCAGAGTGTCTCACCTATCATCTGAACATGCTTACCACCCCAGAAGCTCTCCAAACCACATCCTTTTGGTTTTCTATGGAAGCTTCATAAGACAGGCATGATTGATCAAATCATTGACCATTGGTGACTGATTGAACCTCCATTTCATCTCCCAATCCTCTAATCATATGTTTGGCTCCCCTGGCAACCAGCCCCACCCTTGGGGACTCACAAAATCACCTTAGTAGCAGAAACTAAGGTGTGGTTGAAAGGACTTGTTATAAATAACAAAAGACACTTTCATTGTTTTTGTCACTTAGGAAATTTCAAGGGTTTTAGGACATCTATGCCAAAAGTGGGGATGGAGACCAATATATATTTCTTGTTACAAATCACAGTACCAGAGATGCCACAGTTTTCATAGATGCTGGTGGGTAACAGTAGACTTCCTGGGTCAGAGACAAGGAACTGGATTAACTGTGGCAGAGTAGGCAGCATGAACCTCCTGTTCACGTTGGATCTACATCCCACGGGAATGGAACAGATTGGGCCAGGTGAATGCAATAGATATAAGACGTAGTTTAAGCATTAAAAACCTCTAATACTTAATGATCTGGATTAGTCCACAAGAAAGAGTTAAGAAAAAAAATTTCCAGAGAGCTAGAAATAAGCCTCAGTGGTGTTGTGCCATCAAAACCAAGAAGAGTATTTGGTTCTGTTGAAGTGTCTCATAAGATGAGTTGTTTAAAAAGGTTGACTGAACATAGCTTGAAGAAATACATTGGTAGATTTTTTTTGGTGGAATAATGTGAATACAGATTATGTTAGAATATATAGTTTGTAAATGGGATGAGGAAAGGTATAATAACATGATTTTATGAAGTTTTTCTTTTTAAAAAAACAGAGAGGACAATATATTCTGAGCATGTTTTAAATAAGCCAGTTGACAGAATGAAGTCAATTATATGAGAGCGAAATGGACTATTGATGTGCTGAGAAAAAGTAAAAGACCCAATGCACAGATATTTCTAGTGAAGTTAAAGGTCTTTCAAAATAGGATTCTCATACCATCTGGAAGCAGAAATGTATGAACTACTAATTTTGGACATAGAGCAAATATAGTTAGTAATAAGGCCCAAGAAATCGTGGGAATGAGTGACTTGGGTAAATGGAAAAATAATTTATTAGAGATGAAAACAAGGAAATTGAGGGTGTAGGAAATTGAGAGGATCATGTATCCGCACATTAAAATTACTCAACTTTGTGACTGGATATGCAATGGAAAAGACTGTTAGCTAAGTGTCAAGTTAGTTAATAAATAAGCTGCAGCAAACTGCATTTTACTAGATGATGGAAATGAGATAAAAAAAAGGATGGTATATGGAAACGGAGTGAGTCAATAATTTTTTTATCGCGTAATACATGCGACTCTTGTAAGTATATATTCGTGTATACACACTCAGTATACATCAGAATTGATTTATAATATAGAATATCTTAACATATACTATACATAATGGCAAACTTACCATTAATAGTGTCTTAATAAACAGTAGTTTATAATTTCACATTCCAACAACTAGGAGAGAATATTCATCATAAAAATATAAAAGCCACCCTTCAATAGTTTTCTAAATAATATTATCTGGTGTGCATATAAGCAATTGTTTTAATCAGTTATAACCTATCTCTAGTACAGTTAAATACTAATATGCTAAAAGAAAATCCATCCTTGACATTCTAGCTTGAGAATATAATAAGACAATTTCTACATCTTGTTTCTTATTTTGCCTGAAATGTGTTTACCCAAAAGATAGTAGTTCAAACATGGTAGGAAATGAACTCTTTTTATTTATATGCTAATTAATTACTTTTGATGAGATTTTTATTGCTCAAAAAGTAATCTATTACTCATCTCTTTTTGAAGTATTTTCAGTAAAGATAATTTTTACCTTATATGTTTGTTTTCTCCTTAATTATTTTTTCCTACATACACTTGAGTTCTTACTGAAAGTCAAGCACTGCCTTAAAGACTCAATAAAGGAAGGCTTATAGATTTTCTGTTGTTGCTCAATCTTCCCCCCAAAATATTTATAATCAGTATACTTAGGAAATAGGATCACATCATTCTCACGCTTAAATGATCAGAAATTCATTTGTAGATTCTCAGGACCGTATGTAACTGTAATGTGTTTAAATGTTCTTGTTGTTGTATATGGCATGAGTCCATGCAATAAACTACTCAGCCAATAATATAATATTTTAAATATTTTTATTAATTAATTTATTTTTAATGTTTATTTACTTTTGAGAGAGAGAGACGGGGCACAGGCAGGGGAGGGGCAAAGAGAGAGGGAGACACAGAATCTGAAACAGGCTCCAGGCTCCCTGCTGTCAGACAGAGGCTGACATGAGGCTTGGACTCGCTAACCACGAGATCATTACCTAAGAAGTTGGACGCTTACCTGACTGAACCACCCAGACACCCTACTTTAAAACATTTTTTTAAAGCACTCAACACTGAAGGGGAAAGTACATTTTGAGCATGTGGACACATGTATAGAGCACTTCAAAAGAAACATGTTTTTCAGGATATTCTGATTTTATGCAATTTTCAAGTCATGTACTATTTGCAATTTAGGCATCAGACATTGAGGAAATCTGTTCTATTATTGGCCAGATAATACATTATTACCTAGACTTTACAAACTAGGAAAATGAGATTAGGAAGTTTACATTAATTTTCTAGGTATGTATTACTAGGAAATTGCAAAGTCGAAAAATAAACATTTGTCTGATCTTTATTTCTATTATATTACTATAAATATCTTTAGTCACTTTTACATGCCAACCAGCACTTAAGCACTTCCCATGTTTAGCTCACCATTTATTAAGCAACTTAAGGTGCAGTTATTATTGTTATCCTATTAAGAAATGAAAAGGGAGGATAAAAGTAAATTACAGTCACCTAACCAATAAGGATTTGAACTCAGGAAGCCTAACTAAGTTAACTCTCTCTATCTACTTTCTTCCCAGCTCCTTTATTTGTCCTTTGTTCACCTTCCCATTTCTCTAATGTCTTCCAAAAAGCTTATGTGAACCTTATACTTTCTCAGAAACTCCATCAGAATCCATGCTTGGTGAAGCAGATGACTTCTTTTCTTTAGGCTAGCCCTAGTCTTGGGATGTTTTTCAAGGAAGACAATATAAGACACTAGGAGATTTGCACCAGCTGTGGGTTTTTCTGCAGCTCTTTCACTCTTTAATGAAACAAATATCAAACACGTATTTCATTCTGCCTTATCAGATCTCCCCCACTTCTGTTTCCCTGTTAGAGGAAGACGTGGACACAAAGGCACTTGGTAACAATCAGGTGATCCATGTTATTACTGCTTTTGAGTCAGAAAGCGTTGTCACTACAGAAAACCATACATATCTCCCATAGCTTATTTCAACATGGGTAGACATTTCTGTGTTCTTCAGTAGTAATATTATAATTATGAAAATTTTGGACAGAATTTTTCAATTTTTGAACATGGATTTTATGTTTTCTTTTATCTTTTTTTAAAAAATTTCCATCCTGGGGCGCCTGGGTGGCTCAGTAGGTTAAGCGGCCTACTTTGGCTCAGGTCATGATCTCACGGTCCGTGAGTTCGAGCCCTGCATCGGGCTCTGTGCTGACAGCTCAGAGCCTGGAGCCTGTTTCAGATTCTGTGTCTCCCTCTCTCTGACCCTCCCCTGTTCATGCTGTGTCTCTCCTTGTCTCAAAAATCAATAATAAAAATGTTAAAAAAAATTAAAAAAAATTTCCATCCTTTGCATAACCTGGTTCAATGGAAGGATGGCACGTTTCTGGGTCTTGATGAAGTTTGATGAAAATTTGTTTTTTTATATGGTGACTGCCATATACTCTTCACTGCTGAAACGATGCTTTTTGTATTCATAGGCCATCAACTACATCTTTTGTACCCCCTCTCAGATGTTCTGCTGTGTATTTGGCATCAGGGAAAAAATATAGGGGCTCATTCTACTTTGTTATGCCTAAATAATGTATGCTGTTACTCCTACTTTTACCTTGGGCTAAGGAATATATATAATTGTGCATTCTCTGTTTCTCCCTATATGTCTCTTACTCTTTCTCTCTCTCTGTTCCTGAAATTCCCTCTCTTCCTCTCTTTCAGTTTCTCTCTGTGTCTCTGTCTGTCTCTGTCTCTGTCTCCGTCTCTCTCTCTCTCTCTCTCTCTCTCTCTCTCTCTCTCTCTCACACACACACACACACACACACACACCAGAGGTTGTCCTGAATGGGAGGCCTTCCCTTCCATGGCCTTCTCCGATGCCTAAGTATCTTGTCTGCTCTACAATTCCCTTTCTCCAGCCTACTTTCCCTAACTTTAGAAACATGAATAGAGTCTCTGAAATATAGACAGGAATTTAATTGTAATTCTTTTCACAATGTTCTTTTCTTATAACCAGCTCAATGATATAAGAATTAAAATATAATAATTGCCAATCGTTTTTCTTGGCTTCCACCATGACACTTCCCTATACATAACATCAGAACTCATGACTTGAAGCTCAAATGAGGGAAGCCAGTAGATTTATGCAAAGTTCTGAAAAACCCATACTGCATTTAGAACTCAAATCATATGTCACATTCTCATTCCCTTTGAGACAACTCTACCAAGGCACTCTTATTAAAGTTCAGTGTCAAATCCCACCTAGGTAATTAGCATAAATATAGAGCAGTAGAAAGTAAGACTGGCAAAACCGTCAAAGAATTTGAGATCTTACAATAGGTTAAATATTTTACAACGGTCTACAACAGTGACCACACGTGAACAACGGATGGATATGAAAATGTTTGCCACCCTGAGTCGGAGGAGAGCAACTTGTTATGTCTAATGGGGTGGAGTGCTGCAGAATTGCACCTCCCCAAGTCCAGTTACTAAAAAGGAGGATTTCCTTCTGTGGCACATGTAGGAACATCTCAGAACTATGTGGCCCTGAGGTCTAAAGGGAACATCCAGGTGCTTAAAAGTTTGCAAAGAGACATAATAAACAAATGGTATAAGTGAGATAATTCAGTCTGAAGCATTGTAGCTTCTAGAAATTTCTTAGCCATTTTCAATATTTCACCAGTCCTTAAAAACATGATGGAGCCCCCAAATATTCATTATATTTCCTGAATGATTTTCTTACATTGAGTATGACTCAACCGGTACACGGAAAATATATTTTTCAGTTGCATGTGTTAGAAGACATCACTCCAACCAACTGGCTAAAAGAATAAAAGGAAGTTATTTGCTCACATAATTGAAAAGTTCAGAACTGGAGAAGGCTGCATACAAGGCTTTATCCAGTCATTCAGTGATATCACCATTTCCATAAGGTGTGAGAAGGATTTTGTTGCATTAAACATTTAATAAAGAAATAGGTTACTCTTTATACACATAATCTTGAACCTTTCTATGTAGACAGGAGGATTTTGTGCACTGGAGATTTTAACTGGATGTGTAGCCCAGCGCTAATCGCTATGAAATGGGATGAGATGACATGATTTTTACAGCCAATCAGGGGGTACCCTTAGCGCTGAGGACACCATCATTCTCACCTAGGTTTTCAGCATAATTGGGCAGAGGAGGAATGAGTTTTCAGAATGTGAAAAATATCCATTAAAGATAGACAAATAAAAAAATAATGAAAAGTTCTTCTAATTAAAAATCTCATAATTTAGGAGAATATTTCATTATAATTCTGATTGACAGTATGGTTGTTTCTTGGTATGTTTATAGTTAACAATTTTTGAGAGTTGCTCTTAGCCTTTGTCCTTTCTGATTTTATTCTTGCCTTCTTAGTAAATATGCATAGGTAGCATTTGGTCATTTGGTAGAAGTAATAAGATTGCTGAATAGCTATAGACCCTTTGCTAAGCAGGTCTATGAGTGCCAGATATTGATCTAGCAATGTACTGGCTCAAATCCATTTTAATTTGCTTTTCCATTTTTATCTTCCTATGGGGGGCTACATTTCTGCCTAGTATGCGAGAAAATAAACTCATTGTTAATTATAGTGCTTGTATTTCTCTATATAGCTAGCAAGAGAAGCACTGACATTGAATTCTGAGATATAAAATAATGCCCACACAGAAAATTAATATGATTAGATTTTTTATACATGAGCCATACTCTTGTCATTTATTTAATTTCAGAGGAGATTAAAAATAGCTATATTCTACAGTCTGGAACACAGCAAGTCAAGATGGTCTTGGATAGCTACTCTGTATCACAGCACACACAATGTTACATAAGCACACTGCTGGGGTTGCGTTTGTTAGTTAGAAAATAAGACATAATTATGGTTCATGAATCCACACCATTTAAAATGAAAACAATCTTAGCGATAGTCAAAGTCCAAATAATTTCTTTTTCAGTTTTAAGTTATTATTAGGCTAGAAATAAAGCCCACTATTCATCAATTTTTTAAACACAATTGAGAGTCATTAAAATTTTGAGAGTAATCAAATTTTAAGTGTTGCCTCTGGATACTCCCATAACATACTGAACAGATATTGGCATTTTAAGTTTTTGGAGGGAAAATGGAAACCCTACTGAATTTGATTTTCACCAGTCTCAATATTAGCTAGTCATATCTATGTAACCTCTTGGACACTGCACACAACATATAGTAGAAATCTCACAAGACAGAATGTTAGGCAGTTAACAGATTGTCACCGGTGTCAGGAGAAAAAAACAAGGGAGGATTAATTTTAATTTCTTCCAGGGGGATAGTAGCAATTTCATTTTCAACACAAGTCAGATCAGTCTATTTATTAATACATTATATAAATTATTATTTTCAGTAATATATAAGAACATACCATATTATGCTGAATTTAGAAAGAATGTTACTTTTGAACATGACAGATTGCTTAGACTTTATAATAATAAATTATGAAACATATTTATATTTAGTCATGAAGTCATTTGACTGCTGTCAAATAACATACTATTTTGTAAAATGTATTTAATTGCAAAATAATTAAATATGTTAAAGGAAGATTTTTTTTTAGATCAAAAAAATTTTTATATGATTTTTTTTACATCTATTTATTTTTGAGACACAGAGATAAAGCACAAGTCGGGGAGGGACAGAGAGAGAATAAGACATAGAATCTGAAACAGGCTCCAGGCTCTGAGCTGTCAGCACAGAGCCCTACATGGGGCTCGAACTCACAAATGTGGGATCATGACCTGGGACGAAGTCAGATGCTTAACCAACTGAGCCACCCAGGTGCCCCTAGATCAAAAATTTTTAAACTGGGATCATAGTCATGTGTTACCTATTGCACATTGTCTAAAAAGCATTCTTTTAATATTTTTTTATAGTTTTTGGGTTGCTTAAGGAGGAAGGTAAAACTGATCTAGAATATTCCATCATAGCCTTCTTTTCATTCACTTTACATCTGTGTGGCGTTTACTCATAAAGGCTGTTAATAAACTGTTAATCAAACACACTCTCTAAAAATACGTTATGAAAATAAAAACCTGACTGCAAAACAACAAGAACAACAACAATGTGATTCATCACATCAATAAAAGAAAGGACAAGAACCATACGATCCTCTCAATACATGCAGAGAAATCATTTGACAAAATACAGCATCCTTTCTTGATAAAAACCCTCAAGAAAGTAGGGATAGAGGGATCATACCTTGAGATGATAAAAGCCATATACAAGAGACCCAAAGGTAATATCATCCTCAATGGGGAAAAACTGAGAGCTTTCCCCCTAAGGTCAGGAACAAGACAGGGATGTCTACTCTCACCACTGTTATTCAACATAGTATTGGACGTCTTAGCCTCTGCAATCAGACAACACAAAGAAATAAAAGGCATCCAAATTGGCCAGGAGGAGGTCAAACTTTCATTCTTTGCAGATGACATGATACTCTATATGGAAAAGCCAAAAGATTCCACAAAAAAACCTGCTAGAACTGATCCATGAATTCAGCAACGTTGCAGGATATAAAATCAATGCACAGATATCACCTGCATTCCTATACACCAACCATGAAGTAACATAAAGAGAAATCAAGGACTCAATCCCATTTACAATTGCACCAAAGACCATAAAATCCCTAGGAATAAATCTAAGCAAAGAGGTGAAGAATCTAAAAAAAATTTAGATTGAAAAATCTAAAAATATAGAAAAATACTGAAAAATATGGAAAGATTATGAAAGAAATTGAAGAAGACACACAAAAAATGGAAAAAATATTCCAGGCTCCTGGATAGGAAGAACAAATATTGTTAAAACAATCTATATATTCAATGCAATACCTATCAAAATAACATCAGCATTCTTCACAGAACTAGAACAATCAATCCTAAAATTTGTATGGAACCAGAAAAGACCCCGAATAGCCAAAGCAATTTTGAAAAAGAAAACTAAAGAAGGAGGCATCAGAATCCCAGACTTCAAGCTGTATTACAAAGCTGTAATCATCAAGACAGTATGGTACTGGCACAAAAACAGACACTCAGATCAATGGAACATAATAGTGAACCCAGAAATGGACCACAAACGTATGGCCAACTAATCTTTGACAAAGCAGGAGTGTCCAATGAAAAAAGACAGTCTCTTCAGCAAGTGGTGCTAGGAAAACTGGACAGCCACATGCAGAAAAATGAACCTGGACCACTTTCTTACACCACACACAAAAATAAACTCAAAATGGTTGAAAGACCTAAATATAAGACAGGAAGCTATCAAAATCCTCGAGGAGAAAGCAGGCAAAAACCTCTTTGACCTTGGCTGCAGCAACTTCTTACTCAACACGTCTCCAGATGCAAGGGAACCAAAACAAAAAGGAACTATTGAGACCTCATCAAAATAAAAAGCTTCTGCACAGAGAAGGAAACAATCAGCAAAACTAAAAGGCAACAGACAGAATGGGAGAAGATATTTGCAAACGACATATCAGATAAAGGATTAGTATCTAAAATCAAAGAACTTATCAAACTCAACACCCAAAAAACAAATAATCCAGTGAAGCAATGGGCATAAGACATGAGTAGACACGTCTCCAAAGAAGACATCCAGATGGCCAACTGACACATGAAAAAATGCTCAACATCACAAATCAAACCACCTCCCACCTGTCAGAATGGCTAACAGTAACAACTCAGGCAACAACAGATGTTGGCGAGGATGCAGAGAAAGAGGATCTCTTTTGCATTGTTGGTGGCAATGCAAGCTGGTGCAGCCACTCTGGAAAACAGTATGGAGGTTCCTCAAAGAACTAAAAATAGAACTACCCTACAACCCAGCAATTGCAGGTCAATGTGTGTGTGTGTGTGTGTGTGTGTGTGTGTGTGTGTGTGTGTACATACATAATTGGTATTTATCCAAGGGATGCAGGTATGCTGTTTCGAAGGGGCACATGCACCCCAATGTTTATAGCAGCACTATCGACAATAGCCAAAGTATGGAAAGAGCCCAAATGTCCATCTATGGATGAATGGATAAAGAAGATGTGGTATATATAGACAATGGAGTATTACTCGGCTATCAGAAAGAATAAAATCTTGCCATTTGCAACTATGTGGTTAGAACTAGAGGGTATTATGGTAAGCAAAATTAGTCAGTCAGACAAAGACAAATATCATATGACTTCACTCATATGAGGACTTTAAAGATACAAAACAGATGAACATAAGGGAAGGGACGCAAAAATAATATAAAAACAGGGAGGGGGACAAAACATAAGAGACTCTTAAATATGGAGAACAAACAGAGGGTTACTGGAGGGGTGGTGTGGGGGATGAGCTAAATGGGTAAGGGGCATAAGGAATCTATCTACTCCTGAAATCATTGTTGCACTATATGCTAACTAACTTGGATGTAAATTATAAATAAATAAATAAATAAATAAATAAATAAATAAATAAGAAAATGAAAACCTGAGAACTCTTGAATTAGTTTTTTTTTCCACTCCTACTATGCAGTTAAATAAAATCAGATAAATTTTCTGTGTTTCATTCAAACTGAAAGACATTGTGCAGTACTTTCTTCAACACTTGTAACAGAGCTATGTCTTTAGAGAAGTAGGGCTAGAAGCCAGCTTCCAAGAGTGGAAGAAGTGAATGGAAAACTGAACTCTGAAAAGAATTTTTTTTTAATTCTGAATGTGTTTCCAAGTCAATCTTTATTTTGTTTATTTCCTTGTTAAAATTTATATTCTTTAGAACAAAAGTAACATAGTCTGTCATAGTCCAAGAAACAAACACTTTTACCCAGTTGTTATCAAATATATGTGTTCAGTTAAAGTCTATAAGGGGACCTGTGGGCTGTTTGCTAAGTCCCTTTGCCATCACTTCAGCCAAAATTTGCTTTGAATTTCTAAGGCTCCCTGTGGCTTCAGATGAATTGTAACTCCATGCTGCCTGCAGAGGTATTTCACTGGCATGCTAAAATTTTACTATCTCAGGATCAGGATCAACTTGTGTACCTTTGTTTTGCATTTGGGTAACAAAAAGACTGGTCCATCATTGGAATTGAACCTAGGTGAAATCACCCCCATTGTTCCATCATCCAATCCCAGTTTAAGAACTAATCTAGTCCATGTTGTTATGGTTAGCAAAACAATCACACTTGTACATTAAAACACGGAAGTATTTCTATGGATACCACTGTTATTAGCATTCAGTGCTACATTTGGTTGTAGGTTTCTGTATGACAAATAAAGATTGTTGGATCCTATTTCCACTCATCTGCTAACACGTAACCTAAACAGCCCTGTACCTGTTATCTAGATTACACTATATAATACATTATGTTCAGTAACTTTTATTTACAGAGATATGTGTAACTAGGCTTCTGGATACAGGTGTAGTTAAAGATTTTTAAATGGGTATGTTGAAAATAATTGCCTATTTTCTCTTTTTACATTGATAAAAATAGTTCAAGAAGTGATGACATAGCCTGGAGAGTAGAGAAAAAAATATAATGCATGGGGTGGTACCATCAATGACTCAGCTTGAGGAGGTGATAAGGAGAAAATGTATTTACTCTGGAGAGTGTTATGGAAAGCATTCAACTCTTGCTTCCTGATGTTATTTCTGTAAATTATTAGTTCTCTGTACTGAGAGCAGTCTAACACAGAACATGGGGACTCTCACATTCTTTTGACTTGTCACAGGCTCAAGCTGTGATGACTAACCCCTTTACTCCTAGACGGCCTACAGAGAAGTTCTCTGGCTGATTTCAGATATTATTTTTTTCACAGTAAGAATGCTAGTAGAATAGGTGGTAAGAATATAATGAAGTAAAATTCTATTCTCTTTTCCTCCCCTCTAGGTATATTCCAACTGGCAGGTTTTGTTGTAGTTGCTGATAAAAATAAGCTACACCTGCTCCAAGCCAGTAAGGGGTCAAGATTCTAGAGACATAATAGAAGTTTTTGGTCATATATCACCATGTCAGTGACACCTGGTCAGACCCTCTTATCTTCACTACCACACACACATACACGTTACAGTTCAAATAGTTTCTTTAAAACTCTGCATCCCCTTTTCCATTACCTATTTTTATAGTATGCTATCATAATGTATAATGCATCACATAATTTGCTCATCTGTCAGTCTCTCTTCTAAATTATTACCTCATGGAGGACAGGGTTTTTGATTTGTTTTGTTCACAAATATATTCCCAACACCTAGATCAGTGCCTGGGACAAAGTAGCCGCTTCATAAATATTTGTCAAATAGAATAAATCGTTTCATAAACATAAAACTCCCATTTGAATGGGAAGATGTTTGGTGTCTCCTTTCCATCTCTGCAGAGATGGGACAGAGTCAAGTACCTTCCTGTCACTGAACCACAAGAAAGCGGGCTATGGTGAGAGGAAAATAGAATGGGTGGTTAGAAGTGCAGCCTCGAAAACCACACAGGATCTTGGCTTCACTTTCTAATCCTATGATCTTGGAAACATTGCTTGACATCTCCATTCCCTATTTTCTGCACCTGACATCTTATCTCACACTTTAACTCGGTTTTCAGGATGTAATGCGCATAAACTATTAAGATATATACCTCCCTCATAGCTCTTATTATCATGACAGATATCTTATGGCTTTCCACAAAGAGCACAGTGCAGGAACCAATAACACTATTAGGCTATGGGGTCTTGTATTTTCTTACTATTATGATCCTTTTTTGATTTAGAGATAATCACAAAGTAGGGAAATTAACATCTTAATAGGAAAAATTTCCCCCCCTAAATGATATCGCAGACATTAGACCCTGAAAACTGGTGTGAATTAACTCACAGCTCAATGAACGAAAACAAAGGTGTTCTCTTTTTCTTTCTTTCTTTTGTTTTTAATTTACATTTCTTCCCTGGAGAGTATTAAAAGTCAGTTGGCAACAAAAGTATTGACAAACTGTGATTAGTTCTGTGTCGTTTTTATTTTTTTAATGTTTTTTACTTATTTTTGAGAGAGAGAGAGAGAGAGAGAGAGACAGAGAGGGAACAGGAGCAGGAGAGGGATGGTGGGAGAGGGAGAGAGGATCTGAAATGAGCTCTGCACTGTCAGGAGTGAGGCTGATGTGGGGCCTGGACTCACATAACTAAGAGATCATCCATCACCTGAGCTGACGTCAGATGCTCAACTGACTGAGGCAGCCAGAAGCCCCAGTTCTGGGTTTTTGAACCATCATATTCACTTGAAATAGTAATGTGTAAGGAATTTATATTTAAGGTTAAACTGCAAAAGTGTTAGTTCTGACTTTTCCTCATGCTTTGTAAATTTTATAGATGGGGGCCTCATGATGTAATAGTTTAATATATTCTGTGCTGCATTGCAGTTTTGGAAAGTGAGATACTTGGGAGCCTTTGCATTGAAAACTTCCACTTTAGGACTTTTTAGGAAGCGAGTAAAAGGCCTGTAGGACAATATGACAGACTTGTAACAATCCTACCAGGAACCCAGCTACGCACAAGTCTGGTTTGGATAAGAGAGAGGAAAGGGGAGATAATGTAACAACTAAATTTTATTTATAAGATGAAAATGAGAGAACTGATCTTATTTCCTATGGTAGCAAAATACTCAGGAAATCTCTCTGTACATGGCAAATAGATTCCATCACTAATGTTGTGACATATTAAATTATTGCCAAAAGAATATTTGCTATTAAATGGAACTCATTTTATAACCCTGTCTTGTGAGCTTGGTGAACAAAATAGGAGAAAAAGGAGTATAATTTGAGATGGAAAAATGGAATAATGACTTCTTGACCATGGGAGTGGTTTTAAGAATGTGTTCCACAGACACTTAGAACTTACCAACAGCAGCTCCTCAGTACTGAAAACATGTAACACAGCGTGTTTTTAAATGTTTTACCTAACTTCTGCAAAAAGAAGACAGGAGGGGGAGGGCCAAGGTGGAGAATAAGGATGACTATCTTCCCAGGCCAGGTATAGGCATTTAGGTAAATATTAAATTCACATTGCCAAGCAGAAGACGCCTTATTTTGGTATTGTCTTTTTTTGGTTTTCTATATTTTCCCTTTTTCTTCTGAAATCCTGCATCTGTTCTTATACATTATCCACTTTTCCCTGTTAGCTCCCCTAACGTAATCAACAGTGTTATTTTTAAGTCATGATCTGCTCATCTCAACATCTCAGTTAGGTGTCTCCTTCACTGACCTTGTTTTTATTTTGTTTGTTTTTATCCGTTGATTATAGGTTGCTCTGCTGGGTTTTGTTTTTTTTTTTTTTTTTTTAACTTGTTTTGCTTTGCTTTTGTATGTTAGACATTCTGTATAAAACAAGAGTAGAGCCTAATGCAATTAAGTTTTATCCCCAGAAAAGAGAGAAAAAGAGACTGTACATGATGTGGAGGGAAATAATGAAACATATGGATAAGAGTTTATCATGGGATCTAGCAGGCAGAATTCCAGGATGGTTGCCATGATTCCCTGTCTTTGGTGCCCTGCTTCTTCTTCTCTCCTTGCTTGTGGGTGGGACTGTGAATACACAGGGGATCTCTCCTGGGTTTAACTTATTTTATGGCCAAGGAAAGGATTTTGTAGATGTCATTCAGGTGACAAAAGAGTTGATTTTGAAATAATCAAAGGAGAGATTACCCTAAGTAGGTCTGATTCTTTCAGATGGGAATCCTTCAAAAGGGTCAAAGACTCAAAGGGAGAGAGATTTTTTTGCTCCCTTTGATGAAGTGGCCTGCAATTTTGTGGCACTTCAGGAGGCTTCTGGTTGCTGAGAGTAGGCAAAACAGCAGGCAAGAAAACAGGATCTCTGACTTGCAACCACAAGGAACTGGATTTTGTCAAAAACGATGTGAGCTTGGAAGAGGAGCCTAAGCTTCAGATGGAAGCACAGCCCTGGCCAACAGCTTTGATTGCAGACTGTGAGAACCTGAGCAGAGGGCTCAACTAACCCACCTCTAGACTCCTGACCCAGAAATACTCAGAGACGGTAAAACTGGGTCCCCTGAAACTGCTAAATTATGATAATATGTTATACAGTGATTGAAAACAAATGCATGGCATTTTTTGCAACTTTATTTCACCATGGCTTACCTGTTTTGAGACTGGGACCAGGACTTTTTCAACCCAAACACCAGACTTACTAACTGTAGGAGATCTATCCCTATTTGCAGTCCACCACTGGCTATTAGTTTGCTGCAGGGATCACTTTGCTCCCAAGTTCTGTCCCTGGCTTTCTGTACCTCTGGACTTCTTTCTACCTTTTTTGCTTTGCTTTGTCTAAGACTCTGCATACCTTGGGGGAATTTGCACAGTGATTTTGCCACTGTCTTATAATTGTAAGGTGTAACTGGTACACCTCAGGAGCATTTCTTCTAATGCTTCTATCCTTCCACAGTCTGCATTGGGCTGTAGTGGCCGCACACTCAGGGATGGCCCTATATGCTGAGTAGGTGCTATCTGCCTGCTTGGTTGCTCTGCTTTTTTGTCTTCTAACATCCACTGTGATGCATTTCAGAAAGGGTCCATTTATCTTAGGTCTGTCATAACCCTTCTGCCATGTCCAAAGACTTTGACCTGGGACACATTCCACGAGATTTCTTTTAGTCATTCTGTCCTTCCGTGAGTCATTGACAAACACTAGATCGCCACCAGGCACTATATTAGGGTTTCTCAAAGCATTTTAGACTTTTTTTCCTAATAATCCCCAATAAAATTTTGATGCCACAGATAAACTGTACATCTGTTTACCTACCGTGTGTGTTTCTGTGTTTTATCCATAAGAAGAGTAAGATTTTTTATCCCTCAAGAACCAATTTTTACCTCCTTCTGGGTGACATTGCCTTGTTGATAATGTATTTGTGAGGTCAAAACCCTATGGGACAAATTTGGTGGTTAGGTGCCTTGATCACCTCCTCTTTATCCTTCGTGACAAAGGGATTCCCACTCTAGTGTCATGGGGATGGCTGAACATACAACACACAACAATGGACAGATGAAATTGAAATTGTTTATTAGTCATATGTACTCACTCAGGGGAGGAGAATCTCACCTGTCATTCAAGATCACTGGAACAGAGTGAACAATCAGGGACTGTGAGGGGCAGGCTTTGTAGTGTCAGGAGGATGAGGTGACCCTAGGTTCCCATAGCAGGGTGTGATTGACTTAAGTTTGAATGATTCCACAGTTGGCAGGGAACTGAAGACTAGTGCTCTAGAATAAACAGGAACTGCATTTGGCCTATTGATAATGAGGGTCATTTAGCTAGGAGATGCCATCTGTGGGAGCGGAATAGGGAGGAGAATTTATGGTTAGATCACTCAAGCCCCTTCTGATTTTACCAGATGTCAAGGCAGTCCATAACATGAACCATAATTGTATGTCTGACATCACAGTGAAGGTGGATTGCTTTGTGCCTAGAGTTCTTTGAAATTCGAATCCTTCAAGCTAGCCTGTCAAAACAATGAAACTTTGACTGCTTTCTATTTACCCATTCCATAGAAAATGCATACCTCTACTTTCTGTGGCCTGGAGATGACATTAGTGAAAGATCTCTTCATTCCTGGGGCTCTTCCTTTTTTTGGACCTTAGTTAGTTTAAGTTTCGTTTCACCTTTAGAGCTCTGTAGACTTAAAAACACTAATATTTATAGCTTATTCAATTTATCATCATTATTAGCATGGAAACAATGATTTCTGGTGATACTCTATATCCTAACTAGAATCATAACCTAGGTATGTCTCTTAGGAAATTCATGAGGGTATCTAAGTTATATTACAAATTTTATATATTTTAATTAAAATGATGGTAGTGAACATGGAGAAAAATACTAACAAAAATGTTTCATATAATTCTAGATGTATTTAAAGTAATTTAAAACACATCACCAATATTTATAACAGCTACATTTCCTGTGGTGAATATTATAGAGAGGTGTGGTAGGCAGAATGATGTTTACTGCCTCTTCCAAGATATCCATTTCTTGATCCCGGGAACCTGTTAATATGTCATTTTATGTGGCAAAAGGGAGTTTGCACATGATTGAAGTTATGGATTTTGAGATGGAGAGATAATTTGGTGGTTATCTAGATTAAACCCTATAAGAGTCAGTAAAAGCAAAAAAGTCATTCCCTGCTAGGGTCAGCGACAGAGAGATATGGGTATGGAATAAAAAGGCAGAAACATGGAGCATTGCTGGCTTTGAATAGGGAAGATGAGGTCATAAACCAAGGAATACAGATAATCACTAGGGGAAAAAAACTAGGAAAGAGATACTCACTTAGAACCTTCAAAAAGGAACACAATCCTGCCAATACTTTGATTTTAGCCCAGTGAGATCTATGTTGAACATCTGACCTCCAGAATTGTAAGATAATAAGTTTCTGTTGTTTTAAGCAACTAGGATTGTGGTCATCTGTTATGGCAGCAATGGAACATATGTACACGAAATTATAGAAATATTTGTTCTTTTTCTAGCAGTAAAATGCTAATTATAAGCCACAAAGAATATCACATCCAGCTTTTCTCTCTCTCTCTCTCTCTCTCTATCTCTGTCTCTCTCTCTTTTAGTTTTAATTTAATTCCTGTTAGCTAACGTACAGTGTTATATTATTTTCAGGTAATACAGTATAGTAAGTCAACACTTCCGCACTTCACCTAGTGCTTATCACTGCAAGTGCACGCCTTAATCCCTGTCACCTATTTCACCCATACACCTGCCCCTCTGGTAACCACCAGTTTGTTCTCTGTAATTAAGAGGCTGTTTCTTGTTTTATCTGTCTGTATGTCTATCTCTTTCTCCGTTTTTTCCCCCTTTGCTTGCCTGTTTAGTTTTCTAAATTCCACATATGAGTAAAATCATATTGTATTTGTCTTTCCTGTTTCTACTATAAACATAGGGGTACGTGTATACCATTGAATTAGTGTTATTGTAGTCTTTGGGTAAATAGCCCATAGTGTGATTGTTGGATCATAAAGTAGTTCTATTTTTAGCTTTTTGAGGAAACTCCATTCGGTTTTTCACAGTGGCCGCACCAGTTTGCATTCCTACCAACAGTGTAAGAGGGTTCCCCTTTCTTCACATTCTAACCAACACCTGTTGTTTCTTGTATTATTGATTTTAGTTATTCTGACATTATCAGGTGATATCTAATTATAGTTTTGTTTTTCATTTCCCAGATGATCAGTAATGATGAGCATCTTTTCTAGTGTCTGCTAGCCATCTCTATATATTCTTTAGAGAAAAGTCTGTTCATGTCTTCTGCCCAGTTTTAATTGTATTATTTATATTCTGGGTGTTGAGTTTTATAAATTCTTTATGTATTTTGGATACTAACCCTTTATTGGATATGTTATTTGCAGACATCTTTTTCCAGTACACAGGTTATCTTTAATTTTGTTGATTTTTTTTGTTGCTGTGCAGAAGCTTTTTATTTCGATGTAGTCCCAAGAGTTAATTTTTGCTTTTGTTTTCCTTGCCTCAAGATATATATCTAGAAAGAAGTTGCTATGGCCAATGTCAGAGAAGTTACTCATTGTGTTCCATTTTAGGATTTTTATGGTTTCAGGTCTCACATGTATTTTTGTGTATGGTATAAGAATGTGGTCCAGTTTCATTCTTTTGCATGTTGCTGCTCAGTTTTTCACCATTTGCTGAAGAGACTGTTCTTTTCCCATTGGATATTCTTTCCTGCTTGTCCAAGATTAACTGACCATACAGTGGTGGGTTGATTTCTGGATTTTCTATTCTGTTCCATTAATCTACGTGTCTATTTTTGTACCAGTACCATACTGTTTTGATCACTACAGTTTTGTAATATAACTTGAAGTCTGGAATTGTGATGCCTCCAGCTTTGCTTTTCTTTTTCAAGAATGCTTTGGCTATTTAGGGTCTTTTGTGGTTCCATACAAATTTTAGGATTGTTAGTTCTAGCTCTGTACAAAATGCTGTTGGTATTTTGAGTGGGATTGCATAAATCTATATATTGCTTTGGGTATTATAGACATCTAATAATATTTATTCTGCCAATCCATGAGCATGGAATATCTTTCCATTTCTTTATGTTATCTTCAATTTCTTTTATTAGTGTTTTATAGTTTTCAGAGTAGAAGTCTTTCGCTTCTTTGGTTAGGTTTATTCCTAGGCCTTCTTATTTTGGATGTAATTGTAAATGGGATTGTTTTATTTTTTTTTAATTTTTTTTAATGTTTATTTATTTGACAGAGAAAGAGCAGGGGCGGGGGGAAGCAGAGAGAGAGGGAGACAGAGAATACAAAGCAGGCTCCAGGCCCTGAGCTGTCAGCACAGAGCCCGATGTGAGGCTTGATCTCATGGACTGCAATATCATGACCTGAGTCAAAGTTGGATGCTCAGTTGACTGAGTCACCCGGTGCCCCATAAATGGGGTTGTTTTCTTAATTTCTTTTTCTGCTGCTTCATTATTGGTGTATGGAAATGCAACAGATTTCTGCACATTAATTTTGTATCCTACAACTTTACTGAATTTGTTTATTCGTTCTAGAAGTTTTTGGGTAGAATCTTTAGGGTTTTCTATATATCATATATCATCTGCAAATAGTGAAAGTTTTACTTCTTCCTTACCAATTTGGATGCCTTTTGTGTGTTGTTGTTGTTGTTGTTGTTGTTGTTGTCTGATTGCTGTGGCTAGGACTTCCAACGCTATGTTAAAAAAAGAAGTGGTGAGAGTGGGCACAATTGTCTTGTTCCTGACCTTAGGGGAAAAGTTCTGTTTTTTCCTATTAAGGATGATGTTAACTGTGGGTTTTTCGTATATAACCTTTATTATTTTGAGATATGTTCCCTCTAAACATACTTTGTTGAGGAATTTTATCATGAATGAATGTTGTACTTCATCAAATGCATTTTCTGCCTCTTTTGAAATGATCATATGGTTCTTATCCTTTCTCTTATTGATGTGAAGAAATCTAGCTTATTTTCAATGGGATAAATATCTTGTCTCTTCACAAATCCTTTGGATCCTTAGTGGAAGGATGGAAGGCTTCATGCTTTGCAAAGCTTTCACAATGACTTTCCAGGCTTTGTTGAGCTTAGGTAGTTGACCTCCCTTCTGCCTTCATGTAATTATATTTTTATATGTATAACATATATCACACTTAATTTCACCAACAGACCTTAAGCATTTGTTCTTCCTCCATGTGATATTCAAAAGTACCATATACTATATTTTGAAATTTTTAAAATAATGTTCCTTTTATATAGACAGAAATTTAGCATTTGCAGGATAAAATCATGTCTGCCAATAACCTGCTCCACATCCCACATAACCTCACAATTGGGCTTATCTATAGATCCCTGGACACCGTTCCACCCCCTGTGGTCCTTGGAGTGGGATGAGGCCAGGTCCCCACATGATTGAACTGGTTTCGGAACTCTGTCCAGAATTTCTATTCTGCTTTTCCTGGATATTTTCCAGGACCCAAGTTGGGATTAAAGCATATTCCATTAACTTGTATACCCTTATATCAGCATAGCTGGCACCTTTCCCAAAGCAAGACTCCATATCATTGCATATACCAAAGTGTCTATTTTCTAAGACAGAATTTTCAGTTTCTTGAGGCAACACACTGCGAGTCCATTTTGACAGTGACTAGTTACAAGACAAAAATCTCCTCAAGCGCTGTAATCTTATCTTTCAGGGTTTAGCTTACCAAAATGACAGACCTTACATTTTCATTCCTATTTTGTAGCAACAAAAGCAATTTTGTATAAAACTACGGGGATAACAAGGGTCCTTGGGCCTTATATACTCATGGCCATAGGTGATTTGAATTGGAAGATGAATCTAGAATTTGACAGGAATCTTCCGAGGATAAAAAAAAAGAGAGAAGAAGAACTGAAGTCCCGGAAAATAATACTAAGCAATTCGAATTTTATAAATGACATAGACAATTTGGATCGGGGAATTAAAAAAAAAGGATATTTAACACTACTGAACCTTTAAATTACATAAGTCAGAAAAAACTGTGAGTATTCAGCATAAGCTTCAGTATCTATTTTTTGTCTTGTAACTCAGTTCCTGGGTAGAAATGATAACAGAAGAAAGATACTTTATCCTAGGGACAATTGTCACATACTGAAATCTGGGTACTTAAAAAAAGAGAAAGGGGAAATTATATCTGCTAAACGTCAAACAGCAAAACAAAACCTGAAATATCTATCTATGAAATATCTATTTACCTATTTATTTTTTAACCTGTCTAATTAATGGTCATGTCAAAGTAGCAGTTTTCAGGGACACAGATGCTGAAGAGTAGAGAATTTTGTCTGGAAAAAAATAATTCAAAGTTTTTCTTCCTAATGGCCATTAATTTTAGTCATATTTGGCATCTAATAAAATGTCATTCATTAATACATGCTAATCTTACCTTAAAATGGCACCAAACTGAAGTTTTTTAGATGCACATTTACCTTAATAAAACATTTTTGATGCTGGCTGGCTGGGTTCGATGACCGGGCAGCATCCTGCAGGACCTGCTAGGAAGGTCCTTGGCTTAGTGCAGGATAGAAATCAAACATGAGCCAGAAGGACATGGAAGCAGAGTTTATGAAAGAGACAGAGAAAGTGTAGATACCAACAGAGTGTAAAGAAAACTCAGAGAGGAAAAATAAGTGTCTCATCTTTGCTTGGGGTATTTCTTTTTTTAATGTTCATTTATTTTTGAGAGAGAGAGAGAGAGAGAGAGAGAGAGAGAGAGAGAGAGAGAGAGAATGAGCAGGGGAGGGGCAGAGAGAAAGGGAGACACAGAATCTGAAGCAGGCTCTAGGCTCTGAGCTGTCAGTGCAGAGCCATACACAGGTCTCAAACTCATGAACCTCGAGATCATGACCTAAGCAGAAGTAGGACACCTAACCGACTGAGCCACACAGGCGCCCCAAGGGTCTGGGGTTGTGAGGATTTTGGTCAGGTGCACGTGTCCTCCCAGGCATCCAGAAACAAGCATGAGTGTTTAGGTGTCCTCCATAAATTATTTATGCCCTGGAGGACCCAGGTGTCTTGGAAAATGTTCATGACAACCCCACCTAGTCACTGCTTAGATGTTATCTGCTGTGCTGGAAGACTCCAAAGAAACCATTTACTCCTTGACCTTTACAAGGAGGACATCCATTATCTGTAAGCGTGTGCAGGCCTGGGGTGCAGGTCCTAGCAAGAATAGAAATCGGGAAAAGGAACAACAACAACAACAACAACAAAACAGTCCTTTCATGGAGTCCTTTCTTTTTCCCTAGCTCACTTTTAATCCCCAACACAGCAGATATTTGTGAGCTAGCACTGCTAAACTTACTGCAAAAGAGTTGTAGCTGAAGTTGGAATCATATTATAAAATCAGTATTTCTAGTTTATGTTTGGAACACTGTTTTCTCTCCCCTCATCTCCTTTTTTCATGTGTGACTGACATGGCCGTCCCTCTCAGTCAGCACTTGCCTACAAGCCAGCTACTCATAACTTACCTTCATGAACTCTCACCAGTCTCCAGTCTACCTCTCTCTCCCAGGGTTTTTGAGGAAGTTGTAATCCACGGGACACACACCAGCCTTTCGGTAGTCTTCTTATGAAAATATGTTCCTCTGTAAACCACTATCAAGTCCATGAGTGTGTCAAAAGAAATAGCAGTTTCCTCAATTCCTAGATAAACTAAACAAGCTGTTGGCCACTTCTGAGCATATCAGGTGGTTACCAGAAGTTTCCTCATTCAACTTCAGAGATTCTAGCACCCAGTCCATATTTTCTACTTTCTTCTTACTAGCTTCTTACTTTTTAGGGACCAGGATCTGTATGCATTTTACTAGATGGATTAACAATTCCCCAAAAGTTTATTCAGCAAAGCACAGTAGTTGAAGCTTACTATGTGCCACGCATTCATCTAGGTGTTTGGAAACATTGCTGGGGGAAAACAAACAAACGAACAGCAAAGATCCTTTGAGGGGAGAAGGGTACAGACAACTGGCTGTAAAGATAACACATGATTTAATTATATGTAAAAGAATCAAATGCTTAAAGGTTAGGAAGTAAAAACAATGCCAGTTTGGGTATGGTTTGAAACTTTATATTAAGCAGACATATTTTTGAAGCTGATATTTAATCACAGTTTTGGAGACTGACTCTTTGCTGCCATTGTCCTCTATTACTAGATGTGTGTGAGGTAATATACATCCTCATATCTGGCTTCATATTCCTTTTGTCTAACTTATTTCTTTAACTCTTCTAGATAACTATCCTAACTTCATAATGATGTGTCCCAGTCAACAATGTTGCTAGCCTATGTGTTTCCAAGTGAAACTCTGCATATGTTTAATCCTGGAATTTCCATATGTATTAACATTGTTGTAGAGTCTCCAAGGTGTCCTGACCCACTAATCTTTGTCTTGAGGGATAAGGATGAACAGAACATGTTTACTGTTGGAAGGGTGACATGTCTTACTACAGAAGAGGACATGAGCCAATAAAACCTGGTGTGTATGGAAGTTCAGAGGGACTGCAACGATACAAAGTGAAACTGAGTGGACAGAGAGAGAAGGTAGGAGGAGCCAGATCCTTTAATTATGGTATTTCTGAAAATCACACTAGGTAGAGAAAACTTTTCTGAGCGTGGTTTAAGGTAAAGCAGTCACTTAGAAGACTATTCCAATGGTCCTAGGTAAAAAATCATGGTTAAAAAATTTAATAATTGTTTGTTCTCTGTATAGTTAAGAGTCTGTTTCTTGGTTTGCCTCTTGTTTTCCTTTTTCCTCCTATGGTCCATTGCTTTTTTTCTTAAGTCCCTTCCACATATAAGTGAAATCACCTGGTATTTGTGTTTCTCTGAATGACTTATGTTGGAGGGGAGGTGAGTGGGGGGATGGATTATATCAGTGATGGGCACTGAGGAGGGCATTTGCTGTGACGAGCCCTGGGTGATGTATGTAAGTGATGAATCACCA
Organism: Acinonyx jubatus; assembly: GCF_027475565.1. Classification (NCBI taxonomy): domain Eukaryota; kingdom Metazoa; phylum Chordata; class Mammalia; order Carnivora; family Felidae; genus Acinonyx; species Acinonyx jubatus. The sequence goes on from NC_069380.1 coordinate 60,594,807, forward strand.
GATTCTACACCTGAAACCAATATTGCTCTGTATGTTAACTAGCTGAATTTAAATAAAAACCTGGGGAGAGGGGAAGGAAGAATATAAAAAAAGTTTGATAATTGTTGAAGATGAAAGAAAGACAGTGAGCCAAATGCAAGATGAATGAAGTTACAACATATAAAAGAAAATAAGAATCCAAAATCACAAATTAAACCCAGGATTAAAGGGAAATGTACTTCATTCTCTGGACAATAAAACATAAAAATAATAATGTTATAGTTTTAGTGGGAATAAATAGTTTGTAAATTTTATGAGAATATGATCAATGAAATATTGACAGTTGTGAATTAAATAAGTGTGCAATGAAAGAAAGCTAAAGACAAGGTAAAACCAACTACTTGAATGTCAATAACAGTTTTAGAGATATTCTAATATTTTTATAACACTATTACATTCATACTAGAAATAAAACAAATATTTAAAATATGTAAGTAATTTTACATAATATATAAATACTGATATGGTAAAATCATAAATAGAAATATCAAATATTATAAGTAATATTTTATAATTAACATAGTTAATGCAATAACTACAAAATTAAAATCGAGTCTATATTTAATGTGACATAACTAATCCGATGAGAAAAAAAATATTAATGAGTGAGACTAGCTAGGGGATTTAAACAGGCAGGCAAAATTTTGTACACACACATATTAAAATACATCATGAAATGAAAGTAATTAAAATCTATTGCCCTGACATAAGTTTAGGGAGATAAATAGATAGACACATTGTTTTAACACATTTTATCATAATGCATTAAATTATAAAGTTAGTAGCATAAATTTATGAATCAATAAAGTATACTATTTTCTGATATTGGGCTGAATGATGAGGTATTTGAGGAAAATTTAATGAAATTACACTTTTTTCCCATCACAACATACACCATATTACATTCTAGGTGAATCAAAGAGCTAAATGTCAAAAATAAGAACTTATGAATTATAAGTGAATATAGGTCAATATGCAGTAAATCTTTGTATGTGTAATTTTTTTTGATTTTTAAAAACATCCATTTAACTACAGAATGATTTAAAAAGGTAATAAGCAAAATATGTTGCAAGATTTTTTGTAAGTAACATGAAAGACACAGTAATAACATCATTAACAATAATCATCTCATATACGAAAAGGGTTAAGTACTAATAACCAAAAAGATAAATGTAAAATGTCATAGTTCACATAAGAGAAAGACATTCAAATTACTTAAAATGTGTTCAAATTTTGGGGAGATAAAGACAGTCAATTCACCACACAAAAAAAGGGTAAAACAATAAGATTGTTATCTATACACTAGAATTGAGAATGTTTGTTATTAGAATGTTTATTGAAAAAAAAAATTCAAATGTCTGTATCAAAACTTATTTTAATTTTTCAATAATTACATTTTATTTATACAGCATCTTAAAACATATATCTGAACATAAACAGATTTATCTACTAAGAGTTTCACTTCAAATATGGCTAATTTTGTATAAAGGTAGTTTGGGGGATGATTTGGTGATTATTTATATTATTGTACATTTTTGAATCTATAAACAATGATTGTGGATTATATACATATTAACTAGTGACCAAATTGATAATCATAAGTGTGTATATACCATAAGAACAATTGGATTTAATTTGGAAGGGTAAAATATATATATCTTATGCATTTGGTGGATGTAGTAAACACCAATTCTTATTATTTAACTAGCACAAAGTTATGTCTTGAAGGTAGGCATTTCATCTAAAATTTAGATACCCAAATTGATTAAAATAAATATTCTATATTACTGTTTGGGATTCCATTAGCATTCTTGAATTCAAATTTCTCCTGTCAAATTATTTTTGTATTACATTATTAAATTACTTTTGTGTAAAGGAATTTAACAGATATGTGGTAAAATCAAAATAGCATGTGCCATAATTTTACTGTCACATTCTTCAAACTTGACTAAATAAATGAATCCCATGAGTAACTCTGAGAAATGATTTTCTAGGATATAGAAAGTGCTACACTCCTCTGATAGCTCAGAGAGATTTCGAGTGTCCTTAAAAAATTATCATAACCTTTATTTTTAGTATACAATATTTTAGAAAAGTTTTCCCTTTGTCATTAAATGTTTTTATGTAAGTGATATTTCATGGTGTTTAGTCTTGAATCAATAAATACTTGAATAATAAATACTTGAATCAATTAAAGTTGTAAATGTGGTTAAATGAGATCTAGGGAGTTGTTTCAGACAGCAACAATATGACTTGACTTAAAGTTTCCCTCTGTAAGACTATTTTTTTTTGTCTTATCTTGTTTGTATGTTTTTATTTTCTCCTTTCTTTTTTCTTATTATTTTATCCCATTATTCAAGAAACACTGATTTTATAACAGGTGATTAACAGATATGACCTCGATTTCTCTATAAGAAGGAATTACAGGAGAAATCTTGTTAGAACTAAGGATGTTTGCCTATGAGGCTTATCATGAAGGACACTCATACAGCTTGTGAAGCCCTATCCACTTACGTGTGTGTGTGTGTGTGTGTGTGTGTGTGTGTGTAGATGTAATACATACCTCTCAAAAACACCAAATCTTCTTTTAAGTAACATATTATAGTTATAAAGATAATAATTTTTAACATTTGAGTGCACATCAGACATTTTACTCAGCACAACTGCTTATTCAGCAAACATTTATTCAGTTCAAGTTCTGTGCTAGGCATCAGACAGGGAAAATAGGCAAAACAATTCTGGCTTAAAAGAACTTCATGAGGCACCTTGGTGGCTCAGTCGGTTAAGCCTTGGACTCTTGATTTCTGCTCAGGTCATATCTCAAGATTCCTGAGTTAGAGCCCCACATTGGGCTCCGTGCTGACAGTGCACAGCCTGCTTGGGATTCTCTCTCCCTCTTTCTCTGCTCCTCTCATGTGCTCTCATGTGCACTCTCTTTCTCTCTCACAAAATAAATAAATAAACTTTAAGAAAAAAAGAACTTCACTTTATCGATTTTCAATTTTTATATCCTTGTGAATCATAACACAAATAACTGTTATTGTGTGTAATTTCCAGATGTGAAAACTGAAGCAGACAGAGGTATTACCTTTCTGTGGGTCACATGACTAACAGTTGGCAAGATTTCCATGAATTTGTCTCACTCACTTTATTCATCTTCTAAACATCACAGCACGAAGATGACCACACGAGCACTACAAAGATACCACAACAGTAAAACAATGTGAGCATTATAAAACTGAACTACATTATAAGACATGAGGAACAACAAAGAATTCTTGCAAGATAAGTAAAAAATTAAATTAGCGAAGAAGATAGGTAGTTGATGGCACTTATCTGGAAAATGATGAGTATAAAGAATTTGAAAGGTGAACAATGCATCCATAGGGTGTTTAGTTGGTGACAAAGTAGAAAAGCCCCCAATACAGGATGTTGTCAATATGAAGAGGTGTTTTTTGGATTAAAATTGTAAACTTTGTTATATCTCCTAAAAATATTGAAACATTACACATTTTAGGCAGAAATCAATATAAATGACACCGGAGAGTATCTATTTTATGAAAGTAAGTTTAAAATGTAATAAGGAAGCTGAGAGAATATTTAGCAAATGAATTGATGCTTTAAAAATAGAAAAACAAGGAGTGCCTGGGTGGGTCCAACTTGGGCTCTGATCATGATCTCACGGCTTGTGAGCCTCACGTTGGGCTCTGTGCTGACAGCTCAGAACCTGGAGCCTGCTTCAGATTCTGTCTCCATCTCCTTCTGCCCCTCCCCCACTTGCACATTCTCTCTGTCTCTCTCTCTCTCAAATATAAATAAACATTAAAAACAGTTTAAAAATGGAAAAATAAACTTTAATTTTGTACATTTGTTTTTTCATGCAAACATACAACAAATTCGGGTAAGATAGTAGATATACTGAATACAAAGATATATAAGTTTCGCGAATAAATTCAAAGAGAATTAGTTACATAATATGATGTTGGTATCAATGGATAAGGGGTCAGAAAAGGGGGAATAAGTGAGAATGAAAAGCTAGGTAAAATATCACAGAAGAAGCTTTTAAGTTTATATGCCACAGAAGATTATTAGGGTTTTTCCAGATATGCAATCTAAAAGTTAGGTGTTGAATCATAGGCAGGGTTCAGAGAATATCTTACTTTCACCTCACTTAAATTTTGAAGAAGGGCTTCACTCAGGAAAATAACTTAGGTACAATTTTGTACTTTCACCATAACGTCTTCAATACATTGGCATAAGGCAGAAAGGAGAAGGATTTATTTTTGAGAACCATGGACCAAACTCAATCATGGAACGTGCTAGAGTTAAGGAACAAGAATCTAGCTCCCTGGGATGATTGTAGTAAAAATTCAAAGACATCTAGGAACTGAGCTCTAATTCACTCAGGGTTGTTTGTACATACTACCAGACCACTAGATTTCCAGAAAGGTTGGTAGAAGCTAAGAAGTTTCTATGTGATAAGCAAAGTGAGCACTGATTGGCAAAAGTGTGTTTCACCTTGTCTGACAAACCTCATTGTATATTACCAACTGCTATCTAAAATAATAAGGAAATTGACAAAGTTGAAAAACTTATCTTTCCACCTCTGATTATGTTTTCTGTTCTTCCTTATCATGAGTTTGTACCTACATTTTTTATCTTTTACTTGTAGTCTGTTGACTTTTTTTTTCTGTTGACATTTTTTTTTAATGTTTATTTATCTTTGAGACAGAGAGAGACAGAGCGCAAGCAGGGAAGGGGCAAACAAAGAGGGAGACACAGAATCCGAAACAGGCTCTAGGCTCTGAGCTGTCAGCACAGAGCCTGATGTGGGGCTCAAACCCACAAACCTCGTGATCATGACCTGAGCTGAAGTCGGACGCCTAACCGACTGAGCCACCCAGGCACCCCTTTGTTGTCATTTTTAAATCAAACACATTAATTATTTCCAACAGTATACATAAATACAAATATTCTATATTTCCCAAGTTATACTGAATCTAAGGTATTCAAGAGAGAAAGGTATAAAATTTCTCCTAGGAACAATTGTTATTTATTACTGATGTTAGAAAACATATTGAAGATTTCTGACTGCATGACTACCGGCTTTCTTTATTGCCTCTTTGAGGGGTGTTTGTGTGATGTGGCTTGTGGAAGCAGCTGGAGAAAGACAGTTCTGTCCCTAGAAAATGAATTCTCATACCTCAGAGATTGAGATGTATCTGGAAACTTTAAGTTGCATTTTACATAAATGAATTACATTTGTTATGATTAAACTTCCTCACTTCGTGTATTTTTACTCATATTACTAATATATTAGAAATGCTAGCATAATGCATTTATGAATGAAAATACTCATATAATTCAATAATTTTTGGTCAGCCATTATTCTAGGTTCAATGTTTTTAAATATTTGACACATATGTCAACTAATTTTTTTTCTCCACAGTACAATAATATTGTGACAGTGTCCTACTGATGCTCTCTAAGTTAATTCTTTTTCAAACTAATATCCTATGAAATAGTTTATGAAGTTGTTCTTATGCAGTGACTAATTGTTATAACTCTAAACCTGAATTTTTGTAATCTGAATGAACTGTATCATTTTTTCTCTTTCTCTTGAATGGATGTGAAAGTATTGTTTTGTATTTTTCAAAAATTATTTCTTAAAATTAATATATACATTAATATATACACATTAGTATTTCACACATTCATACATAAATACTATTTGCCACAGTTATAATGCATCTTCTATTTTCACTCAGGTATTTTTGCTTGTAAGTTAACTCGAAAACTTATGGCTCTCAAGTGAATAAAAGTAAACTTTCAGTCGCAGTTCATGCTGAGGATCTCCTGTACTTGGTTTCTAAATGTTTACATAACTTATATGTAAACTCCAGAGATTATTTGTGGTTTTCATATGGATATAGGTAACGTTTACTTTGAAATTAACCCCCAAGAATTTCTAAACTTAATTATCAGTTGCTTTCATGTAATTTTCATTAAAGTTTTATTATATTAGCTATCAATATCAAGATCAGTTGATTTAATGTGATGTTTCTCACATACTAGTATATGATCAGCTACTGTGATTTGGAGAGACATTTTTCCAAAATCGTAGCTCAGTCATGTCTCCATTTGCCAAAAATAGTTTATAATCTGAGCACTCCAATCTTTAGCATTATTCATTCAATGTCATGTGACATTTAGTTATTGAAATCCACTGCTTATAGGGGCACCTGGGTGGCTCAGTCTCTTAAGTGTCTGACTTTGGCTCAGCGCATGACCTCACAGTTCCTAAGTTCGAGCCCCACGTAAATTAGAGCCCCACGTCATGCTCTGTGCTGACAGCTCACAGCTCCGAGCCTGGATCCTGCTTCAGATTCGGTCTCTATCTCTCTGTTTCCTGATCAAGTTCTCTCTTTCTCTCTCTCTCTCTCTCTCAAATATAAATAAACTTAAAAAAAATTAAATCCACTGCACATAAAACATGAGCAAAACAGCTCCTAGAAATTCTCTCAAAAGTAAATTATTAAAATTTCTCATCCCTAACTTAACCTATTTTGCGTTCAAAAACTTCAAAACAAAACAAAACTGAAAGTACATAAGGAGGTAAAGTGCTAGAACAAGAGGTGTTCTGATCTGGGCAATACATGATTCTTGAGGCAGCTAATTTACATAAATATATATAGGAGATCATGATTGTCCTATCTGAACTATCACTACCTGGAGCCCCTGTGGTTAATACTACCATATATTTCATGACTCCTTGGTAGCCTGCCATCCAAAGACTATAATTACATATCCTAGAGATTCACTACATTTACTTGTCCTATTCTTATGGAATACTTTTATATCACCACATCCCCAGTACGTTTGGCATAAGTTTTGAGAGTGATAAATCTCAGTAGCATAGATGCCTTGCCACTTTAATAATGTAACTGTGTATTATTATTCCCCTGCAAGATTTGCTGGTTACTCACAGAACACAAGAATGGCTTTGGAACTGAAATGATACTTGTATCCTTACACGTAAGAACTAGCACCAGGTGTTAATAAGGCAGTTATAACTCTGCAGTCTTAGCAAAAAAATATTCCTACATCTTTCCAGATCCTCACTTTTGAATAAACATGGACACCCTAGAGTATGATGAAACTGACAAGCTTCAATTTAGAAAACCTGGTCCAAATCCTATAGAAAATGCCCTTGACTGACAGTATTGGTGAGAAGATTTGGAGTGGGGGAACAAAATCATAACCAATTTTAGTAGCGAGTAGATATGAGGATTGGTATTTGCTAGAAGCAGGGGCTGAACTTGATTCTGAGAATTAAATATTTTCACATTTCTAGAAAAAGACTGCATGGATTCTTCTATAGCAATGGTAACAATTAGACAAAAACAGATTTGAAACATGTTTAATTGATCAATGACAACCAACTTGAGGTTGATTTGTTCATCCCCAGGATAGGCCACCAGCAACACAATGAACCTGGCTTTTTATTTTGTTTTTATTTAAATTCTAGTTAGTTAACATACAGTGTAATATTATTCCACGTCAGGTGTTTAACACCTTCTTATCCAGTTCATACATAGACTTTGGTCAATGTCTTTTTCACATATTTCTTAGATATCTCTTAGACTCCACTGGTCACTGGGATTTGAATTATAAAATGGGGAGGAGTCAGTGCCACTGCAAAGCATATGAATCATAACTGTATCCCTTGATAGGTCTTTTGAAATATTTTCCTGTATTATAGGGTTTTTTTCCTGTATTATACACAGTTATTTTAACCACATTACATGTATTAATGGAGATATTTAATTGAGTGTCTAATTTTTCAGGCTAAACACACTTCTTTTCGTGTCCAATTGGTCTCTATAGTTAGTACTTCAAATCTGGCTTCATCTCAGCTTTCAAAACACTTTCTTATCCTGGGGAATCATCATTCTATAATATTCATTTTCACTTACTTTTATCAATCAACTGGCAACCTTTTGTTGTATAATAGAGCTGTGTCAGAGAGTTGAACTTTATGATTGAAAAATTATAAATCAGTTAAAATTACAGTTCACTTCCCATTCTTTTCTAACTTTTCATGTACTGCAATTACAAATGACCAGAGCTAGGACCAGAGTCCATTGCTCAGCCATTTCCAGACATTCTGTCCAGTTCATGAACATAATCATTTTCTAGATACACAGTACAAGTTGTTACATCCATGGGCTTCCAGTTGTCATTATTTAACACTGCCTATCTATCCTCTGCCCTATTATGGATGACCCAGTGATGTTCCTACACTTGAATCTCAACTGGTTGCAGCAAGAAGAAAAATTCTCACTGTTATCTGTAGCAACTGAGACATTAAAGAACAATAAAATATGGATTTCTAGTAAAATCCTAATTATTTACCTTAATTTTTCCATAAACTCAGTTTTGTGGGTTTTTTTTTTCGTGACCACATGCAGTCCCTGTTCTTTAATGATGAGAGATTCTAAACTGATTTCAATTTTCAGTAGTCATTCTTGAATGAGAATCTATTTCCAAAATGTTCATGAGATGGTGCTTTTATAAAGTTAATATTCAGTTAATTATTCAATTAAAGCTGTGTTTTATCTTCATGCCTATTACCAGAGATAGTCTCTAACCTATAATAGAGTTTCCTTTTTCTCCCCCTTTAGCAAATCCTTTTGTTGTTGTTGTTGTTGTGATGTCAAGCCTCTTGGACCATGATTTTGCCTGACTTAGTACTCCAAAACCAGTTTCCAACTTTCCCAAAAATATGTTGCAATTTGGGGTAGTGCTGATGAAGCCACCATATGTGTCATTGCCATTAAATATTCATGAGATCCATGCCACTGGAGAAATGTGCTGTACCCAGAAATATGCATTCCATAAGACTGTCTGTTTAATATATTATACCCTTCAATGCACCTCTGTCTTCTTTTGCCTTTGATTTTACATTAATGTCTTTTGTGTCCTTCCACAAGTGAGTAATCTGCAATATTCAGGCCACCATTTTGCACTCAAATCCACTCATGGATGACTGGATTCCATATCTCATTTCCTTAAATGAGTTCCTTTCACATTCACATTTTACAAAGGAGTGTGTAATGCTATGATATAACTGAGCAGATAACCTTATGGCTTATATGATTTATATCACACACAGGATGCTTTCTTAGCAAATGTCATCTTAATTTATGTCGGCAATGGGTGTAGAAGCTTGTCATTTAACCTTTTAATGCCTTATCTTATTAATTGGTAATAATTCTTTCTGAACATATGAAAAATAAACAGAATGGAAAACAGCTTATAAACTGCATACTAAATGATCACTGTAACTGACTACCTGTAAATTGAGTCATCTAAGAATGTTTCCTCACTTCTTTTTCCATTAGATTATCCACAGCAAGTCTTTAGATAGAAAGAGCTTGCAGATCAGTAGGTATAAAATCTCTCCTCAGAGACACAAGTCAAAATGTCTCCAGATACTAGCCATTAATCAATGCTAGACCTCAGATACAGTTTCATTCTCTTGCTCTAAATCACTTTTGTGTAAATAATTAGGCCCCAGTTTGAAACTCAAATTCACTTAAAATCGCCTTTGCTGTCTTTCTGCTATGATCTTACTTGTTCCCACTTATTACTAGTTTGACCCCATGCAACTTTCTGTCCATAGTCAGTGCTTCCAACTCTACAGAGTTAATGTTTGCTCCCAGGATTTTATGGGTTAAAAAAAAAAAAAGACACAGGACAGTCCCTGCCAATTTGAACTGAGCCACAATCATGATTAGTCCTGATTCAGTTATTGTGTGATAAAATTATGTATGACCTCAACTGAGCCACCCAGGTGCCCCTCTACATCTCTTGAGAGCAGAGGCATTAGCAGCCATTTATTCTGGACCAAATTCATAAGATGGTTTTTATAGAAAATAGACATTAAAAATAGAGACAATGCCTTCCTAGGGAGTAATGGGTAGGTTTGTTTGTTCTTCTATATAATAAAGAAATTATCTCCACCAGGAAAAAGTTAGTTAGGTTTGCTTGCTATCCCAAAAAGATTGGATTTGTCTAAACTTGGGATTCATCTTCTATAATTTAACCACTGTGTATGTAATTCTCATCTGCTCTCTTTATGTCTCCCTGTGGACATTAGACCTTAGACAATTGTCCCCAAGATAATGTCCCCCTGTAGACATTAGACCTTAGACAAATGTCCCCAAGCTGCTGTTTGAACTATGAGAAACAAACCATACTTCACTGAAGACTTATGAATCTCATGGCTTCTACCAGCATGCATAAGACTGTAGCTGGGGAAGTTGTTAGTAAGTAGAATAAAATCTAGGACTTTTAACAGTTCTAGACAAATGTCATCTTTCTTGGATATATGCAAATTTAAAGCCAAGTTGAATGCCACTGGAATGGACTAAACAGAACTATATGAGGTGGGAATAATACATAATGTGAATCTATGTCTTCTGAAAACTCTCGTCCCCATCTCCTGGTCTAGTGGACTCTCTGACTAACTTTCTCTCATATTCAGTTTTAGGATGCATTCATTTAATTAATTAAGTTAAAGCTTACAATGTATTTTTCCATGTATTTTAAGTAACATGTATGTCAGTTGCCACCTTTGATTTCAGAGACTCCTGCTCTGGTGTTCATAAGAAATACGATATATCCATATAATTTCATGTTTTCTTTCTGATTCCTGTATATTGGTAGCAGTGAGAATGTTTATCTTGGTCAGAAGAAATATTGAGTGACAATTCACTATTCTAAATCTTCAACTGTATTCTCTGAAGTAGCTGTGGTTATGAAATAAGCAAAGCTTGGAGTAAAAGAGGGTTAATTCCAGTGATCAGGCACTTGAAGCCCCTCAAGACTGCTGGTAAATAACCTACAGGATCTGCTTGCCATCCTTATGCCTTATCCCAAGGTTTGCTGTTTGCAGGAGATATTGCTTCTTATTTGCAAACGATAAGGAGGACCTCTTGTGAACAAAGGTATTAGTGATGGCCTTTGTCACCAGCTCTCTTTTCAAGGATACTTGTATAGGTAGCAGCCTTGAAAGGTAGACACTGTTCCTTACCTTGGAACAAATGACAGGTTCGTTTACTTTACAGTATAAGGAGGATAATATCTCTCGGAAGCAAATAATAGCCATACTTACTTTACATTAAAAATGATTCAAGTTACATAAACTTGGCATTCTTCTTTTGTAACACAATCTGTCATATGTAAATGTGTCACATGGACTTCTTTGGATCATTCTGTTGGAATTGGGACTCAGGAAATAGGCACAAATGCTGAAAATCTGGCCACTGCTATTGCTGTAATAATTTGTCCTTTGTCTCTGATCCAGGAGTCACTTACCTTCTGCCAATAGCCACGAAACTTGTAAGCTAATTTGTTGGTTGATAAGTAGAGCAAAAAACTAAGACCCTTTGCAGTTCTTGAGACATCTTTAACTCTTTAACCAACTCCTTTTCTAAATCCCTTAGGCCCTTATAACAGATGTTCTTTGCCACATAGAAAATGGATACTTCAATTGTGGAATCAATTTTTATAAAATATACCAAACCGATGCTTTGCCATATCAATAAAATAATCAGTCAGTAAATATTTATTGAAAAATAAGTTTAAAAGATGACTGTTAAATTTTAAGGAAATAAAAAGTAACAGTGTCATATTCTCTAAGCATTGCATGATATAATAGAAATAAAATTTATAATCATCATCATCACAACATATAGTTACTTGTGATAAACTATTATGCATTAGACACTATATTGGAAGCAGTTCCTTAATGTTTTTAGAAGCATGTGAGTTATCAATTATCATTATACACAAATTTATTATTATATTATTATTATTATTATTATATTATTATTATTATTATTTTTATATTAGAGAGAGAGAGACCACAAGCAGGGGAGAGGGGCAGAAGGTGAGAGAGAGAGAGAGAGAGAGAGAGAAAGAAAATCTTAAGCAGGCTCCATGCTCAGCACTGAGCCTGATGCAGGGCTCGATCCCACGACCCTGGAACCACAACCTGAGCCGAAATGAAGTCAGACACTCAACCGACTTAGCCACCCAGGCACCTCTATTATACACAAATTTTAGATAAGGCAGTTGACACTCTAAGATATTAATTGATATGTGCATGCCAAAGGTTAGTAAATGTGGACCTGATTTGAACATGGGCAGTTTATATTCCACAACAGATCATCTAACTGTTGTAGTCTATATTTGAGAACAATGACATAGAATAAAACTAACAAAGTGAGGTTGCACAATCATCTGGCTTTTTTACGTAAATACAATAGTTTATTATTTGCACACATATTTGTACTGTATTAGAGGCCTTTTAAAATAAAAAAAATGTTTATGGGATGCCTGGGTGGCTCAATTGGTTAAACATCCAACTCTTCATTTCGGCTCAGGTCATGATCTCAGGGTCACGAAATCCAGCTCGGGTAGGGCTTTGCACTAGCAGCACAGAACCTGCTTGGGATTCTCTCTCTCTCTCTCTCTGCCTCTCTCTCTCTCTCTCTCTCTCTCTCTCTCCCCCCGCCACTCTTCTGTTCACGCGTGCCTGCACTCTCACTCTCTCAAAATAATAATAATAAAAAAATTTAAAAAGTAATAAAATAAAATAACAAATATTTTGACAAATAGCTTGAATTTGTGAAAATCCTTTGTTATTAGAGGTCAAATACATATTAAATATCTTAAAGTGGTATTAAAATAGTTTTGTATCTCCTGTTTCTCATTTTTTCTTTACACTTATTTATATAACATATGCTGATAAAAATATTTTTATATATTTTACTTAACTAGACAAAATAAATGGACTCCAGTTTTCATCTTAAAGGTAATTGACTCACTCAAATATGGAATTATAGCGAAAAACAGAGTTTCTCAGGATGAAACATATACATATTTATATGTGTGCGTTTAAAATGCTAGCAAGTAATTGATGTATAGGTTATTACTCTCTCTTTACATTCATATTACATTACTTTTGTCCCTAACTTAAGTGTAGGTTAATCAAAAGCATTTAGAACTTATATTTTGGAGTAAATATGTCCTTGCTGTGTAATTACTTTTAAGTAGAAAATAAATACATGAACATTCATGTCTTGTATGAGATGGTATTTTTGATACGAAAGCTTAAAGATGAGATGGTAATATTTCAGCATTATCAGTAGACTTAATTCCATACCTCCAAAACAAAGCAAAAACAGTTACACTACCAAATATGGAGGTAATTCATATACACAGATCTCTTCTGCAACAATAATGGGGCAAAAACACACAAAATGCATCAATAAGCAGCATGAAATTGGATATGTTCCTACAATGAAAAGATCTTCAGAGTCACTGGTACCTAATCATATAAAAACAAAATTAGAAATGACATAATGTCTGTCCAAAAGGATCACCAAAAAATTTGGCTGTGTCTACCTTCGGGCAATATTTAGGGAAACATACATGTTGTGTTCATTGAATTGTAAGTTGGTAAGATTTTACTTGGACCGTTAGGACGATAGCTGAACCCCTATTTGCCCTCTAATTATATGTTTGTTTGTTTTTTTCTTCCATTGTAATATCACTAACAAGGGGAGGCTTGCACAAACACAGTAGCCGTGGACAAAGCATGTATAGTTTATTTGTTGTCAAAACTTCTTCCCCACGTGGCCTTTCTCTAAGGTTCTTAGCTAGTTTTTCTTTCTCTTTGCCTTTATGAATATAAATGTTTTGTAATATCATCTCCCTCAACTTGCCAGCTAGTATGTTCTATGTATAATACTTATATCTGCAACATTACCTATCCTGCTTAAGAGAACTTTGTAGCAAATATTTAATTGTTATATGTAAGTCAGTTTTTTACTGCTTAATGTTCTCATTCAACTACACTTCATAATAATCTTCAGTTTGTCAGATACTTTGAGTGTGCACAAACCACAGACACCAGTTGGAGTCATGTGCTATCAGACCAAGCTTCAGGGGGTGTGTGGGGCTGAAGATGAAAATGACTTTGCTTTAAACGTTCCCTGATCCTCAACATTCTAGCCTTAAAAGCCTAAACATAGATAGTAAAGTCCTAGTGAGGACTCCAATGCTATTATTTTATTTTTAATGTGGCCACTGAATTCAGTGTTTCTCATTCGCTAAACTTTTGTGATTTTGATGTTTTATTCAAGGACATGTCGTTTTTATATGGACCCATTTCACAAATACACAAATTCCTGAGTGGAGTATAAGTAGCCAGTACTTCTAACTCAATCATAGAACACTTGTCTGTATATATTATAAAGACCTCAAAATGAACTTGTCTCTAGCTTGCATAGTGCATTCATTCTATAGCTCAAAAATACTTAAGTAAAAAAAACAACAGCAAAAACACAGAACATTTTTCCCCAGCATCAGGTTCTTCATTGTATTGAGATTTAACAAAACAATGAAGTCAATCCAACAAACAAATTAGTTTTATCCTGTAAAAGCTTTCTGGGTCAGTTCTGGTGGAGCGTTAAAACAAAGCAGAAAAACAGTCTCAACTCAAATAATACAAAGAAGCCTGTGTTTGTTGAAGAAGAGATTTTTACTATTAAGTAACAGGCAACGATGAAAGGCTACATTTAATGCAATGGGAAAAGACAGCACAGAGAATAAGATCCGAGAATTTGGCAAAAGCACTGAATCAAAAACAACATGACAGGTTCCAGGACATTTTGAATGTCAACAAAACCTCCTGTTTTTCCTACTCTTCAATGAGGCTACATTGTTTTCATAAAGGATGGCCAGATATACCAGTTTAAAATAGGATTATGCATGTTAATGACTTCTTATCTGTTAGTTTATTGACCCGAGTTGGAGTTTAAACTGTTTAACATACTAAACTCAATACCAATTTAGTTCATTTGTATGTATATACTTATACACATGCATGTATTTATATGTGTGTGTGTATATTTGTTTATATATTTTTATATTTCATATGTGGATATCTTATGTATAAATTATATGATAACATATGTTATATATAAATATATATTTGGTAAAAGCTTTAATAATAGCTTTGTGAGATAACTCATACTAAAATTACTCCATTAAAGCAAAGAATTCAATAGTTTTAGTATAGTAACAGAGTTGTCCAACCACTAGCAAGATCTAACTTTAGAAAAATTTCATTATCCCCCCAAAGAGCCCTGTAGGAATGAGCACTTAATCCCTATTGTCCTTATCACTAACACTAGCCATTTTCTCTTTGTTTTCATTATAGCCTTGCTAGTGGGTGTGAATTGGTATCTCACTGTGGTTTGGATTAACAAATGAGCTTATCTTGCATTTGCATATTTTCTTTGGAAAAATGTCCATTAGATTCTTTGTCTATTGTTTAGTTGAATTATTTGTCTTTCTTCTTGCTATTGAATTGTGAATTCTTATAGAGTCTGGATACAAGTCCCTTATCAGATACATTATTTATAAATATTTCTCCCATTCTGTGGATTGGTGTTTCACTTTTGTGATGGTGTTCCATGAAGAAAAAATTTTGAAATTTAATAAAATCCAAATTATGTTTTTCTTTTGTCACTTGTGGTTTTGGTGTTATATCTAAGAAACCCTTGTCTAATCCAAAGTCATAAAAATTTACTTTTATGTTTTCCTCTCGGATTTCCATAGTGTTAATTCTTATATATAGGTCTATGATCCATTTTGAGTAATTTTCGTATATGGTGGGAATCAAAGTGTCTACCTTCACTCTTCTGCATGTAGACATCCATTTGTTCCAATATTGTTTTTTGAAAAAAAAAATTTTAAGGACCTCCTTTCCCACTGAATTGTCATATTACCTACTGTATAATAAACAATTTGGCTGACCTTTGTGGCTGGATTCTGAGACAGCTTTTAAATCCACAGTATTTCCCAAGTTATAAGAATGTCTTTATTATTCATGGTAAGCCCTGATTATTTATGCTTTCAAGGTGACTCAGGATGGGGGCTGGCCACAAGAAAGACCAACTAGATGATTAGAAGTCATGTGGATACCAGTTGGAGTCATATGATATCAGACCAACCTTCAGGGTCTGGGTGGAGATGAGGATGAGTTTGGTCATGTGATCAATGATTCTATCACTCATGGTTATGTAATGAAATCACAATAAAAAAACTCTGGACACCATACTTGGAAAAGGTTCCCTGATTGGCAATATTCCGTGCATAATTTTATATGTCAATGTGCTGGAAGGGTGATAACATTCTTGCACCATTGGGGAGTGAATATCAGAAGCTTCATGTTTGGAACCATCCCAGACCTCATCCTATGTGTCTCTCACTTTTGCTGGTTCAATTTTTACCCTTTTGCTATAAAAAATTATAACCATAAATACAGCAATTTCCTGAGTTCTGTGTTTCACACAGAACTGAGTTCAGTTGGAAAAACATTATTGGGCTTAAAGTACTCCTATTAGTATTTCTTTGCTTGGCTTGGCTTTTTTTTTTTTTTTTTTTTTTTTTTTTTTTTTTTTTTTTCATTTTGAGAGAGATCAAGTACAAGCAAGGGGAGGGGCAGAGAGAGAATCCCATGCAGGCTCTACATTGTCAGTGCAGAGCCTGATGTGGGGTTTCAACTCAAAAACCATGAGATCCTGACCTGAGCTAAAATCAAGAGTCAGATGTTTAACCAATTGAGCCACCCAGGCGCCCCTCCTATTATAATTTTTCTGGATAGAAAACTCCTGTTTGATAGTCTCTCTTAGGATCCTTAGGATGGTGGTCTTCTAATGGTTGGACAGAGACCTCTCTCAAAGTCTCTAAGCAATGAGTTTTCCATCCTTTGCTAAGTAGTTTTGTGTGTATTTTGGAAATACTTTTAATGCTCTAGCCCTTAAATGTATGTCTTAGTCTTCACTCTCTGCTTACGGAGAGCCACAGGGTCAGCCAAATGTATAAAAGTAGGGCTTTCTAGGTCTTCCTTGGATATTTGCACACTCTTGCACATGCACATGTCTTTTAGATCCCAAGAAATATGTCAGAGCTTTTAAACACTGCCTGTGTGTTTGTGTCATTTCCCAGATTTTCCTTCTAAATTTGGCTAGACTTTTGTTTGTTTCTACTGGTATCATAGGCTTAGGTAAATGGGTTTGTTTCTACTGGTATCACAGGCTTAGGTAAATGGATGTTAAATGATTGCCACCAATTTCTTTGACAAACATCTGGGGAATGGGGTTTTTCTCATTGAGCAAGACTTGTTTTAGGTCCAAGAACAGCAAACTGCCACACAGATCAACTATTGACATAACTCTGTTATGTGGCTTATGAGAGAGCTCCAAAGCTACTCTGCACACCTCCTCCCTCAGTTTCTTCTTGGTTGTGGGTTTTCACAGCTACTATTTTCACAGCCGCTGATTTTCAGTGGTACCCTGGAGCTGGAAAGAGGAGGGTGGGAATAGACAAGTTAAAAAGCCACAAAGCTCAATGCTCATGATAAAATTCAGATTTTTTTTTCCCTTGAGTAAATGCTCATCAAATTGTTGCAAACTTTTGCTCAATCTTCAGAGAGTCATGAAAAAGTCAATTTAGGGGCGCCTGGGTGGCTCAGTCGGTTGGGCAGCCCACTTGGGCTCAGGTCATGATCTTGTGGTCCATGAGTTTGAGCCCTGTGTCTGGCTCTGTGCTGACAGTTCAGAGCCTGGAGCCTGCTTTGGATTCTGTGTCCCTTCCCACCTCCCACCCCCCACCCCATCTCTGCCCCTCCCCCACTCATGCTCTGTCTTGCTCTGTCTCTCAAAAATAAATGCTAAAAAATTTTTTAAGAAGTCAGTTTAGACAATTTGCCTGTCTTACAGAGGAATAGATTTTTTTAATGTTTATTTTTGAGAGAGAGAGGGTGGGGGGGGAGGAGCAGAGAGAGAGGGGTACAGAGGATCCAAAGTGGGCTCTGTGCTGAGAGCAGACAGCCCGATGTGGGGCTCTAACTCATGAACCATGAGATCATGACCTGAGCCAAAGTCAGATGCTTAACCAACTGAGTCACCCAGACACCCCAACAGAGGAGTAGATTTAAAATTTTTATTCTACCGTTTCAGGAGTGTTTGGCCCCTACACAATTTTCTTAGTGATGAACTCTATTTCAATGTGATATATATACCTAGTATCAAAAGAACCTGAGCAAGTTCTATATATCTCCCCAAACCACATCATACAACCTCCAAAATCAGGTTTTCAAGTGGAGGACATTCTTTCATTGTAATGACAAGATTAGAGGTTAAAAAGCTTCCCATATTTCTCATAGAAGGAAATTGCAGAGAAAGGAATTGAATCTAGTTGGATGACATGGAGATTTTGTTTCTGCCTTATTTGAATATAGTCATTACAAAAATGAAATCTATTTAGTTATCAGTGTTAATACAGGCATCAGTGCCATGTTTTTCCCTTCTATGGTCCTATAATTTAGAAATTCTCTTTTGTGCTGAATTATAGAAAAAGTGCCATAAATCCCAGCATGTTTGAACATAAGAGACATTTGGTGAGTTATTTATGAAGATAATAAATTACTTAAACAGAAATTTTAGAAGTATATCCTACTGAACTTTTATCTGTTTTTAAAATTATTTTCCAATATTCAAATAAGACATATCCTTTAATTTAATATTAACATAAGAAGTGCATTTATATCTAATCCTGTATAATAATTATGATGAATGTTTTCAATATATTTTCCAGACCCATCTCTCCCTTTGCTATTCTCACACCAAATTTAATTTCCTTCCAAAAGAGATATTCTCTTAAAAGTGTTTTGCTTTTATATATCACTTGTCTTTCCCTATTTGATTAAGAATCTCTCTTATGATTCTGAGCGTCTTGAAATGTTGTAGCTTTAGGCTAACACACACATAAAAAATGTAACTATTTTAAAGAGATGTTGCCTCAAAAATATAGCCTTATTATGTAGTCAATTATGGAAAAGGCTTATTTATACTTCATTTGAGTTTAACTTCTGTCTTTGATATTTATAAGTTATACTTTACTGCAAAGTTGAGTCTGCAGATTGTTCCCCTCCAGCTTCTTCACTATGATCACAAAATTAATTATATATGTACCAGCAGATGCCAACAATATACAACTGAAGAATGTAGTAATAAATCTAAACTCGTCTACCCAATAGAATTCTATTAAATATCATTTCATATTTACTCTTCCTTCCTAAAGTACTTTTAAGCACAATCACATACACACAGTGTTGATATGTAAAATTACCAATTTAAATAAATGGGAGCGCTTAATCTCTTTGTTGATTTATTTGAATGTTGCAGTTAATATTAACTATAATTAGTAGAGGAGATAAACAAGTCAAAAAATCAAGAAGCTTCCTGAATTAATAATTGAAGAAATTTAAGCTTTTATACTTCATGTACTCATGTATGAGGGCTCCAGTTACAATTTCAGAATATACATGCACAATTTTAGAACTATGTATCTACCTATTGGTGATAAAAAGTGAACTCTTCATTCACGTCTTCAGGACATATATTAGAATTGCACAAAAGTAACCACCTAGGAAGGAATTTACTACCATAATTTTTAAGTGAGATTGCCCTAAAAATGTTAGCTGTAAAATATAAAAGCTATATATTTGGTTATAGTTAATTATAATCATATGTTGAGTTTAAGAGTTTTACAATTACATACGGATGCAAACACACTCACGCATATATCTGTTCCATTACTACTAAGCTATTCCAAAATTTTACCATAGATATCTCTTTTTACACAATATGTTGCACACACATACACACCCCAATTCATAATACTATTACAATTTTTTTGAGTCCTGATTCATAACAATCATTTGCAGGTATTAGTGCACTTCTGCCTTCACTCCTAATTTTGGGTGACTATATAATTAATTTTACAAACCTAGATGCTTTTAGAAGTGAAAAGAGGCATTATTAATAATCACATTAGGAAAACGGTGAAACTGGGATATATAGCCACTCTTCAAAGCCTACAAACTTACAGATGCCTAAATTCATCCTTCCTTCCCTAAATTCTGGATGACCTGATTAGGTGGCCTTCCCCCCGTCAAACACAAATTGCTCTAGATAGACATTGGATTTGTAACTCCCTTCACTTTTCATTTTCTCTGATTAATCACCTGCTTGGGGTTCTTTAAATTGTTTCTCTAGTTTGTTCAAAGATTTCCTGGTTCCCCATTTCATTTTCACTAAAATCTGCATTTGCGGGCATGACCTGTAAAACTGAGTGAACTTCCTGCTTGCCACCCTTCTGATCTCATTTCCCACCAATCTTTTCCACTCTACCTGCATTGCAGCCACAACAGCCTCTTTGCTCTTCTTGAAACCTACTAAGGCGCCTCATTGTCCGTCTATGTGTTGCTTTCCCTCCTTAACTGCTGTCCCCCAGATAAACTTAATGGCATGTTTTCTCATTTCTCTCATTAGTGTTGGAGTGTCGTCTCCCACTGAGAGGCTTCCTCTGACCATCATATATTAAACAGTAGTTCCATTACTGTCCTCTTAACTGAACTTTATTTTTCTTTATTACATTTATCACAAGCTCGTGCAGTACTAAATATTACTTAAAATTTTTTTTAATGTTTATTTATTTTTGAGACAGAGATAGAGCGTGAGTGGGGGAGGGGCAGAGAGACAGAGGGAGACACAGAATCTGAAGCAGGCTCCAAGCTCTGAGCTGTCAGCACAGGGCCAGATGCGGGGCTCGAGCTCACGGACGGTGAGATCATAACCTGAGCTGAAGTCAGACGCTTAACCAACTGAGCCACCCATGGCCCCTAAATATGACTTTTATTGCATATCTCCTCCTATTAGAATATAGACTACAAGATATGAATTTTTTACTTATTTCTCTCCACAGCTTCAAAATATATTTATTGAACTACTGACTGAAGGAACAAGTTGAAAAAATAGGATTAATTACATAGGATCTTTCACATCTTTTTACTATTAATAATATATCACTACCTGAATTTAATCATGTTGTTTGATTTGTTGAGTCTTGTAGTTTGCACTGCGCCCCTTTTGGCATAGTCGTTCTTCTTGTAATTCAGATACATCTTCTTCTTCTTCTTCCTAGTCATTTCACTTCTGCAACTTTCCTGTCTATGCACCATCTCTTTCCTGTCTCTTCTGGATCAGTTTTACTATTATAAAATCACAATCTAGCATTTTCCTTTTAAAAAAGAAGAAAATTTCCTCTACCCTATGGTGAAGTCAAGATTTTCTACAACTACTTTTACTAATATTCACCACAAAGCTTTGCTGTATTTAGTCTCCAATTGAACTTATTCCCATAATTTCACCACCAACTGTATTTTATCAGGATTACCATAGCTACCAAAGACCCCCATATTTCCAGCGTATCACCACAAAGCTTTGCTGTATTTAGTCTCCAATTGAACTTATTCCCATAATTTCACCACCAACTGTATTTTATCAGGATTACCATGGCTACCAAAGACCCCCATATTTCCAGCGTAAATTCTAATATTCGGTCGTGTGGGACTTTACAGTAGAATTTAACACAGTTGACAGATTAGTTGTTCTGAGCAGTGTCTTCTCTTTTAAGACATAATCTTGTCCCTTTCCTTAGTAGGTACTCCTTTTCGAACTTTTTTTCTGAGTTTTCTCCACTACCACTAAGTGGTAGAGTGAGTCAGATTTAATCATGAACTCTAATCTTTTCTTCAAGTGATCTCAACCCATCTCTCCATCTTTAGAAAAATATCTCTATGCTTATATTCCTCACCCAACTGCCAACCTAATATATCCATTTGCCGAGATATATTAAACTTAGTAAATTCAAACCAAAGCTACCGACACAGCACTCTGCCCCTCCAAATTATTCCTGCCTTTGTTTTCTACATACCACAGCGCTAGTCTTGTGCTCAGATGAAAAATACAGATCATTCTTCATTCTTCATTTTACTTCACCACAATGTCAACTGTATCAGCAGGTTCATAGGCACCATAGCCATATGTATTCAGTAGTTTTTCATTTTGTCTGTGATTCTCCTTTTGCAAATTATCATATTTAATTTTCCTAATATTACCATTTAAGTCTAATCTCAAATACTATTAAATTACTGGGTTCTCCAACTGATATCCTTCAAGTACCTTCTTCCATAACTCTCCGTTGTACCAAGTTACATTTTCCTCCATTGGAGTTATCTAAATATATCATATGTAATTATTTGTTTATCCTATATTTTGTTTTTCTCACACTGAAGTATAAGCTTTATGAAAGAAAGAAGTTGTCCATATTATTCATTTCTGTATCTCAACATCAATTACAGTCTGTTAAATAGTACGTTGTTGAATACATGAATAAAACTCTCAAGATATCTTTTATCTAGAAATATATTTCTCATGATAAACAGAATACATAGTATTTGTTGGATTTGTTTGTTATATTTTTGTGGCATGGAGGTCTGTTTGGGAATCAAGAATTGATATCCTAGGTTGTAGGCACAGCTTTGCCATGTGACTTTAAACAAGTTATACAACTTTACTCAGACTTTCATGATGTCTACAATCATTCCAATAAACTTAAATGAAAATATTATGTAATATTAGCTTTCTTTTTTCACAGGTATTTTAACAAATTTTTTTCAAGCACAAATACAGAGAGAAAGCATGGTAGTTCTACTTTAATGAGTGATAATCATCTGATGAAGTGTAAAGAGAAAAAAAAAGCATGGGCAATAAGAAAAAATAACCTCATTTTACTGGCCTTTGGCATACAATAAAAACAGTGTGATGAATGCATATCCCTGCTGTATATGAGAGCTAATGACAAAACTATGATATCTGTCACTTGCTTTCATGACTGAAATATCAGTCTGTTTTTTTTTTTTTTCTTTTCCAACTAAATCATTATCTGGTCTTCTTAATAAAAATGCTCACTTCACATTATCCTACCTATTCACCTTGAAGAATGGCATAAGTAAGTAAAAAAGAAACTGCTTTTGGTTTGCTGCTGTGATTCTTTTCTCCTTTGTATTTGGATTTAGAATGAAAGCTTTTTAAGTCCAAGAATCATGAGAGTAGGAGACTGAATAAAGAATAATAATGAAAATTTGTTAATAGCTTGAGACAGTGATTATATTTTATACTATCCTTTTTATAAAATATTATAATAATTTAATGCCACACTCTAATATGAATCATTTGCTTTTATAATAAAATATTTGCACCATGGCTAACTCTTCTGACCCCATTAATTTATTAAAAACACTTCAAATTTATTTTTACTTTGTGAAGGTCACTGTATATAAGCAATAAAGAGGGTATTTATTAGGGTACACATTTATTCAGATAGAGAATAACAACAAAGTCAGTACAAAATAATACGAGAAGCTGGTAGACATGAATTACACATTTCCTATTTCTTTTGTTGTTTATTTGCTGATTTGTTTTCTTGTCACATTTCCTAAACTTCATTCCTCTTTAGTATTATCAGGGATGATAACATTTTAGCTTTAATCTATTGCCTATTGTAAGTTAAGGGACTAAAAAGTACCTTTGTGTCATAATATTATTTTCCTGGCCTCACTAGATAAACACATTTAATTTTATGCATTGTTTTCCATAATACATTATTTTTAAATTTTTATATGCACTATATAAAGATGCAAAATAAAATTTAAAGTATCCAATTTAAATGACAATATCAAAATGCTCTCATTAATACATATAATGTGCTCAATAAGTTTGCATATATTTTCAGAATAATCCTCACCGTAACTTTGACTTACAGATAATGAAACTAATATTCAAATTGGTTAAATCATTTTCCTAAGGTCACATAGCAGGTACAATAAAATGAAAACAAGTAAGACTTAATCCTCTGTAGAATTACATTGTAGATGTAGCATTGTAAGTAATGAGAGACTTAAACTTAATTCTAGCCAAACTCTCCTCAAGGCAGATTTTTTTCATTTCTGTAACTCTATATTTTAGTCCTTTACCCTGACAATATCCATTTCATGAATGTTATTTGGATTTTAAAATCTTATTGCAATAACATATTATGATTATGTGGATAATTATTTTTTTAAATCCTGTAAAGATCTGATATTATGGAAGATTTACCCAAGTCTATTACAGAAATGTCTGGTAACAGACTACTGACTGTGCAAAAAGATCTTAGAGTCCTTTGGAGATAAATATATGTAAAACACAGGGCTCAACATAAATCCATTCATGGAGACCAGGGAATGTCAGTTTTGATGCCAACCTGAGGAAACCTTGAGAAAGAAACTAGTATGAAATGGCCATATTTAGGATTGAAAGCAAGGGATAGAGTAAAGCTAATAAGATGGCCTTAAAAAAGCAACATGTTTTGTTAAAATTAAGGCGATAATATGTCATAAATTTCCTCGTATCTACTATGTCTGAAAGCAGAGGAGTTTGATAAGTCTTAGTCTCCAAAAAATCGATAGAATTTTGCACTCCGTGAAATAAAATATAAGAATCTATTGTAAGATTACCAATATACTTATTGACCAAGGCTCAAAACTACATTCAAGTAAAATAAACAGAAGAGCTTGAATGACACCATATTGCAACAAGATTATAGACCTGTCTTAATATTAATTAAGATATCTGACCATAAAGTGTTATTTTTCTTTTGGAATCAAAGTTGATCTGCTATTAAAGTGTGATTGTCCTAAAAAACCACATTCAGCTATTTTTGGTAGTATAAATTAATGAAGCATAAATGCAGCATGTTTAAAATTGGTTGGTAGCAAAGTAGCCTGAGAACCTACCACACACAGAAATCTGATGAAAGTAGAAAAGATACCATGAAGAATGAAAAGGCACCCATGCTGGAGAGATAAGGCAGGGAAAACATTAATTCTAACTTCAAGTACTGGAGAATTTGTTGAAAGAGTTAATGGTAGTCTGATTAAATTATTGTTCTCATTCTCCCTTCACTTGCAATAGTTTCATACGCTGACACCATTGCTGGGAACCCATGATGGCCAGAATGCACCACCGAGATCATTAACTTCTAGGACTGGACCAAGTGAATTAAATTATCCAGTGCATTGGTAGCAGATGTAACATGAGCAGAGGCACATTCTTTTGTGCTCCAATTCCCTGTCAGGGGAAGGATATTCCCTGAATAGTCACTGCCCATCAGCCTGTGCTGAGGACAACACACATGAAAGGCAGGACTCAGGGTCTAGGTAACCGCAGGTACAGGTGATACGTGCAGAGCAGATCTGAACCCAATGTGAACCCAGTGTCTAGTCAGCCACACCCATCAACAGACTAATGTTGATCAACAGATGTGAGACTGGTGGACAGTTGTTTTAAGAAATTGAGTTTTGGAGTGGTATATCACAAAGCATTGTTGTAGCAAATGTTAACTAGTATAGATAATACTTTAAAAAATGAAATGACATGACATCAGATGAAATTTATAAAATTAAATGAAAAAACTTAATAAAAGACATGATAAAAAGATATTCACAAGTCTATCAGAAAAAGAGTAACATTATTTGTTTCCTTGATTGAGAATAGAGGAACTCTAATTACAAGATTGCAAAATTTCATCTTTTAAGTTTTATTTATTTTTTATTTTTCTTGTTTTGAGAGAAAGAAGGAGCTTGTGTGAGCGAGTGGGGGAGAAATAGAATCTCAATCAGACTCCATACTCAACAGAGCCCAATGTGGGGCTTGATCCCACCATCCTGGGATCATGACTTGAGTGGAAGTTGAGAGTTGGATGCTTAACCAACTAAGCCACCCAGATACCCCTTACCTTTTAGGTGTTAAATTTCATTTAATTAAAAAGTTTCATTTACTAAATGTCAGATTTTAGTATTTGACATAGACTTAATTTTAGAAGATAATGTGGACAATTTGAATTTTAAAATAAATAATTTAATCAATATAAAAAAATGAATACACTCAATTTGGAAAGAAAATATACTAATGTCAAGAATCTTTGGATCCCTAATTATCCAGAAATATAATATATTATACATAATATATATTATATACATATATAATGTTATATAAACTATAATATATTCTGGGTTGTTTTTACCTTTTCCCTCTCTTTCTACTGCTACCTCAAACCCCAGCTCCCACTCTGTCTCAGTCTCTGTCTCTGCCTGTCCCTCAACATAGACCTTAAAAATGACCCCTCTAGTGACATTTGACATTTTATAATCACTCCCGCATTGAGTATGGATAGAACTGAGATTATGACAAAGTGTTACTCCTTCAATTATGTTACCTAATCTAATTGTATGTGCCTGTTAAAAGCAGAAGGTTTTCTCAGGCTGGTGGCAGAATGGAAAGGCTGACAGATTTAAGGCATGAGAAGAATTCCCGGGCCATTACTGGCTTTGCAGGTGGAGAGGGCCATTTGCAGCAATCTGAGAGCAACTTGTTTTTACAAGCTGAGAACAATGCTTAATGGAAAGCTAGGAAGGAAACAGTAACCTCAATCCTGTGGCCACACCAGGCAGGCTGAATTCTTTCAACAGCTTGAAGGAACCTGAAACAGATTCTTCTCCAGTGTTTCCAAAGAGGAGCCTCACCTACATGAAAATTTGATTTTGACCTTTTGAGACCCAAGCAGATAACCCAGTCAAACCTACTTGGAACTTCCCTTACAGAAATGTGAGCTAATAAATTGATATTACTGATTTAAAGTGTATAATTTATAGGCACAAAAGTGTGCATGAAATCCAGTAAGTGCAATATATTAGCTATATTACTATCACCTATATATTTATTTGTATAATCTAGATGTGAGCATAATGTTTCATCTAGATGTCAGTTAGGAAGATTTAGGAAAGAATATTTACAGAGTTAGGCAACCATTTTCTACAATCGATTTATTTATATTTATTTTTAATTTTTTAAAATGTTTATTTATTTTTGAGAGAGAGAGAGAGAGAGAGAGGAGGAGGGGCAGAGAGAGAGGGAGATAGAATCTAAAACAGGCTCCAGGCTCCAAGCTGCTTTTAGCACAGAGCCCGATGTGGGGCTTAAACCCATGAACTCTGACATCATGACCTGAGTTGAAGTCAGATGCTTAACTGAATGAGCCACCCAGGTGCCCCGTACTACAATTGATTTAGAACATTTTCATCACCTTCAATAGAAACTTGGCACCCTTGAGCGGTCATCCCCTCTTCCTCCAACTTTCTCCCACCAGTCCTAGAAAAGCATAAATTTCCCTACTGTCCCTGTAGATTTACCTATTCTGAACATTCACGTAAATTGAATCCTATGATATGTAGTCCTTTGTGATTGCCTTTTTTCAACTTAGCATAGTATTCTTGAGATTTCTCCATGTTGTAGAATGCATCAGTACTTCATTCCTTCTATGGTTAAACAATATTCTATTCCCTGAATATGCCACATTTATTTATGCATTCCTCTCTTGATGGACATTTGGGTTTTTTTCCCCACTTTTGGCTTGTATGAATAATGCTGCTATGAATATTTGTGTACAAGTTCATGTGTGGACACATGCTGTCATTTCTGTACAGTATATATTTAGAAGTGAAATTGCTGGGTCAAACAGTAACTCTGTTTAACCTTTTAAAGAAATGCCACTGTCTTCCAAAGGGACTGCACCTTTTTACATTTCCATCTGCATTGTTTTAGGGTTCCAATTTTCTCACATCTTTACCAACACTTGGCAATTAATCTGCATTTGTATTATGGCTCTCCTAATGAGAATGAAATGGTATCTCCTTTTTGTTTTGATTTGCATTCCACAGATGGCTAAGTAAACTGAGCATTTCTTAAGCGTTTTTTAGGCTATTTGCATATCTTCATATCCTTTGCCATTTTATTTATTTATTTGTGTGTTTATTTTATTTATTTATTTATTTATTTATTTATTTATTTATTTAATGTTTACTTATTTATTCTGAGAGAGAGAAACACGGTGGGAGTGGGTCTTTGAACCCATGAAACCATGAGACCATGACTTGAGCTGAAACCAAGACTTGGATGCTCAACTGAGCCATCCCATCCAGGCGCCCCCCAAAATAATTTTAATATTAGAGTGAAACAAAGGTAAATATTTTCTGCAGCATCTAACCAAAAGTACTTTCCCATATCAGTAAAGTAAAATATGCCAGTGCCATATCAATGAGTAAAAATATCTAATACTGTCAAGTGAAAATTAAAACTCTAAAATTAATTGATAGTAGGGGGCGCCTAGGTGGCTCATTTGGTTAAGCTTCCAACTCTTAGTGTCAGCTCAGATCATGATCTCCTGGTTTCATGGGTGTGAGCCCCCCATCAGGCACTGCACTGGTAGTGTGGAGCCTGTTTGGGATTCTCTCTCTCTTGCTCTCTCTGCCCCTCGCTCACTCTCTGTCTCTCAAACTAAATAAAATTAAAGAAATAAATAAAATGAATTGAGAGTAAATATTTTATTTGTAGAGGTCTCAATTTTTAATTGATGTGATATTAAGAAATTGTTATTTTTCTTTAGACCAAAAAAAAACCACCTTACAATTCATATGCTTAAATGTTTGTTTTATTCTGATGAAAAATGAATTTGCATTCATTTTAAATATAATCTTCAGAAACATATAAAAAGATCAGAATCATTTAGATTTCACTAACTGTATTTACCTGTATCTTTTATGCATTTATTTCTAATCTTCTATTTCTGGAATTTGTGAGGGTATGTAATATACATATAAAGGGGATTTTTGGTGCAGTAATTTATTTTCTTTAAGTATAAGGTTGACTTAGAATTCTAATATTTTAATTCTTATTAGTTTTCTACATTTTTCACTTATTTATTTTCTAATACTTTGTATTAGAAGTAATTATTGTAATTACTCCATGTAATAATTTACTCCATGTAAATTATTTAGGGTCTGCCTCCTTTTAATGGAGAATTAACATTAGTATTTTATCTTGGACATATATAATATTCAAGATTTAGAAGTTACAGGAGACAGTGGGTTTTACCCCAATGACAACAACAACATAAAAAACTGAATAAATTTTGGTTGTATTGGGGATGTTTTCTGTTTGTTTAGTTGGTTGCTTTGTTGTGTGTTTGTTTTTAAGAATAATTAGATGTCTGAGAACCCCACAAATCCTACATAAATTAAATTCTGGAAAATGGCAATCTTTTCACTAGGAAGAAAAGACATATGACTACTTTGAACCCTGTTGTCACTTGAGTGAAGAGGTGGAAATCTCCCGTAAACGATGGGGATAAGGAGAAAACAGCTAAATTTTAACAAATACTTAATACTGCAATTTGGACTGGTGTTACATGTAAAAATTCTGAAGTCTTTGAGCCACAAATCAAGTGTGCATCTAGTTGCCTATTGTTCCCCAAGGCCCTTTATCCAGTGTATGGGTTAGTACATCCAGGACAGGGTCAGCACGGTACAGCCAAGATACACCAGATCTCCAGATTGTCCAGATAGCATCCGGCAAGCTGGCTGCAATCAAGGACATTCAACAGGAGTACAGTGTTCTTTCCCCAACTTACTACCAGCGAGATACCTTGTTGGATTTAAAATGATAAGGAAATAATCTTTCTGTTTAACTTTAACTTAATATGGATAAACCAGGCACTACTTTGCTGCCTGTCTCTCAAACAACAGCCAGGGTTTCAGTCAGACACTCAACAGTCTAGATGTTTTTGAAAAGTTCCTATTGTTTCATATTTCCAAAGGTATTTGGCGGGGGTGGAGGTAGGGGGTGGTTCAAGATCAAGGAAAAATAAATTCTGTGATAAGATGGGAAGATTTGATAGAGTATCATGAGTTTCTGAGTATGTTTGCTAAATGAGTGTTTAATTTTTGTTGAATTCTGAAAAGTGTTAAGAGAAAAAAAAAATTTAAATGTATGTTCTTAGAAAACCAAACAATTGTGTCTTGACAATTTGTTTAAAACCTCAATGGACATTGATGGATACTATCTAATAGCATGTGAGTATTGTAAAACCAAGCTGCTACTAATTTGAAAATCATAATTAGTAACCCTTATGGTTTATTAGTAGATAAGACATGAATGAAAATTAAAGGAAAAATAAAAGATGTATATAGGCCCAATCAAGGAAGAATTAAATTAGAAACACATGAAAATATAGTTTGCAGATATTTCTTCTCTATATTTGTATTTATGTGTGTATGTATAGATGTATATTCATATACAGAGAAATCAGGTTATAAAAAACATGCTGTGTAAATTATTTTTATCTTCTCTTCTTCCATGTTAACATTTCCCATCATAATCTTACCTCATAGACAATTTTTATTATCAGGTTTCCATTTTTGGATGTTAAATGCCATCTAACTTCTAGTTATCAACTTTATACAGTTATACATCACCATATATGTCCAGTTTCTCAGTAATATTAGCTTATGTGGAAACGTATGTCATAACATTCTCTCTGACTCTTCACTTTTTGCTCTGACATACTTTCAATGTATTAATATTGCTGAGATTATGTATCATTGCATACACTAATAATGCTTTAATTATCTATTCTTCCAGTGATACAATCCAACAGTGTCTCTAATCCTTGGCTAACAAATTAACATTGTAATGAGAATCCTCATATATGTCCTTAAATTTTCCAACAAGATATAAATGAGAATAAGATTTCTGGGTAATGGGGTATATTTGCCTAGCCTGAAGTAGTCTACAATTCCACCTTCGGTACATAAGTGTTCACATTATTGTATTTCCCATCACCATGAGGCATTGTGTAGTATTTGACATTTCACCATTCTGTTGGAGATAAATTGAACCCATTATTGCTTTAATTTGCATTTCCTTAGTTACAAGTGAATTTGAGCACCTTTTCATATGCTTGTTCATATATTGTTTCCCATTTTTTTAAGTTTATTTATTTTTGAGAGAGAAAAAGAGAAAGACAGGGAGAGGGAGGGAGAGAATCCTAAGCAGGCTCTGCACTGACAGTGAAGACATGGGGCTCAATCTCATGACCAAGAGATCATGACCATAAGATCATGAACTGAGCTGAAATCAAGAGCTGGATGCTTAACAGTCAGAGTCACCCAGGTGCCCCTATTGTTCCCCATTTTTATCTGTAGGAGTTCCTACTTTTCTTCTTGTTTTTCAAGATTTCCTTGTACCCTATGGCTTTGCAGTGTGTGTTTATATATCTATTAAGCTAGTTTCCATTTTTTTCCTCAGTTGGCCAGAGGATCTTTATTCTTCTATATATACTTTAGAAAGAAAAATAGTAGGGTTTTTCTCTTATTTTAGATAGAATGTGGATGTGAGGATTAATTTGAGAATAACTTAAGTTTTAAATTATGACAATATTATATCCTCCCATAGCATAGAATATCTT
Source organism: Acinonyx jubatus (assembly GCF_027475565.1). Classification (NCBI taxonomy): domain Eukaryota; kingdom Metazoa; phylum Chordata; class Mammalia; order Carnivora; family Felidae; genus Acinonyx; species Acinonyx jubatus. The sequence continues at coordinate 60,626,235 of NC_069380.1, forward strand.
TGTATTTATTCAAATATTTTATGTGTTTCAGTTGAGTGACTATTCCACTAAGATCTGTTTATGTCACCTATTTATCTTCACAGAATTGTTCAACTTCCCTAATATAATCACACTGTTGCTATGTGATTCTAATTTTACAAAAATGCAATTAAAATATGGATTAGCTTAGTAACTTTCATCAAGTACAGTGCTAGTAAATAATGCGCTCGGAATTTAAACCAACACAGTTTTCCTTCAGAATCTGTATCCTTACCTCCCATGCTGTACTAACCTTCATCTCTTATGCAGAATATTAAATATATGTTAAGATCTTAGAAAAACCCTATTTTCTGAAGGTCAGATTATTTTCTATTGAAATATAATTAACATTGAGTGTTATATTAGTTTCAGGTGTACAATATAATGATTTAACAATTCTATACATTACTCAGTGCTCATCAGGATAAGTGAACTCAATCCTGTTTATCTATTTTACCCATCCTTCCACACACCTCCCCTCTAGCAACTGCCAGTTTGTTCTTTGTACTTAAGAGTCTTTTAGTTTGTTTGTTTGTTTGTTTGTTTTTCTTTGTTGATTTGTTTTGTTTCTTAAATTCCACATATGAGTAACATTACATGGTAGTAGATCAGAAAATAAAACACTGGAGTTGGTTAGAACAGATGAACTTCATCGCTATTCAGACTTTCTCAAGTCAGAGTTGACACTGGTCTTCTGGAACATTTAGCTTCTTCATTAATATCACTTTATTTTCAGGTTGCTTATAATATGAGGGACTAGTGTTGCATACTGTAAAACACTGGCCAGATAATTTATGTTAGCTTTTTTTTTCTAATTTTTTTAATGTTTATTTTCGAGAGAGAGACAGAGATAGAGACAGAGTGCAAGCAGGGGAGGGGCAGAGAGAGAGAGGGAGATGCAGAATCTGAAGCAGGCTTCAGGCTCTGAGCTGTCAGCACAGAATCAGACACAGAGCTCAAACTCGCAGACTGTGAGATAATGACCTGAGCCAACGTCACACACTTAACTGATCGAGCCACCCAGGCACCCCTCAATAGTTCTTTGTATCCACACATAGACATATCGCAATCAAAATGCACACAACTGAACTGTAGGTATGGATTCTCCTCAAAAGAAATCTACCATAAGCTAGTATATTTAGCTTACCTGAATAGTGATCAGTGAGATGGGTTTTTGGAAGGAACCACTTGAACTCAAATAAATGACAGTAGCTTGTATTAACAAATAACTAATCTCCTTGCTTGTAAAAACTTAATAATTTTTTCTTGATATAGTGCTTCCATATGTTTTGTTGGTACTTCAGTATGTTTTGTTTGTTTGACACAGAGTACTATGTGTATATAACCTGTGGTGGTGGTGATTTGATTGTATAAAAACTGTTAAAAATTGCCTTCAGCACTGAATTAGATGAGGCATGCAGTTGATCACCAGGCGTTGCCTTTGAATAATCAGTGTGTGAACTATGTTTTGTTCTAACTTCTATTTTCACAGAAATGTCTCACCTTGCCTCACACACAGCTGATGCTCTGTCAGCACTGGTCCTGAAGCATTTCTTTTGAGAACTGACCTACAGCTCAAAATAATGCCTAACACAGTAAAAAAAAAAAAAAAAAAAAAAAAAAAAAAAAAAAAAAAATCTCTTCCTCTAGGATGGGTTTCAATGATAAATAAAAACTTTGTAGAGTAGTTTCCCTTATACATGACATACAGACATGCCAAGAATTGATTCATATTTTGCACATCAGTGGATTTATTAAATTCTAATGGGAAATACCTACCACCCAAATGATGGCAATTGCTCTTCATACTGTGTCATTTATATTATAAAATGTTTTATAGTATCATTTGAGAAAGAAATGTTAGCAAACATACATTGTTCTTTCTCTCATAGCACACATTTTGGCATTGATATTGTGTTTGGCATTATAAATGTCTTGGTAATAACACTACAAGTATTTATCTTTTCTATATAAGGGCATCACTTAAAGATTTTCTATGTTTAGCCTATTTTGATTTTTACTGAAAAACCCTGAAACATTCAGGGGAAATATTTTATTTATATATAAATGTATATAATTAAATTTGCCACTATGTGTAAAAATGAAAATTAAAGTATTGATGACCTTATTACATTAATTTGATAGACTCTGATAACAGAGGCTATGGTGGAAATTAAGGACAAAGGGATTTCTGAACCAATGAAATTACAGTCAATCATTTTTCCATATCTCTGTGCTGAAGAGTCATACTTGCTGATTTGTATCTGTACAGATCAAAAACTTCTGTACATCATACGTTTTTTTTTTAAGTTTATTTATTTTGAGAGAGAGAGAGAGAGAGAGAGAGAGAGAGGAGAGACAGAGGGAAAGAGACAGAGAATCCCAACCAGGCTCTGCACACATGGCTCAGAGCCCAATTCGGGGCTTGATCTCACAAACTGAGATCATGACCTGAGCCAAACCAAGAGTCAGATGCTTAACCCACTAAGCCACTCAGGCTCATATAATGTTATTCTGCTGTATCACTACACAATGTTTCACCATCATCATTGTATTGTTAATCCATTTTAAGTTGAGGTTATAGTATCCCAAAACTAAAATAAAACTTAAGCATAGCAGACACAAAAAGTAGTACATAATTGATGTGTAAAGGTAGAATCACTTTGGAATCACTTTACCCTCTCAAGTAAATTTCCTCTAAACAGAGTACTAAACTCTCTTTTGTGTTATGTTTAAAAGCATAACAATAGCTTTTACTATTATATATATATAAAATACAAATGGATATATGGCTTTCACTATTATACCTGAAGTATAAATTGTGTAATAAATAAATATATAATGGCTTTTGCTAATGTATGTAAATAATAAGTGTCATAACTGTAACAATATGTTCTTAATATATAAGTAATATAATAATAAATATAATATATTACATATGTAGTTTAAGGGAATTCACTTAATCCAATAATAAGAGAATCTAATTTAGGAAGGCATAAGGAAAATTGCAAAGTTTAACATATAAGAGTAGAAGAGAATTATTCTTGGGACGCCTGGGTAGCTCAGTCAGTCAAGCGTCCCACTTCGGTTCAGGTCAGATCTCACGGCTCGTGAATTTGAGCCCCACATCAGATTCTGGGCTGACAGCTCAGAGCCTGGAGCCTGCTTTGGATTCTCTGTCTCCCTCTCTTTCTGCCTCCCCCTGCTTGTGCTCTCTCTCTCTCTCAAAAATAAATAAACATTAGAAAAATTTTTAAAAAGAGAATTAAAATTGTTTAGAGCTTAGAGTATTATTGCATTTGTCCTTATGTCTTTTTTCCTGACCAAATACTTGAGATTATAGGTTAAAATCAGAAAATATTAAAAACAAAGACATAAGTAAATTAACTAACATATAAAAAATGAAAAGCTGAAGCTGAATAAAATCACCGCCCAAAAAATCTCAGCTAAAAGCATAAAACAATAAGTCCAACAGGTCATAAAAAGTACAAATAAGAACAGAATTATGTGTATGCTACTGTAAACCTTTGGTAGAAATATGACATAGTGCCATCTTCTAGCCTGTATTTCATAGTGGGGGCTCTGAGGACAGATTTACTCATGTGATATCCCAAGACAGAAAGAGCAGAGAACCTCCTTAAATAATTGGCTGAAAACACCAGCAATCATCTATGTTATTTTAGGCAAAAAGATTTGGTTGAAGAATACTGAGGCCTCTTAGGATCATTAGGATGGTGGGAGATTGGATTTGGGGAAGTGGCAGCTTCCACAGGAACCCTGGAGGCTTAGGCAGCAGAAACTTCAGCAAAGGTCACACAGATAAACAAACTGGTCCACACGTTGCAGCTGTCACTATAACAAAGGAATTCCCCAGTCCCTGGGCCTCATTTCAGTCACAGAAGTTCCAAAGTACTGAAGGCATTATTGACTAAGTCTGCATCATTTCCCCATCCATTGGCTGTGCCCTTTGACTGTCTTAGCAAGAAGTGTACAGTAAATCCCATGAAGAAGACACATTTGGGGAGAATTTTCCTAAAGTGATATTGAAGAGAAATAACAAAGTGGTAAGACTAGTTAGATTAGACAGGAAAAATGGTTCACATTTTCAGATCATGTTCATATACACAGATGTGGTTGTAGAACTGCTGTCTACAAAGCTTCATGGGGATAAAACTCTAAACCTCCCACCTTATGGCAACCACAAACAGGCAATCACAAATCTTAGCAAACACCCCAGTCTTTGGGTAAGCTTTTAGTGTGTGGGTTTATGCAATGAGCATTGGTAATGGTAATAAAATTATTAATATTAATTAATGAATTAAGCATTGTATGTCATCAGTGCAAAATGGAAAAGCCTTTTAGGATTTCTTTTTTTTTTTAATTTTTTTAACGTTTATTTATTATTGAGAGAAAGAGAGAGAGACAGAGTATGTGCATGGGAGGGGCAGAAGGAGACACAGAATGCAAAGCAGACTCCAAGCTCTGGGCTGTCAGCACAGAGCCCGACATGGGGCTTGAACTCAAAAACCTCAAGTCGGACGCTTAACCAACTGAGCCACCCAGGCACCCCTTAGGATTTCTAAAATAAAAAGGAAGAAAGGTTATTTACACTCTCAATGAGGACAGCTGGCCAGGATACACAACCTTCACAAAGAAGAGAGTGCTCCAGGGGAAGGAATGTTGAATACAGAATTGTTTTTGGATTTTTTATTGTTGTTGTTATATCAAGAGTTACAAATCATCATGACATAAAACATTCCAGAAAATTACAAACTTTTATGCTTTTAGTATGTGCAAGGTTGTAGGTGGTAGAAGTATGGGAACTTAGGGTGATTTTTACTTTTATCTTAAGTTTGAAATATTTCTTTCAGGTTATTTGCTAACGAAGCAGATGTACAATGTGTGCTTGGGGCATGAATAGGGCACATAATTTGAAGTTTGGTTAAGTCCTTCTGACCTTGGTAACAGTTCAAGTATAGTTTCCCTGGCAGCCCAGGAGCAGGGTCCACAAACATTAACAGTGAATATTTCCTTTAACCTTGCCAATATTAACAATATTTCAGAGGCCTGATATAAAATAAAATCAAGAGATATGATAATGCCATATTTCTACTAAATTTTACTGCAGTGTGTTTTATTCATTCTTTTTTGCAACCTGTTGAAGTTCATTACTTTACACTGTTTAGAATCCTAGAAGGGGAGGGGGGGCCACCTGGGTGGCTCAGTGGGTTGAGTGTCCCACTTACTTTGGCTCAGGTCATGATCTCACAGTTCATGAGTTCTAACCACACATTGGGCCTGCTGCTGTCAGCCCAGAGCCCACTTTGGATCCTCAGTCCCCCACTCACACTCTCTCTCAAAAATAAATAAACTTAAAAAAAAAAGAAGTGTAGAAGAGGGAATGAAAACTCAGGCAAATTTTCTCTCTCATTATCTGATTTTTAAAATAGTTTGCTTTAAAGGTCAGATGGTTGTATAAGAACTACATTTTATTTCCTTATTACTAATTTGTTTTATTTTAAATGCCTTTCTTCTTATTATCATCTAGTGATCTGCTTGAGACTTAAAAATTCAAAAACATTTTAGTTTTACCTCAACATCATGGACTATTCTGATATTAATGTATAGTCACCATTGTTCAAAATACGTTAAAAAAAATATTCCTGGAGAAGAGTACAAAGATCAAAATAACAAGCAAGTTTGTTTGTCTCCCTTGATGAATTTTTTCCACTCAGCCTTCGTCATGTGAGTGAATGGAGCTACTTTATTGCAAGAAGGGCTCACTGTTCAACTAGAGATTCCATCTGACTGTTTGTATGGGCTCTTTCTGATGCTGGTTCTGAACCTGGGCTTTTATTCTGACTCAATGGCATGGACTTGGTGTCAATGGTCAACATGGTCTTTATGAATTTTACAGCAACAACTTACATATAATAATTGTACTAAGGTGTGATTAGCAACTTTGTTTTTAATTTTTTTACTTCTTGTTTAAAAATAATTTCAATGTAGGAGCGCATGGGTGGCTCAGTCGGTTAAGCATCCAACTCTGACTCAAGTCAGGATCTCACGGTTCGTGAGTTCAAGCTCCACGTAGGGCTCTGCTGACAGCTCAACCATGGAACCTACTTCAGATTCTGTGTCTCCCTCTCTCTCTGCCTCTCCCCCGCTCATGTTCTGTCTCTCTCTCTCTCTCTCTCTCTGTCAAAAATAAATAAAACATTAAAATTTGTTTAAAGTAAAAAAAAATAATTTCAATATAGAGAAGAGTCACAGAAATGAAAATAATACAAAGAATACCTGTGTACCACTTATTCAGATGCAGCTATTGTTGAAAACTTACCCTTTATTTTATCAATTATTTCCCTTTCATCTTCTCTCTTTCATTCTCTCTCGCTCGCTCTCCACACACACATATTTTTCCCTGAACTGTTTGTAAGTTACATGTACCATACACCTTTGCACCTCAATATTTCAATGTGTGTTTTTCTTATATAACGGCAGTGCATTAATAAATTTCAATAATTTTAGAATGAATACAATATTCTCATCTAATCTATTGTTCATTTGTCAACTTGTCAAGTAATGTCCTTTATAGTATTATTTTCCCCATACAGTATTGAATCCGGCCAATTTTGCACTTAATTAATTTACTTAACATCCTTTTATCTGCAACATTGCCATAGCCTTTCATTGTTATTTTTAGCATTGACCTTTTTAAACAATACAGCATCCTCTTTCTGCAATTGAAAATTCCTCATATTGTGTTTTTTGTGGTTTCTTTATTAGTAAATTCAGGTAATGCATTCTTAGCCAGTATATGACATAGATGATGCTGTTTCCTTTTCAGGACATCCCATTTTCAGACACATAATGTCCAACTGTCCTTCACTGGTTATATTAATGCTCATCACCCAGTCAAGGTGATGCTTGGTTACTGTGTGGGTTTAATTTTTCTCACTTAGAGTCAGTAGTCTGTGGAGAAACACTTTAAGACTGTGAAAATTTTCCTTTCAGTGAAATCTCCCAATAATTGATTATTCTTTTCTGAGCCAGTATTTACTATAACAGTTAGAAAATGGCAACCCTGTAACACTCCTTCCACTTTGTCTTGGGTCCTCAATATTCTACCGTAACCAAAACCAAGAGACCTTATTTTGCCTGTAATCAGTTGATCATTGGTATGAAGCTATGGATTCTTATTTGTCCCAAATTAAATAATTCGTGTTATGAAGTATGTGGGTGCTCCAACTGTCCATGATTTGACCACCCCACACTGGTTCCTATGTGACATCTCCCCACAATACTATTTTGAGCATTTCTTACTTTCTATTATAACTACATACTTCAGGTTCCTCTTGTATGGAACTTGTCCAACCCTGAAACCTGCCCATTTCTGAGGGGGACCTGATTTGTTTCAGTGGAAACTGATCAGTGCCTGGTAGCTAGGTATGCTCATTTATACTGATGTACTTTTTATTTGTTTTTTTTTTGTTTGGGTCTTTCTGTTAGACGAAGCTAGGAAATATACACAGGAATGTGAACGTGTATACACGCACATATAAACAAATATTTATACGCATACACATCCATGCTCATGTGCATATAGACACACATAATCTCATAAGTATTTTAAAAATCATGTGTTCACACATAAAATCTTAAATTTAATCTATTCCATGATTTTTTTTTCCTACTCTCTCTCATTCCAGACTAGTGTGTCCAGTCTTGCACAGTGAGAACACTGGCTCTTGATGTCAACAAAATTACTCATCCTGTTACTCTTATAACTTTTATTGATACAATTTAATTATCTGAATATGTAATATGCTAACATATTCCCACAGAAAAAAATCTATATACAGAACAATATCATTTGCTCCTGTATCTTTTTTTTTACTTTACCACTCTCTGTTCCTTGTATATAATCAATCTCAATATGTTTAGTTATCTTTTCTATTTTTCTTTTTATAAATACAAACACACATAAGTACATTTTCTCACATTTCCTTCTTTCTTACTTGAAGATTAGCATACTATATATGCTCCTTCACATGTTTCTTTTTTCACTTACTATCATCCTCTTCCAACAGAGACATTGCTATTGTTAGCCTTCTATTTTTTTTTGCCAATTTAATAAGTGAAAAATTGTATCCCACTTTTAATTGTGTATATTCATTCTAATTTGCATTTCTCTTATGAATTCACATATATAAAGGCCTTTTATATCTCTTTTGTAAAATTTTCATGACTTTTGCCCATTTTTCTACAGAATTTTTCTTGTTTTGGTCAATTTCTAAAAAAATTCTTTATGAGCTTGAAATATTTAGGCCATTATCTACAATATTTGTGAACAATATTTTCTTGTGATTTGCCCTTTTTTATGGTATTTTTCTCATGAATTTTTTTTTAAAGTTTATTTACTTTGAGAAAGAGAGCAGGAGCAGGGGAGAGGGACAGAGGGAGAGAAAGAGAATCCCAAGCAGCCTGTACACCCAGCACGGAACCCAGGGCAGGGCTTGATCTCATGACCGTGAAGTCATGACCTGAGCCAAAATCAAGAGTCAGATTCTTAACTGAGTCACCCTGGCACGGTTGCAGTTTTTTTAAATTTCAGTCAAATTTACAAATCATTTTCTTTATTTCCTCTTCTGAAAACTTTTCTCTGTGTCAGGCCATAGAGGAAGTCACCAAAAATACCTTATTTTGAGGTTCAATTATTTGCCTAAGCCCACAGATGTAGTGGTGCCTGAGCTAAAACCTCACATCTGAGGGGCTACAATGAATGTGAGCAAAAGGTGCAAGGGGTAGTTCTTCAAGACAATGATGAAATACTACACCTAGAAAATGAGGGGATATCAAAGAGGTGATAGGAAGTTATAGAACCACACAGTACGAAGTATAAACAGGCATTTTAGAAAGATGTGGAATTCTACTTTCCCATCACTACAGCCTAGTGATACGAACTCGGTTTTGAAAGACAGGAGAGATATAGAAGACAGGAGAAAACACCTCAGATCCAAACCCGACACGCATGTCCCTGAATAAAGATGAAGATCTCAGACAGCAGTGCCCTCACCAAAATGGTAAATGAGTGGGGAAAAAGAAAAAAAAAATTACCCCCATGAAAAGAAATGCAAAAAATGTTATGTTTGGAAAGAAAGAAAAAATATCAGAAAAAGTGTAACTTCTTACACATATACTTTTAGCACAAATTAACACGTGAAAAATGTAGAAAGCCAATATCACATCCATTTGGGAAATAGTTTTGGGATTATACTTGTTTTTCAACCAAGTTATCTTTGTAGACTTGCTAATAATTGTCAGCTCAGTTCTATCATATGTTTATTTGAGGATGCAGACATGCTTGGGATTCTTAAGTTACATTTTGGAAGTATTCTTGTAGACTTAATGCTTGCAGCATAATAATATAAGGTGGATGTATTAATCCTCTGTGTTGTACTAGTGAAAGGGTAGGGTTGAAATATTATGAAGGATCATCTCCCTCTGCTTACTCCAATAAAAGAATAACTGTACCAACCTTGGGTCTGCCTTCCTCTTTTCATTTATTTGGCAGCCTCTTACAAGTCTAAGAGTTGCTGGAGAATTAGTTGTTCTAGTTAATAACGGGAAAATGGGAATGTGAATATTAAGATAAAATTTGTAATCATTTTAATACTTCTTTTCAGTTTATTTCTTAATGTAATACTTTCATGAATAGGAAAAAAAATGTAAAATCATCAGAGCATCCTCAGGAAGAAGTAGAATTTATATTATTCTAGGCTTATTTCTTGGAAATGATTTTAGAAAAACCAGAATCCTCTGTGTGCCCCTCTGGGAACTTCTGTTTCTCAGTTATGGTAGGATTTAGAACAGAGCTTTTTCACGGAGACATTAGGGAAAAGACTAGTGTTCTCATTTCATTTCTAATAAAGCAAAAATCAGTGTATAAAAATAAAAGTTTAAAAGTATGAATTATGTATTAAATGCATACCTTCTAGATTGAAGGGGTGCTTTTAATAAAATAGTTCTGTGAAATTTATTATGACTTAGTAAAATAATTTGTAAAGTAAATGCTGACAGCAGCATTGGAATAAATGTTATCTATACAATAAAAACCTGTGCCAGAGTTTTAAACAAAGGTGGAGAATTTTGTCAAAATCATTATTTCAATATTACAATCGTAGTCCTGAAAAACAGAAATATAAACTACTGCAGTCCCTGAAATATATTGTCTTCAATAAACATGATTTTTCTTCCTTTCAACATTGAAATTTAACTATCCATAATTCATCAAGATATTTCCAAGTACCAACTCATTATAAATCCTACATAGTAAATAAGAGAAAGATAAAAACACTGCTTCTAATTATATAGCACTTTCTTAACGTACAATGAGCGGCTATAAACTGCTTCATGGCAGAAAGGAATACACTATGGCTCAATTTCCTTCTGCTTCGGAATGGAAATACAAAATATTTGTTACCTGTAAAGTGTTTTCTGAGGGACAAGATGGCTGAGACAGGTGAAGAGAGGCAGAATACACATATTAATATCTTACGCCCATTTGTAATATGGCTGCCCAAAATACAATCCATCACCCCATATTTAAGCCTGCAGAATCTCACTGCATATAAGGATGACAAAACACAATATAGGCCTGCCATAGAGCTTCTCTGAACTTAGTGAAACATTTTTATACTACTATATACAGTGTTACCTATTTCAGAAATAAGGAATAACTTATTTGTTGGGTATATTCCCTTAACCTTTCAAGAAACAAGTAACTATCTTGCTATATAAATATTTCCAGAATACTTAGATTTCCTCTTCAGTTGGTATTGACTGATTTTATTTATATGAAGCCTAAGAATTGGAGATGTTATTCTATGGTATATAATTTAAAATTTAGCAGATTATGAGTGACCAGAGAGAGACATAAAGAAAGTTTGTCAGGTAAGAGGAATACTCTATTTCTTTTTATTTGGATTGTGATTATTCTGTGTACATAATTGATAAAATGCTTCACACTAAGTAAGTGTATTTATTTTTTTGTATGAAAAGTATATCTCAACAGAAATTGTGTGTGTCTCTCTCTATATATATACACAAATATATACATATACAAATACATATATATACATGTATGTGTATATACATGTATATACAGAAATTGTGTCTGTATATATACACAAATATATACATATACAAATATATACAATACATATGTTTATATATACAAATATATACATATACTAACATATACTAATGTATATATTTGTATATGTATATATTTTATATATTTTTTAGCTACCTATCTTTGTGATATTTTGTGGTTGCTGTTGTCATACCTTACCTTAAATCATATAGTTTATGAAAAAAAATTGTATCTTTCAATTGTATAATCTTTTAATGGTGATCTCTTCCCTAAAACTCCTTGTAGTTACTCTGCCATGTATTTTATTATATCTAAATGTTCTATAAAAAATAGTATATTATAATTGTTGCTTTAAAATATCAGTAAGGTTTAAGTTGCTGTGCATTGTCATATGCATACTCTTTTTTATTCGCCCAAATACTTACCTTCTGTGAGGCTCCTTATTCTTTGCTACAGATCTGGACTTCCATCTTGTGCTAAATCCTTTCAGCCAGAATAACTTCTTCTGTCCTTTCTTATAGTGCTAAGCTGTTGGAAGTGAATCGTTTCAGCTTTCATCCATTTGATCTCGTCCTTTTTAGCTTTCATCTTTGAAGGATATTTTCACTGCATATAAAATAATAGATTGATCACTTTGTTTTTCTTTTAGTACTTTAAAAGCAGGATTACACTGTCATTTCAACTGTATCTTAAAAAGGCGGTTTTTATGATTTTCTCTATTCTTCTGTATATATTGTGTCATTTTTCTCCTCTCTTGTGGAAAAATTTAAAATGTGCTCTTTATCTTTAGTTATTTAGCAGTTTGACTCAGATGTGCCCCATTGTGCTAATTTATGTATTATGATGATTAATATTGGCATTCGTTTATGAATTAAGCTAATAATATTTCTTAACCATAACCTGAATGATTTAAGAGTACATTATAAATTTTTACTGAGAGTCCAGGAAGAAGAATAATATATGTAGTATATTCTTATATACATATATATAGTATATTATTCTTATATACATATATATAGTAAGAAGTACATAGTATAAACCAAATGTTGTAATACTAAGAGATAGTTTAAAACCTCAATTTTTTTATTACAAAGATATGATAGTTACTGAAAATTTAACAGCACTGATATGTTTTCTTTCAAATTTCTATATATGCTTATACACATACATATATTCTTTTTCTGCCAGCACCTCTCTGTTTCAAAGTCTTGAGAGAAATTTAAAAGGTTTGAAAATTTTAAGGTAAGTCCACATTTTGAAGAAGATATGTCAACTTCCTTATTAAATTTAAACAACTCATTAATTTAAAATATGTATGCCTTGTTTTTAAAGGTTACTCTAAAAATTTATGGACATTACCTACTGACATTTTTTTTAATTAATTAATTTATTTATTTATTTTTGCCTGTGTAAGGGAAACTCAGAAAAGGAAAAAAAGTTTCTCATCTTTGCTCAGGGTCTTTCTTCTTTTTTTAATGTTTATTTATTTTTGATAGGGAGACACAGAGTGCAAGAGGGGGATGGGCAGAGAGAGGGAGACACAGAATCTGAGCAGACTCCAGGCTCTGAGCTGTCAGCACAGAGCCCAACGTGGGGCTTGAACTCATGAACCGCAAGATAATGACCTGAGCCTAAGTCAGCCACTCAGCTGACTGAGCCACCCAGGCACCCTGTATAAGATATTTCTTAAAGTTCTTTCTACTCACCACTTAGGTCAGAATCACGTGGGGTTCTTGTTAAAAAGGCAGCTATCCAGAAGTCACCTTAGGCTGTGTTAATAAGAGAGGGCATGTGACTGGTTGGCACTAGAACATGCATTTTTATCAACTTTTCTTTTCGATTCTAGGAAAAATGATGTGCAGGAATCATTTTCTTAGACATCTATACAGAGGGGTATTTCTAGACTACTATAGCCCAACATAGATAAAATAGTAAACTAATATTTTCACTTGCCCTAATGCATTGTACTGTTCTATAAAGCTTAACTTCAAAGGCGTGGATATTTTAAAAACAACTTTAATTTTGTTGTTGTGATCAAGGCCACTCTTTATCTTGTTATAGGTCATTCTCTACATTACCACTTTCCTGGGTATCTCAGGCATGTTGTTATGTATTTTCTAATAATATATAATTTTAGTAAAGTCTGCATTATATTTGAATTCTTGTCTGAAAAACAAAGTACTTCACAGCTAACTATGTGGGAACAAAAGACAATATTATTATTGAAAACATAAATGTTAGTCAAATAACTTTGATGAGAATATCATCACTACCAATTATTAGATTGGTATATTCTGTAAGCTTCTTTACCATTTTCAGTTTGTTTTGTCAGGATTTTGTACAGATTTATTGGTTTATATAACAATTCTAGCACAAAATGATATCTTAAAAATGTACACTTTTATCGGTGTACTTTTCATGAAAACATGGGATTACATGTCTACTTTCTGCATAGAAATTTTGTTCAAAGGCCATCATATATAGGAGCTCAGGATCTCACAGAGAGAAAAGGCTGGCAGATCTGCAATTGAGATTTGCCCCAGAGGCACTTATCGTAACACTGAGAGCTTAGCTTCGCCATTGCGCTTAATCACTGAACAGTTATAATGAATCTAACACTGGCAAAGTCACAGAAATCCCAATTTTCTAGATATTGTAGCTAAACGCAAATCTCTCAGCCTCAACTAATTCCACATTTCCTTTTTCTTGCTTATTACCTCAAGTATTTTATATCCTGGCCTAAAGTATAGGGCAGAAGTGTCAAAGTGCCAGAAGGCTTAGATCGCTGTGGCAAAAAAAGATCAAGGTAAGACTATTTAGCAGATCTAATCAGTACTACAGAATGAGACAACCCAAATATATCAAAGAGAAAATGACAACAATGCAAAGAGCAAAGGCATGCAGTTCCCGAGGCGATGCTTTCCTTACCTTTCACTCCATTTCCTGGATTTCAATTTATCATTCAATCTCTACAGTGTTTTTTATAAACACATATTATTTATATTAATGTAATAATTATCATCCTTTTCCTTTGTAATTTGCCTACATGTTTTCTTATATATTCTTGAGGAAATCTTTTTCCTCTCCCAAAATTGTAAATTTATTTATCTGCATCATTTTGTTTGCCTTTTACATTTTAAGAATTGAATCCACCTAGAATTGATTTTTATTTTATTTTTTTTTAATTTTTTTTCAACGTTTATTTATTTTTGGGACAGAGAGAGACAGAGCATGAACGGGGGAGGGGCAGAGAGACAGGGAGACACAATCGGAAACAGGCTCCAGGCTCTGAGCCATCAGCCCAGAGCCTGACGCGGGGCTCGAACCCACGGACCGCGAGATCGTGACCTGAAGTCGGACGCTTAACCGACTGCGCCACCCAGGCGCCCCTAGAATTGATTTTTAATATGAGTATAATGTAGCTATCTAAATTCTTTCATGCTCCTTTAAATAACGAATTGTAGACTCATTTTTGCTTATTTGTATATCGCCCAGTGATATGCAATGCTACAATTAATGATCCGAATATAAGATTTCATCCGTGTAAGAATCTGTTTTTGGCCTCTTAATTTTGTTCCATTGACCTGTTTGTCTGTATCTGTGCCAAAACCATACCATCTTAATTACTACAAATATAAATCTTGATCTGTGATAGACAAGTCATGGCAACATGCGTTCTACCTTTATTCATGATTGTTCTTTTTTTTTTTTTTTTTTTCAAGTGTCTCTCAGTTTCTCTTCATTTGAGCGCTGTGTGGATTCTTTTTCACATGAAAGGTTATGGAAAGGTTAATACCATACTTCCCAAATATTTTTATCTTGTGGCTCACATAGACACAATACAATTAGTAAAGTATGCTCATGTTAAAGAATGATATTGTGCCCATGAAAGTGAACAGTCTGGGTTGGAGTGGTATATGTTTTTGGTGGCCCCCCAAACTTTCACCAATCCCAAAGCTAAATGATCAATATTTTCACCCGCTTGTAATCTATTCATGGCACAGGCATGTTATATAATACAACACTTAATTTGGGAAGCCATTTGATTTTTTTTTTTTTATTAGTATCTAGCATCCAGGTGTTTTAGACTACAGGGTAATTTCATTCGGGTTAGAAATGGGTCTCTTTTATAAATAGCATCCTATTTCTGTTCTTTGGTTTTGATGTAGTCTATGAAGTCATGGATGTTATCATTTCTACTAATTTTGTTGGTTTTGAGTAGAGCGATGGGTACACCAAAGCATTTAATAACAAACTTTTGTAAGTCTTGATTGTTGGACCATACATCTTTCTAAATGCAGAAACATTATACAAAACCTACAAAAAGAGTCCAAACCTTTCTTTCTGTTCCTTCCTGTTTCGTTTTTAGCACAACTTATATATTAGTTCTAAAAATTTTTCAAGTGCTATGGGCGCTAGATCATGGTTAAAAGAATTATATTTTGAATGCTGCTTTGAGTCTGTGGGATGCAACATTCTCTGTAATGATTTTATTATTGCTAAAGGCAAGAAATACTTTATTTCTAACATCAAATTAAATAAGATGTTGCTCATTTTAAGAGTCCAGGAATATATAATGGGACCAGGATTACCTGAGGAGATAGAAGTTAACATTTGTAAACTTTGAAGAGTTTAAAGTTGTTATTCTTTCTGCAGACAGCACATAACTTCCTCTCAAACAATATTCTAACTTTTTAATCCCTTCAACTGCACAGTTGTATATGGACTGTTAGGACTAAAAGTAAACAGCCCAGGATAAACAACAGCTACAAGTGTCTACATTCTTGGACGAAGACCCAAGTTTCAGTACTGGAGGGATTAAAATCTAAAATTTAAGAAAAAAAACTAGTGAAAGTATTAAGTATATTATCTCCTAAATAGATGGACCACATTTTTTTTTTTAAAGTCAAGTTTCATTATTCTGCTAGGTTTCTAATTTCAGTATATTATACTGAAGGGCAGTGAAGGGCATTATGGATACACTCAAGAGCTGAGGTTTGTTTTCTTAATTTCTAGCTCTTTTGTTGTTGTTGTTGTTGTTGTTGTTGTTGTTGTTGTTTTTAACATTTACTTAAATACTTTGCATTGTTTTTCACCTTCTGAAGATACTTTTTCACTTGTAATCATTGTGAAATTTGTAACAGCTAATGCATATTTAAAGGGGAAATATCTTTTACAGAACTATTTAGAGAAAGTAATGTTTCTTTAAAAACTGAATGAGACTGTTCTTTCAACTACATACTGTAAGTTTTTCTTTCTTCTTTTCTTATTTCTCAGGGCTATGATTTATCACATTTTTATATCACTGGATATTCTTACATGGAATGTCAATATCTTCTAGTTAGAAATATAAAGGATATCACTAGTGACTGCTTATGGCTTTCTGCTTCAGTAGAATTCAGCATGAGAACTTTCTAAGAACACAGACCCTTTTGTTCATTCTCAACTATTTATGCATCAGTAAATTTAGTTCACGTATGCTCATGGAATAATTGAAGATGACTTACATTATTCTGGTGTTATGAGTGGTTTTATATATACTCTACTTTTGTCTGAACATTTCCTTTAATATTTATATCATAACAAGGATATAGGTAATTTAAAAGTCATTATTCTAATACAAATTAAAATTAAATTTTAGAGACTTGAAACCCAGGAACTATTATCTTTTCCAGAAGGCGTGCTTACAGAAATTCACTAACTCAGCATTTACCTTTTTTGTCTAGCATGACAGAGTTGCTACGCACTTGTCTTGTATTCATGATTGGCAAAAGACAAAAGGTGGCGTAAGAAAAATACTCAAGAGAAATGTGAGGACCCCCAGATGAGCTCCTATTTTGAACTCTTGCACCTGACATTCCTATCTTTTCCATCCTGTCTAAGTAAAAAGATAGGAAAATCAGGGTGGCACCTTAGTATTAAAACTGAAAACAAATTTAGGTATCGTTGAATGCCAGAAACTACAAGAAATTTAACGCAGAAGTGACTGATGGGAGGGATTGCATAATACTGATTAATTTATTGATTTTCTGAGAAATAATTTTGTACGATATGTATTTATTCAGTCATTCCTCCAATTTTCATGGAGTTTTACTAATTTCAAGCACTTTTTAGCTACTATGTTATAAGTAAATATCTGTCCTGGGGAGATGTTGTAAATATAGGTAAATAGCTAGACAGATGGACTTACATATAGATACTGAAAAGGCTAGAAAAAAAATGGATCCTTAGGTAACTATAAGGGGAGCAAATCTAAATAAAGAATAAAGAATTTTGAAGAATATACTAACGAAAAAAATAATCTCCTAAAAATAGCCAATCAGTATGAGAAATAAAACAGAGAGGTTAGCATACTATATGATTTTATTTATATAAATAAATATAAAATATGAAAATTATGAATAGTTAATATTGAAAAACAGTAAAAATGATCTCCTGTGTTAACAGTCAGAATAGTGATTATTTTTGTGGCATGATGAAGGAGAGAGGACATGAAGAGTCATCTGAGGTCTAATAAATGAAGTCACACAGATACGTGTGCTTGGTGAAAATTAACTCAGTAGCACTTAAGGCTGTGTACGTTTTCCTGCTTTACGTACGTTTTCCTGCTTTCCTCCTACACAAAATGCATACGTAAAAAAGCAATGTGACATGTGAGCACTTGGGGAAAGTTTGGTTCAGATATAACGACAGCTGGTAGAAAAGTCCAAGAAAGAGAACACCTCTACATCTTCTTGAAGAAGAATGGAGGCCAGTAGGACGGGAGCACAATTACCTAAGAGTGAAACTTCCAGTGCATGTGGTCAGAAGGATTCTGGGGCAAAATAATGTGGAAATTTAAAGACCGAAGGGCAGAAATGAAATTTAGTTTTAAGTGTGAATGGAGAAGACTCATGATTTCTGAGCATCACAGTGGGGCATCACTGAGCAATCGAAAAATAACTTCATGCAGAGAAAGGAGTAAATGATCCTTTTAGCCAGTTAGGATGGTAGCTCACAGTTTAAAATGTTTAGAAGGCAACTACAAACACTAGCGCATTGGATAAATGACAATCCTACTTAGAGCTACTCAGTTTTTGAAGTTTTTTTTTTTCTGGCAGTTTTGGTAAATTATGTTTATCAAGAGATTGACAAATTTCTTCTAATTTTTAAGCTTTGTTGTCACAGTTATAATATTTTCATTATTCATTTATTATCTATGCAATCCCTCTTGAAAGAATAAAATCTTAGTTTTGCTAAATTTCTCTATTATCTGTACTTATTACTAGTGTTCACTTTACCTACTTTGGTGTTATTGATTATCTTTTTCTAGCTTTTTAAGATTGAATATTAGGCCACTGCTTTTAGATGTTTTCTCCATTGCTATTTTAGACTTTAAAAACTATACATTTTCAGTTAAGAACTGCCTTAGTGAGGGCACCTGGGTGGCTCAGACGGTCGAGCATCCAACTTCGGCTCAGGTCATGATCTTGCGGTTTGTGAGTTCAAGCCCATGGCCGGGCTCTGTGCTGACAGCTCAGAGCCTGGAGCCTGCTTCGGATTCTGTCTGCCTTTCTCTCTGCCACTCCCCTGCTCATGGTCTGTCTCTCTGTCTCTCTCAAAAATAAGTAAATGTTAAAAAAGACTTAAAGAAAAAATGGCCTCAGTGGTATTGTGTAAATGTTCATATATTACATTTCCATGATCATTCAATTATAACTATATTTTATTCCTCCTGTAATTTAATCTGTGAACCATTAATTATTTAGACGTGCAGTGTTTAATATCTACATACTCAGGGCTTCAAAAAGAACTATGATTTCTTTTCAATTTAGTTCCATTGTGGTCAGATAATACACTATGTATTATTTTGATATTTTTAAATGTATTTGGGAATCATTTTTAGCCCAGAAAATATCCTGTCATTGTGAATGTATCATGTGCACTTAACAAAAAAAATCTGTATTTTGTAGTTGTTGGATGGAGCATTCTTTTCTGTACATGTCAATCAGATCAAGGTTTGTGGTAATTTCATTCAAATCTTTTATGACTTTACTAAAGTTTTGTCTACTTGTTCTATTGACTGCCGAAATATATATGTTGAATTTCCCATTTTACTTCCAGTTAAGCTTGTGAATTTTTGCTTCCTATATTTTAAGTCTTTTTCAAATATATATATGTATATATATGTATATATATATATATATATACACACATACATATGTATGTATATATATGTATATATATATACACATACATATGTATGTATATATATATATATATGTATATATATACTTTTTAAATTTATTTATTTACTTTGAGAGAGAGAGACAGAGCAAGCTGGGGAGGGGCAGCGAGAGGGATAGAGAGAGAATCCCAAGCAGGCTCCACATTGCCAGTGCAGAACCCAATGTGGGGCTTGAATCATGAACCTTGAGATCATGACCTGAGCCAAAATCCAGAGTCAGATGCTTAACCAACTGAGCCACTCAGGCGCCCCAATTTTTAAGTCCCCTTTAAATGCTAATTATGTATTTATGAATGAATGTTCTCCTTTATCGTTTCAAACTGACCTTTTTCTCTCAGAACACTTGTTGCCTTGAAGTCTATTTTAGTTTATATTCAAAGAGCCCTTCCAGTTTTCTTTGGCTTATTATGTTTGCAGCATATCTTTTTTGCATCCATTTATTTTGATTGATTTGTGTATTTAAATAAAAAGTGAGTAACTTGTATAGAAGGGTCAGGCTTTTTAAATGCATTCATTAACCTCTACCTTTTACTTGGTTGTGTAGACAATTTAATGTAATTATTTATGAGGTTAGATTTAGATGTATCATTTAATATTTGTTTCTATAGGTGCCTTCTTAATTTTGTTCTGCATACTCCCCCCCTTTTCCTGCCTTTTTTTGGACTATTTGATATTTTTAGTATTTTTTTTAATTTAAATATTGTCTCTTTGGACACATCTCATTTTATTTTTCTGGTGGTTATTTCAGCCATTATAATTACTTATGTTTCATGATGTGTATATGGGTAATAATAATATAATAATTTTGTAATATATGTACTAAATATATTATATACTACATATTAATATATATATAACATATATAATAGGTTACAATATAGAAACCTTATAATGTATATCTTCTTTAATCCTTTCCCTAATTGACACTTGACTTCGTTGCCATACATACTATATGTATGTTAAAAATTTCACCACTTTTATATTTTTTGCTTTAAACAAACATATTTAAAACATTTTTTTTAATGTTTATTTATTTTTGACAGAGAGAGAGAGACAGAGCATGAGTGGGGGAGGGGCAGCGAGAGGGAGACACAGAATCCAAAGCTGGCTCCAGGCTCTGAGCTGTCAGCACAGAGCCTGACACGGGGCTCGAACCCACAGACTGGGAGATCATGACCTGAGCCTAAGTCGGACACTCAACTGACTGAGCCACCAAGGCTTCCCAAACAAACATATTTTAAACAACTTAAATGAGAAAAAATAGTATGTTACAATACTTATACATTTACTCTTATTGTTGTTATTACTTCATTTCCTTCTAAGGATCCGATTTTACATCTGATGTAGTTTTCGGTAAGCCTAAAGAATTTTTTATAGCCTTTTTCGTAGAGCATGTCTGGTAACAAAACAAAACAAAACCACTTAGATTTTGTTAATCAGGGGATCTTATTTTGGCCCTTATTTCCATTTGTGTGTCTCTTCTCCACATTTGGTTCCCCTGCATGGAGTCCTCACATAGTTATTACTTTTATTATTATTATTTGGTTCAGTTTGTAGTTGTAGTGATGCGAGGGAGGGTCTTTACAGGGATTCTGCCATAGCAAAACAGACCTCCATTTCTAGCATCCTTATTTATTTCATTACGTAGTGACAAAATGCTCTAGTGCTATAACTCAGATCCCCATCTTCCAATGCCATATAAATCATATGATATCTTCCAATGCCATATAAATCATATGATATCTATAACTTATAAAGAACAATATATTTTCTCTACTCCTTTTTCCCAAGTAAATATTTAAAAGTAATGTCTCTTCTGCATTGCTACATATAATCCTTGCTATTCATGTTCTGATTAGCTGAGCAAAATATGTCTTGTATCCCTATGTTTCTGGAGATAAAATTATTTTAATGACAAATTAAAAATGTATATTCATTCTTGATTATCTAAAATCTGAGCTTGATTAGGTACATCCTTGCCAATAACATAGACATTTAACAGTGTCCAAATTATAAATAGATGCTTTTTATATTGTGATTTACATAGGTTGAAAATTATAATTATTATGTAACATGATAGAAAGATTCAAGGCATATATTTCTTCAGAAGTTTAATTTTAATTTTACAAAAAATCTTGAATTAAACTACATTTAAAAAATGTTTTAAAATACTAACAGCCATTGCTTTATAAAACTTTATGCAACAAGATGATATTCTTTCCTCATTATGTATTCCTGGCAACTTTGTTGAAGACCAGTTGGCCATATATGTATGGGTTTATTTAAAGGCTCTATAAATTGTCTGTTTTTGTGCCAGTACCATACTGCTTTAACTACTCTAGCTTTATAATATATTTTTATTTTATTTTTTTAAATTTTTTTAATGTTTTATTTATTTTTGAGACAGAGAGAGACAGAGCATGAATGGGGGAGGGTCAGAGAGAGAGGGAGACACAGAATCTGAAGCAGGTTCCAGGCTCTGAGCTGTCAGCCCATGGACCGTGAGATCATGACCTGAGCCGAAGTCGGATGCTTAACCGACTGAGCCACCCAGGTGCCCCTATAACATATTTTTAAATAGGAGGTGTGACACTTCTAGGTTTGATCTTTTTTCTCAAGATTGGTTTAGCTATTTGGGGTCTGTTGGGATTCCATGTGAATTTTAGGACTTTTTTTCTCTATAAAAACTGTCATTGAGATTTTGATAGGGATTGCATTGAATCTGGATTGCTTTGACTCATGTGGACATTTTAGCAATATTAAGTCTTCCAGACCATGAACATGTGTTGCCTTTCCCTGTATTTCCATCTTTATTTCACTAATGTTTTATAGACGTCAGCATACCAGTCTTTCTGTATGCAAAAGAATGACATTTGACTTTTGTCTTACATCATACACAAAAATAAACTCAAAATGAAAAAAATGTTTAAATATAAGAAAAATGTAAAACACCTAGAGGAAAACAAAGGGATAAATGATCATGACATTGATCTAAGCAAGGATATTTCTTGGATATGACACCAAAGACACAAGCAGAAATAGTCAAGTTGGACTACCTCAAACTAAAAGCTTTTGCCCAGTATAGGAAACAATCAATAGATTGTCGGTCTCTATAGTAAACACAGATTTGTGGATCAGAGGTGGACCCATCCAACTGATTATTTACTAACTCAGTACCTTAGAGTTGATTCCTCATGCCCCAATTTCTACTCAGGGTAATGTGACAAGGGCAGATGCCATCCACTCTTGAGGGAGGGAGGTGAGAGGAACCCCAAAATTATCAATCCCAACTCTTAATGCAGAGAAGCTTGCACAACTGCTTCTCCTCAAAAAAAAAAAAAAAAATGAGGAAGAGAGCTTAACTTTGTAATGTAAATAAATCCTCCTTGAGGATTTACTTCTGGAAGTAAACAAAGGGCCCCAGGAGCCTTAAACCAGTACCTCTCTTTGGAGATCTCTATGTTTAAGTTCCAAGATTTATTTGCCTTTAACTTACCATTTAACCTACATTACCTGTCATTTTTACTCAGAAAGACCTGACCACGCATAAACATAAAAGTTTCAAGCAACATAATGAAGACTAGTATATTTCTAAAGGTATCAATTTTCAAATTCAGTTAGCTTGTGTGCCTTCATTTAGAGTGAAGACTTACAAGAGTTCTTTCAAGTGCGGCATAAAATTTCCAAAAATGTCAAAGTCAAGAATAGGTTTAAATTTTTCCACACCCTCACAAATGTTTTGTGAAATTTAGAAAATACAGATCAAAAGTTATCGACAAAGGTTAACTCTAGGGAAACTGCAGACTCTCAGAAAGAGAACAAAATCGGAAATTATAGCTAAAGAGAAAAAAAAGGAAGATATTTGGGAAACTAAGGTCATTCAATACTCAGAAATGCATGGAGAATGAAAGGTAAATTTTTGAAAATTAAGAACATAGAATGCATTCATTGAAAGTTAACTCAGTGAATATGGCTGGGATATATTCATTATTTCATGTAGGAATTCATTTACTCAACACTGATTGTTTCTTAGGTGCATAATCTTGGTTATAAGTGCTCAGAATCTAAACACATATAAACTACTTTAATCCCCAGTGGTGAGGTGCAAAGGTAGCAAAGTAAAAAGCCAATTATATGTTGTGGTTCTTCCATCTTATAAGCAGTTTGGGTTCTTTTGTCCCCTTAGCTATATTACTTTAGCACAAACTATTAACAATTGGTAAATATTTTAAGCTGTTTTTTCTTTTATTTTACCAAACTGAGAAGTCAAAAGTAAATTTTCCTCAGTGAAAGATGTTTCTATGTTATGGTATTAGTAAAGATGATTTGTGGTAGTTTTTTCTTCTGCTTGAATGAATGATTTTCTGTTTTTAGAAAGAGATGGTGACCAACAGTTCTGTGACTACCTCAACTTTTTGTTTAATAGGTAATTTTGATATTCTACTTTCAGAAAAATATATCAATGTTTAGCCTCTTAATTGGAAAGAGAAACAAAACAATCTTTTGATACCAAGGTATAGTTTTACCCCTCACATTTCTGCATAAATTGTAGAATATTCTGCGTGAAGTATGCTGAGGGGAAGAAAAAGAAAACTAGTACAGATGTTTATGAGAGATACTGGTCGTCAGTTTTCTTTTTCTTTTCTTTTTTTTTTTTTAAATATAATTTTTGTTGGCTTCGGTATAAAGGTTACATTAGCCTCACAAATGTTTAGGGAAGTATTCCATTCTCTTTTATTTTCTCCAAGAAATTGTGGAAAATTGGTTTTAATTTTTCTTTAAATGTTTGGCAGAATTCTACAGGGAAGGAACCTGAGTTTGGAGATTTTTTCAGGAATTTTTAAATTGCAAATTCAATATCTCCAGTGGTTATATAACTATTCTCAGTATGATGGTTGAGTTTTGATAGTTTATGGTTTTCAAGGAATTGTTTCATTCTTCTGAGTTTTCAAAATTATAAGTGTAAAGTTTTCTTAGTATGTTTTCATTATCGTTTCAATGGCTTCAGTGTGTGTGGTGATATCTCTCATACTTGTTGTCTTTAAATTGTAGTTTTCTCTTTTTATTGTTGTCAGTCTTTCTAAGGGTTTATAAAGTTCCTGGTCTTTTTTTTTCCAAAGGGAACATGTCCCCCGCTTTGTTGTTTTCCCTTTTCAATTTCATTTATTTCTGCTCATCTTTATGATTTAATTCCTTCTTTCTACTTTGAGTTTATTGTGCCCCTTTTGTCTAGTTTCTTGAGGTAGAAACTTAGATTATTGAGATTTTGTTTAAAATTCAAGCATTTTGTGCTACAGATTTCCCTCCCTGCACTACTTTAGGTGTATCCCACTTTTTATTTGTTATATTTTTCCTTTTCACTCAATTCTATGTACTTTTCAAAATTTCTTTTGAGCTCACCTCTTTGACACATGCATTATTTAGAAGTGTAGTGTGTAATTTCTAATTTTTTAGAAAATTTCCTGTGGTCTTTCTGTCATTGATTTCTAGTTTGATTTTATCGTGGCCTCCTGTATAATTTTAATTTCCTTAAATATACTTATTGTTTATGGGTGGCATTAGATTAGGTTCTGTTGTTTGGTTTTGTTATTTGGTTCTGTTGTCTAATTTTTTCCTTACAGCCTGGGGACAGAAAGTTTCCTGCTGAATCCCACTGCTGGGGGGATAAATTTAAAGGGAGGGGTGGATGCAATTCAAGTACCATTGAACTCCATCTCCCAACTTTTCACTCTGAGTGATACTTTTATGATGCTGAGTAGTGGGGAGAGGCTCAGTTCCCATTGCAATCAGCTGATAACAGAGGTGGGAACAAGCGTTGTTCTGAGTACCTCTAAATCATATAGCCCTGAATTCAGTCTTGTTGATGCTAAGTGGGTGATAAGGCTCAGCTGAATGGTGGAGCCAGCTGACAATGTGCAGGGGCAGTGAGGAAGTGGAGTGATAAGTAGCTTCTCACAATGCTTCATGAAATATTATTGCTACAGAGTGAGAGTGGAGCTCAGCTCATCACTCTATTACATGGACACTACCCTGACTTGAGATTGGAGTACGGGC
The DNA here is from genome assembly GCF_027475565.1 of Acinonyx jubatus. Classification (NCBI taxonomy): domain Eukaryota; kingdom Metazoa; phylum Chordata; class Mammalia; order Carnivora; family Felidae; genus Acinonyx; species Acinonyx jubatus. The sequence continues at coordinate 60,651,689 of NC_069380.1, forward strand.
CATTGACTTCTACAGAATAGTCAGCCTACTGAGGGAAGCTGACAGCTGCCTTCTACCAAGAAAGTGAGTGGAGCTGACGATCTGTTCCATGCATGTGTAGCCCTACCAAAATCATAAATAGGGTGTGATTGTTATGTTAGTGCTTGGATGAAGTGAAGACAGTACGGCCAAAAGGTTTTCTGTTGTTAGGCCACCATTTTCACTCACTTCAGCTCAGAAAAAAAAAAAAAAAAAAAAAAAAAAAGACTTGGAGTGTGTGTGTGTGTGTGTGTGTGTGTGTGTGTGTGTGTGTTCCAGGCTGCCCTGGCTAGGACACGTAGAAGGGAAAAATGAAACCCAGAGATTTCACTGTACTGTCATTCCTCAAGTGCCTCAGTCTCTAAGAACTCTACCTTTTTCTTTCCAACCTTAAGAATCTTCCTATGCTTGTTTATTATGTTATATCCAGGAGACATTAGTGTAAGAGGGAGGAGAACCTGGGAGGAGTAGAGCTAATCTATCTTGCTTGAAACCTGATGTGTATGGATTGAATGTTAACTATTCATTATATTAAATGAAATTTTCAAGCTAAATGCAAATGACAAAATATTTATTTTGAAAAAGGGATTTTGTTTTACTTTTTTCAACGTTTTTATTTTATTTTTTATTTTTATTTTTGGGACAGAGAGAGACAGAGCATGAACGGGGGAGGGGCATAGAGAGAGGGAGACACAGAATCCGAAACAGGCTCCAGGCTCTGAGCCATCAGCCCAGAGCCCGACGCGGGGCTCGAACTCACGGACCGCGAGATCGTGACCTGGCTGAAGTCGGACGCTTAACCGACTGCGCCACACAGGCGCCCCAATTGTTTTACTTTTTTAAAATGCTGTAACGCTCCGTAGATTTTGCAAAACTAAAATTCTCTCAAAATTCAAAGCTTGCAGTTTTGACATCTTTTCTATTCTTGCCCAAACAGAAATATTACATGTGGGACTTTGAGAATATTAATTATGCCATTTTCTTCATTAATATTCTTGACATCAACTCCTTCTGTGTTCTATGATTACTTTTCTGGAATTTAATATCATCTACATGAACTGATAAGACATCTACTCTAAATTTTTTGTCTTGCCTTAAAGATTTTGCTATTTTATACTGTGGATATATTCACACTACAATGAAACTGTTGTGGGCTTTATTTAAATGTCTCAAAGCTTATTAATGAATCATAAAAATGATTAATAACTAGTTCAGGTTGTGTTCGTATTGATGTTTAAAATATTCCTTAGGATTTCAGAAAATATCATTTTAAAATAAGTCAATTTTGTTTCAATATACATACATTTTTACATAAAAATCCAATGAATGCATATATGTATAGGGTTATCTTCTTTTTTTCTCTTGTTTTTTAAATGTTTATTTATTTTTGAGAGAGACAGAGAGACCATAAGCAGGGGAGGGCCAGAGGGAGAAGAAGACACTGAATTCCAAGCAGGCTCCAGGCTCTGAGCTGTCAGCACAGAGCCTGACGCAGAGCTCTAGCTCATCAGCCATGAGATCATGACCTGATCCGAGGCCTGACGCTTAACCAACTGAATCAGCCAAGTGCCCCTGGGCAATGTTGCTTTTAACCAGGGGATTCCTAATATTTCTATGTTCTGAAAATGTACCCCATTATAATAATTGAAAAAAAGATGTGATGAATGCATATCACTGTATTATATGTTTACTTATCTTTATGATGAAACAAGATTATTTTTTAAAGAAAAAACAGAGCAAAACAAAAAAATGTAAAGACCGTGAGCGTCAAAGCTGGTTACTGGGATTTCCTTTAATATAATAATCAGTACTGCACATAAGACATTAATCTCTTTATGTTTAAAAAATCTCTCGGGGCGCCTGGGTGGCTTGGTCGGTTAAGCGTCCGACTTCGGCTCAGGTCATGATCTCACAGTCTGTGAGTTCGAGCCCCGCATCGGGCTCTGTGCTGACAGCTCAGAGCCTGGAGCCTATTTCAGATTCTGTGTCTCCCTCTCTCTCAGCCCCTCCCCTGTTCATGCTCTGTCTCTCTCTGTCTCAAAAATGAATAAACGTTAAAAAAAATAAAAAATAAATAAAAAATCTCTCAAACCCAATTTCATACCACCTGGATAATTTCTCTTATTTCTCTCTTGTCAAAAAAGATGTGTATGTGAATATGTGTGCAATATATCTATTTTACAGGATAAAAAGAAAAAAAAAGAAGAGATGAGAAGTTCTAATTACTGGTTGTAGAGAGTAAAGAAGAAAATAGTTTCTATTTTGGCTCATACTTGGATCCAAAGTGGAATGTTTTCATGATCTGGGTCTTATTCCTACCAAATATAGCTAGCAATGGATGTAATAGTGGTGACTGTTCTTGGATCATGTCTGATCTTCTGCAGAGTTCCCTGTTTTCCGGTGCTCAATCATGTAAAAACGAATTTAGTAGAATATCAGAACATAACAAAACTATACGTGTGTGCATCCATGCACGTGTGTGTGTGTGTGTGTGTGTGTACGCGCGCGTGTAGGGGAATGTTCAGTAGACCTATAATACTTCATATTTCCCCCCTTGAAAACAAAGCCTAAATGCCACAGAACTCTCACTCCAGTGATGTTTACATTTGCAGTGAAGCATTTCTTCCTGTCCTCCATATAGATTGATGGTTCTCATTATTATTGACATATTTGCTGCATCTTATTTGGGGTAAGAAGTTTTTCTAATATCAGGTATCAATTATTCTCATGGACAAATCTTGTGATCCTCTAAAATCTCAATTATTTTCCTAAAATACCTGCAGTTAAAAATAAATTAAAAAATACTTTGGGCTTTTTTATTTTTTACCTTTTCATAGTCGAAATAATTATTAACTAATATTTAGTGGAGAATGCTGCAGGTGAATGTTAAACCTGTTCACATTTGCTTTTCTGTTAAAATGTGATCTTAAAACACAAATAAATGTAATGTAAGTAATCATATTCAGTTATATATATATCATCTAAACAATGGAACTAGGATTCAAATCTGTTCTTTAAATTTAGGTTTCATGTAATTCATATTTTATCTATCAAAAAATTCCCAAATCATAAGAAGCTTAAATATATTTCATAGTTTTCAAAATTAAAGAATAAACACACCTTTAGAAAATTGTATGTAAACATCTCTTTCCTTCTCGCTCTTTCTGCACATGCGCACACACACACCACCTTTTCTTTGTAATTGTGATTGCCTACTTAAATTTAATCTGATCTCTCCCTTGTCATTAATTATATTTAATGTATTCATATATGCCATTTGTTCTAAGTACTTAAGTATTAACCTAGATTAAACACATTGTCTTTTTTTATAATAGCTACTCTAAATTAATGAGTTATCTATCACAAACATGTGAACTCAAGTTGGTACTGGAATTGATTTTATTAATTAATGAAACAAGATAGTTTTGTTTTCCTCTGACACAAATAAAACCTGATTTTTCTCAATAACATGGCTCTGGCTAATGTGGGAGAGGACTTCATTTTATCCTTGACTGATAGATGCTCCATAATAACAGTAGACATAGCAAAGAAAAGCAAAATTCTTCGTATAACTTTATTGTGAAAGCCCATGATTTAGAGACTAATACAGTAGAGCTTATTGTACAACTTATTGTGAAATTTCATGATTTATTATGCAGTTCTCAGCAGCTTATTGAGTGTCCCTATTGTCACACTTCATGATTTACTGAGCCACACAGAAGAGCTTATCACATAACTTGATAGTGAGATTCTGATTTACTGTGAAATAGTTGTTCCAATCTGTTTCTACAATGGGAGGTTTATCTAATGTTTCCTAATTATAGACAAGCCTCATCAGACACTTCATTTTCAAAGCAAGTAATATCTCTAAGAAAGCTTTGAAAACATCTTTTGCAAGTGGAAAATTTCTCCCCTCAAAATGATCATTTATTCTAATTTCTGGAAGCTTTCAAGTCTGTGAGCTGGCCCTAAGAAAATGAAAGGCTGTTGCAACTTTATTTAATAATGTAGCATGATAACACATCGATTGATTATACAGTCGTTTTTCAAAAGGCTAAAGCTCAATTTTTCTAAAAACAATGAAGTCGTTATCTTCGAAAGAATTGTTTCTAATCATTTTTGTAAGGGTTGGTTTATCTGTTTCTCCCTCTTTTATTTATCATCAATCCAAGTCTTAAGAAATCATTCAATAGTAAGTAGAATTGTATGTTTACCAATTGCTACTAAAATGGCACTATGTTTTGGTAATATGTGTGTTGCTGTGTGTGTCATGTTTTGTTTTTGGTTTTGTTTTTTTTGCATCAAATAGAAGAGGAAATGTTAAAACATTGAATGTTTTTCTGATTTGTAAACACTTTTTAAAGTTATTTTTCAACTTTCTATAAGCTTAATAGCCATTAATTATCTTTAATGAGGAACATGTGATTTTGAAAGAGTCTACAGTCTTGATGTTTAATTTCACTTATCTGAAAACTAAACTATGCAAACGTGGCTTATTTCAGTCAGGCGATGCATATGCATTGATGTAAAAGTCATTAAGTGAAGATGGTATCAAATTATGGAAATAAGTATATGCCCAAATATAATGTCATTCATAGTTTCTGGAATTCCCCCAGGCACCATGCAAGTATAGAGGCATATTTTTAAATATTTATATGTCTACTAGGAGAAGTATTAGAACTTTGAGCAGTAGGGACTAAAGAGAAAGGTGAGATCTTTGAGGAAATTTTATAGCTCGGAATAAAAGAAGTAAAAACACTGACTAAAAAAAACAGACAAATAAATTATAGACTCAAAGGCAGAATCTAGAGGTTATAGTCTTTTGCGACCATAAACCTAGGATAAATTAGCTGTTTTGTACCCTTCAACCCTGGTAGTCAGTGGACAATTTTACGCAAAGCTCAAAGACTTATTATAAAATACAGATGATTGTCTGGCAGGTAATTTGAAAAAATAAAATAAAATAAAATAAAATAAAATAAAATAAAATAAAATAAAATAAAAAATAAAAACGAAAGCAATCAGATCCAAAGAACAGCATTACAAACAGCTAATGGAATATCCTCCCCCAAAACATAGTCATTAGACTAACTACATAAGATATAGACACTATTAATTAACAATGGTGTGGAATCTATAATGTACAATAGGTAGTGGAAAGGGTTAGTATGTAAAATAAAAATTATATATTAAAGAAAGAGAGAGGAAAATTAGTTTGATTTTTAAGCATTTGAACACCAGAACCCTACCCAGTAAAACTTAGAGAGCTAAGTTGAAAACACAAGACGCAAACCCTTTGAAATGCATGTGGGATAAGGCAGCCACCAAGAAACCAGATGGCAGGAACAGGGGTGAAATACTGACCAACACCACATCTGTGATCTTTTATCAATCCCTAATGATAATGTATGTGTGGCTACAACCCAATCATGACCACATATGATATGTAGGAGTTTTTCCTACTAAAATGCTTATCAAAGCCAATTAGAAGGCATATATATTTTTATTATGTTGAACTTTACTTTTTACTTGATATACCAATTAAGGGAAATTTCATTCCCTCAAAACATACACACATGCAAACATGCATATTAACACACACTTTAACACACACACATTCACACACAGTTCCTCAAAGGGAAACATTTAAAATGTGAGTTTTGGTGGTTGAAATTCAAAACCTTTGTTAAATGTGGAAGCAGGGAGTGGGGCACCTGGGTGGCTCAGTTGGTTGAGCGTCCGACTTCAGTTCAGGTCATGATCTCACAGCTGGTGGGTTCGAGCCCCGCGTCGGGCTCTGTGCTGACAGCTCAGAGCCCAGAGCCTGCTTCAGAATCTATGGCTCCCACTCTCACTCTTTGTCCCTCCCCTGCTCATGCTCTCTCTCTCTCTCTCTCAAAAATAAATAAACATCATAAAAAAAATTGAAAGAAAAAAATGTGGAAGCAGGGGTGGATGGACACTAATTTATTCTACTTCATTTCTCTACACTACCTGGAGCAGAAAGTCTGAAAAGAGCTGATATGCAGACTACTCTTTCTAGACTTGCTACAGTCTCTAATACAGAATCAAAGAACAATTTTAGGAGTGTTTTCAGCAAGGGATATATATATGCTACACAGGTCAAACATTTTAAACCATCTAAAACATAATTGCTTTCGGAGTCTATCTAGTTTCCACTGTCTGGCTCATTTTACAGGATTGCATCCAATATGGATTCTGTCAGAGAACACCCCAACTCAATCTCCACATATGATTCATCCTTTGAATACTGTGCCTTGATGATATCGCTCATCCAATGTCAGTTATAGAAAAATGGCTTCAATGTAGGCTTGCTTGTACTGTGTTTCTTTAACAAAGCTTTCAGAAATTGTTTTATAATTTCAAATTATTGTGAATATAAAAGTAGGCTCAGTAGTAGGCTGTTTATAATGAAAATGAAGGCCCCAAGGGAATCATACTCTCAGCACTCAAGTGGTATATTGGAAAACTAATGCCATTATTGCAATAGCAATCATAGTCAACTGCAGAAATATCTTCTTATCTCATTTGACATATGCACAGTGCTCTATGTCATGGATTTTACAAGTGCATTGTTTTCTCTCACAGCAGAGAAACCATGTAAAGAGCTAAAACTTTAAAAGCCTTGTTAGGCTTGTACTGATAGGTTATGCATTATTAGATGTATATTAGAGAAACGTGTTTTCATGAAAAGAAGTATTCTATTCAGCAGAAATGTGCTCTGCCTCTTAGACTCTACAAGATGTTTGGCTTCCTGTGGTAAGCTTTGTAGCCAATTTGTTGGAGTCTTTCCAAGAACAGTCAAAACGAAATCTGCGGTTGCAGCGTTTTAATATCTCCTTGAACCTAAGCATTGCTGGAGTTCTGAGAAATCTGCAAATTTACCAGCTCTCATGCAAGCCTTTGCAGAGTGTTGGTAGTTAATAAATTATTCCCTAGCCATCAACTTTGAAGTATTATGGCAACTGTTTATTTTATTAACTTTATGAAATGTTGAAATAAATATTAACCCCCACTATGTGTCCAGTTCAGTTTTTAATTTTTATCTGATTTTAACAGAAATATGAAGACATGAGTCATAAAAAAATTCATCTTAATCTACCTCTGAGAAGAAGAAAGTTTAACCAATAGAGTAGTCAGAAGTACACGTAAGGCTTTTTTTATGTATTAACTGAAAATCAGGAATAGAGTACATATTGAGAACCCTGGCTGCATGACATAATAAAATAACACATTTATGAAGGAACAAATGTGTCTACAACTGTGTAAAGGGATATATTCTCTAATTTAAAAACATGTTTGCTGTTTTGGATCTTACTAATTCAATTCATTTGCAAAGAAATATGCTGCCACATGGTTTCTTCAGATATGGGAGTATCATACATATTGACTATAATTAAATGGATAGTTGGATGATTGTGACCTTTGACATGGAAAATGAGGCAGGGTAGCAGATATATCTTCAAGCATTTACTAGTCATGTTCTGACCTAGACATTTCGCATGCACGTGTATTCATTCCAGTAAAGGTAGTAGTTCCTCATTGAAGTGCTCTTCCTTTGTTTTGTTCATCACTCTAGCTTTATGATATGGACTGTTTCCTAGAATATATGAAAAAAGTAAATAATTATATGATAGGTAGGTAGACATATATATAGGTAATTGAACTAAATATTTCAGTGAATGAATGATTTACATTGTTTGGTCTTCACAAGACACCCCTCCCCCAGTCAAATATTTCATCAAAAATATTACAAATAAATCAAAACTGAATGTTTTGCTCCAGGACAGTATCACAATAAATGTCAATCCAAGTTATAGATTATTAAGCCCAACCTTGGTAATATATGATCTTTTATTAAAACATACTTCTTTTTTATTATTTTTACACAAGTGGCATGTGAATATATTCTACTTTAATAAAATTTTTACAGATATGATTATAGTTTATTTGGCAACATCTTTAGTCTTAGCCCCTCTCATATCTGTAAGCTGTATGTATGCCAAACTGTGCTTTAAGTATTATTGTGTCATTTTATATCAGAGAGAGACAGACAGACTGGGGGGGTGGTGGTGCAGATATTGAGCCATGGAAAAGAAAACATTCTAAAAGTTGTCAAGTTTACAAACTTACAAAGTAGTGAACCTGGGACTTGAACTTAATGAAATCTGTCCCAGAGTCTATGCTTTCAGTGACTATGGTCATTATGCTGTATTGCCTGTCTGCAAATTAGATTTTTAAGAAGTTTTGGTAAATAGCCAATAATGCAATTCTATTATAATAATGATTTACACCGAAGAGAGAGCCATGATTAGAATACACACACACACACACACACACACAGGGATCTGGACAGTGCTAAAAAAATAATTATATAGTTTTTGAAAGAATGGTTAATTGATGAGAAAATCATCAACAAAATATTAGCAAATCAAATCCAGCAATGTATAAATAGAATTATACAATATGGCTGAGTGAGATTTTTTTCAGTTATGCAAGACTTTTTCAACATTTGGAAACTGAAGTAACAATGGAGTAAAGAAGAATAATCATATATTCTTATCAAATCACATAGAACAAATTATCACACACATTCATGATAAAAAATATTCCTGAGAATTAAGAGCCAATGGGAACTTCTTTAATTTCATGAAATGTATTTCCAAAACTGCGACGGCTAACATCATGCATAATGGTGAACGTGAATGGCTTCCTCCTCAGCCAGGGAACGAGGCATGGGTGTGGGCTTTTGCCACTCTTCAGCATACTACTAGAAATTCAAACCACTACAAGTAAAGAATGAAGAAATAAAATTTATACAGTTTGGACTGGAAGGAACAAAAACTCTCTTTTTGCGGATTATATAATTGTTTATGTAGATAATGCCAAAGAATTCACACACGTGCGCACACACACATGCAATCTCCTAGAATTAGTAAATGAGGTAAGACACCAGATACATTGTTGAAAGGAAGGATTTCAAAGATTTTGCCCCTATCCCAGAATTCCAGCTATGCAATATGTTACTGGTGGAAGAAATTGGGTGAAGGATGTATGGATTGTCTTTGTATTATTTTTTACAACAGTATACGAATGTATAATTATCTGCAAAAGAGGGATAAATAGGTAAACCTTACCCCCACCAATAATTTAAGTTCATTCAGTATTTGACCACCATATTTCAGATACCTGCTGCATTATTTTTCTCTAAAAAATGAACATTGCTGTATTTGGTGCCAACTTTTCTTTTTTCCTCTCAAATGTCTTTATGAATTGGTGTGCGTAGCAAAATTATCATATCATAATTATCATAAAATTATCATAAAAATATCATATGTGAGGTGAATGGCATCATTTTTTGTCTTTGGTCAAAATCAATTTTATCTTCCTGTTGAGTGGACCTTAAACTTTATTTACTTTCAGTCTAAAATAATTCTGAAATTAAGCCAAGTTTTGATGAGACGTTTTCTAAAGTAATTAGATACTACACTAACATTCATTCATCACAAAATATTGATAAAGTTTATATTCAGTACTCTTAGAAAATGTGAATTAAGTAATTCCAACTCTTACAACATTGACAGTGGTGTTTGTGCTATGTTGTGTTATTTTAAGTGGTGATTCTAATACTGGATACAGTGTTAGGTAATACATAGCTTTGTATTATTTTATGAATATGAGTGATTCACAGTCTGAGGCCATTAGTGTGCTTTGAAGGCAATGATAAAGCTAATTTTAAATGCAAGAGGAAAATCATATGTGCAAAATATGCTTACTATTTGTTAATTTTATTTGGGATCAGTTCTACCAAAGTAGTTGAAGTTTACTTATATCTGAATGAAATAAAGAAATTAGGTTTAAAAAATAAATTAAAAAATGCTACATGATTATAGTTTAGATCAAAATCATAAACCATTTGTTATTTTTTTGCTTCAAAGATATTCTATAATTCTATAATTATTCTATAATTTGTATTGCAATACTTTTATTGTGAATTGGAAAGTAGAATACATTTTTCCATGTTATCATGTGCATATGTATGGAAATCAACTGTGACTTTCCAGTAATACCTCATGTAACAAGTATTTTGTTTTTTTTTTAATTATATGAAATTTATTGTCAAATTGTTTTCCATACAACACCCAGTGCTCATCCCAAAAGATGCCCTCTTCAATACCCATCACCCACCCTCCTCTCCCTCCCACCCCCCATCAGCCCTCAGTTTGTTCTCAGTTTTTAAGAGTCTCTTATGCTTTCATGTAACAAGTTTGAACAGGGTTTTATTTATGATGAGTTCTGTAATTGTCTGCATAGTTATATTTAAAATATGAAACTAATAAATAGTATAAAATAAATCATTATATTTTCTTAAATACCAGGTAAAACATTTCTCCCAGGTGTGAAAATAACCTTGAGTTTTAATGAAACTGCATTTTTCTTTTGTTCACATACTTATATCATGGTCCTTAAACTACAGAATTTCTAGTACATGAATCAATTTTAAGATATCTGTAGAAATTTTACAAACAAATACAAAGCAAAAAAAAAATGATTGTGCAATTGGAAGTTATTAACCTAATTCATTGGGCCAGTACAAAAACTATAGGTAGCTTATGTAATTTTAGAAACTTGAAAAGGCAGCTCACTTCCCCCAAATAGCTTCTCTTTTTCAGCAAATTCTAGTCCCTTGTATCTATTTGAAAGCAGAATTTTTATCTTTATTAAACTGGGTGCTTTTCTAGCTAGATACATTTTGCCATTATACTGCAAATACTGGAGCATTAGCATACATTAGACAAGGAAGGGCCTTTGGGGAAAAGCTAGGGCCCTCAGTTATGGTAGGAAGAGAGAGGTTCAAAGTTAACCCTAGGACTCTTGTGTGCCAGGCGTTGGCTGAGTGCTGGGCAATGTACCAGAGAAAGATAGGTCCTTTCATTAATCTGCTTAAACAAGATGGTCTGCTATTAAACAAATTCAAAAAAAGAAAAGGAAAGAAAAACAAATGTACAAAAAAGCCACTGAAGAATATGTAGAATTTAAGGCAGAATTTAAGTAAATTTACAAATTAATTGCTCTGATTTCTGTGAATTTTAAAATTAATTCTCACCAAAAAAATGAGGCTAGTGAATGGGAACTGTTATTGAAATTTTAGGTAATTAATTTCAGGTAGAGGAAGATCAATCACACTTGACAGGAACTGGCTATTTAGTGAACCAAATTAAATTATTTAAAATCATTATATTCACATAAAGCCCATGAAGTAAAATAAGCATGCGCATATTGCTCTGATCAATATAGAAAGAGGCAAGCTGACAAGTTTTCTCATGCATTTGGGCAATTATTACCAACCTTTGAGTAGACATCATGATGTAAGAAGGGATTTTTTTTTCAATCTGTGCTAGATAAATTTTGTCTGTAAACATAATGCTTTTTTAATGTGGTGCTAAATTTCTGCTGTTTCAGCAATATATTCTAAATGGGGAATTAAAATAATACCAAAAAAAGCACATCTTTTTGAAGTCCAAATCTCTAGGTTAAAGTGGAACCTAAACTAAGTGTTTCAGATGGCCCTGAGGTAAATCATTGTAGCAACAAAAATTTTCTGGTTGGAAGACTAGATTTAATCACTTGCAAGTGTTAGAGACACTCTTAAAGAAGACTAAAGGTAAGTCACAAAAAGTCAAAGGATATTTCATCCTGCCCCATTTCTCAGCTATTGTGTTTTTCTCAACTAATACAGACACATGTACGGCAAAAAGTTTCAACCTTATACTTGGCTTGGTAGGGCTGACAAGATGTTCACTTCCTCTGTGTGTAGTAACATCTCAAATCTCAGAACAGAATGGAAGCTCACAATAGCTTCCAGATCACTCCTCCCTGGGAATAATAGCTTATCATAGTCTTTTAGAAATTTGAGTTGATGAATCACTTATGTACATTCTACAACTAGCAGTTAAAGAATTGGATTATTGGGTATTATACTAGGTATGATCAGCACTCAGAAATAAGTCTTCTACTAGATACATGTTTTTCACCTGAATTCTTTAAATGTTTTATTGTGGGATTAAAGCACATGGAAAAGCTCATAGAATATAACTCTACAATTTAGCCAACAGATTATAAAGCACACAGCCACGTAAGTACCCTTGGGTCAGAAGCTTACCTTTATGTGTCTTGTCAATTACAACTCATCTTTCCACTTGTTAGATAACTACTATGACAGATATATTTTTAACATGTAGTTCATCTTCTAAGAATAGTGTCACCTGGAGACATGTACTTTCAAACAATATATATAAATATGAATTGCAAATTAAACCCTAACAAGCTATTAGAGGCTACATTACCACTATCGTATCATTTTATAATCTAGACACATTCTAAAGAAAAGTATTATTTATCCCAATTGAATCATGATGAAACTTAAATTGTTTTCCATAAAATACTGTAGTTTAAAGAGTAGTTAATTTTAGAACCACGTCTGGAACCTATTCTTCATGTCTTTCTCATCGATTTTTATTCCCTGACAAACTAGAAAGAAACATTTGTGTTGTAAAAAGAAACTGAATTCAGCATACAAAGGCATGGTAATCTTCCAAGGTAGGCTATCATTTCAGCCTTGTGTACTGGGCAAATCATGTAGCCTTCCTTTGATATAGACAGTGAGTATTAAATGTGATGACATATATGAAAGTACCTAGTAAATTAAGTAACTATATAGGGTATGAAATGGACCATTTTCTTTTTCTAAACTGAAATACTAATAATGACACAAAATAAATGCTAACAATTGTAATGATAATGGTGATAATAACTATCATTTATTAAATGGTTATTAATTGTCAAACACTAAATACTGTGTGTATAGTTTATGATTTAACTGTATTATTGATTTAGTAGTAGAGCCAATAATGAAATCCAAATGCACTTGATTCAGAGAACAAGCTCTGGGTCAACTCCTCCAAATCCACACATGGAAACACACAAATATTCATAATAAAGTGAGAAAAACTCAATATGACTTAATTTTAAAGTTAAGATGATGATACACACTGTGTAGGTGCCCACAGATGTGAATTTTAATGTGAAAAGCCACCTTTTCTAGATTTTTACCTAAATTAAATATTTCTATTATATAAAATGTTGACACCTGGGTAGCATGTGGAAAAGTTTTATAAAACAAAAGAAATGGAAACAGATTAATTTCAATGATATGGTGCTAGATATCTTTATTAAGATAGATACTAAATATTACTCTGAAAGACATGCCATCTTTCATGTTGTTTTTATTTCAAAGACTTCTTTTTTCAATATTTCTATCTTTTTCAATGTTTTAATTACATTCACATGTGCATTTTGTGTTTAGACTTATGCAAGGCTTTCATTGTTGATAAAGTATCAGAAAAACCTACACTACAGAGTAATTTACTCAAAGTGGAAACATATGAAGCATATTCCTTGCATTTATATTTATAGAATGCTTAATCTTGATAAGGCTGATTTATATATATTCATATACAGAAATACTTATGTTTTATTTTATTAAAATTAAATAATGAGTCAAATAGAGTATTCAAAACTAATTATTGAAATTGTTTACTTATTGACTCATTTAGTTGCTTTTGTAGGCTATTTTAAACACAAATTGATAGTTTACATTTGCCATAGTGAGTCTGTCTGCTAGTATACTTGTTTTTATATTACCCATAATAACCCTGTATTTTCCCCTTTCTGTTTTTATCCTCCTATCCTCTTTCTTCCTTTTTCCTTCTTTCCTGCCTTCCTTCCTCCCTCCCTACATCCTTCCCTTTCTTCCCGCCTGACTCCCTTCCTTCCTTCCTTCCCTCCTTCCTTCCTTCCTTTTTTCCTTCCTTTCTCTATATGGATAGAACATGATGGTCAAACTTAATTTGATTAGTGAGAATTGTAAAACCAGGTAATGTTAACTATCACAGTGATTTGACCTAACATTTATCAATATTGGACTATATAGAAAATAACTATAAAAATAAAGATATAAAAATATATGACATTGATCTATTCTCAAAATATCATGATTACTTTATGAATTTAGAAATATCATTCCTTCAGGAATACTTAAAATTAGGGGAAATGTGTATCATTTATTTTTATTTTTCTCCATTATTTTTCTAGTGATAACTCTTTAAAGAGTTATAACTCTTTTTTTAAAATGTTTATTTATTTTTGAGAGAAAAAGAGACAGAGCGTGAGTGGGCGGAGAGGCAAAGAGGGAGGGAGATACATTATCTGAAGCAGGCTCCAGGCTCTGAGCTGTCAGCACAAAGCCTGGCTCAGGGCTCAAACTTATGAACCGTGAGATCATGACTTAGGCTGAAGTCAGACGCTTAACCAACTGAGCCACCCAGATGCCCCTTTGGTGATAATGTTTGACCTTTTTATTATGTCAAATGAATATAATTAATTGTCTCTGGTTTTCTTATTAAAGAGTTAAATTGACAAACTGAGAAAAGGCAATTTGAAAGCATGCTTCAAAGCACTATTTACTGTGCTTCTGTGGATTTTGTGTAATTAACAATTGTCGAGTTTGAAATTTTCCTTACACATTTCTTCTAAAGACAAACTTGGCCAGCATGTTTGAGATAGATATGAAGATGGTCTCTTTCTATATGACTCTACCCTGCTGAGTGAGATGTGAGTGAAAAGAACATTCATCTTCTCTTTCTGGTCAAACCTGTTTTAAGTTGCTTGGACTGTTCTTTTTTGTATCTATTTTTTGTATCTATGGGACAGTGAAAGAGATATTGAACAATTTAGAATCTACACTTGGATTAAAATTAAGGATTTTTCCTAAGACTGTGAAGCTATACTCTCATCAACTAAGACCTATACCTTTTCTTGGTTTTCTTTTAAGTTTATTTATTTGTTTTTGTTTTCATTTTGAGAGAAAGAGAGCAAGAGAGCAGGGGTGGGGCAGAGAGAGAGAGGGAGAATGAGAAACTGAAGCAAACTCTTCCCTGTCAGCACAGAGCCCAACTTGGAGCTTGAGCTCACAAACTGTGAGATCATAACCTGAGCTGGAATCAAGAGTCAGACTCTTAACCAACTGAGCCACACAGGCGCCCCAAGATCTTTACCTTTCTTTAATTTTTTGAAGATATGATAATAGTTAAGCTTAAGAAGGAAAATACAATGAGTAACTTTTGTCTTAAAAAAAGGAAAAACAAGGAAAATAACTTCTGAATTCAAACCTGAATCCATTTGGTAACTACATAGAAATTTCCAAATCACACAGCAAAATAAAATGCAAAATTCCGTATAAGGTAGACTCATTTCAGGCCTTCCAAAATATCAGAAACTGAATTTTATAGAATTTTAATAAAATATTCCAAACATTCAGGTATAGTATTCAGAGAAATGTATCTTAGATCATCTTAGACGTTATATTTACAATCTTAGATCATTTTACAAATAAAGTATAATAAACTTTATAAATGTTGGCACATAAAGTTTTACCTAATTTATTTATACATTTAATACTTTTTTGGATGTATACAGGTACACTATAAGTTTATAAAACATATAGTATTATATAGTATTTATGATATTAAGACATATAGGATTTAGAGATTATAGAATTATAAAACAAGGGAAAGTGTAATCCCCCCAAACGCCAATTTTTCATTTAGGGCACATTTTGCCATTCAGAAGAAATTAAATACTCTCTCCATTTATTTGCATATTTATTCTCTTTGAGCAAGAATATTGTCCTGTGAAAGGATAAGTAATTTCAAGCTCAACTTATTTGAATAGGTATTTTTGAACATCGTATAGCAAAACATTTCGTTTCATTATTATCCTTTAAATCTATAAATCAATGTCTATATTTTAGGGTCTGCTGAGTAAATAACTCAGTTTAGTTAAAACTTCCACTAAATTTTGAGACTCTCCCAATAAAACCATCCCAAGAAGATGAGAGAGAGAGACAGAGAGAGAGAGAGACAGAGAGAGAGAGAGAGAGAGAGAGAGAGGGAGAAAGGAGGTGCATCAGTAAATAGAGATATGTAAATGTAGATATGTCAAATACTGCAAACCTACTTTCTGGAAAAGACACTGACTGGATGAAGGATTAATTTGTACATTGTGTCTTCTAATGAAAAATAGAAGAATTGATTAATAAGATTCCTGTATCATGTCTAAATGAAATTTAAATTCGTTTCGACATTGTACTTTGAACATTTTTCATTGAAGATATCAAAACCCTTTTTTTGTGAAACATTCTGGTAACACTTCTTTTTTTTTAATTATTTTTTAATTCCTGTGTAGTTAACATATTGTTACATTAGTTTCAGGCGTACAACATAGTGATTCAGTGATTCTATAAGTTATTCAGTGCTCATCATGATAAGTGTCCTCTTAATCCCCTTCATCTATTTCCCCCATCTCCCCATCTACCTCCCCTCTGACAACCATCAATTTGTTCTCTCTAGTTTAAGAGTCTGTTTTTTATTTTATTTTTTTTAATATATGAAATTATTGTCAAACTGGTTACCATACAACACCCAGTGCTCATCCCAAAAGGTGCCTTCCTCAATACCTATCACCCCCCATCACCCTCAGTTTCTTCTCAGTTTTTAAGAACCTCTTATGCTTTGGCTCTCTCCCACTCTAATCTCTTTTTTTTCCTTCCCCTCCCCCATGGATTTCTGTTAACTTTTTCAGAATCCACATTAGAGTGAAAACATATAGTATCTGTCTTTCTCTGTATGGCTTATTTCACTTAGCATCACACTCTCCAGTTCCATACACGTTGCTACAAAGGGCCATATTTCATTCTTTCTCATTGCCACGTAGTACTCCATTGTGTATATAAACCACAATTTCTTTATCTATTCATCAGCTGATGGACATTTAGGCTCTTTCCATAGTTTGGCTATTGTTGAGAGTGCTGCTATAAACATTGGGGTACAAGTGCCCCTATGCATCAGTACTCCTGTATCCCTTGGGTAAATTCCTAGCAGTGCTATTGCTGGGTCATAGGGTAGGTCTATTTTTAATTTTTTGAGGAACCTCCACACTGTTTTCCAGAGTGGCTGCACCAATTTGCATTCCCACCAACAGTGCAAGAGGGTTCCCGTTTCTCCACATCCTCTCCAGCATCTATAGTCTCCTGATTTGTTCATTTTGGCCACTCTGACTGGCGTGAGGGGATATCTGAGTGTGGTTTTGATTTGTATTTCCCTGATGAGGAGTGACGTTGAGCATCTATTCATGTGCCTGTTGGCCATCCGGATGTCTTCTTTAGAGAAGTGTCTATTCATGTTTTCTGCCCATTTCTTCACTGGATTATTTGTTTTTCAGGTGTGGAGTTTGGTGAGCTCTTTATAGATTTTGGATACTAGCCCATTGTCCGATATGTCATTTGCAAATATCTTTTCCCATTGCGTTGGTTGCCTTTCAGTTTTGTTGGTTGTTTCCTTTGCTGTGCAGAAGCTTTTGATCTTCATAAGGTCCCAGCAGTTCATATTTGCTTTTAATTCCCTTGCCTTTGGGGATGTGTCAAGTAAGAGATTGCTACTGCTGAGGTCAGAGAGGTCTTTTCCTGCTTTCTCCTCTAGGGTTTTGATGGTTTCCTGTTCTCACATTCAGGTCCTTTATCCATTTTGAGTTTATTTTTGTGAATGGTGTGAGAAAGTGGTCTAGTTTCAATCTTCTGCATGTTGCTGTCCAGTTCTCCCAGCACCATTTGTTAAAGAGACTGTCTTTTTTTCCATTGGATATTCTTTCCTGCTTTGTCAAAGATTAGTTGGCCATACGTTTGTGGGTCTAGTTCTGGGGTTTCTATTCTATTCCATTGGTCTAAGTGTCTGTTTTTGTGCCAGTACCATGCTGTCTTGATGGTAACAGCTTTGTAGTAGAGGATAAAGTCTCGGATTGTGATACCTCCTGCTTTGGTCTTCTTCAAAATTATTTTGGCTATTCGGGGTCTTTTGTGGTTCCATATGAACTTTAGGATTGCTTGTTCTAGTTTCGAGAAGAATGCTAGTGCAATTTTGATTGGGATTGCATTGAATGTGTAGATAGCTTTGGGTAGTATTGACATTTTGACAATATTTATTCTTCCAATCCATGAGCATGGAATATTTTTCCATTTCTTTATATCTTCTTCAATTTCCTTCATAAGCTTTCTATAGTTTTCAGCATACAGATCTTTTACATCTTTGGTTAGATTTATCCCTAGGTATTTTATGCTTCTTGGTGCAATTGTGAATGGGATCAGTTTCTTTATTTGTCTTTCTGTTGCTTCATTGTTAGTGTATAAGAATGCAGCTGATTTCTGTACATTGATTTTGTATCCTGCAACTTTGCTGAATTCATGTATCAGTTCTAGCAGACTTTTGGTGGAGTCTATTGGATTTTCCATGTATAATATCATGTCATCTGCAAAAAGTGAAAGCTTGACATCACCTTTGCCAATTTTGATGCCTTTGATTTCCTTTTGTTGTCTGATTGCTGATGCTAGAACTTACAACACTATGTTAAACAACAGCGGTGAGAGTGGGCATCCCTGTCGTGTTCCTGATCTCAGGGAAAAAGCTCTCAGTTTTTCCCCTTTGAGGATGATGTTAGCTGTGGGCTTTTCATAAATGACTTTTATGATGTTGAAGTATGTTCCTTCTACCCCGACTTTCTCAAGGGTTTTTATTAAGAAAAGATGCTGAATTTTGTCAAATGACTTTTCTGCATCAATTGACAGGATCATATGGTTCTTATCTTTTCTTTTATTAATGTGATGTATCACATTGATTAATTTGTGAATGTTGAAGCAGCCCTGCATCCCAGGAATGAATCCCACTTGATCATGGTGAATAATTCTTTTTATATGCTGTGGAATTCGATTTGCTAGTATCTTATTGAGAATTTTTGCATCCATATTCATCAGGGATATTGGCCTGTAGTTCTCTTTGTTTACTGGGTCTCTGTCTGGTTTAGGAATCAAAGTAATACTGGCTTCATAGAATGAGTCTGGAAGTTTTCCTTCCCTTTTTATTTTTTGTAATAGCTTGAGAAGGATAGGTATTATCTCCGCTTTAAACGTTTGGTAGAACTCCCATGGGAAGCCATCTGGTCCTGGACTCTTATTTTTTGGGAGATTTTTGATAACTGATTCAATTTCCTTGCTGGTTATGGGTCTGTTCAAGCTTTCTATTTCCTCTTGACTGAGTTTTGGAAGGGTGTGGGTGTTTTGGAAATTGTCCATTTCTTCCAGGTTGTCCAGTTTGTTGACATAATTTTTCATAGTATTCCCTGATAATTGCTTGTATGTCTGAGGGATTGGTTGTAATAATTCCATTTTCATTCATGATTTTATCTATTTGGGTCATCTCCGTTTTCTTTTTGAGAAGCCTGCCTAGAGGTTTATCAATTTTGTTTATTTTTTCAAAAAACTAACTCTTGGTTTCATTGATCTGCTCTACAGTTTTTTTACATTCTATATTGTTTATTTCTGCTCTGATCTTTATTATTTCTCTTTTTCTGATGGGTTTAGGGTGTCTTTGCTGTTCTGCTTCTATTTCCTTTAGGTGTGCTGTTAGATTTTGTATTTGGGATTTTTCTTGTTTCTTGATAGGCCTGGATTGCAATGTATTTTCCTCTCAGGACTGCCTTCACTGCATCCCAAAGCGTTTGGATTGTTGTATTTTCATTTTCATTTGTTTCCCATATATTTTTTAAATTTCTTCTCTAATTGCCTGGTTGACCCATTCATTCTTTAGTAGGGTGTTCTTTAACCTCCATGCTTTTGGAGGTTTTCCAGACTTTTTCCTGTGGTTGATTTCAGGCTTCATAGCATTGTGGTCTGAAAGTATGCATGGTATAATTTCAATTCTTGTATACTTATGAAGGGCTGTTTTGTGACCCAGTATGTGATCTATCTTGGAGAATGTTCCATGTGCACTCGAGAAGGAAGTATATTCTGTTGCTTTGGGATGCAGAGTTCTAAATATATCTGTCAAGTCCATCTGATCCAATGTATCATTCAGGGCCCTTGTTTCTTTATTGACTGTGTGTCTAGATGATCTATCCATTTCTGTAAGTGGGTGTTAATGTCCCCTACAATTACCACATTCTTATCAATAAGGTTGCTTATGTTTATGAGTAATTGTTTTATATATTTGGGGGCTCCCATATTTGGCACATAGACATTTATAATTGTTAGCTCTTCCTGATGGACAGACCCTGTAATTATTATATAATGCCCTTCTTCATCTCTTGTTACAGCCTTTAATTTAAAGTCTAGTTTGTCTGATATAAGTATGGCTACTCCAGCTTTCTTTTGACTTCCAGTAGCATGATAAATAGTTTTCCATCCCCTCACTCTCAATCTGAAGGTGTCCTCAGGTCTAAAATGAGTCTCTTGTAGACAGCAAATAGATGGGTCTTGTTTTTTTATCCATTCTGATACCCTATGTGTTTTGGTTGGCGCATTTAGTCCATTTACATTCAGTGTTATTATAGAAAGATATGGGTTTAGTGTCATTGTGATGTCTGTACGTTTTATGCTTGTAGCGATGTCTCCGGTACTTTGTCTCACAGGATCCCCCTTAGGATCTCTTGTAGGCCTGGTTTAGTGGTGACGAATTCCTTCAGTTTTTGTTTGTTTGGGAAGACCTTTATCTCTCCTTCTATTCTAAATGACAGACTTGCTGGATAAAGGATTCTCGGCTGCATATTTTTTCTGTTCAACACATTGAAGATCTCGTGCCAATCCTTTCTGGCCTGCCAAGTTTCAGAATAGAGATCAGTCAGGAGTCTTATAGGTCTTCCTTTATATGTTAGGGCACATTTATCCCTTGCTGCTTTCAGAATTTTGTCTTTATCCTTGTATTTTGCCAGTTTCACTATGATATGTCGTGCAGAAGATCGATTCAAGTTACGTCTGAAGGGAGTTCTCTATGCCTCTTGGCCTTTTTGCTTCCCCAGTTCAGGGAAGTTCTCAGCTATTATTTCTTGAGGTACACTTTCAGCACCTTTCCCTCTCTCTTCCTCCTCTCGAATACCAATTATGCATATATTATTTCTTTTTAGTGTATCACTTAGTTCTCTAATTTTCCCCTCATACTCCTGGATTTTTTTTATCTCTCTGTTTCTCAGCTTCCTCTTTTTCCTTGATTTTATCTTCTAGTTCACCTATTCTCTCCTCTGCCTTTTCAATCCGAGCCCTGGTCGTTTCCATTTTATTTTGCAGCGTGTTTATCGCATTTTTCAGCTCCTCCTGACTATTCCTTAGTCCCTTGATCTCTGTAGCAAAAGATTCTCTGCTGTCCTCTATACTATTTTCAAGCCCAGCGATTAATTTTATGACTATTATTCTAAATTCACTTTCTGTTGTATTGTTTAAATCCTTTTTGATCAGTTCATTAGCTGTTGTTTTTTCCTGGAGATTCTTTTGAGGAGAATTCTTCTATTTTGTCATTTTGGATAGTCCCTGGAGTGGTGTGGGACTGTGGGGCACTTCCCCTGTGCTGTCTTGAATAACTTGTGTTGATGGGCGGGGCCACAGTTAGACCTGATGTCTGCCCCCAGCCCACCGCTGGGGCCACAGTCAGACTGGTGTGTGCCTTCTCTTGCCCTCTCCTAGGGGCGGGATTCACTGTGGGGTGGCGTGGCCCGTCTGGGCTACTTGCACACTGCCAGGCTTGTGATGCTGGGGATCTGGCGTATTAGCTGGGGTGGGTAGGCAAGGTGCACGGGGGCAGGAGGGGCAGGCTTAGCTCACTTCTCCTTTGGTGATCTGCTTCCGGAGGGACCCTGTGGCAGAGGGAGGGAGTCAGACCCGCTGCAGGAGGAATGGATCCTCAGAAGCACAGAGTCGGGTGTTGGCTAGGTGCAAGCAAGTTCCCTGGCAGGAACTGGTTCCCTTTGGGATTTTGGCTGGGATTGGGTGAGGGAGATGGCGCTGGCAAGCGCCTTTGTTCCCGCCAAGCTGAGCTCTGTCGTCTGGGGCTCAGCAACTCCCTCCCGTTGTCCTCCAGCCCTCCCGCTCTCCGAGCAGAGCTGTTCACTTATAACCTTCCAGATGTTAAGTCCCGCTTGCTGTCAGAACACACTCCGTCTGGCCCCACCTCTTTTGCAAGCCAGACTCGGGGTCTCTGCTTGGCTGGTGGGCTGTCCCTGCGCCCAGGCTCCCTCCCGCCTGTCCCTCCCGCCTGTCTGTGGAGCGCGCACCGCCTCTCCGCCCTTCCTACCCTCTTCCGTGGGCCTCTCGTCTGCCCTTGGCTCCGGAGACTCCGTTCTGCTGGTCTTCTGGCGGTTTTCTGGGTTATTTAGGCAGGTGTAGGTGTAATCTAAGTCACCAGCAGGACGCGGTGAGCCCAGCGTCCTCCTACGCCACCATCTTCCCTCTGATCCTGGTGACACTTCTTTGATATCCCTCTAAGAAACATGTTTAGTTTTTGTATAGAATTTACTTACAGTGTTTTGTTTAACGTTTTTTAAAAAAAATTTTATCTATTTGTACCAGTTCAATGTATCAGTTATGGATGTTGAAAATAACACGTAACTGTATCCCACACTTTATCAACATATGGCTTTACAGAAGCTGTGTGCTACCAGATGGAAAATTGCATGTTACAGACATGGTAATTAGGTCTGAACATTCTGATAAGGCAGACATTTTCTATAAGCAAAATTACTCATTGGCAGTCTCTTAAATAAGCCATAGAGGGCATTTGGGGCCATCTACCAATAAATCTTTCCCACCTGTTTTTTTGCCAGTAATAGAATAGATCACAACTGCTTGGTTGAGCCCACAACGAAGTAGCTTGTATTTAGGAGGTGTGTGAAAAATAATTTCCACTGTCTTTAAACACAGACATCACACTCAGGAGAGTGAGAATGTCACATGATGAGAGACTCAAGGTACTGGATTGAACTAAGGCAAAGCAATGTTAACATTTCCCATCTCATTTCCATTCCATGGCATGTTCTCATTGAATAAAATAATCCACCAATCACTTTAAGTGATTTAAGTACATTTCTATTACTATGCGATTCCAATTGTCTTCTTCCTTTTCTCCCTTTATTGCTTCTATCCTTCCTTTTCTTCTACCTTTCTTGTTTCTTGGTACATATCCTTCAAAACATGTAAATTAAGTTTATAACTTATGTGGTGTTAAACTAAGCTTTTCTTCTTCTTTTTTGTCTATGGCACGTACAAACCAACTTTTCATTAACTCTTCTTTTTATCTCTTCTACCTGGTACTTAACTCAACGTTGAATTCCTACAACATTGCCACGTGGTAAAATAGTTTCCCATTATCTAAAAGCTGCTTTCTAGAGCAACAAATTAATTTTTCTCCAATCAGTAGTTAACTTCAATTTTAGTGAACTAAAAAAGAACACATGGCTCATGTATCAATATTTTCCCTCAGGGCTACTTCCTTTCCAACCAACACTCCCCACAATGGGCAAAGAGGCAGCTGGGATATAAACATTAAGGGATACAAAGAATGGTGAGAGACAATTAAAAACATTAGCTGCACAGACCATATCTTTAGTCAGGTCTGTGACGATTTCACAGAAGCTGCCTTATTGTTTCTCTCTCTGCTAATTCCACTTCAAAGCTTGTTTCAGCACATTTTGAAGCCTATGAGCTGACAGGAGACGATGAGACACAGGAGATACTCCCTTTTCCAATTTTTGAAGCAAAAGTTCAAAACTTGTTTGCTTGAGTTTTCTAGTGACAACAACCAGAAAAGGTTACCAAAATAGGTATTTGGGTATTTCATGGACAATTACTCAGGTTCCTAAGACTCTTGTGAAAAATCCAATTTTCATTAGCTCAGTAGCTTTCATGTCTGGGAAAGTATTTTTTCTCCTTGTGAGAAGAAACAGAGTACATACATGGACCATCACTTCTACTTTGAAATGGGCTGATAAATTTGTCCAAGCCGGAATGTGGAGGAAGGGAAATCTCTATTTCTTTAATTAGAATGGAGAGAGGTCCAGGTATGTTATGGTTCTATGCCTGTGGAGAATATTCTTATGTCAGTAATTTCAATTTAGACTGCCCACTTGCCCTCTGTCTCCTCCAACAGATGTTTTGGTGTGCCTATATGATCAAAAAATTATGAGATTTTCTTTTAGTTTTTTTATTATGTCCGTCTCTTGATCTTGAATTTGCTTAAGTTGCCTCTTGCTCATTCAGTATAAACCGTCTAATTTATCCACATTCGGAATTTATTTCCTCTCTTCTTTCATCTTTTTGTCAGCTACACTGACTTGCTGACTTGCAAAGTTAGTCAGTTTTGTTTTTTTTTTTACAACTCATTCCACATTGTTCTTCAAGGGCTCAATGCCAAACGCTAGAATTTTCATGTGAGGGGAGCAGCTTTCTTCACAGGATATATGCGGTGCTTCTGGTGTTTGGTAGAGAAAATGCACCATATGCATCCAACATCTAGGTGGTTCTCACAGAAAAGACTCAAAAGCTGATTGTACTTCTCAACCATAGTATGTCCTCTTGATCCCTCTGTTCTACAAAGTACCTTATCGATTTAAGTCAAATTCCTGAACTGGGATTTGCTCCTGAAGTACTTGTCTGGACAGAAAAATGGCAGACAGGGCCTGGAAAGATATTATATATCTCCTTTCAGAAAATACTGATACAGGAGTGCCAGAAGTTGTGCCCACAGTTCATGGTCACTGGATCTTCAAGTAATCCATCCAGATGGGGCAGCTGGACTCCTCTTGGAGGTGTGCCAGCACTGTCACAAATGCTACTGAGCCATGAACAAAAAGGTAGTGTGTGATGTGATGCTGTCTTCATCAAGGCCTGCCTCTCTGGAGCTCCAGACCCACTGAGAAGTGTACATCCCTCAAACCCCAGACAGTGACACACTTCAGGCTTCACCGGCCTCACATGCTGGTGGCAGGCACTACAAGTCCTCTAAGTTCTGGAGGTAGCTGCCAAGAAGGATCCACAGCTTGCTGGTCCATTAGGGACCACTCATCCAAAGTTAAGTTCCATGGCTTTCTTCCAGAAAGTAGCTCCACTCCAAGCAAGTGAGCAATAATTTCTTTACAAGGGAGACATGTAGATTATATAATACCTTCACCAATGACTAACTGATGACCTGGGGCAGGTGGCTCAGAGACTGAGGCCTGAGACCATGGAGGAGCCTCTAGCTGCAAGGGGCACAGGACACAGAACTCAGCACACTCCTAAGTACCCAAATCCTGCGTCAAAGGTGATTAGTATTTCCCCAGAAGTGGCTACTGCAATTTTTTGAAGATCATCATAAGCACACGCATGCATGCATAATCTAATAGAAGCCAACTATGCCAGCTAGAACTGGAAATGCATCCACCCACAGCCTAAAGAGAGAAGACTTCCTCCACTGCTTTCACCCTGGAGCCACTTCAGTCTCTTTCTAAAAATAAACCGAATTAATTGAATTAAACATTGCACGTCAATCCTCCACACCAGTGATTTTCCAAATGCGGTCACTGGTCCAGCAACAATTTCTGGGGTCACATCACAGACCTTTTGAGTCAGAAATTCTGGCAGCAGAACTCAGCAATCTCTAGTTTTGCAATCCCTCCAGGTGTCTCTGAGGCATCTGAATTTTGGCAGCCACTGCTCCTAAGAAAACCTTGCAGTGGCTTCCTCAGAGATAAGGCCGAAGTCCTTGTGACGGTCACAGACCTAACAATCTTTCTCCTCCAGTACCTTTCTCCTGCTTGTTAACCCTTTCAGACACATTGGTCTCCTGGATGTTCCTTGAATAAATTCGATTTTCTAACATCTCCTGACATTGTGCTTTATCTTTCTTTTGTGTAATATCTTCTCCTAGTGATCCATGTGCTTCAATTCCTCCTTCTTCACTGGACTGCCACTCTTCCGTGAGATGTTTTGATCCCTTGCCTAAATTTACACCCTCCCACTGAGACTCTGACCACTAATACTTATTCCTCACATTAGAGCTTATTAGTGATTTTCTCTTGTAAGTCTCCCCATTTACCCACTTTAACAAATTTGTCCTAATCAGAAAGAGATAGATGTGTCCATTTATTTACTCTTTCTCAGTTTGGATTCAAATTATTTCGTAGATTAATGTTTGCAAGTTCAATATCGGCACTCTTATTTTCAGTGATTCTGGCATACATGCGATCTTCCTTTTTTGTTTGTTTCCTTTTCTTAAGCCTCATCAAAGAAATTTTTTGTTTGTTTGTTTCCTTTTCTTAAGCCTTATCAAAGAAATTTCAGAGCAAAGCTTCTCTTTAATAAGTAGCTTTTCCCAAAGATCTTTTTTTTTTTCCTCCTTAATTTAATTCCTGGGATAAATGTAGGGAACAATGAATAAAGGGATGGATGGTCGGTTGTATTTGGGACAATAATATTGTCTTTACAAATAGTAAATCAAATAAAGGTACAATGGCACATGTCAGATAGCCATGGGAAGTATATTGTTTCAAAATGGTTAGGTGTTAAAATATTTTAATAGTAAGTATAGGGAATGAGAAAGCCTTTTATTTGTTAAAAATTAAAATAGCCTTTTATTTGTTCATTTATTAAGAAAATGCTTTGGGTTACAAAGCATTTTAACTGTAAATGATTTTCTTTAATTGAAATGTTAAATGGAAAAAAAGAACATGTGTTTTATATAGCTCTGAAGGCATGAGATTTCAGTTATATAAACAAAGATTGAAGTAAATACCATATTAAAAATGTATCAGTTTTATTTATTTATCAGAATTACTTGGTACCTTTTCTTTTGTAACTTCAATATATATATATTCAATATTCAATGAATAATATATATATACATACACACACACACACACACACACACAGTATAGTTTATATTCTAGTCTCAGGGTCAGCTTTTCTCTGAGGGCACCATAGAATTTCTAGAAGTGTTGCTATTAGTCTCTATTACCAGTTTCCTGTTTTTTTTTATTACCTCTGTATATCTTATCTGTCTGCAATTCTCTACTTTACTTAAAGTGAACTTTGCTGTTTTATCAACTCTGGGTATATCTGGGAATATATCTGAGTTTATTGGAAGGAAAAAAAAGATGAACTCAAAATATGGAATATAGCAATTTTCTCCCCTTCCCTGAATTTTACTCACAATGCTGTCATTTATAATCCAGATAATCATGATATTTCCCATGTGGTTAATGCTCTTATCAGTGCAAAAATATTCATCCATAAGAATTTTATTCAATAGACAACAGTTTTTACAGAAAAAACACCTAAATGGTCTCATATTCCATTTATTTGTCAAAAATGTATTTGTGTCTGTGAACCTCCTATTCTCTCCTACTACTTGAATAATTATATGCTGAACTTTCCCTTAAATAATTAGGTGCTAAACTTGATGTGTTTATGACTCAGACTTTCTGACAACAGAATTTTTATCATCAACAACAAAAAAATGACAGATGATATATCTATTTTTAAATACATATACTCAATTCTTACTACAATTAATGGTGGTTGTAATAAATAGACTGACTGTAACTTCTTTGTCCAAACAGCATTTAAAATTTGGTGTACATTTTGTTTTTGTTTAGAATTAAGTTTTAAAATATAACCAGATTAATTTTTCTGACACTAGAATTATTATACTACCTATAGTTATAATTGCCAGACCTAAATAATTCATTATACATTTTTTCAAGTGTTTTGTTATGTAGTGACTTTAGAGAAATAGAGACTGAGGATTGCATGAAAGAGAAAAAAAATGAAGTGGTATAAAGTAAAATGACTGAGGGCACACATGAGCTGCTAAGTAAGGACGGCTATCACTTTCTGAGGGATAATGGCCAGTATATGAGGAGTGTGGTAAACATATTGGGATATACAAAATTTAAAGAGAGGAAGACTGCATATGGGACATTTTAATTTTGGTGTTCAAAGAAGGCTCTGTGAAGAGGTAACATGGGACAATAAGGGGATAAGAGCATGTGACACCATGACTCCAATGCCATGAAAGGTCAGTTGGATTTCTGGGGAGAGATTTAAAACAGAGAAAGGAGTCTGTGTAAAGGCCTATGCTGGGGAGATGCTAATTATACATGATACTGATTTTATTTCTTGAGCATGAGAAGATGAATAATTTATTCTAACTTCCTTTCTTATACTTTTCTTTTTGTCATTGTTTTGACATTGAAGACTTATTTATTTCATTCTTGCCTAATAACAAACATTTGAAGGTATTATTTTTGTGTGTGAGCATGGACTTAACTGATCATGTGCTTTTGTTATTCAGTGATTTTAAAAAATTGCTTCTCATCTATTAATGGGAGATAATGGCATGCATCTTCTAGGATTGTGGTAAGGATTAAGTGAGTTAATGTTTATAAAGGGCTAAGAAGAGGGACAGAAATATAATAATTGCTTAACATGTATTAACTATTTCTTCCTCTTTATCTTTCTCATTATTATTAATATCTGTGTTTTTGTGCATTATTTGTGCATAAGTGTACATTATTTGATTTTGTCTAATGCAGTTTATCGACTTATGATTTATGAAATCTAGATAGCATTTTTACTCCACTATAATATCTATAAAATATTAAAACAAATATTTCCTTCTACCTGCACTTCACTTATTCTATATTATTTCTTATTATTACCTCCACCATCCATTTGAACTTTATATGTGTTTATAAAAATTGTATTTTGTTATGTAATGGAAGCCATTTAGCATTCTCTCTATAGCTGAATAATTTACTATTTTTATTACTTCATATAAAAATTATTCCCAAACTTAGTTACTCAACGAAGCAAACATTTGCTATCTCTGTTCTGGGGGCCAGAATTCCAAGTGTCATTTAGCTGAGCGCATCTTGCCTCTCGTTTATGCTCTCTCATGAGGGTACATTCAATATGTCAATTGGTGTAGGCTCATCCCAAAGCAGGATTCACTTCCTCACAGTTTGTTGGACTGAGGTCCTTGGGTTCTCATGGACTCAGCACCCTCTCATGCAGGCATCTCCTCAGGGCAGCTCACATTCTAAGAGATGGTTACTTCAGAACAAGCAAAGGAGAAAGAGAGGACCCAAGATGAAAGCCACTGTCCTTTGACAACCTAATCTAGGAGCTGATTTCCTCCATATTCTATTTCTGGGAAGGAAGTTACCAAGTCCAGCCCACATTTAGTGGAAGGAATTACACAAGGGAATGGATTCCAGGAGGCAAGCACCTTTGACGGAACTCTTACAGGCTGCCTGCTACAAATAGATTTAGTGCTCATATTTAGCTTAATCTTTTATATCCACAACTTCACATTATTTATATGGACACATATTGTATTTGTTCCAGGTTCTCACCATTTCATAGATTCTCTTGTTCTAAAACTTGTGATTTGAGTTTTATATTTTAGAATTTGTGCTTTATGATTTATATTTTGCCTCCCCTCCCCCAAATAAAAGGATCATAGGTCTTACAATTCTGGAATCTTTGCCCTTTTGAGATGCCTGTCTGTTGCTTTTACTTAAGCAACTATTACCCAGGTGTAAAGTTATTGGCTTATACTTTCCTTCCATTAGAACTCTGGAGATGTTATATCACTGTTTTATGGAGCTTTGTGTTGAGGAAAATACTACCTCAATTCAGCCTCATTTTCTCACTGTAGATGATTTTCCTTATAGACATAAACCAATTCTATGGTAAAGAAGTAGAAAGACAACAATGATATGGGGCAGCTAAAAATTTCAAGTTGCTTAGGATAACTCCTACCAGTTCTTCACAAATCAGTTGTCACTTTTACCTTGAGAGCATATTAATGATACCTAACAGGGACTTAGTGATTATTAAGACACAGACATTGAGTCAGTAACTCTGCTACGTTATTTTCATTACCATAAAAATGTTTTGTGACAGATACTATTTTGCCCCAATTTTATAATTGGTATAAGAGGTTTGCAATCACTTATGCAGATAGCTTGAGCTAGATATGCTTCTGTAACCAAAATATTTCATAGAGGTGATATGATACATCTACTGTATTTTTGTCATAATTCCAGGAGTATCTACAGCATTATGTCTAATTGGACACAATGGTATTAAAATATCTGCTGTAAAACATTTGGATATGCATAGCAATTGGAGTTAATAGAGATTGTGTGTGTCTTCAAGATAATCAGATTACATTTTACCACCAAGTAAGTTTACAAAAAAACTACAAAAATGTTCAGTTGTCAGAGCTTTGAATTTTGGAATTGCAGACAAGGGGATGTTGACAAATGAATTTATAGAGATATTATGCCCAAATGCCGCCAGTTGGCAAGTGGTTTCCTGAAATTTCAAGCCAGGTGACCAAATTCTAAGATAATATTCTTAAGTGCTACATGTCACTGCCTTAAAGATGACCCTCAGTTTGGGGATTCTTCTTCCTTTTAGGATTCCTGCCACCTGTGGTCACATATTGATTCTGATACTAAATGTTTGTGACTTTGATCAATTGCTAACCTTTTGATGTTTGGGGCTTTTTTTTTTTCATTTGGCAAATGTGAATACTAATAAATCTTGCAGATGACTTTCATGACATTAAATATGATAATCCATAAAAATTACTTGAATTTCTGCTATAAGTTTAGTGTTTACTAACAAACACTTTTTATGAATTGTGATTTTTAATTCTCTATATTTTTTCTAGTAAGTAGATGTTGTTAGTGTAGCTAGAACTCTTCCCTTTTATCATATATATGCTTAGAAGAACGAACAAATTTAAGGGTGCCTGGGTGACTCAGTTGGTTGAGCATCTGACTTCAGCCAGGTCATGATATCTCAGTTCGTGGGTTTGAACCCCATGTCGGGCTCTGTGCTGACAGCTCAGAGCCTGGAGCCTGCTTCATCAGATTCCATGTCTCCCTCTCTCTCTGCCCCTCCCCAACTTGTGCTTTATCTGTCTGTCTCTCTCTCAAAAATAAATAAAAGCATTTTTTAAAATTAAAAAAAGAAGGAACAAATTTAGTGTGTTATATAAAAAAGGTTTTCTATGAATACTGTATAGCCAAAGGGTTAAAATGTAGATATATAGACATAGAATCTCTTATACATATACATATATATATATATATATATATATATATATATATATATATGAAAAAGATGAGTCTTTAAGCTTTGAAACAGCCAGAAAAATAACCAGAAAATCAATTCAAAATGTTCCATTACTAAAAGGAATCAAAGGAAACATATAGCATATACTACATACTACTGGACAAGAATAATAAGGTCTTCCTGGCATGGGGTAGATACTTTCATGTGACTGATTAATCTGGCAGTTTTGAGTTCCAATCTGTGGGAAGATGTCCATTGTCTTCTTAATAGTTGAAAATTAATTCCTTGCTGGAGCTCACCACTATCCACTCTCCTAGAATATTCCTTATCAATGTGAGCTCAGGGACCACTTTGTCAGGCTGCATGGGGCAAAAGTAATTACAAAAATGAGTTAAGACTTTCTACATTTACAATTTCTCAAATCTGTAAACTGGTAACTAGACCATGGAATCCTGTGTAGACATAATCATTGAATCTGGATATTGGCCGCTTTGTATTATTAGCCATACATCCACTGCTCTGACCATCCCCAAACTGCTGGTTAATGATTTCTTCTTAAATGCTGAAATTGAAAACATATGGTCTGGATGAATGAGACTAGGGCAATCTCTTTGCTGCTGGGCCATCTCTGTATGGAGAGATCTTTGAAGGGTAGTTTGTAAGCTATTTCATTTGTTTGTGGGGTGGGGAATGAATGCACAGTGAAAGACGCAAAGCTTATTTTTCACTCACCCCCGACCCCAGGCCAGGCTCACTGCCATTGCAAACAATAACTCCAGCTTGACAAAAAAGAATTAGCTTTTGCGGTCCAAACAGAAAATAATTATTTTAGTTTGAGCCATTTGATGATTTGTTACAACACACACACACACCCCACAATGTTTTTATTGAGTGCTAGGCTCTGGGCTCTGCTCTTTGCTTCCTGTGCTTTACAGTGGAACAACTTATATTGAAGAATATTTGTGATGACCACAGTGGCAACTATTACACTCCATTATCCTGCTATATTCAACCAAGTCTCGCAAAGCTTTTATTTCAGGAGGCAACTGGTCTGAATCCCAAGATACCCTTAAACCAGATGCTTCATTACTGCCAACTTTGTTACTTGCGAACTTCATGGCTAAGATAAAACCATATACAATGACTTCTACTACCAATGGATTCAGCTAACACCCCGTATTAAAACAAGTCATGTACTATTTCCAATTCCTAGTTAGTTTTAATAATAATAAGGATGGGGCACCTGGGTGGCTGAGTAGGTTAAGCATCCAGCTCTTGACTTCAGCTCAGGTCACGATCTCACTGTTCGTGGGTTCAAGACCCATGTCAGGATACACACTGAGTGTGGAGTCTGCTTGGGATTTGCTCTCTCTCTTTCTCTCTGTCCCTCCTTATTCGCTCACACTCTCTTTCTCTCAAAACAAATAAATAAACTCTTTTGAAATAAAATGTGTGTAAATACATTAATATGAGAGTGGAAACTATTTTTAAATTAGTTCTAAAATTAAAACGTTCATTTTACAATAATCTTTATATTCTTGTATTATCTGTTTCCTTAAATTCAAATACAGTTAAAATATGAGAATATAATTTGATCACTATATTCCTGCCACAGAAAATTGTTATATTCAGATTTTGTCACATTTGATATGAGGTTTTGTAGAAAACATACATTTTACTGACCTTTCTCTGTGAACTATGACCTTCTCTATTCAACTATGACCTTTCTCACTCCTTTCCACTTTCCTTGAGAGGATTACTTTTTGAAAGCTTGTATATACCCTTTTCATGCATGGTTCTATAGTTTGACTACACACATACAAATATATCACAGCATCATTTATAGACACAACTTTTGAAAATAACCTAAAAGACTGGCAAATGGCAATGGATATCCAAAATTTTAAATATACGCACTCAATAATTATAATCATATGTATTTATTATTAACAAATAAATTTATTTATTAATAACGATATTAATTACATTGTGATGATACTAAAGATGAATAATTATGATTATAGGTAGTTATCTACTATAAAGATGATATAGTAGTATATTATATAATATAGTATAATTATAGTGTAACATGTAATTTAATTATATGGTAATATAAAATTAATGTGATTATAGATAATTAACAATTATTTATAATTCACATTATTTAATTATTAATGTTGATATTATTAATATTGTAGGCTACTGTGTTAATAAACATGTTTACATATATTGAAATATATATCTCATTTTAAATGTTTACAGTAAAGAAAACTTTGCCCTCTTAAAAATTCTTGTTTGCCAGTTATGCTGATAATGCTGTCAGCATTATCAAATTTTGATTAAAGTTTTTTTCAAAACAAAAAAGTTTCCTGTATTGTCCTCAGAAAGTATTCAGAATGACTATTAACTAAAACTGCAGCATTATGTTGCTAACAAAAGAAGTACAATTAGAAAATGCTGACTGTAATACAACTATGCCATAGGGCACAAATTTTGTTTTCTTTCTCCGGTAATGTAAATTATGCTGACAGGGAAGGATGGTTGCAATTTTTGTCAACTGAATTTATTTTTTGCTTAGCAAAGCTAGAAGTCATGTAATAATGTCCATCTGGCTGACCTGAGGGTTAAAGTTTAGGTGTATCTTGCTAAATAAGTTGTCTTCTGCTCAGTGCCACCCATAGATTTTACAACTCTCCAGGTTCACGTGGAAAATCTCAGAGAAGCGTGAAGTAAATATTAAAGAAGATATTTTCAATAAATTTTCTCTTATTTACTGTGCATTTCCCAATTAACTAAAGGAGAAATTTTATAAGACCCATGATGTCAAATTTTAATTAAATAGAAAAGGAACACATTCATATTCACGAGCCTAGGGAAATCTTGAATATTTGTAATCGATAAATTCCTATACCACAGAGAAAATCATGGTGATATACATAGAAAAATAGTTGAGTTGACTGCAGATTTCCAACTAAATGTCCTTTAAATCTTTGAAAATGAAAAGCTTGTGTTCTCTGTATCAGTAATCAGCTGTGATTTTTTATAATGCCCAATGACTGGTAAGATTATATAGTTATGTATTATTTATATAAACAAAATGCCATTTGACATTCAGTTTTGCAGCCTACTACCCATTTTCCTTTAATTTCCTCTCAAAAGAGGACTTCACTGGGCTGTTAATTGTGCAGGATTGTCTTTATTTAGGCTAAGATTGGAACATGACCAGGCTGGTCAAAATCTAAATTGCAGCCAGACTTTGTCTAAGCAATTGTAATTTTTATTGCCTGGTCTAATCTGATTCTTACATTCCTCTGTCTTTTATGAATATAATCTAGAAGCATGGATAAAAGGAATTTTCCATTTGGAAGCAGAACAATGAAAATCACTTGAGTTATGGTAAACAAGCATTAGTGAAGATGCTGTAAGCTTTGGGCCTTACAATTGTGTTTTCCTTTGACATATATTTAATTTTAGGGTAGGCTTTTTAATTTTCTATATCCTTATAATATTCATTCTTGAAAGCCAGTATATGAAATCAACCCCTTCAATAACTAACATCACCTATTAAAAACCACTTGTGTTTTTATTGTTGGGAAAAAAATGAATTTCACGCAATATATCATAAATGGGGGAAAAATCCGACCCAAGGGTAGGTCTACCCTTTGTACAAAAGAGAGAAGTCTGCAAAGTTGGTTTTATTGTGTCCTCTACTGGATATTTTTCTTTTTCTTTTTTTTTCCTATAAGAAAACTTGACATCCTATCTGAAATCCATGCTAAAATGTTTGGTCTTAAATAGTCTCCTATTTTGGAATATTAAATAGAAAGTATTAAATATCAAATTTCCCATGTCAAACATGTGCATGAAGAGAAATTTTGTGCTTGAATATAAAAACGAAAATTCTTGAAACTACTCTGGAATCAACATGTAAAAGCTTTAAACTCATACTACACAATGAAACTTTATGCTGGAATACTTACTCTAGAAATATATATATATAATATTATATATTATATTATATATATTATATATTATATATTATATATAATATAATATATATATATTTCATAATGAAAATGAATACATGGAAGCAAGTGAGATTTTGAAATGAAATATTCTTAGATCATGCTTTCCCTTAAGGAGTTCTCATTGCTTTCATGACATAAATCCTAAAGTAAAGGATTATTTAGTTTGCTGTCTCATTAATAATTATTGAGCCCCGTGTGACAGCAAGTGTCTCTATTATATAGAAAAATAAAGAAAATTACTTGGAAAAACTGCATCACAGCATAACACATTGTGACAATCATTTCTAATTGCCTACCAATGTTTTCTTTCCTTATTTGGAAGGAATCTGGGTATTTTACTTGGGCATTATATAAAGCCAGAATAAAGCACATAATTAATTATTAATATCCCTTTCAGCTGTATCTGACCAGGTAACCAATTCTGGCCAATGGTATGTAAGATTAAATGTTTTATGGGATTTCAATAATGTCTCATTAAAAAATGGGAAAGCTTTCCCTTCTGCCTTTCCTCCCTTGTCTGATGAGTTGATTTAAGAAAGCCAACTGCATCAGAAAATAGATAATAGAAAGAGCTCAAGTTAACGCTAAAAATATGAGGCCATAAACACCATTCCTAGAAGCCTTGATCAAGAATTAAGTTTTGTGTAAAGGAGTAAAAGTCTATCATGTTTAAGCCATTGTAGTTTCATAGTTGCTAGAAGTAGAATGCAATTCTTAACTGGCACAGAATTGGGGACCTAGAGGTTGGGTTCCAAAAGTGACAGAATGTTAAAGGTGATTTGTTCTGGTGAAGGAGACGGATACATATGTATTGAAAACCCAGAATTTGCAGGTTGAAAACCTAGTAGTCCTTCTAATGTGGTTGTATAATTCCAGTTATAATGTAAAGAAGTCACCAGGATATTGAATATAGCATAGGGAATATAGTCAATAATATTGTAATAACTTTGTACAGTCTCAGATGTTAACTACACCGTCATGGTGAGCATTCTGTAATATATATGTGTCAAATCACTATGTTGTACACCTGAAACTAATGTAATATTGTATATCAGCTATACTTCAATTAAAAGAAAATTAGCTAAACCTTACCTGTTTATTCTTGCAAATCAAATAAATTACTGGCTGGAGAAATAGCATTAAAATTTATAATGAGATATTTAGACTATTAGTGCTTAGTTGTTCCTTATTATTTTTTTTTTAATTTATGTGTCTTTCTTCCTTCTGGACTCTCACATGGGCATAGGGGGTGAATTCACCTTTTTGCTTATTTTCTAAAACCTTGTGAGAGATAAGGAAATACCACATAATTAAGGGAACTTCTCTCAGTTTATGGCTTACAATGTAGGCTGACCCTGATTTGGAATCTTGAAGGGCTGAGAAAGCCAAATGCTTCTGCACTTAATATCAATTAGTTAAAAATGGTGACTGTGAAATGGCAGGCAAAGAAGTAATTAAGATTGTGTCCCACTATATGAAATCAAGGAATCTTCTGAAAAAGTCAATTAAAGATATGATCTATTGTAGGTTGATTACAGGTGATATATGCTAGATACAGCAAACATAAAACCCATTATTATGTATTTATGAAATAGTTTTAGCAAATATTGATGATTATTAACTAAATACACCATTTCATTTTGGAATGCAAAATGGTTGTATTTGAACTCTGTCATTCTTTCAATATTTAATGCCTATAATTCTTCCATAAAGATAAATGATGCTAATCGACTACTTGGTTATCCCAAGTGCAGTCAGTAGAGGAAAAATAGAATAAATGATTTCTATTATATATTTTTAAATGTTTTAAATCACGTGTTAGTGTGTATATAATTTACATTTTTATATATCTTCATGAGATCAAAGAGTTTTATATATATGATGAGCTCCATTTTATTACAGAATTAAGCAATTTTACTGAAAAATAGTTACAACTATTCAATTAGTCATCACTATCTTAGACTATTGGTAGTCTTAGGTGGTCAAGTAGCCCCGAATTTTATTGTAAATATACAGAATAGGAGAAAACAATCTGGCACCAACTCTTAGCTGGATGTAGTGTTCTGTATCCCAAGAATCCCACAGAATTAAAAAGATAACAACATTGTCCATTTTGGATTGGATAACAGGAAGGGTAGAAAAGTTTATACAGAGAAAGGCAAGTAAAGTGCTCCATCCACTGATCTCTGATCCTGCAAAAACATGTGATAAACCCATAAAATGGTGAAAATAGTAGAACTTGAATTGGTTATCTGATAAGTACAGTCTATTCCTATTGAAAAGCCCCAACATAGAAAACGGTGAATGGAGCCCCTTATGTTGTCCACTCCATATGACCCTTTGTTTGGGAGGACAGAAGAAAATATAAAAGGTCATGGAAGATCAGGTGTCAAAACCCTCATGCATAACATTTGATGGATAAAATATACGAGTTTTTTAAAAGAAGAAAAATAGATGAGAAAAAGATAAAAGAGTAGGAGAACTAACTATACAAAGGAAAAGACTAAGTCACCTGGATATATTTAGACAATTGACAAAAAAATGGGATAAAGAGGGAGGTGATTCATGATATTTCTGTAAAGACTTGGTATATTATTTCTAGGTAGGAAGAGAGAGACCTATTCCAGATCGGGTGGTCATCTTGGCTATGGGGCATTTTGAATTTAACATTATTAGTTCCGGGAGGTACATTTAATTTTTAATTTTTTTTTCAACGTTTTTATTTATTTTTGGGACAGAGAGAGACAGAGCATGAACGGGGGAGGGGCAGAGAGAGAGGGAGACACAGAATCGGAAACAGGCTCCAGGCTCTGAGCCATCAGCCCAGAGCCTGACGCGGGGCTCGAACTCACGGACCGCGAGATCGTGACCTGGCTGAAGTCGGACGCTTAACCGACTGCGCCACCCAGGCGCCCCTGGGAGGTACATTTAAATCCAAAGATGCTGTCTTAGATTTTGAGAAGTAATTTTTAGAGCAAAGTGATAAATTTATTTCATTTCATAAGGGGAAAGAAGAAAAATATAATGGATATGAGGTCAGTGGCTGGAAGTAGCCTGGGAAGAG
Source organism: Acinonyx jubatus (assembly GCF_027475565.1). Lineage (NCBI taxonomy): Eukaryota > Metazoa > Chordata > Mammalia > Carnivora > Felidae > Acinonyx > Acinonyx jubatus. Next base: position 60,689,877 of record NC_069380.1, read on the forward strand.
GTCACTCTGGCATCAATGCAGGAGCATATTTTGAGGTGCAGTGTCTGGAGGCGTTTTGCCAAGTACATTCCTTGTAACATTTTTTTTTTTTGAAAAAAAAATTTTTGAAAAATTTCCAGTTTGGAAATTAACTATAATTCTTTTTTTTCTTTTTCTTTTTTCTTTCTAAAAAAATATTTCCTTGAAATTGTAGACTTGTTTCAAGTGTTCATAAGTTTTAAAAATTATGTATTGTCCACTATGTTTTAAAAATTACTTTATTGACTCCCAGCCTTTGTTTTTCTCCTCCTCTCCTAGGGCTTGATTAAATCCTGTCAGGAACTATATGTCTCTTAAAAACTATTGTGTATTTTAAATCCATTTTAGTGCGTCAATCCAGTTTATCTTGATCTAACTTTCAAGTGTGGTTGTTCTTTTTCTGCTGTCTTCTATTTTCTATAAATCAATTATATTCTTAATTTAATATTGCACTGTTCAGTTCTGAAATTTCCATTGACTTATTTCATGTTAGCTTTGCTAAAATTCTTTTTGTCAATATCCTTGAGTATCTAAATTATATAATTTTTAACTCTGTGTCTGATGACCCCCATCGCTGCATTTGTTATTGGTATGGGTTATTATTTTATTCCTTTCTACTGATTTTTGGTCATTTGGTCCTCTTTCTGGCCATGCTTTCTGTTTTTTAATTAAATTCTCCAAACTCATACGTAAAAGATTGCAGAGTACCTGGATGTTAGTTTCTTCCACAGAAGATTTACTCTTTTTCACCATCATGTAGAGGACAGGACAAATGTCCATGATCCAGCTGAATATGGGACATCCCTGATCTGTGCTTACACCTAAGGCTTCAACCTTTCCTATTTCCTATCTGGAATCCTGGAGTGTTTACAAAGGGCCCTCGTCCTGGGTGGCCCCTGAATTTTGTATTCCCCTCCTCAGAACTGTGTGGCTATTGCATATCCACTTAGCTTTTAGGTTCTTCGCAGCTGTTTTAGGCTTTCTTTCTCTGAGTCATCACCTATGCTTGATTAGTGTACAAATTGAAAAAAAAAAGTGTCTTACAGCAATACTGTACTCAGAATGTTTGGGTCATTTCTCTGTGGTTTCCTTTTCTCCTAGGAATCTGCTCTGAATCTTCATGGTTTGGAAGACATAAATTTTCGGGATTGCTTTCTTAGCCCAGGAAGTGCACAAATATGGGGTTGCTACCCTCCAGTGGCCTCAGTGTCTTGCACCTAGAATCCTCTAAAAGCTAAAAAGGAAAAAGCAGCAGGGAAGGCAGTGCTCATTGATGCCTCACCCTCCCACTAGGATTTTGACCCTCTAGTTCCAACAGCCTTTGTTGTTTTCTAAATGCCTGCAGTGATGTCTGAATATTTTATTCCTCTCTTGTAGTTCTTTTCAGCTGCAGGTTAGTCTCACACCAGCTACACCCTGCTGTTTTTCTTGTCAACAGCTTTCGCACATTAACTTTCATCCACGTTTACACGTGGATGTGCGTGAACAGATGTACACACACACACACAATTTATATATGTAGTATTTGTAAATTATATATATGTATGTGTGATTTATAAGTTATATATGCACATACAATTTTGAGAACTGTAGATTCTACTTTTTAATTGTATAATAGAATAACCATCTTTTGGATGTAAATCTGAATCAGGGCACTTTGCAACCAATTCTACATGCATCTCTTTCCCAGAGGTTTCTCAATTTAATAAGAATCTAGGTTGTTGGGACATTTTTAAACCCACCATACTGTGCTGTATTAAGATTTGTATTCATATCATCACTGCAAAACAAATAATTTACACATTATTAAAATGTTAACTGGATGCAAAATGCATTTGTAATAATGAATATTTTCAACTTTGATAAATATACTTTCAAAACCTTCACCTTGATTTCATAAATCAGATGATGAATTCAGAGCATTAATATCCTCCCTGATTTTCACTCTGATGTCTCTGATAATATTGATATAAAACTAAAATCATTTTACTATTTGTTAGGTTTTCTGATTATAAATCCAATCCACAAACAGTTATTGCTTCAATCTGCATACATGTGAAAGAAAACTTGGAAAATGAGCAATACGAATGTAGCAGGGCAGTTACTGTGTGGTGAAAAGGCACCGTTCACAGAATAAAAAATGCACCTTCTCTGCAACCATACATGTGAACTCAGCACCTTTGGGCATCTTTTCTTCATATAAATTGTGCTTTTGAGGTAGATGCTGGCATTTCTTAATTACTTTAGTCATTTGGTTTTCATCTTTCAGGATTACCAGTGCAGCCCCCAGAGTGAATGATAACTTTCTCAAATATTTTGTTTCCATTTACAGATTCATGAAAAACATCGTTAAGTGAAAACCTCCACTTCAGTGTTCCATTAATTTCCATTGTTTCTTTCAGTTTCACTTTTTGAAGTGTTGCTGACAAAACAGTGATTATTACCAAATACAGCACAATTAAATAAAAGTATTTTGGGGGTGCCTGGGTGGCTCCATCGGTTGAGCTTCCGACTTCAGCTCAGGTCATGGTCTCACAGCTCGTGAATTCGAGCCCCATGTCGGGCTCTGTGCTGACAGCTCAGAGCCTGGAGCCTGCTTCCGCTTCTGTGTCTCCCTCTCTCTCTGCCCCTAACCCACTCGCATTCTGTCTCTGTCTCTCTCAAAAATAAATTGACATTAAAAATTTTCAATACTTTTAAAAAAGTATTTTGATCCCCGTTATGTAAGAAAAGACAAAAACACTCTTGTAAACCATCAGACTATTCTCAATGCATTCTACATACTGATGCTCCACTTTTATTTCTCACACAAATTTCTCATGCACAGAGCCTTTTATTTTCCTGGTTTCCCAATGACCCCCAAGGACTAGACAACTTGCAGCTTTTTTCTTCTGATTGTTCCAGTAGAAACCTGGAACACAAGGTCCAGAGACCTGGACACAAGTCTCTGAAGATACAGCGGAATCAAACTTCTAGGTCCCCCATCAACTACTGGGAATAGCCAGCTCTCCCTGCTGGCTTGTGTTTGAGTGCACAGTGCTCGTCAGTGAGCACCCTGCAGTCTGCCCATGCAAAGAGGTGTTATAGAAATGACGCTTCTGGGCAAGGTCAGTAAAGGAAAGGACAGGTGTTTGCTCCTTCGCTTCAAGTTTAATGATGTATTACTGTGGAAGTATTTTTGTCGCATGTGCACCTCATCCACTAATAGATGACACCATATTTAAAACTGCAAGTGAAAATGGGAGCTATAGCAAATCCTCCCAGCTCGTTTTATTGCAAATATAAATAAAATCTTTTGCCAAAAGTGACAAGTATTTGACAAATGTTAAACTGGAGGTGCAAAGGACAAGGTATAAACCAGGACTCAGGCAAACCGTGATGCATAGTAAGTTACTCATGATACATAGGTAAAATAGAATCCATCATTTGTGAAATATTTAACATAATTCCCTTAATTGTTCCATATAAAGTTGAAGACACATTCTACTATCCATGCCAGTAAATATTATAAATAATATACATTTAAAGATAAGAAATCAGTTCAAAATATCAATTGGGCAGGCACATACATCTCTCATATTGAGGGTTGAAAATATTGCTAAAGATCTAATAAATACACATACATCAGCCAATCGTTTAAAATCAATATGAGATCTGCCTTTGCCATGTTTTATAAAAGGATATTTTGTGTAATAATCTGCGTAAAGCAGGAAACAGTTATTAATCTAAAATGGAACACTTTTAAGAGAGCTTAATGAGCAAAATAAGTACACAGGAACAAGCAAAGCAGAGGAAAACCACAAATAATGGTGTAGTACCCTGGCGTTGGTGAAAATGGAGGCCGAAGGGGGCCAAGGGTGGAAGCAGATATAGGAACTCATAAAAAGAGCACACGAGGAAGGCAGTCTATTAGGAAGTGTTCCTGGTCCAGGGGCACATTGAGGATATGGGGAAAACAGTGGATATATAAATACCCTCATCTCACCCCCCTCCTTTCCTCCTGACCTTTCTCTGGGGATGCCTATTGGCAGATATTACCTGGAGGGCAGAGAGTGACAATCCAGTCTGCCTTCTGGGGACTGAAGCAGGTGGACAAGGGTAAAGAATAGTTCTGGAAGGAAGAGCAGAAGATGACCAGCAGAAGGTTATTTCTCTCCCTTATATAATGAAAAAATATAATTGATTTTACTTTGATTTTCTGTCTTTGCTGCCAGGAAAATCTAATTCAAGTGACATCTGTCTCTTATTAATTTATCTCAAGTATCATTTTTGAAAAGCATTCTCAACTTATTTGAAGAATGAGGGAGGAATTATTGATTTTTTAAAAATCTGATGATTAAAAATTAATATTTGAAATATTTAACATTATCCAGAGCTACTCCTATAGACATTTTCCTTAATCATTATCCTTGTATTCTTCATAGAGAGAGAAAAACAAAACAAACAAAACAAAACAAAAAACAAAGAGCAGTTTGTGATGATCAGAGTCTGACCTGGTCCTCATAGCTAAGCCATATGATTCTATCACACATAACAATCTCACACAGTACCAATTTCAGGCAGAATCTAAGACCATGATGAAATGAGACAAACAAGGCCACATTATATATATATATATATGTGTGTGTGCGTGTGTGTGTGTGTGTGTGTGTGTGTGTGTAGGCAACAAAACTAGGTAGGTCACTGTGCAAGCCACAGAATAGCAAATATCCCACTCTCTCACTAAACAACTGACAGCTACTTTTTTACCCAATCATAAAATTGTGACTGCTTTCCGACATCATCCAATCTCAAATGAATTCCTGATTTCTTAGACCGTCCCACAAATCAACCAAACAGATTCCAAATCCTGTAATAGTGTCCTCCTAAGACCCTGTTCCCAAGAGGCCAGGGAGTTCCCTCTAGAAAGCATTCACCCTTACAGCAGAGAGTAATTAACCCGAATTGTGTTAAGTGCTCCACATGGTCTTTGACTGAAGGGCATTGACAATAGCTATCCTTGTAGAGAAACTGCTGTGGGCCTTATTCATTACTTGCATTCCAGTATGACTTTCTTAAAAATGATAACAATACTGGGGCGCCTTGGTGGCTCAGTCTGTTAAGCTTCCGACTTCGCTGAGGTCATGATCTCGCGGTCCGTGAGTTCGAGCCCCGCGTCGGGCCCTGTGCTGACAGCTCGGAGCCTGTAGCCTGTTTCAGATTCTGTGTCTCCCTCTCTCTGCCCCTCCCCCGTTCATGCTCTGTCTCTCTCTGTCTCAAAAATCAATAAACGTTAAAAAAAATTTAAAAAATGATACAATAGATAATTTGAAAAAGCCAACTTGTTACAGATTTAATATGATCGATTGTATCAGGTGCCAAAGTTGGGAAAACTTTTATGTAAGTAGATTATAGTTGGCAGCAAAGCTTTTAAAATGACAATTGCTAAACCTTTTTATAGCTAAATTGTATGTTAATTATTAAAATTCCTTAATAATATTCATTGCTTGTAGATATGTTTCACTTCGGTAGAAAGTAGTGTTAATTGTAGAACAAAAAGATGACAAGTACTTAGATGCCTACCTAGAGGAATTTATGAGCTTAATTCTTACATCAAAATAGATTTGAGAGAAAAATATTTGAGAAGATAATGAGAATTGTCCATCAGATGGTTAATCCAATGTGTTTCCAAAAATGGCTTTGGGAATTCACATATTAAAAACATTTATAAGTTGAAGAAAACATATATATTAAATTTTCTTTGAGTCTGGAATGTTTTTCAAACTTTTATTTTCAATTTTGTACATAAAATCAATCACATAGCCATACATATTTTAATCAAAACTGTATAACAATATAATGGACAGCAGCTGTGGAAGCAGTGGCTAAATGCCTTTCCCTGACCAAAAGGGGAGTACCTCATTTTATTTTTCTTTTTGTAGTATGAAAGTTTCAAATTTGTGCTTTTTAACTGTCTCCCAGTGCTAGTAACAAAAGGTACACTTTTGTGAAATAACTTGTTTTCACCATAAGTTTTACTTTCATAAAATGATTAGTCTCCCTGGGAAACCAAGCCAGTTGAGTTAAAAATATTATCATCCTTAGTGTAACATTTTGCGTCAACTATTGGTATTCAGTATTGGTAATCAGTTTTCAGTATTAATCAACAATTATTACTAAAGATACAGAAGAGTGTATATGAGTTTGTTTAATCTGAGTTTGGTGATATAATTTTCTGTAGGGTGCAACAGGGTAAGCAAAAAAAAAAGTTGATAATTTTCTATCCCTCCCAAAAAGACAAAATATAATCATGTGATTATTATTTTCTTTGTAAATAAAATCTTGAATTCATATGACAGTGAACTGAGGGTTTACTTAACTTTAATTCTCATAATCCCTTGAGGTATCTTCAGTTTGTAAAATGGACTGAGAATTCAGTGAAGAATCTGAAGATCGGATTTTATATATCTTATTTCTAACCACATAGCTTGAACTGTTCTGGCTGGGATAGGAATCAGGATGTCACTTTCAGTAACACTTAAGTAATGTTGAACCATTGGATTATATACTTGTGTACATTTTGAAAACTTACAAATATTTATAATTTTCATAAAAACTGCTTTCTATTCTATTTGTTATGTGTCTGTTCCCACAGCAAGCTGTAACCTTATTTATAATAAACAGTATCTTTAGAGCGGGTTAACAGCATAAAAGTTACATCATACCTGTTTCTTAAGAAAGGAACATGCCGACTTGGTTTCGTATAAATTAACTGTGAGTTAATACAATATGATAGAGTAGGGATAAGAAGGAAAATGGGAAGTGCCACATGTGAAACAAACAGAGGACCACCCCTAGTGCCTTTTCTAGTCTCCGGGTTATATTCATCCAAAGTCAACTTCTCTGAAAAAAAAAATCAACTTCTTATTGTTCTCAAGCAAATTGTCTTGTCTAGGGGCAGAAAATGTCCCCCGCTCCTCTCAAGTGTAAATGTAATTCATTTTCCAGGAATAAGAAAAGACTTTGTACTCTTGTATAAGGAGGTAATACATTAAAAAAATGAAAAGTCAGTACAGATTCCCTTATGGAATTTTGCACAGCACGCTTCGCCTTTTGAGCAGATGAACAATAAACTTATTCTTACAGTTCTCTAAACTCAATAGCTCAATGTTAATTTTAAACTCAGGACCTACTAAGACAATATTAATTTAAAGTTCTTAAATTCCTCATCATTTCTTCTGATGGAGCAGAGTTTGTTGTTTTCTTTTTTTTTTTTTCTTTCCAGAAGTCTTTTGTGAAAATGAATACGCATTTTGCATTAGCATAACCTTTAAACTTCATAAGCTGATAAAGTACAAAGCTTGGTTTGGTGCCGACTTCAGAAAGAGCTTTATCTTAGGAGAAAGTTTTCTTACTCAGCGTTCTCTAGGGTTTCACGACGTATGAGAAAATGTACTTCAGTAACTACCAATTACAAGTTTGTGATTTAGGAAAAGTCAATTAGCCATAAAGCATGTATAAGAATGTAGACTTTAAACTCTTCAATCAGGTATAAAGTCACAATATTGTATGTTGGCCAACATTTTATACTCTTTTATCTTTAATTAACATGTCCCTTTCCTCATTTGAAAGTCTAAATATTTAACAAATATCCTTAATTCAAATGTAAATCAGTATTTTATTGAAAATTGTGGTCTTTAATACAATTTATTTATAATTTTAATAAATATCTTAACAATGGGAAACCATGCCTTTTTCTTACTGATGTTGTCTTTTAAAGATTTCCCATATTTATTTTTCATTTTTATTTACTTATCATTATGAACATGGTGTCAGTTTTAATAATCCTGAAATTCATCTATTGAAAAACATTTTGATCCCTCTGGTATGATAATATTAAATATTTTACTCAAATAATTTCATCACTCTTAATTATCTCTATCATTTATTAAAAATGAAAATAGCAAGGGCTTAAAATTAGGAAAAACTATAGCTAAGTAATAAATACATTGATATTTTGGTGCATGCGTAGCTGTTATACTACGTTTTATAGTTAAGAGACAGCAAAAAGTTAAAATTTTCATTGAGTCTTTATATATTTATTTAACATAGACTATGTGTAAAGTCCTGTTCTAAAAAGAGTTCACAATTTAATGCAGGAGACGACATAAATGATAATTGTAAAAGAATCCAGTACACGGAACGACAAACATGTTCTGTTAAGTGCCAGATAACAAATAGCTTCAGCTTTGCACACCATACATTCCCCACGACTACTCAGCTCCATTGCTAAACGCAAAAGCAGCCATAGACAATATGTGAGTGAGCATGGAGGGGTTCCGATAAAACTTAATTTATGACGGAAATTTGAATTTCATTCTATTTTTATACGTCTCAGAATATTATTCTTCACTTGATTTTTTTCAACCATTTTCATGTATACAAATTAGCTGGCTGGCTATACAAAATCAAGCATTTGGCTGAATTTGGCCAAGAAATCTGTATTATATTCCCATTGCCACTGTAGCAAATTACCACAAACATGCTGGCTTAAAACAACAGAAATTTATTCCCCCCAAATTCTAGACACCAGAAGTTTGAAATAAATTTCAAGGTGTTGGTGAAGCTGCATATCCTCCAGAGGCTTCAGGAGAAACTCTATTTCTTGCTCATTTCACGTTCTGGTAGCTGCTGGCATTTACTCCACTCTCTCTATGCCTTCCTGTGTACACTGGGTCCCTCATGTGATCCTGCCAATCCTCCCTTCAGTAAGTTCTAGTTTGCACCAAGAATGTCTTGCCTGGTGATCACTCTGGCTTGCTTCACTCAAGAGAAATGATGGAAGTTTTCCTGTTGCACCTGACATATAAAATGATTTTCTTAGGGTAAAGACACAGTTAAATATTCTGAGCAATGGGATAGTCTGAGTATAGCCACAGAGGTAAAATTAAATAAGGAAATAAATATAATTGAAAAAATACCTTACAGCTATGGAAGAATTTGAGTACTTTTGGAGGATAAAGTAGTTGGAAGAAAATGGTGAGTTTGGAAGGGTAAAAATGTCAAAAGCATAATGATAAGTTAAGACTTTATTCAAATGCAGCGATTTGGGTAGGTGGAAGGGTGAATGGTGGGTTTTGCATTTTGATTTTTGTTACCATGGCTGCAATATAGAAGACAAATTTGTAGATAATTCTGGCTGCAGTCAATACCTCTTTTCAGGGGCCCAGGTGGTATAACTTGAAGACTGGGCTTAAATTAAGACATTCTTGATGTGCTTAAGAGGAAATGATGTATTTCATATATATAATATTTAGGAAGCCAAGTGGATAGGTAGTGGGTAGTATGCATTTGGGACAGAGTCAAATGTATCTCCTGGTATATATATAACTTGGGTGGAAAATATATGACGGTGCACAAAGTGTAGTAAAGACTCTAGGTGACTGTGAGGAGCTCAGCTGATCTGGGAGAGAGCCAGCTGCATTGTTAGATGTCAAAGTAACCCATTAAGCCCCAAAATGGGAACCTTTAATCACTTACCGCAAGGGTAGAAGCAAGAGGTTAAAGCCAGAGAAGGCGCTGACTCACTCTGTTCCATTTCTCCCCATGGGGCAGCACACCAGTGGAGGGTCAGGTGGGTCAGCACAGACATAGGGGTCTTCTCACCATTGGGGGAGCTCGAACAAAAGGCTTTGGCAGTCTTAGCGACCCTGGGGTGAAGGGGAGAAGGTGGAGGAAGGCTCAGAGCAGATAAGTACTGGGAACTGAGTCAGAGTAGAGTAAGCTGTCTGGTTTCAAGTTCAAATTTCCCCTTCTCCCCTTGTAAGAGACTTCAGCAAAGGTTCCCCAAGAAAACCTCTGCCCAAAGCCTATGAATGGTGACACCTGGGCTACCAATGCAAATATGTGAGGAGCATAATGCACACTGGGGGGAAATGGAGGAACCTGAGTCCTCAACTGCAACTCTTTTCAGGCACTGAAGTGTATGGGCTGTGCCCCAGACCTGGTGTGGGGAGGACGGCTTCTCCCCCAAAGCCTGTGGGTAAAGCCTTCTTTTTGCCTGAGATCAGGCCTGAAAAAATCACACCTAGGCCTTTAACCAGGAGCCTGACTCCCAGTAACAAATACTATTTGGAGAGAAAGGTCATTTTAGTTTTATAAACGCTGTTTTTGATGAGCCTGTGAGACAAAAAAAATTGTAAGTAGTGTAAAGGGGAGTATAAGTTTGTGAAGAGCTGAGGTAGAGATCTCGGAATTCACAGCACTGGTTGCTAATTGGGACAAGAAATGAAGACAATGGTCACTCAAGAATAATCTGAGTGAAAAGATGGGAGAGGCAAAGGTAAAATCTTGGCACACGGAAACAGTCAGAAGATAGGAGACAAATCATTCAAAAAGATAGACAGGTGAGATAAATAAGTTTAAGTTTAGACCAGAAAGGATCTGGTCACAATAGAACACAAGCAGGTAATTTTGCATAAAAAGGCTATACATATAAACAAACAAAGAGGAAGCACAGCAGCTTTACTAATAAGTAAGTCAAGTCAAAACAATGAAAACTACAACCTCTCACATGCTGCAAACTCAGCTCTAAATTTGTGCAGGTTGAACAAAGTTGATGAGGTTCTATCCAAGGTAATAGAGCATCTGTGTGTTGCAAGGCCCCTAATTCCATGTGCTGCCTTCACCTCTGAGTCTCTTTTCAACACATATGCCCCCACTTTACAGAAAAGGCTCCCTGCCCAGCCAGGTCCTCCGTCAGCTGGACCACCTGTACCCCATCTGGTCCTCAACCTTCCTTCCAGTCCAAGAAGTATTCAAACAAGTCAATCACATTCTCCTGTAGGAACCAGACAGGGCCCCTTTTCCCTGTAAATACAAGGCCTACCCTCAGAGCCCTGTTTCATGCTGTTCCTTAATTCACCCCTCCCCCACCTTGTGTAGCCTTGCCTTGCACATGGTGTCCTCCTCCCTCACGCTGTGAGTATATGTGACTAATAACTGCTACTAGCCACATCTTTCAAGTGAATATATATGACTAATAACTGCTACTAATCACATCTTTCCAGTATTCTATTTGGCCATCCTGTACTGTTTAGGATCAGGAAACCCTCTTTACCAACAGAAAGATCTTCCCCTGAAGGTTTATCTAAATGATAACAGAAATAAAGAGGGGGATTGAATTTCAATTGTCTTAGCAATGATTGAATGGAAGTGATCTATGGTCCTTTGACAAAATATTAGGAAAAGGGAAAGATGATAGAAAGATATAGTGGACAGAACTGAATGGGTGCAGCCACATCCCAGAAAACACAAAGGAGATGTTAGAGGAGTGCTTCTTCCTGAGAAACTCTTCAGAGATGTCCAAAATAAAAATTCCTTACAAATTTAAAATTTCAAATGTGAAATGTCTGCACCATCCCCATGATCCTCCTCTCCCTGACACACACACACACACACACACACACACACACACACACACACCTGGATCTGCATTATTGCTTTTGAGATAAAATAAGAAAAATACCTCAAAATTATTTATTGATATTTCTGGGAGCCATTTTTTCTTGGATGATGAGCATAGAAACCAGACAAAAGCTTGCCTTATTTGGCAGTGGAATGGAGGTAGGTGGGTCTGACCCATCTTCTTACTCCTCCTTACTCATCCTGAGATAAAGTTGGTCCATCAACACACCCTTCCCCACTACCCAATATACTGTCCTCAAAGTCAGCTCATAAATTCAGGGGAAAATATTTCACAGGGATCTCATGGCTATTGAAGAAAACCACAGCATCAAAGAGAAGAACTAGGTGGAACCAAAAATGAAACACCAGACAAACAAAAACGACCCAAAGTAATACTGACAATTCAGAAAGAAGAATTTTAGAAGTTATATAGTCTATTTGACTTTTCCTTCCTAAGAAAACCATGTTGTGTTTGTTTTTTTTTTTCCTCTGACAGTTTTCTGCATTTCCTTTCTATCATCATTATACTGAAATGTCAGAGGAGAGTTACTAGGCATTATTTACAAGTCCTCCTGCACAGGTTGTTCCTTTTCACTGATTTTCGTCTGGATAAGCACAGGAGGCTCCCTGGCTTCCTTCAAGTCTTTATGCAAGGTTACCTCCTTTGTGAAGAGCTCCCTGACCACCCTACCTAAAATATTAACCTGCTTCCGGGACATTTTGTATCCTCTTTGTTGATGTAATTGTTGCTGTTTAGAACATATCACTTTTTAATATACTATATTTGTGTTGTTATATTGTTCTTTTCCTCCACTAAAATGTCTGCTAAGTACAGAGATACTAATATCTTTTGTTTTATCACTGTATTCTCAGCTCCTATAGTATTACTCCTAGAGTATTAAAATTGTTCAATTTATGTTTACTGAAGGAATAAGTGACTCATTTGGGGGAAAGTACAACAATGTACTATTTTATTTTATTTTATTTTATTTTAAGCAAGAACCTTTTGATAGTTGACGGAAGTGGTTAAAAAAAGGAACTAGATTTAATAGAATTAGGCAGAGGGGAGATGAGATGTGAATGAGGAGTGAAATTTCTGGAAGGACACAAAATAAGAAAGAGTTGGAGATATGAATTTTAAAACCTGAGATGGAATAATATGAGATGGTAACAAGATCCATGGAGAGATCTACTGTATGGTAATAAACCCTACAGGCAAGTGGGATGAGGGTGTCTGGCAAAATTATTGTTGTCTTGGAAGATGGTCAAGATGCCAGTATTGAAAAATATATCATGTACAGGAAGTGCTATGCATTAGCCAGTTCTCCAGAGAAACAACCAATGGTATCTACATAGGTATGTGGAAACAGACTCATTTTGAGGGATTGGCTCATGCAATTAGGGAGGCTGGAGACCCCATGATCTGCTGTCTGCAAGCCGGAGACACAGGAAAGCCAGTGGTGTGTTTCCAGTTCAATCCCAAAGGCCTGCAGATCAGGGGAGTCAGTGGTATAAATTCTCATCTAAATCTGAAGGTCTGAGAGCTGGAGGCCAATGGTGTAAGTCCGTGTCTATGTCTGAAGACCTGAGAACCAGGAATACAGATGTCCAAGGATAGCAAAAGATGGGTCTCTCAGTTCAAGCAGAGTAAACTTGCTCTTTTTCTGCATTTTTGTTCTATTCAGGCCCTCAATGCATTGGATAATGCCCACTTGCTTTAATGACAACAATCTTCTTTACTCAGGATAGTGATTCGAATACTAATCTGTTCTTGAGACACTCTCACAGACACACCCAGAAATAATGTTTTACCAGCTCTCCAGGCATCCCTTAGCCCAGCTGAGTTGACATATAAAATTAAGTCACAATCTGTAATCAGAAATTAAGAAACTGTACAATTTTGGGGTTAGAGCATAACATTGCTTAAAAAGACTGAGTAACAAATGTAAAGCAAGACTTCCCTTGCCAATGACTTGGTGTTATTAGTTTATCAAGATCAGATCTTCTGAACATGCATTCTAGACAGAAATCTATACAATGGGAAAAAGTGAAGTTTTAAACTCAGAAACAAGGGAGGAGACCAGTTACCAAACTTGGATCACAAGTTTGGAGCTGGACACACCACAGTAATGTCCTATTGGTCAACTACCTGAGGGATGAAACAGGCACATTTTGCCCAGTTTTATGAGATAGTCCATGTAGTAAGAATTCACTTTCTAATAAATTTGTGAAGCAATGCCTGACTAATCTCATTCTATGAGTATCATAACACAGTGCAGCAAATTAAGTTATTTGAAATTTGATGGTAAAGAAACCTGCTTTGTTGAACCCAGTTTTCTCTGACTGTATTTAGTTAAAGAATATTATTCACAGCATGTCTGTTAATTTCCTGTGGAACCTGTAAGAAATGCCTTCCTAAAGTAGAGGGTGAGGCTGGGGCTATAAGCAGAGATAAATTGACTCAAGTTGCTAAGATTAAACCATTTGGTCAGAAAACAAATCAAGTCAATAATATAATATGTTGGCATTGATCCATTGACACACACTTTCCAAATTTGATCCATAACCTTTGACTCTGCCTATGAGAATGCAAATACCTCATTACTAGGAAGCTAATTTAAATAACCATACAATAGCCACAGTGTAGACAACTACAACAAAAATGATATTACTGGATGAGTCATAGCATAATATTTTATAACACTTTTACAAAAAATGGACATTTTATGGGACATTTCATATAATATTTAATTTCAAAGAACATAAATGCCCCCCAGAATCCATGTATACTCAGAACCTCATAATATGAACTATTTTGGAAATAGGTTTTCATAGCTATAATTAGTTAAGATGGAAACATGCCATGGGAAAAAAAAATGTTTGTGTGTTTGCCTTGTCATCCAGTGTTACCCTTAAATATGTAAGGGTATATTTAAAGGGCACGATAAATGCACAATTTATTTATTTTTTGTTCTATTTGTTTTACAGTCCATACATTTCTCTAGTGACCTATGAAGTATTAATTTCTCAAATAATACTAAGCATACAATTTACATACAATGGCAAACTCTAGGAAACTTCTTTCAGATCCTGTTTTGAATTATATTTTGTAAATATAACCAATTAATTTTGGTGTTTGCTGTGTAATTTCCCAAGCACAGGGGTGGGGAGTGAAATTCAGTGTGTCATTTGTTCACCCCTAGTTACAATTTAATTGATTTTCTGATTGATCCCAGACATCTACACAAAGTTGTCGTGAAATTCACAAGAATTAACTTGTTTGGGTACCAAGTGTAATAAAATGTATGCTTCTTAAGATGATCATTAAAAATGAAAACCATAGTTTCATACCTTGTTCCACATGATTGTATACACTACTGAGATACACAATTTTCTATTGTCTGTTTTTTTCTTATAATTTCATTAAGATTTGATAATTATATGGACATAATTTTAGAAATATATTTCTGGTTCTAAAGTTATTGTTTCCTTGGTTTTAAAATGTAGTAAAAACAGTACAAATTTTGAAAAAAAAATTATGTCTCTAGCTTGAAGTAGAACATTTGAGAGTCTTAATACATAATAGTTACGATTACTTTTTTCGTTTTTGCCCCTCACTTTTTGTGACTTAAATATCATTTAAGTAGAACTAGTAAATATTTATCATATTTTCCATCATGGTTGTAATATATATTACTTCTACTTCCATGTTCATAATTACCACCTATAGACTTATATGCAAATTGAATCTGAAATTCCAGAGACATAAAATATTTATGGAAAATTTGATGTATTCTTTTACTTTCTTAAACTTACTGTTGGTATTAATAAGTACAATTTAGACAATATGTTTTTCACTGAGGAAACCTTAAAAAATGACAATATAGATGGGTTTTGGGGCATCTGGGTAGCTCAGTTGGTAGAACATCTGACTTCCGCTTAGGTCATGATCTCATGGTTCATGAGTTTGAGCCCAGCACCTGGCTCTGTGCAGGTCTTGAGACCAGAGCCTGCTTCAGATTCTGTGTCTCCCTCTCTCTGCCCCTCACCTGCTTCCTCTTGCTCTCTCTCAAAAATAAATAAAAATTAAAAAAAGAAGATGGATTTCAATAAGATCTGTTTTAATAAAAATAGTAATGAAAATAGGTTCATGGTATGTGAAAGGACATCTGCTTGACAAAGATAAAAAAATTGACCAAAAAATGCATAAGGCATAATAGGATTAACATTAAACAAATTAGGGACACCTGGGTGGCTCCATCGGTTGAGCATCCAACTTCTGCTCAGGTCATGATCTCGCGGTTAATGAGTTCGAGTCCAGCGTCAGGCTCTGTGCTAACAGCTCAGAGTCTAGAGCCTGCTTCAGATTCTGTGTCTCCCTCTCTCTCTGCCCCTCCCCCACTCATGCTCTGTCTCCCTCTGTCTCAAAAATAAACATGAAAATATTTTTTGAAAAATTAAGCAAAATAAATCTCAAAACATTATAGAAAAATGTGAAGTTTGTTACTCCTTAGAACCCTCCAGAATTGTGAGAAATAAATTTGTTTTTTTAATTTTTTTAAATGTTTTTGTTTATTTTTGAGACAGAGAGAGACAGAGCATGAGTGGGGGAGGGGCGGAGAGAGAGGGAGACAGAATCTAAAGCAGCTCCAGGCTCTGAGCTGTCAGTACAGAGCCCAACATGGGGCTCGAACTCACGGAATATGGGATGATGACCTGAGCTGAAGTTGGACACTTAACCGACTGAGCCACCAGGAGCCCTGAGAAATAAATTTGTTGTTGAAGCCACCCAGTCTGCTGTTCCTTGTTAGTGGCAGCTCAGGTGGACTAATGCCCCAATGTTGTTACAGTCTAGGAAATAACCGATAAATCAAATTAGTGTCTGAATGACTTCTATCTATCAGAAATCATAAGCACTATTATCTGCTGAAGCTTTATAGTATAGGAAAGAACGTGTATAAACATTTCTGTGTATTAAATCATTTCATCTTTCAAATATACCAGTGAGCTAGGTTACACTATTTCCTTATTTTGTAATGATGAGACTGGAGCACAAAGGTATTCAGAAACTTGACTAAGGGCCCTGAGTTTGGGAAGTCTGGAATTGACACTTCAACCCATGTAAGGTAACTTTGTAGTGTGTACTTAAAATTTCAGTTAACTATCCTTTAATATAATCAGATACTTGGAATGCCATACACCATTTTTTTCCTCACCCCAAAAAACACTCTTGTATACTTCTGTCTTTACATGAGTGAGGAATACTTTCTCTTAATAATTGGGCCATATCACAAAAGAGTTACAGGAAGTTTGCAAGCCAAGCAGAGCTTGAATCATTATTTTCATATTTTCATCACATAATTCCATCCCATTGAAAAGTAAATTTTGTTAAACATGCCAAAAACATTTCACTTCATCAAGGCCGATTATGGATTTTTAAAAAATGGAAACTGCCAAACCTCTTTCCAAAGTTGGTTGTACCATTTTACATTTTTTATCTCTAGTGTAGGAGAGTAGAGGTTCCTCCACAGCCTTACCAGCAGTTGTTATTTTCAAGCTTTTAAATAGCTGTGTAGTAGTATCACATTTTTGCTTTTAATTTCCATTTCCTCAATGACCATGGTTTTCAGCATTTTTGTTGAAGTATAATTGACATTTAATAACATTAGTTTCAGAGTAATTTAATATTTTTATACATTATAAAATGGTCAGCATGATGTCTAAATACCATTTGTCAGAATAAAACCTTATTATTGACTATAACTTATTATTGACTATATTCTCTATGCTGTACATTACACCCCCATGACTTACATATTTTATAATTGGAAATTTTTACCTCTTAATCCCCTTTACCTATTTCGCCCTGCCCCCCTCCCCATCTCTCCCCTGGTTTGTAACCAACAATTTCCTGTGTCTGAGTCTGTTCCTGTGTTGTTTGTTTGTTGTTTTGTTTTGTTTTCCAGATTCCACATAAATGTAAAATTATATGGTATTTGTCTTTCTCTGAATTATTTTACTTAGCATAATACACTGTAGGGACAGCCTTGTCACAAATGGCAAGATCTCACTCTTTTTTAAGGGTTAGTAATATTCCATTGAATAAATATACCACATCTTTTTTATCCATTCTTTTATCAGCAGAACCTTCTCTTGTGCTTTTTTTGGCATCATATCATTTTCTTTTTATTTTTAGAGAAATTTCAGGTTCCTAAAATAATTGAGAGGAAAGTGAAGGTATTTCCCATATGCCATCTGCCTTCACACCTGCAGAGCCTCTCCCCTTCTGAATATGACCCGAGTGATCACATCTTCTATATTGAAGTATCTGTTCAAATACTGCACATTTTATATTGAGAAATATTCTTTTATTGAGTTTTAGGGATTTTTTATATGTTATGGATAAAGGTCTTCATCTGAAAAATGGTTTGCAGATGTTTTCCTCATCTGTCTTTTGTTTTTGTTCGTTTAACATTATCTTTAGAAGAGCAAAAGTTTTAATTTTGATGATGTCAAATTTATCACTTGGTTCTTTTATACTGTGTTTTTTTTTTACCTTTATATTTAATATATCTTCCTAATGGCAAGGTAAAATGTTTTGGTCCATTCAGTTTTCTTCTCTGATTTTAATAATTTCAGGTTTTATGGTTAGGTTTTGTATCCATTTGAGTTGCTTTCTTCTTCTTTTTTTTTTTAACATAGTGCAAGGCATAGAGAAAATATTTTTTTTAAATATATGGGATATATAATTTGTCCAGAGCCATTTGTTAAAAATACTGTCTTCTCTGCATGAAAACTGTCTTTGTACTTTTGTGAAAAATTAGTTGTTAAAAATCAGGGGGTCTTTTTACTTATTTCTAGACTATTTATTTATGTTTACACCAACACTACACTTACTTACCTTTATAAAGTTCCTACTCCATGATCCATCCATTCCACTCCTAGGAATTTATACAAAAGAAATGGAAACATATGTCCATTAAAATATTTGCACATTAATACTATTTTGAGCTTTATTTGAAATAGTCTACAACTACAAAGCCCATCAACAGCTGGATAGATAATTGTATATCCATGCAATGGAGTGATGTTTCAATGAATAAAAAAAACAAAGTGTTAATATAAGTTACAAAATGGAAGACTCAAATAATTATGCTGAATTAAAGAAGCCAGACAAAATGGAGCACATTCTATTTGGCTCCACTTATATAACATTCTAGAAAATACACATTAATGGATAGTGACAGAAAGCAAATTGTTGGCTCCCTGGAGATGGAGAGGAGGGAGTCTAACGGGCATGGTGGGAAGAATTACAAAGGCTCACAAAGAATCTTTTGAGGTTGATAGATGCATTCTATTTTCTTTATTGTGGTAATGGTTTCACTCATGTACCTGTGATACATATGTCAAAATACATAAAATTTTACACTTGAGTAAGTACAGTTTATTGTATGTGGTTTATAGCTCAATAAAGCTTTAAAAAATATAGATGAGGAAAGACTATCTGTATACTTTCTCTAATTGTTCTCACCAATGATGATTTATTCACTTACCACAAATAAGCTGAGATCTCAATTTTAGTCTTCAGCTCACAATTCATCTTGTAGTTACACACCCATATATGTAATGATTTACTGTACCCCTGCTACTATTCCATAACACTGAATTCTTTTTAAAAATTTTTTAACGTTTATTTATTTTTGAGAGAGACAGAGACAGAATGTGAGTGGGTTAGGGGCAGAGAGAGAGGGAGACACAGAATCCGAGGCACGTTCCAGGCTCTGAGCTGTCAGCACAGAGCCCTATGTGGGGTTTGAACTCACAGCTGTGAGATCATGACCTGAGCAGAAGTCGGACACTCAACCAACTAAGCCACCCAGGCGCCCCTCCATAACACTGAATTCTTAAGCTAAACACTTTTGCCCTTAGGAGCTCAATCTGTCTCAGACAATGTTAATATCAAGAATCAAATCACAAGAGAAGAATTTTAAGGGGAATGTCAAATCTTTCCTCTTCCATGTGCCAAGATTACCCAGTATCTTAGCTTTTGCATAGAAAACGTTCAGGATCTTGCTCTTATCTCCTGCAATTACCTCTTCTCCCATTAATTTTATTTTCAAAATGTAGGTGATGGCTTCCTTTCTGAACTTACTAGGCTTTTTTATGTTCAGTATGTATTGTTTAATTTGCCTATAAATCTGTCCCTTTTATTTATAAGTCTTAATCCAATGCTATCATCTTCATGAAGTGTTTTGTTTTGTTTTGTTTTTGTGTTTTTTTAACCCCCTCACTAACATAGGAATTCTTTTTCCTGTGGGCTCACTGTATTAAATAAACATCTTCAGGGTCATGCCTGGGTGGCTTAGTCGATTAAGCATACACCTTCCGCTCAGGTCATGATCTCATGATGCATGAGTTAGGGCCCCACATTAGGCTGTATACGGACAGTGCAGGGCCTGAAGTCTGCTTCAGATTCTGTGTCTCCCTCTCTCTTTGCCCCTCCCCAGCTAACACTCTTTCTCTGAAAAATAAATAAACATTAAAAAAATTAAAAGAAAACATCTTCATTGCATTAACTACATTATTTTATTACATTTGTTTTAAGCCAAACACTAAACTTTTCTTGAGAGCAGAATGTGACAGATACATTTTAATTTTTACATTCTTAGGATGAACACAGTCCCTGGCACATGCTTAGTATGTAATGAATTGTGTGATGTGAATAAATGAACAAGATAATTGACCATCAGATACAGTGCTCTTAATTTGCCCAGAGAGGGTTTGTCTCACTTGAATATTTTTTTCTCTTCTGTGAACATCAAAATATAGGTTTCAGAAAGCAGATGGCACATCTATTTATTTGGCAGGATGTACCAATCTTGTTTGGTATCACATTTCATAGAGTATTCTCCATAAAATAGTTGTGTAATAAATATTTATTGGCCTAATGGATTATTAGTGAAGAGGTACATGGGTCAATATAGTATATCTAGGGTGATTTTTTGATTTGGTGGATGATCTGACTAACTAAGGGAGAGCAGAAGGAGATTTATGGATTTGGACACAGCTTAGGAGAGAAATTTTTGCCCCTCACATTTCATAGACCGGAAACACTGTCCATGCAAATTCTGCTAATTTACATAACCACCTGTGAATGAAGTTAACTGCGTATAACTAACGTTTGAATTAACTTAGTTGGAAAGATGTTCAGTAGATAAAATTGTGAAAGTCATGGACCATATCCATTTTTGGGGGTGTTGCTACTATGTTAATTGTTCTGTACATTTTTTATATAATTCCTTGTTTATTTAGGTCCCCCAAGAAATGTTAACACTTCCTGTTTCCAAGTTGCATATTAGAGGTTGGTAAATGAACAAATCACAAAAGGAATTTTAACTCACCTATTAAATGTGTTTCTCTCCACCTCTTCCTCCTCCTTTTCTTCCTCCTCTTCCTTTTCCTCCTCCTTCTCCTTTTTGGTCTCTTCCTTTTCCTTATTGCTCCTTCTCCTCCTTCTTATTTTTGTTAATATTATTTTTATCAATTCATTACCTTAAAGGTCATAGTCTATCACGTTTCCTTCTATGCATCCATTCTTTTGTATTAAAAACCTAAAGATGATTTAATGGTGTTTTGAACTGTATTTCACCATTCATACTTTAGAACTCTAACTTTGAAATTTTATGATATGCTCATAGTTTTTCATATTCTTAGCCAGAAAATATCATTAGCTGTGATTCACAAAAACAGATTCTCAGAATATAATTTTCTAACATAAATTAAACTAAAATTTAAGACATATTTTAACTAAAACATTTAATTAAGATATTTCTAAATAATTATATTAAGCAATATGCTACTTTCAATTTAAATGGCAAGATAGAATGTCACACATACATACTTAAATCAAACACACTCATGTATACATATTCATATAATTCATAGACAAGGCACTAGTTATTATAAAATAATTGTTTCTATAGAATTTATCCGTGGCTTTAAGATTCTTGGAGCATTGCATTATGTGAGTTCAGGTACATATGCACTAAAGACACCACTCAGCTAGATAACATTTGAAGAATTAACAGAACAAAAATACACTTCCTATGAATATTGAATCATTTAGAATATGGAAACTTGCAATTATAACTTGATATTTAAGAATGATAAGAACTTTACTGTCAATATTATATTCTGAGAAATTTTTGTTGTTATCAGGTCAATATACTTCATTGAGCACAGAAATATTTTAAAAGGAAGAAATTTAGTGTAAAAAATAACTGGAATCCAGTGAGGCGTAGAGTACTTTTCACCAAGCGGTCCATCTACAGCCCAACGTATAGGTTATATGTTGAAGTCAAGCATGGCCCCCTTGAAGTTATGCATGTCCAAGTGACTAATTTTGAACAATGGGCTGTTCTTCTATGTCTACTCATGGTGTGATAATTGGCAACATTCTGGAAAGGGGATAGCGATTCAGCTAAGGAACATTGCAGAGCACCTTTGTTCCTCTGCACCAAGGTGCATGTTTTGTCCTGTGAGAGACATAAAATATTTATTGTGCTAGGGTGCTTCTTTCTCAGTGCTGTTTTTGGTGTTATTATAACCTGCATAATACAATCAGGAAGACAAGGATTGTGCTTCATATTGTCCCTTTGATATCTTGAAGCAGTAGATGAAACCACCTGCCTGAGACAAATAACTTTTGTGGGGTTTGTTTTATGTTTTCCTTTTGTTGTGATTTGATGTGGGCGTTTTAGAATGAAAATGAAGCAAGTATCCTTATGTACACCTTCACCCAGATTGTGAACTCAGGTATGTGGACAGGTGCTTTCTTCGAATCAAAACATAGAGGAATAAAATCCATTGTCATAAGTTATCAAGCAATTGCTCCCCTTGTCACCTTCTTATTAAATGTATTTGTTACTGAAGATGTGGGAAAGGGAGTAGTGGAACAGGCTGTAACAGATTACAAATCATTTTAGCCCCCTTTTAATCTTATTACATGTTTGCTAATCTAGAAAAATGCAACTAGTAGGTTGTCATTTACCTGGGGATGTTGGAATCATACAGTAACAAATTAGTAGCCTGAAGACCAAATCAATTTCACATATGAGTTTGGTTTTACTTGGATAGTTGTAAGCCAAGCAATATTTTTAAGTAAACAGATAAAATATTGTCCCACATTTTATCAACGCGAATACCCATTTTTCTGCTAAGGAAGCATTCAAGTGTAAAGTACCCGCACCCATTTCAAAGGGTATGAACTCTTCTTACAATGGTCTTTACAAATTACCTTTTCATTCTTATACCCAGTGGGCTTTATGTATCTTTTCTCCTGGGCAAGTGAAGATTTTTATGTCCTGATACAGAAAATAATGTAAGTAATAGTGTACATCATTCATTGTGGCAATTAGTAATAACAGCACAATTCATTACTTAATATTGGATCCCCTAAGTCCAATGAACTGTGTTAGATACTCCAGATATGGTTCAAACTTATAACTTATTTTGAGATTACACCTTTCTGTTAAACCGGCTTAACAATATAAAGGAGGTGGGAGAGATGAGAAGACTGAACATTTTCATTAAAAAATGAGAACCAAAGACTCAGAGATCTGTTTCAGACCATAAATCCAGATAATTAAGCCTCTGGCTGGATGAATGTTTAATAACTTAATCCCGTGTCTGTGCATATTTAGGTATATTTTTCTGATGACTTTTAAGTCCATCAAACAGTGCCTTAAGTCTTCAACTTTTATAGTTTTAACAATAAAAACAGTAGAAATATAAATAAAAGTGTTTCTTATACTCTAGGAATAGACTAAAATTCCTCTATTCATGATAAATAGGAATGGAAATGTTAATAGCTGGTCTTTGTTCACTGCTTCAATCAATATCTTCATTCAGTCAAATATCTCTCATGTGCCTATTCTGTGAAGGCACTATGCTAGGGATATAGGTACATCAGTGACCAAAAGAGAAAATACTACATATACGTCATTGACTCATGCATATTCTGCTGTGCAAGGAGAAAATAAAGAATATATATAATGAATAAATAATATAGTACGTTTAAATGTTTTCAATGTTTATTTATTTTTGAGAGAGACAGAGTATGAGCGGGGGAGGAGCAGAGAGAGAGGGAGAAACAGAATCTGAAGCAGGCTCCAAGCTCTGAGCTGTCAGCACCCAACCTGATGAGGCGCTTGGAGTGGTGAACCATGAGATCATGACCTGAGCTGAAGTCAGATGCTTAACCAACTGAGCCACCCAGGCACCCCAATAATATAGTATGTTTAAAATAATAAATATTTTGGAAAACTTGAGGGTTAATTACATCAGGAATGCTGGGATGGGGAGATAAGATGAGAAGCTGGTTGTCATTTCATTTTAAATAAGATAGAAAAGATAGATTTCATTAAAAGATCACATTTAAGCAAGGATTTAAAGGAAACCAGAATGTTAGCCAGGTGAATATCCAGAAGAACCTTCTTGACAAAGGGAACAGCCCAAGCAAAGGGCCTCAGAAAGGACTACTCTTGAATTCTTCCAAGTTTATTAAGGTGGCCAAGGTGGTTGAAGTAATCAGGAGGAAAGTAGTAGGAGGTGAAGTTTGAGAGGTAACAAGAAGCCAATCAAGTAGGATCTGTAGGGGGGCTTGCCTCAGCGACTCAGTTGTCTGACTCTTGATTTCCATCTCATGGTGGAGAGCTTGAGCTCTGCATTAGGCTCCACGCTGGACATGGAGCCTACTTAAGATTCTGTCTCCCCCTCTCCCTCTGTCTCTCCCCTGCATGTTCTCTCTCTTGTGCCCTCTCCCCTCTTTCTCTCTCTCAAAAAAAAGTAGGATCTATAGTCCATTACAGTGACTTTGGCTGCTTCTCTGTGTAAGATAGGAAATCACTGGGGATGTTAGGCAGATCTATCAACTGGCTCACAATTTCAAAGTTTCACTCTAGACACTAAGGGAAGAAGAAGGATGGTCCTGTGATAATCAAGGAAAGCTTTCTGTTGTCTTAGACCAAGACAATCAGAATGATGAGCAGTTAGAGTTTAGATTAGAGGTTAGGTATATTTGCATGGTAGTGCCAACAACATTTGCAATTATGTTACTCATGTTTCTGAAAAAGAGAAAAATCGAATGACTCCAAAGTTTTGTACTTAAACAAGAATGAGAATGGAATTGCCACTGAGTGAAAGGGAAAACTTCAGATGAAGGAGGATGAAGAGCGTTAAAGGAAGAAAGATCTGGAGTTGGGTTGTGGACGTTGATGGATATCTGTGATATGAATTAGTTCAACGGTTTTGCAACTCAAAACAGCAGTCTGGTCTGGAAGAAAAGTTTACAATTATCAGCACATAGATAGTATTTAAACGCAAAATTTTATGAACACATAAAAGGAAACTGTTTAGCTAGGCAAGAGAAGAGGATCAAAAATGGAAAACTGGAATAGCCCAACATTATTTCTCATATGAGAAATTCACAAAGTTATTAAGAAGGCATGATTTTCAAGGTGGGCATTGCATTAGTTTTCTGTTGCTGCCAAAACAAATTGCCATAAACTTGAAGGTATAAAACAATAGAAATGTATTCTTTCAGTTGGGGAGATCAGAGGTTCGACACCAAGTTTCGTTGGGCCACATTTCTTTGGAGGCTCTGGGGGGGATCCTTCCTTCCTCTGACAGCTTCCACTATGGTTTGTTCCTTTCCTTGTGTCCGCTTCCATATCCATGTCACCTTTTCTACATGTACCAAATAGCCCTTTGCTTCCCTTTAATAAGGCTATCCATGGTTGAATTTAGGACCCACCTGGAAAATCCAGAATAATAATGACCTGATCACCTCCATAAAGACTTTTTGTTTCCCTACATGTTAGCATTAATAGGCTTCAGGGATTAAGAATTGCTGTTTTGGGGTAGCTGTTATCCAACATAAAAATACAAGTGTGCTGTATCGATTAGAGCAAAAAACTAAAACCAGAAAATCGCCCATTAAATTAAGCAGTACAGAGATTATATGTGTTCTTGAGAAGAGCAGGTGAAGTGTAGTAATGTGGGCAAAGTCTTGAAGGAGGTGGAATTAAGAGAGAAAAGGAGACGAGGAACCAGACACAAACAATATTTTCAAGGAATTCTGATGTAAAAAAGAATGAAACAATTGGACATAAGGTGGATGAACTTAGATCAAGATTTTTTTTTTTTTTTGAGAATAAAAGAAACATGATGGAAGTAGAAAATGCAGTTAGATGATGTTTTAACAAGGGGTGCGAATATCAGTGTTGATGTTGTTTACTAGGTTTTACAGTTTGGAATCCCCCAGAAAAACACCTTAAAACAAGAATGAGTTCAAGTAGTGTAGTTTGAGTAATGGAGGAGAGACATGGAAAGGAAGGAAGCCAGGGTGTGTTATGAGAAAGTTACTACTGTAGGGAATTGGTGCTCAGTACTACTGAGATCTTTGGGATACTGTGTGGAGCACAACTCAGGGTTTTATCTCTCAAGGAGCAAGAGAGTTAACGTACTTTACTCACCAATTCCTATCTGTTATTGGGTGAGGAGCTTAACTCCAGAGCACTTCTGACCTGGCTTGTGCTTGGTCTAAGCATATCTCTACAGATGAAGTCCTCATTGAGAGTGTCACAGGTGTTGGGAATGGGAATTCTTCACTGTAGGGAAACAAAACTGAGGATCAGGGGATGACGGACAATGTATCAATAGGAAATGCTATAGAAGGGAAAGAGAGGAGATCAAATCTCAAGGAGCAATGTAGTTCATCTGCATATTTTTTAAAGAGCTTTCACATCACCTACTGAGTCTACTCTACATGAGTCTATATCTATATACTTAGATCAAGTGCAAAAGAGAACTTAAATTACTACATTGAAGCCTAGAACATATCATTACAATCCCAACATCTATCACCTTTCGAATAAATGTTAATGATGGCAGTTACAAAAATTGTTCCAAAGCATAACACACTTTACATGGTGGAAGAGACTACTGCATGACTTATATTTCTATAAATATGGTAACTAGAACCTTCGCTTCATTTAAGCAGCAAAAATATTTTTTCAGCGTGTGCCAAAGAAGCATTGTAACCCTAGAGACATAGTTCTTAA
Source organism: Acinonyx jubatus (assembly GCF_027475565.1). NCBI lineage: Eukaryota > Metazoa > Chordata > Mammalia > Carnivora > Felidae > Acinonyx > Acinonyx jubatus. The sequence continues at coordinate 60,716,462 of NC_069380.1, forward strand.
TTTTTTAATATTTGCCTTGATGATTTAACCTTTGCTAGAAAAGAAATGTTTAGTTTATATTCAAGTTATTTGAACTAACAACAGCATTATCTCCCTTAGATGAATTTAGCATATAATGAGCACAGGAAGATGGACAGATTTTTATTACCATCTGTCTTTGGGAATTACAATGAAATTAAATATTGTTTGTTTTCTCCAATAAATTTACTAAAAAAGAATGTCAAGAATTATCTATAGCAAAATGAAATGTGTGTATTAGCTGCATTCCATTTCTGGTAGGTGTTTTTGTTTGTTTTACATGTGGACAATCTCCTTGAAATTGGTTGATTGTTCACAAAGAAATAAGTACATTGTGGTTTTGGAAATCTATTGAAAGAAAAACGATTATATTCTTCTAGACTTTAATAGATTTAAAAATGGCAGACAGATTCTATTCACAATGCTAGGAGACTCAAACAATAACTATATTCAATTTCTAAACTTTTCCTTTTATAATTTTTAGATAATATGTATCTTTGTGACATGAGAATATATTTTAAAACATTATAGTCAATATACCTAGTGAGAGAAGTTCCAGGTCTTCTCCTGACATCCTTCCTCTTTGCCCTTTGGAATATAGTCCAGTAATCACCAAAATCACAATACTATCTCTTAGCTTTAGCTTCTTGCTCTGACAAAAAAAAAAAAAAAAAAAAAAAAAAGATTTATTCCTGAGAACACCAGCACTGTATTAGTTTCAGTAAAAAATTGCCACAAACTGAGTAGCTTAAGACAATAGATACTTATTCATAATTCTGGAGGTGAGAAGTCAGAAGTTGAGGTGTAGGCGGAGCCATGCTCCCTCTGAATGCTGTAGAGAGGAATCTTTCCTTGCCTCTTTTAAGCTTCTGATGGTTGGCAGCAAATGTGGCATCCTTTGGCTTGTGGATGCATCATTCCAGTCTCTGCCTCTGTAATTGTGTGGACCTCTCCGTATGTGTCTATATGCCTGTGTCTCATCTTATAAGGTCACCAGTCATACTGGCTTACAGCCTACCCTAGTGACTTTGCCTAAACACAATTACATCTACAAGGACCCTATTTCCAAATTAGTTTACCTTGACTGGTAAACTAGGGGGTTAGGATTTCACCTATCATTTGGGTAGATACAATTCAACCCACAACAGTCACTGACTATTTTTGTAAGTTTACTTTAATGAGGTCTAATGTAGATTAATAAAGCTTTTTGTCACAACTCCAATAACACTGATTTGAGAAGTGCTCTCCTTCTGAAAGTCACTTTCAAAACATCCTGCATTCAACTTATACAAAAGCATGTGGCCTTGAATCTTACGTCCTCTGATTATGGAAACCATACCATCTCAATCCTTAATGACTTTAACTCACTCTAATATATTTAAGTCTATTTTTACCTAAATCTTGGTGATTTCCATTCTATATGTGGAAGGCCCTCTAAGAGTCTGGATGCTCAGCACCTTGAATTTATCTCTCCCTATGACCTTGTCCTCCATCCTGCCAGGGCCAATGACTTCATGGTAATACCCAAAACCTGTGTCTTAATCAATGGCAATGCACTGTCCATAATCACAACTTCATGCATTCCACTTGTGGGCTATTGCCTCCTATATTTTAAGCATATTTTCTCCAGCTTTCTCACTCTGAAGAGTTCCTCTTTCTTTTCATTTCATGAATACCCATGGTCCACTAATTCTACCAACGGTACTTTAGCTTCAACTTCATATATTCTCTTCACCTTTTTGAAAGTTGAAATTCCATGGTCAACCATCTTTATGACTGCTTTTCATATTCTCTTCAACTCCATTTCTTTGTTCACATTGTGGTGCTCATGTGACAAAGTAACCCTGGTTAAATATAAATTTCTGCCTAATAAACATCAAAATCTCTATAGCAGAACTTGACTGAGGTATAATATATAACTATGCCCACTGTTGATTATAATTGGTTTTAGATTTCTCAGTATTATTAAATATTTAAATTTCCATAATGGTCCCAAATGTCTTTTATACTTTTTCAAACTTTTTAAAAATTGAAGCATAATTGGAATATAATATTATATTAGTTTTAGGTTCACAGCATAGTGATTCAGTATTTTACACATTATGAAGTGATCTGTTGGTTATAATCAGGATAACTACTTAAGTGTATCTCTAATGTAATCTGGAAATCTCAAGTGTGCCCTTACTGCTGTCCTCAAATCTTACTTTGCGTACTCATTATTCACTCTACCTCTCTCCTGGGGGACTATTTCATACTTTCTACATTCTTCCTGACCTTAAATTCTACCTCCCAGTCCATCTCATTGAAATCAACTGATTATATTGCTTCCTATCTCACTAGGAAAAGTGGAGCAATAAAAGAGGACCTGATCAGAATTCTGTCATCTTATCTATTGAGGTAGTTGCACACACAACCATATAACATGGGATCTTATCAAAATATGGAAGGTACACACTTGTGTCATTTTGAGTTCTCTTTGTACATTTGTGTTACACTGGTAAGTCCTATTTCATCTTGTCCCTGATTTTAGAACTGAAATAATTTTGAAAGAGGACTGACAAAATCTTTGTGAGTGTGCATGTGTATGTGTGTGTGTTTTCTCTGAGGGGGTGTTCTAGTTTTCAGCAGATCCCAGTTCTTAACCTGTAAAGATGTCATAAAAGATTGTAGAATTCTTTGTATACTTTATTGTAAAAAAAAAAGCTACACTAATCAAAAGAAATTAATCAAAGGTTCTTAACTATGCAACTGTCTACATTTGAAATTTGTGATGGGTGTTGTATGTCACAATATTTTGTTTCATCCACTTTCTTCTTTCTATGTGCTTGTATTTTCCTACCTCTGCTTATAAATTTTAATTAATTCAGAATGTTTTCCATTTTGCATAAGGAGTACAGTTTAAAGATTATATGGTGGATGACTGATGCAAATTGAAAGAACATAACATACTTTACAACTGAAAAAAGCATTTGTTTATAGTTATTTCTTTAACATGTAACATATACACATTTTAAAAATCTAGCTTCCTAGACTGAAAGTTCTATAAGTAAAGAAATTGTATGTTTATCTTTGTCTACTTCACCAAACCTAGCAATGTTTCTGGATCCATTGGTTAAATTAATGGTTTTTCAATGCATGATTTACCCAAGTAAGAAAACACAGCCATTGTTTATTTAAAATTTAAACTCAAGGTGAGGATTTCCTTATGATTTCTCATGCATTCCTAAAATTCTGAAATTTTATAAGTTTGTGCCACCATATTTTATCAAGGTGCTTTTTTGCATAGTTTATTATTGACTTTTTAGATGAAACATGTGGTTAATGAGAATAATGGAAAATAAAGCTGTCTTCTCTGTTAAGCACATGAAATACAGTGAAAGGAAAAGGTCTTCAGAAACATGTTATTCAGAACTAACATAACGTGGGATTGCTGTACTCCAACATTACACATGATTAATGGGTAGTGTAATTCCCATGTGCATTGTCACATTACCGAGTTCCATCAATCCAAAATTATATTGTTAATGGCAACGAGCACTGTGTGTAATAGCTGACACATTAGCACAGAAATGCTTCTTTTTTTGTCACAAATGTATTGTTGAAGCTGTTTAATACTTGTTTGCTTACCCATAATGGTACAAAATGCATCTATAATTACTGTCATGGGGCTGAGACTATACCATCTGGTATGAAATGGAAATGTTTGTATCTAAGCTTACTAGAGCATAATATATATTCTGAGCCATTATTGTAAAGCCATTCATTCTATCTAATAACTTCTTCACTATATGAGCACAGACTAATGAGTATAAACACAGTTGGGGCTGGAAAAGTTTAAGAAAATATTGTGTTCTATAGAATATGCTTGGTCTCTCAGAAAAAAAAATAATAAGGTTTATCTTCAACACCATTTTTGATGCTACTTGATGTCCAAGACAAAAGAAAAACAAAACAAAACAAACACATTTGCCCCAATGTATCAGAACAGTCTAAGGTTAAATAAGAGATAATTTTTCAATCTGAGTATTGTTTGTGGGTTCCCATTTTTTATTTCAATAATTATATTATCTGAGGTTTATATTATTTCCCTTTCATCTTAGTAAAAATTATTGAAAGCCTTTTGATTCTTTCATCTATTTGTGTCTATAGAACATCTTATTATGGTGAACATGGAGTCATATTTTTCAAAAAACAAAAAACAAAAAGAGCAGACCAGAAGAAGATATCCAAAACTTACACAAAGAAAATCATAAAATTATCATATCCAAATATCTGACACAAAAGAGATATGAACAAATAGGAAGACAGTTGATTCTCTCAAATAGGAATGCTCAAGAGATACTAGTTTTCCCTGAGGCAATTTGTGATATAACGCTACTCATTAAAATAGCCAGAGTTGTTTTTCTGGAGATAGATAACTTGATTCTAAAAGAAGAATAAGCAAAAAAGATAATTTAGAAGAATAAGCAAAAAAAAAAAAAAAGAAAGAAAGAAAGAGAGAAAGAAAGAAAGAACAAAAATACTGAGAAAAGTGTGAAGAGGAGAATAAGTAATCTTGTTTAGAGGCACCTGGGTGGCTCAGTCAGTTGAGCATCAGACTCTTGATATCAGCTCAGTCCACGTTCCCAGGGTCATGGGATTGAGCCCTGCATGGGGCTCCATGTTGAACATGGAGCCTGCTTGAAAGTCTCTCTCTCTCTCTCTCTCTCTCTCTCTCTCTCTCTCTCTCTACCTCTTTCTCTCCCTCTGACCCTCTTCCCCACTCATGTGTTGGCGCTCTCTCTCTCTCTCTAAAATAAATAATAATAATAAAATATATTTTAAAGACTGTTCAATTACACAGGGGTGCTATTGGCACATGAGTAGACTGATCTACAGAAGGAGCAGAATAGAAAATTCAGAAAATTAATTTCTCAATTTTGTGTCTATGTGGCAACAATGTTTGCTTTTCAGATCAGTGGAGATATTGACAGGCTTAAATAACAGATGTGGAGAAAGCTGATTAGCCATAGTCAATTAAAAATTAAACCCACTCCTGTATATGGATGAATTTCAAATAGGTCAGAGTTAAATTCAAATATCAAAACAAAACAAAACAAAACAAAAATGTAAAAGAACTGGAACAAAATATTAACAAATTCCGCTTGGCTCTTCTTTCTGCCTGGCAGTTTTTCTTTTCTGGGCTGGCCTTCACTGATCTCAGTTCAGCTTGATCACATGTCTGCAGTCTGATGATGAGTTAACTGGGAAAGGGCTGGTTTCAGATGGCCTATCCCTATGTTCGAATGACAGCTGGAGAAATATGTCTCTCAGCATCCAGTGGGCTAGTCCAGACTGGGCTGGGTCTCAGTGCAGGAAATGGGTAACTCCCAATGTGCAAGCATTTTTCAGCCTCTGCCTGCAGCTGTCATCTTTAATAAGGATTCATTGGCTATTAGATTGCAGGTCATTTGGTCAACTCAGCTTAAAGGAGTGAAAATCAGACTTTTTTTTTGTGAGAGGAGTGAAAGATTGTGATCATTTTCACAATCTACTATGCCTGAAAATAAGGAATCAACCATATTAGCTATATATCAAATCCAGAAGCACTAAGGGAAAGGTAAATTTGATAAATTAACATTAATTTTTTTAAAGTTCATGGTAAAATAAATCATAAGCAGAGTAATGAGAAATCTAATTGGGAAAAGACACATTTGTCACAAATCAAAGACAAGAAGTTCCATTCCAACCGTAGAAATACCTTCTAAAAAATAGGCACACAAACACCATCAACTCTGGCAGGCTGAGGTGGAGGGGTGGTTAAAAAACATGAATTACAGAAGGAAAAAGACAGTTCGCAGAAAAAGAAACGCAATGCAAATGGTTCATAAGAGAATCAAACTATGCTCAACCTTTTATGATGAGAAAAATAAGTATAAAAATATATTGAAAAATGAGAAAAATAAAAATAAAAACAAACAGAAAACAAACACCAAAAAAAACCTTAAAAATCAAAAAAATATATATATTGAAATGTGAATTTTCACCTGATGGATTGGCCAAAATTTAAAAGTTGAACCTCAATCTATATTGGTGAGGCTGTGAGAAAATAGGGCATTTACTAAATGTTGGGAACACCAATGCTACATATCTAAGGAAGAGACTTTGGTAATATTTACCAACATAACTCATGTCCCATTTGATGCAATATCTCACTTTAAGGAATTTATCAAAATGTTAACTATATGAATGGAGAAATGAACAATGCTCTCCGCCACAGAACTATGTTTCACAGAAAAAGCTGGAACCAACCCAAATGCTATTCTGAAAAGAAGTTGATTGAATAAACATCAACACAAAAATGAATTCTGAAGCTATAGAAAGTGTGAAATAGTTTTATATTCATCTATTAGATGGTTATATGAATCTGTATATTAAACAAATAAACTATATATTTTTTAAAGTTTACTTATTTACTTTTTTTTTGAGAGACAGAGGGAGGGCATGTGACCAGAGGAGGGTCACAGAAAGAGGGAGAGAGAGAATCCCAAGTAGGCTCCCTGCAGTCAGCCCAGAGGCCCACCTGAGGCTCAATCTCACAAACATGAGATCGTGACCTGAGCTGAAATCAACAGTCCAATGCTTAACCCGTAAAGCTATCCAGGTGCCCCTAAACTATGTTTAAAACATTAATGACAGTTATGTGACCAGAAATTGTAACACTGGATATTTTAAATTATTAAGACATATTAAGAAGTTATTAATTATTTTAGGGGAAAAATGGTACCCTAGCTATTTTTAAATTGCCTGATAATTTAAAGATATATATTGTAGTATTTAAAGTTCAAATGACAGATCTTGGATTTGTTTCCATAAAAGATGATGGAAGAATGTGAAGGAAGATACTAATGATTGGCTGTAATTAGTAATTTTTGAAACTAGAGAATGTATAAATGGGGCTATACTATATTATTCTTTATAATTTTGTGTATGTATAATTTTTCACATAATATAATGTTAAAACAAATAAAACAAAAATCATATCTACTTTCAAATACCATCAGGATACAAATATAAAGGTATCACTTTGTACCAAAATGAATCAACTGGTATTTCAATTATTATTTTTTTTTAATGTTTATTTGAGATTGAGAGAGAGAGAGAGAGAGAGAGAGAGAGAGTCAGGGCATGAGTGGGGGAGGGGCAGAGAGAAAGGAAGACACAGAATCTCAAGCAGGCTCGAGGCTTTGAGTTGTCAGCACAGAGCCCAACATGAGGCTTGAACCCATAAACCATGAGATCATGACCTGAGCTGAAGTTGGCAACTTAGCCTACTGAGCCACCCAGGTGCCCCTCAGCTAGTGTTTCAAATGAATGCCCTTAGATAGATTTGCTAGGAATTTTGTGTTAGGAATTTTGTTTGATTTTTTTAAATAAGTTGAAAGTCTGGAAAGTTTTGCATTCTTGACTTCATGGAAGCTTAATATAGGCCTCTCATTTTTACCCCTGTACCACAAACGTTAAAAAAATAAAATAAATAAATAAATAAATAAAAAACTTGTGGAGTTATTTAGAGGACAACTGTCAACAGAACCATTTGCCTTAATTTCAAATTTTATATTACATATTTTAAAATATTATTGGATAGAATAGATAATTATATTTCAGAGCTATTTCAGGTATTTTGAAAGCTTTAATAGTATCTCTTGAATAATTCAAATTTATTTTTATAACTCCATAAAAAAGTATGGTTACATAAGAGCACTGAGCGCTAGAGAAATAAAAGAGGCAGTGTTTATTAATGTTGCCTAGAACTTGGAGGCATAGGCCTTTCCTAAAGGGTCAGCAAACTCAGGGAAAGGGTTGGTGGAGAGTTGTCAATTTCTCAAAGGAAGAAAGAACATGGGGGCTCTAAGAAAAACTAGCAGGCTTCTACATACAGTGCCAAAACCTGGCACAGATTGGTGAAGACAGAGCAATCACAGATCAATATCAGTGTCATTTACAAATATATATGTAAATACCCTAAATAACACCAAAGGGAATCATGTTTTAAGCAGGATTAAATATGAGAAAATACGTAAATATAATTTATAATAATAATGCATCTGCAGACTAAAAGCATGATTTTTCTTTTTTTTCTTTTTTTAAAGCATTATTTTTCTGAATAAACATTTAACAATCATTTGGCAAAAATCAGAATACTTCTCAATTAAAAAATAAAGCCCTTAGATAATTAGAATTAGTAAATAATTTCTTTGCATCATGTGTATGTGTGTATGAATGGATATGTGTGTATAAATGTATATATGTACATGTATATATATATACATGTACATGTGTATATGTATACATAAATATTTGTACATGCAGCATAAATTACATATTATGTATATATTTATATCAGGCATACATATTTATATCTGCACAATACAAACACATTCATATACTTTTTATGTATATAAATGTAAAGATCTGTGTGTGCCTTTCTGTGTATGTCTGTATTAGTCCTTAAGCCAGAATCATATTTAATTGGTTTAGTTTTAGTCAGTCCCACAAACATCAGGAATAAAGAATAACCACCATGTCTCTGTATTTAACTTGGATATGATAGCCTATAGATTTTTCTCCAATAGAATGATGTGATATCTGTAAATGTGTACAAAGGTTTTATTAATATAAGTATTTATAAACACATATATATAAAAACTTAAATATTATTTTATTTACCTAATCCAAGAGAATCAGTTAAAATTATTATTATAAATAAATTCAATAAATTAGTGGAGTATAAAATGTTTATGCAGACATCATTAACTCTCCTATATAAATTTAGTTTGAAAATGGATGAAAATACTGTATGTCTAAGCATAACAAAAAGCTAAAACATCTAGACATAAACTTAACATGAAACGGTCTAGATTAAATAAGAATTAACATGAGAGGTGGGCAGAGGGATGGGCTAAATTGGTGATGGGCTTTAAGGAGGGCACTTGATGAGCACTGGCTGTTGTATGTAAGTGATGAATCACTAAATTCTACTCCTGAAACCAATACTACACCATATGTTAACTAACCAGAATTTAAATAAAAACTTGAAGCAAACAAACAAAAAGACTTAACTTTAGTACACCCCTGAGTAGCACAATATTAAATTCAAACGAATGAAAGGCTACCTATAATTTTTAATAGAAGGAATAGCCATCACGAAAATGTCATTTAGTTTTTTATTAATACATTCAAATGCAATGTGATACTTTTCTGAAATTAGATAATTTTAAAATTTATAAGGAAAATAAAAATACTTTAAAAACCCTCTGAAACAGAACAAAGGGGTGGGGTGTCTTAGCTCAATTTACTATTACATGGTACAAGCAAATGAATAGACAAGAGTATCGTGACCAAAATATAAATCTCCCAAACAGACCCAAAGACTTATAGCAATTTAGTATATAATAAGTTGGAAACTCACATCAGTAGAACAGATGAACTTTTAAATCTGGTTGTGGCAAAATAAATATATTAGAAAATAAAACCATAAAATCCAAGGCTATGTAAATTTTTATATAAATTGGAGTGGCACAGTTATTCCTAAACATTACTAAAAAACAGAAATAACAAAATATTCATATATTTGACTATAGAAAATTATATATTTCCATATGGCCTTTAAAAAAGGCAGCAATCAGAAACAAATATCAAATTAGGAAAAAAAACCCAAACACATATCATGGATTAAGGATTAATTTTTCAGATACAAATGGATCAGACATCAGTAAGAGCAGAGCACACATCCATTCCATTAGTAAAAATCACATAAAGGATATAAATAGACAAGTCTTAAAATATATAAATGGTAGTGGGGCACCTGGGTGGCTTAGTCATTTGGGCATCCCACTCTTGACTTCAGCTCAGGTCATGTTCTCACGGTTTGTGGGTTTGAGCCCCACGTCAGGCTCTGCATGGAGATCATGGAGCCTGCTTGGAATCTGTCTCCCTCTCTCTCTGCTCCTCCCCCACTTGCTCTATCTCTCTCTTTCAAAATAAGTAAATATGGGGCGCCTGGGTGGCTTAGTCAGTTGAGCGTCTGGCTTTGGCTCAGGTCATGATCTCACAGTTTGTGGGTTTGAGCCCCACATCGGCCTCTGTGCTGACAGCTTAGAGCCTGGAGCCTGCTTCTGATTCTGTGTCTCCCTCTCTCTCTGCTCCTCCCCCACTCATGCTCTGTCTCTCTCCTTCAAAAATAAATAAAAACATAAAAAGAAAGAAAGAAAAAAACTCAAAATATATAAATACTTTTTAAACATCTCTCTCTTTCTCTCAAACATAGGAGAAGGTACTCAACCTCACTCGTAATAAAACAAATAATAATTAAAACTACAAGGAGAAATTATTTGTCATCTATGTGATTAGCAAAGATCTGAACGTTGACAGCACATTCTATTTGTGAAGTCTTGGAAAATCAGGCACTCTCAAATATGGCTTCTGGGAATGCAAAACAATACAAACCTCAATCAGGGGAATTCGTCATCTATTGCAATTAAAATGAAATTAAATTTTCTCTTTGATTCTGCAAGTTTCCTTCTGCAAGTTATTCTGTGTTTATACATCATTATTTGTTATGAGTATTCTTTGTATTGGAAAACACAAAAAGGAAAAAAAAAACTAAAAACTTTTAACTAAAAGAGACAGGCAAACCATAAAAACAGACTCTTAACTACAGAGAGCAGGGGCACCTGGGTGGCTCAGTTGGTTAGCCAACCGACTTGGGCCCAGGTCATGATCTCACAGTTTGTGAATTCAAAGCTCACATAGGGCTCTGTGCTAACAGCTCAGAGCCTGGAGCCTACTTTGGATTCTGTGTCTCCCTCTCTCTTTGCCCTTCTACCGCTCGTGCTCTGTCTCTCTCCATCTCTCAAAAATAAATAGATATTTTAAAAATTTTAAAAAATAGAGTACAAACTGAGGTTTGCTTGAGGGAAGTGGGTGGAGGAATAGGTTTAATGGGTGATGGGTATTAAGGAGGGCATTTGTGATGAGCACTGGGTGTTGGTATGTAAGTGATGAATCACAAAATTCTACTACTGAAACTAACATTACACCATTGTTAACTAACTTGAATTTAAATAAAAACTTTAAAAAATACTTATCTTTGAGAATCTTTTAAAATAATCTATGTCTATAACCTCTTATTGGAATATTCAATAACTATACAAAAACAATGATAAAAATCTTTTTCTTAGAAATATTTCCAGGATATATTGCTAAGTAGAAATAGATGATACTGAACAGCACACATAATGCACTGCCTATTGTGGGAGAAGGAAGAAAAAAAATGTTTGTTTATATACAAAAAATTATAATAAATTCCTGACACTTAAAAAAAATTGTTCCTTCCAGGGTTTATAGATCAGGTATGGAATTAATGAAAAAGTGGGTGGGGGAAGGATTTTTCACTTTATACCATTTTATGTTATTTTTATTTTAAGATTTGTAAGTTTTTAAACAATGTATCACCTCTTTTAAAAAACCAACTTTTTAAAAGTCTCAACCCTAAATATTGGATGACATGATTAAAGGTGTATACTTTGAAAGAACCTCTAAGGATACTAGTAATTACTGAATATTGGGAAAGGGTAACTGTGGATATAATTAGTTAGTATGTTGCCTCTGTTGTGATAGAAATTGCTCCTTTGCCAATTGTTAAAATAGTTCTGTTTTGAGCATAGCCTTATTCTCAAGGAGTAATTTTGTAGTGTCTTAGTGTCACCAGCCATTATAACGCTCAGCACATTTCTTAGGCCATCAATTATTGATGTACCACAACCAGAGATGACTTCTAATTTGCTCTTACATGGGGGTTTTTATAATTACTTTATCATTTAAAGACATATTTTACATAACACTATGAAAACGACAATGCTACTAGATTTTGCTGGCAACAAATGCCACAGACGACAAGGCGCAGTGATTCAAATTGATAGGATGCTTGCTTTTACTTCATTTGGATAAATTCTGAATGTCATTCATTCTTTAAGTTGGCACTTCATCTTTAGAGTCAGCTTTGTACATCCTTGAATCTATCCTTAATGGGTGCCTGTTGATCACATGAGTCCAGTTGATATTTCTGGACTGTTTTACAACTCACCCAAACCATTTCCTGTTAACAGCTGTAGCCACTAGTGTACTGGAGGGAATAAAATAGAAACAGTTGGTCCAGAATCTGTAGAGATTTTCTAATTCGATTGGGTGTTCTACATCACAAAATATGTAGTAAGCAAAGTCTCAGTGCAAAGCCTGAGTAAGAGATGATTTAAGAAGCATTGGGGGGGCTCCTGGGTGGCGCAGTCGGTTAAGCGTCCCACTTCAGCCAGGTCATGATCTCGCGGTCCGTGAGTTCGAGCCCCGCGTCGGGCTCTGGGCTGATGGCTCAGAGCCTGGAGCCTGTTTCTGATTCTGTGTCTCCCTCTCTCTCTGCCCCTACCCCGTTCATGCTCTGTCTCTCTCTGTCCCAAAAATAAATAAAAAATAAACGTTGAAAAAAAAAAAGAAGCATTGGGAAGGGAGGGGGGCACCTGGGTGGCTCAGGTGGTTAAGCGTCCATCTTAGGATCAGGTCATAATCTCACAGCATGTGAGTTAGAGCCCCGCTTTGGGTTCTGTGCTGACAGCTCAGAGCCTGGAATCTGCTTCTGATTCTGTGTCTCCCTCTCTCTCTGCCCTTCCCCGACTCTCTTTCTCTGTCTCTCACTGTCTCTCTCTCTGTCTTAAAAATAAACAAACAGTAAAATAAACAAAGAAACAAACGAACAAATAAATAAAACATTGGAGCACCTGTGTGCTTCAGTCGGTTGAGCGTCTGACTTCAGCTCAAGTCATGATCTCACAGTTCAAGAGTTTGAGCCCCACACTGGGCTCGCTGCTGTCAGCACAGAGCTGCTTTGGAGCCTCTGTACCCTTCTCTCTGCCCCTGCCGCCCTTGCACTCTTTCTCTCTAAAAAATAATTAAACATTAAAAAATATTTTTAAGAAACATTGTTATAAGCTCTAGGATGTAATAGTTTCTGAAGACCCGACCTGGTAGTTCGAAACCTCTCTCAATCCAGTGAATAACTGTGCACATATTTGCAACCAAGTGTATAACATGGAGGAAAATATTTGAAAACAGAAAATTTTCCATTTTCTCTATGCTCTATGGAACCTCTGAGCCATAAAAATTCCTATTTGCTCTTGGTTTTATGAATGCTTCAGCATCAACTCTTGAAAAATCCGGTGTCTAAAATATCTTGATATTTCATGCCAAAATTGATTATTTACACATTCTAAAAAGGAAATATATTCAATATATAAAAGTATAAAGGATTTTAAGAGATAGAAATGTTTTTCAGCCTATTATAACTTGATTAGCAGCAAAGTAAAGAGAAAATGCAAAGCTGTAGTCATTCAAAACCCATAAACTAGGACTCTTACAAAATTTTCTTTCTAAAGAGAGATACATTTATACTCTAATATTAAATCTCTCATTAATAACATTACTATAATTTAATAAACCTATTGGTGTTGAATCTATATTCTCACTGCTAATAGAGTAGGTCAAAATTATAATTTATACTTTAAAAATTATTCAGGTCTGTAATTATTTTTCTCTACATACTTTCTGAATTTGTGTATGAGTACTCTCCTCCTTTTCATGATCGTTACCTAGGATTTGTCTATCTTACCTTTATTTTTCATGTAACCTAGATTTAGTTCTCAACTATCATACTCTTTCCCAAGTCATTCATATCTGCATTTGTATTTACTATTTTGTCATTCTTATTTCCATACATATATTTGTGTTCATTTTTCAATAATGTGAGTTGCATACTCAACCTGAGGGTTTTAACTCTTTACATTTTATTGATATAACTCTGTAACTATGGAATTTTCTCTGAGTGTCAGTGTGTCTGCATCTCAAAGGTTCTGATATTAGTATTTCAATGACCACTCTTTTCTAGAAAAACTTAGAGTGTGGTTTGTATTCCTCATTTGACATAACAGAACAGCTGGTTAAAAATCAAGTTTTAAAAATTCCATATGGAAGCTGGTATTTGATTTCTGACTTTTTAAAATTAATTTCTAATTCTAATGTGATAAATTAAGAACATACTGTGCTAACAATTTTATAACATGTATTTTTAGTTGTGTTTTTTGTGATAATTGCAATACACACACACGTGACCATTTACACCCACATTATTGGTGAGGCTTCTTAGATTTTCAGTCTTTCTCTATTAATTTTGTTCTTGTCCTCTTGTATCACATTGGAATGAATAAAATGCATTAAAATCTTTGGTTTTATTGTGTTTCTGTCTATTGTACCTTGTACCTCCTGCTGTAAGAAAATGCTGCTCTTATATTTGCTGCATGGGTATGTATGTCTAATGTGTTTAATTGTGAATTGTAATATTTAGCAGTAGGATGTTCAACCATTGTCTCATGAAATATTTTGTTATTAATTATATCCACATTCACTCTGCTTTCTTCATTTTTTTCATGTGAATACACATATTAATCTTTTTTTTATTCTACTCTTACAGGGCATAGTTGAGCTGTATTTTTAAGTTTGAGATTAGAATATTATATTTTTCTAGAAGCAGCCCTTTTCATTATGTTTTCAATTTTAATTATTTTGAATTGTATTAAGATAATTACTTATGATTTTTAAGAATTTCTTTTGTGTCTGTAGTTGCTTTTTTCTTGATATTTCCAATTTTGCATTATTTTTGCTCTTCTCTTTCTCCTTGATAACATTAAGGGTTCAACAATCTTATAAATTTTTTTTCAAATAATTATTTTTTCTTCATCAGTGCTTTAGTTATTCTCTTTTCTAACTCACAGGGAACATCACTTCTAGTTCCCCTCAGAACAACAGTCCCACCCCTATTGCCCATGAATATCACTTACTGTTGGAGTGGGATGGTCCCTGCAGCTTGCCTTGCTATTATATGGGAGGCTACCTGTAGGGGTCTACCAGATGCCTGGTGGCTGCAAGCCTAGCCTCTGGCTAAATGAAGCTCATTGATAAAAAACAGGTCCACTATGTATCAGCTCCCCTACAACTTCCTGACCCACCAGATTTTTTTTCTCCACTCTGATTCACTCTTCAAATGACTCCTCTTCTTTCCTCAAATTAAGTCATATTCAGTGTGAGGGACAAAACATTTTTGCAAGAATATAAATATTTCTCTCTCAAAAATGCAGTTGGCAGTTTCTTTCTTTGAAACCTAGATCTGGTATGTAAGTGTGGGTTAGGACAGGAAGATACATCAGGACTGGAGCTGTAGTGAGAGTAGAGAGCAAGAAGAAAACAGAACAGGCAATCACAGACTGATTCTTCAAGATATAACTCTGCAACTTTATTCCTATATGAATTTAGCCATCCTTTATATAATGCATTCATATCAACTTTGAAAAACCAAGCTGTATATAGGTCAGAGCTATTATTAGTGTCATCATTGATGTCATGGGGTCTATCTAATAAGTAGCGTCATGATGTTGATGTTCCCAGGGTGTCTGGGTAAGCATTCATTAGTTGCCACTAGTGCCATCTCACACTGATTTTTCTTCTTTGGCTTTGACGACCTAGGGTCACCTTAAGGGAATGTGCCCTTTGTGGCTCAACAGTCATTAGTGTAAACAGGTAATTTTTAAAAGAGTCCATGCTGATGAAATGATTAGGTTTGCAAAGTGGGGAAGACCATTATGTATGCAGGAAGTGCAGGGATCATATGGTTCACAGTAAGTCATTTTGTAGTGATTATGTTGCCTCTGAGTCTCTGCTGAGTAACATTAGTATAGAATTCTAATGAAAACAAAACACAAAATAAATGATGCAAAAGTTTCATGAAAGATCTACTTATCTTTGCTGTAATTTTTCTTCTTACACGCAAGAGCATCAACCATCTTCAAAAAGTATTAAATGACCATCAAGTGTGTATGCAGTGATATGCTGAAATAAAAAACACTTGGTCCATAAGGGATTTGGCACTGACGTTTACCAAAGCCCACTTTCATTTTATAACATACCGGTTGTAACATAAAATAAATACATTTTTATGTATAAAATTCATAATTACGTAATTATATGGAGTTATAAAAACTTACATACACATACAGATACATAACTTGGTCTTTTTTTTCAAATTTTTTTTCCTGAAAATGCATATGTATGTGCACACACTCCTATTTGCATTAGAGAGTTTTTATAATCCTATCTTGAATTTCATCATGCTTTTTTCCCCCAAAAATAACATTTTAGGGAGAGGCTGGGTGGCTCAGTTGGTTAAGCATCAGACTCTTAATTTCTGCTCAGGTCATGATCTCACAGTTCATGGGATTGAGTCCTGTGTTGGGCTCTGTGTTGATAGTGTGAAGCCTGCTTGGGATTCTCCCTCTCCCTCTCTCTCTGCCCCACCTCCCCCTCTCTCTCAGAATAAACAAATAAACTTAAAAAAATATTTTACTATGTCACATATAAATACATATCAAGAGTTAATCTAAATAAACTGTGTTCCATGCTTGAAATGTTTTTATTTTTGAATGACGTGTTGAACAAACATCTTAGCAAGTACATAAAAAAATACTAAATTTTCCAGGAGAATGGCTATCTATATCTCATGAATAACTGTGAATCATCTTTGTCTAGAGAATATCCACTCAGGACTAATTATATACGATATATAAGATGACAAATCTATCAATAATACATCAATAATAATTTGCATGCTGATTACATTAAACTACAAAATTCATAAAGGCTTCACTCTAGGTAAGGAGTTTGTGGCTAGAATGAATAAAACATCATGAATGTTGGTATCATAAATATGTATTAATTGAATGACTGGTGTTACTTGTGCGTAATTTTGCTTCCTCAACTCCTGTTTGTGTTGCAGTCATTTACAGAAGAGACCAATCACTTCTGTCTTATTTTATGGCACATTAGTCTTTTTTTTGGACACTCCTTGGACACTGTCTTTCCCTCTGTCTGCTCTAACACACTTTGCTTCTATATAAAACTTAGCAATGATGAGATGTATTCAGAAGTCTTCATCGTTTATGAAGATTTCAGCCAAATGTCAGAGACCCTCTCAATGTCCTAGAATCCTTGAAAAACAAAACAAAACATCAACAAAATTCATAAGTATTTTCTGGGGAAGATTTTACTCAAAAATGTAACGGACAAAATCACCATATAATTTTACCTGTATAAGAAATAGGGATCTACGCTTTCTAAACAGAGAAAGACAAATATTTTATCTTCCTATTTATATGTGGAATTTTAAAAAGCTGAACTCCTAGAAATAGAGGGTAGAATGGTGGTTACCAGGCTGAGGGGTGGGAAATCTTGATCCCAAAGGTTCAAAACCCCAGCTAGAGGAGGAATACCTTCTGAGGATCAAATTTAAAACATGGTGACTATAATTAACAATATTGTATTATATACTTGAAAGTTGTTAAGAGAGTAGATCCCAAATGCCTTCACCACAAAAAATGGTAACCATGTGAGGGGATGGAGGTGTTAACTAACCCATGTTTTTGTTTTTGTTTTGTTGTTGTTGTTGTTGTTGTTTTTATCAGGCTTTTCCTTTCATGTTACAATCAGATGCTTTTTTTTGGACAGGTCGCAGATCTTCTGTTTCAGCTTCCTCTCCCTCATTGTTCTCTTTTTCCCTTCTACTATACAAAAGTCAACACATGAAATCTATAATTAAAACATCCCTAAAGGAGCTCTGACCAACTTTATTCAAAAGTATTTCAACCTGAAGAGATCCTGAGCTGTGCCTTCCCCCAGGAATCAGAGGGGATGGGAAGGAGGGGAAAAGAGAAGCAATTCTTTAAAATGGTAATTGTGGCTTAGCTTATTTCATACCAACATTTACATAGGAATCCAAGTGTATACCTGAAGAAAAATATCTAGTTTTAAATGCACTGGAGAGCTAACAAGGCAGACAAAGATGCCAGGGAAAATAAAAGTCATTTGACAATAGATTAATACTTCGGTGCTTTAGAGACTAAAAAGAGATGCTATTCAAATGGACAATAAATACATGAATAGGTTCCCAACCTCACTAGTCATCAGTGAAATAAAATTTCAACCCAAAATACATTACAGCCATATACACATGGCAAATGCTACAATAACAAAGACCACGAGTGCCTGGGTGGCTCAGCTGGTTAAATGTCTGACTACTGGTTTCAGCTCAGGTCATGATCTCATAGTTTTCTTGGCTTTGAGCCCTGGTTCAGGTTCTGCCCTGGCGGAGCGGTTCCTGCTTGGGATTCCCTCTCTGCCTCTCTCTTTGCCCCTCCCCCACTGTCTCTGTCTCTCTCAAAATACATAACTTAAATAATAATAATAAAAGACCAATAATAGCAAGGTTGGTATGGGGGTAGAGTAATTCAAAGTCATACATTGCTGTCAGGATGGTAAATTGGTACAGCTACTTCAGAAAACTGCTTGGCAGTATTCACCAAAATTGTATATATGCATATCCCTGCAATACACTTCTTAAAGTTACTGACAAACATGTATATCAGTGTACAAGAAATAACATGTCTAAGAATGTTTATATCATCACTAATTATAATAGTCTCAAATTAGAAACAACCCAAGTGACTATTAGTATAAGAATGACTACATAAAGCAAGGTACAGTTATACAATGGAGTAAAACTTAGCAGTGAAAAATAAAGTTCTGCTGCACAGAACATTGATGGCTCTTACTCTTATTATGAAAATACTAAAAATAAAAGATAAAATTATTATAAATGATGATGTTTATCTTATGTATAAAATACCATGAAATATAATGTAATATGTATTGTTTTATAATTAAAGATAGCGATTTCTACTGCAGAGGAATTATAGAGACTGGAAAAGCCCGTGACCAGGCTGGTGGGATGCTGGCTATGTCACAACATATTGTCAAGTGATCAATCCAAAACCTTGTTTTATGTGTGTATCTGTTCAAAGGCACCTTATTGAAGCTATACTTTCAATTCATTGAAATTGAGCTCATGTTAGTAGTACTATAACTCATCGTTTTCTTAAAAAGTTGATTTCTTTATTTTGAGAAAGAGCATTAGCAGGGATAGGACAGAGAGAGAGAGAGAGAGAGAGAGAGAGAGAGAGAGACAGAGACAGAGAATCCCGAGCAGGCTCTGTGCTGTCAGTGTGGAGTCTGATGTCAGGGCTCAAATGGGCTCAAACTCATCAACTGTGAGATCATGACCTGAACTGAAATCAAGACTCCGATGCTTAACTGACTTAGCCACCCAGCTGGCCCTATAATTTATTAATTTTAATTAAGTCTACCTAACACAACTCTTTTCTCTATAAGGGATATCACAGCCCTCTTGTGCTCAGCAATCCCAGAAAGCACTTCAGCACTATGCTAGGAAACCATTTTAAGCATTGAACACTATTTATTTAACAGAATAACCAACAAAAAGCACAAAAATGTGAAAGGCATGGCATGAAAAAGGAAGCAAAAATGACACTTAAAACATGAGAGCTAGGGGCACCTGGGTGGCTTAGTTGGTTGAGCGTCTGACTCTTGATTTTGGCTCAGGTTATGATCTCACATTTCATGAGTTGAATCCGAGCTCTATGCCGACAGCATGGAGCCTGCTTTGGAGTCTCTTTCCCTCTCTGTCTGTCCCTCACCTGCTCATTCTCTCTCTCTCTTTCTCAACATAAGTGAATAGACTTAAAAAAAATGAGAGATAAATTAAAAAAGGCAGAGTGTGACATTGTTGGACCTCAGCTGGGAATGTGCGCTTGAGTGACCCCTGTTTTTGCTGCCAATCAATTGTTTGAGAATGGCCTTCAAAGAACTTTTGGTATTAGTATTGGTTGGGTGGCTACAAATCAATTGTAGTCAGTAGTGAATTTCCTAATACAGAGTCCATGAGTAATGAAGATAGAATCTGTGCATGTGTGGGTATCTAAATATATTTGCACACACATATTTTTTTCTGATTGTATACATGAGGTTGTTTCCCGATTGTGAACATCTTCTAACAAGCTTAACTGGCACTTTTCATTCTGATGGAGAGCAGATTCTAGCTGTTTCTCATCAATCTCACCCTGGAAAGGGATGACTAAATTCAGATTAGTTCATTTTCTTACTTCCTTGAGACCTGGAGGCAAGAATTTGGGCATCTAAGCAGTCTTAACCAGCAGGAATTTCTGTGGTGTTAGTTTCTATACCAATTCCTGGGTCACAAAGTTTTTTTTTTCCCCCTCATTCTAAAACTTAAAATTCTCTTCCTCAAACAGGGCCCTTGCAGAAGCCCTAAGTACGGTTACTTATGCGTGTAGACATCTTATGTCACTTAATAAGCTCCTGGCACGGCCCTGCGTAGCAGCGCCAGACGCCCTCCTTGCCGCGCGCCCTCTGGGGTTCTGGTTGAGGCCAAGCAGCATCTGGCTCAGCAGTGTCTTGGCCCGACTTTGGCCGAGGCCTGGGTATTAAATCTGTGAAGAAAAGCTACTGCTTGGTGCTTCCGAGGGGCTGTGGTGTTAAGTGGCCCCGGCTTCGTTTCCTGGGGGGTGTCGTCGAAAGGCCCGGAAGTCTTAGCGCCCCAGGGTCGGGGACCCACGGTGGAACCCAGTGTGGCCCCTGGCGCCCAGGCCTCCCCCGCGCCCCGCTCCCGCCCGGCCGCGGCCTAGTTACCCGACGGAGAGAGGAAGTCGAGGGACAGCGCGAGAGAGTGCGCGTCAGCCTCGGCGGCTGAGAGAGCTTTAATGGGGGTGCGGGATGGCGGGGACGGGGAGGAAGCAGGTGGAGACACAAGCGCAGGGACCCTTGCCTCGCACTCACGCCACCAGCGTCGTGAAAGGGTCTGGGAATCGTGGGACCCGGGGGAAGGGGGGCGCGGACCCAAGATTATATCACTGTTCCTTATTGCTTCTGTTTTTGACCACAATATGGTGTCAAGTCACGTTTTATCTACCTGATCACTTTAGTTGCATGGAGTTCTGGGATTTAACCATCCAGCAATAACAAGGGCTGGAACTAATCTCTGAAAATTTACCCTTTTCTTTGTGTCCAGTCTCTTCTATTAAAAAAAAAAAAAAAGACTATGCCATTCAGGGCCTTTTCCCTTCTTACTTTCCATGTTGGTGTTGGCAGAGATAGATTTGTTCTCTGTGCTGATGGCCTCTAATAGGTCAAGGAAAAGGTAAGAATTTTCCCAACAAGTTTGATAACCAATCATCAATTAATTAATCTTTAGGGTTAAGTTTTTACAAGTAAATCTTAAAAAAAAAAAAAAAGAAGTATGTTACATTCTAGTTTGTTAGTTTGTTATTTTGTTTTGTTTCTGGGTTTTTTTGTTTGTTTGTTTTGGTTTTGTTGCTTAATGATGCTATAAAAACATAATTATGTAGCCTTCAAGTGAGTCCACCTGTAAACTGGTCCTTAACTGGCCCAGTCCTCATAGATGATACCTTTTTGAAGTTTGTTTCCTATTTTTATGCACATTTTACTTCCTAAATCTACCAAATACACCAGTGCTTTCCAATAAGCCTTGGTCAGGGGTGCGTGACTATTTTCACAGAGGATAGCTAACCAGAGACACTTTCTTTCTTTCTTCTATATCATTGACTATACAAGATGCTACTTCGGAAATAGCTTTGTCATCTGAGAGACTTGTTGCATATGTGACACTTAGATCATCAGGACATGTGGCTTAAGGATGGGAATTCAGGTTGGAATGAAAAAAGGGAAGAAGGCACTGAGGGAGAAATACAGAGGTATTAACACTCTGGCCAATTGTTGAGGTGCCCCAGGACACAGGCCCCATTCTCTTAATATCTGCTTCCCTGTCATCACTGAAATGATGGAATGTTGAAGACATGCCTTGCAGGATACCCAGCTGTGAGAAAGAAACAGTGGTCAGGACATTGGTCCCTGCTTGGCTTGGGATCTCTGACTCTGAAACCTTGGTCCCCGCCCCCCCCCCCCCCCCCGACCCTGCCTTGCCTGATGCCAGTCCGATGTAACCTACTGACCTCTGCATTAACCCAAGAGTATCTTGCTTGTATCTGTGTATTTAGCTGGGAACTTGCTCACTATTATAGACTGAATAGAATGTTTATAAACATAAAAAATTAAAATTAAAATACCACCAAACAACTGAATGATTTCAACTGAATTCATTTTAGTGTCTATTTATGAGACATTTGTGTTTTCTTTCTCTCTAAATTTGCATTCAAAAACCCAGCCCAAGCTTATATGAACATGCAATACATTTACTTCATAAAAATTCAGTAATAAGACCAAGTCTTTAGGAACATTTTCCTTCCTCAAGACACTTAGCAGATTTTTTCCTACTCCTGCATTTGTTTGGATGACTAAAAACTCAACTTACCATTTCTACAATAATATTTTTAAAATAACTCCCCACATCTCATGTTACTATTCTTTGGGATGGTTTTCTGAAGGAAGAATTGGCCTAAAGCATAATGAATGGATAGTTTTCACCTAACGTTTGTGGAATCCACAGTAATATTCAATGTATGTTATATCCAGAAGTTTTAAAAGTTGTCTATCAGTGTACTTTACACCACAAGTTTGTTTAACTCTCTTTAATCACATGTTTCTTAAGTTCTTTTACTTTCATATACTACACAAAATTATTCTAAAGCATCTCATTTTTTACATTCTTGTTCTGGGCCACATATTGTCTTTGGTTGTTCTCTTAACTCTTTGCCAAATGTCGATTTCCACAGATCTTTGGAGCAATTTATATCTCAATGAAGTATAATTGGAGTTTTATGGTCATTAATTATGTAAAAAAGTCAACCAAGATAGCTGGAACCTGCGTCCATAACTGCAACCTTGTTCTGTCCCTCAGATTTCTAGAAGACCATTGCTCTGGAGTAAAGTGACTCTCTCTATCATGCATTGACTGACCGCCAGTCATGTCTCATGTCTAATGTCTCACTATAAAATGTCATTTTTTTTAGAGCAGTATTTTCTGAATTCCCCACTGAATCAGTCTTTTTCATTATTTTCTCTCTTATCACTTTACTTTATTTTATGCATTTAACACCACTGAAAAAGAAAAAAAGCGAGAAAGAGGTTTTTTTAGATATTGGTATCCGCACTTGGGTAAAAACTTCATAAGGGCAGATATTTTATTCACCATGTGTCTTAGTCTGTTCAGTCTGCAATAACAAAATGCCACAGACTGAGTGGTTTATAAACAATAGAAATTTGTTTCTCAGAATTCTGAAGGCTGGGAAGTCCAAAATCAAGGTGATAGCAGAGTTGGTGTCTGATTAGAGCCAGCTTTCTTGTTCGCAGAAAGCTTCTTATGGTGTCCTCATCTGGCAGAAGTGATGTAGACTTCTCTGGGGCTCTTTTATAAGGGAGATTCTTCTCATGGGGGCCCCACCCTCATGACACAATCACCTCCCACACACCCCACCTCCTAATATAACCACATTAGAGATTAGGTTTCAACATACAAATTTTAGGGGAACATATTCATTCCATAGCATTTTGTGTACAGTTTTCTTCACTGTGGTGTACCCGTGTCCAACACAGAACCTGCCCAGTGCACGACATTCAAAGACTATTGCCTCAAAGAATTTAGAAACATAGTTTTGGTGAAATAACTATAGATGTCCACAGGACACTCACCTCTAAGCTGTTCATACTCTCTTTCACTCACAGCCTCACCTGCCCCCTCCAGTGAGTTTCCAAGGCACCACAGTACAGAATATACTACTAGCATCCATAGTTTCATATCCACAGTGTTTTCAAAGTCTCCAGGTGAGTACAGGCTCCCATGGAGGAAACAAGGTATGTTGCTGTATGTGTGTGTGTGCGCGCATGCGCGCATGTGTGTGTGTGTGTGTGTGTGTGTGTGTGTGGTGTGCAGGTATTATTTAGCTGTAAGTGGTGTAGTGAATGAGCCAGGCAAACAACACTGTATCCAGAGCCTAGTTCCTCACCAGTTGTCAAAAGACACAATTAAATAAGAGTGAGACTTGCAGAAAGAAACATTTTTGTCTTCTTATATAAACTAGAATAGGATTAGCTGTCTTTCAGCAAAAGCACTTGGAAGCTAAGATGTAGGCTTCCAAGGATGAAATGATTCTTTGTGACAAAAACTGCCTCATTCAGCCCTGTCCAGGTCAACTCTATTCCCCAAAAGACAGATGGAGAGACAGAAATTACCCCGCATGGACCTCCTTAGCTTTCACAAGCTGCATTGGCCTCACCTAGTGGGTGAAAGTCTGCCATGTTTTTGTGTCTCTTGGTTTGTTTTAGAGAAAGAGAGAGAGAAAGAGAAAAGGAGGGAGGAGGGGAGAAGCCGAGAGAGAAGGAGAGCAGAATCCCAAGCAGGCCCTGTGCTGTCATCACAGAGCCTTATGCTTGACTCAAACCCACGAACTGTGAGATCATGACCTGAACTGAAACCAAGAGTTGGACCCCAAACTGACTGAGCTACCCAGGCACCCCAAATCTGATGTATTTCACGCTGTTGATCTTGGAGAAGGTTGATTTCACCCTCTCAAATTTTAAATACATCTCCACCTAGGACATCTCATCAATGGTGTGGAAGTTAGGACTGAGTTTGTATTCTGCATTCTTTTTTTTTTTTTCAAAATTTTAACGTTTATTTATTTTTGAGACAGAGAGAGACAGAGCATGAACAGGGGAGGGGCAGAGAGAGAGGGAGACCCAGAATCTGAAACAGGCTCCAGGATCTGAGTGGTCAGCACAGAGCCCGACGCGGGGCTCGAACTCATGGACCGTGAGATCATGACCTGAGCCGAAGTCGGATGCTTAACCGACCGAGCCACCCAGGCACCCCATGTATTCTGCATTCTTTATGGTTCCTAATTTCAACTGGTGTCTGACTCTGTGAATTCCTCTACTTTGGTAGAGGGATTAGGAGAAGGAAAAGAGTCTGCCTGGGCCCATCCCCTTAGTATGCTCTCTCTTTTAGATCCAGCTGCTGCAGATAAAGTGGAATATATTAGCTTGCTCTTTGTGTCAAGTTTACCATGGCAACTCACCCTCACAAAGCACTTTGCATATCTGGCTTTGTCAGTGACCCTTTGAGAGAATGTGTCACACTAAAAAAATACATTAGCCAGCTCATTGGCTCCAAACCCAAAGCTGTGTCTCCAATCTGCTTGGTCAGTATTAAAGGATGTCTTCTCTTTCCATGTATTTGCTTCCCGTGCTTTTTTTTTTTTTTCTGAAGTTAGTGGTGAATGACAGAGAGAATAAAAGGGGTGCTATATTGGCCATTCAGAATTGCGCTGTGTACAAAGCAAGGAGAATAAAAAAAAATAATGCAGAGGTATAATAGCCTTGGAATTCAAATAAAATATAATAAGGAAGGTTACCATCGAGTAGGGGATTAAAACATGAGTCTATTTTCACCAGACAAAAAAAAAGCAAGTGGGGAGTAATGAACAAAAGGTAGAAGCAACAATGAAATAATCTTCCATGTTCTGAGAACCAAAGTCAATTTACTTATGGCAGAAGTCTGGATTTCAAGATAATGAGAAAAGCAATTTAATGGGAAAGGCAGACAATGTGCAATGACATCTGATACTTGGAAACATTGATGTTATTATTATATTATAAACCTTATAGCAAATATCAAATGTGTTATAAAGACAGGTATTAAAAGCTTCTGGATCCTTTAGTCAAGTGCTAGCCTTGAGGCATTGTTGAATAAGATTTTTTTCTCCATGTTTTCCACCCTTTTATTGCAATAAATGGATTTCATTTCATTCATCAAAAATACCTTGTTAATAAATACAAGGGAACAAGGGACAAGGATTGAAGTCCACTGGTGTAGGAAGTAAAAGCATAGTTTTGAGTTTGTTAAATGCTTATTTTACTTTTGATTTTTTAACATTTATTTATTTTAAGAGAGAGAGATTGACCAGGAGAGAGGCAGAGAGAGAGGCAGAAGAGAGAATTCCAAGCAGGCCCTGCACTGTCAGCGTGGAGCCTGATGCAGGGCTCCAACTCACGAACTGCGAGATCATGGCCTGACCTGAAACCAACAGTCGGATTCTAAACCATCTGAGCCACCCAGAAACCCCTGGTCATTTTATTTTTGAGGGGAGGATGGGCAAAGAGAGAGGGGGACAGAGGATCTGAAAGCAGACTCTGTGCTGACAGCAGCAAGCCCTGTGAGGGGCTCGATCCCAGTAATCATGGGATCATGACCTGACCCGAAGTCCGATACTCAACTGACTGAACCACCCAGGCACCCCTAAAAGTATAGTTTTAAAAGAAGAAATGATGGTTGAAAAATCTATAAAGTCTCTGTCTTTTGTTGTTGTTTATTTGTTTTCCCTGTTAAACATATTAAAAAATTAGTGGTACTAACCTAAGGAAGGTGTAAGTGAATTGGTGCCCGTTGTTCTAGACAGGTAGATTAAGATGTTCTGAGAAAGAGGTTCACAATTTTATTTAAAAGACAAAAGGTGGGGCGCCTGGGTGGCTCAGGTGGTGACACATCTGACTTCAGCTCAGGACATGATCTTGCATTTATGGGTTCAAGCCCTGCATCCAGTTCTGTGCTGACAGCTCAGAGCCTGAAGCCTGCTTCAGATTCTGTGTCTCCTCCTCTCTCTGCCCCTTCCCTTCTCATGCTCTGTCTCTGTCTCTCTCTCTCAAAAACAAATAAACATTAAAAAAATTAAAAAAACATAAATAAATAACAAAAGGTGAGACCAAATCAGAAACCAAACCCTGTTATTTGCAGCTAATAAAAACATCACTTTTCTTTCCACAAAAAACTTAGGGAGTTTTCATAGAAAGGCTCTGTGGGTGTTATGTGATCATGATTAGGGAGGAATAGGGTCTATGGAAATAATAAGTTTGACAAAATTATTTTAAAACCTGATGAGTTATGGGTATATAATTATTTTAAAATAAGTTTTCTAGTCAAGAAAAAGATGTGAGATGCCAGAGTAGCTGAGCTAAAATGCCTCTTAATAAGCATCAATAAAACAAAATGAACAAGGACAGGCAAACAGCAGCAACAAAAGTTCAATTTCAAACTTCAAGCACTAAAACAAAAAATCAGAAATTAGATATCTCAGCATGATAATACATAATCCCTAAAGGAAAACACATTTTTATGTCTATATTGGTAAATATTAATGCTATGCTAATAAGCACTATTTTAGTTCACATACTGAATTTATTCTCAAAACAACTCAGAACAGAAATATTTTTCAAAATGAGTGAGTATTAAATTAAATATAAACACAAAAATTCATTTGTTTTTTTCTATTTATATTAAGAATCTATTTTTTTCTCCAGTGTTCTTGCATAATCTAAATAACAAAGAAATGTCTCATCTATTTTTAAAAACAAACAAAAAATCTCTGAACATAATTTGCTAAATAAATAATAAACCTGTTGAGGGCGAGAGTCTCACAGAATATTAATATGAAGACAGAGACATTTTGGAAAATGTCTCCATCTATTGAGAGCTCCTTATGCAAGACATGATATTAGTATGGGTCCTGGTAAGTTATTAACTAGCCATGTTTCTTTACAGAGAGTTTTAAACAAAGTGTGAAATATTCCTATTTCTTCAAGGTAGATTACATACTCTCCTGTGTGTAACCTAACTTCTCCTATGTCAAAATTGATTTTTTATGCTTGTCTGTTATTCCCACAATATTGAAAACCATATAGTTCAGAAACAAATTCTTTGTTAGTGTTCTATTTTTAACACTCAACAAAGAACGAGAGACATAGCTGTTAGTCAAAAATTATTTTGTTTCATTAAATATGTGATTAATATGTATTTGATTTTCAACTTCAGATGCTTGAAATAAACTGGATTTTTTATTGTATAATAATGTACACAACAAATTTCATCAATGGCTTCCTTTCAAAAGGATAGTAATTGGTATATTTAATTTTGTTACAATTACATTATAAAATCATGACTCATTATTATATGGACAATTAAAGACAGTGAATAAATTATTCATAAAATTCAACAGAAGGATTAAAGGGATTTAAATATAACCAAGTAAAATACTCCTAAATAAATGATATATGTAAAAATAGTACTTTTGCCACCCAAAATTATATTACAGTAATTTTGACTTGGAAATCAATTTCTAACTTAACTGTATTTTATTTATAACACTTTTACTCATACATTAATTACTTATTTGCTATATATCACAAATTTCCATATTTATTTACAAAAATTACTCAATATAGTATAGTCAAAAATTACATTACCCATTCAAATAAAACACATTCTTAGAGGAAAAAATATATGTGTATATTTAGGTTTGCTAATTTTAATAATAAATACTGTTACCCTAATTAAAATTTAAAAAATTTAAGAGTGCATAGTACAAACTCTAGAGCTAACACTGAAAACAATGCAAAGAGGTACAACTAACAGCTAATCGAAAAATTAAAAAGACTTAAAAATATTTTCAAATAATCCATGTTGATATAGGAAAAAATACAGAAGAATGAAAACTGGAGGGGAAAAACAGAAACAAAATAATAAAAACATAGTAATAAAAGCATACCTTAATCCAAATATAGGGATGATTACATAAATATTACTGGACTCTACACTTGAATTAATAGATATTATCAGAATGATTCAAAACAGTGAGATCCAGTTCTGTGCTGTCTGTCGAGATGCCCATCAATGTTAGGACACAGACACTTGAAAAATATCTATGTAGACAAAGATATAACATGCAAACAATAATTATTAGAAGGCTGGGTTTGGATATTAATATCAAACAGAGCATTATCAGAAATGATTGAGGACATTTTATAATAATCAAAAAGTGAATTACTTAAAAACACAAAATAACCATAAATTAGTATCCTCCTATTAATAGTGTTTCAAAATATATGTAGCAAAATTGACTAATACCATTCACTCTAGAATAGAAAAAATGACCAAAAAAAGGAAAAAGAGGGATGATTTGAACAATAAATGGAAATACTTTGAATTAAACTATAACTGAAATGTAGTATATAATTATGGGATGCAGCAAAAACAGTGCTTAGAAGGAAATACATATCTTTAAATACATACTTTAGTAATAAAGAAATGTCTAAATTTTAATGATTTTAGCTTTCACTTAATAAATGTAAAATGAAACAGTAAACTAGAATCAATATAAATAAAAATAAAAAATAAGAGATAAAATCCATGGAATAAAAATAAAACAGATAAACCACATAGAAATCAATAAAGCCAAAATTTACTTTTTAAAATAATTAACAAAATTGACATATAAAAAAGAAATAGAGAACAGCAAAAATTATCAATATCAGGAATGAAAAAAAGAGCCATCTCTAGAGATCCTATAGAAGTAGAAAGAGTGACAGAGTTTTATGGATAAAGTTATGCCAGCAAGCTTGACAAATGAGATGAAATGGACAGTGTAATTTATTGAAACTACTGATGCAAGAACAAAACAATTCATATACAGCCATGTGTGTATACATACACATATACACACAGATTTAATTTTAAAGATACATTTTCAAAAAGAAATCTCCAGAACTAGGTGCCTTTCTTCATAAATTCTGTCAGAAATTTATAGAGCAAATACTTTCATTCTTAATCAAAATCTTTCAGGAAATAGAAGAATAACTTTTTGACATGCTTTAATAGCCCACCATAATTATAACAAAATCTGATAAAAACATGACAAAAATTAAAAATACAGAGCGGGGCGCCTGGGTGGCTCAGTCGGTTGGACGTCCGACTTAGGCTCAGGTCATGATCTCACCGTCGTGAGTTTGAGCCCCGCGTCGGGCTCTGTGCCGACAGCTCAGGGCCTGGAGCCTGCTTCGGATTCTATTTCTCTCTCTCGCCATCCCCTGCTCATGCTCTGTCTCTTTCTGTCTCAAAAATAAATAAAAACAATAAAATTTTTTTTTAAAAATACAGAGCAATATCTAACATGAGCATAGATACAAAACTACTGAACAGAATATTCACAAATCAATCCCAGAAATATACAGTCATATGTTGCAACATAGTAATTTTTCATAGAAATTCAAGATAAATGTCACATTCAAAATTCAGAGTATTTCACATATTAACAAAATAAAAGCTAGCTTATAAATCGTTTTGACAGAGGCAGAAAAATCATTTGAAAAATTGATATCCTTTCGTGATAAAAAATGTCAGCAAACTGTGAATAGAAGCCTTTCTTCATCTAACATCAAATATCTATGAGAAATCAATAGCACATACTAAGCTATGAATGGTTCATTTCTTTCTCCCTGGAATGAGGCATAAGGTAGGGGGCTGATACTTACTACTTATATGCAATACTGTGCTAGAGTTTACATTCTAGAGGAAAAGATTAAAGTGCATAAAAATTAAGGAGGAAGTGAATCTCTCTCTATATTTGCAAATGACATGATTATTTCCAGAGAAAACATTTAAAAATCTGTAAAACGGCCACTGGAAATAATAAGTGAACTTTACAAAGTAATGGACTATAAACTTTATATACAATGTGAAATTTCATATTTCCATAATATTTGCATACCAGCAGACAACAATTAGAAAATAAAAATAATTTACCATTGATGACAGCAGGCAGGGTCCAAGGACCCAGGGGCTTCCCACAAGACCAGCCAAGAGGGTCTTTGCCCTCACAGAGGATGGAAATCAAACATGAGCTAGCAGGAGGGGAAAGCAACATTTACTGAAGATATAGAGAAAGCAGATACAGTCCAGGAGCCTCAGAAAAGAAAGGAAGGAGTCTCATCTTTGTTAAGGGTCTGGGGTTTTTTAATGGGGGTGGGGTTCTGGTGTACCTGTCCTCTCAGACATCCAGGAACTGAATAGAATTGAGTAGAACAAAGACAAAGGACCAGGTGTTTTCTTTGGAGACAGCATTGAGATTTCTGGCCTTGGAGGTCTGGAATGTACATATGATAGCTTAGCCAGGTCATTCTCACCTGGTCCTTCCTTGGACATTATTTATTCTCAAGAATCATTAACTCCTTGTCCCTTACAAGGAGGACATATGCTATTTGCCTTACAAGGCATGTGTAGAGTGAGATGTGGGTGCAGGTGTTAGCAAGAATAGAAGCTTGAGAAGAAGTAAAGGAATAAAACAGCTTTTCCTTTCATGAGGTCCCTTCGATTTCCCTGTCTATGGTAAGGAAATAAAAATAACTTACTACTGTAAGTTACCGAATACTATCTTAAAAACTCTTAGAGGGGTGCCTGGGTGGCTCAGTCATTTAAGCGTCTGACTTTGGCTCAGGTCACCATCTCACAGCTTGTGAGTTCAGCCCTGCATCGGGCTCTGTGCTGACCTCCAAGCCTGGAGCCTGCTTCTGATTCTGTGTCTCCCTCTCTCTCTCTGCCCCTACCCTGCTCACACTCTGTCTCTCTCTCTCAAAAAATATATAAACATTAATAAAAAAGCCTCTTAGAATTAAATCTAACAAATATGACCAAGGTCTCTACATTGAAAATTACAACGTGTTGACAAAAGGAATCAAAGGCATTCTTAAAAACGGAGACATACACCACAATTAAGATGTTAATCTCACTGAAGTGATCTAATGGCTCAGTGCAAGCCCAATCAGTCCCCCAACAGAAGTTTTTGGAAATGCAAAGTATCAGGAATGTGTAAAGAAATCTAAAAATACAGAACAGAGTTGGAAGACTTTCAGTATATGATTTCAGGATTTAACACAAAGCCACGTTATTCAAGATAGGATAGCTATAAAATAATTATTAAACTATTTTTATTTACTGCCCACTATAATTTTATCAATATTTCCATGTTTTCAGAAGTGTAGCAACTTTATATATTTTAATGCTATCATTTATGCTGCAAAATGGAACTAAATATACAGTGCTATTTCTTCTCCTGTTTGTGCTAACATATTGTAAAATTCACCTACCAACTCCCCTTCTCCTGATATAGCTTTTCTTTTCCCTCTTTCTTTCAAGAAACTCTGTAAGACTTTTTTGGTGTTTGTTTGTTTGTTTGTTTGTTTGTTTTCTGTTTATGTTTTGGGTTGATAAGGACAATAGTTCTTGGAAGGAGGCAATAGGAACAATGCATTCATTTGTCAATATACACAAAACTAACTTCACTGTTTACTCCATCATTATTTGGTAATAATTTGGGAAGTAATCTATTGAAAAACTAGTATGCACAGCTTTCTACATTGAAATGTATTCATGAAAATATATTTTACTTATTATTTAAAATAAAGCCTTCTTTCCTATGCAAGAAAAAGTTCCCTTCACTCTATGTCCAATAATTGGGCAGTATATTGTAGATGAGTTCATATTGAATTCTTAATGACCACTTTTCTCCTTTGACCTTATTTAAACAGTATCATTATTTTAATTTTCTCTGATTGCATCAAGGTTAAGTCCTTCACTTACATATTTTGACCGCTAATATGAACTTGCTAATACTTCAATTCTGTGCAAATTATGAATGGTCTAATTAAGACTGAAATTCTTTAAGATATTCAGAATAAAATGTATTGATTGACTTTTTGACTTGTACTCCAGAAAATGGTGAAGAATCCAATAGTGATTAGTTAATAGGAATTACTCCTATTATCTGTTGAAGGATTTCCCTAAAACACAAGATAATACAGAAAAAATGGAGGAGGCAACTTGTCCTGTTATAATAGTTCAGCCACTATTAATATTCATGAAAACAATCTGCTTATACAGGAAGTGAGTACACCACAGAGATCAGTCTGTTATGGTTTTGAGGATTACTTTTATATTTCCAATTGCCAAAATACTAAAATTTGTAATGTGAATCAGGAAATTAAGCGCTTACTGCCTAAACTCCATACTGAAATTTGCAAATATTTTCTCCCTTGTTACTGTATTTTTGTTCATTTAACAAGTTTTTAACAGGTTAGAATGGAATATTATGTTGAATCAGATTAAAATCACAATGAAAACCTTTTATTTAATCATGCTGAAAGACAGGATAGGGGATGCAGTCAAAAGAAATATTAGAAGTCACAACTATAATTATTATAAAAAGCTTAATACAATTTATTCCTAAAACAAGCTGCCTGTATTTTGATGTATGATTATATGCAAAATATTTATGAATCTATTAGGATAATCTATGAGGTATATACATATTAAGATTTCAATGATTAACAGAATTACATATTCTCCCACTCCTGTTCAGTAATATATATTTTTGTCTTTAATTTCCATATAGATTTTATAGGATAAGAACTGCTACTTTGATAAAGACCCTTTCATTTATATTTATTCCCTTACTTTAAATTCATAAGATTCAACTTAATAACTGTTTCAAATTAGGGTATTCTAACATTATTCATAATTTGGAATTTTACATTCCTAATTAGTGCATTGACTGGGCGTTATAACCACAAAACTTGAATGAGAGACTCTCAAGCCAGACTTCATAGGTTTTAATTCTCTCTCTGGCACTCACTGGTTCTGTGGACTTACTTGGGTAATCTGTATAACCACCTGATTCATTTTATACCTTGTTCCAATACAGATAATAATAGCATCTTATCCACAGAGTTATTATGTTGATTACATAGTATAAACCCCACCCAGGATTTCATAAGTGGCAGCAAAATCATTTTCCTCAATTTTTTTAGATTTTCTTTTATTTAGCATCAAGTATGTTCTGAGCATATTCTTCTTACTATTTTTTAATGTTTATTAATTTTTTTTGAGAGAGAAATAGAGAGATAGAGAGAGCGTGAGCAAGGAGAGAGGCAGAGAAAGAGAGGAGAGAGAATACAAAGCAGGCTCCACACTGTCAGCTCAGAGCTGCTATAAACATGGGGGTACATGTGCCCCCTATGAACGGCACTCCTGTATCCTTTGGATAGATTCCTAGTAGTGCTATTGCTGGGTCGTAGGGTGGATCTATTTTTAATATTTTGAGGAACCTCCACACTTTCTCTCTCAAAATAAAGAAATAAAAACCTAGAAAAATAATAAATCAACTTTAAAACAACAACAACAACAAACATATTTGTCTACAGTAACCAGGCACATGGATGAAGAGGGTGGGAGGTAATAGGAAGTGTTGAGACTGTTTCAAAATGAACATACATCTTCCTTAAAGCAGGCAGGTATTAGTTCATAGTGATTCCTGTTATGTTAAAATGCTAACCCAATGTTGTCAAAACTTATTTTTTACAAGAAGCCAGTGATCTGTACTTGTACTTAAAATTCACAATTGTTTAAAGTTAGGAAAAATTAAAATAATTTAAGACACTCAATAAGCCAGCATCATATGAGACAATAAAAAATGTGTGATGGCTATGTGTTTGCTACCTTGAATTGGCATTACTAACACAATTTCACAAAGGAGCAAGAGAAAACTTGCGACTTGCATAAGGTCATGGAGCATATAAATGACTGAGCTAGTATTTTAAAGTATCATCTGATTCCACATGCTCTTTTTACAGTTTCATGGCCTTATATATTAAGGGTATGATCTCCAGGCCAAAGTGGAGAATTCATATCCACTTGGCTACATTCTCACCTTTATTACATCTCCTAAGATGCCTCTGTAAAACAAACAAACAAACAAACAAACAAGCAAACAGACAAAAAAAAACCCCTTAAAATCAGTTTCAAAACATTAATATTTTTCTTACATTTTTATTTTGATACTATCAGGTACTACTCACCATTATTAAATGCAGATTCTTTGTTGAATGCTTAGAAGAATCTGCCTTACTGCATACCTTTCTACACAGGTACGACACTTACTTGTATGCAGGACCAGCTAAGTAATTTTTAGAGCCCAGTGCAAAATGAAAACATGGGGTTCCTTGTGCACACAGGGAGTGTCTATGACATGCATGCCATGAGATGTCTTCTACTAATTGACCAAGTACCACATTATCCACAGATTGGGTTCAGGGCTCTCTAAACTTAGGTTAAAAATTGTTTTGGCTACACTGAGATACCACCTCACACCATTCAGAGTGGCTAAAATGAACAAATCAGGAGACTATCGATGCTGGAGAGGATGTGGAGAAACGGGAACCCTCTTGCACTGTTGGTGGGAATGCAAATTGGTGCAGCCACTCTGGTAACCAGTGTGGAGGTTCATCAAAAAATTAAAAGTAGATCTACCCTATGACCCAGCAATAGCACTGCTAGGAATTTACCCAAGGGATAGAGGAGTGCTAATGCATAGGGGCACATGTAACCCAATGTTTATAGTGGCACTTTCAGCAATAGCCAAATCATGGAGAGAGCCTAAATGTCCATTGAGTGATGAATGGATAAAGAAGATGTGGTTTATATATACAATGGAATACTACTTGGCAGTGAGAAAGAATGAAGTCATTCCATTTGCAGCAGTGTGGATGCAACTGGAAGGTATTATGCTGAGTGAAATAAGTCAGTCAGAGAAGGACAGATATAATATGTTTTCACTCATATGTGGATCTTGAGAAACTGAACAGAAGAGTATGGGGAAGGGAAGGGAGAAAAATAGTTACATACAGAGAGGGAGGGGGGGCAAACCATAAGAGACTCTTAAATACAGAGAACAAACTGAGGGTTGATGGGGGCTGGGGAAGAGGAGAAAATGGGTGATGGGCATTGAAGAGGACACTTGTTGGGATGAGCACTGGGTGTTGTATGTAAGCCAATTTGACAATCAATTAAATTAAAAAATAAAAAAAAATATTTTAGCTAAAACATAAAATAAATTTTTGGATGGTTATTAATTTTTTCAGTTTCATTGATATGTGACTGGCATAGAGCATTATGTAATTTTGTGTACATGTGATATATGTATATATTGCAAAATGATTACCACAGTAAAGTTGGTTAACACAGCCATCACCTCGCATTAGTTACCATTTATTTTCTTTCTGGCAAGAACTTTAAGATCCACTCTATTGTGAGGTTTTAAGTATAAAATACACTATTACTAACTATAGTCACCATACTGTACATTAGATTCCCCAGAACTTGTTCATCTTATAACTGGAAGTTTGTAACCTTTGACCATTTTCCCCCACTTTCCACACCTCCTCATACACACCCCCTTAAAGTTTGCATCAAAGCAAGTGCCTTATACCTGCTCCACTTATACCTGGTTTAAATATATTGACCTAAGCAATTTAAGCATGAGACTCATATGCATAACAAACTGTAATCAAAGTGTCCACAGGTCTCTCAGTAGCTTTGACTAGCTAGATAACTTAACCACTGTCATTATTGTCTTTTATTATTTCAGACATTTTAAATAATGACACAAAAAATGAATGATTAATTATGAGATTCATAAGATTGGTTCAACATGTACAACTGATGGATAAAAAGGTATATATAAGTATATGTGTACATGAGCATTATAAATTAATTAAAATTTTTGGATTTAATCTATTAACGTATATGATGAAAAAACTAGTATTATTTATCAAAATATATGTTTTTACTATGAATAACAAAACACTGCCCTTCCATTAGTTATCAGAATTTATTTGTATGTTCCAATAGTTAAATAAGGTTTAAAAAATTACTATCCTTTGTTTAATATTAATTACTTTTCAGAGAAAGAGAGAGAACGTGCACACATGCAAAAAGGAAAAGGACAGAGTGAGAGGGAGACAGAGGATCCAAAACAGGCTCTGAGATGACAGAGCAGACCCATATGTGGGGCTTGAACTCACAAACCATGAGATCATGACCTGAGCCACAGTCAGACACTTAACCAACTGAGCCACCCAGGCACTCCTACTATTCTTTCTTATATTATGGTGAATTACAGACTTAATATTTTCAAATTACCTTAGCATATATAAAATATATTTATTGCTGATTCCCAAAAGGGTGCACTTGAGGGAGATATTAGACTCCATATCCCCCTTTTATGTTTTCAACCAACATAATTAATACAAGAGAAAGATAAATAATGTAAATGATTAGCAGTGAGATAATGGTAAACATTCTGGCATATTTATTTAACTGAGTTTCACTATATCATTTTGAAACTAACACAAATATTAAAAGTGTTTAGGCTGTGATATTTAGTGGAAGAATAGGTATGCAGTATTAAATGGACATAGACCTATATATATTTTAAACCATAAACAAAAATAAATACACCAATATATAATGGTCCATATGAAAATATGAGTAATCATTTAATATTTTCATTAAAAGAAATTATTATCCTTTACACCATGAAAATAATATTTAGAGAGAATAAAAATGAAGAAGTTGAACACATGAGATAATTTTACACAGCAACTTCAAAGTAAAATATTGTTGATCAATGTAAAGGGATGATGTCTTTTGAAACACACTTTAGGATTATCATTGAGAAATTAAGCATATTTAATTTAACTTTAACGTATTCCTCAGGGAAATAGTGTTTTTTTCTTCTTTAAATATTAAGAGAGGTAATGATGAGCATATCTTAACAATTATAAGATTTTTACATTTGGCTCACATGAAAAATCTCCACTCCATAAGCTAAAATTGAGTGTGAATTGGTTGTTAAATACATGATATAGTTAATGTAAACTGGATGAACAGATACAATTTGTCTCTAAGCTAACTGACATTTAGTCTTCCTCATCTCTATTCTCTCAGTGTCTAGGCATTGTTCTCAAAATTATCTAGTTCTCATAAATTCTTGGAACCCTTTGTAGGTTTAAGGTACCAGTACAGAATCCTAGAAAAGAACAAAGATTTTAAATCTCTACCAAAGAAGAATGGCCAGTAAGCATTTCCTTTTGGCACAGAATTATATTTTTAAAATAATTACCATAGAGGAGAGAGGAATAAAAATTCTTTTTAAATTGATGCCTTAGTATAATATAAGGAAATTACTCATCAGTCCAAATCCACCTGTCTTGTCTTTCCATAATTAC
Source organism: Acinonyx jubatus (assembly GCF_027475565.1). Classification (NCBI taxonomy): domain Eukaryota; kingdom Metazoa; phylum Chordata; class Mammalia; order Carnivora; family Felidae; genus Acinonyx; species Acinonyx jubatus. The sequence continues at coordinate 60,754,409 of NC_069380.1, forward strand.
TCACATAACACAAAAATAGACTCATGGTCATCCTGAAAGTTTGGCAGTGTGTGATTCCATCTCTTTATTTTTTTAGATATCACATGAGAGGCAGTATCTTATAATGTTTGAGGATATCAGACATCTTAAGGTGTGTGAGGAACACAGTATCAGTATCTTATGATGTGTGAGGAACATAGACATGTGTTCAAAGATACAAGCTACCACCCACCAATTGTTAGTCTACATCCTTGTCATCTTTCCAATTCATAAAATTAGATATACACATGTATTAGGTTAAAGGGTTAGCTGCCGCAACCAAAAAATAATAAGGATAATAGTAATAATAATTATAATTAATAATAATAATAATAATAATAATAGAAAAACATAATAAAGCAAAGGTTAAGTTAATATTTATTTCTCCTGTATGTATCATTTCATCTGATACTGATTGAATTATTAATCAGGACCATGTATATACGTTCTGTATATTGAAAATGTCAGTAAGGAGTCTCTTAAAATAATAAAAGGTGGAGGACAGAAAAGCAAGGAGAAAAAGAAGAGAACAGAAAGGAGAAAGGAAAGAAGAAAGGAGGAAATAAGGAGAAAGTTGATAAAGAAGAGGAGAACATTTATCTGCATCTTTCAAAGTATTAATATTAACACGGTTCAATATTTAGTTTGGTGAAACAATGATGACTGGTTCAAATATATTTTCTCCAGTTTTTCCAATCAACTGTGCTATTCACCTTGTAACAAAGGATGGTTGATGATCAATTAGGCCACATTCTTTCACTATTTCACTTAATGGAAATAACATTCAGGGGATCCAGAACTTATGCTGCCTTAACATTTTAGTAGCATTGAAACTATGTATCATTTTCTTTACTAAGATATGTATTTTAATGGGGAATTAGGGAGAGGAGTAACATGGAAAGCTATTTTTAACACAAACGTTTATTTGAAACATTTTTATTTCAGGTTAAACACTTGGCGAGAAGCCACCAGAACAAAGTTTACTGGCAAAGACACAAACACCCCACATACATACAGATAGTCAATAAATGTAATTAAAAACAAGCCAATGTAGTTTTTATCCATTTATTTATCTGAATATAGAGCGGAGCTAATATTTTTGGGCTGCTAGCTTTATTTTCCGATAACAAACAACCATTGCTCAAGTGATTGAAATAATTTATTGTAGGTATTTACACTATGATTAATCAGGGGGATTGAAATAACATCTTCTCAATATTATGCTTAATGCACAATTGAAATATTATTTTAAAAACAGCTAAAAATATTCATTGAAAAACATTTATTCTATATATACATAAAATTTCACCAATCCATAAATGGACAGTCCACAGATAAATGTTCCTACATTCTTTCTATGTGCTTAGAATTGTGTTTTAAGTTTTGAAAAAATGTGAAAATTCTAAAATAAATTTTTACTATATTATTGTTAGGGGTGAGAGTGAGCATCTGTGCTAGGTGAATGGAGTTCTTGGTCTTTGGATTCCCAGGAGAAGATTGACATGTGTATCCACCCTAGAATAAAGCCAGGCAGAAGGAAAGTAGCAGGCACCAAGCAGTCAAAGTGAAAGTACACACTGAAGGCAGGAGAGTGGGTAGGTTCCCCCTAGGTTGTCCTGGAATTGGATATTAGTAGGTCTCTCTGGGCTGGGAGGAGCTGTGATGTGCAGTGGGAGGTCTCCAATGGAGGCTGCTTCCAATCATTTGGGAAACTCCTCTCACAGGTTGAGATGGAATTTTGGACCTTACAAGTTTTGTACCTCAAGGCAGCCTTTCTCCATGGTGGTGAGGGGTACAAAACAATGCAGGTGTATTATTTTTTTTTAATTTTTTTAATTTAATTTTTTTAAATTTACATCCAAATTAGTTAGCATATAGTGCAGGAGAAGATTCCTTAGTGCTCTTTACCCATTTAGCCCATCCCCCCTCCCACACCCCCTCTAGTAACCCTCTGTTTGTTCTCCATATTTATGAGTCTCTTATGTTTTGTTCTGCTCCCGGTTTTTATATTATTTTTGTTTCCCTTCCCTTATGTCCATCTGTTTTGTCTGTTAAAGTCCTCATATGAGTGAGGTCATATGATATTTGTCTTTCTCTAATTTCACTTAGCATAATACCCTCCAGTTCAATCCACGTAGTTGCAAATGGCAAGATTTCATTCTTTTTGATTGCCAAGTAATACTCCATTGTGTATATATACCACATCTTCTTTATCCATTCATCCATTGATGGACATTTGGGCTCTTTCCATACTTTGGCTATTGTTGATAGTGCTGCTATAAACATGTGGGTGCATGTGTCCCTTAGAAATAGCACACCTGTATCCCTTGGATAAATACCTTGTAGTGCAATTGCTGGGTCATAGGGTAGCTCTATATTTAGTTTTTTGAGGAACCTCTATACTGTTTTCCAGAGTGGCTGCACCAGCTTGCATTCTCACCAGCAACACAAAAGAGATCCTCTTTCTCCGCATCCTCGCCAACATCTGTTTTTGCCTGAGTTGTAAATGTCAGCCATTCTGACAGGTGTGAGGTGGTATCTCATTGTGGTTTTGATTTGGATTTCCCTGATAATGAGTGATGTTGAGCATTTTTTCATGTGTCAGTTGGCATCTGATTGTCTTCTTTGGAGAAGTGTTTATTCATGTCTTTTGCCCATTTCTTTACTGGATTATTTAGTTTTTGGGTGTTGAATTTGATAATTTCTTTATAGATTTTGGACACTAACCCTTTATCTGATATGTCATTTGCAAATATCTTCTCCCATTCTGTTGATTGCCTTTTAGTTTTCCTGATTGTTTCCTTCACTGTGCAGAAGCTTTTTATTTTGATGAGGTCCCAGTAGTTCTCTTTTGCTTTTGTTTCCCTTTCCTCCAGAGACGTGTTGAGTAAGAAGTTGCTGTGGCCAAGGTCAAAGAGGTTTTTGCCTGCTTTCTCCTCGAGGATTTTGAGGGCTTCCTGTCTTACATTTAGGTCTTTCATCCATTTTGAGTTTATTTTTGTGTATGGTGTAAGAAAGTGGTCCAGGTTCATTCTTCTGCATGTCGCTGTCCAGTTTTCCCAGCACCACTTGCTGAAGAGACTGTCTTTATTCCATTGGATATTCTTTCCTGCTTTGTCAAAGATTAGTTGGCCATACATTTGTGGGTCCATTTCTGGGTTCTCTATTCTGTTCCATTGATCTGAGTGTCTGTTTTTGTGCCAGTACCATACTGTCTTGATGATTGCAGCTCTGTAGTATAGCTTGAAGTCTGGGATTGTGCAATTCAGGTGTATTATAATGTGTGTAGGGGTTACTCTGGGGCAAAGGTAGAGGAGGAAACCACATGTTCAGCCACCCTGATCTGAATTCCCAAGGTCTTGGAAGTCACAGGTCAGGATGTTGTGCCCTCGGGCTTTTAATATTTAACACATTTATCAGCATCCTTTCCTCCTGCTCAAGTCTGTATCATTCCCCTTCCAGGACTTGGGACTCTGCCTCAGGCATTCCCTCCACTGCTGCTGTCTAGTTTCTACTTAACACAGGGATGAAATGAAGGAAGCAGAGAAGGGAAAGAGCTGGACTGAATTAGTTGATTGACTGGACCCATTTGGTACATGGAAAATTTTCTCACATCCAACAATTTGAAATTCATTCAAGTCCAACGATTAAAGAAAAAACAAACAAACAGAAAACACCTTCAGATCTTCTAGCAAAAGAAACAACATAAAAAGACAAGAGAATTAGAGTTCTGAAAAGCATATAAATAAAAACATCAATATAGCTGCATTTTCAAAAATCTTAAAAGAAAAGAAGCTGAACCAATAATTACTGTTCATTAATTATCAAGGCTGTAACAAATATTGGTCAGATATGCATAAACTCAGGGAAAATTATATTCAGGAAAAGCTCTTGATCAAAATAGAGAAATATGATCTTCACACAACAAATAAGTTGGCAAATCAGTAAAATCTAATGCTAAGCATTCAATATATAGACATAATTGTAAATCTAAAACTAAAATAAAGGAAGACAGGATTAAAGAACGCTATGCAGATGTTCTATGTTCAGAAATCTACACAAATCATAATAAATAGGAAGACAGTGAAGAAGAGAAAAAGAAAAGGAGATAAAACTCATTGATAATTGTACAGGTTATATGTAGATACCATTAAAAACTGAAAATAGACATAAAATATTAAGTGAAACATAAGAAAATAAGAACATTAAAAATGTCAAACATTCAAAGATAAAACTATGGAAACAGTACAAAACTCTATAAATCAGCAAATTAAATGAATAAAAACAGCAGGAAGCAATTCCACAGAAAAAGAAACAGGGCTAATAGGTAAAATGTAGTAATTAAGATAAGAAACTATGATGAAAGAGTTGAGATGCAACAAAAGTCATAGTTTAATACTTCTCTTAAAGGAAAGCAGGGGCGCCTGGGTGGCTCAGTCGGTTAAGCGGCCGACTTCGGCTCAGGTCATGATCTCACAGTCCGTGAGTTCGAGTCCCGCGTCGGGCTCTGTGCTGACAGCTCAGAGCCTGGAGCCTGTTTCAGATTCTGTGTCTCCCTCTCTCTGACCCTCCCCTGTTCATGCTCTGTCTCTCCCTGTCTCAAAAATAAATAAAACGTTAAAAAAATTAAAAAAAAAAAGGAAAGCAAATTTCTATTTGACTTGCACAGCAAAATTCAACTATATACAATATACAAAAGACACACATAAAAAATTTTTAAAAACTTCAAAAAAAAAAAACAGGCAATGAAACACCAGCCAAATTCTGGAAAAAAAAAAAAAGAAAAAAGAAACACTGTCTTTCTCACAGAGTAAGGTGGCTGGGGGACGTGAGGGGGATCTGGGGAACCAGGGTTACCAGAAAGTAAGAGAATGTCACCTGAAAAAGGAGTCCGAAAAGGCAACTACAAATTCATACACCAATCTCATTTCTTTCACCCCGATTTCCATGTGTGCAAGACAAGCTAAGAGAAGCTAGGAGCTAGGCATAAAGAACAACATTGTGAAATGATCCAGTGCCCACCTCAATATGGCAGACTGCAAGTTGAGTCTTAACCAAGTTGGGTGGTTGTTGAAACAGCAATCTCCAAGTGTTTTAGAAGACTGCAACAAAGTTTACCATCTATGCAGTATGCACACTGTATAAATACATTTACAATGTTTAGAGTAAAAACCAAATTGCTCAACATATGAAGAGAGAAAAAAATGGGACTAGCTCTCAAGGGACAAAAAAAATCAATGGGAGACTACCATAGGATTACCCATTAGCTGGAAATACCAGTTAGAAACTACCAAGGCTCAAAGGGTTGAAGAAATATGCTCTCACAATAACTGATAATAAAGAATAATTGAAAAGCAAATAAAGACCTTTATAAAAATAAATAAAAAAACCAAAATAATTAAAATAGCTACAATAAAATTTAAATTAAACAGAAGTGAAATCTCTACCTGAAAATTAAATCTAAAATATATTTAAAAAGAATCACTGGATAAGCTTAAGAGTAGAATGGAGATGACAGAAGAGAGTAAGGAAACTTCTAGGTACAACACAAAAATCTAATCTGAGGAAAAAGAAAAAAAGAATGAGTACACATAACAGAATGTCAATGATGTATGGGATAATTTCAATACATTTAACATATTTGGAATTGGAGTCCCAAAGGGGAGGAGAAAGAGAGAATGGGATAGAAGAAATAATTTCCGCAATATTGGCTAAAATTTTCTTTTTTTCAATGTTTTCATTTATTTCTGAGACAGAGAGAGGCAGAGCATGAGCAGGGGAAGGGCAGAGAGAGAGAGAGACATAGAATCCAAAGCAGGTTCCAGATTCAAAGCTGTCAGCACAGAGCCTGATGCAGGGCTCGAACTCACAGACTGCAAGATCATGACCTGAGCTGAAGTCAGATGCCCAGATGACTGAGCCACCCAGGCACCCCTAAAATTTTCTAAATCAGTGAAATACTTAAATTTGTGGATTGAAGAAGCTTAGGAAACCCCGATCAGATAAATTCAAAGAGATGAATACTAGCCAAAGTATAGTCAACTGCTATAAAAGAAAAGTAAAGAGACAATCATGAAAGCAGCCAGAGAAAAAATAAACAACATGGTTTCTCTGGATGTTTTCCATTTCTTCAAGCCATCAATATAGTAGGTTCTCCATATTTAATGTTCAAACTAACTGAATTTGATAATAATTTCACAAATGGTGTTTAGCTGTCACATATTCCCATTTTTACTAAAGCAAAGAGTCATATGATACATGTTCAGTGGAAGACCATCATTACACCCTCTGTCTTTAGATTCAGGGGCAAATCCAAGATATTCCTCTTCTTTAAATCTCACAAGGATGAAAAGAGAAGATGAAAGAAGAAGGAGAAAGAGAAGGAGTAAAATAAAAGAGAGATGGGGCATTTTCTATATCCAACAAAATTCAGGGTATAGATTCTTATATTGTGAGTGGTGACATGTTAGCAAGCAATTATTGAAATATGTGTTAGAGTATAAATGGGTCTGGGGAATTTGGGAAGACTGAGGGGTGGGGCGGGTAAAGTCCAGCACTAAGTGACTGAAAAGAAGAGTAATGAGCTTTTGTAATATTGTCATTTTTGTGACATACAAGAGGGGTGATTGGAGGTCATGAGAGATGGGATATAGAAATAGTCATGCTGGGAGAGACTTTCATCATCATTATAATTACCAATATTTCTATAATTATCTTCATCTTTTTTTCCTCCTCATCATCATTCTTCCTTAGTGAGAATCAGCTTGAAGTCAGGTAAAAGGACTGGCTAAACCTTCACCAATAAGGTTTATTTATTATTTTAATCCACTGTTGCTGCACTATTACTTGTAATTTCATAAAGAATATAACTTTGTTCTTATAGTTAGTTCTCTAAGTCATGGTTGAACTTTCTTTTTTTTTATTCTAAGTCATGGTTGAACTATTTTTTTAGACTTAAGATACTATGTTCAGGCATTATTATGCTTCATAACATCTTTAACTTTAGTAATTATGAAAATGTAATAATTTTAATGTCATATCAATAAGACAAGCTAATAAAAGTTCAGATTCAGTTTAGGAAAATTTTAAACTTTTGGCTTTTTGTTTAAAATATTAAATTGACGGGCCTCTCATTTCAACTTACTGAAATAAAGAATTTATTAAAATTGGAAACTTGCTGGTAATTCAGTCCTGTTATTGGTTTAGTCTTTGGTTTTAATCATTTAATAGATTTTTAATTACTTCAACTCAACATGAAATTTCAGCTTTGTTTTCCTTCTATAATTATGTAAATCATAATAAATTCTTCTGCATTCCTGTGACATATTATCAATATTCTTTTTACTATTTAACTTTATAAATGGAACAGCCAGTCCAATGGTCAGTTATATTGATCAACTTTATTGCATTTTAGAATATTTATTCAATTTTTGCATAGCTACTCAAATGAAGCTTATTTTGTGTTATTAAATGATTCAAACTATATATCGTATATTTAATATATAATGCTATATTTAATATACATACTTAATATATATTACATAAATATAATTATATTTGTTATAATATTATATATAATATATAATATAAATCAAATATTTATATATTGTCATAGACTCTGGGTCTAAAGCTCTCTCTTGTCTAGCAAATGAGTGGGACGCAGAATTGAAAGCAAGAGATGGCTAATGTCAGGAAAAGACAAGAGCCCTGAATAAGGGTCCTTGCCCCATTTTTATTAGGATTAGAAGGCTCACAAACATGACGATGGAATTGCACAAAGGGACAATGAATCTGTGAACATTAACTTGTGGACGTGAGGATATTTGTGGCTGGGGGTTTGGGTTAATACAAAACAAAATCTGGCACTGGGCAGTCAGGAGAAGGTTGTTTACAGTGGACATGAGGCAGCACCTCTGTTTACTTTAGCTAGCCTTGGGGATGAAACAGATAGGGGGAGGAACCTCAGGGTTGACAAAGCACCTTTTCTTTTGTTAACCATCTCCACTCTGGGCTGCTTTGCCTGTAGCACAGTGGTCCATAGTCCAATTCACCAATTTACCTAACCTGATCCTATTCTTCTGTGAAAGCAGCTTTTTCTGCTATAGTACTAAATTTGGGGTGCTTTCACTTGAATAGCTAATCTTGTTTATTTCATATACCTATGTATTGGACACCTTTGTGCCATTTCTATTTTAGGCCTTTGCCTCTCCCTCTTTATTTTGGGGTGCCTTTGCCCCTTCCTATTCCTGGCACCTTTGTGCCTCCCTATTCTCAGGGTGCCAGTCTGGTTTACCCAAACTTGGGTGTGAGCATTTTATGACTTTATATTTCTTTATGCCTTGTTAACCCATTAATTTAAACCAGGGGATTCCTACACTTATTCCCCACAATATATGTTTAATGTAAATGTTTTAAAAAGCAAATTCACAGGACTTAATTTATTGGAACTGTTATTTAAAAAAAACTGTTATTTTTTTAAATGTTTATTTATTTTTTGAGAGAGAGTGAGCAGGGGAGGGGCAGAGAGAGAAGGAGACAGAATCTGAAGCAGATTCCAGGCTCTGAGCTCACAGCACAGAACCTGATGTGGGGCTCAAACTCATGGGCCAGGAGATCATGACCAGAGCTAAAGTTGGATGCTTAACAAACTGAGCCACCCAGGCACCCCTGTTGGAACTAGTTTGGTTGACAGATCAGACTCACAATGTCACAATGTTGACACAAGCTCAAAACAAAACCATGAACTAAAAAACCTTGTCCTTGAAGATTCACAATATGATAGTCTTTAATTTTATTTTATTCTTGGGATATTTATTAAGGAGAGGGCACTCTATTTTGAGAAATAATGCTTCTGAGTTCAAAGTATAATCACAAGCACTTCTCAGGTAACAATTTTCAAAATTTTGGAATAAAACATCCCAACTCATTGCTGAACTTCATCTTTAGTTCAAGTACAATAAGAATATGTGTAGCTAGAATCCAGCATATGGGAAAGGGAGACTTCAAATTATTATTACGTTACTTTCTTTTCCTCTTAAACATCTTAGCCTGAAGTTGTAGATGGCCACTGTAGATGATCCTTTCCAATTGGCTATGTTAAAGGTTAGAGAAAAAAGAGCATCTAGTAACTTATGAGTTTGTCTTTTGTTATTTCAGAAGACCACTGCTACAACTCAGAGAGGTCCTTAGAGAATGAGGACTTTCTCTGACAGCATAATTTCCCCAGTATCAAATCCATTTTGAGGAAAAATTGTCACTTTCCAGTTGATCAGGGGTCACAGGTAGAAACAGAGACCACAGAGCATCATAATCATTCCCTACAGGTGAAGGCTCAGTTGGAGTGTGAATGGCAATGGTAACAAGACAAAGAGCTTCACCACTAAAATTCCATCAGAGAAGTTATTACAGTGTTTGGCTTTATGGATTCTGTCAAAGAGAAATGACTTTAGCTGCTACCGACTGCTAGCTGTAACCCCTGCCAAGTTCTATATAGAGGCTAGTGGAACAGCTTGTTGAAATTTCAATAGAGGCTGACTCAGGGAAAAAAAAAATAGTAGTGCCATATAGTCTTCATCTGAGCTGCATTATGACTTTCAGAGAATTCAATATATAGTCTGTATTTATTTCCAAGTATAAATCCAATTTGAGAAATTCCCAATTGTATAGTTCTCCCAGGCATTTGGCTTCATACAACTTCACAATCATATAAAACTTGCCTAGTAAGTAAATATTTAAATCTAAAAGAAAACTATTTTTGCTGTGGTAGGAGATGTGAGTTTTTTTCCACCACTTAATTAGCCTACTTATTCCTTCAGAGAAAATAGCAACTAGTCACTTAGTCACTTTTTTGTGTGTGAATTTCAGAAAAAAATTCCTTGCTAATTAGAAGTGGATGAAAGAGCATTGCAAGACCAAAAACATGGACATAAAAGAATCAATATTTTAGAATGCCTAACATACATCAATAAGGTCATAACTGGGTAGAAATTTATAAGGAAGTAAATAGTCAACAGTCATGGAAGCCATCTTTCATTTCACATACAAGGTATTGACTGGTTAAAATAAGCATTTATCCAAATTTACATTTGTGAGATATTGGTCTTCAAACATTTTTTTTCAGGCCCATAGAGGAGACAGTTCAAATTTTGTTAAGGCTATCAGAGAGTGTATGGCCACTTATCTCACTGAATTAAAATGTTTTCACTAAAACTAAATAGATACTTGTTGTTGATTTTATCTTCAATTAAAATATTTAGAAAGATACACTTGAATCTGGTCCTGTACCAGAGAAAAGCTATAGGATTCTATTACATTTTACAAAGAAAGAAGACAAATAACTTTCTTTTTCAAGCATTTATCATATCAATCAATACACTCAAAAGAGGGGAAAAAATGTATACATAATTAAAAGAACATTTTTGCTTATCTGTCATGATCTAGTGAAGAAAATTTTGAGGTAAATAAAGAAAATAGCTTGGTTATTAAAAAAACCCACTGTCCTTTACTTCAGCTATGAATTAAATTAGCAAATCTAGATTTAATTAACAGCATGTGATAAAAACATACTACAGGGAAATCTGGTTACCTAATCTAAAATTATTTATTTAAATTTGAAGCAATAGACAAAGATAGCCACATGTGTCCAGGAGATAACAGCTTAGATCTTTCTTTGTTAAAACATCAATTTAAATATTGTTTTCCATTCTATAAATTGCCTTTTCATTGTGCTTATTTTTTTCTTTTGCTGTGCACAAGCTTTTAAGACTGATGTAGTCTCACTTGTTTATTTTTGCTTTTGTTGCCTGTACTTTTGGTGTCACATGCAAAAAATTCCATCGTCATGACCAATATCAAAGATCATTTCCCCTATGTTTTCTAAGTTTCTTTTTTTTGTTTTTGATTTCAGCTCTTACATTTAAGTCTTTAATCTATTTTGAATTAATTATTGTGAATGAAGTAAGGATAGGAGTCCAAAATCTTTTTTTGCATATGAATATCCAGTTTTCCTAAAATCATTTATTGAAAAAAAATCTTCTCCCATTGTGCATTCTTGGATCCCTTGTCAAATATTACTTGACTCTTCATGCATGGGTTTATTCCTGCCTCTCCATTTTGTTCCACTGTGCTATGTGTTTGTTTTTCTGCCAGAACACACTTTTTCATTACTGAAGTTTTGTAGAGTAATTTGAAGTCAAGTGTGATGCTTCTAGGTTGTTGTTGTTGTTGTTGTTAAGGTTGCTTTGTCTATTTGGGATTTTTGTGGTTACATGTTAATTTTAGGGTTACTTTTTTTCTACTTTTGTGAGAAATACCATTGGGATTTTGATAGGGATTTCATTGAATCTATAGATCACTTTGGGTAGTATGGACATTGTAACAATATTAATTCTTCCAGTCCTTGAGCACAGGCTCTTTTATTTATGTGTGATATCTGATAAGGGGTTAAAACCTAAAATGTATGTGGAACTCATATAACAATAACAGAGAACAACCCAATTGAAGAATGAGCAAAGGACCTGAATAGTCATTTTTGTTTTTGTTTTCCAAATAAAACATGCAAATGGCTAACAGGTATATGAAGTGTTGAGCATATCACCAATTGTCAGATAATTGCAAATCAAAGCCACAGTGAAATATCACCTAATATCTCTTAAGATGGTCATTATCAAGAAGATAAGAGACAGTAAGTACTGGTGAGAATGTGGAGAAAAGGGGACACTTGTGTACTCTTGGTGGGAATGTACTAGCATACAGCCATTATGAAAAACAAAATGGTGGTTCCTCAAAAAATTTTAAATGGAACTGCTCTTTGATCCAGGATTCTCACTTCTGGGTATATATTTGAAGGAAATAAAATCACTCTCTGAAAGAGATATCTGAACCTCCACATTTATTGCAGCTTATTTACAATAGTCACTACATGGAAACAACATAAGTGCCTGAAATAGATGAATAGATAAAGAAAAAATGGTGCATATATACAATTGAATATTATTCAGACAAAAAAAAAAAAGGAATTCTGCCATTTACAACAACATAGATTAACCTTGAGGGTATTCTCCTAAGTAAAATGAGTCAGAGAAAGACAAATGTTGTATGATCTCAGTTACATGTGGAAGCTAAAACAAAAAAGAAAAAGAAAAAAGTCTATCTCATAAAAACAGAGAGAAGATTGGTGATTGTCCTCAACTCAGAGGTTGGAAAAATGGGGAGATGTTGGTCAAAGGGTACAAACTTTCAATTATAAGATGAATAAGTTCTGAGGATCTAATATATAGCAAGGTGACTATATTCAACAATACAATGCTGTCTTTTATACTTGAAATGTGCTAAGAGAGTAGATCTGAAATGTTCTCATCACACACACAGAATTCATAACTATGTTAGGTGATGGATGTGTTAATTAACTTAATTGTGGTAATCATTTTACAATATATACATAGATCAAATTATTACTTTGTAAGCCTTAAATTTACACAGCGTTATTTGTCATATCTCAAGAAGTCTGGGGAAAAACATATCAATTCATGTGTCTTTTGAAATTTGAGAAAGATATAAAATAAATAAACCTCATTAACTAGTATTTCAGTTATATTTTATTTCATGTGTGTAATCCATTGGGATTTGCCCTAAAAAATTTCCGAATGCATCTTTATATTTCATCAGACTGCGACGGGAAAAATATCATAGAATTCTATGGAAAACAGAAGTTCTTTGGTTCTCAATGATGTTGAAGAGCTTGATGCTCTTGAAACATTATGAGGTTGAAGAGCCTAATGGTAACAATTACCTCTGGGTACTCAAATTGAGAATGAAAACTATAAAGCAAACTCACTAAACTGCATCAATCTGCCCTCAATTACAATGAAACTTATCTTGAATGTTCTAATAAATATGCTGACACCTGCTTTTTTGCATTGGTAGAATTAAATTAGACATGATAACTTTGTGAAGGGTCAGCCAGAAAAATGAAAATGACAACAGTTATAGAATGATCCCAATTTTGTTCAAGCTGGAGATGTTTTCCCAACTGACTGAAAGTAGTTTATAATTCAATTCATTGTAAAGTTCCAAGTTTCAGTCATTTGTCAGTGGTACTCTAAATTGGTAACTGGTAACAATTATTTTGCTTGGAAGGTTAGTTCTTTTTTCCCCTTGTTGGCCTGATTATGGATTTTTTTTCCCACCAAATATCTTTCATCATATCTAAGACTGAACTATTTCAGCTCCAGAATTATCAGTTGTCTTACTTTCCAATAGCACAAAGACAATTATAAGCTCTCATTAACACCATCAATAATTTTGGAAATAAACACAAGCATATCTTGAAACTACAAAATATACCTACTCCTATACCCTTGTGTGGTAGTCTTTACTAGATAAAATTAATACCTTAAAAACTGTAATATGCATCTTAATAGGGAACAATTGTGTTCATTCCAAAGGTAAATCAGTGCACACTTTAGTGTTATCCAGGAGAAGGGAGAGACAGAAAACATCTTTTCTGGGTTGCTAAATGATATTTGCCAATAGTTTTTAGATTCATGACAAATGAACTCAAAATACTAATGACATAAGCTTCCTATCAAAAATATTAGATGTGTCTTTGTTTGATTCTTTATAAATTCATACCTTTAGCATAAATAATCTCAGGATTATTTAAGCCCTGCATGCTTATATTCATTGTTTCACAATGACAGGACTTCATGAGCCATTGAGCAGTGAACAATTCTACCACATATCCTTACTCCTAAATCTTCCTTTTGCTGAAAAGTTTCATGTTTTAATAACAATAAGAATAATGGTAACACAGATATGCCTTTATGTATCCTCCATACCTACCACAGGAAAAAAATATATAATCAGTTCTATTACAATGATTCTTTTGAAAATGCAAATTTGTTCCAAGACAACTGGTATATTAGGGAATGATTTGAGAACAATGCAAGGTATTTGTTTATGCACGATTTCATCCATGGAACATTAAATAAACGCAACACACTGCACCTGGTTGAACGGAGATAAATAAGAATGCACAAAATACACACACAAACACCATAAACATCTACCAGGTACATTAGTTCAGCATGTGTGTTTTGACTCAGACCCATCCACATACACTGTTATAACTTTCTGTGTGACTTTCAGGTAATCCTTCTTTCACCTCTTCACCGTAACTCACAAGATACAAGTTTTCAGAAGCCCATTTCTACAAGCAAACTTCAGTTTTTATTCAAGGTTATATACTATATATATTGTGGTATTATATTTATGTATTTCATAACAAATTAACATGTATAAAAAGGTGCTATATTTTTTTTAGTTTCCTCTCTTTTTAAAAAATGTTTCCATGATGAATTATTGACTGTTGTGCCCCAGAGCCATTTCCCCTGTAAACCCTGCTGCTTTGCTGAGCAATTTTGCATAGCTTTGATAATTTTCTGTAGTGGGGTGATTTATACAGAGATGTATAATTTTAGGGCTCAAATTTGAAATTCTAGAATAGAGGCTTTAAAAAATTGAATGTACTGAAGGTGACTCAATAGGAGAAAAACTATAAAGGTTACCAAAAATCGAACACTAAAATAACAGCAAAATTCAGTGGTTTTATATGTAACCTGAAAGGCACTGATAATTACTAAATTATGAAAATTATTCTAGAAAACAAAAATGCAAGACTAACTTTCTACCAAAATAATAAGTAACTGTGCAGTTATTATCAAAATTACACTAATTATAGCTGAAAATCAGTCCTAAATTAACTATACAGAAAAATAACCATCAATAACTTTAAAAGTACAAATGACAGACTCCAAGTTTTTTCACTACTTTTTAGAGACAAAAGCTTCTCACATTAATAAAAAAAAGATAAATAATCCAGTGGAAACACTGACACAGGCATTTGTGCAATTTATGAGATAAAAGAAATACTCCTTAAAAATAGAATCAACTTCACTACTGAAAGGAAATAAACTCCACAAAATACAGTTTTTTCCTATAATGTATGTAAAACATAAAATTTTTAATTGCTGGTTTTGGTAAAAATATGGAGGAGTTGTCACTAATCGATATTCGTTGTTGGTTGGGGCATGAATTTGTACATTTAGATTGAGTTTACTTAACAATATTAAAAGTATGAATTATCCATAATTCTGTTCTATTACTTTTGGGAAACTAGCATAAAAAAATCATTTAAGGGTCAAATATATATGAAAAAATATGTAATTTCATGTCTCTTTTCCATAAAAAGTAGCAAAATAATTAAAATATCTCTAACTAGAGTATAAGCTAAATAAAATATTTTATATCCATGTGATATCTCACTCAGCAGCAATGAAAAGAGGAACGGTTCTGTGTATATATCATATTTCATAACATACATAGAGTATAATCTGATATTAAATAGTGTGTGTGTGTGTGTGTGTGTGTGTGTGTTAGCATAACATAAACAAATGTCTGGAATGATATTCACCTTTTAATACAGTTACTTCTTATTGGATGGAATTGAAAGTGAAAGAAGGAAGTAGAATTCTTACAATACATTCTTTCAAAAAATAAAAGCATTGTAACTTAAAAAATTATATTTTCATAATTCTCTCCATTCCTAAATTATTTAAAAATTGAAATATTAAAAAAAGCCCATTAAGCAGAATTGCAATCAAGTCTTTACAGAAGAAAGAATTGGCTCTCTAACTCTTACTTTGAATACAATAGCCAGATGGGTTTTTCAGTTCTCTCTGGCTCAGAAATGTAGCTTTTATATGATCCCCCATGAAAGACAATCTTTCACAGTTCATATATGGAAAGGAAAATATTACTCAAGTAGAACTAAGGTGAGACAACCAAATCTATGTCTCCAGCCCTCCTGATACAGTTAATGATGGCCATCTGAATTAGAATCAAAATGCAGGTATTCAGGGAGGTCAAAACACAATGCTTCTCATTCTTCAATATTTACATTGACTCATAAACTACTGGTGGTAGGTAATGATTTGAGGTAAACTTTGATTATGTAAATACAGAGCAAGAGACAATATTGACAACATACAACACTGATGAAGTGAGAATTAAGATGAGAGAGATCATGTAGACCCTTAGTAACTACGTTTCTGACTTTCCAGTTATTGTCTCTGAAATTTGTACTTTGAAATTTTTTAGTTAATTAATTAATTAATTAATTAATTAAGTGTGTGTGTGTGTGTGTGTGAGAGAGAGAGAGAGAAAGAGAGAGAGAGAGAGAAAGAGAGAGAGAGCACAGGGGAGGGGTAGAGAGATAAGGAAAGAGAGAATCCCAAGCAGGCTCCATGCTGAGCATGAACACAAAGCTCGATCTCATGACCATCAGATTATGACCGGAGCCAAAATCAATAATCGGACACTTAACCAACTGAGCCTCTGAAGCTTGTACTTTGAAGCCCTTGAGATTGTCCTTTATATAATTTGAGTATTCATATATCTGAACAAACTTGAGTGAGTTTCAATTTATATCAACCAAAATATATTGAATCAGAACATTCTCTAAGATTTTTCTCTAATTCTGTAATTTGAATAATTTCACTTACCAAACCACAAATTCATTTCTACTAAACCCAAATACACAATGTACACAAATTCTGAGCACAAAGTGAACTAATTATCTTAGTTTCTTTTCTTTTTCATAATAACATCTGAGCCTATTATTTCATATTTAAGAAGCCCTTCCAGTGAAAAAGGTATCTGGAAGTTGGGAAGAAACATACTGAATATATTATTTAAATGTATAACTAAAATACTATTTAGAAATAAGTTTAATGTGTATTCTTGACTTTGTAAATAACCTATAATTTTGTTCCATTAATTAGTTTACTAATGTTCTGTGTCTGACAGATTATAAATACTTTTTGAAAAACAAAACAGCAAATGAAGACATCTTACTGAATTTAACATCTAAATTGCAAAGATAATTTAAGAATATAATCCACCTTGTAGTTACTATAATTACTGATTTAATTATGGATAATATGACCATTTATGTTTGCATTTGAAACTTCCTCTGAATTTTTTATAAGCAAAGAATTTCAATACAAAGTGTGCAGTAATTGCCTATTGTTATATGAAAAAGCAAGGGCAATAAACAGCACAAATAAAATACTTCCATATCCACAATTGATAGTAATTCAAACCAAGAAGACTCCAGGAGAACTATGAAGACGTCGATACTCTTAGATGTGATAATCTTTTAATGCTCTCTTTCTGTCTCCATCTTTTATGTCTGTAAAGAGTCTAAAAGAAACTGGTTGAAGGCACATTTGAATGAATACATTAGCGGATTTCTTATCTTTCTTTAAGGATATTTGTATGTCAATCTTTTTCATCTGTATTTGAATAATGAAAGTGCTGCATTGCTAAGAAGAGTGGCACGAACCGTGAATAGTTAAGTGGAAATTTAAGGGAGGGAAGAGAACTTTCTCTATTGTTATCTACCAAGTGAAGTAGACATATCAATCCTCCACCTCCATCCAAATCAATCCTTCTTACTCTTTTTATGTACCCATCCTGTGATTTCTAAGTGCTTTCTTACTAATTTCTATCTGTGACTGTCTTCGGAGGACTGCCCATGAGCTACTTAACTGCTGTGCTGGCAAGTGCAGTGAGCAGGAGATACCTGTGTTGGGACTTTGCCAAGTCAAAACTTTGTTCAGCTTTTCCTGTGCTCTGCTCTGTTTCCTTGACTTCTTTACCAGTCTTGACTCAAGCACTTCCTTCAGAGGTACCTTGAATGCAAGCTCTTATTTAAGACGCGCTTGTGGAGGACTCATCTTAAGACAACACCTCTTTTTTTCTCATGCAATACATATACAGCACACCTACACACACACACATACAATGTGTATATGCAGTGTGATGCAGCAGTGCAATGATAATTATGGTGCAGCAATAAATATACTTATGATGAAGTCCTATTATGAATAACCTTGATTTTTTTTCTTTTTAGCAATATTTTTCCATTGAGGGGTACCTGGGTGGCTTAGTCAGTTGAGCGTCCAACTCTTTGTTTGGACTCAGGTCATGATCTCACAGGTCATGGATTCGAACCCCCCCAGTATCATAGGCTCTGTGCTGACAGTGAGAAGCCTGCTTGGAATTCTCTCTCTCTCTTTCTCTCTCTCAAAATAAGCAAACTTTAAGTTTCCTACAAAAATACAAATATTGATAACTCAGACTCAGGATCTACTCTTCAAATGTATGTGTCTCTAAGGGTGTGTGTATGTGTGTATGCATGCTTATTATTAACAACAAATAGTCAATAAATAAAATGAGTTAGATAATGCATTAGTTATTTATTGCTGGATGAGTTTTTCCAAATCTTAGTGGCTGAAAGTAACAAACATTTATATTCTCTTTCTCTTTATGTTGTCTTTCATGAGGTTACATTCAAGCTGTCAACCAGGGCCGCATGCAATCTTATCAAAAGATCTGAGTGGGGGAAAGAGATGGGATTCATCTCCAAGCTCAGCCATGTGATTATTGTCAAACCTCAGTCCTTCACCACATCAGCCTCTCCACAGGAAAGCATGTGGTATAGAAACTGACTTCTGTCAGGGCAAGTAGTTCAACATAAAACAAGAGAGTTCCCAGGACATAATCCATAGTCTCTGATAATCTAATCTTGAGAGTGAAACCCATTATTTCTGTCTTATTCTATCAGATAGAAGCAAATCAAAAAGTTCAGTCCACTTTCAAGAAGATGATATGAGACAATGGCATGAATGCCAAGACTCAAGGATCACCCGGGCCATGTTAGAAGCCACCTAACTATAGTCCTTTTCCTGGTCCCTAATGACCCACATTCCTTCTATATGCAATCTATTACCCCTCAACTTCAGGTCTCCAGAAGTATCTTCTCATTACAGCATTAACTCAAAGTTCAGAATCTTGCCTTCTGGTTTAGATTCAGGTGTGAATAAGTCTCCTCTGCTGTAGTTCCTTAACTCTAACACATTGAGTACAGTTCCTCTTGATGTGTACCTGTCACCTTAAAGGGACAAGCCTGTTTCCTGCACGTAGAATCATGGAGCTCCAAAAGCTTCTCCCCATTCTACACTGACTGTTATTCCTCAGCACAAGCTGGGAATGTTTCTGCTATATACAGCACTTTTAAGAACTTCGTGAATTTTCAGGCATGCCTGGTTGGCTCAGGCAGTTAAGCGGCTGACTCTTGGTTTCAGTTCAGGTCATGATCTCATGGTCCCAGGATTGAGTTCCATGTCTGGCTCTACACTGAGAGCATGGAGCCTACTTGGGTTTCTCTCTCTCTTCCTCTCTCTCTGACCCTCCTCTGCTTGCTGCCTTTCAAAATAAACAAACTTTAAAAAAAAAAAAAGAACTTTGTGAGTTTTCAGAAAATTTTCTTGGAATTCCCTCCATTATACAGAAGCCATACTCACAAAACTCCTCAAGATAAACATTTCTCGAGTGGGTGCTTCGAGGGGATTGGTGAGGCATATCCTCCATGCTCTTAAAGGGCCTTTTACATGACTCCTTACTGTTCTCATCTGATCATTCTGAAGAATTTTAAAAAGATTCTATAGTCACATTAAATTTCCTTTTAGACCATATTCTCCTATTTTCCTAGTAGTATTTTGGATTTGATCTTTGCTCTTAAGGCATTCATTAATTTTAACTTTTTTTTTTTTTTTTTTTTTTTTTTTTTTTGCTTTCTGGACAGGTTGGAATTTTAGAACCATTAACTCCTTGCTCCTGTTTTATTTAAGAGTCCTTCCCTTAAACTATCTAATTCCCCACAAGAGTATATCCACTCAGAGATATATTTTTTCATCAATGTATATAATAATGCATAGAAAATATCATAAATCCTGTAGTAAATAACTAGGCAAACTAAGTGTTTCTAAAAGTATAGCGAGTAGCATCACCTTTGGGCTTTGATTAGAAATGTTTTCTGTGCAGCAAGTGTTCATCCAATTCCTTCCCTCTTTTCTGCGGGAATAAATCAACCCTCTCCAATTTATAAGGTATAGCAGGATTCAAGGGTAAATACCATAAAACAGATTGTCAAGACTGCTGTTTATTTAGGCAAAATGATTTATTTCGACTTCTAACAACCAGCTGGGTTCATGAAGCAGAAATCAAATACAGGTTTGTGGAATTGTTGAGTTATTAATATTGGGTCGTCTTGCCTGAAGACCAGTCTGGAAGGTGGTGTTAGGGTAGCAGACTCAGTTCAGGGTGGCCAGCCAGGCAGCTATCTATGATACAATGCATATATCTTTGAAGAATTTACATGAATGATGTCCATAAACAGGGTTTCACAAGTTGCTCTTTACAGGAAAATTAAATGGCGCACCTTCCAACAAATAGACCAAGCCTTATTCTGTAAATTAAATCACGATTCTCAGCAAGGGATAGCCTGTTTCTGCTAAGTAGGTTTTCAATCTGTACATACTAGTACTAAGGTACAACATGTACCAGTCTATAGTCGACTGAAGTCAGCAAAGTATGTGAAGCTGGTTACCAAGAATAAATTACTAATGTTATCTGGGCTTCCAGCACTTTAATATGCCTCTCTAGAACTTGTGTGGTCTGTAATATCACAATATACAAATGAACAGAGAACGAAGAAAGGGTGGCAAACATCTTAAATTGCTGTAAGTCAGCCCTAGTGAATATTTCTTAAATGACCATTTATTTCCACATAGATTATATCTTTCTGTGTGAGTGTTATTAACACATTCAACTGCCAAGGAAAGAAAAATATTTACATTAAAAATAAACACAGAAAATACAAGTATTATTTTCAGGGTATATAATTAATATTGTATGCTTAACATAAATGAATACATAATAATTGTTAATACAATGCCACTTTTCTGTTTCTAAAATTTGGGCTCTCTAAGTTCTAAATTTTGGAAATTCTAAATGTATTGAGTTCTATGTTTTGAAGTATACATTATTTTAAATTGTATTTGTATTATTTTAAATTGGATGGCATTATACATTTGCCTCCATTTTCCATGGTACTGTGTGGCTAGCTGAGTAGCAACATTTACTTCAAAAATTCAGAATCTTGGTTTAAATTTGTTTACACCAGTTATGCCTCTAACATTTTATTGAATTTTGCATAAAAAGAAGTATTTTGAATCAGGGGCTAATGTGTGAGGCAAGTTCATTCAGGGCAATACAAATGGAAGTATAATTACAGTTCTTAATTTCAGTCCCCATGAGGAGAGAGATCAGTTCAAATGCATGTATATGGTCCTCTAGCAGCGATATCCTCAACCCATAAGCAAAAGTGGCATGCAAATTAGTAGCTATTCCGTCTTGGAAGGAATGCTTTTTAATTTTTGTAGTCATGGTCTTAGTCAAGACCACAATTCACAAACATATCTATCAGCCTGTAAAGCAAAGCGAGACAAGGAGGCACTGATTTTATGGAGGATAAGAGAACCTTTTTGGAATGAGACCAAGCTCACCTTAGACTGGAAGGAGCAGTAACATGCAGGTTTTGAATGAGGGAAAAGGAGTGAGTTTACTCTTTCAGGGACACTTCTACTTGATCATGTTTCTCATCTAAGACTGAGTGACCAGCATATTAATTCAGATGAAAAAAACTTCCCCACATAAAGTAGGAAAGGTAGTAGCAGAAAGGGAGATATATTGAGTTTGCAGGATTTCAAAAAACTAAGAGGAGGTGAGGTTATTTGGATGTGTGCTGGAGAAGGAATATATTATTTTCCATTGAGTCTCTGCAAAAGAAACTTAGAAGCACCAGTTCTAGCCCCTGAGAGCTGAGCAAACCTTGAGATCTTACTAGGGTTGAAATCAAACCTCGAGATCTTACTGGGGTTGAAAAACACAGAGATAAAAGTAGACTGGCACGCACACACATAAATATTGTTTAGATGACTGTTGATTCTGTGTGTTTTTTTTTTTTAAATCTGGAGTTCTGTTCAGAGAAAACACTGGGTGCCATCACACTTCTGTACATGGCAAACGCATATTCGATTCAGGACAGTGTTACTAGGAGATAAAGATGAATGGAAAGAAAAATCAAGAAGTTTCAAATATTGAAAAAAGGAGGTAAAGGATACTATCTATTCAGAAATGCCAAATATTTAGAAGTGACAAGACTGAAAATTTTAAAGTAGGCAGAAAACAAAAGAGAATACTACATTCAATGGAAAAAAAAAAAAGGCATATGTCGGTAAAAGCTCCTTCTTCCAAGATGTTACATTTTAGAACCATAATTAACATGTTAAGAGATTATTTTTAAAACATTTTAGAGTTGTTATTATAGCAATAGCAGTTCATTACATAGAATTACAAATTAGTTTCCTGATGCAAGAATTCTCTAAGTTTTAATTTCACAGGTGGTGGAGTATGGACAGCTGCCATGGATCAGGAAACAGCCTGTCAAAGCCAACACTATTAAGCCTAATCAAGTTCAGGTTATATGAACTCATAGTACATCTCCCAACACTGCTCTATTACAATCCATTACAGTCTTAATGGGTAGTAGAAACTTAGACCCTTGAGAAAACTTTGAAACTCAGAGATCTCTATCTCCATTTTAAAAGGATTATAGAACTGCCACCACCTCAGGAAAGTGCAAGGAAACAAAGTCTCTATTTTGTGCTTTTGAAGGGTAAGAGTCTTCTGAGAGAAATCAAAACCCCAAGACAAAGCTTAGTTTAACTATTAACTATTTCAATTATTCACAGTGGATGGGAATCCACAGCCATAAATAAACAAAAATCTACTTGAAATTGATTAAATATTTGTAAGGTGTAACAGAAAAATATTCTGAAACTTCAAACCCATGCCACATTATATATTCTCCCTGAAGAATCCTCACTAAAGACTGGATAACAATTAAATAAATAAAATATAAGTTAATTTAAAAAAAAGACACTGATCTTCAGTGAAAGTTAACAAGAAACAAGAAAATAATGGAGTGCCAGAAATTCATTTCTGGCAATTTCGGACTTTGCTGTTTCACCAACCCCCTCACTGAGGGCAATAGACTTCCCTGAACAAGGTGTGTGTGTGTGTGTGTGTGTGTGTGTGTGTGTTTGCCTGTGCACGTGTGTGTTTTTTGAAAAAACACTGGAAGGATTCCAAGGCTGAAAGAATTTTCATGGCTCAGATCAAAGAGTGAAGGTATAGCAAGAGTGAGGAGCTCAGAAATTGTATTTTCTACCCTCCATAGTACTGTAGATTTCAAAATTCGTTTTAGAGAAGTTGAATTAGCTTTAAACAGTCTCATGGGTTGGGAAGATTTAAGGAAGGGGGAAAAAACCACAGGATGCCAGAAAGGGGAGGAACTGTCAAACACAGGATTTTAGTTGGGACCTTACAGGGGCACAGCCTAGTAGTGAGATGAATTGTAACTATTGTAAAATTGTAAATATTCCAAGCGATGAAGCCCCCAGCTTAAATTCATTCAATCATTTTTTGATTTGAAGTGAACCAACTCTAGCACACCTTCCTGTCCAAGACCAAAGGTGTCTAGCACCACACCTGTGGTTGGAGGGAGATGACATCTGTCAAAGTCTCAAAGTAGCTCCCCAACAGATCATATTGAATAGCTGGCAATTGTTAAAAAGAAGCAGAACTGTGTGATGAAAATAGAGAATTATAAAAAGAATAAAAATCAAACAAAAGATACACATGAAAGAGCAGATGATACAGTTATGAGACATGGACTTCAAAATAATTATATTTCTAGTTGATAGGTTCAAGGAATTGTCAGGGAGTATTTTGGCAATGACTGCATATTACAATAAAGAATCCCAGAATTTTTGGAAATGAAAAATATAATAAGCAAATGAAGAAAAAATTACATGTGGAACAACATAACTGAATTCAATTGAATACAATCAAATACATAATAAGCGACCTGGAAGATAGATTAGAAGAAAGTATCAGCAGTGAAATCTCTAGACTTTACAATTAAGCCTAACATATCTGTGGTATCATAATGGAAGTTGCCAGAGAATGGGAAAGAAGTTATATATGAAAAAAAAAAGTAGCTGAAAATTTTCAAGCTACAGAGTCAGGAATTACTATAAATCTCAAGCAGATGATTAAAAGAAAAAAAGGATCACATCTTAGCATATCACATTAGAGCCACAGGGGGAAAAAGAGAAATTAAATTATTAAGATTGGCAAATATACATCACATATTGTAGAGGAAAAGAAATGGTATAACCAGGCCCAATGATAAGGCTGATATCTGAATTCTAGGCAGAAATAATGGAAGCGAAAACAGTTAATGAAATTTTCAGAATGGTGAAAGAAATAGCTGTTAATATAGAGTTCAAAATTCTGAAAAAATATGCTTAAAAAGAAGATATTTTCAAGAAATAAAAAGTTAGCTTTTTTTTAACAGATCTATGTTAAAGAAAATAACAAACAATGTTTTTTTTTAGGTGCAAGGAAACTCAACCAGATAGAATCTTAAATGTGAGAGGAAAACATGAAAGCAAGAAAAAGCATGAATATGAGGCTGCATATTAACAAATATTGATTGCATAAAATGACAACAAAAACCAACATAATAATTAAAACAACAACACATTGTGGATATAAAACATATATAGAGGAGCGCCTGGGTGGATCAATTAAGCACTGATTGTTGATCTCAGATCAAGTCTTGATTTCAGGGTCATGGGTTCAAGCCCCACACTAGGCTCCATGCTGGGTGTGAAGTCCACTTAAACAAAACAAAACATATATAGAAAAAATATATGTCAAAAGTAGTGCATAGGTACTAGCATAAAGATACAGATATATACCAATGGAACAGAATAGAAAGCCCAGAAATATACCCATGTATGGTGAAATGATTTTCACATGCCATAAGAGGGAAGAAATAGTATCTCCAAGAAACAATATTCAGAGACCTGGACGTTCATATGCAAAAGAATGAAGGTGGAATGCTACCTTACAGCATGTACAAAAATTATCTCAATATGGATTAGAGACCTAAATGTAAGACTAAAATATTAAATTCATAAAAGAAAACATAGAAAAAACGCTTCAGGGCATTAGATGTGGCAATGATTTCTTGGATAGGACACCAAAATCATAAGCAACAAAAGCAAAAGTAGACAAAAGAACTCTGTCAAACTTAAGAACTCTGTGCATCAAATGAAATAATCAGCAGGGTGAAAAAGCAATCTTTGAAATGGGAGAAAATAATTCCAAATCAAATATCTGATAAGGGATTAGTATCCAGCATATAAAAGGAATTTCTACAATTCAAGAACAAATGAACAAATAATGCAACTGGAAAATGACTTGAATAAACATTTTCTCAGAGACATACAAATAGCCCATATGCACAGACAAAAGTACTTAACATCACTTATTGTAGGAAAAACAAAGTCAAAAGCAAATGAGATATCATTTCGCACCGTCAGAATGGCCACTATGAAAAGAACAGAAAATACAATGCTGACGAAGATGCAGAGAAGTTGGAACACTGAACAGTTTTGGAGGGAATGTAATATGGTACATTAATTATGGAAAATAGTGAAAAACAAAATCA
This sequence comes from Acinonyx jubatus, assembly GCF_027475565.1. Taxonomy (NCBI): domain Eukaryota; kingdom Metazoa; phylum Chordata; class Mammalia; order Carnivora; family Felidae; genus Acinonyx; species Acinonyx jubatus. The sequence goes on from NC_069380.1 coordinate 60,779,976, forward strand.
AAAATAGAATTGCATTATGATTCGGTGGTTTCACTTCTAGATACATATGCATTTCCAGAGGGCAAGCATTGTGAAATAAACCAGTCACAGACAAATACGGTATGATTACACTCATATAAGTATCAAAGTAATCAAAATCACAGAAACAAAAAGTAGGAAGGTAGTTGCCAAGGACTGGGAGAAGAAGGGTGGGAAATCACAGGTTTTTTTGTACAGAGTTTCAGTGGTACATGATAACAAATGTTCAAGACATCTGTAGCATATCAATGTCGTCACTACTGAACTCTACAGTTAAAAATGGCTATAATGGTAAATTTAATGTTATGTGTTTTTTGCCATAACAAAAATAATGTAGTGAATTAGTTGAAGGAAGGTACCTAAGTAAAAATATTCTAATATATTTGGAATTTTTGAGAAGTGGTAAAATTACTAATTTATATTGTGTTTCAGTAAATAAAGTAAGTACATGGTATTCACTAATACCCACTAATCAAAGAAACTATAGGGTAAGATGGAATAACAAAATAGTCAAAAAAAAAAAAAGAAAAGAAAAGAAAAGAAAAAAAGGTGTTTAAAAGCAGAAAGGAATAACATAAATAAACTAAAATGGTAGCTTTAAATGTAAATATACCAAAGGTACAAAGCAAGCGTAAGTGTTAAGTAGCTAACTGAAAGACAAAATTTTCATAGTACATTAAAAAGCCATCGGGGAGGGGGGTGGTGCCTGGGTGGCTCAGTCGGTTAAGCGTCCAACTTCAGCTTAGATCATGATCTCACAGTCTTTGAGTTGGAGCCCGGCATCAGGCTCTGTGCTGACAGCTCAGAGCCTGGAGCCTGCTTCGGATTCTGTGTCTTCCTCTCTCTCTGCCCGTTCCTTGCTCATGCTCTGTCTCTCTCTGTCTCAAAAATAAATAAAAGCATTGAAAAAATTTTTTAAAAAAACTTTTGGTTGTAAGAAACAGATTTTAAATGTAAGAATACTGAAAATTTCATTGAAAACTTATTGAAGAGTTATACCAAACCCACACTAAATAAAAGCTGATGTAGCTATCTTATTGTAAGAGACTTTAAAGCAAGAAAATTGCTAGAAACAACAAAGAATCTAATTCATAAATAGAATTATTAATAGGAATAATATAATTTCCAGATAAAAAGGTAGATTTTCATATATATATTTCATATATATGATATATATTTCATATATATATGATATATATTTCATATATACATATGTTTATTTATTTATTTTGAGAGAGAGCAAGAGAGCAGGGGTGAGGCAGAGAGAGAGAGAGGGAGAAAGAGAGAGAATCCCAAGCACGTTTTGCACTGACAGCATGGAGCTGATGTGGGGCTCAAACTCAGAAACCCGTGAGATCACTTCCTCAGCCGAAACCAAGAGACAGACCGGCTGAGCCACCCAGGCGTCCCAAGAGGTAGGTTTTCTACATTAATGATTTGAGATGCACAGTACTGCAAAGACGTTAGTTTTCTTCAGCTTGATGTAGAGATTCAATGTAATCCCAAAGAACACATGAACTTATAGGATAGGATCACTGAAGACTGTTTCTAACACATATATAAAAATGCAAAAGGCCACCTAAGAAGAACCACGGAAATAATGAAGAACGACAAAAGCGGAAATCTTATTCTACTAGATAAAAGTACTTGTGAAGACACGGTATGGGGAGAAGCTCAGGTAAATGTGCCAATGGAATGATTAGGAGATTTGAGAAGTGGTTACTCACAGATACGCGCAGTTTATGTTTATGACAAAGAAGGCAGTGAAGAGTATTGGAAAATGAAAGACTGGAAACAAATGAAAAGAATGCAATGGTCACTGCAGATATAAATGTGAGGTAAAATAGTAGGGCTTTGTTTATATGACAGGATACACCTGAGCCATCCCTAGGAGCATTCAGGGGAATTCACCAAGTGAAAAAGCTAAAGTTGTACCATGTCTAAGAGCATGGAGGAATGGGAGCCGGTGAAATATTCTGGAATGTAATCGTGGGGACTTTGTAGCAGGTGACTGAAAATCAGAATAAAATATAGAAAGAAACAAATCACCAAAGTCCTATAATATGGTTGAGAAATATAAACTATGTCTTGGGGGGCACCTGGGTGGCTCAGTCGGTTGAGCATCTGACTTCGGCTCAGGTCATGATCTGGCAGTTCGTGGGTTTGAGCCCCCGCATTGGGCTCTGTGCTGACAGCTCAGAGCCTAGAGCCTGCTTCAGATTCTGTGTCTCCCACTCTCTGCCCCTCCCCTGTTCACGCTCTGTCCCTCTTTAAAAAATAAATAAGCATTAAAAAAGGTTTAAAAAATAAACTATATTTGGAAATAATATGAAATACTAATAAGTTTTGAGGAAGGGATATTTCATATTAAAATGTTAAGTTTAGAAAGCTAGGAAAGCCATTCAGTCTGCAGTGTGCAATACGAGATTTTACCTACTGACAGGAGAAAAGTAAGGCATTGGGATAGTCTATCCTTTTTTCATAAAGGTTGTCTTGGTGATAATCTAGCAGGATTCCTGTAGATTGAAATAAGTATCTGTGAAAAGCAATGTACTGTTGAAAACAAACAAACAAACAAAAGTAAGAATAGTGTTACCATTAGCCAGTTGTGGAAAAGATTGGTATATGTGTCTACCATGGAAAACACTGTCCGAATTGTATTTATGCCTACCTTAAAGCCCACCTATGGCACATCCTTTGCTCTTTTAACTAAGTATTTTCCTCAATCTCTGAATTATTGTACAGTTAACATCTATGTGACTATATCATCTTGATATGTGACACCTTCCATAGAAATAAGAAGCAGATTTAAGAAGGCGTACCAACAATAAAAAGCATTAAGTTAATTTATATGAACAGTTAAGGGAAAAATAATTCCACATTTTCTGAAATGCCTCATGCCTTTAAACACATTGTCATTTGGTCAGAAAAATAACATGCCTCTGAAATTTGGGGGATTAACATTTAGGACTAGAGAAGCCTGAATACCAGATCATTTACTGTGAATCTTGACAATTTAATTCAATTTGATCAATAAGATGTAAAATGAAATGTAGGAAGGTATAAACACATGGTTGAGTGGACATATTTATCTTACTACTGCTTAATTCAGACTAAACCCATTAGCAGAAATCCCTTGGTGGCAATGGATTTAAGGTCACTCATTTTATAATCAGACCTTATAAAAATGCAAAACTCACTCAGCAGGAACAGGAGTGTGGAACAAGAGTATCATCAGCAGGAAACAGAGCTCTAGGAAGAGTATTTGATTCAACATAGGATTTGAAGCTGAAAACATACTTACCCGCTCTGGAAACAGCTGATGCATAACAAGAGTATTTCTCTTGTGATCTCTGTTTTTCACTCTTCTTTCTGTGCCCTGGCTCTCTTTACATTCTTTTGATGATTTCCCCTGGTTCTCACCCCTATCTCTTATCTCTTATCCTCTCAAAAAGACTCAAATTGGCAGTCTTACTGGGGAAGACATAATCTACCTTAGGTTGCTGTTTAAAAGCTACAGAATTCCAGGGTTTAAATTGTATACAGAAAAGCAATCAAACACATCAACTGGAAACCACCCTCCCTGTGAGAGAACAAACCAGTGCAAACAGCATGCTCCACTTACTTGACTGGCAAGGCTGTAAAAAGCAAAGACAGTGCTGAAATAGCCTGTTGTGTGGCCCTTGAAAGGGTGTTTACTCCAACACAGAGAAATAGTTTGTACTTTTGTGGGGGCACAGAGTGATAGAGAATTGTTCAGTTGTTCCCGACCCTCAAAACAAGGCTGATTCTTTTACTGGGAAAGAAGCAATCATAATCTTAAAAATTGTATGTATCTCTTCCACATTACTGGGACTAACCACTTTAACCGGTACTTTTGGATCTAACTGGAAATAGATCAAATTGGTATCATGTGTAATTTGGTTCCGATGTAATTAATTAACATATACAGTCATCATTTTTGGTACCCTACATGAATAGCCTACATAACACAAAGAAGTTTCTATTTTTTATATTATCAAAAGGTAGCCAGAGATATGTCTCCCAGATTTTGGAAGGTCTGTTTGACATTCTTTGCCTCAGAATTTCACTCTGCTTCACTTTATTGGGTTTCACAGAAATTGCATTTTTTACAAATCGAAGGTTTGTGGTGATCTCGTGTCAAACAGGTCTATTGGTGCCATTTTCTTTCAACAGCAGTGGCTCATTTTGTGTTTCTGTGTCTCATTTTGGTTATTCTTGCACTATTTTATACTTTTTCATTAATATTATATTTGAAATGGTGATCTGCGATCAGTGATTATGACTCCCTGAAAGCTTTGGTGATGGTTAGCATTTTGAGCAATAAGGCATTTTTAAAGAGGGTATGTACCTTTTTTAGACACAATTGCATTGCACACTTAATAGAGTACAGTATAGTGTAAACAACTTTTATATGCACTGGGAAAACAAACATTCATTTAACTTGCTTTTTTGTGATACTAACTTCATTGCAGTGGTTTGGAACGAAACCTGACAGTATCTCCAAGGTATGCCTGCATTTAACGTATGCAAAATCCACTTGGGGAAGACGCTGAAGTGTTTCTCAAAGCAACAAGGATTTATCCCTAAGAATAGTGACAAAGAGGGGCTCCTGGGTGGCTCAGTCAGTTGAGCATTCAACTCTTGATTTAGGCTCAGGTCATGATCTCACGGTTCATGTGTTTGGGCCCCACATTGGGTTCTGCGCTGACAGCCGGGGATTCTCGGTCTCCCTCTCTCTTGGCCCCTCTCCCCCACACCTCAAAGTAAATAAATAAACCTTAAAAAATGAATAGTGACAAACACTGATTTGTTTTTGTCTTTAAAATAAACATTTTGGGGTGCCTGGGTGGCTCAGTCTGTTGGGCGTCTGACTTTGGCTCAGGTCATGATCTCACAGCTAGTGAGTTGGAACCCCACGTTGGGCTCTGTGCTGACAGCTCAGAGCCTGGAGCCTGCTTCGGATTCTGTGTTTCCCTCTGTCTACCCCTCCTCTGCTTATGCAAGTTGAACATGGAACATATACAAGTTGAACAATTAAAGCAATTGGAGTAAATTTTTGTTTTTGAGTCACCATTATGTTTGTTTGATGCATGCAGTTGTTGTATATAGCAGCAGGATGTTAATTCTCATTTCACTCTATGACTCATTGCAAGAATATACCACAATTTATTTTATATCCTTGATGAACATTTGGTTCTATTTTTATTAATGGTTATAAGGAGTAAGAAGATTATGAACATCTTTCTATGTTTTTATTTTTCCAGTACTCTTTTTTTTTCTATTTAATTTATGCAACACCTTAAGATGTGTGACTATAACATTGATTTTTTTGTCTTTCTTTTTTGTTATAGTCCTTCAAGGCTATCAATTTTCTTTTAATCACAAATGACAAATTTTTAAATGCTGTATTTTTATTATTCAGTTCAGAATATTTTTTATTCCTCATTGTGAGTTCTTTTTTTTTTTTTTTTTGTCCCTTGGATGATTTTGCAGTATGTTTCATTACAAACTTTTTTGAGTTTTCATGTTATTTCTCTGTTAGTGACAGCTACCTCAATTCCACTGTGGATGGACAATAGTCTCTAGTTGATTACCATACTTGGTATTTTGCTCAGACTTGTTTTCTATCCTGTGTTGTGGTCACTTTTGTAAATAGTCTAGATAATCTTGGAAACAATGTCTATTTTTGTTTCATTCAATGTAGTGCTGAATGCGTATCAATCAGGACAAATCTGTCAGCTCTGTCATATAGATATGATTTTTTATTGATCTTTTTGTCAGCTTGACCAATCAGAAACCCACAAGATGCTTAAATCTCACCAATATTGTTCTAAGTACATACATTCCTACTTATACTTTTGTTAAATTTTATTCATATGTTTTGAAGTTATGAGTAGCACACAAATTATAACTTCTAGATGAAGTTTTATCCTTAAGAAATTTCCCTCTTGTTTCTATTTGTGTCATCTACCATACGTGATATTTAAAAAGATACACCAGCTTTCTTTTCATTAGTGTTTAATGATGTATGATTTTCCCTGTTTTACTTTAAACTTTTCAGTTTTCTTACACTTAGGGGCCATGTCTTATAAGCAGTACATAATAGGATTTTTTTTATTTCTAACTATATGCCAGAAATATGTGAAGAACAGAGGTGTACCACATCCTCACATGATATAATATGGCCAGTATTTTGATTCTAGCCATTTTAATAGGTATGCAGCAGCATTTTGTGATTTTAATTTGCATATACCCAATGTCTAATTATGTTAAAAACGTTTCTTAAAGATTATTTTTTATCACTACCTAATTTACAATAAAATTAAGAGGAACGTATGGAGATTTCCCCAATACTCCCTTCCCCAAAGCCTTGCCCATCCTCAACATCCCTCACCAGAGCAGTACATTTGCTACAACTGATGAACTTACATTGATATACATCATTCTCACCCAAAATCCACAATTTACCTTCTGGTTTACTTTTGGGGTTGTTCATTCTATAGGTTTGGACAAATGTGTAATGACATGTATCCATCATCATAGTATCATACAGACTATTCACTGTCCTAAAAATCATCTGTGCTATGCCTAGTTACCCTTCCCCTCAACTCCAACCTCTGGCAAACTTGATCTTTTAATTATTGTCTCCATAGGTTTGTCTTTTCCAGAATGTCATAGAGTTGGAATCCTACAGCATGTAAATTTGCAGATTGATTTATTTCACTTAACAGTATTCATTATTATGTAATATGAAGTAATAGGAAGTTTCCTCCATGGTTTTTCAGGGCTTAATAGCTCATTTCTTTTTAGCACTGAATAATATCCCATTGTCTGGACGAACTACAGTTTATTTATCCATTCACTTACTGAAGGGCATCTTGACTGCTTCCAAGTTTTTGCCATTATGAATAAAGCTGTGTAAACCCCAATGTGCAGGTTTTGTATAGACATCTATTTGCAACTCCTTTGGGTTGATGCCAAAGGAGTATGATTGCTGGATCTTATGTTGAAAGCATATTCTACCATCAGTGAATGAGAGATCCTACTGCTCCACATCCTCACCAGTATTTGAGGCTGTCAATGTTCTGGTCCTGGCAATTATAATAGATATGTAGTGGTATCTCACTCTTGCTGTTACATTCCCCAGTGACACATGATGTGGAGAATCTTTTCATATGCTTATCATCTTTTTTTCTTTCTGAACAACTTTTTATGTGCTTATTGCTATTCCTATATCCTGTTTGATGAAGAGTCTGTTTCTTTTGCCTATTTTTTAATTGAACTGTTTGTTTTATTATTGATGCCAGAATGTTCTTTGCATTTATATTGTGGTTACCACTCTCTGTTACAATTTGGTGTACAAATATTTTCTCCCACTCTGGTCTTTTCTTCATTCTCATAATAAAAAGCATTTCTGAAAGCTACTTAGCTATTGAGTTCTGTTTGCTTTTTTTGTTTTCTTTTGTTTCCTACTTGAGGTCATACTTTCAAGTCTTATATCACTCAAAATTCAGCAATTGCCCTCCGGGAAAAACCATTGAATATAGGAACTCATTTTCTACTCTACTATTTTCTTTGTTCTCTTGATTTTCTATCTTTTTTACTTTTTATTCATGTATACATGTGAACATACATCAATAATTCCTATTAACAATGTATGGAAGGTCAATTTTTGGATGTTGTCTAAAAATATTTTTACCCTGTTCATTCACTGGGTTAATATATAAGCTGAAGATTTTTAGCTTGAAAGTAATTTTTACTTAGGGATTTTGAGGGCATTTTTGTTAGGGTTATTTTCTAGTTTCCAGTGTTAAGAAATTTGATCTTTTTTTAATCGTTGAGGTTACATATTTGACCTTAGAGATATCAGGATCACTATCATTGTTGCTAAAATCAGATGATAGTTGTCATGGGAAGAAATTTCTAGGAGGTGAACTCTAAGAGGAAGATTTGCATGCAGAAATATGTTGAAGAATATTTTCTGGCTCAACACCTATTAGGGAAGGAAAGAAGGAAGAAAAAGAGAAAGAAACTTCTCTTCAAGGCAATTGGACCTGTCCCAAGTTGTGACAATAGGGCCAAGGTTTTATAAGCCTTATATTGACCGTGATTGAATGCAAGCTTCCTTAGGAAGTAGAGTAAGGTGGAGGTACTAAGGTGATAAGGTGACACACTTTGGTCACTGCCAAGGGCAATTGCCAAAAATTGGAATTCTATATGCTGTCGGCTGTCAAGGCTTACAGCCACTTGGAGAATGTATAATGTAGTCTTGAAGGGAGTGCTGTTCGGGGCAGTGCCCCCATTATAGCATTCCTCAATTTATGTCATTTTTCTTTCAATAAACTGGGAACTTGTGCTATTTGAGTTTTGAAACATATGCTTTCACCTGACAAAAATATTATTAAATTAGTTATCTGACGATTTGTTTTCCTCTCAGTTTCAAATTTTGGTTTTTGGAATTTTATGAGTAGATCCTTTACCTTTTAGTTTTTATGTCTACACCCTTCATTTTTTGACATTTTATTCCACTTTTTAGGAGAGACATCTTCTTGATTTCATTTGCTACCCCCATTTCTATCTTGTTTGAATTTTGCCAATGACTTTTTAATATTGTTTTTTTAAAAAAATAAAAAAATAGTTTATATTCTTATTTCATGTAGGCACTTTCTTTCATATCTCTGAAATACTAATAATTTTTTTTTCTTTTTGCTTGCATCAAGAATCATCTACATATCTACCAGATATCTGCATGATTGTTTGTTGTGGTTTCTTTTTCAAGTGTTACTGTAATGTTTGATGATCCACTGACCTCTGTGCACATTTAAGGGAATTCATGAGAAGGAGGTCAGGAAGTTTATGTTTAAGATTGGGAGCTAGAGTGATTGGTCTCAATAAGGTGACAGGGCAGTGAGTGGGCTTTATAATTAAGGGAGGCCCTAAATTACAATAGTTACAGGTTTTTATCTCAAGGATGATTCAGATTCTCCAAGGACTGGGGTGGGAGGAGTAGTGTCCTCCAATCTTTTCCTAGATGTGTGTTTAGGCATGAATGGATGTGCACAAGCACTTGTGTAAACTTGGCTGTCAGAATTCCAGACAGGTGAGGAATACAGTGTAATGTGTGGGGCAATATGCGAATTGACTTGCTTTCCACGGTGCTATGAACTGAGTGGGAGGCTCTTCTGTTCAATTTCTCAGGAAAAATACGCTTTTTTTTTCTAGGATAAGGAGGATGGAGTCTCAATCTGAGGACTCTAACTGGTTTTCAGCCATATTCTTGCCTATACTTTTTTACTCACTCTGATTTATATGTCCCTGGATTTCCTACCCATGAGCCTTCTTGAGTTCTAGATTTTGTGGGGTAATTCATTTCACCTTGCTTATTTCCATCCTCTAAAAACTTGTCAATATTACTAACTCATTACTATTTACCCTTCAAGATATCTGTCCTTCACATTAATATTTTTTCTACCTTTTACTATAATTTGAAAGAACTTTCAGAGGGGTGTAAAAATGCACACATGAGTGCAAATATTTAATATGAAATCATCAATATTTTGCAGATCTTTACTGATGATTTTTGTGCATTTATTTTTTTTTAATTTTAAATGTTTATTTGTGGGGGGGCATGAATGGGGGAGGGACATAGAGAAAGGTACAGAGAATCCCAAGCAGGCTCCACACTGTCAGCACAGAGCCCAACGTGGAGTTTGAACTCACAAGCCATGAGATTATGGCCGGAGCTGAAACCAAGATTCAGTCACTTGACTTACTGAACTACCTAGGTGCTCTGATTTTTGAGCACCTCTAATTCATTACCAGTATTTTCCTCTAAATTTCATATAGAAACAGGGACTATATTGAAAAAGATACTACTGTGTAACAATGTTAGTTTCTCTTGTGGGCAACATAAAATCAAATTATCAGGATTCAGAAGTGGTAAAATCTGGAGAAGTCTTTATGCTAGATCTGGAAATAATTTAAAAGTGTTGTTGGATTGCCTTTTATTACTGCAATTCATAGAGAGAAAACCTGATGGGAAATTATAACAAAAGCACTCCTCTGAATAGCCCTGTAAATGGAATTCATTCAACAGATCCAAAGTCTGTTTTAAGACTTCCATTAAATACTGCCATAAATGTGAATTTGTTAAAGTTCTGAATTGAAATAGCAAGTGTGCATATGTATGTATATTATATAATATATATACATAATATATACATTTAGGTCATTTGAAAATTCAGTGATGTACTTTTTGAATACTAAGATTGCATTATTAGACTGGATGTTGATGCCATGTAAGCATTATCACCTGCCTTTTACTTATGGAGAAAATATAGTTTTCTCCATAAGGAAAAAAATGAATATAATTATTTAACAATATTTTTTCAACGCTATGAGCATGTCACTTTATTCAGTCCATGTAAACAGTATAAGAATCACATGCAATATATTTAGTATGTGTGAGGATATGTTTAATATATGCTGAGAAATACTGGGGAAAAATCATTAAAATGTGTCTAAATGATGGTCTAAATGAATCATCTGCCATTTTATGTCTTTGACAATGACATTATTCTTTACCCACTTACGAGTTTAACCAAAAAGAAAGTATGTTTCAAATGTTTGTCATGTATCTGCTCTCATGCTTATGGAAATTTAGCCAAAGAGTTTCATAACTAATTTATGTACAGAATCCAAACAGTATAATTCCTGGTTTCATAGACAAAGATACATTTTTAACACAGTAATGTCATGTGCATCTTTTTGGACTGTAAGTAGTTAGAGAAACTAAGTAAATAATGAGATGAAGCACAAGTTTTACTTGAAACCGACCTGGGTGCTCCTTATTAAAAGAAAAACAGGTAAAGTAATCCTGGAATGATCCCAATCCGTATCAGAGTGCATGGATTTGACTGTGTTGCCCCTGTTCCATCACTCATTAGTGCCTAAAGGTTTGCTAGTGTAGCTTTTTACCTAACTAAGTTCTGGAAAAAAATACACAAAAAACTCTAAATGAATAAAAGAACACTAGAATGTCTAAATAACATTTTAAAAAATATGTACATCTATTTGAAAGTTTAGAGATCTGCTAATGCAGTCACAATTTAAGAGACCAAGATGATCTAGAGAAAGAAAACTGTTCTTTTTCTGTTAGGACACTTACTGTTTTTTGATGTAAATCTAAGTAGCAAGTCACTGGCTAGAGGCAAAGAAGTGGATGCTGTTTTAGTCACTACCAAAAAGTTGCAGAAACAAACAATTAGAATGGGTAGTACTAAGGAGGCCAGGCCTCTGAGAGGCCAGGAACACGGAGAGAAGGGAGATACACAATCTTGATATCTTCTAGGTCAAGTGTAAAATACCAAAAATTAAAATGTAATGAAATTTCTTAACACCAGAAGCTAGAAAAAGCTCAAACATGTTTCTAAAATTCTTAAGATGAGAATGATCTTCATGTTAGCAATCTATGTCGAATTTACCTATAAATCAAGTGTAAGAATGGAATAAAAATATTGTGAATTAATATTAAAATGCATATCTTATACATCTTTAGGTAGAAATTTATTAAGATATTATATTCATTTTATTCAAGGAAGAGAAAGATACTAGATCCATAAAACAATATGCCACAGAAGAGTGGAAAAAGGAAATTCCAGGACAAGTACTGGGTAGAGAGATCAGAGAGGAAACAATCTGTGGGGCAAGGAAACTAAAAGGCTACAGAAAGTAGCATCATCAGAGAGTAATACAAGTAATGTGTGTGAAGGCATGGGGATGTTTGTTGTTACATTGTGGTCAAATGTTGGTGCTTTAGGGAAAATGAATAATTACATAGGAAACTAGGGAAAAATTTAAACCACAGCAACATTGACTAGAGGATAAAGAAAAGATTATGGAGGAGGGCTTTCAGTTCATAGTTCACTACTTTGATTTAGCTAAAATTATGTAAAACCTGACTAATAGCTTAATAAAAAGTTGTTATGTGGAATGTGGGGAGTATGAAGAGAGTAGTGGTTTCAGTGGTTTTCAACTTATGCTGGAGATGTTCATTAAAAAATCTAAAATTGATAAATCATTGAAGGGTTGTGTAAATCTACGCATTTAGAAATAAATGGTTGAATTTGTCTCTGCAAAATATGTTGAAATATAATGGAGGACGAGGAGGGAATCCTGTTTTTTTTTATTAATTCCTTGAATTATATCTGATATCTTATCTATATGTACCTCTTGAGAAAGCCTTAATTCTTTAATCTGAATGTAAAATTCAAAAAGTACACTCTTATACAACTACCAATACTTTGCTTCCAACATTTCCATACAACTATTTCATGATATTAATTTGCTTTTATTAGTAAATATTGTCACAGTCCAGAGAATAATAAAACAATAAAAGATGTGATTTTGTTCCTAATGCTTCTGAATCTTTCACTGTAATATTTAATAACATAATTAGAAAAACATACCAGTGGATATATATGTGTGTGTACACACACACACACACACACACACACACACACACACTCCCTGTGAACTAATTTTCTCTAGTGAATACTTTTCTTATAAATAATATTTATAAAAAGAAGAGCATGAAATTATTTCCATATTTGGGGAGGAGTATTCACTTAAAAGCATGTTTACCTATTTATTTATCTTCTTTTCTCTCTATAAAACTATTGCCAAGAAAAAGTGCCAGTATTAAACCGCCTGAGTAATTCAACTACAGGAACCCTAGAGGATAGACTACAGCATACCAGCAATTAATAATCAGTGTTTTTAATAGATTGGGTAGCTAGCCGATCCATGCGCACACACACACACACACACACACACACACAAATTAGTAAAGAGATTGAAATTGGGGGTAGTTTATGGGGAGATATATAAAAAGTATTGTTTTTCTAAAGCATTGAGTCTGTAATGCTTCTTCAGAAAATGTGATCATTATGTGGCCTTCAAATATTATTGTATTTGGAAAACTACTTGCTAGACTCATGGCTAGAAAATGAGAAAGATTTCCTTAGTTGGTTCTTCAGTTATCCTGTACAGCAAGAGAAGAGAGTATCAGTCTCACAAAATGGAACTAACTAGTTTTGTCCTCTCAGAGCCATCTATGATCCAGGGGAGAAGGCAAAGGTTGAAAGGTGATAGCATCATATACAAGCTTCCCTCACATGATCTTTCCAGCCTTCAGAATGAAAACTTATCACAGTATATTTTGAAGTAGTTTTCCTTCTTCTTTTTCTTCCTCTTCTTCTTTTTTCTTTTTTTTCCCTAAGAGTTACTGCTGCGTCACCAATTAATGGAGAAAATAGGTTCTTATCTGCCCAGTGATGGACAGAGAATAACGGCAGTTATTGACCGCAGTGCCCTAAGAGATGATGACTGTGTCTGGGTTATTCGAGAAAATTAGAGGGAAGGAGCATCCTGAAACATTCCCTGCTGAACCTTTGACTTCAGAAGTTGTAGTGCTTCCACCCTGTTTAATGGGCTTGAAGTTTTAATCCAGCAGGGACGTAGCAGCGTCCTGTGGTCAGTTGAATGGACTCATGCTGTGCACTTTGTGCTAGAAATCTTTTCATTTCTCTGGAGTATTCTTTCTCCACATAATGGGAAGCCATCAAAACCAGGGAAATCAGTTCCCATTTAAGGACATTAGTACATAAAATGGACATTCATACAAGTCTGCTCATTTTATTTGATTTTTATGTAATTCAAAAGACAGAAAGAACTCCTTTCGCTTCAATTGAATTTTTGTCGGAATTAGAAGCTGGTGAGCTAAACAATCAGATTGTATGTGCTTGTGTGTGGAGATACTAAGTACTGTCTTTAAAACGTTTTGTTCATGGTAACTCCAGCTGCAAATATGAAGATTTATGAGAAGAGAAGTCAGACAAACCTGTAAATTTGCTGGCTCTTCTAAATAATCATGTATTATCCTTTTGTGGGGACATAGGAAGGGAAGAAAATGTAAAAAGGTCAAAATCAGGCCACTCTCCCTATTACTTATTTAGGCTTTTTGGCTACATAACATTGACTTCTTCATACTCTGTTGTAGTAGAGCCAAAACCATGCTTAACATTCACAAATTCACTCTTGGTTTAAGTTAAAATTGGTCAGTCAAATAAATATTGATAGGTAAGTTAGTAGCACATTCTGACTATATTCCTGTGCTTTAATTTGTTAATTAACATAGTAAAAAAAAAGGAAAAAAACAGTAAGAGAGAAACTTAAAAACATTACAATCCAAAATATGAATTTCTTCTGATTTCTACATAGCAGAGGCATTCCTGGCTTATTTCCTATTTATACAAACTTACACCATCTCAAACGCCCTTATTTTTCTACCAAGTACGCACACACTGATTTATTCAGCAAATAATTATTGACAACTTGCCTACCAGGTAGCAGACACTGTAGTCTCTATGCTTCAGCATTCATACCCAATGTCACCGTCACCACAAATCATATTGTACCAATTAATTACAAACAGTCATGTGTATTTCCAAAATACACATTCATTATTTTAGTTCACTGAACCTGAGAGAATGTGATTTATGCTATTTTGAAATGCTAGAATTTATTGAAATTTCATAGTGGTATAAGATTAGGATAATTGGGTATATAATCCATGGCCGTTTGTAAAGAGAAAAAAAAAAGGAACTATCCCAATAAAAAGAACCAGGTAGAGGCTGGTTTCACCTCTTCCAACATAGCCTTGCAAGTCACACAATGTCAGTTTTGCTAGCTTCTGTTGGTTAAAAGTGAGCAGCTATGGCCAGCATATGTTCAAGGGAGGGTAAATTAGACCCCCATCCTGATGGATGGAGTATCAAGTGATTTATTGAAACATATGTAAGCAATCAGTAAACTTTCTGAACCACAAAGTACTCACTTCTCTTCCACATGCATATTAAACTCTGTGCCTCCCAAGATCCTCCAAAGTCTCATCTTTTGTGTCATCATATTCAATTTGAGTTCTAGGATCCTGTCATGTAATTCAGAGTCAGGGACAGAGGTAGCTTCTTGGGTACAATTTTTGGGGTACTGCTCCTTTGAATACCATTCCTCTTAATCAGAAGTCCTATCCAGGCTCCTCTGGAAGTCAATATCCGATAGTAGCGTCGATTTAGGTGACTAACCACTCTAGACACCCCCATCTACAGGGGAAGGTAAAAGAGGCACAGAGTAGTCGCTAGTCAGTAGCAAGTCTGAAATCCAGTTCAGAAACCATGTCGGCAAATTCTCAACTTGTGATCAACCCTCCTGCCTAGAAATGTACTCCATGAATCTTGGCTCCCCTCTCTGGACCTTGGGTTCCACCCTTTGAATTAGAATTCCTTTAACATAAAATGTAGTCTAGGTTTCCAGGTGAGTGATTTGTCTTAGCTTGCTTCTGCACATAGTAGCTGGGGGTCCAAAGAATCTTTTTCTTCTGTACTATCTCTTCCCCCTTTTACTCTAAGCAACAATGTTCCCATTATTACAACATTCTAAAACATTCTGTAAGTTTCTATAAGTCTTATTGGAGTAGATTCCACTCTGGGGTTCTTAGAAACTTTATGAATCAATGGAAATTTATATGACACACCCTTATTGTCTTTACAAGCATTTGTCTGTTTGAATGATTTATGAGACCCCACTATACATGTTTCTAAGACCTTAACCAACCATATAAAGTCACATCCTTGGCTTTATCTCTACACCATGTTTTCCTGACAGCAAGCTGAATGTGATTTTTGCCTGGAAACCACTCCTTAATTTGAGAATCAGTTAGAGATTCTAGAGAAATCTGGGAAGATTAAGAAAAAGAAATAGTTCTATTTTTGAGCCCACTCAGGTCTTTGTCTTGTTATATGCAACAGTACACTTTAGCTTGTAGGTTTGTTTTTCTTTCTTTCACTCCAAAGTAATCTTGCCTGGGTTCACAAATACCATCTCTCTGAAGATACTAATGATAAGTTATTTATTATATCAAATAATAATTTACAAAGTACATAGGTACTTACATGTACATGCAGAGAGAATTTTCCTTGTCTCCATCTTTAAGTTTGCTGTCTTTTTTATTCACTCAGTTTAGTTCTCATGCTGTCGGTTTCCTGAAATATATATATTTTTAATTTTTGGTCTTCAGTTCAAGTGAAAAATCACTGTTCACTTGGAAAAGGTTTATGTTTCAAAGCTTCTGATCTAAAATGGGAATTTGGAGGGAAATGAAACTGAGAATGTTTTGTATTAATTTATATATGGAGCTATAATTTAGGAACATGTGGCTCCTTGCCCTTCACGGCAGCCAAACCTTGCTTAAGACTCTATCTCAGTTCTGTCTCTCAGACATGAAAATGCACTCTAGAGTATCCAGAACAATCACCCTGTTTATTTACCAAGCTAATCTCAGAGTATTAGCCCAAGTTTAAATGCATGAGCCAGACAATTTGCAAATAAGAAACTGACACACAAGAGAAGCCTTTTTTAAAGTTAATTGTTCCTGTGATTGCTGTTAGCAATGTCTATTCACACCCTTGCTTAGCCCTGATTTGGGTTTTTCTTTCACGGCCTCCATAGAAGAGTTATTTGTTTGTTGTGGGTTCTGTCTTATGTCTGAATCTACTGAGTTTCTCAGGTTTTTCCAATTTTGATTTAAATGTAGTGTGTGTGTGTGTGTGTGTGTGTGTGCGCGCGCGCGCGCGTGCGCGCACCAGTTTAGGTTCTCCAGGAAATAAGTACCAAACTGAATCAGAATTATAAACGGTTTACTGGGCGCTCCTATAAAGTGTAAAGGTGAAAGGCCATAGAAATAGGTAGGGAGGACCTCTGAACGTAATTCAGCTCTGGCTTCATTGAAGAGAAATTGGGAAGGAAGGAGAGGTCAGAGAGAGTCTCAGACTGCGGTGTAACTGAGAAAGTTTGCCCAGGCTAATGGAGAGGTCCCAAACAAAGATTGCCCAGTTGAGAAGTCCTACATCAGACAGGAAGGGCTTGGCTTTAGAGCCTCCACCGTTCTCAGTCACTGGCCTGGAGCAGCCGGGCAGAGCTTCGCCTTGGCTCCAGTGTCGCGGTGAATCCTGAAGGCACAGGAGCTGGGGCTGTCGGCACATGTCTAACGTGTCTCTAACAAGAGAAAGATGAAACATTCGAAGTTAGTGGTCTAGTACTGGCTTCTGAATAAGATAGAAATTCAAATGAACGCTGATAAAAGTCATAGTTCTGTCTCCTCTATTCTAATTTGAACTCGGAATAAATATTCCTATGCTATATTTCTCCTCACTGATTACTCCCAGAATACAAAATTACCTTCTTTGAACCAGTATGTGCACATTGCTAAAACATAGATTCAAGTGTCTAAATCATTTCTAAATTTAGGTGTAGAATTTTTTTTTAATTTACTTATTCTTCAGGCAAAGTTTTATTCCCTTTTCTACTTTTCCTTTTTTATCTTGTGGCGACTTAAGCTTAGCTGCTGTCAGAAAGGAAAAGAAGGTTCATCTTTTTTTTTTTTTTTGTATTTTTTACATCACTGAAATTTAATTGTTGAGATTGCATGCTGCCTTTCTATTCCCCCATGGTCCTGCTTTGTGTTTGAATTGCTTGACTTGATATAAAATTTACATTTACACTTCCAAAATTATAGCTCCCTCTTCAAATTACTATAAAGCCCGACCAGCTTCATTTCCCACTGTATTTGTACTACAATTCTACAATTTGGGGGAAAAATAGTTCAAAAAATAAATTCAGATTTCTTTCAACTACTGTTTAACACAAATAATAAACATTTCCAAATCACTGTACTCTAAATGATCAGTATACAAAGATTCACTAATTTGATGTTCAATAACTTATTATATTAAAA
The DNA here is from genome assembly GCF_027475565.1 of Acinonyx jubatus. Lineage (NCBI taxonomy): Eukaryota > Metazoa > Chordata > Mammalia > Carnivora > Felidae > Acinonyx > Acinonyx jubatus. Next base: position 60,797,869 of record NC_069380.1, read on the forward strand.
AAAACATACTGATATGTTTTTAGAGATATACTAATGCCCTGTGTGTCGTTAGAAAAACGAATTCAGTGTTGATGAGTGAAAGAAATCAAATGAAAATACAGTTTCAGTTGACTGTGTAGTAGGTAGGGATCACATGATATGGTTAGTGGACCTATTTTCGCCACTCATTTATCTCATGACCTGAAGATGTGTACTCAGAATTTCTATCTTTTTGTTCCTCTATAAAATAGAAGAGGAAATAGCAATGGGTACCTTCAAGATGTATAGTACTCCATTGCTTTTCTATGTTCCTCTGAAATAGTATATTATTTTTCATTAATTAGGAGTATTACATTTCTAGAAATTGTCCATTTTCAAAAAAAAACACGTGTTTGCTTAATAACTAAAATTAACTTTTATTATTTATTTTAATTAATAATTTGAGGTGGTCAAACCATAAACCTATTTGTCTTGTGAATATTAAGAAATGTAGAAAAAGATTCAAGTTACCTGTGAGTATATATTTGACAACCAAGCCAGTGTGAGAGGTTTAAACAAGTGTATTTCTTCACACTCTTGTGGAAAGGGCACACTGCATCTTTTCATTTATTTTTTTATAAGTGTGTGCCTTCTCTCATAGTCAACTATAATTTAAGACACCTTAAATAATTGCCTCTATACCTGAGTCTCATCAATCCTGACCAACTATCTGTCATCTATTCATGTTTCAAAATATATATGACATAAATGGAATCAATATGGCAAAGAGCAAAGGAAATTGTTGGCCATGGATCAGTGTAGCTATATGACATTAACAATTTAGAAAGCATCAATTCAACAAGAATATTAACAATTCTGAAAATGTATGCACTCAAAATATAGCTCAAAATTATATAAAGCAAAACTTAACAGAAGGAATAATAAATCCACATAGTTTAATATTTTTATACATTTCTGAAATGCCTGATAGACAAAACAAACAACAACCAATAAGCATATGTATAATATTAAAAATACAATTAAAATTTCTGATGAGGTGTCAAGATTCATAAACGATATAAAAATGCAAAATAAAGGCACAAATGTCACTACTATTGGCGGTACTGTGATGTTCTGTTCAGACACCGTAAAAAGTGACAAATCCATCTCACAGCTTCTGGAGAGAGTCTGACTCTTTTCCTCCATTGGGTCAACTCTGAAGTGCCTTCCAAGCTTTACAGCTTCACACAGGATTTAACAGCTTCTCCTTCTACCCTGTCCTGCATTCCTAACTTCCCTTTAGATATATCGCCTAAGAGTACTCTTGAATAAAGTTCCTGTCTGGTATTATCCGTAGCATAGTTTGTTTCCAGGAAACTGATTTTTAAATAATTGGTGCCAGATTTGGGATGATCGTAGGAAGCAAATTTTCCAGTAGGATTTTGGAAATGTATCACTTGCTGGCTTGCTGAATCTCTTCAAACACTGATGATAACTGAAGGTAGGTACAGGGTTTTTTGGCATGCTCTAACAGAGCAATTGTTGATTTTTTCACCGGCAGAAGGAAAAATAAGTGGTTGGTGAAATATCTTTTTTGAGACTGGATAGGTACAGAGGAACTGCAATTATGATGACTATATAACTTTTTGCCCGTTGGTGAGCACTGTGGATCCGCTAAAAAGGGAGAATGGCAGGTTCGAGATGATTAAGCATCAATTTAAGGGAGAAAAATAATTTGAGAGCCAGAAAGCAACCCTGGCAGGATTTCAGGAAACCCTAACCTTCTCAAGCCAGAAGACAGACAGAATGGAATTTCCATCTTTAGATAATAAGTTTGAACTTGACAAATGACTCAGGTCTGGAAACCAATCAAGGGGTTATGACTTTTAAAATTGGTATTCTAATTATCCTCAGTGATTTTTTATTATATAAATTAAATAATACCCTTGACGATGATTCATTTAGCATATTTCTGAGAAAATCATATTCTATTAATAATCCCCATAAATTTCTATAAGTTGTGACTCTGACTGCCACTTAAATTTTGCCTTTGATTGCAATAATTTTGTCCACCTTGCTCCTGAGAGTTAAATCTCACCACCTAGCCTTATTTATTTTGGGATCCTATTCTTCCACTTAGATTCAGAAGCTCAGATTCTGTAACACCATCTTCTACCATCAGCACTGGACTACAGAGAACAGTCATAACTTAGTTTCACACCAGTGCATTCCTTATTGCTGTGATAAAATGGATGTCCGGTCGGTCCATCAATGGAAAGCTGTAGACTGTTTAGTTTTCTGGCATTTGGTAGACTATCCAACTAGCATACACAATTTTTGTGCCTTTAGATCCCTTTTTCCCTGCTAGTGGGCAATTCCACCATTTCTACCTCATGTATTATTGACTGTCATTTTCCCTCAAGTTTCCCATAACCATCTCAGCAGTATATTAGTACTTCCTCCCAAAGCCCTTTCCAAGGTCTGAAATCTTGTACCACAGAAAGTGCTCCCCCATTATTAAAACCTCTTGACCCACATGTATACTCTTTATTCTTTGATCCAGCAGCCTCAAGCACAGTCCCCTCCTTACTCTCAGATGCTGCTGATGCATAAAGAGATTTTGCAATTCTTTCATCATACAATTCGTTTTCATACTTCATTCGGAATATACCAACCTCTGACGCTATAGATGGGGGATAAAGAAAATATCGTCTTATGAAGCACCTACCTTATTTGAGGCTCATGTATGATATTTCACTCTGAGGGGCCACCACATTTTCTCAATACAGAGTGGACACTGATATCAATTCCAAGACTGAAGATGCTCCTGATCTTAACTGAAGATACTGGGTAGGGCTTAAGATTCAATCTGAATCTCTTCCTCTGAAGAGATCATCTGAATCTCCTCCACTCATAAATTTAAGTCCTAAGCTTGGATCTGAAAACCAATAGAGTAGAAGTAGGAATAAGATTAGTCACCATCCTTTTGGTAACCCATTGGGATATTGTGCTTCCGATTTGCCATAGACTGATTGCTTCTCTTCTCCCAGCTTCCATATGTTGAAATCTTAGCCTAATGGGAAGTGAGGACTTTGGGAAGTGTGTAGATCATGAAGGGGTAAATGAATGGGATTAGTGCCCTTATCAAAGCAGCCTGAGAAACCCACTGGCCTTTTCCACCTTGTAAGTTTCCTCAATGAGAGAGTGGGCTCTCACCAGACATTGAATCTCCTTAGAGCTCTGGTGTTCACTTCCCAGCCTCCAGAACTGTGAAAAATAAATTTCACTTATTTTTAAGCCACCCAGTTTATGATATTTTTGTTATAACAATCCAAACAGACTAAGATAGCATTCTGAAATGCTGGCCAATATAGTTCTAGATGTCCTGCTTCCTAAAGGGGGGATGTTCTTACTAGAGAGCATATTAACAGTACCTCTTAACTGTAAGCTCTGGCTGCTTCTGGTCACTTAATTCTCCTCTTGCCAAGAGACCATCAGGTAAGAAATGGAATCACAGCTATGGCAGGAATAATAACTGTTATCATCAGGGAAAAGCAGGGCTGCTGCTACATGATGGCAGAAGGGAGGAATGTTCAGTTCAGATGACCCACTGGGGCATGTTTTGAGCTCCTATGCTCAATTTTAACTATAAATCCACACAACACATACAACAACTGTGACATGAGGAAATGAAGGTATTCCAAGGCTTATACTCCTCAAGGTTATATGCCTGAGTCTTCCCGCTAGGCTTTCCACCCTGACCAGTTTTAGTTTGTTTACAACCATTCTGCTATTCTGGTAATTGAGTTTAAAGGTATAAACCTCCTTCCAGAGGTGGTTCTAGATGGGTCCCACAAAGGGTGGCATGTAGGGCCATGAATTCAGTAGTTTTGCATAGCTCTATCAGTGCTGCTGTCTGTTGTTTAGCTTGAGGCTGTGACAACAGGAGGAAACATTTATGTTTATCATAAACATATCTTCCCATTTTGTTGTTACTTGTATGGGTAAATAACACTCTACCTTTTAATTAATATTTATTTAATTAATATCTTTGATATTTTCCAGTTTAAATGTTTTGTTTAGTTTTATTTGTTTTGTTGTTGTTACATAATAACATCTCCCCTCACCACCCCCGGGCTCCATTCTTCTTTTGTTTTATATTTGCCTGGTATATCTTCCCCAACCTTTGAATTTCCAATTTTCACTGCATTTTTTTATTCGGTGTGCCTCTTGTAGAACTCATTCTGTTGACACTATGTGTTGGGGGCTGTTTGGCTGTGTGTTTTTTCATTAAATCTGAGAGCCTCTGTCTTTTCTTTGGTTAGATTTTAATGATATACACATAAACTGAGGGTTAGTATTCTTTAAGAATATGGATATATTTCCCCCTGCCCTTTTATGCTTTCTGTCCTTTGTTTTTACCTTATTAAGTTACTTGATCACTCTTGCTTCCCATATCAATTGTATTATCTGTCTAGATTTTTTTTTCTCCTTAAGAATGTTTTCATGGGGTGCCTGGGTGGCTCAGTCAGTTAAAGATCCAACTTCGGCTCAGGTCATGATCTCACAGTTAATGAGTTCGAGTGCCTGTAGGGCTCTGTGCTGACAGCTCAGAGCCTGGAGCCTGCTTTGGATTCTGTGTCTCTTTCTCTCTCTCTGTCTCTCCCCTCCTTGTTCACACTCTGTCTCTCTGTCTCTCTGTCTCTCTCTCTCAAAAATAAATGTTACTTTTTTTTACAAAGAATGTTTTCAATGTCTTTTTGTGGTACGATCTTTCCTAGGAATTATATGCTTGAAATTATTATACCCTTCCATTTAAATAACAATTTGGCTAGATACAAAATCTTAGGTTCAAGTGTTTTTATATGCAGTATGGGAACAATTATGGACCTGTTAATTTCTTTTCCCCAGTATCATTGTCGAGAAGCTTGAAGCAAAACTGATTTATCTTAATTTGAAGATGAACAATTCTCTTTTTTCTGGGTGCTCATGGAATTTTGTTTGTATTTTTGGTTTTGTGCTGATTTGAAAATTTTCTGCTTGTGTTTGCTCTACAACATTTTTCCTATGATCCTAGAATGTGAAACTATTGATGCTTTTATCTTGTTGGTACACCTTGGTATCATTGGTATAACAGTAATGATTATGCTCATTTTGTATTTTACATACAGTTAGGTTTCCTTTAAACACATTTAACTTCACTTATCAATAAATGTATACCTTAGATGAAGCAAATTCTGTAGCCATTTTATACTCTCTGGGTTATTTAACCTGTGCTGTCAGGACTACAAAAATCCCAACTGAGCTACAGTGAAGACACTACTTGCCATATCAGCAGGAGTATAACACTGACTCCTGGGAGCTTCCCCTTTCTCCTATTTGAGTAACCTAACCCTGAAACAGCACATATTTTTGCATAAATAGCGTGTAGGCATAGCAGATGCTGTAATGATCTACTCCTGCAGAAGAAGAAGGATTTACTGCACTGTGAAACTTTTAGGCAAGGCTACTATGCTAATGAACAAAAAGGCATATACTTACACAGGAAAACATTAGCAAGATCCCTAGACTGCTTTTTAGCTCTATATTACTAAATTTCCTCCCACTGATGACTCCCTACCGGTAGCCCTGTGCTCCTTATGCGCAGAGGTCATGCTGGACAAAAGAACGAAAGTAAAAACGATACTAAAACCATAAATCCCATGGGAAGACATGGACTCCCCACAAGTGTACCTTCCCAACCTCACTCAGAGACTAAATAAGCCATCATTTATTTTTTTTATTTTCTAATAAATAAAATCAGGATATCGGAAATTAGACTATATGTTAAATGAATGTTAAGGTTCTATCAAGATGCTACTTTCAGCGAATAAAAAATCAACTCAAAAAAAGATCAGCTGATCACAGCGATTGGTTAAATTCCATATCTATATACCATAAAATAGGAGAAAGTACTGAATGTATGCATACAATGTATGTATGTCAGTTGTTCAAAAAGTATCTTATCAGTAGTATTACTCAGTTTTTGAGCACTTCTATGAACTATCTTGTACACATTTATGTTTACTGTATTAAAGAAATAGAAGTAATGCTACATATTGGAAATCCAAACTGAACCCAGGGAAAGTCATTCACCTTGGATCTTAATCTCATCTAAACCTATTTAGTATGTGGTTTGGGACAGGTCCCAATATTTCTGGACCTCTTTTTCTTATAAAGTAAAAGAGATTATTAAAATCACTTTAGTACTTAAGAAGATAGTTGATATTTGGAATAAGAACTATTCATGGGGTTATTATAAGGATAAGTGGAAAGACAATTTCTTGAAACTGTAAAGTTGTACACACTTAGAAAGAAACTATCTGACATTTCTTCCCCCTTCAGATTCATAGAATATGCTTTCTTGGCTGCCTTATCTAACTATTATGGATCTTCTTACTAGTACGTAGACAATTTCTTCAATGTGGAAAATTATATGGCAACAGAATTATAAGTTGCAGAATGAAATTAACATTGAAATTTAACTTACAGTTTACTTAAGGAACATTTTCTATAGCAACTGCCAGTATATTGAAGCACATTTCTGGTGCTGTTCTAATGTTAACTACCTTAAATCACTAGGATCCGCTGATTGAGATGTACATGAAATCTTTGATCTGGATCAGGAGACTTATCTCATTTAAAACACTGTAACTTATTATTTTCAGTATCTACCCCTAGACTTCTGTGTTCCACGTCTTGGACTGTGAGTGTGTTACAGCTCAACGATTGGAGGTTTTAGTTGGAGATCTAAGTGACAACACTGCACTAAGTATTATATGAGCTATGGGAGCAGAGAAAGTGGAGGATGCACTCAGCAAATGTTTTGGAAATACTGTCAGATGAGGTTATATCAGAGCCTCAGGTAGTTCACCAGGGGATCAGGGCCACGAATGTCATTCTAGGCTGAGGAGAGTTAAGTGCAAATCCTCAGATACATAAACATGGAGTGTTCAGAGAACTACAAAGAGTTCTGAAGCCTTTCTGGAAGTGAGTCCGCCACTAGGTTATGAAATGCATTCTCACTTACCGTTCATCTTTATCCTTGCAATCCATGCAGTAAAGTCCTTTTCCAAATGGCAGGATGGTAGTGGCTGTCACATACTAACCATGGGACTCAGGCTAGTGTTCAACCTGGTGGGAAAAGATAGAGCCAAGTAGAATATTATGTATGAAAGGATAATTTTCGCACAAAAGTATTTTGTATAAAATATCAACCCAGAAAAGACAAAAAGAGAAATAAGAAATTTCAAGCAAAGAGCAATTATTCTGTATTCATAAAATTCATTTCTGGGAATCTTGTATTGAAAACAAATTCTAAAACGATTTTCTCCTGAGAATGATCTTTACTAGAAGAAAAGAGCTACATTTTTTTTGATTTCTTAGATATTTTAATTCAGTGATAAGTGAATAATCAGCAAGACAAAATCACTTGCTATGGAACTGTTTTATTTTATATTTTTGTTACAATTTTGTTAGGCTTTTTAATGTCTCAAATGTGTAGGAAAGTTTAAAACCATGAACATTTTATGTTCCTATATTAATGAAAGTAGTTGGAAGATAAATATTTATTACTTAATCCTATATTTTACACTGTATATATGTGTGTATATACATATATATATATATAATAAGCTTACTTATTTAATTTTGAGAGCACGTGAGAGAGAATGAGGGAGGGGCAGAGAGAGAAGGAAAGAGAATCTTAAGCAGATTTCACACTGTCAATGCAGAGCCCGAAATGCGGCTCGACCTCATGAACCATGAGATCATGACCTGAGCCAAAAACAAGAGCTAGACCCTTAACCAAGTGAGCCACCCAAACCCCCTACACTGTATATACATATATATATTTTTTATACTAGAAATATTTATTTTTACTTTGTTTTAATCATACTATCTCTAGTCTCAGAAAAAACACACGTGGAGTGAAGAAATGCATTTGGAGTATTCAAAAAAGAACTGAAGTAAAAAGCTTAACTTTAAGGAGAATAGATTTGGCTATGTTAGGCAGAGTAGAATAGGCTGCAGTGACAAATAGACCTAAATAGCATAAACACTAAGCATGGTGCAATACATTCGCACTCCATCGATAATCCTGTGAAATAGTGTACCTGGTAGATCTTCTTCGTGGTTGGGGAGGGGGTCAGATACTGAAGCTCTTTCCATTTTATGATTCTGTCAGCTACTATTACCTTGTCCTCAGATTCATCTGCTGGGAGAAAGGAAGAGAAAAAATTGAAGTACAGCTTCTTCAACGCATTGGCCTTGGATATTTCATACAACATGTGCTACCTTCTCTCGGTTGGGATTTCATAGTATGGTCAAATACAACTCTAAATGGGACTATGTGCCGAGAAAAAAAAGAGGAGCAGAGAGATTATGTTGAGTAAATGTCACTATCCACTACAGGCTCCCCATTGTTAGGTATGTGGGACCTAATTCTTACCCTCAAAGTAAAGTTCAGATCAGCAGCAGTACTAACCTGCAGTTTGTACTAAATTACAAACTTAATTTGTAATGATGTCTGAAATGTAAAAATATCTCTGAGGGCAGGATTGTCCCAGAAATTATACCAGATGGGACCAGAAGGAAAGTGTCTCACTTTAGAAATTAGCATATAGAGATTGAAATTAATTATATTTTATTAATATTTACATATAGTTTATATAATATTATGAAAAGATTAGTCTCATGCATAGTTAATACGTTTGGAAAAACTAAGGTGCTAAGTTTTTCTCTATTTTCCGTTATTTTTCTCATGTTTTATTTATATTGGAACATGATGTGATAAAAATAAATTACTGTTTTAATGAATTAGAGAAAATTTACACAAATGAGAAAAACAATATACTTTTAAAATCCATTACCACATAGTAACAAGCCCATTTTATTTGGAGGTTAATCCTCATACTATATGATTAGACCAGGCTCTGCATCTCTAATTTCCCATGTTTGTGCATTAAGCTGCCATTTGTTACATCTGCTTGCATTAGTCATTTTGACTCATAATGCATGGTAAAATAAAGAATAACTACAGATAAGCCAGAGAATGTGGTGGCAAAGTGTGATGAATCATTACATTATTTTTTATTAGTCCATCTGGAAGGTAATTGTACTGATTTGTGTATTATTTTTAAGGTGTTAAAATCTCAGTACAATAATCTTCTCATGAGATTAAGTTATTAGTGACACGTTGCTTTAAAAAAATAAATATTTACATGATTCCAAAATGATTTACACATTTCCAAAATGTGAAATCTAATAACATCCGTGGCCTTAAAAAGATTCATTATTGACATAAAATTCTAAACAAAAGTGTCAAGATTGCTAAATATAATACATTAGTTTATTGACATCACTGATAGTTTTTAAGTGAGGCTTCTTTGCCTTGTGGCACAATCAATCACACATCTAGAAAATATCTTGTAGCTAGTAGTATAAAACAAATGGCTGACTGTTATAGCTTTAGGATTAGAACAATGTAATCTATACATCAGCATTAACTATGGCTCTAGCATCGATTTTATTTGCTAGTATTCATTGACCAGTTAAGTTTTGTGGTAGAGATAGGATAAGTCAATTAAATTCCCTCCAGCATTTGTTCTACAGGATTAGAAGAGCCAGTGTTTAGTTGGAGCTCGGTAATACACAATGATTACCTCATTCTGCAGACACTATTGAAGCTTAGTGTGACACTGGCCAATGGAATATTAACAGAAGTGGTAAGCGCAACTTCTAAGAGTTGCCATTGAAAGGAAAGGGAGACTTTCTCCTACTTCTTCTTGCTGGTTGGAAAGCAGATAAGGGAATCTGGAGTTGGAGCAGTCCTCTTGGACCCTGAGGGATTCTGGGAACAGAGGTTAAGGGTGGTGGAGAAACCTACCTCTTCCACTCTGTATGGAAAAGACATATTATTTAAGTCACTTACATTTCTCATTAACAATTGAAGTTAAGTCCTAATCACAGAGCATAGCACACCTGGATAAGGCAGAGCTTTTAGAGCCATCAGGAAAGTTGTGCCAATTATTTGTTTAATTACATATGACTCGGTCATTAACACAGCATGTGAAAAATGTCTTGAACAATTATTGAAATAGGAGGAAGAAGATGGGGGAAAGAAAAACATACATAAATCAATGATTTTTCTTTCACCACTAGTGACCTTTGAATAAATTGCAAAATTTCTGAACAGTTAAGCTATTTTTATTAGTTAATTAACTACACACCAGGACTCAAACAGATAGGAATATATAAGTTAAAAGCAAAGTGTTGATTCTGTCCTAGTCTTAACAAAATACATTGGTTTACTTCCGCTGCCATGAGTCTAAACCTATTAAGTAATATTGCCAAACACTATACCCTTTCCTTATTCCTTGAGGAGTAAAATAATAGTGTTTTTTTTTTTTTTAATTCTCGACTCTAGGCTACTTGGACATTGATATTTACTAATGTCCATAGTAAATGTGCATTTACTATGCACAGGAAGGTAAATTTTATAAAACTTCAAGTTAAGAAATAAAAATAAAGATTCAGGCTTGCCCCATCATTTTTTTTTTTTTTGACATTTAGTACCATGCCTTATAAGTTTTGAAATCCAATACGGTAATCACTGGCTCACAGTGATTTGTAAATGTGCATATTTTCAATACTTAACTATCAAAATAATACTTTCTGATGAAACAAGTGATTAAGAAAGTATTGAAAGAAAAGGCTCTACTCATAAATTTAAAACCTGAAGAAGAATCTAGAAGAATTGCCGTAGAATGCCAAAGGAGAGGAAATTATTGATTATGATGCATTTAAGTTTTCTAATTATAAACATTATCATTCATTATGGTCCAGCAATAATTTAGCAGGTCTAGAAAGGCAAAGTCATATATATATATATATATATATATGCACATATATGCACATATATGCACATATATATATATATTGCACATGTACAAATATGTGTGCATCCCTAGTATCACAAAGTTTTGGACCACCTTACAACAAGAATGTGTGAGACCAATTATTGTCAAAATATGCATAAGACACATGGCACAAGACCTGGGAAAATGGTGATTAGTGTAAGAAAGCAAGTAAGGGTTTGAAAAATATATACTCTATCTCTACTTCTTTTTGATACATAAGTATGTATCAAAAATGTGATATATACATTTTATAGTGTTAATTGATAAAATATTGATATATTAATATTTTGACTATAATAGTATAAAATCGTCTGCCTCACTTTCCAACCATGGGCAGATTTGTGGAACCTGCTTTCATCTGACACATAGTAGATGGTGTCATAAAATGTAAGAGTCTGAAAAACTACTTGATGGAGATGGTATAGATACAAGGAAAATACCAATAGTAAAGAATATTTATGCATTTGTGGAATGCATTACAAAGTAGCACAAAAGGGCAAGCAGGACATATCAAAAACCCAGAATGAATTGCAATCAGCCATTACAGAACAGAAGAAGAGTCAGCGTTTCTAATTATAAAATTCTCTAATAGAAGAACACTTTTGATAAAATTTTCAACCTTTTTTCCAACTAAATTCCTTCTGTCTTTTCATCCATTTAATGTGTCTTTCCGCGAAGTAAAAGGTTAGCTGCTATCTTTTTCAGATGAGCATCACAGGTTTTTCAAAACAGAATTGCCGATTAACCTCCAGGCGCCTTGGTTTCCCTATATGGAAAAATAGATAATGATACTTGGCTCCAGAACTTGTTGTGACTGCCAACGACCGATATGGTGTTTACTAAAATAACTAGAATGTGCTTACAGTAGGGACTCAGTTACTATTAGAGTCCCTGTTCTTCCCTTGATATAAAAATATATATGGTTTAAATTTACCTAAGGATAAGGTGTCCAGATAAGGTGCCTTACACTTGATACTAATATCAACTTTTTGAACTCTAAGGTTTGAATTTTATGTGTAGGAAACAATAGAATATACTGATAAATAACAAAAGCTCTAAATTCAGACAATAAGTCCAAGTCTGGGCTTCATCATAGGCTAGCATTTTTTTAAGTATATTATTTATTTGTTATTTATTTATTTATTTATTTATTTACTTATTTATTTATAGCAAGCTGGAAAGGGGCAGAGAGAGAGAGGGAGAAGAGAGAGAATCCCCAGCAGACTCCACACTGTCAGCACAGAGCCGGATGTAGGTCTTGAACTCACAAAACCGTGAGATCATGACCTGAGCCGAAAATGAGTCGGACACTTAACCGACAGAACCACTCAGGTGCCGCAGGCTAACATTTTTGATGTTTAAAAAATACAGTTGACCCTCGAATCACAGGGGTTTGAACTCTGTGGGTCCACTTATATGCAGATTTTTTTTGATAAATTCAATGGACTATTGCCAATGTATTTTCTCTTCTTCATGATTTTCTTAAAAACATGTTCTTTTTGTTACCTTGTTATTAAAATAATAATATATAATGCATACAACTTACAAAATATGTGTTGATCAACTGTTTATGTTATTGTTAAGGCTTTTAGTCAACAGGAGGCTATTAGTAGTTAAATTCTTGTGGGGTCAAAAGTCATATGTGGAATTTTGGTTGTGTTGGAAGTCAGCACCCTTAACCCCTGCATTGTTCAGAGGTCAACTGTATTGCTTAGTCTCTCCAACCAACCCATTTCCTTACCTAGAATTGGTAATAATGATAATTTCACTGATATATGACTAAGAATTAAAGAAGATGACTCCTAAAAAGGAGTTAGAATAGTTCTAGCATATATATATATATATAATCTAATATCATTAGTATTAATTAGTAAATTAGTAGTAGTAGTAATCACAAGGCATTATTAGCAAATATTATTAGTAATAAATGTAACATAAGAAAATACTATCTGTTGAAACAAAGACAATAAAGTTTATCCTCATGATAATAACTTAAGAACTACCGGATATGGGAAGAAGGAACAATAAAATGTCAGTATTATGATTAATTTTGATGCTCAGGTCAGCATCCATTCTAGAATATCTCTTGCTTGAAAAGAAGAACAGAGAGCCATTCTTGTAGAATCAAAGAACCTTGTATTATACTACTTTAAATTGCATGGCTTTTTTTTTTTAATTAAGGTCTGAAAGTCTTCTGGATTGTGTGCTGTTATGTAATGACAGAGCCAGCATTTACATAGTGATTTGAGAAGTCTCCTCTAATGTGTCCCTATAACAGGGTTGTCAGTCAGAAAGCCAACAATAAATGAGAATCACAGAGTTTAAGAAAGTTTTTTAACCAGGTATTTGTAGTAACATATTTCCTATTGAAACACATTATCTGTTTTCAATAAACCACCTTTCAGACACGCACACGTCAGCTTGGCAAAGCCAGTTCTTTTGAAGACAAAAAATGGAAATATATCTGGAAGATGAAAATATGTAACATGTTTCTGTGATTTGAAGAATAGCAGCGTGCATTATAATTAAGGGTGAGAAGTAGTGATTTGATAGGATTTTTTTTGCTTCATGTCAAAACCTTGACCTAGAATGCTCAGTCCAGAAAGCCTTACTTCAACCCTTTGCATGTATACGTCAGCTCCCTTAGATGCTAATTTATTGGACTTAGTAACTTTGCATTGTACTTCGATTCTTTGGATTTAGTAAACTGGCTCAACAGTAATCACTATTACATGCACACCTTCCTTTAAAAATTTAGAATGCTCGGGGAGCCTGTGTGGCTCAGTTGGGTAAGTGTCCGACTTTGGCTCAGGTCATGATCCCCCAGATCGGGGGTTCGAGCCCTGCGTCGGGCTCTGTGCTGACAGCTCAGAGCCTGGAGCCGGCTTCAGATTCTGTGCCTCCCTCTCTCTCTGCCCCTCCCCCACTCTCTCTCTCTCTCTCAAATATAAATAAACATAAAAATTAAAAAAAAAAATAGAACCCTCGAGTACCAGAAGAGAGGTCAGAAGTCAGACATCAGCATCAGAAGAGTGAAGCCAAAGAGAAGATATGGTGATGAAGAGAATGATGAGAACAGAAATTTTTGAGAAATAGACTGCAAGATATAAAGTAGGATATTTCTGGGGGGTGGGGGTAAGTCAGCATGGAACCACTGAATTTACATGTAACGTGATAGTCACCATCACCAGAGTAGTTTGGTGGGGAGATGAGCAATGACTCTGTGTCTCAAAAACATAACCATGCATGTGGTCTAGAATGCATGCCTTGTCCTTAAATTGTATACCTCAGGAGACTTTTTAAAAATAGTATGGTTTTAGTACAGTAAAAACAATACACTTAAAGCCCGTTTATGCCTGGTCTTTTTGTTTCCTCTTTCCCCCTCTTGTACCAGAAATTCAAATATTAAATCATTCCCCGTTCTACATATGCACCAAATAGGATCGCCCTGGGTCCTGGACTATTTCACCTGAGACAAGAATAAGAGGTTGAAGCCAGAGACTAGGAGATCAAAGGGTTCCTTCTCTCTTAAACTCATGAGAAAAAAAAAGCAAAAAATATGAAAAAAGTAGGATTGAAGAAAAACATAAGTAAGAAAACATAGTATGGCTGAGCACTATAGGCTTACCAAAAGTTTGAAGAACAGACAGACATTGGGAGAGATATTCAAATCCAGTAAAACCTAGGTTTGTGAGCATAATTTGTTCCAGAAACATGCTAATAATCCAAAGCACTTGTATATCAAAGCAAATTTCCCCATAAGAAATAATGGAAACTCAGATGATTCGTTCCGCCACCCAAAAATATTCATATAAAATGATTTCAATACTCTAATTGAACACAAAATAATAAAGAAAATATAAAGGAAAATGAACAAAGTAACCTGCACTTACCTTTGAAAACCTTCATGGCTGGTGTAAGGAAGATAAGAGAGAGAGAGGAAGGTTATGGTGTAGGATGATTTTCACTATCACAAAATCACTACTATTGGCTCAAGGGAATCTTTTTCTTTTCACGCAACCTTAACAAAGAACCTATCCAATGACACTTACCTCCTTTTGAGGATTTCATAGAAATGTGGCCTTGTGTCATCTTTAAACAGATTCATTGTGCACACTGCTGCAGCTTTACTCGGGTGGTGATTTTCTACAAAATTGTGTACTGTTTCCCATATTTTGCACATGTCCCTAATCTCATTCGAAGTGAGAAATTCTTCTGCCTTTTCTCCTCCTCCTCTGCAGACAAAATGTAGAAGCAGACTTCTTATAAAGTCTTGCAGTTTCGGCCACTCACATACCTCGTTCATACTTTTCAATTATTTCATTCTTAACTTCCACTGTAATATCTCCTTCTTCTTACTGCCTTTCTTTTCAACCTTTTTCTGCATGGGGGCCATTGTATACACTCACACCACTGTTAATTACAGTACACTATTAATAAACTCTTGTCATATACTGTATTGAATGGAACCGACAATAAGGCAGAGAGAAAAGGGTCTATATCTGCAAGCAGCCTTACTTAGAATGAAGCAAAGACTTCCTAAGCTTACTCTTGTGTGGAAAAGCTAAGAACTGTCCATAGGTGCTTTGAAGTAGCAAAAACAAAAACAAAAACAAAAACTAGTGCCAGTGGTGGGCATCTTCCAACATTCCAAAAAATCACTGATTTCCGCCAAACACTGCAGCCTGAAACCAAGCATCTGAGCATGGGAAACAATCCCCCACTTTCCTGCAACAAGGGAGAGAGACAGAAAGACAGAGAGAGAAGAACCCTTGGCTCACTTGTGATCATGTTACGTTTGGCATCACGTACTACTCATGTTGCAAGACATCACTCCTTTATCAAGTTAAAATGTATTAGAAATGCTTCCTGGTCTTTCAGAACACTCGCAGAACAAGTTACTCCACAATCCATCGTTTTACTGTATCTGCTAAAGAGCTGAACAAATCTGTGGATTCCTCACAGACCTCTCTCCCATGAGCTCCCCGGCCTTGGTGAGGTGGTCTTTTCCCTCCAAGCCACCCAATCCTTCCTCTTGTATCTTCTGATTCCTTTCCAGGCTGATGTGCCTTGTTCGATACCACTGCTAAGAAAACTATCAGGGGATAGGATTCTTTTACAGAATCACGAAGGACACAGAAAAACCCATAATCTTAGCCACAGTGCATGTTCTTCTCTGAAGCTTGTGGCTCCAAGGCTGCTCAATCCAGTCTCTCACCTTTTGTCATTCAGATAAGGCTCAGACACCCACATCTGTGTCTTCTAAGTGGCACAGTCAAACTAACCACTTATCTCTTAACACCATCCCTGGGTTTGAGGTGAGAGAGCTTCTGTGCATTATAGTGAAGGTGAGAGATTTACCCAACATTTTGACAATAGTTTTTGGAGAAATGCTTATACTAGAATCTCTTATTAAATCCACTTTAATGCCCTTCTACTTACTTGGGCAAGTTCTGTGTGCTTCCTTTCATTAGAGTACATGGTCAGTTAACACTTCCAGAGTTGGAATTACAGGGGTGTTTATTTTATTTTTTGCTACGGTTTTCCAGTTTGAAATATTCTCTACCCCAAGTGACTATGATAATCATATTAAAGAAAGGAAGGGAAGAAAGTATAGAGAGAGGGAAGAAGAAAGGGAAGTAAAATAAACATAATTAGATAAGACCTAACTATGGCACCGGCACTGACCACACAATTTACAAGGCACAGCACACAATGCATATATAAGTCCTTGTTCAAAATTAAGAACTGAAAGATGGCAATAACAGAGATTTGAATTCTATGTGACTCAGTAAGTCACATATAGTTTTACCTGGAATAATAGAAAAAAATAAATTATCTTAATGTATCCAAAAATCAGAGAGGAAAATAATATATATACTTAAACTACAAAATATATTCTAATTTTAATTTAATTGGAGTGATTTTAATATATATATCCTAATACAATGATTGCAATATAATGAACAAGTCTGAAACTAACAATTTTTTTCTTTTATTGCCGTATGCCTCAGTAATTTACAAGTCTTCCATGAATCCTACACATAGTATAATTCACTTTTGAACATTCTCTGTTGGAGTTTTTGGCTGTGGAAAGCATGCAGATACCAATAAAGGAAACAGGTAAATCTCTCAGGAAAACTTTGATTACTAAGTATATATAGTATTCTTAGTTCCTAATACCTTTTCTTGAAACTCCACAAGCTCAATTTAGAAAAAAATTATATTTTGCTGTGAATATGATAGTGGCTTCCCTCCTATGAATACATTGGTCTTCTCTCCTCTCAGAAATTTTCTCCCTCTCAGAAGTTTTCTCCCTTATGTGATTATTGCTTTTGTTCTACGTGTTCTACTCTTTTTCAAGAAAACTAGTTTTGGATTTATTGGTTCTTTATTATCTGCCATCTCTATTAATATCTCACATCTAATATTTTTTTATTCTTTTGCCTTTTCCAAAGATTAATCAAATCTGCTGTCTCTTTTGCCAAATCCATGTTACAGAGCATAAATTTAGTTCTCTTGCAAACGTGCCACAGCTTATCCATTTCCTTTATTTTTTATTTTAACCTTTGTTCTCTGTTTCTATTATCCGATTTTGTTACCTGAAGATTGTTGTTAGGGCTATATATTCTTGTTTCATGGGGACCAATTGTTCTCTCATTCTATGGTTGAAGCTAAAGATCTGTGGAATCTTCTTACACACTGGTCAATAAATCTTTTTAGATGTATGTTATTTTTGTTTGCCTTCGTGTGACTTTCTTTATTTGCCTTTATTTTGTTTGAATTGAGTTGGATTCAACAAGCCTATGTCTCATGTTTGATTTGTCTCCTTAACTAACATCTTTGAATATTCAATATTAGTCCAATTTTAAAGTTGTCTAATGATTTGTCTGAATGGATTGCCCTGCCCTGACACTGTGTATGGTTTTGTATTTAACTATCTCTATTGAACCAGACAGAAAATTGATGTCTAAAACTTCCATTCACACTCTTACTTTACAGACTCATTTACCCAGTGTACTTCCTCACATAAAAAGATAATGGCTTCTCAGACTCTCGCTAGATTGTTATCAAACGATTTGAACTGATGGAGATCATGAACAAAAGTCTATAGTATGCTCTGCTGAAAAGTTTGTGCCTTTTTTTTTCCTCATTAGTACTTCTATTTTTTTTAATGGAGACTCCATCTTCCAAGGTAGAAATCACAAGTAACATAACTGGCTTGATATTTCCTTTACTGTTTTCTTGGAATGTTTTGGGAGGGACTGGGGTCTAATTTTCTGATTTGGACTCAGTCTCTGAGAGATTGAGTAGAGAAGCTATGACAAGTCTTTCTCAGTTTACCCTGCTGTGTGCTTTTTGAGTTGTAATTTTATTATAGCATTAGAGCAAATAAATTTTACTTTCTTTATTTTGTATTGCTTTGATCTCTATTATTTCTGTTTAATATATACAAAAGATACTAAAGTTTTCTCTCATTTTCTTATCTTAGTTTATGATCTAATTTAGTGTGTGTGTGTGTGTGTGTGTTTTCTGTCATCTTGGCATTTTTAGGAGATAGTGGGATTTGCTTAATTTAAAGTTCCTATATCGACTTCATTACGATGGCTGTCGTCTCCAGTTTATAACCCAAACAATTTTAATGCAGGTGGCATTCACTTGAATGAACATGTAAGGGTAGTTTCTAACATTACATTCCCCAGAAGAGTATATGCATTAGCGGTAGTGAATCATTTGAATCAATTTGATTGTTGCTAGTGGCTACTGTTCAAATTAAAATCTTTGGAGACTTTCAAGTATGAACATGACTTAATCACAGTAAACTTTTAGAAATATTATAGTGGCAAAAATCTATAGATAGAGGAGTAGAAACAACACAGGTGGGAAGTTCTGTTAGGCCATATTGGATGAACCCAGATGATAAGGGCCTGGACCAAGAGATTGGCTGTGAGCAATAGAAGGAGAAAATACGTTAAATATTAGTAGATTTTGTGATTCATTGAATGCAGGAAGTGGAAGATAAGTTGATAATAACATAATTTTTAAAAATAGAATTCAAATATTTGTAGGATTATATAACAGAAGCCTATATAATTCAGTATTTTATTATTGAAACTTTTGTCATTATATCTCAGTATGAGCTGTTATAACAAAGTACAAAAGTCGGCTTATAAACAGCAGAAATCTATTTCTTACAGTTCTAGAGGCTGGAGGTCCAAATTACAGTGTCAGCATGGTCAGGTTCCAGGGAGAGCCCTCTTCATAGTTACAGACTACAGACTTCTTGCTGTGTCATCACATGATGGAGGCAAGATCTCTTATAAAGGCACTGATCCCACTCATGATGGTTCTTTTCTCAAGACCTTATCTATCTTGATTACATCTGAAGGCCCCACCTACTAATACCATTGCATTGGGAGATAGGGTTTTAACATATGAATGTGGCGGGGGACACAAACATTTAGTCCATAATACGTTACTTTTACAAGAACAAGTATTCAAGAGTATAATTCCAAAAACATCTTTGGAGAGCTATGAAATTATATCAAGAGAAAGAACAGTCTGTGGACATATAAAATGCCTGAGTTGAGTCATGGTTCCCCTTGGTAATGGCTACATAAACTAAAAGATCTAGAAGCCAGAAAACACACTGAATTTTGGTAACAGATTCTTCAATTATTCTTATAAAGCTACAGGTTATTTTGAAAGTTTGATAATTAATCATTGACTAATGAACTGGTCAGTGATTAAAAGAAATTTGGGGCTTTATATTATTTAGATAATAAAGTATTTTATTTCTAACTTTATTTTGTAATGTATTTTAGAATCAGTCCATGATATATTTGTTTGGAATGTTTTTCAACTTAAAATAACAATATTAGTTATTTAGCGATAATTTTTCTTTTGAAAAGTTCTTAATTGCTATTACTTAACGAATTCTTCGTTGATATTGTGAGATTTTTATCTATGGTCTAATATCATCATGTCTGAAATAAATCCCATGTTTGGTGATGGGAGATGCGATTTGTGTGTGTGTGTGTGTGTGTGTGTGTGTGTGTGTGTGTGTGTTGTGTGTGTGTGTGTGTGATATGTTATTTTTCTTTACTTTCAATTTTCTAGCGTAACAGTTTTTCAGAATCTAGAGGTAGAGAAGTTTTATTTCCAATATGTTCATATCATAGCTACAGTCATGCCTGATTCAGTATTGTTGGGATTTAAGAAAGCTCAGTTAAAAACACGATTTTTTTCTCACTCTCCGGTATGTTTGTCTGGGACATTTCTTCTCTGCTCCTCACTTTTGCATGGAGAGGAGCTTCCACTGCAGTATTATCCTGGACATTGTCATGTGTCTTCACTCACTTCCAGTGGGGAAGAGATAAATTATCTAGTGCATGAATTTGGTAAGGTAGACAGAGAATTAATGTTCAGACCCTTCTGATTCTCTTTGGGATCTTTGCTTTGCAAACAATTCTGCAATCCCAAGCTGACGTTGCAATTCCAATGTGGGTTAGTCAATGCCTAGACACATAATTTTAATGTGAATTTATCCATAGACCTAAGCCACATTTTCCAAATATTTTCATTATCATAAAGTGTTATTTTCATTTCCAACTGTTCTTCCTATTTGCCATTGGATTTCAAACTGGGTAAGGAGAAAAAAGGAGGGAAGTATTAGCTATTAAACCCTTAAAACTCCAGCAGGTGGCATTTAATTTTAGAACCGGAAAACTGTTCTTTTTTTCTTGTAGTCCCTTCTACTATAAAAATATACAACTGTTCAGTATAGTCATATTAGAAAACAGTAAAAGGAGTAGCACTCCACTGAAAAAGGGAAATGTCAAGGATTTAAATCACTGTAGTAATACTGCTTGACACATATTATTTATGTTCTCTGATTATTGTATCTCTGATGAGTTTATTTGTAAGCTGATGGGTTAGTCCTGATGACCCTAGTGTTTTTTGAAGTCTGAAGTCTTTTATAAATCTCAATAAAGTTCTTTCTTGAAACAAAAATGAAATAACACCCTCCCCCACACACACTGCAAACAAAAGTGAATAAATCAACAAATAATTATTTCAAATTTTAAAAGATCTATAGTTTAACAGATAATACCACCAAAGTTCTTGAAGTCCAAAATTATACTTTTAAAATGATAATTTTTTAAATGATGCCCAAATTATTTTTTTTAAATGTGCTATATGCATTTAACCATCTGATATAAACTCATTTTCAGAACATGGTAGTATCTATCCATGATTTGAACATTAGCAACGTGAGATTACATTTCTAACAACTAAAAGGAGTGTATTCGAGAGCCAAGTAAATGATCCTGAAAATAGCTTTACACCAATGGCTTCTAAATGAAATTTAGGACAGTAACCTTAATTTCACCAGCTGTTCTTACTGGAATAGAAAGTCTCATGAAAAACACAAAGCTGCAAACAGGGATTTACAAACACATGTTGTAGGTGGTCAAGCAAGATCTTAAAACAACAAACTTTCTAAATTGAAGCCAATTTTTTTTTTTAATCTGAGTACATATCACCACTTTTCCAAGTAAGAAGAAATTGTTTTATGCACACAAAGACTTATAAACTAATATTGGGGAACCATTAAATATGATTTATAGTTCAAAGTACCATGTTGTATATATTTTTCTATTGATACTCTTTATGAACCATCAATCAGATGCTGCAATAATCTTCAACAAGTAACAATTTTTTTAAAAAATCTGCATTTAGATATTTTGCTACTTAACTTGTATTTGTTCCAAACATATAAAAATGTAACTATGTTTGAACATTTAAATAAGGAAACTACCTGATATTTTCTGATCTCTTTTTACATAGAATTCCTTAAGCAAGAAAAAGCCAAGATATATATTATAAGCTTAAAAGATACAAAAAGCTATAAGTACAAGATTGACTTCTACTTTGTCACATATTTAACACCTCCAATTAATACATTCTCTTGTGCATTTTAACCTCTCCTTTTATGCTGTATCATTTTCATTAACAAGCACACATTCAACTATTTTTAAAACAAACCAGAATGCCTTAAAAACCCACCTGTCCTCATTCTAGCTATTATCTCATTGTGTACTCCCCTTCTCACATGATAATTTGGAGAGTTGTCTCCATAGGATGCACACACTTCATCATTTGTCTTTCACTCTCTGAATAACCCCTCATTGCATCCACTCAAGATAATCAAACAGAATAATTTCTTTCCAAAATAAATAGTGATTTATATGCTGTCAAATCCAGTGACCATATTTTCAATATTCATATCATTAACCTCTATTTGTCATTCATTGTAACAGAACTCACTCTCTTCTTTTGACTTCTAGACTTCGACAATGTCCACTCCCCATCCACAATTTCATTGATTTTAATTTGTGTCTTTGATTGGTTCTTCCCATACTGCCTATTGTCTTGATTTTGACTTTTGCCAAGGCAATTTTCTGGGCCCACTGTTTTCCTATCTCAACGATCTGCCTCTAATGTATTTTTCATGTTTTAAATTTTCCTTTCCCATGTTTTCAGTGGAGCCCATATGCTGACATAACGAAATATTTTAAATCCAGATAAACTTCTCTCTGAACATCAGACCTATAAGGGAATCATAGGTATATAATACATATCCAATAATAAACACTTGATTCTCCTACATACTTAATCTTCCTTCAAGTTCATTTCAGTAAGTGGTTCCACCATATACCACATTACTCAATATTATGCCATGGGAATATTTCTGGATATCTCTAATTTCACTCATAATAAAAACCAAATGCTTTAACACAGAATGTGATATCCTGAATGTTCTGTCCACCACCTAACTCAGAGAATTTTGCCTCCACAAAAGTAGAGGAGACAAGCTATTTCTTAGTATGTTTGCTAAATACAACTACAACCCCTGGAAATTGTATATATAAAAAAATAAATAAAAGACAACCTTATAAGATGGAAGGAAGTCACCAGGAAGCTTAGACCCAAAGTAGAACACAGTGGTGAACTCCTTGTTTTCTTTTTGCCTCATGTATCTCAGGCTTGGATATGAAGGAGTCAGCCACCCAACGACACCAATGGATGCAGACAAAGAGAATAAAAGGAAAGAAAAGGGAAAAAAAAAGCCTCAACAAGAACTTGCTCTCTCTAGTCAAAGGACCAGGGAAAAAGAAGCTTAACAAGACAGAAAACACTTAGGCAAGAAATGCTCTCTTCCAGTCAAATGCCATAGAAAGATGTATGGCCCAACTCCTACCTATGACAGAAAATGCCAAGTGAGGAGCCTCAGAATCCCCTCTTCTGGAACTGTAATAAGGTACTCCAACACTCCTGTCATATTGGTGTCGAGAAGGCCCAGCGGGAGTCAGGACGGTTGGGTGCATGTGTCTCTTTGAATCAGTATTTTTGTATCCTTTGGGTAAATACTTAGTAGTGCACTGCTGGAACATAAGGTAGTTCTATTTTTAACTTTTGGAGGAATCTCCATACTGTTTTCCACAGTGGCTGCACCAGTTTGCATTCCCACCAACAGTGTAAGGGGGTTCTCCTTTTTCTGCATCCTCACCAACACTTGTTTCCTGTGTTGTTAATTTCACCCCAATGTTTATGGCAACATTATCAACAATAGGCAAATTATGGAAAGAGCCCAAATGTCCATAGACCGATGAATTCATAAAGAAGTGGTATGCGTATGTATATATAGACATGTATATATAGACATGTATATATAGACATGAATATGACTCAGCCATTTGCGATGATGTGGATGGAACAAGAGTATAATGCTACTTGGAGTCAGTCAGTCAGCGAAAGACAAATACCATATGATTTCACTCATTTGTGGAATTCCAAACACAAAAGAGATGAACATGGGGGAAAAAGACAGGTAAACCATCAAACAGACTGTTAACTATAGAGAAAAAGATGAGAGTTGATGGAGGGAGGTTGGTGTGAGAATGAGCTAAGTGGGTGATGGTTACTAAGGAGGGCACTTGTGATGAGCACTGGGTGCTGTATGTAAGTGATGAATCAGAACATTCTACTACTGAAACTAGTATTACATCATATGTTAACTAACTGGAATTTAAATAAAAACTTAAAAAAAAGAAGGGGCGCTTGAGTGGCTCAGTTGGCTGAGTGTCCGACTTCAGTTCAGGTCATGATCTCACAGCTTGTGAGTTCAAGCCCTGCATCAGGCTCTGTGCAGACAACTCAGAGCTTGAAGCCTGCTTCAGATTCTGTGTCTCCCTCTCTCTCTCTGTCCCTCTCCCACTCATGCTCTGTCTCTCTCTCTCTCTCTTGCAAAAATAGAGAACTATTACAAAAATTAAAAAAAAAAACTTAAAGAAAAAAGGAGTCAGGATGATGATCTTCACTGACTACAAATGGCCCTACTCTTTCACAGTGTCACGGGAAAGCACAAAAGTAGCCTGGGCTTATTACATCCCTCCGACAATAATGAGGTGCCTCTGTATGCCACTTGTCATACCAAGATCTCAAACCAAGTGAAAACGAGAATGAATGGATTCAAAACCTGAGATGACAGAGATGTTAGAATTAAAGCAGTCATAATAAAATGCTTCATTGAGAATTGTGCACACACATGAAACAGCAAAAATCAGAAAAAAATCAGAAAAGAAATGTAGGGTGTAAAGAAGTACCAACAAGAAAGTTTCCAACTGAAAAATACAATTACCTAAATAATATTAATAATAAAAATTTAAAAACCTTCATAAATGGAATAAACAGGATATTGGAAGGACCAGAAGAAAGACTGGATGAATGAATAAATAAACCAAGAGAACTTACCCAATATGAACAACAGGGTGAGAAAAGAAGGAAAATAAATGAATAAAGCCTTAGAAACCTATGAGAATAGAATGAAAGACCTAATATTCATGTTATTGGAGTCCCAGGACAAAAGGTGAAACAGGACAGATTTTAAAAGTACTCAAAGAAATCATGTATTCCAATTTGGAAATGCTAAAAACCTACAGATTCACAAAGCTAAACATCAAAACATATATTAGTCAAATCTTGAAATCTAAAGGCAAACAGGAAGTAATCTGGAAAGCAACAAGAGAAAAGTGACACCTTACCTACAAGAAAAAAAATTTTTGAATGACAGCAGATTTCTCATCAAAAATCAAGAAAGTCAAGAAGAATAGGATAAAAACTTTTTTTCAGAGCTGAAGAATACGTACTATTCACTCAGAATCTTATATTCAGCAAAAATGTACTCTAGAAACGAAGGGGAAATCAATATATCTATGGATGAAGGGTTTGTCACCAGTTTATCCTGAAAGAATGACCTAAGGAAGGAGTTCTGTAAAAAGAAATAAAATGATCTTTTTTTTTAAAGGAAAGGTACATTGGAATGTAAAAATTGAAGAAAGAACATAGTAAGCAAAAATATGGGTAAATGCAATATAATTCTCTTTTGTTGAAGTTCTAAATTATGTTGGATGTTGAAGCAAAATTGTAACACTGTGTGATATAGTTCTGATATGTGTACAAGAAATATTAAAATAATTATATTCTAAACATAAGAAGATGAGCAAAAGGATGCAAAGTGAGATAATATTTCTATACTTTATTCACACTGTTAAAATGATGACACCAACAGATAAGTTATGTGTATAATGTAATACCTACAACAGCCACAAAAATCACTATAGATAAGTAAAAATGGAATCCCCAAATGTATGGGTAGCTTAAAAGAAGGCAGGGAAATAAAAACAGAAAAAAAATATATATGTAAAATGAACAAACAGAAAATAGAAAAATAAAATGGCAGACAAAAGCATTAACAAATCATTAAATGCAGATGGTCTACATAGAACAATTAAAAGACAGAAATTGACAAAAGGGATTAGAAATCATAACCCAACCATATGCTATCTACAAGAAACTCACTTCAAAGATAATGATATGGGCAGCTTGAAAGCAAACACATGAAAAAAGACATATCATAAAAATATTAATTAAAACAAAGTAGAAATGGCTATATTATAGCAGATACAGTTAAAAATATGTTGGATTGCCTTTTCTTTTCCAAATAAAGACAAAAATTCCAGGATGCAAGAAATAAAATTACTAAATTGAAAAGAAAGTCTCCCAGAGTTTATTTGGGCAACACTGTGCAACTTCCCACACACCAAGGGAAGAACTGTATCTCCAGAGCTTCAGGAAAGAGTCGGGGGAGGTTTGTTTAACTATAATGTTCCCAATTACCATTTTCATGTGAAGAACACTGGAAGTCATTTGTAGCTATCGAAAAATTTTAAAAGTATTACTATCCTTATATATTTACTAAATAATCTGTGCAACTTTGATCTTCAAACCCTATTTGATTATGTCCTATTAAAAAAATAAAATTTCTTACATCCCTACAAAAATATATTTTCTTAAGGGACACCTGGGTGGCTCAGTAAGTTAAGTGTCCGACTTTGGCTCATGTCTTGATCATGGTTTGTGAATTCAAGCACCACATCAGACTCTGTGCTGACAGTGTGGACCTGCCTGGGATTCTTTCTCTCCCTCTCTCTGCCCCTCCCCAATTGTGTTCTCTGTCTCTCTGTCTCTCTCTCTCAAAATAAATAAACTTAAAAAAAAATCTTTACTTAAAATTACACATGCATATATTTTGCATAGATGCATACATATACTGTACATATAGATTATGCACATTATAGATGCACATATATAGTCACTATAGATTATGCATGGTATAAATCAGCAGAATACAGTGGACAATGTAGATAAACATATCTGGGTATTGAAGAATATTTATAATTGCACAGGTGTCAGTGATCTCCAGTAAGTTAGTTCTTATTTTCCCTAACCAAGAAAAAACGAAAACACAAAATACAAACAAACAAACCCAAAACAATTGCATCTTTTATCCTAAATAAATTCAGGTACACGGTGGAATTCTTTTCATTGTAACTTATGTTACATTCTTCAAATTCTGCCCTTTTCTATCTTCGTTTTATCACTTTGTTTGAAGGTATGTTTATATCTGAATCGACCTCCTATCAGTCTAGGCCTCACAAAATATGTTAGTGGACAAGTTTTCCTGTGTCCCTACCGAGACTTTCCATCTCCCCAGTTTGCAGGCAAATAATCAGATCCCACTAACCTTCTTTTTATTCAAATTTCAGTATAGTTAACATACAGTGTTATATTATTTTCAGATATACAATACAGTGACTCAACAATTCTATGTATTACTCAGAGCTCATCATGATAAGTGTGCTCTTTAATCCTCATCACTTACTTCACCCTTCCCCCCATCCCCTCTGGTAGTCATCGGTTTGTTCTCAATAGTTAAAAGTCCATTTCTTGGTTTGTCTGTCTCTTTCTCTTTCCCCATGCCCCTGCCCTTTGCTCATTTGTTGTGCTTCCTAAATTCTACATCTGAGTGAAATCATATGGCATTTGTCCTTCTCTGACTGACTAACTCTGCTTAGCATTATGCTCTAAAAATATGGAACGCTTCACAAATTTGGGTGTCATCCTCACAAGGGATCCTGCTAATCTTGTGTATATCATTCCAATTTTAGTATATGTGCTACCAAAGTGAGCACTGTAATTGGTTTTTAAATAAGCATTATTTAAATTATGCATTATAATGTGCAGTCCAAGTAAACAACAATGAAAAATCATACACCTAGTCACACATCTTCATACATCTAGATTCATTCTTGTTCTATAAAGGTGTCCTTCTGGCTAACACATATCTAGAATCACTCTTGTTGCAACGATCTCCCTATGGCTATTTTTTTTTTTTTTTTGCAGTCAATTTACATTGAAGTAACTCCTCAGCACTTCCTTATATTAGAAATACAAATCCTCTCATGCTTTGAAAGTTCTTTCCTCCTACGTGATGTAGCAGCTGTTTGGAGAGATTCTTAGAGCATGTTGCATCTTGGAGGGGAAAGGAATAACCCTGGGCACTGTTTTCTCAATTTTCCTGGCAATGAACAAGTGGTTTTGGCCTCCACTGTTTTTTGTACGCTTCTATTTTCCTTGACATGATCTCCTCACCTGTCACAAGATCTCTGCCTCTGACATGCAGTATCTAGTGAACATGAGGTGCCAAGGAAACTCAGAATGTTTTCAATTTTGGCTGTCAGCAACCACATTAAGGAAAGAAAACAGTGACAGCACAGCAAACAGTCTGGCATTTTATTTGTCCTTTTTTTCTTATGTTCCCATATGAAGTCATTAAATCTTTGTCAGGGGAAATGTCATCACTACTCACACAAGAAGGTCATGTCAAAAGGGTGGGAAAATATTAAATAATTATTTCTGAGAACAGGTGCATCACTCTCAACCAGTGTTAAAATTTAACTGTGTGTTGCATATATTTAGGTATATCAATGGTTAATAATATTTTTTTCTCTGGAAAAAAGTCATTCATGAGAATGTTTTATTCCTTTATTTTCTGAATACTGGACATGTATCCTCTGAAGCTCCTCATTTAATACCGCAGACTCAGAGGCTATGGCATAGGGAAGACATCCACTCTTATAGTCCTATTTGGATTTTTATTCATTACAGGCTTCTCTATGAGAATGGAAAACACTGAGTTGAATAGATTGATAAAAGGAGAAGTGGGCTTTTCTTTTTTATGTTTGTTTGCTTATTTATTTATTTATTTTGAGTGAAGGAAATAGTGTCAAAGCAGGGGAGGGGCAGAGAAAGAGGGGGGGAGAGAGAACCCCAAGCAGTATCCATGCTATCAGCACAGAGCCCAACACGGGACTTGGCTTGATCTCACAAACCGTGAGATCATGACCTGATCTGAAATTAGAAGTCTGCATTCAAAATCTATAAAGAACTCACCAAACTCCACACCCAAAAAACAAATAATCAAGTGAAGAAATGGGCAGAAGACATGAAGAGACACTTCTCTAAAGAAGACATCCAGGTGACCAACAGGCACATGAAAAGATGCTCAACATCACTCCTCATCAGGGAAATACAAATCAAAACCACACTGAGATATCACCTCACGCTAGTTGGAGAAGCTAAAATGAACAAATCAGGAGACTATAGATGCTGGAGAGAATGTGGAGAAACGGGAACCCTCTTGCACTGTTGGTGGAAATGCAAACCGGTGTGGCCGCTCTGGAAAACAGTGTGGAGGTTCCTCAAAAAATTAAAAATAGATCTACCCTATGACCCAGCAATAGCACTGCTAGGAATTTACCCAAGGGATACAGGAGTACTGATGCATAGGGGCACTTGTACCCCAATGTTTATAGCAGCACTTTCAACAATAGCCAAATTATGGAAAGAGTCTAAATGTCCATCAGTTGACGAATGGATAAAGAAGTTGTGGTTTATATATACAATGGAATACTACTTGGCAATGAGAAATAATGAAACCTGGCCTTTTGTAGCAACATGGTTGGAACTGGAGAGTGTTATGCTAAGTGAAGTAAGTCATACATAGAAAGACAGATACCATATGTTTTCACCCTTATGTGGATCCTGAGAAACTTACCAGAAGACCATGGAGGAGAGGAAGGGGGAAAAAAAGTTAGAAAGGGAGGGAGCCAAACCATAAGAGACTCTTAAAAAACTGAGAATAAACTGAGGGTTGATGGGGGGTGGGATGGAGGGGAGGGTGTGTGGTGGGTATTGAGGAGGGCACCTGTTGGGATGAGCACTGGGTGTTTTATGGAAACCAATTTGACAATAAATTTCATATTAAAAAAATTAAATTTGGAGTCTGATGCTTCACCGATTGAACCACCCAGGCATCCCAAGAAGTGGGCTTTTCTACTCCTAGATTGAGTACCCCGAGTGGTGCTTCTCCCCAGTGACTCCACCACCATGCACTACACCCTTGTGTTGAATGAGACCTGTGAATGAGAAAAGCAATTTTAAAGAATATTGTTCATTAGTAAATGTAATCCACATCATGAAAATGAGCTGTCTTTGAGATTTAATTTTATAACCCTCTTCTTGTCAAGGTTTAAATAACACTGAAATTCTCAACCTAATTTTAAGAAGGTGATTTCTTGTAGCAATTGTGTATTCATAGAATTCGGAAGCATATATTAATATATATGTGTATATATTTTAATATTTAATTATAATAAAGTGCTTATCCATTCTTCTATTTTTTAAGGGAGCTATCAATATCTTGCCCAGAAAAATATTAACCTACTATACTGAAGTGATTGATCCCACTACATTGTCTACAAAATTAGATATACCTCCTTCTACATTCATCATCAGAAACTGTGATCCCAACAGTCTTCCCCTTCTCCTCTTTCAATACTCTTCTACATTCCTAACATTTCTAAAAAGGTGGACAATTTGTTATTCTTTAAATGTGTCCTGTATTTTCAATCTCATTTGAAACTTTTCTTAGGCTCTTTCCTCTGGCAACAGTATGTCTCCTGTCTCCTTTATTTTACCTCAGTTCTGAAGCTTACTTAAAATATGTTTTCCAAATATCTTTGGGATATATCACTTCTGGAATTATGCCTTAGGAGAGCTCTGTGGACCCTGGCCCTAGTGAAATAACTGTAACAGGTGAAAATTGGAAAAAATACATAAATAAATAAATAAATAGGCAAAGGAATCATTTAAAGTCTCTGATAATTGGCCAAAGGGCATACAACAAATGCAGAAGCATATATTGAAGAAAATCTACTTAATCTTGTATAACTGAGACTATGGCATTTGAGCCATGCCCCCACCCCACTCCTACCAACAAGATGGAAACTACATTCTAAGTAGGTGACCAAGATCTTTTCCCACAGATTCCAGTCTAGGGCTGCAGTGTCTCCCAGGGGAGGCAGGAGATAGTATTTTTCATCTCCCAACTTTGTGTTTCAGAGATTCCCTCCATGCAGCCTTCACTCATAGGATAAAACCTGTACAGGAGACATAGAAATCCAAGAAAACAGAGACCCCAGTCACCCTCCTTTCAGCTTCCTTGTAGAATGGAGTTTCCACACCTAGAGAAGCAAGCTTTGAACAGAGACTACTGCTCCTGACCAACTCATTGTTCACAGGGCAAGGGAATCACTCTGACAGGAGAGGACCCTTGTCCCAGCACCCAACTCTGGAGTAGGTACTCAGAGATTTTTTTCCCAGAGGAAAGACAGGTCACAACCACAGAGATATCTGAAGCTCTCCCCAAGTGCCCTGACTTTATAGGGCTCAGTGTTTAGGGGGGGGGTTATACTCTAAGGATGCTCTCAGAATCGTGGACAATTTGGGGGCAAGCAATTAAGAGGCTGGTAGCTCCATGTTAGCAAAGCAAAATGAGGCCCACTACTTTAGTAGGGAGAACCAGGGAGAAAAACAGAAAAAATGTTCCTCCTGGATTCAGAACAATTCTGAAAGACTGCCCTCAAAAACTACCAGTTCTGCAAATACTGGTAATGAATAACTCATGTTGACATGACTTTGGGAAATAACTAAATATCTAACTAAATATCTCACTAAATATCTTCATCAATTTAGTAATACTTTTCTCTATTTCCCTAAAATTATAATTGCACAATTGCTGTTTCCTTAAAAATCTTTAGACCTTTAACTTCGAAGACAGTATAATACAGATTTTATGTCTCCTAAAATAAACCAACAGAAGAAAATGCTTTCGCAGGCACATTAGACATGATAAAAAACAATAAAAATTATCTAGGATATATGGGGAGAACATTAGAAGAAAAGAAAAGCTATAAATCTAAAATAAAAAAATATTTGAAACACAGACATGAAATATGATAAAATAATGTAAGTTGAAATAACTTGTATAAATTATATTTACTGTATGTAATTAAATTATAGTTGTTTTTATGTTATATAAATGAAATAGGTGACTTACTATTTCTACTTTAAGGTTTATACATTGAAATCATGACTCACAGATGTTTTAGTTTTCTGGTTTGTTTATATTTTTAACACTGAAGGAAATATTTTCCAAGAGAAGTGATGATAATCACATGGGTGTGCTATATTTAGCAAGGCATTATATAATGGTTTTCGTCTGACATAAAACATCTGGAGGCATAAATCAGCAAAGCTTTCTGTTTCTTACTTTAGATAATTATGTATAAATCTTCATTCATATAGCTTCTGCTTAATATGGGATAGAAAAAGTAAATCAAATTGTGTGGGGAATGAGATGTGCATCTGGAAAAGAGATAGTAAAATAAGAATATTTTAAGGACCCTTTGAAAATATTCAGAAATGCACTAACTATACCACTTTTTATATTGAACCACTCTTATCACTCATGAGACACATTAAATATGAAAAAATGGAAATATGTGGAATTATAACACAAGGTCCCCAGGCACAGGGTAACTCACTTTGCCAGGTTGGTATCATAAATAGCTGGCACACCAATTCTCCACAACCAAGCAGCCTGGACCTTCCCACAGACAAGGCTTATCCTGTTGAAAGGAGACACAAAGAGGAAAGGGGCCCGGTACAGAAATTCAAACCTTTACTAGCCCAGCAAACACCTGAATGCACCATCGTAGTATTGGTTTTCTCTGCTGCACAGATTCAGAGACCTAATGTCTTAAAACAGCATCCATGCGTGATGTTACAGTTTTATTTGTCCGAAGACTAGACACTGCTTAGCTGTGTTTTCTGCTTAAGATGTTCCAGTCTCCTAGCAAGATGTCCATGGGGCTACATTCTCACTTGGAGCCTTACTCATGGAAAAATCCACTTCTAGTCTCTCTCAGGTTGTTGGCACAATTCATTTCCTTGTGACTCAACTCCTAAAGAATGGGCCTCTCCATAGGCAGTTTAAAAGAGCATGCTGTTTGCTTCTTCAGAGCCTCTTTAAAAAGGCTTTCACCTAATTAAGTCAGGTCCACCCCAGACTGCCTTTTGATTAATTCAAAATCAACTGAGAACCTTAATTGCATGTAAAAATCCTGTCATGTTTTTCACAGAACATAGAACCTTATCACTGGCGTAACATTTTATTATAATCACAGGCTGCACCCAAACTGAAGTGGAGGGGATTGTACAGGGTGTGAACACAGACATGCCAGGAATCTGGGTTTATCTTAAGAGTCTGCCTACTTCTGTGCTTTTCTGTAGTGTGGTGGGCAGATTACAGGCATCCATGCCTTCTCTTTCTTGCTGACTTTTGGTTCATGTAAGTGTCTCCTTCCTGCAATAAAACCTATTTATTAACTTATTCATTATAGAATTCAAACAGAATCCTGGTGTATCCATGCTAAATTGAAAGTCATATGGGCTCCATATTGTATGGCAAGTCGACAGCTTGTCTAACTGGATGGTTTACAGTATCTTCCTATTTAGTTTAAAGATGTGTATATTTGCACACACGTGTGTATGCGTGCATGTGTGTGCATGTGTGTGTGTACTGAGAAAAATAACGTTTACAATATTTTTCTCAACTCAACTCTATCTTCCCATAGATTGAAAAAGTATTACAGTATAGCAATATACATTGTAATCACTTGAATCTGATTGCTTGCAAGGCCACTCCACTACTTACTAGTGGCCAATATAGGATAATTTTCTGACCTTCTCTCTGTTTTTATTTTCAATGAAAAATGGAGAAACATAGTGCATTGCTCATATGGTGGTAGTGATGCAAAATAAGTTAGTGTAAAAGTGAATGCTGATATATTTCCATGTTTCCTGAAGTAGTATTCAAAAAGTCAGGAAAGAATACCTCTAGGAAGACTATCTCCCTGGCTAACGAGATCATTTCAAACAAGCACTTGGAAATTAAGTGAACAGGTCATAAAGATGGCTTCCTGGAATAGAAATGAAAGAACAATCAATCTGGATTGATTTCTACGCTGGTAACAAATCAACGTGAACCTAAGATACACTAGAGGCAGATGTTTTTAAGATTTGGCTCACAGATATTTTTAAAAAGTTATAAATATTATACATTTTCAATAAATTCATCAAAGAAACAGTTACTTTAACTTAGACAGTTTCTAAGTGTTTAAAATTGGTTATAAGGGACATGAAAGACATCAACCTTATTCTAATAAGAATTGGAGTCATAAGTACATATTCAGTGGAGGTGCAACCTAGGATCTGGAATTTTATTTTTTTTAATAATTTTTTAACATTTATTTATTATCGAGAGAGACAGAGAGAGAGAGAGAGAGAGAACATGAGTATGGGAGGGACAAAGAAAGGGGGAAACACAGAATTTGAAGCAGGTTCCAGGCTCTGAGCTGTCAGCACAGAGCCTGATACAGGGCTCGAATTCAGACCTGAGCCAAAGTCAGACACTTAAATGACTGAGCCACCCAGGCGCCCCTAGGATCTGGAATTTTAAATATATAGTTAACAGCCGTTAGGAGTAACATTGTACTAGTAATAGGAAATATTAGGCAGTTACTCTATGATCTATATCGTGTTTTTGACATGTATCTGTATCTAATCATACTCCATAATATTTAAGTAATAGAATGACGTTATGTCACTTTTGCAAATGAACAGATTCAACCTCAGTCATGTTTCAAAATATTCAGAAGTAATAAAGGCATTCTAGTTGCCACCAGAACCATGTCCTATGACTAGAAAATAATTTAGATTACCCTTTACCACATTGCCTATCATATTCTACCGAGTGAAAGAGTCACACTGATTCCTGAATTCAAATAAGATATTGATGTTCATAATGGTTTAACACACTACTCTCCACAGAAATGTTTGATATTTAGTAGAAATTATATCACCAAAGAGCAAACACTAATAATAGTGCATACTCTAGTACATTATGTGCTTTCCTTTTTTAGAAATATGAAACATAAAGATCCAAAACATTTTAGCAAAATTAAAATGGTCACAAATGCAGTTCTGTGCTTTATTTCCATGCAGCAGAATATGTGTTTATCCAGACTTTGATCTTGATTGAAGTTGATTCTTTACTCCTCATGACTAAATTTTACCTAATTTATAATTATTTTATTAAATAAAGGATGCTTCTTTTTTTTCTGGTGATAATAGTCTGTTTAGGAAAAACAAACTGCAGCTGTACAAGCATCTTTAATCACAGAGCCTCATGTATTCATGTTTAGAGCAGTTTTATGATATGGAAGACAGTTCCATGTGAGATTAGCAGCAATATATCTTCATTAAAGATTGTTTTTTTTTTTTTACTTTTTTAATAGTTTTTTCATTTTTGAGAGAGACATAGCATGAGCAGAGGAAGAGCAGAGAGAGAGGGAGACACAGAACCCAAAGCAGGCTCCAGGCTCTGAGCTGTCAGCACAGAACCCGACGTGGGGCTCGAACCCACGGACAGTGAAAGCTATGACCTGTGTGGAAGTCAGACACTTAACCGACTGAGCCACCCAGGCACCCCATATCTTCATTAAAGATTGTTAAGGAACATACAATGATTTCAAATTTGTAAGCCTATCATTAGACTAGAAAAAAAAGCAGTAAATCATATTAACTTGCTTTGTTACGGGTATATGAAACTTTTGTAATTAGAAGAGGAAAATAATGCTTGGCTTCTTTTAAACAGTTAATAGAGTTAAATACAAAAGTGATTTTTCTATCTCTTGTGTTTTAATTAGGGTTTGAGCTATTACTAGAGAATTTTAATAATGTTTTTAAAACTTTGGGTTTTCCATTAGGAGTGACTTTAATTAACTACTTTTCATAAAAATTACTCAATGTGTCTTTCAAAATGTTATCACAGTTTCTTTCAAATCTTTTGAATTTTATGTGACAGGCCAGCCACATCTGCTAATCAGATAGCAGTCATATATCAACCCAGAAGTGTTCATATATTTCACAGTCATTTTTAAGCCATATTTTTTTTTCATGCACATATTCACGGTCTCAGTCCTTAGTTCTCTGAAGACTAAAATTGTCTTAAACCTGCAATAATGTAATATAATACTGTACTGGTACTACTACTAATGTGAATTTTATTAAAATTTATTGAATTTATTAAAAAATTATTAAAATTATTAAAATTAGTGTTGTTATTACTAACTACAAATAATAATGGCAATCATAGCAATAGTAACAGATTTTTCCACTCTTTCTCTGGCCGTGATATATGCCCATATACATTTCACAGAAAATAATGTATTTCATATTTATAATATGGTGTGTATTAGTCATAATCACATTAATCATTTTTATGTATGAGGAATTATAATTACATCCATACAGACAATAAGTAGTTGAATTTATTTATGCAGTCTTTCATAGATTTTAGATTTTTTAGTGCAGAGTTAGGAAGGTGTTTCTTAGTCCTGGAATATTATGATAGAAATCACCTGTTTTGTGATTGTATGTTCTTAATTTTTAGTATTTGCATAATTCCTTTTTCAGAATTGAGATTCCTGATCTATTTGAGATTTAGTTTTGTATACAGTGTGACATGTGCATCAAATTTTATCTTTTTTCCCAAATAATTATCCGGTTAGCTCTACATCATATATTTTTAATTCATCATTTTGCCACAAATTTGAGATGCCACTTTTCACCCATGTTAAATTTCTGTATGAAAGAGTCCATATCTAAATTTTCTACTATGTTCCAATGTCTGCTCATATCCCAGCAAATCATTTTTTTAAAATATAGAAGTTTTATAATAAAATTTATTAGGTGGTAAACCTGTGTATGAATTGAGGTTCAATCAGGGAGGCAGACTTCATCTGCTCTGTTATAGAAATTTCTATGTTACTGTGGGAGATGAATGAAAAGAAACTCTGTCTTTGCCTTTTGATTTGAAGCAGTCAAGAAGAGAACGTAGATGTAAAGGAGGGTAAGATCCATTGCAACACACAGCCGATAAGTGGAAACTGTTCGTCTTTCACCACCTCCCAATTTGACAATGTTGGTTTCCTGCAGGAAACTTGGCAAACTTCGTCAGGAACCTAAATATGTATCTAACTCCACAGTTGGGGAAGGTGCAACAGCTTCTGGTGAACGGCTTTCCCATGCCAATGAGATGAGCCAGCAAATAAGTACCAACATGTGTGAGCTGAAATAGCACCTGCACTTCTTCACCAGCCTTCTGCTAGGAAAGGATGTGGAGGCTCCTTCGGGTTCACTTTCCAGATCACACACAACATATCTCATGGCCTACCCTAACCAGAATATATGAGGGAGAAAATTTTAGGAAGCACGATTTAGCAGAGTCTTGTGTTTGTATCATAAAGCCATGGTGGTACAACTCATAAACCCAGCACCCAAACAGGATTTGTAAAACCATATATAGCTTCCAAATAAAGCATTAATGGAGTCACATTCCACCGACCCTGATACAACTGTCTTAAGTGCTACTGAAAACAAGCTTGCTGTTTCCCCTACAAAATATACTAAAACTATTTTCTACCTTTAGTTGATGTTCATTATTTTTCTACCTGGGTCTCACTATCCTGCTTACAACGTGAATACTGAGATGTAAAGTTAACTACTATTAACATACTTTATCATTATTGATAAGGTAAGGTTAAGGGGGAGATTCTTATATATACACATACGGTGGGGAGTTTAGCTAAGCTACATCATGGTATTGCTGCCTCAGTATCCATTTTGTTTGGCCAAGCAAATAGTGGAGGCCTCAGACTAACTCTAGTCCATCACGCAAGCACATATTCTAGGTGGCAGCCTGCAGACTCACAAGCAAATATAAGTCCTGAAATGACTTTCCCAACAGCTGTTGTGATAAACAGTCTCTTCCACCTCCCATGGCCCCTTAGATAAGAGCCCTTGGAGATGGCCAAACAAACTATTTTTTGTTTGTTTGTTTCAACTGACCAATCTGGTCTTAGCCTGGGAATCCCAAAGCACTCTAACCATAAACCTTAATAAAGGCATTTGACTCAAGCTCTCTTGCTCTGCCTGCACCCTGCCTTGACCTCCCCTTATGGCCCCTCAGGGTGTCCCGTGTACTTCCTCTAGGACCTATGTGGAACAAATCTCTCCATTTCAATTTCTCTTGTGGTCTTTTATTAAACCTTGGTTCACCATCCAACACCTGGAGGCTTTACTTGAATGTTAATTTAACAAAACCATGGCACACACATACACAAACATATCTATTCGTATGAAAATAAGAAAGAACTGCTGGTAACTATTGTAGTTTTTGTTTCTACCCCTCTTCACTTAGTTATAGCTGATATTTATAATTACCTTCTCTCCCTATTCATTCTATATGTCTTTGCTCTTAGAAAGCACCTCAGCAGGTTGTGGTTTTTTGCCAGCTGGAATTACCCAAATTTAATCCTTGCAGCTTGAAACCACACTTGGGTCATTTTAGTTTTCTACTGACTTCAATCATAAGACATGGAAGTACTAAATAACATGCCTAGAAGATTTCCTATATTTCGGACATATTCCTCACTTCTCCTTCTCCATTGTAGCATCCCCAAGTCTGCCTCAGTTATCAAAATCAATCACCCATACAATACCCCCCTTCTTTGTCAGTTGATTCATTGACATGGGAACGTTTGTGTGGCAGTCTCAACTTCTCCAATGAATGAAACCGTTGTTTCTGTGCTGTAGCAGAAGTATCCCTGATTTGGAATTAAGCACTCTACATTACCAGAGCCCAACATTGTAGGCAGGGGAAACAAATACATTGCCAGTTGATTACTATATGATTTATCTCCATAAATATATTTATGCCACTGCATTCCCCATTATTACTAGAAACAGGGTCAAATAACACCTTTAAATCTAATCAGATTAGAAAAACAACTCCAGATAACTAAGAATCAATTCACAGAATATATCCATTAAGGTTCTGTTTTCTGGAAAAATTTTTAGTAGACTATTGTCTGTCAGTTCATGTTCAATCAGAAAATCAGAACCATTAGAAGGGAGATAAAGGCTGTTTTTAAGGCTCTTGCCAGGCATCTGACACTGGAGCTTGAAATCCATAGTGTATGTAGTCAGGGATACAAAGTTTTTATATTTTCTTTAAAAAAAACATAATTTGGGGGGAATGCCTGGGTGGTTCAGTAGGTTAAGCCTACGGCTTCAGCTCAGTTCATGATCTCATGGATCAGGAGTTTGAGACACTTGTCAGGCTCGAGCCTGCTTCCGAGTCTGTGTCTCTCTCTAACCCTCTCCGGGTTTCACTCTCTCCCCAAAATAAATAAACATTAAAAAATCCATAATTTGGAAATAGATCATTGCTTCTCCCTTTATATTTGCAAATATTATACATGCAATTATTTTATACTCATTTTGTAAATTATTACTTTATTTTCATTTCATCTGCAATAAAGCCCTTCTCAAGATGAATTTATTTAATTTTTTAATTTACATTTTATTTAATTTTTATGTTTTCTTTCTCTCTATATATTTTTTTCATTTGATAAGCTTACCTTGCCTTGAGTTCTTCTTTGGCCACCTCTGTCTCTTTCCACACGTCATGTTTAGTGGTTTTCGACATTGTCTCCATGCTGATCATATGCTCTGAAATCCTGAAGAAATTACTTTATTTGTAACTCAAGATTCCGGCCCTGTGGTAACATGGAAGACAGCACAGATTCAAACATCAACCCAACAGATCGACCCATGTGGTTTTCTTACCTCCCTCCAGGATTGTTTTTTGTTATTGTTGTTGTGGTTTTGCATTTTATTTTGTTTTTTAGGAGGTGGAAGAGTTTCCTCTTTATGTGAACATCCTCAGATAGGCAGTACATGTTACGGTTTTTCAAGTGAAATCTTATATGACATTTCACTTCATAGGCAGGGGAGCTCAACTGTCTCTATTTCTGAAAGGAAGTCAACCTTCCAGCTTGCCCTCCCATCATGCACTTTTATCTGGCTTTAGGTTAAGTCAGTGGTACCATGTTTCTGTAAGTGTTAGGTAAAATACCTTATCAAACATATCAAAGATTTTGTCAAATTTCATTGGAACTTAGCAAGTCATAGATGAATTTTCAAGAGAGTTACATGTGTTGAAACCACCTTGAAATTGTGTATGTGGAATATTCAGAGTTTAAAAGGTAGAATGTAGAATTTTAGTTCAGGATGTTTGCTTATTAGGGAAGTAGAAAGCTAGGATGTTGGTGTCAAGAGGAAGAAAGGATAGAAAATACAGTTTAGAAGACAGGATGGACATAGTGATACCTTAAGCAGAGAAAAATGATGTAGTAAATATAATAATGTGGCATTTCTTGAGCACTAATCATGTGTCAGAATTTTAAGATAAATTATTAAGGTGAATTATTAATCCAATCTTCATCTTATTAATTAGCTGATAGTACTATTTTCATTGCTATTATTTGGAAATTATAAACTTGGTAAATTTGAGAAAATAAGACATTAAGTCATTTATCTAGGATCATACAGCTAATAATTTAATACAAATAGAGTGAGTCCTGAGTACCCAAAATCTTAGTAAATTTATCCTGTGAAGGAGAGTGATGAATGAAATATCATTTGCTTGATAGAGACACTCATTTTTCTCAGTCATATACGTATCACATACATAATGAGCAGGCTGATCAAATATTGAGATCAACTCAAGTAGCAAGAGTGTGCAACCAAAGTTGAAGCAAAGTTAGTACAGAAGCCTAGCATCCAAAAGCTAAAGGCATCAGTTTCATTCTTTTCCTACTTTGATCCTCTATTATAACCTCCATAAAAAAATATTTAAAGAAGGAGCCAAGTGCAAAGCAAAAATAACAAGTAAACTGATATAATTGAAAATGGTCATGGATAAAATGGCAGACCAAATCTCTCTTGCTTTGTTGGAGGAGGTAACAGAGAAGACATGACCACAAGTTGCCCCAAGAACTGGACTCTGCAATCGGAGGCACCTCACCTTCTCTCCTATGCTTGAAATGTACACAGTCCTCACCTTCCCCACATTTGGAGCTGTTTCAAAGATGCAGACTTGAGAGAGCAATGTATTGTTGAGACCATCTGGGTAATATACTGTGACTGAACCCAGTTAGGACCTCTATATAATTGTTTATATCATGGCAGGTGGGTGCAGACATCTACTCATCTTGAGGCTGTCCAAGACAAGTAAGTTCTTTGCTTATTCAACCTGCCACCTACCAATCTGGAACAGCTGCTTCTTTTCTCAGTCTCCCCTTGCCTTCTGTGTAGAGGGGACAGCTTGTGAACCAACATGCTTTCATTATATTCCCTTGAGGACATACATCAAAATCCCAAAGTTTTTATGAAAGAGTTATACTACTGCTAATTTCCTTACTAATAAAAGAATGTGAAGGACTACCTCCAGATTGCTTTCTGTCTTACTCAATCCACTGCTATCAAAGACACACTTGAAATAGTGGAGCTGGCTTGAGTGTGGGGAAAGACTGGGTAATAGTACAAAACCACAGAAAGATGAAAGGAGATTGATGCAAGCAAGGAGCTTGAAGAATAGTACGGAGGACTCAGTGAAGCACAGCAGGAAACAATATAACAGAACTTCCTACTGATGAGAAGTGAGACCTTCCAACATTCCATGCAGTCGTGCTGGTGTGTGAGACGGAGCAACTCAATATGAGCAAAAATCTCATGCTGTGAGTGAGGAAAAGGAGTGTGGCTGAAAAGGTAATTTGCGCCATAATCACAGTGGTTATTAAGCTGTCTCTCATACACTCTCTCTATCTTTATATATATATATATTCATTCAACATATATATATGTATATATTCATTCAAAATATATACATATATATATATCCATTCAAAAATATATAATGCATGCAGTGGATATAGAATGTATATAAAAGGTGTATATGTATATATATTCAAAATGTATATAAAGAGTGAGAATAGAATTTCATAATACACTGAAGATTTCACATACAGTCAAGAACTGATACTTGTTAAGAACAGCAAATAATGAAAATAGGAAAAGAGGTAATGGCTTATGTTTTTAAAAAATGTATTATTTTTTTCCTATATTCTCATATGCCTTCCTCATTACAACTTCTGCCATTTTTTTTTCTTTAGCAAAAATACTGTTTAAATGCATAGATCCATTTATGGTAGTTCGTTTCGTCACTTGAAATGTATACTCTTGACAAGTATAAATATATCAAGAATGAAGTCAGATCCGACTTCACTTTTCCCTAATTCATTTTCTTTATGACTGCATTTCCCCCATTTGTTCTTATCTCTCTCCACCTGCCCCCTCATTCTCATCTTCTCACCTATAAAAAGATTTTTATTTATTTATTTAAATTTTGATGATGTATTTATGTGACAGAATATTCCCTGAACTCTAAGTAGTACAAAAGATGACTTTCTAAAAAGTAATAGATGATAACAAATGTTAATCCCATGCCACACTAGAGCAATGATAGAGTCACCCTCTGCTTCTTCTCTTCTCCCACACTTGGAGTTTTGTCTCCTTCTCTTCACACAGTGTGGCTGTGGATAACCAAATCCTCACTCTCATCTCTCTCGCCCGGTGAAAATACTTCCTATTGCTCGGCATGGACATGATCTCACTCTAAAGCCACATACATGTCTCTTGTGCATATTTTGTATTCCTGGTATTATCTTGTTTATCTTTTCTGAAGATGACCATTGGCTGACTGTATCGCAGAGTCAGGGTTCAATGGGTTGCTCCTCTGAGTCAAGCAGCCTTTCCCACAGAAGGGTACCTTTTGTTTGGGTACAAACTATATGAAATGCTGCTCTTCTTCCATGTACTGGGCCTCAGATAAGAGGCTGAGGATTTACCTGACATT
This sequence comes from Acinonyx jubatus, assembly GCF_027475565.1. Classification (NCBI taxonomy): domain Eukaryota; kingdom Metazoa; phylum Chordata; class Mammalia; order Carnivora; family Felidae; genus Acinonyx; species Acinonyx jubatus. Next base: position 60,840,478 of record NC_069380.1, read on the forward strand.
CCTTCCACATCTGTCACCTCTTCCCATTTCCCTTTCTTGCATCAGTAAGAGTTGAAGCCCCTTATAGAAACGTGGACCCCCTGGGGCCTTGGTGCTCAGACCCATTGTCCCAAGCTTATTTCTTGGTGTTTTGGTTCTCCTTCTCTTCTTTTATCTGGACACTGATCACGTTTCTTCTTGTCACTCCATTTTTAATTTAGTTTAATTTTACTTCATTTAAATTATTGTATTTAAATTATTTGTAGAATATTTACTTATTTTATTCAAATTACTGCATACAATACCGTATAAGTTATTATAGTATGCAAATTACTATATACTATATGGCTTGAATTTTTACTGAATTGAAAACAATGAGCATAAAGCCATTTTGGTTCATCATCTTTAGTCAAACAGGATCTGTGCATAAATACAGAGTTTTATTGTTAGGTTCCTATTCTGTTTTTGATATTTTTGATATTATAAAATGTATTAAGTAATCATATATTATAAAGAACACTATAAGATAACCAGAAGAGAATGTCATTTTTTTAACGAAGTTGTTTTTTTTTTTTTTTTAAGTTTATTCACTTAGAGAAAGGGAAAACAACTCAAGTGCACAGAGTGGGGGGCAGGGCAGAGAGAGAATCCCAAGCAGGCTCAGCACTGATAGGTGGAGCTCAACTCGGGGCTGGATCCCACAATCCTGAGATCATGACCTGAGCTGTAACCAAGAGCTGGACACTTAACTGACTGAGTGAACAGGAGTCCTGAAAATGTCATTTTTTTTTCTGGATGTCTTTTCATGACACTTTAAAAAATATATATTTTCTTCTACTTTTTTTTACATTTATTTATTTATTTTTGAGAGAGACAGAACACAAGTGGGGGATGGGCAGAGAGACAAGGAGACACAGAATCTGAAGCAGGCTCCAGGCTTCAAGTTGTCAGCACAGAGCCTGACGTGGGGCTAGAACTCAAAAACCATGAAATCATGACCCAAGCTGAAGTTGGATGCTCAATCCACTGAGCCACCCAGGCACCCTGGGACTTTAAAATATAAACAAAAAGGGTACAAATGATGAAAAATGGCATAATTTGTAATATATAATTCAAAATATCTGTAGACCAAAGCACTCAATGAGCCAAAATTAAAGCAAATTGAAAATATAAAAATAATTGCAATATGCATTCAGTTGAAATTAATATTCTAAGGTTCTAATATTGCCCTTTTGTTGGTATAAATTGCTGCCATTTTTTGGAGGACGTTTTTATAATTTAATTTTTTTGACAAAACAATTCCACCTGAATAAATTTAAAATTAAACAAATAATTTACAATCCTGCAATTTTACTGCTATAAATGTATGCTGGGGAAATACCTAAAATGCAATTTATTTATAATTCTTATATATTGTTTAAAATTGCAACAAATTAGAAGCAAAGAAACTGAATGTACAATGAAATGGTGTAGGTAAATAAGTTTATTTCATACAACATAACATGGTAATATGTGTGAATTAGTACTATTTAGGAGAATATTTAGTTAAGAGGGATCATAGGTGTTGAACTGTAGCAAAAATACTGTTTTTGTTCAGTTGGAGCTTTCTGAGCAAATTTTATTAAAATTTGGGACCTGGGTTAAAAGTTGATCCTGGAAGTTAAATTATGACTGTAGCTAGTGTGAGCTGCAGAGAGATTTACCTCCCTTGAAGGTATGTGATTATATTTCAAGGAGGAATAAGACCTGGAACTGTTGAAAACATTCCTGAGTTGTAAAACCGAAAAGGGTTTCACTTCCTGTAGGAGGAATTCATTTACATTTTAAAGAGAAAAGGGTCGGGACCTTTCTCCTTGGTATTTCCAAGGAGAAATTGCTCTTGGGAGTGAAAGATCTACCCAGGAGAGGAGAAGAAACAGCTATCTGTTTTCCACATAACCACCCGGCTTCATTTTCTGTGGGCTCCTCACCTGCAGTAGACTCAGTTATGTGTACGATGACATCTGGGTCTCATCACGTTAGACCAGGGGCTAGAATTGGGGCAACGGGGTGCCGCTGTGGTGATCACTTTACGTAAGTCATAATAATCTGCTCTGCTCCAGAAACCTCATGTTAACATTTCGGATAATATTAGTAAGTCTAGACATTTAGGATAATATTAGTAAGTCTAGACGTTAAAACCCAGAATACACTAGTCAATGGAAACCTCCATCTTATAGACAGTGTGATCCTAGTTTTTGAGCTTTGGCTTATTACTTGTGCTTGTCTATCCACAATTAATTTAGTTAGCATATATGCGTCAAAAGCTAAAATATTTAAGAATATAGTAATATGCAGTGGAAGTATAATGAAAACATACTCCAGCAACGATTTTTTAATATTTAAGTAAACTTGGTTACCAAGATGTAATTTATATATAAAAATGCATCCATTTAACTCTAAAATATTATATAAATGTAGTTATACAAAACGAAGTCTTTCATGGCTGGCTTTTATCGCTTCTCAGAATGCTTTTAACAGTCATCCATTTTTTTGGTTTTGTTTGTTTTTTGTGTATCTGACATTGCTGAGAGGTATTGCACTGCATGAATATACCATAATTTAGTTATCCATTCATTTGTTAATTGACATTTGGCTTGTTTCCAGTTTTGGTTCTGGAAGAAATAACTATGAGCATCCTTTGCAGAAGTCTCTACGTGAACATACACCTGCTTTTTCTTCAGTAAATACATAGGAGTGGAATTGCTGGGTCATCTGTCAAATTTATTTCTCATGTTATTAGAAACTGACAAATTATTTTCCAAAGGTCATAAGGATGTTTTACTATGCTTTCTCTAAGAAGTTATATAGTTTTTATATATGTATAGATATATGATCCATCCACATATGATCCTTTTCTAGGTCGCTTTCTTGTAGAGTTTGAAGTAAGGTTAGAGATTCACATTTTTCCTAATTGTTTCAGCATTATTTCTTGAAGACATTATTCCTTCTGCAGTGAGTTACCTTTTCATCTATGCCAAGTATCAATGGACCATAAAAGTGTAGGTCCATTTGGGACCCTCCACTCTGTTCTATCATTCTATGTGTTTGATAACTGTGGGTTTATGCTAAGTCTTGAAACCAGGTAGTATAATCCTCTAATGTTTTTCTTTTTCAGACTTGTTTTGTGTATCTGAGATCCTTTGTGTTTTTGTATATATTTTATTATCAGCTTATCAATTTCATTAATAAATGAATTAGACTATTGGTAAGCTTAGTTATTTGAAACTAAAAATCACCCAAAAGAAGGTATATACAAATGTATGTTCACAATTGTCTTTTACAATTCGGAGTGTAGTTCTAAGACTAGATTTTGATTATCAAGCACTGTATTTAATAATGTATAGTGTAAGCAGTATGGCCCCACATACCTCATTTATATCTGCATATGTATTGCTTTAAAAACATGCTTATACCAATTGCAGTTGAATATATTTTACTTTAAAAATGCTTTTTTAGGGGCGAATGGGTTGCTTAGTTGTTTTAGCACCACTCTTGATTTCGACTCAGGTCATGATCTTGCAGTTTGTGAGTTCAAGCCCCGTGTCGGGTTCTGCACTGACAGTGTGGAGCCTGCCTGGGATTCTCTCTCTTTCCCTCTTTTTCTGTCCCTCCCCTGCTCGTGCTCTCCTCTGTGTCTCTCTTTCAAAATATATAAACTTTAAAATAAAATAAAATAAAATAAAATAAAATAAAATAAAAATGCTTTTTTAGAGTACTTTTATCCAAAATCTTTCTTTTCTTTTTGTGGGGAGATGGAAAGCAGGTAATTCGATTCTATTTCCCAGACAGCTAAAATGTGAAATGTATTGAAACTTTTATGTATTTAAAGCAAGATTTTGAACAAAAATGCTGTTTAATATCTTTTATTGAGGAGGAATAAAAAATAAGGGACTGAATATACTGCACTTGTTAGTCATTTTGCAAAGGAGAAAGCATTTTGTAGTTATGCAGTTTTGTATTAAGAAAAATGTATTCTCATGCACAGAAATCTCAGATTCACTTCTGATTTCTATGACATTGAAATGTATCTTCATAATTTCATATAATTAATTTTCAAAAATTATGCTTTCACATTATTTGTATCTACTGGAAATTTTATAGATGTCTGAGTTTATGACCACCTAGTATAAAAATAATCTTTAAAGAAAGATTTGTACAAATCCTTTTTATTCTCTACTTGTAGTGTTTCTAATTTCTTGTAACTCTTATCTCTTTCAGGGCACTTGTGTGGCTCAGTTGGTTAAGCATCTGACTCTTGATTATGGCTCAGGTCATGGTCTCATCGTTGGTGAGTTCAAGCCCCACATTGTCAACACAGAGCCTGCTTAGAATTCTCTCTCTCCCTCTCTCTCTCTACCCCTCCCCTGCTCATGCTTTCTCTCTCTCTCTCTCTCTCAATCTCTCTCAAAATAAATTAATTAATTAAAAATAAAACCCTGAAACCCTTACTTCTCTTAACTCTCCTCTAACTTGTAATCATTATTAATAAATATTATATGCCAAAAATTTGAATGTGATGTATTTACTTTAAAGGATATTTATACAAACAAGTGCCAGTAGTTAGTTTATTTACTTAATTGGTACTAAAATTAATAAATGCATTCTTGACTTTTCTGAGTGCCATGATCTCCAGGTTCTTTTAAACACACTTTTGAACTGTGATATAGACACAGATTATGTAACTGAATGTCAAATTAATGTTTAACAAAATTGATGCTTATTAATGAAATCACTGTCAATTGAAATTAGTTGAGAATGGTGTATGAAAAATGTTTGTTGGTTGATACTTGGATACATAAATGATAAAGAGGTAAAGAAGAATGAGGGCAAATCTGGTTATTAAACATTTGAACCAAAGTACTGGGAAACAAAGTCTTTCTATCATGTATTTACCTAATGACATTCACTGAGTACAAACTGGCATCTGTTGTGTGTTCTTATGCTATGGAACAAAAATAAGGAACAAAAAAAGATCTTCCTGCCTTCATGGAGCTTATAGTCTAGAACCAGGGCTCAGCTAATTTGATAAAGGATCAGATAGTCAATAGTGTGAGCTTGTGGACCAAAAGGCAATGCCAAGGATATTATACATGTACTTAACTAACAAGATAGAAAATAAATATCTATAATGTTTTGCAGATGAAATTTAAAATAAGATAATAATAATTAAGATGAATAAAATCAATGAATATAGTTGGGCTGAAGTAGGTAGGAGTCAGAGGGCAGACAGCAAGGGTGTGGCCAGCAGAAAACAGCAAAGTCAAGATGACCATTTTGGGAGAGAAAAGAATGCATTCATGTCTCCAGTGGAAAGGATTCTTGAGTGTTCAGTTATGCTCAAAGACCAAAAGGAGATCAAAAATACCTGGGGTCAGTGGATGTGGAATGTAAAGGCATCTACATAAGAGTTAAAACACATAAGTTAGAGAGCAAGAGTAAAGCATATGAAGGCACATTCTGATCTCTGATGCAATTACTCTGCACTTGTAGCTTGAAAGCAGCCATAGACAGTACGTAAAAGAATAGATATGGTTCTGTTCCAATGAAATTTTATTTATGGGCACTGATATTTGAATCCTAGATCGTTCTAAAATGTGAAACAAAATCTTTTTTAATTTATTTACCCATTTAAAAATGTAAAAACCATTCTAGCTCATATACAAATGGGCAGTGGGGTACAACTGACTCACAGGCCATGATTTGTTGGCCTCTGGTTGGAAGCAGTCTATGAAGGCATAAAAAATGATATGCACTTTGCCTTTGTTTTTCAAACTAACTAGCTAGCTAACTATATACATGTGTGTGTGTATATATATATATATATATATATGTATTTATATGTGTATATATATATTTATATGTGTATATATATATTTATATGTGTATATATATATTTATATGTATGTATATACATATATATATAGTTAATTAAGAGGCCAATTAAGGTATATTTTATGCACATGCTTTCTACCAATTTTAAAATAAAACTTGTGAAAACCCATCAACCTATAAACTAAATAAGTCCATAATAACATAAAGCTTAAATCTTTAAAAATCAATAAATAACTAATAACATCATATAATAGAAAATAAATATATTGATTGCAATTGGTCAGTAAGGAATCTATACCTAACTGAATGAAGTATCAAAAAGTTTGTGTTTCATATACATTTTTAAAAATTTGTTCTTTGTTCATGCCAAATTAATAATCCTAACTACCATTATCGTGTTCAGTCTGACCATTTGGGAAATCAATAACCATATCAACACTGAATAACTGCAGGGTTGAATGCATCAGTCTGTGAGATATTAGTGAGCAGATTGCAATTCTCTTCTCAAGTACAAGGTGTGAAGTTCTCAGCAGGACAAGCAGTGAGACGTTCCTGAAATCTGGAGTTCGGGGCGGGGAGGAACATTTCATTTACTCTAACAAGTAGTTTGTTATTCATCCCATTACTTGGAAAGGTAGATGGGGTTCTATGCTAAGAGTGTACCAGCTGAAGGCTTCAGAGAGAGCACTGTTCCATAATAAATTGAAGTTGCTCTGAGTACCTTCCGCCTCCTGTTTTATTCACAGAGAATTTTTCCAGTAAATAATATACCAGTGATTTTGATTGGAAGCAGGGAAAAAATATATATGCTGTGTTCTGATTCATATATCCCAGCATTAAACTTCGTGACTACAGCAGTGCTGATTATAGGCCCAGATTTTTATGACTTATTTTTTAAAACCAATCTTACTCCATCTCTTCAATGACACCCTCAGGAAACACAGACTTAAGATTCTCATTACATCATTTTTTTTTCACTCCTGTATGTACAGACATATACCCTGCTAAAGCAGAAATGTGAATTTAATCAGATGCAATACAGCATCTTTAAAAAGATAGCACATATCTAACACCTGTCAGCTCATCAATGTTTGGTCTACTACTCTACAAATTACTACATATATCATTTCTGACACTAAAACTGATGTGGAGAATAAAACACAGCTTATAAATTTTGTAAGACACACAAGCAAGACATATGCAGCAGAGTATATGTTCTCAAGTTTGGTCTTAGATGCTTAAAAAGTAATGGAAACCTAAAACCATTTTTGTTTATCTGGGTTGTGTTATGCATGTGCATAACAAGTAAATTAAAACAGCAAAGTTTAAAAATACACAGAGAGACAGGACATGAATGATAGTAACATGAGCAGGGAACAATAGATCAGCCAATTAAATAAGACCGTTGTCTAGGACAGATACATTGAATATGCACCCTGGAGCTTCTTCTGTGCTTCTCAGCATAGAAGCCAAGGAAATCTAAAGGCACTTTAAAAACCAGAGACACAAACTGAACACTCCAGACACCCAAGAAAGATTTTGTCATGCCAGCAGCGATTTTAGTTGTGGTTGTTCTATTGTATTTTAAGATGTTGGATTATGTCAATTGAGAATCTTCTGGAACTTCCATGATGACATCTTGAAAAGTTGACCATAAAGTATTTTTTTTTATTTTTTTTAACGTTTATTTACTTTTGAGACAGAGAGAGACAGAGCATGAACAGGGGAGGGGCAGAGAGAGAGGGAGACACAGAATCTGAAACAGGCTCCAGGCTCTGAGCTGTCAGCACAGAGCCCGACGCGAGGCTCGAACTCACGGACCATGACATCATGACCGGAGCCGAAGTCAGACACTTAACTGACCAAGCCACCCAGGCGCCCTGACCATAAACTATTTTAGACACTTGAAAATTTTCAGCTCTATAAATGAGAACATCTAAAGGAAACATAACATTTCTTCCAATTAGTTGTCAGATGCTATCTGTCTCACATATTTGGCCTACCATCCTTGAATATTTGTATATTTTACTTGATTCTATTTTTATGTAAATCTCAGGCACTTAAATATCAGAGTGTTTATGCTAAAATATTATTTTAAAGCAACATTTATTGAATTTCAATATTTATTTCCTATATTATTTTTCAGATCATTAAGATTAAATGAAAAGTGTAAAACATAAGGTATTTATTTATTAGAATGAAATAAACCAAAATAAACCGTGATGTGATTCCATTTATCCAAAATATGAAAAATGGACAACTCTTTTGGTGATTAAATATATAAGAATAAAATCAAACAATGCCATTAAAGCATTATTTTTAAAATTTAGAATGTTGTAAATATAGTTAATCATTCAATTAATAAATTCCTATTCTCTTTAAGAAACACTACTGTCAGCCTGTCAGCATAGAGCCTGCTTCAGATCCTCTGTCCTCCTCTCTCAGTCCCTCCCTTTCTTATGCTCTCCCTAAAATAAATAAATACAATATAAAAAATTTTAAAAAGAACTACCCTAAGACCCAGCAATTGTTCTACTATGTATTTACTAAAAGCATACAACAAATGCTGATTCTAAGGGGTACATGCACTCCAATGTTTATAACAGCATTATCAACAATAGTCAAATTATGGAAAGAGCCCAAATGTCCATCGACTGATGAATGGATAAAGAAGATGTGTGTGTGTATATATATATATATACAATGAAATATTAATCAACCATAAAAAAGAGAGTGTGTTTTTATTTTTTACTGCTTCAAATATTTAATCCTATTTCCTCTGCTCTCAAATATTTACCAGTTTCTTTCGCTATCTTAATTTCTTGTCTTTAAATATGTCTAAATAAGTTGCTTCCGGATATAGTAGAGTAGTAAAGTCAACTTACTAGTCTTTATTTACATTCTTATCCTGGTTGCTTTTGTTTACTCCATTTGTCTGCCACATGTTTGAAATTTTAATACCTTTAGTTTCCTTCCTTACTCTGTACCCACAATTTAATATGACCTAAATTGTAGTACCATACCCAATAATTATTTTGTAAATTATTTTCCATGTCCAGGCATATGTATATATATGTATATATATATATATATATATATATATGTATATATATATATATATATATACATATGCAGTCACTTCCTTGAAAATGCATCAGATATAAAAGACTACCATTTTTATATAGAGTATCCATTTTATCCCTTTCTCTGCTACATTCTATAATCTTACAAAAAGATCAACTTAATTGAAGATAATACTGATGAGTGCATATTCTTAATAAACTCTTCTATCAAGAAGAAATATTCTAGAGTTTTTTATACATTTGCCATTTACTTAGGTCTGAGAATGTTATCCTAAAGGCAATACTATTTAAGAAACAAACAAATCAAACAAATGAAAAAATTAATAAAAATTCAGATGTTAACATTTAAAATTCTTCATATTTATTTAATTTAGTAAGAAATTTCGAACTTTAGAATACATAAGGACTGTTTTAGCATTTTTATGCATAATGCCCTGTATATGAAATGTTTTTCCAAATTGTTTATAATTTAGGGCCTTAAGTCACACTATCTCTGAAACTAATAGATGTAATACATATATATATGTATTACATCTATTAGTTTCAGAGATATATACATATATACATATACATATGTATATATATAATATATATATACATATACATATATACATATACATATGTATTATATATGTATATATAATATATATATACATATACATATATACATATACATATGTATTATATATGTATATATATACATATACATATGTATATATAATAACATATATACATTATGTATATATACATATACATACATATACATACATACATATGTATATACATAATAATATATATACATTATGTATATATACATAAGATATATACATATATACATATACATATGTATTATATATATAATAATATATAATTATTATATATAATATATTATATATTATATGTTATATATATTATATATAATATATATTATATAATTTATATATATTTATATACATATAATATATATTATATATAATATGTATAATATATAATAATTATTTTTATATATATTATATATATATATAATATATTATATATATATATATATAATCTGACTATTCAGTTTTCAAGACCAGGTAGACTAAATGTGAATAGGGAGGTTTATAATGGGATATCACATTGACAGTAATGAAAAATAACAGCTGACACACTGACTGCACAGAGAGAGAGAATGACAAACAACACCCTCAAAAATGCACAAAGCTTAGACGTCAAGAAAATTTAGCAGAGTGAGTTATTTATATACTTACTTGGGTTCTGTGGATGTGTTGTATTATAAGAAGATGTAAAATAGACATTCTCAACAGTCACCTGAAATCATTAAGATAACTTAAATCTATTTTGAATATTTGTCTTATATCAGTGGGGAATATTGCCCTTGCCTATTTCATCCTTGCGTCAGCTATTGCCAATGAGCAGTTGTAATAAAAAAATGTAGAGTCTTTGTATTAAAAGACACTATTCCCTGAAAGTATTCATTCAATTAAATAATAAAAATAAAATAATAATAATAATAATAGAATGTGCATTTAATGAAATTCAATTGCCTTCCTTTCCTTAACTCCTAGGTGTAGATCTCATCAAATTATTAGGGTTATTTAGGCATGTTGTCTTATGCAAGAAGTCTGAAACACAGCCCACTAAGTTCATATTTATTATTTACACAATTGGATAAATTAAAAAGGACTGATAAGTTTACAAATGTATTAGATAACATGTTATAGTCACAAATTCTTTCTAAAAATGAACCTACCTACTAGTGAGTGCTACTAGACATTAAGGGTTTGTTGGGTTTTTTTTTTCATTTTTTAAATGTTTATTTTTGAAAGAAAGAAAGAAAGAAAGAAAGAAAGAAAGAAAGAAAGAAACAGAGCAAACACAGCTCAGCAAACAGAATGTGAGCTGTGAGCAGGGCAGGGGCACAGAGAGGAAGACATAAAATAAAATCCAAAGTAGGCTTCGGTCTCTGAGCTGTTACAACAGAGTCCATGGCAGGGTTCGAACTCACGAACTGTGAGATCATGATCTGAGCCTAAGTTTGACACTTAACAGACTCCTAGACATTAATTTTTAAAAATAAACAGCATAAATATTTATGTCTAGCAGATCAAATATACTCGAAAACATTTCAGCCAACTCCAAAATGGTGTAATACTGTTCAAAACCACATATTGTAAGTAGAAATCTTTAATGGCTAACACTATAGTTGGTACTATCACTATTTACTCTTTCTATGTCAAATTTAATTGCAAGTATCAAATGAGTATTATGTCTTCAGCAGATACACATATCTTTTCATTGTCTTTTAAAGAAATATTTGGTTTATATACCAGAGAAGATACATTGAGTGTTCACCAAAACAAATACATGTCAGCATTCTTAGCTTTCAATAGAAGAATGAAACCTTAAGCCTTGATCATTTATTTCTTAAGCATATATAAATTTGTCAGCATACAGTAAAGAATATTTATACCTCAGACACTTCTCTGTTTAACATATCTTCTTAAATATAATATATTTTAGGAAGGTCTCTCAAATATTTTTTTTATGATAGGTCAAATTGTATAGTTGAAACCAATATAATTGCATTATCTTTAGAACTACTAAAGAACTTTGATAGCCAATAAGATCAAATCTATTCTATAAAAAGCAAGAAGGTAAGATATGTGTAAGATAACTGTATAAGAGATGGAATTATCAGGGACTAGCATATTATTCTATTTAAAAAATAATTGTGTTTATTTATTTTGAGCCAGAGAGAGAGAGAGAGATCAGGGGAGAAACAAAGAGAGAGAGGGAGGGAGAGAGAGAATCCCAAGCAGGCTCTGTGCCAATGTGGGGCTCAAACCCATGAACCATGAGATCATGACCTGATCAAAATGAAAAGTAGGATGAATAACTGGCTGAATCACCCAGGCATCTTCCTATCTTTTTTAGTATTTTTTAGCCTATTATTCTTGATTTGCTCATTGCCTATGAATAAATTGACCTATTTTAGGGGCACCTGGGTGGCTCAGTCGGTTAAGCATCCGACTTCAGCTCAGGTCATGATCCACAGTTTATGTGTTCGAGCCTCGTGTTGGGCTCTGTGCTGACAGCTCAGAGCCTGAAGCCTGCTTCAATTCTGTGTCTCCCTCCCTCTCTGCTCCTCCCTGGCTCACACTCTCTCTCTCTCAAAAATAAATAAACATTAAAAAATAATAAAATAAATGGACCTATTATATTTCCTGGTGAGACATTGTAAAAAGGATTCATAGGAGTCAATAAATGATTTAATAACAGTAAAACACTATGCATACATTGACAACTATTTCCATTCTAAAAGTGACATGAATAGAACATACAAATATAGGCGCCCATGGCCCAGGATGGGAATATAAGGAGCAGGAACTATGGTAAATATCTATTTTTCCTTTTAATTTTCTTCATGCTGTTATTAAAATGACATGATAAACATGATTAACCTATGCAAATACATAAGGTAGAACTAAAATTACATTGTTACATCTCTTAAATCTACCTAAAAGCTATCTGCAAGACATAAGAGATCATACAAGGGACACGTTTAGATTTTTTAATGTTTTTAGCTATTATATATCTATCAAGTTAAAATCTCCTAAAACTACATTTGGTTTACAACTCTCTGGCTTCCTATAGTAACCTGTTGGCATGGCTCCAATTCCATATAATATTCATTTGAATTGATGGAATTCATTTTTTTTCTTTATTTTTCCAATTTTATTTTTTTAATTTACATCCAAATTAGCATACAGTGCAACAATGAGTTCAGGAATAGATTCCTTAATGCCCCTTAGCCATTTAGCCCATCCCCCATCCCACAAATCCTCCTCTAACTCTATGTTTGTTCTCCATATTTAAGAGTATCTTCTGTTTTGTTCCCCTCCCTGTTTTATATTATTTTTGCTTCTCTTCCCTTTTGTTCATCTGTTCTGTGTCTTAAAGTTCTCATATGAGTGAAGTCATATGATGTTTGTCTTTCTCTGACTAATTTCGCTTAGCATAATACCCTCTAGTTCCATCCATGTAGTTGCAAATGGCAAGATTTCATCCTTTTTAATTGAGTAGCAATTTACATATTCAATGCAATCCCTATCAAAATAACACCAGCATTCTTCACAGAGCTAGAACAAACAATCCTAAAATTTGTACGGAACCAGAAAAGACCCCGAATAGCCAAAGCAATCTTGAAAAAGAGGACCAAAGCAGGAGGCATCACAATCCTGGGCTTCAAGCTATACTACAAAGCTGTAAATATCAAGACAGTATGGTACTGGCACAAGAACAGACACTCAGATCAATGGAACAGAATAGAGAACCCAGAAATGGACCCACAAACATACGGCCAACTAATCTCTGACAAAGCAGGAAAGAATATCCAATGGAATAAAGACAGGCTCTTCAGCAAGTGCTGTTGGGAAAACTGGACAGCGACATGCAGAAGGATGATGGAATTCATTATAAGGCATGTCTATTTTATGCATACTTTGCAGAAATAAAATTCAGAATAATGCTTATTATGTTACTTTATTATTTTTATAAAGTGACCTATGTGCTACATTTTTATTTGAATTCAATGCTAGGAAAAAATTTTATCTTTACAGAAAAACAAAACAAATCACTACAAGTAAAACACTAAACAAGTAAAAACAAGAAAAACTTAAACAGTTTTATTTGTGACACAATGAGAACTGAACATCTTTTCAAGGTTTTTTTTTTAAATGACTTGCTTCCAGAAAGCTAACAACAACATAAATCTTTTAACCTGATTAGTTTTGCCAAATGTTGCCTGTTAAGTAATTTGCTTGTATAATCATGATGCTCTGTTTAATATTTATTAAATATATACATACATTTGTGTATTTTATATGACTTTACCTAATATTCTATATGCCAGAGAAATTTGATTTATAAAGATATAATCTGTATTTCAGTAAAAATATGGATTGTTTTGCCAAACAACAAAACCCTTATTAGCTATTAAAGCCATATTGTGTATTGTTGGGTCTTATATGGCTTGATAGGTTATGTAATGGTACAAAAGTATTTTCTAATACTTTTCTTCCCTCTTGGCCAGTCCATTTTTTTGATGATTTATTGTTTCTAGGAATACAATTTGAAGATATCTAATTTTTTCACATTTTAAAAATATATTGATTCATTAATACACTTAAGAAATATTTAAATAATATTTAAGAATTTATTCATTTTTTCTAAATATTATAATTCATTCCATATATGAAATGATACTTAAAAATTATGACTTTATTAACTCTGAAAATTTTGCTTTATGTTTATTTAGATAACTTAGAGGCAAATTAATTAACTTTTTATTATAGTCATAACAGAGAGCCATCCAAACTTGTGCACAAGCACAAACATACAAAGTTTAATTTTTGCAAAAATGGTGCAGTTATTTACCCCTTAAATAAGAAAACTCACGTACATTAAATGCATGTATTCCACGGCTAACTTTAAAAAATTATTTGACTGATGGAGTGCCTCCATGGTTCAGTCAGTTGAGCATCTGATTTGATTTCAGCTCAAGTCATGATCTCAGGTTTAGTGAGATTGAGCCCTCATTGGGCTCTGTGCTGACAGTGCAGAGCCTGCTTGGGATTTTCTCTCTCCCTGTCTCTGCCCTTTCCTTACTCATGCTCTCTCTCTTCTTTCTCTCTCCAAATAAATGAACAAATAAACAAACTATCTAACTAAAAAATAACTTGATTGAAACATATTAAATTGTCAAATTTGTTTTTTAAAAATAGTTTAAATTCATAAATTTCACTTGGCTCAGTCTAAACCAGAATCTTTGTAAAAATATACTTTATCAGCTTGGTTATTGCTATTCTTTCTAATAAAGGTTACATACCTGAGAGATTAAACAAAAGTTTATAGTTAATCTGAAAAATATAAAGAGCTCAACTGTAATCAGAAAGAGAGCATTTAAGTATTTAATCTTATATAACCTGACTGGTCTCTTCCTTCACATTCTTCCTATGGCCACTGGAATATAAATAGGTCTTAACTTTCTGTATTTCATATTTGAGGATATTTTCAATGCAGCACATGATTATTTTGTCAAAAACATCATTGTAGGTTTTTGATAAAATACAATTGTAATAAATTGTTTAACTCAGATCAAAGAGATTATTGATTTGTAGTAATCATTTCCATACTTGCCAGAAAATCATATATATCAGGTACAATTTCCAAAATTACATTGCTTTTCTTCAACATAGGCCAGTACATACACTGATGACTACAATGAAGAAATAAAATCATTACTAGAATTCCTTCATTCACAAATATTTCATCAACACAGTAGCAGTTATTAATATTTCCATTTAAACAAGGAGGTAATTGCACACCAAGGATTTCAGACAAAAGAAGATCTGTTAGTTTGTTTAGCTCCCATAACTCAGGTGTTCAGGGCAGGTGCAAATTGTTCTAATTATGAGACCAGAGTCTATTATTTAACTCTGTGCCCTGTAAATTGGCTTTACACCCAGAGTCTACACTGAGATCTCCAAAAGGCTGATGAGTCTCATTTTCTTCAACAGTCTTTTGCCTCATGATCTCATACTATCACTATACATATTCTCATAATTAAGTGATGCAAGTTTTTGGAAGCTATAAAAACCCATGATGAAATAATAGATGTTTTCTCTGTTTGTATTATATACCACACTACCCTATTTGTGGGCTTAATTGACATTAACATATGATAAATGTTCAATAAATATGTAAATAGGCTTCAGTATTACTAAAACTACTCTTTTTTAATTGTTAAAAGTAGACCCCGAATATATATATGGATATATATGCACACACACACTATATATGGATATATATACATACAGACATATATAAATTACTGCATCTAGAAACTGTGTTCCCCATCTAAATATTTGTAAACCCTGGTTTATTTTGGTTACATGGGACCATTAGAGTGCTTTGTTCTGTATTTGGGGCATGTTCACAACTCAGGAAAGTGATGTCCTCCTATGTTCAGAATCTTTATCAAAGAAAATTCACCTTGATCACAGACTTGCTTTGGTGTGACATCTAATTTCTTTCCATCTGAAGCCCAGCTGACTCTAAGCTGACACAAACTATTTCTAAGTGAGAAATTTCTAGTTTCACGTTAGCCCCTGTTGCCTCCTACATGGTGCCTCTGATGGTGAAAAGTGCTTGCCATGATGTGAGAATGCAGATGGGAAATTTCTGCCACACCTGGAAATTTTGCTTGGTGTAGCTTTATCGGGTCTCTTAGGTCCAGTGACACAGCAATGAATGCTGTTGACATGTAGCACCATAATTGGATCCAATTTAAATTATCCCCATCTTTCCAGGAGCCTTCTCTTTAACTCCAAATTAAAGAAGTTTACTCTGCTTTTTCAGGATTCCCCCAATTTTTTTCACGGCATTGTATTAATTTTTGTGATGGGAAATGAGTCAGACATCAATGCTTTCTGTCAGTATGATTCTACACCTAGATTAAAACTCCAAATCCTTCTCAAAGCTTAAAGATGCCATAAAATCTGACCCGTTGTTATGGCACTGGCTTCATTTCTTTCTGCCCGTCCTCTTGAGCCATACAAGCCATCTATTATACCAAGCATGTTCCCATCTCAGGGCATGTTCTCTCAGGTAAATTCATCTATCAGTTGTTCCCAAAGATTACTGCTTCACTTTATTCAAGTCTTATCAAGACTTCTCCCTATATTATTTTGTTTTTTCTTCATATCACTCAACACTATCCAGCATTTCATATATGTATATATGTGTATGAATACTTGTGTGTGTGTGTTTCAAATAGAATGTAAAATTCATCCATGTAGGACTTTCAGTCTTATCGGTCTTGTCCATCACTTTATGCTCACTGTACAGAACAGTAACCGGGCCATAGTAAGACTTCAATAAATATTGCTTTAAAAAATGAACTGTAGAGTAAATGAACTGTACCTAAGAAATATTACTGACAAATTATAAATTGTGCTTGAAACCATCCTCATATTTTAAATATGATGTATATTGCCTGATCATATTTATTTAATAAACTGGTAGTTCATTTCTGGATGTTTGTTCTACCATCATTTTTTTAGAAGTCTTATGACATATGAAATATCAATCAGTGTTAATAACATTTCTGTGGCTTATGTTTGGATACATGGACTCCTTATATATTTAATTAGATTTAACTTTACTTAATATAATTTATATTAGTGTTCAAATTTTTTTAGACTATGGGCCATAATATAAATAATATAGCCACTTTTGTTGCTAAAATGAAGTTTTAATGATTTCCTCCCATTTGATAGTGTGACATATGTATGGTCTTTCCAGCCCCAAACTTGGTTAATCTTCGTGTGTGTGTGTGTGTGTGTGTGTGTGTGTGTGTGTATTGTAGGTATAGTATATTCATGTATATACATCTGAAATGTAAAATCATATTTATTGTTAGGAATAATAAAAGCACTGTTTTTCAAGAATGTAAGTTACATTCAATCATCATTACACCATTTCTCTGATTAGAGTTCTACTAAAGCTACCTTACTGCTTTGTTGCCTAATAAATTCTAATGGCTTAATCTGAAATAGTCATTTAAAGAGAACTCTAAGTCTCTATCACTCTACTTTTTATAGACTTTTTTAACCAAAAAGCAAAAAATATTATATTTTGAATTGTATAGCAGGAAATAAATATGAATATGAATCTTTTGAGTGGTATTTAACATTCAATCCATATAAAATAAATTGAAGGCAATAAGCCAAAGTTGATGACAAACAGAGCTTACAAAATATTGTAATATTTTTATGACCAAACAAAACTAGTGAGAATAATAATGATAATAGCAACCAACTGTGCTTTCTATGTGATATTTACTGTGCCAAGTTTTGTATTTATTAAAAAGTTTTTGATTCTCATAATCATAATGAATATGAGGCTAATTACTTCAGTTTTATGGACAGAGAATATGACTCAGTGAGTCCAATATCAGCCCAGTAAGTGATGGAGCTGTGCTCTTATCCAAGTTTATAGTACCTGAAAACATAAGGTTTTCACAAACACACTGTAATTTTCTAAACAATAGATTTCAGTTCCATTCTGATAAACATTGTTTGACTTTTGTAATGAAGCCTAATTTGAGACAATAAGATCTTAAAATTAGTTTTTTCTTCTGATGTGTTCTATTTATAAATTACTACCATGGTTGTTTCTTTCAATTGTTTGTGTGTTTCTAATTGAATAGTTGAGGTAATTTTCTATATACATTATTCGTGGTGTTTTACTTGGTTTTATATTTCTTTTACTTGTTTTTATTCCTTTAAATTTTCCTGCTATCTTACGGGTAAAACTAAACATGTTTTGTCTTAATATCTGGATTTAGCAACATACTGGTAGATCTTATGGCTATTTCAAAGCTTTGCTCTATATTCCCAGAAATACTGAGACATTAATACATTTTTTTGGGGGGTGGGGATAACCATCATCTCTTTTTCTACCAGTTACAATTTGATAGGTATTTCTTCTCCATGCCCCAGGACCTTGAATCTTTTTCCTTTTTTGCTTGAAACAATAATGTTGCCAGTTCCTACAAAAACCATCTTTTCAAAGCTTTTGTCTTGCAGAGCTATGGACAAATGAGTAGGGTAGGGATTCATACAGGCAGCTACTGCAAAAAATCCCTGGCTTGCTTGTCTCTACTGGCAATTTTTATCTTTAATCATAATAATTTTAACCTTACTTCTGCCTTTTCAGGACATCTCTGAATCTGACAAAATAGGATTCTAACCAACAGTATATTATCTCCTTCCTTACTCTGTCCAGAGGTAAAGTTGCTGGTAATGATCCATTTGGTTGCAAAATTAAAATTGAAAAGAGCCAAAGATCAGTATTACTGTACAGAAGGGAATAACACACCCGAGCTATCTAATTGTTCACAGGTAAAGTATAGAAACCATGTATTTCTGTATGATATATCTTCTGAGTTATGGATAGCTTTATATTTAGACAAGACTTTAAGTGAGAAAACCAACACAAGGAAAGTAAGATTTTCATATATCATACTTTAAATAGGTGTGGTATACATTTCAGCCCTGTCTATGCATCACCAAAGTATCCTCTGATACTTTGAAGATTAGAAACATGAAAATCAGGGCACTTTCCTTTCTCATAGATGTAAACTGATGCCTGGAGATGTGCTGTTCAAGGTGATTATTTTGCTGGGCTTGAAGGCACCCAGAAGCTTTCTAATAGGTGTCATAATTCAAGCTAAAGTCAACATATTTCAAAGCTCCAAAAATATCTGTCACATATAAATGCATAAAATAAAATGGGTGTTAAGGCAGATAGATATATTTGTCTTATTTTAGACGAATATGAAATAATATGTCTTTTTAAAAATTTAAGCCTTCGACTATCTTAACACGATGCACAGTGTACGTATTATGGTATAAGATAGTAGTAAGTGTAATTCACTGGCCTAGTGGGTGAAGTGGATTGCCATAATATCAAGAAGCAGTCTTCAATTCCAGAGAATGATTTACTTAGTATGTATACTTTCTATTGCATCTATTTTATATATTAGTTAACCAATTGTATAGTTCGATGATTGATACATAGCATAAATACAGTGCTTTTACATCTAATATAGGATATTGTTTACTATATCTTACGGTGTGTTTTCTCAATATAGTTTTCTGAATATAGTATAGAAATGCCTTAACTGCCTTTTTTAAAGTTTTGCAATACAACAAATATTTTCTTTTCACTAGAATAACCAGTTGCTATTAGTAAAGTCCAACATCATGAGAGTTATAAGTTCTTAAAGCAAAGATACTCACCCAAGAAAAACATATATAAATTTTATTAATAAAAATAAAAGTATCTTTATAAAAGGTGTAAACATGTTTTACACCTTCATAGTGTATACTCTTGTTTTCCAAATCTGGAGATTACATTCTAGTTCTGCAATTACATTTTGTCACCATTTAATTACTCTGACATTTTAACTTTTATATGGACAGAAAACAAAATACAGTAAAACCTTGGATTGCAAGTAAACTTGTTCTGCGAGTGTTCCACAAGAGGAACAAACATTTCTAATAAACTTTAACTTAATAAACAAGCGATGTCTTGCAATACGAGTACTACATGATGCCAAACATCACATGATCACAACTGAGCCAATGGTTCTTCTGTGTGTGTGTGTGTGTGTGTGTGTGTGTGCGTGTGTGGGATTGTGCTTGATCATCTTCCATGCTCAGATATTCTGTCTCAGGCCACGGTATTTGGCAGAAATCGGGGATTTTTCAGAATGTTGGAAGAAGCACACAATTGGCAGTAGTGTATTTTTTGTCACTTCAAACATCTATGGACAGTCTTTTGCTTTCCATACAAGAGTAAACTTAGGTAGGTTTTGCTTCATTCTAGGTCAGGCTGCCTGCCTCTGCTGCCTTATTGCCAGTTCCACTGAATACAGTATATGACAAGAGTTTATTAATATCGTACTGTACTGTAGTCAACACTTATGGGAGTGTATACAATGGCCCCCATGCAGAAAAAATGGTTGAAAAAAAAAGGCAGTCAGAGGAAGGAGATGATTACGGTGGAAGTTAAGAAGGAAATTATCAAGAAGTATAAATGAGGTATGCGAGTGGCTGAAACTGCAAAATTTTGTAAGAAGTCTAAACCGACCATTTGCATAATATTAAAGAAGAAAGAAGAAATAAGGGGGCTATATGTAGCAAAAGGAGTCATGATAATATCAAAGCAATGGCCATTTGTTCTGGAAGATGTAGAAAAGTTGCTTCTGGTTTAGATGAACGAGAGAACTTTATCTGGAAGAAGGCAAAGGCCTTGTATACCAACCTTGTAAGTAAACTGCCTGATACATCAACAGAAAAGGAGGGAGCCTTCAAGGGAAGAAGGGCATGGTTTGATAATTTTAAGAGGAGAAGTGGCATCCATGGTATTGTGAGGCACAGAGAGCCCGCAAGTTCTGACACTAAGGCAGCCAAAGAGTTCACTGCTGAGTTCCAGAAGCTCATGGTTTCCGAGTGTTACCTGCCAGGGCAAGATTTAAATGCAATGAGACGGATTTTATGGAAAAAAGATACCAAAGGAGACCTACATTAAAGAAGAAAATGCAATGCCCGGTCATAAGTCTATGAAAGACCATCTCACCCTCTTGTTTTGTGCTAATGGAAGCAGGATTTCAAGGTCAAGCCCCTGCTTGTGTATCATTCTGAGAATCCACGAACCTTCAAGAAATGCAAGGTGAGGAAGAGCCAGTTAAAAGTCATGTGGAGGTCCAACAACAAGGCTTGGGTCACCCATATCTTCTTCATTGACTGCATCAAAGAGGTCTTCGATCCTGCAGTGACAAAATACTTTGTGTTCCTTCATTTCTTTCTTTCTTTCTTTCTTTCTTTCTTTCTTTCTTTCTTTCTTTCTTTCTTTCATCCTTCACTATATTTGACAAAAAATTACATTACTTTCAGGTGTACAACATAGTGATTCAAAAGTTTATACATTATGCTCTGCTCCCCACAAGAGTAGCTAACTAGGTGTTTATTTTTCAACCAATTTCATTAAAAGATTTGACACAGTCAGTCACACTAAAACATGAACAAAATAAGTGCAACACATAGACACTCTAAATGTTTGTGGAAGCTTTAAGATTCTGCTACCAAAAGTATTAAGTATTTGTAATATTGGCATTTCTTCTACAAAATGAGTTTTCTTGAAAGAATTTGGAAGCTCAAGAAATTAATTAAGGAACACCTTTGCTCTTGCCTAGTTTGATAGTAGTTAGAATAAAATTTCAGTCTTCAACTAACAAAAGTCAGGATTCTTGCTGCAGGTAGATAAAGAAGCTATTACCCTCTCAAGACAGCAGCTTTGGTTGAATGGTTTAGTGCTTCGTTTATCATAACAATGGGTGATAAGGCTAATAAGAAGTTCTGTGCCTCTAATGGTAGAGATAAGAAAAGACAGGACATTACTCTTGGGTAAATCTAGATAGGATCAAATTCTGGACTGGCTCCATGTTGCCTGGTAAACTGTCTAGCCAAAGAAAAAGAACAACAGCAAAAGAAGAAAGAAAGAAAAAAAAACTTTAATATAGAACATCTTTAGGAAAAGTAACTTGGGAATCTGAAAATCTATACTTCCTCAGCTACTTTTCTACACTGAACCATTATTATCATAATATGGTTTTTGATAATATAAATGTTTCTTGTGAACATGACAGCATTTCTTGAGCATCTTATATTTATGTGAAAACATAAAGAACTTAGCCTAGAAGGATAGACATTTGAAATTATAGAGCAATAAAATGTTATTTGAGGAATATTCTAGCAATATAAAGTATTGTATGAGTGCAAAGAATCACGATTCATCTTAAAGCAGGTGACTTTTGAGTTGGTGTTGAAGACTGAGTAGGCTCACCAGATAAGTAAGGTAAGAGTATTCCAGTGAAGAGAACATAAAGGTCAAAAGCAGATGTGAGAAAGAATGGTGTGTGAGTGAACTTCAAATAGTAATAGGTTACATAATGGAAAGGCTGGAAATGGGACCAGAAACGGTAACTTGTTTACAGATTGCATTTGACTCAAGTGGATGTCTTTAATCTCAGAATGTCATAGTCTGTAGTCCAGAGACCACCTACATCAAAACCACCTGAAGGGCTTGTGCTCAATAAACTTAATCTTATTCTCAATAATCTTGAGCTTACTTTTTTGTGAATGGAAACCAACGTAAAAAGTGCATACCCCATGCATTGCCCAAGATGATATAGTGATAAATGAGATGATACAAGAATATTAAACTTCTGTTTAGTTTTTAAGGGGGGAGAGAGAAAGAAACTGTGTGCGTGTGTGCGTGTGTGTGTGACAGAGAGAGAGAGAGAGAGAGAGAGAGAGAGAGAGACAGAGAGAGAGACAGAAAGGGGAAATGAGGGAGGGAGAAAAAGGAAGATACTTTATTATTATTTCTTATGTACACGTTGATAAAGCATCTTTCATTTTGCCTGTATATTACAGTATAGTATGTAGTATATCCTCATAGAAGAGATTGCCCTCCCATATCCATTTCCTTTCAGCGTGTTGGGATGTATTGCAGTTTAGACATGATGCATTAAATTTTTTTATATATTATTTTATCTTGTTTTAACTGAGCTTATGCTCAAGTCTACAGTGAAGACTGCCATTCGAAACCACATGTTTTGTGAGTTGTTTCATCCATGAAAGCCATTAAAATAAGTATTAAAAAACTGACTTTAGCACTTCTTCAAACTGTTAAAAAATAATTTTTGAGAAGGTATGTTTATACTATAAATATATACATATATATATATATATATATAGAGAGAGAGAGAGAGAGAGAGAGAGACATTAAACTCCCAGAACTATATCTTATTATTAAGCCAGAAGATATTTTGGGTTGATAGATCTTTCTTTTATAAAGGAAACATTGTGGTGAACAAAATGACAGAATAAGAAAGACTGTGAAATTGGAAAATTCTAAAATTCAAATTATTATCTTGCTTAAGAATTTTAATATTTCCCATGCTCTGTGACAGTGACCTTCAAAATTTTTTTGATCACAGAACCCTCATGAATAATTGTGAGCACAAATGCAATGGTTGTCTGTTTATATTTCTATACTGTTCCATCCTATATTGTCCACAAATATTTCAAAAGTAGAAATAAAATGAAGAAATAACGGTAAAAAATCAGTATTGAAAAACTAAATGCTGATAGTACCAATTCCCTAAGTATTAAATAGAAACATGGAAAATCAGGGCAACATGGTAGGTATATAATATAGATTAGGTCATACTATCATCACTGCTATTGGTGTTGACGTTCTTACTGGCTTGAGTGTCCCTTTGGTATAATTGCATGGCCCGTCAAATTTCCTTTTTCATTCTCTTCATTTTGTTTTTTTAATGTTTATTTACTTTTGAGAGAGAGAGAGAGAGAGAGAGACAGAGACAGAGACAGAGATAGAGACAGAGGCATGAGTTGGGAAGGGGCAGAGAGAGAGGGAGACACAGAATCCAAAGCAGTCTCCAGGCTCTGAGCTGTCAGCACAGAGCCCTACGCGGGGCTCAAACTCACAGACTGTGAGATCATGACTTGAGCCAATGTCGGACGCGTAATCTGAGCCACCCGGGTGCCCCTCTCTTCATTTCTTAACCCTTGGCTTCTGATTTTGTGAACATATATATGATAGTACAAAATAATTTCTCACTTTAAATAGTATATTTAGATCTTTTTCTTTTTGGATTCTTGAAATTTGGTTGCCATCATGAACAATCTGGACAGTAACTGTCACACTAGGAAGTTCATGATCAACAGACTATTTGAGCAGAAACAATAGTCATAAACGTCCTTCACCCTGGGAAGGTGACAGTACCTAAGACAGAAATTTGGGGAAAACTTTCAAGAATGTACGAGACCACATCAGATGTCATCTTCATATTTGGATTCAGAACCCATTTTGGTGGTGGTGAGAAAACTGACTCTGGCATGATTTATGATTCCTGGGACGAGGCAAAGAAAAATGAACCCAGACATAGGCTCTCAAGATATAGCCTGTATGAGAAGAAAAAGACCTCAAGAAAACAACAAAAGGAACACAAGAACAGAATGAAGAAAACCAGAGGGAGTATAAAAGCCAATGTTCGTACAACAGAATGTTAGCTGGAGATAGGACAACAGAGTGAAGGTCTGCATTGACTTTATCTGTGGTGATTTACAGATCTGTCATGAGAGGATTAATAGGCTAAGAACTTGTATGTGGAAAAAAATAGTATATTTAATGTGTGTTCTAAATGGATTTATTCAGTGAAAGTCAATGGTACAGATGAATAGGTATAAGATTGCTTTAGATATTCTAGGTTGATTTTGTTATCATACACTTTGCATCAGAAAGCAGTTTTCCATACCTCAGCACTTCATTTCCAAATATAAAAGAAAGTTCTGATTCTGTCAAGTTCATTATACATGAATTCAGGGCTTAGAGCCACAAAGTAGTTTAAGCTGTACTTGTCATTTTTTCTGTATTTAATGGAAAAAAAAAAGTTATGTTGTGTTTTGCTTTTTACCCAGAGGTTGCATTTAATGTCACTGATATTCAAAAAGTTTTTCATTCAAAAAATGCACAGATAGTTTTCTATTTTCTTTGATAGTATTAAAACATGTATTTGAATAGATAGTGAACAATAATAATGTTACAAGCACATTTTTACAATAAAATATATATGTGGCATGTCTGTCTAATATACTAGATAAGTATAAGGTATTTTATTTTTTTAAGTTCATTATATTTATTTTGGGAAAGAGAGGCTGTGCACCTGTGTGCGCGTGGGGGAGGAGCAGAGAGAGAGAGAAACAGAGATGGAGAGACAGAGAGAGAGAGAGAGAGAGAGAGAGAGAGAGAATCCCAACCAGGCTCCATGCTGTCAGTGCAGAGCCCGCTGAGGGGCTCAATCTCACGAACCGTGAGATCAAGACCTCAGCCAAAATCAAGAGTTAGATGCTTAACCAACTGAGCCACCCAGGCACCCCAGTATACAGTATTATAAAAATAGCAATTGATTTATGAAAAACACCTAAAATATCATTCTCAATATCATACTCTATAGATGGCTTTTATTAATCCCTAACCCACAGACAATCTACCAATAAATTCTGTTTTAGGGTCATCCTTCAAAATACATTCAGAATCAGAGCACCTTAACACTGTTTCTTGTAAATTGGAAATAAAATCCTAAATTAGACAAGGTCACACTCTTACTCAAAACACCATGGTTTCGTTTTTGCATAAAGATTATGCTCTACTAGTATCTATAAACCAGCAGAAGGTGACATTGAGGTAGTGTTGAGGCATGTGTTGTTAATTTAGCACACAAAAAAATTAAAGACCTATAACAAAAGACAAAAAAATACAAATTAATTAATTAATTGTATAACTATAAAAATATATATTCAGGAAGACATTAGAAAGAAATATATAATGCCATATTGAGAAAGGATGTTCAAGTCAATATAAAAGTCAGCTGTAATAAAACAATTAATTGTTTTAAATAAAACCCTACATAAAGTTAAATTTTGTGATAAAAGATTTCTAATTACAAATAGAGTAAGGCGACTGTTTTCTCCACAAAAATGAAAAAAAAAGTACAAAAAGATAATATGGCATGATATGTGGGCGATATTTTAAAATACATTTTTCAGAAATAAGGAATAGTTATAACCCCAAGGCAAATTAAACAAAAGACATAGAGAATGAAATATTCCAGACAATGAAATACTAATAGGAGTGATGACTGACATTTTTCATTGTAAATTATCCCCAAATTATACTTTAAAGATAAGTAACAATAATTTAAAAATTAATATTGTTGTTATTTATAATGTACACGGTACAAAATAGTGTATACGGCAAGTTCAGAATTCAATGTACAAGAAAATAAAATACAGAAATAGAAGCTATACTAGGACTAATAGAAATAGAATAAACATGATATTAAACCCATAACAAACAAAAGAGATGGCATTGAGGAAATCACACAAAAGGAAGATAAAGAGAACAAATTTATAAAATTGATTCTGGAAAGATGAGATATAAGAAGAAAGAATATTTTGTGTATGAGTAATTCATGTTACTGGAATAACAGGGAGAATAATTAAAATTGAAAAATATCCTCAAAGACACAAGAACAAAACTGAGAAGGAAGGACTAAAACTGCTGACGAGGAGGAAAAAATAATATTCCGAGAGAACTTGTTTCAACAAAAGCGTTTTCAAGTGAATTTGTTAACACAAGAATGTGGATATCAAACATAAAGAAGTCATATGCTAAATGGTAGCATGAAGCATTAATTAATAGTCATGGATGAGGATCTAACTTCTGGCAATTTGCTAACTCAAGTTCCCTCTCCTAGTCCACTATGAACAGTTTCTTCATCTATCTGAACCCCTCTTTTTAAATTTTTAAGTGGATTTAACAAAATACCAACATAAAGATGCCTTCTGGGCAATGCAGTAGATATCGCGTAAAGGGATTTAATAGAATTTTTGGCAAAATGTAAACTTTCTCCAAGGTATTATACACAAATCTGGAAGAACTCTGAGAGCACATCATCTGTGATTGTCCCCTGCCTTCTTCTTCTTTTTTTTTTTTTTTTTTTTTAGCGTTTTTATTTATTTTTGAGACAGAGAGAGACAGAGCATGAATTGGGGGAGGGGCAGAGAGAGAGGGAGACACAGGATTGGAAGCAGGCTCCAGGCTCTGAGCCGTCAGCCCAGAGCCCAACGCGGGGCTCGAACTCACAGACTGTGAGATCGTGACCTGAGCCTAAGTCAGGCGCTTAACCGACTGAGCCACCCAGGCGCCCCAGTCCCCTGCTTTCTAAAAACAAACAAACAGGTATTAGATGAAGTTCTCACAAAGCAATTCAGAAATAAATGAACAAACTCAGAAATGATGAAGATATTGAAGAAGTATTAAATCTACCAAAATAAGGTAAATTATTTTCAACTATAAGGCTCAGGGCAACACAACAGATATAAATATTATAACAGTTGACTCTATAATATTAATGACATCCATACAGGAAATGAGAAGACTAGTACTGGTGTTCAGATTATTTGCATTAAGGGGTTGCTCGATATTGCCAAGTCATACTAAAAATCGAAAGTACTACAACCGCTTAATATTTGTCTTGATACGTTTTTGTAAGTTTAAAGAGGTTTTAGAAACTTATCTCTTGTTATGAAGAAATAATTACTAAAAATTACAGATATCTTTTACTTTGTGTCTGTTTTCCCTATGGTAAATTGAAACACAATTTAGTATAATATATTTTATTTTAAACTAATAAGTCTTTCATCATATTTTATAAAATACTTCCTATTAATTCTATTTTATCACTATTTATCTAATATCTATATTTATATATACATATAGAAAGAATGGGGTTATTGTTAACAATGTTTCTTTATGAATGATGAAATCTGTAGGTGCTTTTCTTTACTAAAAGTTTTCCTGATTTCTTTGAATGTCACGTAAAGAGCACATGTCCTTTCTCTATATTGTAAGATCTGTCTATTTTGTGCTGCATACCATCCTATTACATACATATACCACAATTCACTTATACATTGTTATTGATGGAGGGATTCCATTAAGTCCCCCTCTTCCCACCGTCCTTGATAACATTGCATTAAAACAAACAGAAAAATCTCAGTGGCTTCCAAAAACAAATGTTTAGGTCACACTTATGTAGACACATAAGTGTCTATAAGCCAATGCAGGTTGACTGAGATTTGGGTAATCTTGTTTTGGGTTCCCTTGGATTAAGCGGGACCCAGGGCTCAGTTTAGGCCTGCTCTATGGGTCATTCAGAGGGGACCAAGGCTGAAAGAACAGCTGATATCTAGGGATTGGGTTTTTCACTTATTTGTTTGTTGTTGTTGTTTATTATGGAGGATAAGAGTTGAGGTGGACTGGACGTTACTTACTATGCCTCATATAAGCCTCACCTTAGACCTGCTATTCTGTCATATGCCCATATCACATTAGTAAAGCAAATCATTTGGCCAAGTTGAAAGTGTGGAAGAAACAAATACAGGACATAAACTACTAAGGAGCACTGAAATGTCACATTTCAAAGAAAATAGATATGTAACTTTATTGTATAGGTAAGTAGGGAAATGTTAGAAACAAAAATGTACTCTACTGCTGGGTTATCAACAACCCTTGATATTGACTGTTACAAATAATGCTACTGTGAACATTCTGGTACAGATCTTTTGACAGAAAACAAAAATGCCCTTCTGTCCACTACATAAATAAGAATTGAGTTATTGTGTAATAAGTTACCCAGAGATTCACTGTAATTTGTAATGTCAGATAATTTTGCAAAGAGGTTGTACAAATTTATACCCACAATAAGACTTACTAATATTTTAAAAATATTTTTGCTTAATGCTCAGAAATGAGATCAATCTATACTCGTAAGCAATTTTTTTTAATAAAGGTTATGTTCAGCACATTAAAATAGTGGAGAAGATATTCTCTGGAAGAGTTTCTATAATACCATATTTCCAATCACCTATGTTGTCTTATTATTCCATTACCTGGATAATGAGTGGATCTCTATCTGTTGTTTGCTGTTTCTTTTGATTTTCAGTTTTAAGGTCTTTGCATAGCTGGTTACTACTAAGTGAATGTTATATATTATTTATGAAAAGATCTGAATTATTGGAATGATATTTTCTTTAGACAGGATCTGATTTCTTTAAAGCTAGCAATTAGGGAATATTCAAACATCCTTGATTCTGTCAAATATTGTCATGTTTTAAGAGTAGAATGCAAACGTTCTGTGAGCTAATCATTTCTAGTTTGGCTTTGACCCAAGGGTGTAGCCTTTTGGTATTTTCAACTCAAAGCCTGGGATGTTTTCTTGAAGTCCTCCTGATTGGAGGGATATATTGGGGTATTACATATATATATATATATATATATATATATATATATGATATATGTATATACATATATATAATATACACATATATATACACACATATATATATATACATATATATATGATATATGTGTATATATATGTAATATACACATATATACACACATATATCATATATATATGATTTATTATGCATGTATTCATTTATGTGTAAGTTACATATTTTATGTTACATATATTTGTATATATAAATAAAATATATAAATATTAGATATACTATATATTTACATATATAGTATATAAAAATTTTGTATTTTTAGAACTTGAGATTACTGAAAATTCTGTTTAGCTTTTTAGCATCTTAGCTGCTGCTATCAGGTTTTACTCTTCTTGCCATGTGCGTGCACAGCTTGAGAACTGGCAAAATCCTCAAAGGAAAGTGGCACACGACACTCAGGCTCACCTCTCTCAGGTTTCCTTTTCTCCTGGATCTTGGCCTCTCAATCCTGGATGTCAGAACTGCTACTGAGGCTCCTACAGCCAAGAAAGATGACTATAAACTCTGAGCTAAGGTTTTCGGCTCAGCTTTCATGCCCAGTGCCCAGGATGTACACCTAGCTCAAGAGGAAAAGCATCAAAAGCTGGACTACATCAACACATCTCTCTTCTTTTTCTCTTCTCTGGTAGACTGTCTCAGAAAGCCTTGGGTGCCTTAGTGGCATTCCAGTGACTTCAAACATCAAATACATTTTTCCCCAGGGCCTTCATAGTAATTTTAGAGGGAGAATTATTTTGTTACAAGCTATTCAGACAACCGTGAAAGTGGAAATTAGGGAATACGTTAAAACTTAATTTGAGATTATTTATATTAAAAAAATGTAAATTCCCTGATACTTGTATGCCACAAAAAGCCAGGAAAGGATAATCTGAAACAATAATTCCAAAGAAAAATAGTTATTATTTTATTATTTATTCTTTATGGCAGAATAAGACTATTTTAGTTTTAGATTCAATTGTTTTTATTCTCACATATTTAATTATGATTTATTACAGTACTATGTGGGGAAATGTGTGTACAATATCCATGTATATATGTATGTATGTATAATGTTCTAATGCATTGTGTATATTAAGTTTTCTCTATATCTAATTAAGATTAAATACTTGGCAGAGTTATCAACTGTGAATGATATATTATCTATTCTAAGCTAATAATACTTTAAACATTTCAGTCATCTTTTCTTACTTATTATAAGTATCTCCAGAATATATGTTGTTTCTAATGCAAAAAGAAGAGCTAATTTTTTGTATACAGTGTGATAAATGCAAACAAAACCTACAGCTTTAAAAACTTTAATCAATTACTTCCCCCTGAACATTTCAAATCCCTGTATAAATCACACAAAATGATTGGACACTTCAAACATTTTTTGTTTTAATATTTTTCTGTGTATAAGGAAGTATTGTATTATGCATAATCATGAGGTATATATCACAAATAGGAATAATTAATAAAAATCATTACCATTTATTGTTTATTCTGTGGCATCTGCTGTGAAAATTCCTTTATTCACTGGATAGAATTTTGTTCCCCGATTTGCAATTTTGAAAAATTGAAAGCCTAGCAAGCCATCCTGTCTTCTAAATCCCATTCTCTGTTATGATGAGCTAAGACTCATTGGACAAATGGTGATTCCAGGGCCGAGGCTCTGAAGAAAAAAAATGTAAAAGTCAGCCTGAAACAACTTGTGCCAGAAGAAATGTAGAGCTTAAAAATATGATTTGATTTTGTTCACAGATCAACTCCATAAAAATGATTATTGCCCTTAATGAAACTGAGGCTCAAGTGCCTTCCCTAATGACTGATTTAATCCCTGGTCTGATTTAAAGTCTAGCTTTTTTCCTCCATCCATTTACTCATCCATTTATTCGATGAAATTTATTGAGTATTTTCTGTGTGCCAGGAATGACATTACGCTTTGAAAATGTAGAAGGTTAGGCTGCTCTAGAGATATTCAGAGGCAATTTGTTCATTTTGGAATTTCGTACAGTATATTGCTATGGAGACTTCGGTGTCTGGACAAGACACAAGCCATCCATAACATCAGTTAGTTCGATATTTGCTGGAATGTTATGGGGCTATTTTGTCTTGGGTTTTTATTGTGTAGGAGGATGTTCTGTTGGAGGATATATGCTGTATCAAGCAAACCTGATACATTTGATGTAGGTCCCAAATCATGTCACGGCAGGCCCGGCTCCCTCACAGCCAAGCCCTGGGGCAGGGAGGTGGGGCCGAGACCTGTGGCAAGGCTAGAGTTCCAGGACCTGGTCCCTTTCTGTGTGGCATGGGGCTCCAGCTCCTCACATCGGGGGCATTGGGTGCGGACCTTGTGCTCATCTGGCCCTTTGGTGGCCTGAGTTTCTGCGCCCGTCCACGCCCCCACATTGGAGCCTCTGGCTCTGGTGGTCGCCAGGTAGGATATCACCACAAAACTAGGGACACTGGGACTGTCTTAGGGTTTTTTTTTTGTTTTGTTTTTTTGTTTTTAGTGGCTAATGGTGCTTATTAGTAAGTGCTCTAAGTGATGATTTTAAAATATGTTCTTCAGTAGCCAAAAGTCTTGATGAATTCTGTTGGAAGTTAAAAGGTGTACTTATATCTATCTAGAAATAAGAGATAAACTGGCAAGTCTTTAAGAATTTAGTATATATTCTATCAACTATAGGAATACATTAGTGTTGAATTTCGGCTCCATGTAAAATAATTCTAGTCTCCACCAGAAATGATACCAGTAACATCCTGTTATGAACATTAAAATATCCACTAAGTATAAACCACCAAAATTTTATTATTATTTTATACTCTTTTAATTTTATAATGCCAATTAAACATTGATGAAGAATTGAGTCTAATAAATATAAATATTTTAACAGTTTAACTTATGAGAGATAGTTAATTCTCTCCATGTATGGTTTCAACCTTATGAGGATTTCTGTGACTTCTCCTTTCCTGATCTTACATTTGCCTTAAACAAGACTGGACATTGACTCATCCATTTATATTAGAGGATCTAAACCCCAGACCATAGTTGACTATACTAGAAGTGGCCATTGATCTAGGTCAGGACAACAATATTCTTTTTTCCAGATTTTGGAATTGGGCTAAATAATTCATTATAATCATTTTGATTTACTTGAGGACTTGGGATTCTGAAATGGTGAAGTTGACGTGATTTCAACAAGACTATTAAAGAAGTAAAAATTCGGTTTACATAAAGAGAGGGATGAATTGGAGACACAAAAAAGCAGAAATGTAAGTCCATGCAAGTTAAACATAAGTAAATCAAAGAATAAGTATAAGTATAAGTATAACAAAGAATAAGAATAAACATAAGTAAATCAAAGTAAATCAAGTTCCTGAAAATTCCCCTGTTCCTGGGTGACAACCCACAAGAATCCTGGTGGCACCTCTTGGTATTTGTTTCAGTAAGACACTCCTAATTCCCTGTGCTCAATTTAATTGTCTGCTTCCTCTGTTTTAAAATGATTTGCTGTTCTTTGGAACAAAGCATCTTAACTATCCAAGCAGAGACTAGTAAAGAATATGGGAGGAATTGTTATCTAATAAAAAATCCTAAAAGTAATCAGTATTTTATTAACATGGATAATAATGGATTAAAAATAGGTGTTGATAGGGGTGCCTGGGTGGCTCAGTCGGTTAAGTGGCCGACTTCGGCTTAGGTCATGATCTCACGGTCCGTGAGTTCGAGCCCCGTGTTGGGCTCTGTGCTGGCAGCTCAGAGCCTGGAGACTGTTTCAGTTTCTGTGTCTCCCTCTCTCTGACCCTCTCCCGTTCATGCTCTGTCTCCCTCTGTCTCAAAAATAAATAAACATTAAAAATTTTTTTTCAAAAAAATAGGTGTTGATAATTTTATTTGAATCAAATTATATTGTTTGAAGTCAAATATTTAACTTTATTAGTAAATTTCAAAATCATTTAAATAATTTTGATCACATCAACTCTTATCAGTTACAGATAGCATTTTCTAAATAAACTTACCCAGATTAATTTTTTATAATTTTTAAAATATTTATTTATTTATTTGAGAGTGAGAGAGACTAAGCACAAGTGGGGGAGGAGCAAAGAGAGAGAGAGAGGGAGACACAGAATCTGAAGCAGGCTCCAGGCTCTGAGCTGTCAGCACAAAGCCCAACATGGGGCTCAAACTCACAGTGAGATCATGACCTGAGCTGAAGTTGGACGCTTAACCGACTGAGTCACCCAGGTGCCCCTATCCAGATGAATTCTTAATGTAGTGGCACATTTATAATGAAAATCTGGGATGTCTGGGTGGTTCAGTCGGTTAAGCATCCAAATTTAGTTCAGGTCATGATCTCATGGTTCATGATTCTAGTCCCTCACCAGGCTCTCTGCTGACAGCTCAGAGCCTGGAGCCTGTTTCCAGTTCTGTGTCCCTCTCTTATTGCCCCTCCTCTGCTTGCACTCTGTATCTCTCAAAAACAAATAAACAAAAAAAAAATTGTAATGAAAATCTGTATTCAAGTAAGTAAATTATGAAAGAAATTTCAGAAGTACACATAGATTTGCCAAGTATTGTAGAAGATGCACTTTAATTTCTCTGTAAAATTAATAAATTCCAATTATAAAGCAAGAGGAATTAGATAATTTCCAAGATATTAAAGTAAAGTAGAATATATACTTAGAAGGGAACAACACGTATTAATCCTCATGGAAAATTATTCTGACTAAATGAAGTATATGATTTGTACATTTCCTTTTAACATTTTAAATAAAGCTTCTGTCCACTTTTTTTTTAAATAAAATCATTGTTTGAATAATTTCTTCAGACTTTGGCTGTTTCTCAAGTCCTCCATTTTAATTAGAATTCTATAACCATTAATGCTATATCCTAATTAAGAAATCCATTAAGTCTCTATAATAGTTGCTTTAGAGATAATATTAAATTTACTGGAGTTTTAAATAATAAATTCATATGATGGGATTTTAATGTGCAGTAAAGAAGCTATTAATATTTGAAAGAAGTAGTCATTGCTTCTGTGTTCAATCAATAATCAGTTTTTGTCATATACTTAGTTATCAATTTTACCATTTCTAATATTTCATGAATACTTTTAGATGTTCATGGAAAAGGATATCTTATTTTAGTGAACTTCTTTGCTGAAGTATTTATATTCATTTATCTCAAAAAAAAAAAAGTGCCTGATATAGATTAGCCCTACCTCTTTGTGAAATGTGATCTACTATGACTTTTACTCAGTCAATCCTTTTTCATTCCTGAGCTCCCAAATGCATAATTTGTATACTGTATAGCTTATACTTATAAAAAAAGATGATACGTAAAAGAAGTCGAGGGAATCTGTGAATCATAAATTAGCCTGACAATCTAGGGAGCTAAATGTAGCCCTGGGACTATTGTAAATTGCCAAAAATTCTTTTTGGGCATTGGTTTCCTCATTTGTAAAATAAAGAACCCCCAGTACACTAGTAGACTGGGCTACATTTCATCCATTAAGGAAAAAAAAAAAAAAAAGAAAGAAAAAAAAGAAAACAAACAAAAACCACCAAAAACCTATTTTAAACCATATAGTTGAGTAGATTTTTTAGGCTGTTTCAAAAGACACATATAATCAACTCAGTTGTATTCTGGATTAGTTTTATAAGTCATCACCAAACACACATTTTTGACATTGAAATTGGAAAATGTATTTTCATTAAATTGATTGTATCCTAAATTTCTTGTGCAACTGAAAAATTAAGAGGGGTAATTTAACATTGAGGTCCAACTGGTTTTTAAAATTCAGTTGGTTCATTTTGTAATTTTATCACTTAAGAGATTTGAAACTAAGCTGAAGAGATAAAGAAGGAAATATATTGATGCTGTCATAAAGCAGGGTACTCAGTAGATAATTGCTGTTCAAGAACAAGGATTTTCAAAGCCTTACGATAGGAACCAAGAGCAAAGAAGGTCCTTGCAACCAGAGTACACAAGAGAGTAAAAAGGGGAAGGAGGTAAATTCCGCAGTACAAGGGCCAGAGACTGAGGTTATGTCAGCCAAGACCGTGAATTTTGAAGTCACTGTGAATGTAGTGGGTCACTATGGCAGAGTTTGAGCAGGAAGCATTGTAATTATTATTAATATTATTTTAACTTTTTTACTTTAAATAATATTTGATGTACTGAAAAGCTAAAAAGATAGTTCAGGGACTTCCCACTTGTCTCTCGTGTAATTTTGCCCAATAACATCTTATGTAACCCTACTATACTAAACAAAATTAAGAAATAAACACAATAACAATATTATTAAATGATTTTACAGGATTCAACAGTTTTTCCACTGTGTTCTTTTCTGTTCAAGTATCCAATTTAGGATGTCATGTCTTTGTGTCTCCTAAGCCCTCTCTGGTCTGTGACGGTTTCTTAGTCTTCCCTCAATGTTCATGACTGCTCAGGTATGAAAAAAATGTTTCTTTGTTTGGGTTTGTGTGATGTTTTATAATGATTGGACTGGTTTATGGATTTGGGGGAAGAATACCAGAGAGATGAAATGTCCTTCTCATGGTACCATATGGGAAGGGATGGCATGATACCAACATGACTTAGTACTGGTGCTGTTAACCTTGATACTGTGAATAAGCTGGTGTCAGGTTTCTCTATGCTATTTCTTCCCCTTTCTAAACTCTGTTTATTAGAAGTGAGTAACTAAATCCATTATTTCTTGCTAAAAAGAAGCACAATTGGGCTCCACTTCTCTGCAGGAAGTATCAAAGAATTTCTAGATATTTTTAAATGACCACAATGTTTAATAAATGTTTTTGGGTTGATACTTCAAGAATATCCCAATATGTTGTTTTCCTAAAGTTTTGCCCACCAAAATGAACACTCACCTATGGATGTTGCCTGTAGAAATTATAGAATTTGGATTCTATGTTGATTTTCTGTTTCTTCATTTCTTCTAAATTCATTAATTGGAAATCTTTAAGGAAGATCTGTCCCTTCTCCTGCATTTATTTATGTATGAAATCATTTAATTATCTACATGGGCTCATAGATATGTATTTTATTCTTTGGGTTATAGTCCAGTACTATTGTTATTTACCTTGTTGGTCAAATTGATCCAAATTTAGCTATCAGGACAGTTTTCCACTTGGCTCCTGTGTCTCTCTGATGTGGTCATGATCTTTTTATTTTTCTGCCACTACAACATGCCATAGGCTTATGTTCTATTTCTTTCACCACAGCCTCAGAATCAGCCGTTTCTCCAGCGATCCTAAATTCCTTTCTTTGAAGAACTGGATTTAGACTTTGAGACAAGGATGCTAGGTGTACTCACTGGTACTGGATTGTTGCCGTTTCTAAATTCACTTCTACTAGACTGTTGCTTCTTCTAGGCCACCTGGGCACATTGAGCTAAGATATATATGTATGTGTATTATCCCATACCCACACTTGGTTATACTTACTTCTCCTTCTATCTGTATCTATATCTATATCTATACTAGAATAAACATGAGTTCACACTGGTATCTCCAAACTTAATCCAGCACCATAGGGTTCATTCACTTTCATTTACCTAACCTCCTTAAATTTTTGTAACTTCTTTCTCAGAGCTAAATGGGGCTCCTATTGTCAACAATTTAATATTTCAATTAATATTCTTATATTTTGGGGCACCTTGGTGGCTAAGTCAGTTAAGCGTCCAGCTTTGGCTCACTGAGGTCATTCATGAGTTGGAACCCCCCACAGGGCTCTGTGCTGACAGCTCAGAGCCTGGAGCCTGCTTCAGATTCTATGCCTCCCTCTCTCTTTGCCTCTCCCCGACTTACGCTCTATCTGTCTCTGTCTCTCTCAAAAATAATCATTAAAAACACATGAATATTCTTATATTTTCAGAATTCTTAATCCCTACTCCTGTAGTAACAAATTAACCAATTGAAGTATAGTTTTTATATTTTGTTTTTAATCGTACAGTATTCAGTCAAAATGTTCTTTTCCAAAGTTATATCTGTGTTGATTTTTTAAAAACTTTATATAGAATGAATTTTACTCTTTATAATGTGTAGGTTCTATGGATTTTAACAAATGCATAGAGATTATTATTTTATGTATCATTAGAGCAAGGGAGAATATTTGTGGGCAAAATTGGTAGCAATGAGAATAGTTTAAAAGTTATTTCTGTAGATTGTGGGAGAAATGATGGCAATTTTAACAAGATGGATTATTTCTGGATTTCCAGTGTCATTAATATTATATTCTCTTCCAGACAATCACAATGTTCTTATTTTTATGAGGAAGATTTTTTTAAAAAACTCAATAGAGAAGAGATTTAGTTTTCTAGTTTGGATGCAAACACATTTTAAATATGCCAGATATAGCCTTGTATTACCTCTTTCTTATTATATGTGGCAAGATGTGTGATATATTTGAAAGTAGAGCTAATATGCTTCATGGGTAAGCTGGGGGTGGTGGAGATGTGAAGTAAAGAGGTAATTTAAGAATACCTTCAAAGTTTTTATCTTAAATAAATGATGGTATCATTTAAAAGAGCTAATGAATACTTTTATAAATGGGGTGAACACATTTTGTTTTCTAAAACAACAAAAACAAAAATCATACAGATTAAATGAATAATGCAACTTTTAAATGCTAAAAGGTTTATTCTCCTAACTAAATATAAAAAAGAAAAACTCTGTAGTTAATTTTGTAGTCTCAATAAGTTTCTTCCATCTTCTAAATGTACAGTGTGGGAAAATGGGCTTACATAAGTATATTCCATTAATACATTTTCTGTCATTGGAAGGTTCTCTTACACGCATTCTTTACAAATCTTGCTCTTCTAAGTCATATAAAATAGAACTAATTTGTTAATTCTGCTCCTTTATCAGAAGGTACCTACTATAGTACCAGTATAGTAATTTTGAAAATACAAGATTTTCTTGATTCTTTCCTCCAAAGACTACACAAACATTATCCTGATTTAAAACAAGCCTGAATCTGAGATGCTTGTGTTAGTAATTTCTCCTTTCAAGTAATAACCACAAAGCCATCAGACATAAATGGAATATCAGAGGTCTGTTTCTTATCTGTTACCTACCATTCCCAGGTCCCTAGTATGGTACTGCCTATTTTTTCATTCACTTATCATCTATAACTATTAATCTTGCATACCTGATAGCAAACCTCAAATAAGAAGTAAAATGTTGTATTTCAACGTGCCTTGTTCTTTTAATTATCCAGTTTAATTTCTATTAATGTTCGCTTTGATTATATCATAACAGTTTGCAAAATTTTTCTTCGTGCTGCCCTTTATTGAAATAGCTACTTTTAATTGAAGCAGGAGAAAAACCTAAGAGGCGCCTGCTCCTTTAAATAATATTAAAAACTTATTTAAAAATAAATTAACAAGTCTCTGGTTTTACTAAGCTTTTGAATTGTTTAAACTGCTTGATTTTAATTTTAAAAAGATATATGGCTGTTCAACATGGCGAGTTCTACCAGCCAGCAAAGGATAAATGGAGAGAGAGAATTTAAATGACTATATTTTTAACATTTTTTGAGGTTTTTTTTTTTTGAGGTCTGAGAAAATGGTTTGATGTCAGGACTTTCAATAAAAAGCAAAGATTAACAGTGTTTATGTAACTAAAGTCTGTACAGATACGTTAGAAATAAAAATCATGTGAGAATACACATTCCTGATAAATCTATGTCTCTGGATCAGTGCGGAGATCAATGGTGATCATGATCTTTTGTGAGGCAATGGAGTGAAGTTTAGAAAAAACAATTAAATTTTCCAAGTAGGAGAACCATGTCATGGTATATGGAATGGGGAAAAAAAAAGGAAATGTGTATGAAATAAAGAGGATTTTGTAGTCTATGCTATAAACAGTGCATTCAAAATGTCACTTTCAAGGGGAAAAAAATCTCTCCTGCTAATTAAGTACAACACAGAAATATATTCCTAAAAATTAAGTAATTCCTTTGCCAGTAATGCAATTAAAATATATCACCTTTGACAGAAAAACAAAATGTAAGTTGGGGGTGTATCTAATATAATTACTCTTAAGATTATTTATAGTCAAACTAGAAAATTATACCTATGTTTTATGTTTTGTTTTTTTTAATTCTACCTTATAAAATTAAAACATTATAAATTAAAAAGTCATGGGGATATAATGTACAAGACGGTGACTATAGTTAATAATATTATATTGAATATTTGAAAGTTGCTAGGAAAGCATATCTCAAAAGTCCTAATCACAAGAAAAAACATTTTGTACTATGAATAGAATGATGTTAACTAGACTAAATGTGGTGATGATTTCTAAATATATATGCAAATACTGAAACATTGTATTTTATACCGGAAACTAATATAATGCTATAAGTCAATTATACCTCATTACACACACACACTCGCACTCCCCCCACGAACACACACATTATACATGTCTGAGAATATAATTTTAATTGTATTGCAAATCCAGAAGTAAGTTAACAAAATAAGCTCTCAAATAAATTATTATATCATGAATCAATGCCTATAGAGGTAAGCAATTTATCTTCTTTTCCTACTGCTTTATTCTAATCACACAAATATTTTTCAGAAAAAAGGATATATGATACCTTTAGGTTTAACACCATGATTTTATATTTCTTTTTTTGTTAATATTTATTTATTTTTTGGGAGTGCACAAGCAAGGGAGGGGCAGAGAGAGGGGGACCAGGGTCTGAAGCAGACTCTGTGCTGACAGGCAGCAAGCCCGATGTGGGGCTTGAACTTCTGAACTGGGAGTCATGACCTGAGCCAAAGTCAGGCGCTAAACCAACTGAACCCAGGTGCCCCCTGATTTTATATTTCTAAGGCATGTTTAATTGACTAGAATTTTCTAGCTAAATTTTTTCTATATAATTGGAAAACAATGACTTCATGAGTATATGAAGTATCTTCCTAATGTTAAAATTTACATCATCATTATTATTACTTATAATTTTTCAGATGCAACATTTAAACTTAAGCTTTTGAGGTATACTTTTAACTAATGATATTTAGTCACTCTTTTAGTTTTGCATTAAGTACTTTTCATTTATTGCCCATAATGCCACACGAGTATGTCACCATTCTTCAAATTGATAACTTACTAATTTGTAATAAAAAGAAAAGAAAAAAACTTTTGATATAAATGTTATTAAAAACTTGACATGTTTAGGGGTGCCTGGGTGGCTCAGTTAGCTGAGCATCCAACTTTGGCTCAGGTCCTGATCTTGCGGTTTGTGAGTTCAAACCCCACGTCGGGCTCTGTGCTGACAGCTCAGAGCCTGGAGCCTACTTC
Source organism: Acinonyx jubatus (assembly GCF_027475565.1). Classification (NCBI taxonomy): domain Eukaryota; kingdom Metazoa; phylum Chordata; class Mammalia; order Carnivora; family Felidae; genus Acinonyx; species Acinonyx jubatus. The sequence goes on from NC_069380.1 coordinate 60,881,309, forward strand.
AGATTCTTTGTCTCCTTCTCTCTGTGCCCCTTCCCCACTCATGCTCTGCTTCTCTCTATCAAAATATAAATTAACATTAAATTTTTTAATTGATACATTCAAAAGTTTGATTATGTATTTATATCTAAAGATAAGGCAGACATTGTATAATTATTAAACCAGAACAGCAATACAAACTTAAGGCAGATATAGTGCATTTCCAAATAAATCACTATTCCTCCAAACAAAACCCAATTTGTGTATCTGGAAAGATTTAGAGCAAACAGGTGCATAATAATTTTCAGGCTAAGAATAGCAGTTCTAGGCTGATGGCAAGTGTTTTAGTAACCCTCCTTCACACCAACTTCTCAGCTGTACCTATCTCTATGTGCACTAAAGCCAGTTTGCAATTCAAGCAATTTCAGTATTTGGAGACTCTAAAACCTTTCATAGAGTACACACTTTTTGTGTTACAAAAGGTAGCAAAAAACTTGGGTATCTGTTTTGAAATACCTTAGCAAACATACTGCAAGGAAGTGAAATAAAACAACAACAACAAAAAACCTGGAGACAGTAGGAAGAGAGTGGAATTCAAAACGCAGTTGAGAGTTCGGGGGAGCAGTGCTAATTCACCTGAATAGTTGCAAGAGGGTTGAACAAAACAGGTTACAGATGTGCTAAATCTCGACTCATGAGCAGAGAGCTTGCAAAAGGACATGGTAGTTAAGATAAAAGATGTCTTTGTGGGGCAAAGAAACAGAAATAAATCAACATCAGGTATTTAAGAGGTTAATTACAGCTCAGATATAAAATAGCACTGGAATAGAAGTTTAGAAATTGCTCAATCTCGATTTATTGAAAAGTAGTAAATAGTGGAATAATGAAATCAGGTTTGTGTTTAACTATGGCATTTAATAAATTCACTTCTCATAACTAATATTTGTTGAGTGACTGTCATATGCAAAGCATTATGAAGCTGTATTTTCAAGATAAAGGAAAAGCACAAAACGATAGTGAAGTGTGGCACATTATGCCCCCAAATATGCTACTTTGGCATGAGGATTATTTTGAGCTGAAAGCACTTAACAAAAGAGCATTCTAATCTTCCCTTTTCTTCCTGAAAATAGGAGATAAAAACTCTTAGGTGAAAGATGCCCTCCTTGTTTGCGGGGAAAAAAAAAAAATCTTTCATAGGGAGTTGAAACTAAGAAAATTCTGTACAACAGACTTTGTTAAGATACTTCTTAATTTTCTTTAGCCTCCCATATATTTTAGTCACTTTTCCACAATTGCTTCTCTGTTCAACCTGGTATAAAAGCCACTAGTTTTGCCACTTCTTTGGGTCTTCATTTCTTATGGGAGCTCTGATGTCATGTAAAACTTAAATACATTTTTTTACCTTACCTTTATCCTGTTAATCTGTTTTATATCAGCTTAATTCCCACTCTCCCTTAGAGAGTGGAGGGGAAATTTTGCCTCTAAGACTAATATAATGGTCATCAAGATATTGGGGACCTTTGTAATTTAATGCCAATCTAACATCTGCATAAATCTTCTAGTTAAACAAGTTTTTCAAAGCTTTTAACAGTGTACGAAATATACCATCATTTTCAAATAGTCCTAGGTCACATTTGGCAATAGATTTATTGCACCCAGTTAGGAAAGGAGAAGGTTGTTTGTTTGCTTTCTATCTTTTGCTGACTTTGTTTCTCTGTCTCTGGAGTTCTGCTCCAGATTCAAAATATTTTTAAGTTGTTTCCTTCCTAAAGGCTCATCTCTCTTTTATACATGAAAAAGACATATATTTTCTAGTGAGAGATAAATTGAAAAGTGCAAAAAAAATTTAACATTCCTTATTTTTCCAATATTTATATAAATACCAGACTTGGTGCTTTGCACTCTGGGTAATATATTGAGCAGGAAAAACAAGATGCCTGCCCTAATAGAATTATACTTTAGTGTAGGAAACATAAAATAATGGAACAAATGACCAAAATAAAAATAGATTATTGAAGGGTTATGAAGGAAATGCTGTGATTCTGGGAGTGATACAGAATAACAAGGAGGATGACCTCTTGGAAGGAACAAAATTTCAGCTGAGACCTTCAGGATGCTAGGGGCCAGTAGCAGCAGGTAGCAGGGGAAAACAGTGACCAGTGAATGCAACAGGGAGAATGTGGCATGTCTGTTCTTGTAATTGCCAAAATTTACTGTGATCATAGGAGAGTGAATGAGTTAAGGAGTTCTCAGAGATGGAGTCAGCAAAATGGGCTAGTTAGGATTTACAGGACCTGGGAAAAGTCTTCAAATACTTCTTAAGCATAACGAAAAATCCTTTGTAAATAATAATAATAATAATAATAATAATAAATTTAAAAAATTCTATCTGCTAAGTGGAGAGGCTGGAGAAAGAAAGGAGCAAAGCTGGATAGGAAGCCAGTGCACTCAGCTGAATAAGCAATGACAGTGACTTTATAAAATTGTGGAGAGACAAATATGAGGATGCAGCACACAGATAATTTGGAGGTGATTCAAACAAAATTTGAGGGTTGATGGAACATGGATTTGAGGATGAGTTCTTAGTCTGATTATACTGATCATGAGGACAGATTCTTCTTTTTCCTAAGTTATATAATTAATTTTATGAAATATTCGCTGTAGCTTTTTCTGGGAAGGATAACACCAGAGAATGTAAGGAAGATATTTCTCATTCACACCATTTATTAATAAACACAAAAGACCAATGATAACCAAAATGATTTTAGTTAAAAGTAGGAATTAGAGCAAAATATATCCTCCAAGGAATTCAAATGATTCTGTTGGCTATAGTACTAAATGAACAAATCAGAAAAAGTAAAGTTAGCAAGAGTTAAAGATAATTTCCTTGCCTAAGATAACAATGACTTCTCCCAGGAAGAAATTAGAGGGGATTCTGACAAACCCTGTTGGTATCTCATAAGACTTCAAAATGGACTGTGTCGACCAGCCATGAAAAAATGGGAATCTCTTTCCTGAGAACCTCATTCCTCTGTGTAGACCAGCACATTACAGTGATTCATGGAAGGCTTTCAGTTTTATAATGAAAAAAAAAAAAAAAAAGAAAGAAATTAATATTAGCATGGGATCCATTGAATTAAAAGAACCCCATTGTTCTCCTATATCTACTCTCTGATTGTTTTCTTACTTTATTTCTAACTTTTGCCTGCGTTAATTTTTCTCCTTTCCGTAGATTTGCTTTGCTGTTATTGTAACTTTTAGCTTTTTGAGTGAAATGAGGAGTGCATTTTTATTGTTTCAGTAATGAAATTACAGTGTGATGCTATCCTCCAAGTATAGATTTGGCCAATTCATATAAATTTTTCTGTGTACTTCTCTCATGATTGGTATTTTCCAAATATTTTGTTTAAACCACTTTTATTATCCCACTGAATCAAAAACTACCTATGAAAGTGCTTTTTATTTCTAAATATTTGTTAAAAGATATTTTTATTTGTTCATTTTATTTAAATATCTGCAAGATTTTTTTTACTTGTTGTTGTATTTGGATTTTTTCAATATTGTCTGTGTTCATAGATAAGTTTTACTCTGAAAAACTCTGAAGCTGTATAATCTATGATCATTTGATTCTTTAAATCTTCACTTCTTTCAATATTCTAGAATCTCGAGCTGTCAATATTGGAAATGACAAACTATCATTTAAAATATATTTAAGGGGCATCTGGGTGGCTGATTCAATTGAGAATCCGACTCTTGATTTTGGCTCAGATCATGATCTCTTGGTTCATGAGATGGAGCCGATCAGGCTCTGCACTGGCAGGGCAGAGACTACTTGGGATTCTCTCTCTCCCTCTCTCTCTGACCCTCCCCTGTGCACACTCTCTTTCTATCTCTCTCTCAAGGTAAATACACATTTAAATATATTTACATCTATTTTAAAGGAGTACAATTGTACTTTTTTTCTATTTCCTCTGTCATTTGCTTCTACATGCTGTCTTGCTGGTATACTTCTGTGATTTTTTCTTCCCATTCTAATAGAGTGAAAGGTTTAGAAATATTTTAGTGTGATTGTCACTTCACAGCTTATCATTTAAAATTTTTTTTAAAAAACCTAATTGCCTTCTGAGCTTTACTAATATTGTCAAATCTAATAGCAATATCTTCAAGTAAGATTAGATCATAAGTACAGAATATTTAGACAAATACCAGTCATGGGATCATGGTGTATGGCAAAAAACAGCTTATTTTTAAATTTTTATTTTCTACATTATATTATTAGATGATAGGAAAACTAGAAGTTTTATCAAACATTTTTCAACAATTAATCAATTTATACCTTCAGAAATGAATAAAATAGAAGACAAGATAATAGTAGTATTTTAAAAAGTAGAAAAAATTATGGGGTGCCCATGTGCTCAGTCGGTTAAGCATCTGACTTTAACTTAGGTCATGATCTTGTGGTTCATAAGTTCAAGTCCTGCATCAGGCTCTGTTCTGACAGCTCAGAGCCTGGAACCTGCTTCAGATTCTGTGTCTCCCTCTCTCTCTGCCCCTCCCCCCTCACACTCTTTCTTTCTCTCTCAAAAACAAATAAAACATTTTAAAAAATAAAATAAAAAGTAGAAAAAATTAAAGCCAAAGTTTTTTTTCTCTTTAATCATATTCTACCTGTTCATATGCAATAAATTTTATGATATATATAAATCATTGACTTCTTAAAAATAGAAATCCATAATACACTCAAAATATTTAATTACAATAATAACTTTTGCAAAGTAGAGAGTTCTTTAATAAAAGTTACATATATTTATTGTGTACACATGATGATTTGATGTACATATACAGAGGGAATTAATATTCCGTCACTTCACATAGTTACCCTTTTTTATTGTTCGTGGAGAATAAGTTTAGGAATTCCCTGAGCTTGCACCAATGGGTTAACAAGCCTTAGGACTAAAAGGTCCGAGAATAGGTATACAGGTAAACAGGGCAAGAAACTACTACAGCAGGGCAGAATTGCCCAGAGGTATTTAGCAAAAGAAAACAGTACCTTGTTGACCCTGAGGTAGCACACTCTATCTGTCTTATCCCCCAGGCAAGTTAAGATAAACAGACATGGCACCTGGTGCCTGCCATAAACAGCTATCTGCTTGGTGCCAGGATTTTATATTGCCTCAAAACCCTAACACTGCGTATCTTCGAAACCCCCTTTCTCTCACACACTTGAGTGAATGATCACTGTTTCATTGTCTCTTTCTGCATGTCCATCACGTTTATAAGCCTTCTGATCCTAACAAAAATGGAGCAAGGACCCTTACTCAGGCTCATGTCTCCTCCGGGACATTAGTCTCTCTCATATTCAATTCTGCATCTGCTCTTTTCCTGGACAAGGGAGTACTCCAGACTCAAAGTCTGCGGCAATCGTTATTGTGGTGACAGCCCCTAAATCTATTCTCTTAACAAATTCCCAGTATTCAAATCAGTATTATTGACAATAGCCATTATACTGTACACTAAATTTTGAGACCTATTCATCCTATGTAACTGAAGCTTTGTGCTCTTTGATCAACATCTCCCTATTTCCCCACCTCTCTGTCCCTGGTAATCACTATTCTCTACATCTGTATGTTTGACATTTTTAGATTTTACATATAAGTGAGATCATACAGTTTTTGTTTGTTTGTTTGTTTTTTCCTGTGTGTCTGGCTTATTTCACTTAGCACAATGTCCTCAAAGCTCACCAATGTTGTTATAAGTGGTAGGTTCTTTTTTATGGATGAATAATACTCTCTTGTACAGATATACCACATTTTCTTTATCTATTCATATGTTGAGGAAACTTAGGTTGTTTCTATATCTTAGTTATAAATAATGATGCAGTGAACATGAGGATGCAGATATCGTTTCAAGGTTTTGATTTCATATCCTTTGGGTATTTGTCAGAATAGGAATTGTTGGATCATGCGGTAGTTCAATTTTTATTCTTTGGAGGAATTCCTTCACTGTTTTCCTAAACAGCTGCACAATATTACTATCCTACCAAAAGCCTATAACAGTTCCCTTTTCTCTGCATTCTTGCCAATACTTGTTATCCTTTGTCATTTTGATAATAGTCATCCTAACAGGTTTGAGATGATATCTCATTGTGGTTTTGATTTGCATTTCCTTGATGATTAGTGATACTGAGGGACTTTTTGTGTATTTTTGGCCTTTTGTATATCTTTGGAAGAATGTCCTTTCAGATGCTTTGCCCATTTTTAAAATCAGGCTGTTGTTGTTGGCTGTTGGGTTGTATAAGTTACTTTATATATTTTATATATTAACCCCTTATCAGATATATGCTTGCAAGTATTTTCTCCCAATCCATAGGTTCCCTTTTCATTTGGTTGATTATTTACCTTACTGTGCAGGAGTATTTTAGCTTGATGTAGTCTCATTTTTAACTTTTTGCTTTTGTGGCCTGAGCTTTTGGTGTCTACTCTAAGAAGTTGTCAAGACCAATGTCAAGGAGCTTCCTCCTCTATTTTTTTTTTCATTTTTAATGGTTTTAGGTGTTGTGTTTGAGTCTTTATTTTGAATAATTTTTTTGTGTATGGGGAAGATAAAGGTCCAATTTAATGAATATGGATATTTTGTTTTCTCAGCACCATTTATTGAAGGGACTATCCTTTCTCCATTTTGTATTCTTGGCACTCTCGTCCAAATTAATTGACTACATATGCTTGGTTTATTTCTAGGCTCTCTATTCTGTTCCATTGCTCTATGTCTCTGTTCTTATGTCAGCACCACACTGTTTTAATTACTATAGATTCGTAGTATAATTTGAAATCGGGAAATGTGATACCTCAAACTGTTTTTCTTTCTTCAAGATTACTTTGACTCTTTCAGGACTTTTATGGTTCTATGTGAATTTTATAATCGGTTTTTATTACTGAGGAAAGAAATATTTCAAATAATAACTAAAGTATGTAAACACTAGTCTGTATATTATTCATTGATACATTTTTTGAGACTTCAGCCTTAAGAACTTAACAAATATAAATCATGCAAAGCAACAAAAGTCATTTGAGTTTCTTCCTAAAAATCAAAAATATTTTTTAAAATTCTTCTCAACTTACATAGTTTTGTGAGTTTTAACCAGTTTTTCCTATCATCCCCAAGATCACTTTTTAAATAAAAGTTTAAAAATTAGGATTTATTTTTCTAAATTCAGAAAAGCAAATATTTCTCTATGCATTTTGTGTGGATTAGAAATATAAAGAACTTACCCATTCTGTTTACAAAGTTAATTTATACATTGTTTTTCTTTTGAAAGACAAAATTTTTTGATGCATGACTACTTTATTTGATATAATAAAACAAGTCTTTCTTTTAATAAAGGATATTTATTTGCTACACAAACAAGCAGGTTTCAAAAAAAAATTTCAGCAGTTCCTAGCAAAGTGGTGGTCAACGCCTATTACTTTCATTAATAATCTTTGTGGAAGATGTGCTAACAAAATGGTAACACAAAAAATAACTTTGAAAAAGTCAGCATATATGAAGGTATTACAGGGATGGTCAGGTACTAAGTAGACTGTCAGCTATATGGTTTGATTTTAAATTACTAGAAATCACCTCCAAACTGTGCCTAAATATTTCCAGCATCCTTCTGGCATATTGCTTGCAGTCCTTGCACTGATCATGTCTTCTGTTTATGAAATTGCTACAAGTAACAAGGAAGTATTTATTACAGTCTTCCAAATTCAATATGAATCAGAGTCCTAAGAGTTTCCTTCCAGTAACTAACACATCTTCTTTCCCTTTTGCTTTCAGTATTTTTAAAATTAATAGCTAAAAGGAATAGAGAGAACACAAAGAGGTAGCATAGAGAAAAGGGATGCTCTGTTCTAAAAAACTCTCAGTCCCTTAATATTCTCTAGTGAACTGAATCCCCAACCCCTCTTCAGTGAAGACAGTGGATATCTTGAGAGTTGTGCTATAGGATTTGAATTAAACCTTCTATTTTTACAAACATAAAGGTTCAATGCTACTTCATATATATAATTTGAAAATAATAAACATACATATTTAATATATATAAAATTTAAAATGACCTGTGTTGATCTCTCTTACTTTTTCAAATTAACCTACAATTTTTAACAATAATTTAATATTGTGAACACTTGGCTGTGAGAGTTTCTACTATTTAATGGCAATTACAACCCTAAGAAATATATTTTTTTAACAGAAACATTAGTTCTTAATTCTGTAGTTGAACCAATGAATGTAGTTGTTAAGCTATGTTCTCTACTTTTAATCAATTTTGGGTAAATTAATGAAACATCAAGAGATCTGCTGAAGTGATAAAGGGATTAATTAGTTCATGGACAGAAAACCACTTTTTTAATGCTTTGAAGCAAGCTTCCTATGCACAAAGCTTTGAAAACGATCATCAGTATAATTGAAACAATTTCACTAAGAAACATATGCTTAAATTCTAGAAAATGTAAATTCATTAGCTGACCTAATGGGAACTATGCAGATAATTTCACAACTAAAATAATAAGGCTATGCATAGCAAACTACCAAATGGCAGTAATGAAAATAGACAGAATATCTAATAACTGGGCGAAAGCACTTTGTCAACAGTTTTAAGCAATCAGAATTAATGTCTAGAGCATTTGAAACACTGTTTCCTTCATTTTATAAAGCCCAAGTTAACAATCTTTCTCAAATTATGAGTTATTGTAGTTCTTATATTATCCATAGAACTTTCATTGGAAAATACATGGAATGCTCTAGGGAAAAAATAAAAGAATAATTTATTTCTGGAGGACAATGCAATTAGAACTATTTAACATCAAGAAGATTTGGAAAGAGTATAAAATGATGTCCTATACTTATCACTAGATAATCATGATTATATAGCATAAATTATTTTATTTATATATGTGCTCATATTTAATATACAATTATTACATATAATGGATGATAACTTATATCATTATTTCTCTTAATGAATACATAATATTTGGAATGTGATATGATAGGCTGAATAATGTCTTCCCTACCCCAAGGTATGCATACCCTAATCCTCAGACCTGTGGATTTGTTACTTTATAAAGGACTTTTCAGATTTGATCAACTTAAGGATCTTTGGATGGGAAGATAAACCAGATTATGCAGGTAGGTATCATGGAATCATAAGTGTCCTTTTAAGAATAACACAGTCGAGTTAGAGGCAGAGAAAGAAGACGATGTGATGGTGGGAGGAAGGAGAGGGAGCAAAGGTGACCTGATGCATGGCCACAAGCAAGGGGTAAGGACTGCCTCTAGAAGTTGGTCAAACACAGAAACAGATTGACCCCTAGAGCCTCCAGAAGGACCTGGCTCTGCTGACAACCTTCCTTTAGCTCAGACTTTAAATTCTGACTTCCAGAATGGTAAGATAATACATTTTTGTTTTTTTAAGCCACTGTTTGTCTTCATTTGTCATAGCAGCCATAGGAAACTAGTACGGATTTGGTACCAAAATGGGACTCTGATATAACAAATATGAGAAAATGCGGAAGTGGCTTTGGAATTGGGTAACGAGTAAAGGGCAGGATGAATCTTGAGAAGTGTTGGTAGAAATATGAATGTTACAGGCCCTGTTAATTAAGAATCTGAAGGAAATCAGGAACGTGTGATTAGAAATGTGAGCAAAGTGGGTTGTCGTTATATAGCAACAGGAAGCTTCACTGATTTGAGTCCTACAGTTGTATAGAAAGCAGAATTTTTAAGTGATGAGCTTGGTTGTTTTGCTGAGACTTGAAGGAGTGTTGAAGATAAAACTTGGTTTTGAATTGCTATTTATAGTAAAATGCAAGGAGAAAGAGATAAATTGAAGGAAATTGTGTTAAACAGAAGTAAGCAGGACTTCATTTGGGAAACTTTCAACGTATCCAGATTGCAAAAGAGCTAAAATTAGAAGATCCACTTAAGAATGATCTTAAGAGAAAGCTATGGGTGTGCCTGGGAAGACTTTTTCTCGTGCCTCAGAAGTAACAAAGGTGCACATTATTTAGTCACACAGAAGGTTCTTTAAAGATCTTAAGTATGTGACTCATGTGACTCATGGATCTACTCACCCATTTTAGTGGAAACCAAAAATAAGGATGAGATTGTCTAGGAAAACCTTTATAGAAGTTGATTGCTTAATGGAGTGAATCCTCTAGACATACACAGGTGATCCATAAGATACCTAAAAACGTAGAATCAGCAGAAATGCTATTGGCTTGGACCAAAGGGAACATAGAAAGGGCAGATGATAGAAGGCTGTCAGATTCCAAAAATTCTATTGGCAGGAAAAATACTGATAAAACCAATTAGCTGCAAACACATGCTACCCTTCATGAAGAAAGGAGCATGACTCATAAGGTAGAACTGAGTGAGAGTCCAGACACAGAGCTGCGGGATCAGAGGGTAGAACCTAAGGTCAAATGGACTATTGCCAAGGCTTGACACCTAATGGAGTATGTACAGTTAGATTATAAATGTACTTGAAACTGATGATTCTTTTTTTTTTCTTTGCCCCTTTCAGTTTCTTCCTTTTGAAAGGAAATTATGCCTATCACACTATTGCATTTTGGGAGTAGTTGTATTGATTTTACTTTCTCAGTGATCCATTTGGCAAGGAAGTTTGACCAGCATAGATCACACCCAGACCTAAACCATACCTGATTTAGATGATTTAGATGATACAATTTGGAACTTTGGAGGTGATAAGACTTCTATGAGATTTGGAATTGAGTTATTCTGCAACTGGTTGAGACTTCTGGGGATGTTGGGGTGAATGTATTTTACATATGAGATGAATATGGGTATCTGAGGCAATGAGCTCACAGTGGCAAGATTCCTTCCAAATGCCCTTCCAAGGATGTATATACCTGAACTCTGAAGCCTGTGAATACATTACCTTACGTGGCGAAAGAGACTTGTAGACATGATTCAGTTAATGCTATTGATATGGGGAGATTATCCTGGATTATATGGGTGGACCCAGTCTTGCAGGGGCATTAGTAAATTTATGTATGTGCCAGTTTTTTCTCACAGCATCCATCATGATTACCATCAATAAGTTTTATTGAATACTTACTAGTTATTTACTAAAATTATAGTTACTAAATATGTTGGGGGCCAGAGGATTTCTTACCATAGTCTTTGTTCTGGTAACTTTTTAACATTATTTTATTTAAATTACAGTTTAAGGTGGATATCATCACCCATAGGGAGGAAGACGGGGGCTCTCAATTACACATACGTATATACTAGAGATCAAGTTTAGAGAGGTTGTTATATTTATACAAATCAATGAGGTCACATGGTGTTAAAGGAAAAACTGGAGAACAAGAAAATAAAAGGTCACGCACAAATGTTAGGGAATATGAATATTAACTGAATATAAGAGATTGAAGATGAAGTACAAAAGTGACTGAGCTACTGGAACAGTTAGTAGAAGGGGAAACAAGGTGTTTAAAAAATTGTAAGAATGAAGAAAGCTTTAAAGGAATTGCCATCTAAAGTGACAAATATATGGATAATATCTCTTTTAATTGGACAATTAGAAATTATTGATCACAGTTTTCAAGAGAAATTTTATAACTTTCCATCAGATTCCTAACTCTAACAGTGGAAAAGAATTTGTATTAGTTTGTGCATATAAAACCTCAGATATTATCTGCCCCATCTAATATTTTATGCTTCCACACACTATAATTTTGTCTAAAGAAATTACATAATAAGGTCTAGAGAAAAAGGCAATCTTAAAAAAAAGTTGTAAAATAAAACAGATAATGTGTAATATTCTCTTTTACCCTGACTTTCTCTTTTGTGTTGTTTGTTTTCTGACCAATATGTGATTGACTCTTAATCTGTTAGTATGAAAAGGAAGGACCATCTAAGACTGTAATTATGTTACATTTTACAGCTTTTGCATAAAATATCTTGAGTCCACAGATGACTTGTTTGACAAAATTTATTGAGCTGCTACTAAGCAAAGAATAGATAACAGAAAATGCCATATTGAGCCTTTAGAAAGCCTTCTTAAGATGATAGATGTTAATTGTGGAGGTTCGTCAAATAAGTATAGAATTACTACTCAAATAACTTGCAATAAATATATATCTAAATTACTGCAAAATCATTTGATGTATTTGTTCCTTTTCTCATTAGAAAAGCTGCAAGAGCTAGGAGAAAGAGAATGTGGTACTTTAAAATGCATGTAATTTATAGATATGGTCGTTTGTCATTTGAGAAATATATTGTGTTCATTCATTAAAACATATTCAAAGCATTTTTAGACATAAATCTTGGATGTGCATTTACTCTCTGATTTAATTTCAGTACATAAATAATATTTCATTATAAAAATCTTTCATATATCCCCTGAAATTTTCTGGAAGAAACACATATTTACTTTTATAATAGGACATAAAGGGAAAATAAATTCATCATATCTAATTTTTCAATCTAGGCAACGATGGAGCATTAAAAAAACCTTATATTGATGGGCACCTGGGTGGCTCAGTCAGTTGAGCGTCCAACGTCAGCTTGGGTCATGATCTCACAGTTTACCAGATCGAGCCCCAGGTCGAGCTCTGTGCTGAAAGCTTGGAGCCTGGAGCCTGCTTTGGATTCTGTGTCTCCCTCTCTCTCTGCTCCTCCCCTGCTTGCACTCTGTCTCTCTCTCTCAAAAATAAATAAACAACACAAAAAAAAACCCAAACAAAAAACCCTATATTGTTAACTGATATATGGTATTGTTACTGTTACAAACCATAATAAAGCCTAAAAATGATTATGTTTTGCCAAACACAGTTCTTTACATGTATTTAATAATTTAATTAAATACTAAGACAAAGTTTTTAAAATTATATTAGACCTCCCATCGAGGTATTATAAACAGACTCACCTGTCCTTTCTTGAGAATCACTTCTCTAACTATGAAGCAACAACATAATCCCTTGAAAACGAATCAAGCACATCTGGTAACTTTATTTCATTATTAAATGTTCTTATGGAAAGGTAGTTGCATTAATCATGATGCTTCCTTGTCATTCAAAAGGGCAGGGAATTTTAACTGACATTTTTAAATGATAACATAATGAAGTATCTCTTTTTTAAAAAATAGCTATATTCTTTGGAGACTGTTTTAGTCACCTCTGATTTTCCACAGCTTCTAGAAATGAAAATTGCTGAAGCATGTGAGACATTTTAAAGTTAACTTCTAAGGTAAATAAACATAAAAAAATTAAAAAATAAACAGAAGTTTTAAAAATATGACAATTAGGTTATAGAGGAATCATGCAAATTTTCATTCATGTCCATTGATTTAACAAATCTGAATCATATATGATGTGCCAAGCATGATGCTACATAGTAGGGAAGATGGATTTGGCAAGATTCCTTCTTCAAAGAATTCATAGCTCAAGAGAAAGGAAATACAACAAAAATGTGATTATATTCCCAAGTGTTACTCTGGGGGTATGCATAACATAACCATAGGTATCTTGGAGGTATCAACTAACAGCCTGAAGAATCACGAATTAGTAAAAATAAATGGGACTTGAGAATAAAGGTAATAGAAAGTAGATCAAATGATTCCCCCATGGCATTCTCATTATGGTCAGTGTCTATGTAATTCCTCATCATGCACTCTACACCTTTAGTTTACTCTCAAATTATACATTTATTGAAGCAAGGGATTCTTTTTAATTCTAGCAGACATTGAAGCTGTTGCATTCAGAATAATTAAACGTGCTTTAAAAACTAATGTCCTCAGAGCTTCAGTCTCAGAGGTCCTGATTTATGGAATGTTGTTTTTTCAAGGTAGAGAATTGAGTGGGATTGGGAAAAACTTATGACATAATAATTTAGGATTAATGGACACAAAGAGACTATAGTCTTAAAGAAGTTTACAAGTAAAATATTGTGTAAGAGAACTGATTGAGCAGAAGAGATTTTACCCTAATGAACAAACTCTTTCTAAAATAGATGGGCTTGCAGAATTTTTGTCAAGCAATGAGTGAAATTATATATTGATTTATTGTTTTACCCTTCTTGGGTAGGGCTTTACTGGAACTAAAACTTATTATTGATACAAATAACCTCAGTTCTCAATCTTCATTGTTATGTTGATGCAGATAGGTGGTCTTAGTTCTTAGCACTTGGACAGGTTCTTGTATTTTCAATTACTGCACAAATATTGTTTTTAATCAATGGCTTACACTCTCATAATAATTTTTCTGAGCAATGTAGTATATTGGCTACATATATTTTATCACAGTATTATATTTAAACATTTCTTACACTTGGCTAAATTACTTGATGTGTTGGTTCAATAGGAGTGTGTGAGAATTCTGATTTCTCTATATTTTATTTCTCAGAGTTTTATGTTATGTTTCTACAATTGCAGTCATCCCTCATATTTATTGACCTTTTATAGTTCTTTCTTTGGGAATTTATTATTGATAGCATTTACATGTATTCCAATATTTTCTTCCATTGAAGGTTTTTAAATATATATTTATTGTTACTGACACTTTAAACTTTAATTAGTCTGTTATTTATTTTTTAATACTTTTATAGTATTCAGTTTTATAAACTTTACTTTTGATATAACACAATTTGCCAGTCTTTGGTTATTCATATATTCTGTTTCTTATACTTTAAAAAAATATTTCCCACCCTAATGCCATTTATTTTTCATTCATCAGTTTCTTTTCCATGTGTTAAAATGTTGTTTAATCTATTGAATATAATTTATTTACATTTTTTATGAGTCAGGGATATAATTTTAATATTTTTTAAATACATGTACCTACATCTATGCATTTTTCTTCAAGTACTATTTGCTTTCATTCCGCACATTTTGAAATGCAGTACTTTTATGTGTAACCCAGTTTAAATATTTCAAAACTGCATTTGTGATTTTCTTTTTAACTTTAGGTACACTAAAGAAAGTGTATATGCATTTAATTCTCAGGGATGTAATTGACTTTTTTCTCTTGTTATTATTGCTATTGTGATACTTCTGTTTACCTTTTTTATTAGTGATGATTTTTAACTCTGCAGCCCTGTGGCTTCTGATACAGAGATAGAATGTTTGTCTATCTTTAATTTATTTAATTCTACTTAAGTATAAATGTGTTTAATATTTTCTATTCACTCACAACTTCCAAGAGAAGAACTTTACCAAGGTCTCTTACCTCCCTAAACTATCTTGCTGCCTCCTACTGTTTATTTCATTTCTGTATGGCCAGTGTTTTTATTTTAACCCTTCTTTAAACAAAAATTATTATGGACTTGATATTTATGTCTACCCAAATCCATATGCTGAAGCTCTAATACCAACTGTGGCTATATTGAAACATGGGGCACCTAAGAAATAAATTAAGGTTAAATAAGGTCATAAGGCTGGGGCCCTGTCAATATGATTATTGCCCGTATAAGAGACATCAGAGTACTAGCTTGCTCTTTCTGCATGAGTTCACTGAGGAGAGTCCATCTTCGAGAGGATGACTATCCACAAACGACATCAGCCAGAACCTTGATCTTGGACTTCTAGTATCCAGAGATCTAGAGGCAAACTTTTCAGTCTTAGTGGCTCAAATTATTACATCTCCACCATTATCTCACAGTTCTTTTTGAAATGCTACTAGGCATATGTTCAAGTCACTCGAAGTCTATCTCTCAACCTCATACTTTAACTCTTTTACTCTCTGTAGTGATTTGTCAGTGTTTTATAGATACTGTCTTAAAGTCTCTTCCCTCCACAGTGTACAATATATAAATTATCCTATCCAAAACGTTTGGTTTTGTTTGTCTTCTAGTTAATAAATGAATCTGGATTTTGTTATTGTCTAATATTTTTGGGTTTGTTTTTGTGTGTGTGTATTCTTGTCTAATGTTTCCATGTTCTTATTAATAGTTTATTTCTTTATTATGTAGGTTATTTATATTTTACATCTTTTAAGATGTAAAGCATCTTTTGAAAATTAATTTTGAGGACACCAGGATAGCTCAGTTGGTTAAGTGTCCGGTTCTTGATTTTGGCTCAGATCATGGTTTCACAGGTTCATGGGATTGAGCCCCATGTTGGGCTGTGCAGAGCCTGCTTGTGATTCTCTCTCCCTCTCTCTAACCCATCCCTGCTCACACTCTTTCCCTCTCTCAAAAATAAATAAACATTTAAAAAATTCATTTTGAGGTACTGCTAATACTTGATGTTTTGAGAATGGATTTATATTCTAATTATCTCTTTTGTTGTGTCATCTTTCTTAGTATTACTTTCTTAGATAGGATTTGCCACTCCATCTCAAGGATTATATATATGTGTATATGTAATAAATATTTATAAATATATATGTATACATATAAGTTATGATTTATTGTTATGTATATAGTCTGACCAGAATTTTTGGATTTTTGTAGTTTTTATAATTTATGTGTGTGTGTTGATTGCTCACCCCCCCCACTTTGTCTCCTTAAGACCCTATTCAGAGTCATCCTCTATAAGTAGCTCAAAATTCCCATCCCTACAATTATACAGAAATTACAGAGCCTGGTGGCTAGACCCAAGTCTACTTATTTTCTTTTTCCCTTCTATCATCTCTGTCTATAAATACACTACTTATTCTATACTTTGTAGGATGGTCAACTACTTTAGGCTCTAATTTTACTCAAAGTCTAATACTCTTGCTGAATATCAGGTGTCTTGTTCCCTGATGTCGAACTCCAAACCACCATTGTCTGTGTCTGGTGCCAAGGCTCCACAGGTTGTGGTTTCATCTTTGACTAACAATTGTGTTTCCTGGTCCACATCTGACACAGATTGGGCCTTACTTTGTTTTGAAGCAGCAATCTTTTTATTGGCTTTTTAAAAATAACTTATTACTGGGGGTTTTCAGAAGGTAATTTTAGTTATGTGTTTGTTCTTTAAGACTTAAAGCACGGACCCTAAGTGTGTCTTGATGTAGATGAATGTTCACCACCTTTCTTGTAGGACAGAGACAGGACACAAAGAAACTAAATCCTTTCTCGATCTGGGATGTTCACAAGCTTAACAAACAAATATTTGAGAATAAAGTATGCTTTACAAAATGTAGATGAAAAGAAACAAAGAGGCCATTGTCTGCTTTTATCCTATGTAGTAATGCAGTTTTCCAAAAAAGAGTAAAGTAAGTTATTTATTCATGTGATCATTAAGTTAACGACATACAAGGGGAGAAGTACTAAGAATCTATGAACTATGCATTAAATTTAATCATCCTTTTTGTAATTAATAGTCTCTGAAATACATATTAAGCCTAAATACATGAATAACTTTAAATTGAGGGTCACAATGTTAAATCCCCATGATAAATCTCAGTGAATTTATAACAAGCTAATGAACATAATATGTAGTACAATTATCTCTTAAATTATTATGACTGATAAATGCCCTATTTCCAATCCATGACACCATGAATTGTAGATCAAATGAAATTTTGAATGTTTAAACTGTTATTTATCTCTTGATTTTATTTTATTATTTTTAATGCCTCAGAATACAAAGAACTTAAAAAGATAGTTCTAAAACAGCTTGACATATTATGAAATTTTAATCCTCTGAACTCAGACTCAAATTATTTCTAAGATTGTGTTTCAATTAATGTGTAAGTTTTTGCTGTCCTCTGGAGGCAGCTTCTAAAGCTCGCCCTTCTATTCCATAGGACTGTCTAAAACAATAAACACTTCTTATGAAAGGCCTTAATTAAGAATAAAATGAAGAATTATTCAGTTTTCTAACATTGTCTAATGTATGTAATTTTTGTCATATTATTTAACTCTAAACAATACAACTCTAATATTCACTGATGGAGTATACACCTGAAGTGAATATATTTTAAACAATTATATGCATATTGTCATATAAATACAAGAAAAAAATAAAAACTTTTTAAGAATCTCACTAACCAGAGAATAATATCATTAACCCATTGTTCTATTTCCATTTCTGGTTTTGTAATGAACATATCAGATCTATGTTATCCAATTGAAAAATAAATATTTGTCTATTTTTTATCAAACAATTCCTCATGCTATAAAATAGTCACCATAAATAATGTTAGTACTTCATAATATGCTAGTGTAAAAAATTATGGTACAGCTCTCATGTGCAAGAATGCATGTAAGTGACCTGTAATTGTAATTTAGGTTATCTTTAGAAAAAAATATTGCTTTTCTTTTCTATATCTTAATTAAATACTTTAAACATTAATGTACGTATCTTTTCCCCACTACATGACACAAGGTTTGGTAAATACTTTTTGGAAGCATGTGTGCATTGTTTTCCACTGCAACATCTTTTTATGGAGTTCAAATATGCATGATTTGTATTTTTATTAATAATTGAACAATAAGTTTATCTTAACTAAGTTTACCATGTTTTTCGATATTCACATCCACATTTATAGTGAATATTTCCCAGGAATAGCACTAGCTTCGATGTGTTATTTTTTAAAGGAGTCACTATGTCTGAAAACAGTTCGGGGCTCCCACAGGGGCAGACCCAGTTTTAAGGATCACGACACTCAGAGAAACTCATAGCTGTGCCTCCTTACTATCACGTGTTTGTGGTTCTCCCAGGCCAGCTGCAATTTCCCCATCAAGTATCTTCTTACAAACACAATGCTACTTACTTAGATCATGTAGCACCTTATTAGGTTGTCAGAGGAACAGAGCTAAGTAGTTAACCAAAGATCAATTGTGCATGTAGAAGAGGAAAGAATTTTGTCTACCCACATATCTTGCCTTGTATAGATTTTGGTTTCTACATCTGTCTTGACAAATGTCTTTATATCATTGATTATATAAATTATTTATTCCATTCATATGTAAATTACATAACAGATACATGGTAGAAGGAAAATCATAAATATATAATTTAAATATTCAATTCCAGTATATAGGTATTATATATATAGTGACATCTTAAAATGTATGCAGAGCTTCATTTTCTTCCTACCCACTAGATTTATTGAATTATAATTGATAATTCAAATTATATATGTTTAATGTGTACAATTTGACAATTTGTTATACCATACATTAGGAAATATTCACTACAATCAAAGTAATTCACATATCCATCAGCCTACATACTGTTTTCTTTACTTTTTTGGTGTGATGATAATAAAACTTAAATTCTATTTTTTTAGCAAATTTCAAATATACAATACTATATTATATATTGTATATTTTTAACTATAGTCACATTTTTGTACATTAGGTCTCCATAATTTGTTCATGTTCTATAACTGAAACTTTGTACCCCTTGACCAATATCTCTACATTTCCCTCTCCCCCAGCCCTTGGTAACCACTCTTCTACTCTCTATTTCTGAATTTAGGCTTTACATACAAGTGAGATCATGCAGTTTTTGTCTTTCTGTGTCTGACTCATTTCACTTAGCAAAATGTCCTCCAAGTTCACCCATATTGACATATATGGCAGAACTTCCTTCTTTTTGTGGCTGAATAATATTCCATTGTATGTATATGTATGGAATGTATATAACGAGGCTGAGTCCATATCTTGGCTATTGTAATAATGCTGGAATGAACATGGAATACAGATCACTTCAAGATCGTTATTTTACTTCCTTTGGCTTTATATACAAAAGTGAGATTGCTAGATGATAAGGTGATTCTATTTTTAATTTTTTCCCATGCTCCTTGTCATAATGGCTGTGACTTACTAAAATTTTCTGTTGATTCCCAAGTTTGTATATTTTGAAGGAGAATTAAATATCCCTCTTCCTTGCCCCCCCCCCCCCCCCCGCCATACACTGCTTTATATTACATTAATACAGAACTCAGTCTTGGCTGTTTTGTTTTAATTACCACCTGACACTCAGACAAGCAAACAAAATGCATAGCACTGATCTAATTTGCATTTGAAATACTGGAATTTAATCTTTTCAATCATGTGATTTAAAAAAAATTTTTTTTAATGTGTATTTATTTTTGAGAGAGACAGAGACAGAATGTGAGTGCGTTAGGGGCAGAGAGAGAGGGAGAAACAGAAGCAAAGCAGGCTCCAGGCTGTGAGCTGTCAGCACAGAGCCCGACGCAGGGCTCGAACTCACAAGCTGTGAGATCATGACCTGAGCCAAAGTCAGAGGCTCAACCGACTGAGTCACCCAGATGCCCACAATCATGTGATTTTTAAAAGTGATGTGTTTTGTTCACTACGGTGATGGTAGTAGGTTGAATCAGGCTTTAGAGACTGGTATTGGAAACCAAGATCTGGGCACGAGATTTGCTCATTACTACTGGGATGTCTCTGCATGTAGGCACGTTAGCTAAGGAATAAGAAGTTATATGACTTATTACCCCCAATATATACACTTATCTGCAAATATATCTATGCATAACCATCTGTTATGTTAAGCCAAGGATGAGTTCACTCTGATGTTGCCCACTGTAATCCGTTAACGCATGCATCATTCTGGCCTCTTTCCCTTGCTTATCTGTGGCCTGCCAGTCCAACAATGAAGAACCTGGCTCCCACTTACTGCCATTCATTGGCTCCCACTTATTTGCTTAATGTTTTAACTCCAGTACTCTTGTAGAGTAGTTTCAGAACTGTTAAGTTGTATCTCCACGGGAAACAATTTTAGCAAATGTAATGTATGCATTTGACTTTGAGTTCCAGTTGTGTTCATTTCTGCTCTGATTATGTCATCCTTAATAATCAATGAACAAGAATATTTTTATTATGACAGAAACATGAAAGGAAACTATCAGAGAGAAGTCAATAAGAATAAAATGCATCTATGATGATAAAAAAACAAATAGATGATAAAGCATGCTAGTTATTATCTTATTTACACATTTAGCTTAAAATGTATGTTAAGTAGTTGAATGTTTATTTTAACTGAAACTAAGCCATTGTATTTGTGCCTCTTGTTTGCTTACTAAGGATACTTTGTGGTGAAAATTTAACCCTTGTAAAGATAGAATTTGAGTTGGGGCGCCTGGGTGGCTTAGTCGGTTAAGCGTCCGACTTCTGCCCAGGTCAGGATCTCACGGTCTGTGGGTTCGAGCCCCGCGTCGGGCTCTGGGCTGATGGCTCAGAGCCTGGAGCCCGCTTCCAATTCTGTGTCTCCCTCTCTCTCTGACCCTCCCCCGTTCATGCTCTGTCTCTGTCTCAAAAGTAAAATAAACGTTAAAAAAAATTAAAAAAAAAAAAGAAAGAATTTGAGTCTTGACCTACTAAATGTTATAAGGAATTGAAAGCTTAAACAGGGACACCTGGATGGTTCAGTCAGCTAAGCGTTGGACTCTAGATCTCAGCTCAGGTCATGATCTCACAGTTTGTGGGATCGAACCCCAAGTTGGACTCTACACTGACAGCACGGAGCCTGCTTAGGACTTTCTTTCTTCCTCTCTCTTTCTGCTCCTCTCCAGCTTGTATGTTGGTGCTCATGTGTGTATGCTCTCTCTCTCTCTCTCTCTCTCTGTCTCAAAATAAATACACTTAAAAAAAAAAAAAAAGAAATAGCTGGGCTGCCTGGGTGGCTCAGTTGGTTAAGCATCCGAATTCAGCTCTGGTCATAATTTTGCAGTCCGTGAGTTGGAGCCCCGCATCGGGCTCTGTCCTGACAGCTCGGAGCCTGGAACCTGCTTCGGATTCTGTGTCTCTGTCTCTATCTCTCTGCCGCTCTGTGCCTCTCTCTCTCTGTCTCTCAAAAATGAGTAAACATTAAAAAAAGAAAAAAAGAAATAGCTTAAACAATAATGTGTATGTGATAAAAACTCTTTTGGAAAATAAAATTGTTTAATTAAAAACACTCATAATTACTCTCTTCTACATCTTAAAACTGTTTAGCCACCTTATCTCACCTAAGAACTCTACTAGTTGGTTAATGACCTCATATTAGTTTGGACAGAATCCAGTGAGTGAATTCAATACCTTTCATTCAGAACACTGCCTATATTCATATGTTTTATTGTTCTTCAACTTCATAGTGCTGAATTCCTGTGTAAACTAAAATGTTATGCCCTCTCTCTAGTCAGAGAAATTACATTTGAGGGAGTCTATTAGTTTTGAGTCCTGCCATACAGCAGTATAGAAATAAAAATACAATATAAGAAGTAAACTAGACGTAATCAAAGAGAAGGGGAAAAATTCACTCATTTGAGAAAGAAATCTGAACTTTAGTTGTGACTATTTTTTTTAACGTTTAGCAAGTGCAAAATACTGACATAATAGATACTTATGTATAAATAAAGACCTGCTTTTGGTTTTCCATCCCAGTAACACTTGCCGTCATAATATCCTCCTCCCTGTAGTAATATGGTGTGAACCCTATTGAACTTTCCTGGTCTTTTCCTTGACCAACAGCTTGCAATCCAAAGTTAAATTTTATAAATGGAGAGGACCAATTAGTATACTACCTTGCAGTGTGACCTTGGTAGAGGGGGGAAAGCCTCTCTCTCTCTCTCTCTTTTGTAAATTTAAGATTATGTAACAAGTGAAGTATAAATCATTTTTTGTTTGTGAATCCTTGAAGAACTTGGCCCAAAAAAGTAGCTTAGTAGTGATAAATATATTTGACTCTTTCAGTTATTTGGGGAAAATAGCAAACTGCAACTCAAGTGTTTCTTGTTCCTGAACACCTCTGGGACCTAAAGTTACTATTTCCTTCTCTCGAGGAGCAGAATCTGTCAAAAGGAAATTTATGGAAGATTGCCAGCCTTGTATAATTTATAAGAACAATGAAGAATCTTGGACATTGCTGATTCTTAAGGACATTTAGCAACTTTTGTTCATTTGTTTCATTTTGTTTTATTTTGTTTTATTTCAATGGGAGATGAATATATTGGAGTAAAAAGAAAAATGTAAAATAGGACTGTGTGGAGCAAATGAAGTAGTATGAGGAAAGGAGAAGGTGTCCAAATAGGAAATTCTCTGAAGGTAGAGGAATTCAAATTGGAATACAATTTTGAAGAAGTAAAATGATTTAAGGATTGGTGGAATTGCTATGGCCTTAGTTTATCCTCAGCTAACCAGGACAAAAGAAAACCTAGAACCAACTTATAAACTGCTTTATGGAGCTCCTAAAGAAAATGAATATAGTGTGTGTGTGTTCCACTGTATAATCTGATAGAACTGCGAACATATACAAATTACAAAAAGAAGTCCATCTATTTATAGGGTAGGTTATGATGAACTTGGGATACCTTAGAGGAGTTTTGGAGAGGAGAAAATGTGCGAATGCTATCCTATTTTTTGACTCAATCCTACAAGTCTACCAAGAGTAGCCAGATTTAACGGACTAGCATCAGTCCATTCAAAGTTTTGGTCCACCGTTAGGTGCTATAAGCCAGTAACTGGTAACTACCTCAGATTGAGCTACACATTTAATGCATGCTGGGAAATCAACAGACCAAGGCCGCAGTGCAGGAAGAGGATATTTCTCTCTTACACTAGCTGATTAGGACTTACAGGTAAAAGACAAAGACTCTGATTAGCACTGCTTTAACCCTTATGATTTTACAGTGCCTACAGAACTTTAGCTGAGAGCCATTTTATTCTTTATTATTATGATATGATATAGGCTATGCTAGAGTGGTAGCTACATCTAATATTTGCAAGGCCCCAGAAATATTAGACAGTTGTCCTGTAGTAATTATTTTTGTCAAGGAAAGTCAATTATTTGGAGAACTTGATTAAAGAATTACTAATTAATAGCATTATCTCAAAGTACCAAGCCCACATTAATTGTGAATTGTTGTAGGGCTGAAGAAATTAGAGAAAATTAATATGTGTGCAGATTATCACAAAAGATTGATTTGTTTAAATTCTGCTAGGCACAGAATGTCCTAGATTGCTTAGTAGCAAGCTGGTCTAATTTCAGATTAGCAGATAATTTGAGTTTAGGAAAGCAGATAAACATATTCATCTGGCCAATAGGATATTTTTTAAATTCAGAGATGCCTTAGAAAAATCTCTGAAACCCAAGCCTCCTTGCAAACACTGATGTTTGAGTATGTTCCACTATGTTCAGGAATATGAATTATCTACAGGTGCAAGTCTATTTTGATAACTATTGAATTTAAAGAGGTTGGAAAAAGCATGATCAATGAATTTGGGGAAAAAAGATTCTAACTGAGCACATAATAATTTTCAATTTTGTCATATCTTAGTGAAGTCATATCTTAGTGAAGTATTTTGGATCCATAGTAGCCAAACAATCGATAAAGAACACACACACACACACACACACACACACACACGGCTTCCCCATATTTTTTATCCCTACCAATGAATATAAGGAAATTAAAAGTGTTTACGGGTAGCAGTTAATTAGCCAGTGTGTCAAAAAATTCCTCAAGATAAAAAGAAAAGAAGTCTCTTATAAAGTTGGTGCTGGAAAAGCATATGAAGGAGGATGAGCTCAGTGTAGGCCCAAAAAGGATATTCTGTCCCCTCTCTGCCAAACACAACATTGCAGAAGTTTCTCCTTAACTTTTGTTATGTGTCATTGTAGTTACTTTTGTTAGTTCTATTATGTGTTTATATTAAATGCTGATGCTATATCTGGGGTTAGGATACAGTATCTTTCCATGGGAAAAATACATCACATTTTCTCATGGGTATCTGATTGTAAATTCTACTTACTTATTTAACATTCTTAATTGATAGCTATAGAAAAGAACTCTGGCTAATTCAAAACAAAAAAATGAGTTTTCTTTTATGCTTATAGTATGTGAAGCTATTTTCATGCAGCCTATATTTGGAAGATAAAGAACCCTGAATATTGTACTTTTTTCAGAAGTGAAATTGCTACCAAAACTAGCATATTTTTGTCTATATATTGAGAGGAAGTAAAAAAATTGCATGACAGTGGATAAGGCTAGAATGATAAAACTATAGAAGTAAAGCCGTTCCAGAGAGGCCCAATAGCAATTCTGGCCTAGACGTGGAAAGAAGAAGTGGTGAACTTAGCAAGTTTACAGGAAATGTAGAGGAGTCAGTACCAGTGCTGAATACAATAATTGTCCAAGAAAAAAAGGAGATAGATTTGTTCTTTAGTATCAATCTTGTTTTGTGTAGTAGATTTTATTTTATTTTTTTCCAAGTTTTTATTTAAATTCCAGGTAGTTAACATACAGTGCAATATTAGTTTCCGGTGTAGAATTTAGTGATTCATCACTTACATACAATATTGGGTAATCAATTTTAAAAAATGAAATCCTCACTCTTATAAACCCGAAACTCCCTCAATATATTTAATAGTACTTCTCAAGGACCTCTATAACCCGTGATAGGATACTTAACTATTTCAAAGTTAAGGCTTTGATTTAAATGCTATCTTGATGTAAGCAGTTCATTTAAAAATATTAAATGTCTACTATACGGAAGGCATTGTACTTGATATTTTAAAAATCAGGTTAATTTTTAATGTTTTTTTCAATATTATAGATGAAAAAAGCATGAAATTAATAACTGGTAGTGCCAAATTCAGATTTAGATCCACATAATGCCAAATACTGTTTTTTGGTTTTGGGGGATTTTTTTGTAGGTTGTTTTTGTATTTTTTTTGTTTTTTTGGTTTTTTTTTGTTTTTTGGGGTTTTTTTTTGTTTTGTTTTTGTTTTTGTTTTTGTTTTGCTATAAACTTTTAGCTCTCTGTATGTATGTATGGATCTACTTCTAGGCACCTAGTTAGTGTACTGACTTAGTTAAGGCTGATCCTGTATGCTGTCTAGAATCCTAAAGAGTTCATGTTCATAGGAATATGAAGTTTTCAGACTCAAAAGAAAGTGCCATAAAGGACGTCATCGAGATAAAGAGGCCTCATATGTGCAAGTCACACTGTATGCAGTTTCTTTTTTAAGAAATACACAGAATTTCAAATAATACGCTTCAGCACAGTCATATATGTGCTTCTTACATGTGCTTAATTCCAACATATCATAAATGCTGCTTTGATTTTTGTCATATCTACAGTATCTTATCCTAGGATGCCTGAGATTGTCCCTGAACTTTGGTTAGCTCTCTCCCTTACTAGACAACATAGCTCTGTTCCAAACAATGCAACACACATTCAATATGTCTTCACTTCTTAGCCCACATTCTATAATTAACCCAAAATGTGGAACATGATATTATATTATGATATTCTGTTATGACATTATAGATTATGATATTGTGTTATACTATATTATATATGTTATGTTGTATCATATCATATCATATCATATCATATCATATGGTATCATGTCATATCATATCATTGACTTCTTAATGATCTCAACTCTGGCCTAAAATAAGGAGATAGGTGTAACTAGTTCTATATTATCGAATTGCAATACTTCTTTGCTTTTATTCATTTTGTAATGAAGTAATAGAATCAATCATGTAGGCAGTATATGTTGGAGTTACTACTTTCTTCACTTAAAAATGAGAAGATAGTATCATGACTTCATTAGACAGAACAATATTACTTCTTATTTACTTGATTAATTTTCATTTAATTCCTGTTTTGTTCAACTATTTTAAAATCAGTCTCATAATATATAGAGATATATCTGTGCCTTAAATTGCATTTGGAAATAAAAAATTCCAATAATACAAGTTCTTAACATTAATAGGAAATGAGCCAAATTTTCTAAACCTTTCCCCACATAGACACTTATTTGAGTCTTTGTGCACAAACAGCAACAACAGACTATGTGTTCATTTTCCTCCCTGGTTCAAAAGAAAACATACACCGTGGAAGACATTGAATGACTGAATCCTGGCTCTCACAGAAAGATTCAAATACTGGCTTCAAATACACTTTTAAGAGTGCTCTGTATAATAAATGTGAACTTCAAGCTTCACACAAGTATTTATTTAGCCTGCAAAAATAAATCAAAAGAAATACAATTTAACCATTGACCAATGTGCTACCCTTTTTTCCAAGCAGGTGAGTTTTTTTTTTTCTAATATCAATGTTTTGAAGAGTTGTTTTGAGGTAAAAAAATTCTTTTCTCCTTTTCTTGAAGCAAAGAAAAAGTAAAAATTTTATGATTCTTCCTTATCTAGAGAATTCCATTCTATTCAGTTAATGTCCAACTTTTATGTTCTTATATCAGTAAACGAGCTCTTTCTTTATGTCATCAAATGCAGTTCACATCTGGCTTTGCTGATTGTTAATCCATGCTGTCATGAGCAAGGCCACTTACGGACAGAAGAAATACTGCCACCAGGAGCTTTTGTTTGGGATTTTTATTACTTTCTTCTATTTGTTATGAAAAGACACATACAGGGCATTTTGCTTCTACAAAAACATGTTGTAGATAAACACTTATTCCTACTCAAACATTATCAGCTTTTAACAGAAATGAATTCTTGACACAGTGTTTTGTAGGTAATTAGCCAATTCAGTAATCTGCAGAAGCAGAAAATAAATCAGCACCTAAGGGTGAGTGGCCAATATTTGAGATACTAAGCATTTCTTTTTTGAAATATACAGTCTATATTTAATATGGGAATTAAAATTAGTCACTGCCAATAGAACTGGCAGGAAAGACAACTCATTACAGATTGGAGAAATTTAATCCTTTTATAAAGACTTCATTGTGACTATCATTCTTATATATAGTCTTAAAGGCATACAGATGCAAGTGATTATTTTAAGTGATTCTTATTAAGCATTTCAGATATTAACTACTAAAATAAAAATTATTATACTACACTAAGACATGTTTATGCTCCCTTTTTGACGTGTGCTAAGAGAGAATATGGTTTTGTATGCTTCACGATTATTGGCATTTTTTTTCTGGAGTTTGCAAGGACAGAATACAATTTTAGGAGAAGAAGGTCTAAGGGGAAACCTAATGCAGAAATGTTTTATAGATGAACAAAGTCAAAAATAGCCTGTTGGGGAGTGAGGTGGTATAGTCACATTATACAAAGGAGACTGGAAGAGAGAAACATAAAAAACAAAACATAAAAAAACAAAAAAGAAGATCCTTTCAAAAAAGAGAGGTTTTGTTATAACTATTCCAAGCAATTGAACCAAATAAAGGAAGAAATGTGACTCCTGGATATAAACATCAGAGTAAGGTAGATTTTGTCTGTAGTATTGAGAGCAAAAAATAACTAAAATTGGGGAAAATTTGTTTCCCTTTCAATAAAACAGTCATGGTCAAAAGAAGTGGGGCACCACTTACATAAAAAATAAGAGATAGGTGTAAAAAGTAGGTGTTAAAAGGGGCACCTGGGTGTCTCAGTCGGTTGAGTGTCTGACTTTGGCTCAGGTCATCATCTCAGGGTTTGTGAGCCTGAGCCCCACCTCAGGCTCTGTGCTGACAACTTAGAGCCTGGAACGTGCTTCCAATTCTGTGTCTCCCCCTCTCCCCCCGTCTCTGTCCCTCCCCCACTGTCACTCTGTCTTTGTCTCTCAAAAACAAATAAACATTTAAAAATTTTTAATAAAAAAATTAGGTGTAAAAAGTAAAACCTAACAATAGGATTTACTGTTGATGATGTTGTTGTTTTTGTTGTTTACAGTCATAGAGACTTTAGCCTCAGGCCTTAGCATTGCAAGTTCTCCATCAATGTTAGTAAACTAATATTTACGTGCTGACAGAGGAGGCTCCAGGAAAAGGGGGTTTGGAAGTATTCCAGGGCAGGAAGCACAGACAGTACAGCAAGTTCTTAGAGGAGTAGGAAAGGAATGTTTGAGAAAACAATGAAATTGTAGGGAAAGACCAGCAATATGTATGTGAGGAAAGTATTAAGTCTACAGTGAGGATTGTGGAAAGTTGTGGAATTCTTACATTGGAATTCCAATGTACAGTTAAGAGGGCACATGAGAGGTTTCCTTTTGAGGTTTTAGAAAAGAGTTGCAGAACAAAATGAGGTGATGTCCAGAGAAACTTTGTTTTTGAATTTGTTTTGATGGAAGGGAACTGAACTTTTTCACTGGTAACAGGAAAGGAGGAAGAAGAAAGAGAAATTTACAAAACGGTGAGAGAGAAGATTTCAGTTTGTGTTATGTCACACTGTCGTCTCTCCCCCATGAGTCCCTCTCAGAACCTTCAACCATTTCATGACTTGCACGGATCACAATTGTGTTTGTGATGAGAAATCGCTTCTTGAACACATCTGCCTTCTGTTTAATTTTGGCCTTTGAAAAAAAATAGTGTTTATTTTTGAGAGAGAGAGAGAGACCACGAGCAGGGGAAGGGCAGAGACAGAGTGGCAGACAAAGGATCTTAAGCTGGCTTTGTGCGGACAACAGAGAGCCCATGCAGAGCTCGAACTCACAAACCGTGAGATCATGACCAGAGCCTAAGTCAGGCGCTTAACTGACTGAGCCACCCAGGCGCCCTCATTTTGTGTCTTTTTAGAGAGCTTATATTTTAGGTCATAAGTGCCTACCTCTTTGTACCCTAAAAGGATGTTCAGTTAATGAGACCTGATTGTTCTTGCAGTCAGAGGCACTACCACCAAGAGAAACATGGAGTTCTCTTGCAGTTGAAAAGGGAAGTCCCAGGAAAGCAAATGTAGAATTTGAAGGAGGGTACAAGGTTTGATCTGACAAATGAATGCATTTTGCAGCCCAAGTAATTCCCTAACATTATTGGCAGCTTTTACTTTTAGATTATACCGAGTTAGAGAGCAAAGTTTCTGAGGAAGCTATTGATGCTGTGCAATGGTAGGTGGATGGGGATTCTGCACACAAGATGGTCAAGATGGTAATGCAGGTTATGCATTACAGCGTTTCCTGACCAAGGAGGACAAAAGACACAGAATCAAGCTTGTGCTCTGCAGACAAGGCATGCCCTTTCTACCATTTTCCTCCACACAAGGTCCTGTGTATTCACAAGTTATTCAGTTCCAGGACTGCAACCACCCAGAAAGAGAAGCATTTTTTTCTAAATTACAGGAAGGTGACTTATGGGCTAGAAATAGGACTTAAGCAGGAGCAATCTCTGCCTCTTTTTCACAGAATTCGAACTGTTTTCCTAATCATAACTTTTTTTCCATATTTGATAAAATCATTACGAATCAAGTTAATTTTATGACTTCATTAAGTTAAATATTAAATATATGTTTAAATTAAATATGTCACATGAATCCACTGTAAATATATGTAAAATACCAATAAAAGGCAAAAGAATAAATGAGTGAAGGGGAGCGAGAGGTACAGGCTCCAGTTACAGAGTGAATAAGTCACAGGGATAAAAGATTCAGATTTCGTTGTAGGGAATTTAATCAATGGTGCTGTACTCATGTGGTGACAGGTGGCAGCTACTTGTGGTGAGCACACCATAACAGACAGACTTATCAAGTCTCCATGTTGTACACCTGAAACTAATGGGACATTTTGTGTTAACTAGATTTCAACAAAGGATAAAAGAATAAAGGAAGCTTGGGGCGCCTGGGTGGCTCAGTCGGTTAAGCATCCAACTTTGGCTCAGGTCACGATCTCACAGTTTGTGAGTTCGAGCCCCGTGTCGGGCTCTGTGCTGATAGCTCAAGCCTGGAGCCTGCTTCGGATTCTGTGTCTCCTCTCTCTCTGCCCCTCCCCAACTTGTGCTCTGTCTCTCTATGCCTCTCAAAATAAATAAGTAAATGTAAAAAAAAAAAAAAAGAAAAAAAAGCATAAAGGAAGCTAAAATGGAATGAGAAGAATAAGATTACTAGAAAATATTAGGCATATGAATATATAAAAAGAAAAGAGTAATGTTTAAAACATTACCTACAGTTATGTATATCCATTTAAAAATCAGATCGGGTAAAATGAGCTCTAAAATGGATGGAGGGACACAGACAGCAGCACGGAGTCTGCACTGAACGTGTCTGCACATGAAATATGGCATTTCCTACTATATTTTACCCCCAAATGATCACAGATAGCCCCTTGGTATATGAGGTCCTCAGTTTGGAGGTGCTCAGAGGAAATTTCTTTATGCTCTATCCCTTCTCTTTGTGCATTCCCAAGTTGCAACTGTGTATTTAGAAATGTAACAAATTGCTTGTGCTGGGGTAGGGGTGGCGGTGGGAAGTGGAGGAAGTGGGAGAAGAAGAGTTAATTAATCCTTTCCAGCACATTTAGGCTGATCTGCCTGCCAACTCAGGCACTTCTTAAAGCTGATCTCCAAGCTAAAATTAAATGCAAGTTTAACACCATTTCATGTTAAATAAATCTTTAATATACTTTAAAAAATACAATATTAGGGCACCTGGGTGGCTTAGTCATCGGCTAAGCATTCATCTTCAGCTCAGGTCATGAACTCATGGTTGGTGGGATTGAGCCCCGCATCAGGCTCTGTGCTGACAGCTCAGAGCCTGGAGCTGGCTTCGGAGTCTGTGTCTCCCTCTCTCCCTGTTCATGTTCTGTCTCCCTCTTTCAAAAAATAGATAAACATTAAAAAAAGTAAAATAAAATAGAAATTACAATATTATGATTTTAAGGTATCTTGTACTCACTGTAAAATTACTTATCTGCACATGGTTTAGCTCTCAGAAACTAGTGTCTGGGTATCAAAAATACATTTCCAAAAGATTGGTTGACAAAAGGTTGTCAGTAATGCAGTGTCAAAAAGTTGAGGAGAAACATTTGTAAATATTCATTGTCTACAATGGTGGATCCTCTCTTGGGTAGGAAATTAGTTGTTTAGAAAAATCACTTGTCTGCTTTTCTAAATGGTAAAGATCATGTTGTATGCTTACTCAAATAATAATTTCATTATGAATATTTTTGAAACTGTTAAGTATTTTATGTACATATGATTTCTAAAATGCTAAAAAATATTTTGTATAGAATTATTATGCTGTTATTAGACTCAAAATTGATATTTAGCCATGTTTATCATTACATCAACAATAAATTTCTACCCGAATCTCTGCAATTTTTGTAGGATTATCTGCGCTATTCTTTTTAATTACAATGTTCGTATGCATTACTCCGTGGCTATTTTACTTCTAATTAGGTTTATTTGAAAAAGCTAATTACATGCTATTCATTTTCTTACACTTACCATTTAATCACAACAGATTTTCAGTGAACCAAGAGGCAGACATTCCGATAATAAATATATCATAAAACATAGAAGTTAAGCATTGGCAATGTATTTTTCAGTGTTCTGTCAGATTTATGGGTTATTCTGTTATTTTTAACCTCTGTATATAATTTATAAATATTTTTGCTCATATTCTATAAAATATAATGAACATTCATGTTGAGCAAGCATGTATACTCCATATGGTTTTCTATTAGATTCGTTTTGTTGCACTGAGAGATTAAAGCACTAAGATATGATTATTGCTTTACACATAATAAAAAGGACATCGGCCATCATCATAATATCCATCAACACAATAGCACATTGAGCTTCTATAAATATGTAGCGCCCTGCTGGCAATCCATAAACCAAATTATATAGCCTAGTTCCCAGTACTCTATAAACTTATGATCACTGACAAAAACATGCCACTATAACCCAACCAACAAACATGAATAAAGATAAACTTTTAGAACATACATAAATACCAATAATGATCACCACTAAACCAATGCTCAGTAAGGTAGAATTATTTATTACACCAGAATATAAAAGAAATAAAATCAAAAGCTAATTCCATTCTATTTTTATGAATTCCTTAATTAACTTTATGAAATCCTTAATTAACTTGACTGGCCAGCTCAGGATGAGGAAAGCAAGAATATTCGGGTTGCATAAATGATATAAAGCGCTTCACATTTTTTTCTATTCAGTTAAGATGCTGTCTGATTATCAAATAAAACCTGCACCTTAACTAAGCTTTCAAGAATTCTTCTATTTTTCCATTTATCTCTTGCAATTGAGAGAACAAAAACCATGCTCACACACTCTCCTGCATAAGGAATAGTTGCCTTATGTGGCTTGTCAGGCACTTTCAAAGAAGCTGAATACTTAGAAATGTAAATAATGAACACTCCTTGCAAATCTAAGGTATCTTCGTACGTGGTTGCTTTTGTTGACTAATGCAGTTCCACATGTGAAAATGAGTGTTCAAAGCTCCTCAAACAATCCAGTATTGTTGTTTTAAGAAGATAACTTTGCATATTCTATAGATTTATCAGTAGGCTTCATTGATTAAGATTTATGAGCTATACCTAATGTCAAAAAGAATATTAGCATTCATGTTTTATAATTATATCAACTCTCTCATGTCAAAGAAATCAGGTAATGTGTATATAAGAAGATGTTGTTAGCTGACACCCTCCTGGAATAGGAGAGAATTAGGTGGGTTTCCTCCCTTCTGCCCACTGTAAATCTACCTGATCTTTGACATAAGCTTTTGTTCGGAAAATAAAGCCCTTTAACAGATCGTTATTTACAAAATATGGTATTTTTATTAAATGTAGACAAAAATTCCTTCCTTCAGAGATTTGGGGGAAAATTAATTGAGCACATACATGTAATTAATCATCTAGCTCATGCTTGTGTTCAAATATTTTCAAAAAATATTAATCTTTTTGCCTTCTCATATTCTTTTCTCCAACCAATTAGTTCAATCATATTAATAACAATCAAGTTCTTTAGAACTCAGAAAAAAAGCAGAAAAATATTAGAACTAATGTTTATGTTGTTACACTATTACACAAAAGTCAATTTTATTAAAAACATTCTTTCTAGTGAATTTTTTTGACTTTTCCCTGTTTTCTAGAACAGAAGAACTATAACTTACATTATTTAAATAAAATACACAAAAATAGAAGAGAATTTTATAGAGGAAATTAAATGGTATGTAGTTTTATGTTAATACAGAAATACGTGCCTGGGGTGCCTGGGTGTCTCAGTTGGTTAAGCAACTGACTTTGGCTCAGGTCAGGATCTCACGGTTCATGGGTTTAAGCCTGCATCGAGCTCTGTGGTGCCATCTTGGAACCTGGAGCCTGCTTCAGATTCTGTGTCTGCCTCTCTCTCTCTCCCTCTCCGGCTCAGGCTCTGTCTCTGTTAAGTGAATAAACGCTTAAAATTTTTTGTTTAAGGGAAGAAGATGGCGGCGTAGGAGGACGCTGGGCTCACCGCGCCTCCTGCTGCTCACTTAGATTCCACCTACACCTGCCTAAATAACCCAGAAAACCGCCAGAAGACCAGCAGAACGGAGTCTCCGGAGCCAAGGGCAGACGAGAGGCCCACGGAAGAGGGTAGGAAGGGCGGCGAGGCGGTGCGCGCTCCACAGACTGGCGGGAGGGAGCCGGGGCAGAGGGGCGGCTCGCCGGCCAAGCAGAGCCCCCCGAGTCTGGCTGGCAAAAGCGGAGGGGCCTGACGGACTGTGTTCCCACAGCAAGCGCGACTTAGCGTCTGGGAGGTCATAAGTTAACAGCTCTGCTCGGAAAGCGGGAGGACAAAGGGAGGGAGAGCTGCTGAGCCCCCGGACGACAAAGCTCAGTTTGGTGGGGAACAAAGGCGCTCGCCAGCGCCATCTCCCCCGCCCATCCCCCAGCCAAAATCCCAAAGGGAACCAGTTCCTGCCAAGGAACTTGCTCGCTCTGCGCAAACACCCAACTCTGTGCTTCTGCGGAGACAAACCTCCGGCAGCAGATCTGACTCCCTCCCGCTGCCACAGGGGACAGGTGATCCTGAAGTGGATCACCTAAGGAGAAGCGAGCTAAGCCTGCCCCTCCTGCCCCCGTGCACCTTGCCTACCCACCACAGCTAATATGCCAGATCCCCAGCACCACAAGCCTGGCAGTGTGCAAGTAGTCCAGACGGCCAAGCCACCCCACAGTGAATCCCGCCCCTAGGAGAGGGGAAGAGAAGGCACACACCAGTCTGACTGTGGCCCCAGGGTGGGCTGGGGGCAGACATCAGGACTGACTGCGGCTCCGCCCACCAACTCCAGTTATACACCACAGCACAGGGGAAGTGCCGTGCAGGTCCTCACCACTCCAGGGACTATCCAAAATGTCCAAGCGGAAGAATTCCCCTCAGAAGAATCTCCAGGAAATAACAACAGCTAATGAGCTGATCAAAAAGGATTTAAATAATATAACAGAAAGTGAATTTAGAATAATAGTCATAAAATTAATCTCTGGGCTTGAAAACAGTATAGAGGACAGCAGAGAATCTCTTGCTACAGAGATCAAGGGACTAAGGAACAGTCACGAGGAGCTGAAAAGCGCTTTAAACGAAATGCAAAGCAAAATGGAAATGACGACAGCTCAGATTGAAGAGGCAGAGGAGACAATAGGTGAACTAGAAGATAAAGTTATGGAAAAAGAGGAAGCTGAGAGAAAGAGAGATAAAAAAAATCCAGGAGTATGAGGAGAAAATTAGAGAACTAAGTGATACACTAAAAAGAAATAATATACACATAATTGGTATCCCAGAGGAGGAAGAGAGAGGGAAAGGTGCTGAAGGGGTACTTGAAGAAATTATAGCTGAGAACTTCCCTGAATTGGGGAAGGAAAAAGGCATTGAAATCCAAGAGGCACAGAGAACTCCCTTCAGACGTAACTTGAATCGATCTTCTGCACGACATATCATAGTGAAACTGGCAAAATACAAGGATAAAGAGAAAATTCTGAAAGCAGCAAGGGATAAACGTGCCCTCACATATAAAGGGAGACCTATAAGACTCGTGACTGATCTCTCTTTTGACACTTGGCAGGCCAGAAAGGATTGGCATGATATTTTCAGTGTGCTAAACAGGAAAAATATGCAGCCGAGAATCCTTTATCCAGCAAGTCTGTC
Organism: Acinonyx jubatus; assembly: GCF_027475565.1. Taxonomy (NCBI): domain Eukaryota; kingdom Metazoa; phylum Chordata; class Mammalia; order Carnivora; family Felidae; genus Acinonyx; species Acinonyx jubatus. Next base: position 60,917,043 of record NC_069380.1, read on the forward strand.
ATTTAGAATAGAAGGAGAGATAAAGGTCTTCCCAAACAAACAAAAACTGAAGGAATTTGTCACCACTAAACCAGCCCTACAAGAGATCCTAAGGGGGATCCTGTGAGACAAAGTACCAGAGACATCACTACAAGCATAAAACATACAGACATCACAATGACTCTAAACCCATATCTTTCTATAATAACACTGAATGTAAATGGATTAAATGCGCCAACCAAAAGACATAGGGTATCAGAATGGATAAAAAAACAAGACCCATCTATTTGCTGTCTACAAGAGACTCATTTTAGACCTGAGGACACCTTTAGATTGAGAGTGAGGGGATGGAGAACTATTTATCATGCTACTGGAAGCCAAAAGAAAGCTGGAGTAGCCATACTTATATCAGACAAACTAGCCTTTCAATTAAAGGCTGTAACAAGAGATGAAGAAGGGCATTATATAATAATTACAGGGTCTATCCATCAGGAAGAGCTAACAATGATAACTGTCTATGCGCCGAATACCGGAGCCCCCAAATATATAAAACAATTACTCATAAACATAAGCAACCTTATTGATAAGAATGTGGTAATTGCAGGGGACTTTAACACCCCACTGACAGAAATGGATAGATCATCTAGACACACGGTCAATAAAGAAACAAGGGCCCTGAATGATACATTGGATCAGATGGACTTGACAGATATATTTAGAACTCTGCATCCCAAAGCAACAGAATATACTTTCTTCTCGAGTGCACATGGAACATTCTCCAAGATAGATCATATACTGGGTCACAAAACAGCCCTTCATAAGTTTACAAGAATTGAAATTATACCATGCATACTTTCAGACCACAATGGTATGAAGCTTGAAATCAACCACAGGAAAATGTCTGGAAAACCTCCAAAAGTATGGAGGTTAAAGAACACCCTACTAATGAATGAGTGGGTCAACCAGGCAATTAGAGAAGAAATTTAAAAATATATGGAAACAAACGAAAATGAAAATACAACAATCCAAACGCTTTGGGACGCAGCGAAGACAGTCCTGAGAGGAAAATACATTGCAATCCAGGCCTATCTCAAGAAACAAGAAAAATCCCAAATACAAAATCTAACAGCACACTTAAAGGAAATAGAAGCAGAACAGCAAAGGCAGCCTAAACCCAGCAGAAGAAGAGAAATAATAAAGATCAGAGCAGAAATAAACAATATAGAATCTAAAAAAACTGTAGAGCAGATCAACGAAACCAAGAGTTGGTTTTTTTGAAAATATAAACAAAATTGACAAACCTCTAGCCAGGCTTCTCAAAAATAAAATTTTTTGTTTAAAAAGAGAAATATATTCCCAATCGGTAGCCAAACCAAAAGATCCTCTGCCCAACAAAATATATAATAAAGTCCTCTCCATGTCAGATGCAAAATAAGTAATAAGAGAAAAACATAGAGACTCAGGCAACTAAACAATAATCAGCCATGGTAAGAAAAGAAGGAGATGAGGGGCACTTGAGTGACTCAATAGGTTAAGCATCTGCCTCTTGGTTTTGGCTCAGGTCATGATCTCGCAGTTCTTGAGTTCCAGCCCCCCATTTGGCTCTGCGCTGATGGTGTGAGCCTGCTTAGGATTCTCTCCCTCCCCCCCCTTTCTTTCTCTGCCCCCACAGCGCGCGCTCTCTCTCTCTCTCTCTCTTTCTCTCTCTCTCTCTCTCAAAATAAATAAGCTTAAAGTAAGCAAACAAGCAAACAAAAAGAAAACAAAAATGAAAAGAGGGAGATAGCATCCACAGGTTGTAAGGACCTAGAATAAATACTATGTTGGAAGAAAACAAACCTTCTTGGGAATTTGGTACACAAAGAAGGTTTAGAGAAAATGAACTTTGACTTGATCTTATGCCTGGATTGGGATTTTTTTCCAGTTATTAACAAGCATTTAGCCTAAGGAAGTGACACAAATGAGAAAGGTTTGGGTAAGGCAGCGGAAGTGTTACTGAGGAATATCTTTATGATAAGAATGAGCAAAAGGAGGCCAAACTGGGATACAAAAGGCCCCTTTAGCTAAGTGTTCTTAGATATCGAAAATGAAGAAATTTGGGAATTTATGTATTAATTTTACTTGGATCTTCTATGCTTTTTAATATGTTATCCCCTCCAAAAAAAGATTCATGGTTATCATTATAGATATGATTTGTCATTTTTGTTTATTTATTTCTTTAGAAACATTTATCTTAAGGAAATATTCTAGTCATTATTAAATATAGAGTAAGAATATTATCACAGCCCAGATTATGGTTCACAGAACAAAAGTAAGCAACTTCAATTAAAGGAACTATATAGTGACCTAGAAGTGTAAAGGGCATGGGAAATATAATTATGAATGATAAATAAATGAACCCCTAAGTATATATGGTCTCCCAGGGAAAATTAAATATGTGCTTATGAAATATAATAGAAGTTTAAAATTATGTTTCTGAGTATAAAGATATGATGCAGTCAGTTCAACTACACTCTTGTTTTGAAAATGTGGGCTTATTCCAACATGATCGATATATTAGGGATAATTTGAACGTAATGCAAGTTTTATGTTTGCTTATGTGTGATTTTGTTCATGAGAAACACTAGCTGAATGCAGGAAATTATATCTAGTTACATGAATCAAGACATGTAAGGATATAAAAAATGCACAAAAAGCGCGCGCGCGCACACACACACACACACACACACACACACCACACACACCACACACACCCCTCAGACATCTGCTATGAACTACCTCAGCTCCACCCTGTTTTGTGTAACTCCTTTTCCATCATTTCACATCCATCCAATGCCCAATCCATACCGGTCTTTTTCAAGATAAAGTGACATTCTAATATTTATCTAGCACTTAATCATCTAAGATTTGTAAAACTGTGCTACTATATTTATTATGCTCTTATCTTTTATTGTGTTTGTATCACTGAGGAATTTTTTGAGTATTTTGTCTCAACCTTATTTTCCCCTTAAACCCTGTGGATTTATTGGACAATTCTGCATAGTGAAGTGCTATTTAGGAACACATATGTCACCTTATAATAGAACTGACTGTATTAGAAAGCCCAAAGAAATAACATTGTCATAGACTGAGTCAGAAAAGTCTATAATATTGTATGTTTGAATGCAATACTTGAAGAAAGGTTGTGGAGAAATAAAAAAGGAAGAGACATTTCTGTAGTTCCAGTGACAGAAAACAGGAAAACAGAAGGCACAAAGAGAGAAAGCACATGGCATGCACGTTGAAAAGCAAGGAAGTAAGCTGGTTTGGGCTAAAGATTACATCAATTGAAAAAGAAATAAGGAATTATTTGTAGTGAAAATATCTTGAGAAGAAGATGTACTGTATTTTAATGACCATATTAAAATACATTATTTTTTGGTCTCAAAACACATAAAGCAAGGAAGATGAAAGCATTTCCTTTCCATGTCATAGTGTATTATTTCATATGCCAAACTAAGGATTACTTCATTCTTTAGGAATCCCAGACATTATGAGGTTTAAAGCAGAATATTGTTTGCTAGAACCTCAAATATATAGTAGAAAGATAATCTAAGATTGTGTTTCCCTGAAGGACTGTTTTACAATTCTTGAAGGAATTAAAGTGTTCTTAGGTTGTTTAACAGAGAGTTAATATGATGAATCCTTTTTTACATAAGGGTAGACTTTTATTCCCAAATTCAGGATGGTCCCTTTATTTCTGTAGGTTTCTATTCCTGCCCAGGTCCCCTTGAACAGGAACATTAGTGGTTGCCACATTTTAATCATGTCTGACAGGTGCAGGAGCTCTTTTTGGTTAGTTTCCTGGCTTTAGTTAATGGTACGCCTTTTGAAAATTAGCTGTAATTTGCTCATTCTCTTTCCATCTTTTCTTCATCCCTTTGAAGGAAGCTTACTTCAAACAGCAAGAACAGAACACTAAAACAGGTTGGACTGGCAATCAATGAAGGTTCATACCGCATTCCACCTGAGACCTTTAGGAAATTAATGAATTTAATTTTTATGAATTATTTTGACAAATTTGAAATGAGTATCTGCAATGTAATGGGAAATGTGATTAGGGCTGTAATTTTCACATGGCGCATAATACGCTTTCTCTTCTCAAGGATAGTATCTGTAAAAAGATGGGGCTGGATCCTACCTCAGTTTCCTTTGAGTTTGATTGGCACATCATTTACAACAGTATCATTCATTATGACTGCTTTTTTGCCTTAATGACCACTTATTGCCAAGTTTAATAATGATAATAAAATTTAGTTTAAATTTTTGACAAATTATAGACCTAGAACCTAGATTATGCCGTGGGACTATTTTAATTAATGCAATTCTGGAAATCATAGATTCTTAAGAAGATATTGTATAATACATGTTTAAATGACTCTATATTAAATCAGAGCTATGACAATTACAATTGCATAAAAATAAACATTCAAATCATATATTTCTACTATTTAAGAAAATGTATGGGGAATACTTATGATTTGCATTCTTAAATAATTTAAAATTATTTATATTAAGGAAATAAAAATCCACTTTAAATAATATATCAATGTTCAATTATATTTTAGAAACAAAGAAGTAAAGTCCATTTTTTTCTTCATACATTCCATTTTCCTTCAGTGTTTTGCACATTGAAAAGTATCATGCAATATATTGGAATACTAATGACATTCTATAGTATCAAATCTATAAAAGGCTTTTTATCACCATTTCTATCACTTTAAACATATGCTAAGATATAATAGTTTTTAACTTGTTATTTAATAGACAGGTTTAAAAAAATTTAACGTTTATTTATTTTTGAGACAGAGAGAGAGCATGAACGGGGTGGGTCAGAGAGAGAGGGAGATGCAGAATCTGAAACAGGCTCCAGGCCGAGGTGGGACTCAAACCCACGAACTGTGAGATCGTGACCTGAGCTGAAGTCGGACACTTAGCGGACTGAGCCACCCAGGCACCCCAACAGATTTTTTTTTAAATACCAGCTATGTAATAAAGATCCTTCTTCTCTTTGGGACTACCTTAGTGAAAAAGAAACCAGTTATAAGAATCTAGTGGTTGGTCAGAAAAATGGATAATATTCAATCAAATGACTGCTCTGATATGTGCTGGCACAGATTCTTAAGGGAATACATACGAGTGACAACTAACCCAGTCGTGGGAAGATCTTTTAAGATGTCACAGAAAAGTACCTTTTAAGCTATAACTTAAGAAAGTCACCGAAGGAACAAGAGAAACTCCCAGGGAGATAAAAGCATAGAAACCCAGAGGTATGCATATTCTATGGAATCCTGCAAAGCTTATTTCATTTATGTATTATCTTACCTATATTTTAAGTTTGTATCAGTTGACAAAATGTCTCAATTGTCTTTATTAAACCAAATCACACTGGGGTTAATATTATTTCCTCAGCATCTTATGATTTTTAAAAAGTGCAGAATGACTTGTGAGAGATTGCATGATCAGGGAAGTTTTCTCAATTTCATAATTTAATCTCTAATGTAAAAATAATCTAGTTTTAAAACTGTTTTAATTTCTTTAAAATTTAAAAAAATAATCAAAACAATATAGATTAAGTCCTAGAGTTTTGCTAATTGACTGAAGATTAATATGTTACATTATACACTGATATCATGAAACTTTCTCTGAATGTTCCATATCTAAATAAAATATTTAAGCAGATCAGTAGTTGATGTTTGTTTTGTGAAGGCGGTTGGAGTTCGATATAAATATTCTGTTACACTTCGCTGCAGTTTTCAAATAAATGGATCTTCTGTCTGTTTTTCCTTTGCTCATCGCTGAAAAAAGCCTAAGTGGATCTTTTAATAAGTTTGGGCAATATTTTTTGATGGATCTTATCTAAATATATACTTTGAGCATATGAAAATTTTATTTTGGGTGCTCAATGTGGCACACCAAAGGTAGAGGCAATCTTCACTTAGCTTCTAAAAAAGGTGATTGTAAGGAAAAATGCATGTGTCAGATCAGGAGATTGAGCAGGAGATTTGTCCAAGTTAGTGGACAGAGAAAACCAACATTGGTTTTGTAATATAAGCCTTGAATCAAAAGAAACAAGGGCAAATTCCTCTAGACTACAGATATTGATTACTTTTATAGATGCTTCTCACATAGGCAACTCTATTATTTTCCAAAGTTCATAGTAGCATTAATATATAAATATATTAGTGTATATATATATCTACACACACATATACATATAAATGCATATGTCACTGGCACTTCTGTAAACACTGGGTTTGGACCAATGTCTGTCTGTCTGTCTGTCTGTCTCTCTCTCTATATATATATATCCGTGATTAATCATTCCTTGTAGACAGTCCTAGAGAAAGCTCCTTAGTTACTTTGTTTAAAATTAGTAGAAAATAAAAGTTTTTGAAACTGTTGAGAAGAAATATAAATATTAGAAATCTAATTCAGTTGAAACAAATTTGTAAGTAATTAAAGGTGAAAAAAACTTAAATTTCATCTTCAGATGAAACATGCATGGGACTTCAGCTCATCTGCTTTGTATTGGAGTATTAAGAAAAGATAAAAACTAATGACAATGTCTAAATTATAATTTATGTTGATTAATTTTGTAATTGTGACTCACTGCGTATGACTCATTCCTCTTAGCTAGAGAACATCTACAATTAGACAAGCATTCATTCTATTTTTTAGAATATATTTTAGGAATATACTGGGTAACAAGTAAAAATTTGACTCTATTTTATTGACATCTATGTCAAGCAGAATACTGGCATGGATGAAGAGAACCAGAGATAAGGTGCCCAGCTTGATTTAAGCTGCTGAAATCGCTATTTTACTGGCAAGACATGATCTGCCTGCTGTTTTCAGTCAGGTGCCAAGGATACTCTGTGGCAGGATAGTTTCCATTTTAGAAGCTAGCTATTTCTTTAATTATAAAAGAGCATCTGTGTTGTAACAGAATTTGTGATGAATTTATATTCCAAAAAGCTGAATCTAGGAGGGAATGGTGTAATTTACTAATCATTAGATATTAAGTAAATCATATAACATTTGGTTCTGTCTTCACCTGCGCAAAATGGTGTATGAATAATAGTACTGAAAAGCTTCAATGAAATCATTATAGAAAGGCAAGAGGGAAATAGAAAATGGTGTCTCCTCCCATTTCAGACTGTTCCCTTCTCCAAACACACGGCCCCCTCACTGTTCTTTGAATATCCCAGGCTATAGACAGCAGGGCTTTGACGCTTGCTTTTCTGTCTGCTGCTAACAAATGTGCACCCTACAGGTCTCTACTCCAAAGTCATTTACTCAGTGTTGTTTTTTTGGTCAAAGATTTCACCCCACCCCACACACATTTCCTACCCTCCTTTCAAGCTTTCTTTTTATTTTAGAATTTACTTATCTTTAATATCTTAATATTTTATTTATTCCTCCTTTCATGGTCTCCCCCTGGTTGAACATAAACTGTATGAAAGTAATGAATTTTGTGTATTTGTTGACTCTCTGAACCTGGTGTTTGGAGAAGTGCCAGTGACATAGTAGAAAGGCTTAAAATGTTTTACTCACGAATGAATAAGTGCCATACGGGTGCTAAATTTTTTTCTGTTATCAAAATGAAAAAAAAAAGAAATTCAATGTTTTTAAGTGAGTAACTGTTCCCTTTTATTTTTATATTTGTAAGGTGAAAGTGAAGGATATTAATTAAAGAAAACAGAGAATTTTAGTGGCCAAGAAAAAATGACAAATATTGTTTCATGCTGTCCTCTCTCTTGGTGGCAGCTTCCTGGAGCACTATGCTGAAGAAATTTGTCATCCTGGATAAGACAAAAAGACTTTAATAAATTAAAATATCTGCCTTTGGATCTGGGGTTGGGGGTGGGCATCAAATGAGTGATAGTCTTTGTGCATGCCCATAGTAAATATTTCCAGAAATTTTGTCAGTAGATATTTGGAAATATAATGTCACAGATTAATTGGTTTAACGTAATCTACCTAACCTGGTCAAGTGCTGGTCACTTAGGTTCTTTAACTCAGTGACAATTCCAGTCCCCATCTAGAGAAAAATGTCTGCTTACTCGGTGATCAAATCAGAGCCTGGTAGAGCCCCTAAAACTTCCACAGGCTATTGTATAAGGGAAATTAACAACAGAACTTGTAAAACATAAAGTAATTGATACAATAAAAATTGTGGGTTCTCAGAATGCACATAAGTTTTTGGAATAGTTTGAGCAGTTAGATGCTTGGAATAAAACATATGCAATGCCCAGAGCTAGAATTAGTTGTCTGCACAGTTAGAACATTAAGTTTATGGAGGTTTTTTGTTTTTTTTTTTCTTTTTTCTGTTAAGAATGAAAGGCTGATAGACTGGGAGAGACTATTTGTAAATGTCATTTCTTATAAAGAACTACTATCCAAATATACAAAGAACATTTCAATATTATGAAATGAGCAACTCAACTGAAAATTGAGCAAGAGACCTGAAATGACCTAGCAACCAAGATAGGCATATGGCAAATAGGCTTGTGAAAATATGCTCTACATCATATATTATCAGGGACATAAGAATTTAAAAAAATGAGATACAATTGTGTACCTCTAAGAATGGCCAAAATCCCAAACGCTAACAAAACAAATGCTGGGTAGAGTGTGGAGCAACAGGAACTCTTATCCACTGCCGGTGGGAATGTAAAATGGTACAGGTACTTTGGAAGACAGTTGGCAGGTTTTTTTTGTTGTTGTTGCTGTTTTGTTTTGTTTTGGTTTGATTTTATAAAACTAAACATACTCTTGCCATATGGTCCAGCATTTGTGCTCCTTGCTTTTACCCAAATGAGTTGAAAATTTATGTCCCATAAAAATCTGCACACAGATGTTTAAAGCAGCTTTATTCATAACTGCCAAAACTTGGAAACGACCAAGATGCCCTTCAGTAGGTGAATGGATAAATGAACTGTGGTACATCCAGGTAATGGAGTAATATTTAGTGTTTAAAAGAAATGAGCTATCAAGCCATGAAAAGACACAGACAAACTTTAAATGCATATCACTAAGTGAAGGAAGCCCATCTGAAAATGCTATACACTGCCTGATTCCAATATATAACACTCTGGAAAAGGCAAAACTATGGAGAAGATATAAAAAAAAACACTGGTTGCCAGGGATGAGGGAGGAGGGAAAGAAAAATGGGCAGAACATAGAGGATTTTTTAAGGCATTGAAACTATTCTGAATGATGCTATGATTGTAGATACATGTTACTAAATTTTTGTCAAAAATCCATTGAATGTATAACACCAAGAATAAGTTCTAATGCAAATTAAGGACCTTAGGTCATAATGACATCCAGTGTAGGTTCATCAGTTGTAACAAATGTCCCACTCTGGTGTAGGGCAGTGGAGAGTAGAGAGCAGGGGAAACCTCAACTTTCTACTCAGAATTTCTGTGAACCTAAAACTGCTTTAAAAAGTAGGTTGTATTAAAAAAAATCATCTAGATCCCATTTTATGTCCTTATGTCAGAGAATTTAAAGAGGAAAAATTGGCCTGGCAACTTTTTTATCCACTTTTAAATTCACAGAAAACCTTTATATTTCACTTACACCACATTAATTCAGTTCTGCTCCTTTCAAATGCATGACAAGCAAGCTGGACTGAAAACTACTTTGTAGGCCTACCTTGCCCCCCTCAAAGAAGGGGTTTTCTAAGTGGAGAAAAAAGCTTGAATAGAGAATTCTTATGATCAAAATATTCATCAGTTTTCAGTTATTTTAAGCACTTTAAGAGAACCATTTGTGCATGGAAGACTGAAATGGTAGAATACAAAACTCTTACCTATATAAGAATACCTTTCTGAAAGTTTGTTTGCTGTGAAACGTTTTAGTTTTATAGCACTATAAACCTTGTCTTTTAAAATTATCTTTAAAATCAACTAACTTATTTTGCTAAAAGTTTGATTCCTGCCTGCTACAATTTTTTTTTGTTTGGTTTGGGGTTTGGTTTGTTTTTTTCACTAGGCTCCATGCTCAGTGTGGGGCTTGAACTCCCAACCCTGAGATCAAGAGTCTCATTCTCTACTGACTGAGCCAGCCAAGCACCCCCTCCTACAATTTTTCAAAACAAATTTTGGTAAGTTTGTAAATAGAATACCTCTTGCTGAAAAGATTACTTTTTGTTATACTTTGAATTACTTCTAACTTTTGCATTATTTAGTTTTAAATATGTATATTGGTCTACCAGTTAGAAAAAGAAAACATAATATATCAGGCTTTCAGATCTGTAAATGTATTCCATACATCAAAAACCAATTTTCATTCATGAAGATGAAGTTAAAAAAAAGCAAAACCTCCCCCCATCCCAAAAGAAAAGCCAAATAGGTAACTTTAAAATAAACAGCAAATCTAAAAACAATATAAACAGGGCACCATGCATGTTCATTTTGGGTGATTTTTCTGCCTGAGATATCATGAAGAACAAGTCCAGTGAATTTAGAATTAAGAATTTGTCTATCAATGTCGCTTATTAAACAAGCATTGACATTTTTTTATTCTTCTAAAACCATTTTTAAGAAGCTCAAATTTTGGACTATCTGACCTAATGTAAAACTTTTGTTCAAAAATACTTCTGAATGCCTTTTTTTAAATAACACAAGTCTACCCCTTCAAACTCTAGCTAACTCTTCTGGAAAGCTATATAATGATTTTGGATCAAAATTAGTACCATGCTCTGAAGTACCTGGTTATGTTAACCTATGTACTTCCTATATAATACAACAACTTTCCAGTTTTCTTAATTGTTGTTTTCTTCTTCTTTCATAATGTATCAGATTATGTTTCTGTGACACATAAAATTTAATTTACTTTCATTTATTTCAGCTGACATTTTTAACTAAAAATGCTTTTATTTTTAGTTAGCATTACACATAGACCCAACACCAACTGGATTGTATCTAGGTATTGTTTCCTATTTAAAGAATTGTATATGTGAATTTGATTAATTTTAGCCAGATATAGTTATGATGAAAAAAGAAAATTTATTAGTTAGGATTTGCCAAAAATAATTAATAGTAATAATTAATAATCATTAAATTATTTGTTATTGCAATTGTTATCACTTAGTACAAACATAATTTTAAGCAAAGGAAGTGATCATGTGGAACACCTCTTAAGAAAAGATGATTAAGTATGTTTTCACTCATATGTGGATCCTGAGAAACTCAACCGAAGACCAGGGAGGAGGGGAAGGGGGGAAAACAAAAGTTACAAAGAGGGACGGATGCAAACCATAAGAGACTCTTAAATACTGAGAACAAACTGAGGGTTGATGGGCAGTGGGGGGGGGGGTAGGGGAAAGTGGGTGATGAGCTATTGGGACCTCATGAAGATAAAAAGCTTCTGCACTAAAAAGGAAATAATCAACAAAAGTAAAAGGCAACCAGCAGAATGGGAAAAGATATTTGCAAATGACATAATGACATATTGGATAAAAGGCTCATATCCAAAATCTATAAAGAACTCACCAAACTCCACACCCAAAAAACAATCAAGTGAAGAAATGGGCAGAAGACATGAAGAGACACTTCTTTAAAGAAGACATCCAGATGGCCAACAGGCACATGAAAAGATGCTCAACATCACTCCTCATCAGGGAAATACAAATCAAAACCACATTGAGATATCACCTCACGCTAGTTGGAGAAGCTAAAATGAACATATCAGGAGACTATAGATGCTGGAGAGAATGTGGAGAAACGGGAACCCTCTTGCACTGTTGGTGGAAATGCAAACTGGTGCAGCTGCTCTGGAAAACACTGATGGGGTTCCTCAAAAAATAAAAAATAGATCTACCCTAAAACCCAGCAATAGCACTGCTAGGAATTTGCCCAAGGGGTACAGGAGTGCTGATGCATAGGGGCACTTGTACCCCAATGTTTATAGCAGCACTTTCAACAATATCCAAATTATGGAAAGAGCCTAAATGTCCATCAACTGATGAATGGATAAAGAAGATGTGGTTAATATATACAATGAAATACTACTTGGCAATGAGAAAGAATGAAATCTGGCCATTTATAGCAACATGGATGGAACTGGAGGGTGTTATGCTAAGTGAAATAAGTCATACAGAGAAAGACAGATATCATATGTTTTCACTCATATGTGGATCCTGAGAAACTTAACAGAAGACCGGGGGGGAGGGGAAGGGGGGGGTAAGTTACAGAGAGGAAAGGAGGCAAACCCTAAGAGACTCTTAAATACTGAGAATAAACTGACGGTTGATGGGGGTGGGGGAGAGGGGAAAGTGGGTGATGGACATTGAGGAGGGAACCTGTTGGGATGAGCATTGGGTGTTGTATGGAAACCAATTTGACAATAAATTTCATTTAAAAAAAAGATATATGGAAAAGAAAAAAAAGAAAAGATGATTAAGTCAGAAAAATTTCACAAATGAATTTTTCACTTTGTAGTCTCAGGATATTGACAAGAAAATTAATCTTTTTTCCAAATATATTTCAAAAGTTTTTAAAATTTTGTGGATTCCATGTGATAACATGCATAAGTACCTTAACACATCATCTGTTATAATATATGAGCTCAATAAATTACTACCTGAAGTCAAATAAATGAGGATGATGGTGTAAATATACAGGAATATTTTCACCAAGTTTATTCAGTTATTTTCAACCATTTGAAAGATAATTGGACCAGGAGTTAGTTATAGTCTATATATATAAAATATGTCATTACCTTTCTGAAATTCAGTATGTGGACATCTTACATCTTGAATATGTTTAAGCACTAACAATAAAGAAAAAAATATTACTAAACCCTGAATTATACTTGACAATTTTCCACTTTGGACTTTAGGAATTCTATTCATGAAAGACCGTTTTAGCCACATAATTTCTCCTGATGTTTACTTTAAAAATAATGAAAGTAAGTGTGAAAATAGAATGTCCACATGGAGACTACAAATAGGGTATTGTAGGAACTGGCCGCAAGAAAAGATAAATAAGTGATGTTAATAAAAAAAGAAGAAAGATAAAGTAGGTACATTAACTTAAGGAAGAACAAACAGTGTTCTGTAACCAAGATATGCAGGGATATTTAATAAAGGACTATTAAAAGTCTAGACATGATAATGAACTCCTAAGATACCACCAAATAATTATATAGAACCTCAAGTCATAAAAAAGAGAGAAAACAACTTACCTTCATTATGAAGACAAATTCTGTGAAACCATTCACGTAAAGTTTTTGTCTCAACTATTAAAGAAATGCTGTGTTTGTGTGTTTTTATGTGTCTTTGATATCAGAGAGATAACCACTACCAAGAAAATGTTATTATCAGAAAATTCTCAATCTTCTGAAAGTACCAAATATGTAGTATTTTAGCCTGGTTTAACATTAAGTTTTGTAAAAGACTTTTGGAATGCTGGTGTTGATAAAGCCCAATGCTGCTGCAATGTCTAAATCTCACCTTACTGTGTGAAAATATGAAGTTTCACTCCCTCATTTGCAATGGAAAAAATGAGTATATGACCATCCTTAGAACAGAGTCAATGAAATGCCTTAGCTGGCAAAAGAAACACAAAAAGATAAGACATATCACTTACTTGAGACAAATAGTAGAAAGCTTCAGTCAGCTCTGTTTTGTCAGCAACTTCTGACAGTCAAGTTAACAATAAAAAAAATGCATATTGCTCAGCAAAATCCCTGTGACTATTAGGGATGTGTGTGTGTGTGTGTGTTCAAAACACACTCTCACAAAATATGGTACTTCGGCATATGGAATATTTTAAGCTTAAGGAGTTTGAATAAACAGCAGAAAGCAGGAAGTCAGTGACACTCTCCCAGCCACCTTCCCCTGAAACAGGTCACAAAACTCTCATGTGAAAGGTGGCCTCCCTATACTTGGGACAAAGGGACCCTGAAAAGAATCTCAAACAGTCTTTTTGCTTAACCCACTTTACTACACTTACCTCATCCTTCTTAACTTCTCATATTCCTTCCTCCACAGCTGCCCACTCCTCATACCACTTAGCATCAAAATACTCTGGTCAGATTCCTTGGGTTTCCTTATGAAGGTTCCTGAGTCACGTAAAACTTATATTAAATGGATTTGTATGCTTCTCTCCTATTAATCATATCAGTTTAATTTTCAAACCCAGCCAGGGACCCTAGAGAGTCAAGGAAAACATTTTTCTCCCCCATAGTCTGTTAGCATGCTTACGTACATTTTTAGATCATAGTATTTTGAAAATTGTGTGATATGAAATGAGGCTAAATTTTAAAATACATATGAGAAATATATCATGGGTTGGTGCCTAATCATTCAATTGAGTTTTTAAAAAAGCAATGTTAATTTAAGTTATTGCATGTATTTTTTGATTTCTGAGTACACAATATCAGATTGAATTTTTCATCATTAAATATAGTGAAAATTTAAGGGTCAGCTGGCTACTCTAGTGAGATCATGCTAATTCTTTTCAGTATTACTGCATTAAGGCAGAATTCTACAGCAGTGCCTGTCGTGATTCTCATAGGCAGAATCTTTAATTACTAATCTATGCAACTAAGGTCTTCCCTTATATTCCTTCATTATGACATTTTCCATGTTGCATTGCAGTTACTGACTTGCTTGAGCTTCTCTTTGTTGTCCTGTCCTTGAGGAATAGCACTCTGTGTGTTTGTATGCACAGTCCCGGGATTTAAAATGACAAAAATACTGCTAACTATTATTGAATGCTTATATTGAACCTACTAATTTGTCCATCCATCTGAATATAAAATGCAGTGCCTTATTCTAACTGTTGTTAGGTTCCACAATGTCTTCTTTTTTATTTTAAAATGTATTTATTTATTTTGAGAGAGAGAGAGAGCGAGCAGTGGAGGGGCAGAGAGAGAGTGTGAGAAAGAATCCCAAGCAGGCTCCACAGTCAGCACAATGCCCAATGCCAGGCTCAAACCCATGAACCATGAGATCACGACCTGAGCTGAAATCTAGAGTCGGAATGCTTAACCAACTGAGCCACCAGGCACCCCAAGGTTCCACAATTTCTGTCCACCTTCCTCACAATAAAGGGAATAACAGATTACTTGTATCTTTTGGGACTCCTCAGTATAAACATTAAGAACACAAAAAAGGCAGAAACAAAAATTCTCTGTTTCCTTTCCCCCCAAATTTCTTGCTGATAGCACATAAAATTTTATGTACAAATATTTCTCATAATGGCTTTTCTTAATTTTCAAAAGACTTGTATTTCAGTTCCCAGGGTGATTTCTAGTACTCTGTCTCTTTTTAATATTTCATTGTTAAGTAATCTCTGCATCCAACATGGGGCTTAAACTTACAACTCTAAGATCAAGTTACAAGCACCACATACATACATACTATGTACATCTATATATAGATATATATATCTATATATATATGTATATCTATATGTATAGATAGATAGATATAAATTCACAAGATTTCAGAAAACAAAACCAAGATTAAAACCTTAGTGTTGAAAATGACTCAAACTAACAAGATGCTAAGTATTGAAAAACATCAATTCAGAGACTGATTATAAGTAAAATCTTTATAATCTCCTATATTCGTTTTCTGGCAATTTTTTGAAATGATGTAAGGTTTTAAAAGATCAGGTTAGATATTCACAAACTTAAGGACAGCTAACATCACTGGGAGATATCACCCTAGGTGGCAGATGTTTGCGAAAACAGTTTTCAGTTAAATGAGTTGTGATGTGCAAAGAAAGGCTATGGTTTAATTTAGTCCCCTCTCTCTTTAAAATATAAGAAGACAATACTTGTGTTGATTGCCTGTTGTTTTTTTTTTTTGTGGTAATTACAAGACAATTTCCTTTGAACAGTGTCTGTCTCTTAATCATCAGTAACAGCAGGTACTGAGCAATTGATATGCCACACATCTTACTTTGAACAACACCCACAAAAAGGCTATATTAAGATACATGCTAAAGACCTCCAAATTAAATAATGATGCTGCTTTTTTCCCACTTGACTTAACAAGTGTAGCAAACTTATTGGAAATGCATTCAGAATTGATGTACTCTCATGTGCATCTCATGTACATAGGTTGTTGTGGGTGTTTGTTATTGCCGTTAACATTAGAATTTTATGAAATTTTAGAAAAGTAACTTTTAATAGTGAGCACACTTTTAAAAGTATATACTTTTTGAATCAGCATTTCCAGTTTTTTCTCATAGAAACCAATTTTCTTTAAGAACATATTTTCAAATATGCTTTATATTTTATGGAAATCAAGACAAAACAAAATTAAAATGAAACAAACAACCCCAAACTCTGACTTCTTGTCTATCTAATAATACAATAATTGTTGAGTCAATTGTAGCCCAATTGTGTCAAAGGAAAATTTCCTGAACTGAGTTAAATAGGCATGGAAGACTTTATTCAAGACAATTGTAATGAGTCAAGACTGTTTCAATAAGAGAAAGAGTTTGAACTCAACTCCACTGAAGTAAAAGATGAGAGAGTTTTTATGTGTTAATGGGAGGTGGCAAAGTACTGGAGGACATTAGGATTGATTAATGAGATTGTGTTTGCTCACTGGCACTTATCAAAATTAGGCTCCTGCCCTCCCATACACACTGGGAAACAGGTGCCCTATCTTCCTTGATGATTACCTTTCAAAGGGATGACTCCTTGTTCCTTGAGAGACAATCCTGGTTTGTAAAACTGGCAAGAGGCTGGGAGAAGATTTATATCTCAAAGCAACAGAGGAAGAGTTCATAATTGCATGTTTTCTAAAGTAAATGCTCTAAAAAAAGAAAGGTCAGGTTCTTGGAGTCAAGAAGAAACCTGTATAAAGTTTAGTCTCCAGGAACGATAAAGCTATCCTGAGCAGTCCTACAACAATGCATACACGATAGCTGTTGACAAGGAGGCAGCAGTGCAGTACTTTTTCAAGCTGCCCCGATCCCCTCAGGGATAAGGGAGAAACAAGGATGGAAGAAGAAAAAAACTTCACTGAAACTAAGTAACAGATCCCATAAATAACGCAAGTGGGGCCAAACAACCAGTGACAGGAGAGATGCATGTATAAAAGTCCAAGGAATAGTAGCCAGAGGAGGAGAGACAAGGGGCTTCCATTGGTTCTAAGAACCAGATAACAATGACCAACTGGTTCACACACTGAAAGGAGGATTGTCACAGAGATAGAAGCCCTCAAGTGCTCTTCTGTGAACAGCAGATAAACTGAGGACGGTGATTACAAGAGGGCTACAGTGCATTCAGAGGATCTAGGAGTTTGCCTGCATCCACAGACCTTTCAGAAATGTATATACACACACACACACGTATATATACATATATACATATATACGTATATACATATATACATATATATGTATATACGTATATATGTATGTATATACGTGTGTGTGTGTGTGTGTATAGAAAGAAGGAAAGAAAGAAAGAAAGAAAGGAAGGAAGAAAGAAAGAAAGAAGAAAAAGAAAAGGAAAAAGAAAAATGGAACAAGAACTAAGTCCCATTATCAGGAAAAACCCCAGGGAATAATAGAACAGAAATAGATCAAGGCAGGCAATCTGAGGTTAAAGGAGAGGCAGATATTTGATAGTAAATGGGAGGAAGAACAGAGGAGTCAAATATAAAATATATGATAAGAAGATATTTTAATTTCTTTTTGAGAACATGAATAGAAGGGACACTACAGATACAAGGTTTGAAGTTACCCTGCTGTATCTTGGCCCCAACAGAAAATTTCTTCCAAGAGTACAGGAAAAGTTCAATTCACTTAAACGTGAGAAATAGAAGATACTAGATTTTGAATTCTACTCAATGATATTTCAAGAGAAAAGAGCAAAAATAAAAAAAAAGTGAGTAGCATCCTTGAAGAAAATGAAGACACATCGGAAGCACAAGGCAAAATATAGAAGCAAACTAAAAAAATGAGCTAAACGATAAGGAAAATGACACAAACATGAAAAACATGTAAGTGAG
This sequence comes from Acinonyx jubatus, assembly GCF_027475565.1. NCBI lineage: Eukaryota > Metazoa > Chordata > Mammalia > Carnivora > Felidae > Acinonyx > Acinonyx jubatus. The sequence goes on from NC_069380.1 coordinate 60,935,053, forward strand.
AATTAGTAATGTTTAGAAATAAGATATCTGGTCAATAGTAGGAAGTTAAAATGTAGCTGGTTTGCTCAAGAAAAAAAAAAAGTAATACTAGGAAAAGATTTCACAAATTGAGACCAAACTGGAGGTAACACAAGAATAAACAGACATCTTAAAAAGTAGTTGTTATGGACTGAGTGTACAATGCCCCCCTACACACCCTCCCTACCAATTCATATGTTGAAGCCCTAACCCCAGTGTGACTGTATTTCAAGAAGGAGCATTTAAAGAGGTAATTAGGGCTAAATGACAGCCTAAGTGTGGTACCCTAACCCAATAAGATTGGTGTGCTCATAAGAAAAGGAAGGGCCACGAGCAATGTACGTACACAGAGCAGAGACCATGTGAGGACACAGTGAGAAGGTCATCACCCACAAGTCAAGGAGAAAGGCCTCAGGAGAGCTGTGTCAGCACATTCATCTTCGACTTCCGCCTCCAGAACTGTGAGAAAGTTCTGTTGTTTAAGCCACCCAGTATTTTGTTATGGTAGTTTGAGTGGACTAATGAAATATATGAAGAAAAACATATGATATACAAAAATAATTGCAACAAAATTTTGAAGAGATATAAAATTTTTGAAGGAAAATTTTAGATACAGGAGACAAGTAAAGAAGACTTATTGTACAGAGGATAGCAATTCTCAAAGAAGGCAAAACAATGTAAGAAATCTACTAAAAACCATAATAAAAAAATTAAAGTAAAAGAAAACATAGGGCAGCTTCTAAAATACACATTGTTTAACTGTGGAAATTGACACTAAATGGGTAACACTGAGTCAAATCTAGTAATAATACTGGACTATAAAAAAAAGAACAAGAAATAATTTAGCCACACAGGCAAAAAAAAACCCAGGTAACTTTTAAGAGATAGAAAATCAGGGGTGCCTGGGTGGCTCAGTTGGTTGAGCGTCCGACTTCAGCTCAGGTCATGATCTCACAGCTTGTGAGTTTGAGCCCCGCGTCAGGCTCTGTGCTGACAGCTCGGAACCCTGGAGCCTGCTTCGGATTTTATGTCTCCATCTCTCTCTGCCCCTAACCCACTCACATTCTGTCTCTGTCCCTCTCTAAAATAAATAAACATTTTTTAAAAAATTTAAAAAAAGAGAGGTAGAAAATCAGATCAGTGTCAGGCATTTTGATGGCAACATGTTGTGCAAAAAAAAAAATGGAGTAAATAAATGTGAAAGAAAATGTGAACCAGGGATACTGTGTGTAATCGTATAGATCTTCAAATATAAATATCATGAAACAACCTATATGATTATGTAGAAACTCCAGGAACCAAAATATGATTGGAAAAGCTTTTTCAAAAGGCTAGAGGGGTACTAGCATATAGATATAGGTATAGATAGATATAGATATAGATATAGATATAGATATAGATATAGATATAGATATATAGATACACACACACACACACACACACACACACACACACATATATATATATATATCCAGAAAAAACATGGACTTAATGGTGATTGAAGTATATGTAATTGACTTATGTTCTGACAGCATAGCTCTGATAGAATTATTTAAAAATATGAGGAGTTGGGAGGAAATGAGCATACATGGAAAGTTGAATAAATTTACTGCTTTGTGCAGGGGTCAGTAAACTAAGCCTTGGGACAAATCCAGCTTGTCACCTATTTTTGTAAATAAACTTTTATTGGAACATAGCCATGTTAATTTGTTTACATATTGTCTAGACTTCTTTTATGCTTCAAAGGCAGATTTGAGCAAGAGTGATAGATGTATGACAAACAAAGGCTAAAATAAAACATTTTCAATTATAGGAAAAAAAACTGTGTACCCATTTTTATTGTTATTAATTGAGAACAAGGAAAGTGTGTGTGTGTGTGTGTGTGTGTGTGTGTGTGTGTGTGTCTATACACTACTTGATGCCTTTTTGATAAATTCCCTTTCTGATTATATATGCAGAATTATTTTCTTTTGCTTGTAACTAGGATCCCAAACTGATAAATACTCTTGAAGAATCCCTTGCCCTATATTTATAATATACCATGATGTGAACACCTGGAAGAGTGATTATTAATCAACTTAAAGTCAAAGGTATTTCATCCAGTCTGCTTCTGGTCAGGGAAAAGTAGTAAATACAGTAATCTTCACTGTCAAGCAACCAACTCCATTTATCCTTTGGAATTACAGTTAGAACTTAAATCAAGCAGTTGAACAGAAATTGAGATAAAATATACTAAATCCCCAAAGGCAAGTTATCCATTAATTATGGAAGTAGAAATACAGAACAAATGCCATAGAATTAGCATCAGTCCTGAAACATAAAGGATAAAGTTGCTGATGCCTTTTCCACATGAAAGCATTTTGCAAAGGAAAATACTGCAGTAGCAATTAACTACAAACAATGAGTATATGTAATGGGACTTGTGGTTTAAAATTAACCAAATCATTCAACTAATTTAATCTTCTATCTTCTACAAAGTTACCTGTCTTGGGTTGACTTCTCCAGAAAATCACTCCTGGAGGGAAATTTGCATGCAGGCAGTTTCTTGGAGACAGGAGGTCATAGACTTGCTCAAAGGGAGGACTTAAACTGCAATGTGGTCACAACTGAGGCACCAGTCAGTGAAGCCCATGGAAAGCTCTGGAGCTGGCATCGTTCTTCAGAATTCAGGCAAGGCATCCAGTTCTTGAATATGCACTGTCCTAAGACAATAGGGTAAACTTGGAGAGGGAGGTTCTTTTAGCCAAAGGCAATTCCTCAAGCTTCCAATGAGCTCTCAAGCTTCCACTGCTCCCAGCATCTTGGGGAAGAGAGCCTCAGTCTTCAAGAGCAGATTTTAATGGAACCCTGCAACATGCATTATAATCCATTCCTGCTTTACTCTGCATCTCTTATATGAATAATTCTGATAGGAGCACCTTCAGAATTTTTGGTCTCTTTCCTTAGGGAAATTGACATGAGGATTGGCAGTGGAAACAAGCTAGAGGCTGCAACTGATGTTCATCTTTTCTCTCTTGTACTCATTCCAGATTTCTATCACTACCGGGCAGCTTGCCTGATGGAGAGACCCGGAATCCCTATCCTTGATGGATCTGAGTGCCTTATCATTATGACCTTTTCAGTCTATGAATGTTACACTTGTTCATTTATTATCAAAACTGAACAAAGTAATACTGAGAGCTCCTCTGTAAATTCACCTAAATGTCAAAGATAGTAACTGTGTTCATTTGTTTTCTATTTCACACCTTTCTTTTTTTTTTCTTTTTTAATGTGGTTAGAACACTTTAACATGAGATCTACCCCCTTAACAAATTTTTATGGGTACAATACAATATCGTTACATATAGGTACAATGTTGCCTAGCAGGTCTCTAGAACGTAGTCTTGCACAACTGAAACTGTACCACTTGAATAGCAACTCCCCATTTCCCCCTCCTTCTAGCCCCTGGTAGATTCTACCCTCTGCTACTTTGTGTTTGACTATTTTAGATGCCTCATATAATTAGAATAATATTTGTCCTTCATGACTGGCTTATTTCATAATACAGTTGTTAAGGAAAAGAGTGTGGAAATTCCTCAAAAAATTAGAAATAGAAATACCATATGATTCAACAATCTACTTTTGGGTATTTATCCAAAAATATTGACTTCAGGATATCAGAGATATTTCCACTCCCATTTTCATTGCCTCATTGTTCTTTAGGCAAAATGTGGAACCCATTTAAATATCCATAGATGGATAAATGAATGAAGAAAATGTGGTATAAATGTATAATGGAATATTACTGAGGTTTTCTTTTAAAGAAATCCTGCTGTGTGGGACAATATGGAAGAATCTTGAGGATATTACGCTAGGTGAAATAAGTCGTTCCTCATTATTGGACAACACCCTACCAGTCTTCAGATCAGCATGGTCAAATCCAGGAGCAGGACTCTTTTCCTTGTCTGCTAATTTCTTAGCATAAGAAGCCCAGAAGTGACTAAGTGAAAGCCATAGCTTAAAGCGTAATTTTACTCTTCTTGTATTTTCTTATGGAAACATTTCCTCTTTAGAAATCAGGACCTCAAACTTGTATAGCCTGGAGTTATGAGAAAGAAAAGCACAAATTCTCCAAAATCAAGTGAGACATAAACTGTAGGCTTCTCCTTCTACCTTTTGGTTCCTAAAGTGAAGCTTTCACCTCACATCTTGATAACATAATGCTGTATCATTATATTTGATTTATGGTGGATAATGCACCCTGAAAAATGATATTCTATCCTTGCAGTGTATTGTCTCCAAACTGTACCACAGTTGTGTCTTCAAAACCTAAACAGTTGCTCTTTCGTTCTGGCATCTTCTTCATGGTTCAACATATAAGATCTGTAGATCCCATGTTCATGTGCCAACATATATACCTCATTGCTGTAAAGTGAGTTCTTGGCCCATTGTAATCTATGGCATTCTATCTTGGAAAATCAAGGATGCTGTAAATCCTTAGATAATTGTGCTGCCTGTGGAAATGTAAGCAGGACAATCAAAAAAACTTCCAGAATATGTGTCATTTCCACTTAAGATATATCATTGGTCTTACAGAATGGAAGAAGTACAACATAATAATTTGTTAATAAGTTTTGCCATTGTGTCTCTTCATATGGCAGTGCTGTACCTGGGACAAAGCATCGATCTCATTCTGGGAGATTAGATGTGCAGCAGCAGCAGTAGCTTGGTCAGTCTTCATGTATATGAGTGAATAGTGTTGGGTCAATTCATAGTGTGCATCCTCTACCCCTTGCATCATAGCTGCATTGTAACTGTGCCCATCATACTAGTATTGGGATGGCCATGGCCATTTGGCTAAGTCATTTGCACACTTTTTCAGTATTGCCTCTCTAATTATGTTTATCCTTCATTGGATGCTACCATGAAACACAAAGGCCTTTACAATATGTGTCCACTCCCATAGGTCAACCAAATGTTGCTTCCCCAGATTGACATGGCTTCAGTCTTCTAATCTTTCTGGGTTTCAGGCCAAGAAGACAAGCCATTTGCCAGTGCCTCTGAGCCCATATGTATTTTTATCAGCATTTTCTCTTTCTACACAAAGTGGATCACTAGAAATACATTCAAAGCTCTGTCCACTGGAAGGAATTCTCTCTTCTGCCTGTCATAGCCGTCTCTGAGAGGGGAGACTATAATGTAAAACAGTCCATTTTAGATTGTGCCTATGTCCTGACCGTACAACAAGACTGCCATTTTTTCTTGTCTGCTGCTGCCATCAAGTCAAAAAATCAAAAAGTACACAATCATTTGGCCATTGGTCTTAAGTGAAAGAGTGCAGTGCAACACCAGTAGATGGCATTAGAGTCAGGGTCATTTGCTCATACAACTTTTTTGTGTGTTTTGTTTTGTTTTGTTTTGTTTTTGTGCCTGCTCTTGTTCAATCCCAGATATCCCACTTTCAAATTATGAAGGATTGTGTGGGTGGCCCTAGTTTATGTATTTGTGAACCTGACAGTCTGAAACCACTGAGGGACATTTCTTTTCTTTTTCTTTTTCTGTTTTTTTTAATGTTTATTTATTTTTGAGAAAGAAAGATACAGAGCATGAGCAGGGGAGGGGCTGCGAGATAGGGAGACACAGAATCCAAAGCAGGCTCCAGGCTCTGAGCTGTCAGCACAGAGCCCGACGCAGGGTTTGAACTCATGAAGTGTGAGATCATGACCTGAGCTGAAGTTGTATACTTAACTGATTGAGCCACCCAGGCACCCCGTGGGGCATTTCTGATCTCATGATCATTGATCTTCCATTTCAAGTATTCCACCTGTACCAAGGCCCAGGAGCATGCAGCAGCTGCTTGTAAAATGGTACATAATTATCTGCTGCATGTGGAAAAATATTGCTTAAAACCTCTAGAGTTTTAATTGTGATTGCTCAGTTGGACCTTGTCACAAACTCCATAGATCATATTTTCCAAGATACCTTTAATACCATGGGGACTGTAGATTGTTTGGACCAAATCCAGCACCCTTTCTTAATAAAAACCCTTGAGAAAGTCGGGATAGAAGGAACATACTTAAAGATCATAAAAGCCATTTATGAAAAGCCCACAGCTAACATCATCCTCAACAGGGAAAAACTGAGAGCTTTTTCCCTGAGATCAGGAACACGACAGGGATGCCCACTCTCACCACTGTTGTTTAACATAGTGCTGGAAGTTCTAGCATCAGCAATCAGACAACAAAAGGAAATCAAAGGCATCAAAATTGGCAAAGATGAAGTCAAGCTTTCGCTTTTTGCAGATGACATGATATTATACATGGAAAATCCGATAGACTCCACCAAAAGTCTGCTAGAACTGATACATGAATTCAGCAAAGTTGCAGGATACAAAATCAATGTACAGAAATCAGTTGCATTCTTATACACTAACAATGAAGCAACAGAAAGACAAATAAAGAAACTGATCCCATTCACAATTGCACCAAGAAGCATAAAATACCTAGGAATAAATCTAACCAAAGATGTAAAGGATCTGTATGCTGAAAACTATAGAAAGCTTATGAAGGTAATTGAAGAAGATTTAAAGAAATGGAAAGACATTCCCTGCTCATGGATTAGAAGAATAAATATTGTCAAAATGTCAATACTACCCAAAGCTATCTACATATTCAATGCAATCCCAATCAAAATTGCACCAGCATTCTTCTCGAAACTAGAACAAGCAATCCTAAAATTCATATGGAACCACAAAAGGCCCCGAATAGCCAAAGTAATTTTGAAGAAGAAGACCAAAGCAGGAGGCATCACAATCCCAGACTTTAGCCTCTACTACAAAGCTGTAATTACAGCATGGTATTGGCACAAAAACAGACACATAGACCAATGGAATAGAATAGAAACCCCAGAACTAGACCCACAAACGTATGGCCAACCCCTCTTTGACAAAGCAGGAAAGAACATCCAATGGAAAAAAGACAGTCTCTTTAACAAATGGTGCTGGGAGAACTGGACAGCAACATGCAGAAGGTTGAAACTAGACCACTTTCTCACACCATTCACAAAAATAAACTCAAAATGGATAAAGGACCTGAAGGTGAGACAGGAAACCATCAAAACCTTAGAGGAGAAAGCAGGAAAAGACCTCTCTGACCTCAGCCGTAGCAATCTCTTACTCGACACATCCCCAAAGGCAAGGGAATTAAAAGCAAAAGTGAATTACTGGGACCTTATGAAGATAAAAAGCTTCTGCACAGCAAAGGAAACAACCAACAAAACTAAAAGGCAACCAACGGAAAGGGAAAAGATATTTGCAAATGACATATCGGACAAAGGGCTAGTATCCAAAATCTATAAAGAGCTCACCAAACTCCACACCTGAAAAACACATAACCCAGTGAAGAAATGGGCAGAAAACATGAATAGACACTTCTCTAAAGAAGACATCCGGATGGCCAACAGGCACATGAAAAGATATTCAGCGTCGCTCCTTATCAGGGAAATACAAATCAAAACCACACTCAGGTATCACCTCACGCCAGTCAGAGTGGCCAAAATGAACAAATCAGGAGACTATAGATGCTGGAGAGGATGTGGAGAAACGGGAACCCTCTTGCACTGTTGGTGGGAATGCAAATTGGTGCAGCTGCTCCGGAAACCAGTGTGGAGCTTCCTCAAAAAATTAAACATAGACCTACCCTATGACCCAGCAATAGCACTGCTAGGAATTTACCCAAGGGATACAGGAGTACTGATGCATAGGGGCACTTGTACCCCAATGTTCATAGCAGCACTCTCAACAATAGCCAAATTATGGAAAGAGCCTAAATGTCCATCAACTGATGAATGGATAAAGAAATTGTGGTTTATATACACAATGGAATACTACGTGGCAATGAGAAAAAATGAAATATGGCCTTTTGTAGCAACGTGGATGGAACTGGAGAGTGTGATGCTAAGTGAAATAAGCCATACAGACAAAGACAGATACCATATGGTTTCACTCTTATGTGGATCCTGAGAGACTTGACGGGAACCCATGGGGGAGGGGAAGGAAAAAAAAAAAAGAGGTTAGAGTGGGAGAGAGCCAAAGCATAAGAGACTGTTAAAAACTGAGAACAAACTGAGGGTTGATGGGGGGTGGGAGGGAGGAGAGGGTGGGTGATGGGTATTGAGGAGGGCACCTTTTGGGATGAGCACTGGGTGTTGTATGGAAACCAATTTGACAATAAATTTCATATATTAAAAAAAAATTTAAAAATAAATAAATAAATAAACTTAAAAAAAAAAAAGAGAGAAATGGTCAGATTCCTCAAAAAAAAAAAAAATGGACCAATTGTCAATGCCATTTGCACTACTGCCTTGAACTACTTCTCCTAGCCACATTCAAAATGAGCACATTCTGAGCTGTCAGCACAGAACCTGACTCAGGGTTCAAACTCATGAAACATGAGACCATGACCTGAACAGAACCCAGACGTTTAACTGACTGAGCCACCCAGCTTCCATTTTCTCCTTTACTTTGGAGCAGATATACTGATATGCCCCAGTCTCTGACTACACCTAAAAACTACTTATGTCTCAGATTCTGAGGGCTTCATAAATTTATTCCCCATCTATTACAGCACATCTTTCTTACCAACTTACTTGCCTCCAGCTTACTTGCCACTCCTTGCTTATACAATTTAGTTCTTTAGAATGTGTGGAGAATATCGAGTCCCTCTGGGCTATATTTTAACAGAAGATAAAACAGCTACAATAGCATTAGGCCAAGACAATGAATGTAGACTGTTGGCTGGATTATGGTGTAATTTCACTTTTTCTATAGGTTTTGGCCAAGATCAAGCATAAATATTGGGGTAGGGTGTCTTGTCAAGCATTATTTTCTGTATCATCTTCAAGTCTGACAGAAAGAAGTGGTATATGCTGCTGCAGGTTCAGAGAGTTCATCTGTTAGGAGGTTTCAAGACTTTTCAAGTGGTTTGACCCAAATATTGCCATCCTATGTCAAAGAATCTCACTTCTTTCAATTAAGACTACTACTAGCTAGAGATGAGAGCCCTTCTCTAGAGCTCTACTGCTTTTAAAATTAAGTGTGAGGTTTTATCATCAGCTTTCTACCCCCCTGCTCTAGGAAATAAGAGTCTTTTTATACACTGCAAAAGAGGCCCTCTGACTTTCTTCATTGACTCTCATTTAATCAATTAACCATTCTCAGCACTTTCTTGTATTTCTTCAGTACATCAGTGTTTATTGTGTTTGCAATTACTACTGTATTTGAACGTCTCTAAAGCGACCCATCACCCACCAGTACATTCCATGCAACTTCACCACTATGAAAAGAAGAAGGAGGAGGAAGAGAAGAAGGAGGAGAGGAAGAAGAAGAAGATTAACCATTGCACATGATATGCCAAGGTCATTGTGACATCTACTACCAATGATAGGATAAGGGTTATCAGCTCCAAAATCCCATTTTAGAGTCTGTTTTGTTGGACCTTGTCAGGCACCAACTTTCTCAGGTAGAGATTTTCTGAGGAACAGACTCTAAGATTTGTATTTCCCTGCAGGAAACTAATTGGAGAAAGCCTTAGGATCAACTGCCCTAAGGGTATGAAAGCAATGACGAATCAGAAGGAGGCATTGGGTGCAGCGCAGTCATAACCAAGGTTTTAGTCAATTCCACAGAAAGTTTGGAAGTCGCACAGCCCCTAAAACTACAGTTGTTCCAAATTCAGGCACAAGGCCAGGTCAAAATATATTTAATAGTAATCAAACCAAACCTTTTACTGAGTAAGTGGGTCAGAGAAAAGTCTAGATGACTAGTGTCAGAGCTGCCATGAAATTAAGTAGAGCTAAGATCATCACACAGATTGGTTACTTCTATCCACTTTTCCATTATGAGCCCAGGACCTGATACAAAATAAGTAGGAAGATGTGACAGAGTCAAATGTACATCCTTGGCTCCATTAGGACTTAACTACATTGGCATCCTTTTTTCTATCTTACCTCTTTGAGGGGTATGAAAAACTTCGAACCTAGGAAGCCCAGTGTCAGCTTTCATAGGGAGGTTGAAGAAAAGCACAGACTCTGTCACAGGAACTAAATTAGGAGAAAAGGGAAGTAGATCCACATTTTAACTCCAGTCTTAACCCTCCAAATCTTGAGCAACTGATTCTGGTGATTAAGAACATTTCAAGGGCACCTGGGTGGCTCAGTTGGTTGAACATCTGATTCTTGACTTCAGCTTACCTCATGAGCTCCTGGTTTGTGGGATCAAGCCCGACGAAGGGCTCCACGCTGACAGTGCAGAGCCTGCTTGAGTTTTGCTGTCTCCCTCTCTCTCTGCCCCATCTCCATCCATGTTCTCTCTCTCTCTCTCTCGCTCTCTCTCTTTCTCAAAATAAATAAATAAATGTAAAGAAAAATTACAAAAAAAGAATATTTCAGAGGGGTTCTGTACTTCTTATTCTTGTCCCCTTTCTCAAATAGAAAGGACTATTTTAGTAATCAATATATATTATGTTTAAATTCATATACATGTATTCTAAACATAAATTGCACAAAGTCTAACAGTTTTCATATTGGAAATTATATGGACATTGACCCATATAATTATAAAAATAATATTAAACATTTATTAAACTAATTAAAAATACTATGCAGAGCTATCCAGAATATTATAACTTAATATTATTAATTAGAAATTGTATTTAAACTTTAATGGAGGGGCACCTGGGTGGCTCAGTCGGTTAAGCATCCGACTTCTGCTCAGGTCATGATCTCGTGGCTTGTGAGTTCAAACCCCATGCCAGGCTCTGTGCTGACAGCTCAGAGCCTGGAGACTGATTTGGATTCTGTGTCTCCTTCTCTCTCTCTGCTCCTCCTCAACTCATGCAAAAAAAAAAGCATTAAACTTCCATATTTGAGCAAATACTTTAAAAATTTTGAGCAAGATTTGCTCAAATATGGAAATAATCAAAAATTTTAATCTTTTATTTTATATTTACATGTTTCTCAATATATTTATGAGTTAACATATTGTGCATATTATTATTTAATGCTTTTGATGATTACTGCCAATAATTATATCTTATGAAAAAATCTTGATTATAGCAAAATGATATATAATTATTTAAAATGAACCCTAACACCTTCCTATTTTATGTTTTATTATTTAATAATGTAAACATATTTTACATATTATTATTCATTACCTAGATTATTTTCCCATGCCTTTAAAGGCTCACAGATTTTGCCCTCCTTGTGAACTAATTTGTTAGCTGGCCAAAGTCTCATAGTTTCTGTTAGAAGACTCCTGAGTTAGAGACCCAAAGTATTTTATTACTCATGTCAATAGCTGTAGAGAATTTACATTTTTATGGTGGTTACCCAAGCCCCGCTTCCCACAGGGTATCAAAAAAAGGTCAGTGAGTTCCTAAACCCCAATCTTTAACAATGAGTGTAAGCATGGCTGCCCTTTGCTTTAGTGAATGCTACTATTTTCTTTTTTTTGTTTGTTTTTTTTTTGTTTAATGTTTATTTATTTCTTAGACAGAGAGAGACAGCGCATGAGTCTGGGAGGGGCAGAGAGAGAGGGAGACACAGAATCAGAAGCAGGCTCCAGGCTCCAAGCTGTCAGCACAGAGCCCGACGCAGGGCTTGAACTCACGGACTGCAAGATCATAACCTGAGCTGAAGCCGATCGCTCAACCGACTGAGCCACCCAGGCACCCCATGAAGGCTACTATTTTCCAAGGCTGTTCACTATACAAACATTCTTGAGACCAGTCCAAAACAAAGGATAGTCAGTGCCTCTGCTTACAAAAGTGTGTAAGAGACCTATGGAAGATTATCTCCCAGCAATCATTCTTGCCGGTAAAATCTGAATTAGGTAAAAAGCTCAATTCTAACAACTTAAATATTTTTCTGGAATAAAACTTAATGACTCTTAGAACAAAATATTTTAAATTAATTGTGTTTTGTTTTTTAGTTTGCTCATGCAAAAGCTCTCTGTCCATCAACAGAACATCTAGATGTTTTAGTACTAAATTCAACCATCTCTGGTATTCTGCACACTGTCACTTACATAAATGCCATAACTTTATATATATCTTTCATTTTAAACTTTTCTAATTGTCAGATACATATGGTAGGACATGGTAAGACAACATGATATATTTTACTTAACAGTGTGTGGCTTGATTTATAACTTTTAAATATTTAGGTATATTGCACATGATTTTCCATTTGTATTCATGTTAAGATGTCAATAGTATTTTTATGTTATCTCAACACTTGGCACTATGATATTCCTTCACGCAACCTAGTTGTCAATAGTATGGTTTTAGAGATCCATTTGAAATGTGATGTCATTATCCAGTTAAATATATTTCCTAGCTACTCTTGACTGTTGCTCAATCACTGTGATAGTTTCAGTAGTTCTATCACCATTTAGAATCATTGAACTTAAAACACTTCTTGTTTAGTAAATTAATAATTTGACACGTATCACGTGTATGTATCTGTAGGTCACTGTTCAAAATAACAAGCATTCATGTTGGAGAACATTGAAAACAAATATAAGATTCAAGAATTGCACAAAGCTGTCACTAAAAGTATGCAAAAGCAAAAGTTTTAACTCCCTGCATCGAACAGAAAAAATGAATAACATTTGCTTTGCCCAGTGATTTAAAGACAACTTTAAATCGCTATATTCCCGATTTGACAAACCATTATAGGAGATACATAAAGAGAAATTGGCCAAATCTCAGCAGTCCTTTATTATTAAGAATTAATATTACATACAAATGCATATCAGAGATTGTGAACAAACCATCATACTGCAGGCACTAGTGTCTATAAACCTTAATGGTTAATATCTCCGAATATATAAGCCTTGAGAGTTAATTTATAATTGCAAATTGTCAGGTGGGATTGAACATTGAATCAAAATCACAGTGACTTGTATGAAATTGAATTTATAATTAAGCAGAGCCTTCTTTAAAGAACAGAAATTGCTTTCAAAGAGATCATCAAAATCTAATGCACATTAGTGCACATATTTATTGCAGCTCTCAGCACTACAATTTTCCCCAGTATATACACTAGGAGGCTACTAGTGTACTAGTGTATATACTAGAATATATAATTCTATTTTATAAAAACAATTTATTTTCTGTGCTGTGATTTTTGTCTTAGCAATTTGTAATGTGAGTTAATGTACCTCTATAGAAAATTCAAATTTGTAAATGTGTTTCATGGTGTGTTTATTCAAGAAAATCATGCGTATTAAAAATTTAAAGAAAGCTCTTCAAGCTTTATCCTAAAAAATAGTACTAACACCATCAATTTTTAGCTATCATTCTAATCTCTGTCTACAATCAATTATTTACATTAAAATATGACCTGTAATTAAAATCAATTTAGTTGTAAAGCTAAGCCAAGAATTAATAGACTAGGTATTTAGCAAATTGCTTCACAGAAGCCATATTGCAGCATTATGTAATTAATAAGAAAACTTTACTTCAAAAATTGTTTTATTACAAGTTAATATTAATTAATTAATTGAATTTGTTCAATTAATCTGCACACGCAATAATAGAAAAAGCTATGTAAAACATAGCATATTCACATGATTGAATATTTATTTATGTAATTAATGACATATGAGATAACTCCTGTGAATAACCAATAATAATAGCACTAATGAAGCAGTATGAGTTTATAAACACTCTAAAATTATGTGAAAATATGAACACACAAAAATAGTAGATTCTAGAGAAATAAAAAAACTTGTGTTTGAGAAATGAGCATATGAATACATTCTCCTTTGGTAAAATATCCTTTTATGTTGCTATATCAATATTTAAATTATAATTAATATTAAAAGGATATATATTAATGTAGGATAGCAGAAATTCAACCTGGAATTATATTAGGTTCCACGGTATTAGGGAATATAATCAGTGTAGGTAAGTTAGCATATTTTTTGATCATCATTGTAAAAATATAAAAGAGCAGATCTTCTAAAGGAAAACATGTTTCATTATATGCAATATATGTTCACAATTTTAGTTGCACTTAGCATATTTGGTGAGAATGAACAAATAGTGCATAGTTAACTTTGTCTATCCATACCTAGAACACAGGTTTGATTTAAGTCATGGAGACATAAAGAAAAAGAAAGAGAGAAACAAAATGCCGTTTTAGCTTATATCCCCTATAAGTTATTTTCTTCCCTATCTCATTGATGAAATCACTAATATTTTATAATAGCTTGATAGGTTTGCCAGGACAAAGTATGATAGACTGGGTGGCCTAAATAACAGAAATGTGTGCTTTCACAGTTCTGGAGGCTCAAAGCCCAAGGTCATGGTGTCAGCAGGCTTGGTTTCTTCTGAAGCCTGTGTCCTTGGTTTGTAGATGGCCGTCTTCTCCCTGCATTTTCACATCTTTCCTCTGTGCACGTCTGCCTCCAAATTTCTTCTCCTTGTAAGAACACCAGCTATAATTGGATTAAGGTCCCCCCTAAAGACTTTATTTTAACTTCATTATCTCTCTAAAGACCCTATATCCAACCACAGTCACAACTCAGTTACTAGGAGTTAGGATTTCAACTTGTCAATTTGGGGACACAATTTGGCCCACCCCACCTGATTGGCTTAATGAATTTTTTCAAGTTCACACAGAAGAGCTGGTGTTCTCAAATGACAGAGGCTATTATTTTTCATAAAGAAAAACACAACATATTTTAAAATAAATAAAATGACATAGAATGTCTTCTTTACAAACCTGATAGGATCCATCATCACAAAAGATATCATCATACCCTGAGATATATATAAAAATAAACTGCTCATCTGTGCCTTGGGCTGACATTATACGAACAATTGCATTAGCCTGTTTCCTTCCAGAAGTAGTCATCTGTATACCAGTTATATGTTTATACAAACACACCATTTGGAAGTTTTCTGTCATTAATACTTCCCTTTTGTGGTTTATTAAGCCATATCCTAAAGATTTCAAGACATTCACTTCCAACACATTCACTTTCATCTCCGTGTTTTTTGAAACATTCCTTTCAATATTCCCCATGTAAAAATTGTGTAATTGATTGTATAGATAAAAAGCACTTTAAGTAGCAGATATTATAAATTAAATATGGGTTATAATAATATTACTTGATAGAATTGCTCTTGTCTGTGTTATAAGGTGGTTGAATTCACCTTTTCTCCTCTTTCTTGTGCCCTTTTATCCACAATGCCTTGTTGCTCATTTGTCTCCCTTCTCTTCTTCTTCTTCTTCTTCTTCTTCTTCTTCTTCTTCTTCTTCTTTTTTTCTTGCCACCTTGGGTCCCTGGGCCGTTGCAGGTGTGAGCAGACCACATTAGGGCCCACAGCAAGCACACATCTTGCCTGTTCTTGCTTTTAATCATGTCTATCCTCCTTCAAGTACCCTTTCTCATTTCTGCCTTCTCAGTTAAGAAATATTTATATTATAAATAGTCAAGTTAGGAGGAAAATCACCTGATTAAGCAAATTGACCCCCTGTTATTCTCCTTTTTAGTGGGGTCTTTATCTGGTTTTGGAATCAAGGTAATGCTGTCTTCATAGAATGAGTTTGGAAGCTTTCCTTCAATTTCTATTTTTTTTTTTTTTGGAGGGGGGGACAGTTTGAGAAGGAAAGGTATTAATTTTTTTTTAACGTCTGGTAGAATTCCCCTGGGAAGTCATCTGGCCCAGGACTCTTGATTTGGGAGATTTTGATGACTGATTAAATTACTTTGCTGGTTAAGGAACTTTTCAAATTTTCTACTTCTTCCTGTTTCAGTTTTGGTAGTGTGTGAGTTTCTAGGAATTTGTCCTTTTCTTCCAGCTGGCCCAGTTTTTTGACATATAATTTTTCATAACATTCTCTTATAATTTTTTATATTCCTGTTGTGTTGGTTGTGACCTCTCCTCTTTCATTCATGATTTTATCCTTTTGGGTCCTCTCTTTACTTTTTGAAAGTCTGGCTAGGGACTTGTCATTTTTGTTTACTCTTTCAAAAAACTAGCTTTTAGTTTCATTTATCTGTTCTACTGTTTTGTTTGTTTGTTTGTTTCTATATCATTTATTTCTGCTCTAATCTTTATTATTTCCTTTCTCTTGCTGGCTTTAGGCTTTATTTGCTGTTCCTTTTCTAGCTCCTTTAGGTGTAAGGTCAGGTTGTGTATTTTGGACCTTCCTTGATTCTTGAGATAGGCCTGAATTGCAATGTATTTTCCTCTTAAGATGGCCTTTGCTGCATCCCAAAGATTTGGGAATGTCGTGTTTTAATTTTCATTTGCTTCCATGTATTATTTTTATTTCTTCTTAAATTCCTGATGAACCCATTCTTTCTTTAGTAGGATGTTCTTTAACCTCCATGTATTTGAGGATTTCCAAATGTTTTTCTTGTGGTTGATTTCAAATTTCATGACACTGTGATCTTAAAAATATGCATATTATGAACTTGATATTTTTGTACCTGTTGAAGGCTGATTTGTGACCCAATGTGTGATCTATTCTGGAGAATATTCCATGTGTACTTGAATAGAATATATATTTTGCTGCTTTAGGATGAAATGTTCTGAATATATCTGCTAAGTCCATTTTGGCCCAGTGTGTCATTCAAAGCCATTGTTTCCTTGTTGTTTATCTGCTTAGGTGATCTGACCTGGAAATCATGTGGGACTACAAAATCTGTCAATACTGAAGTTTCTGACATTTTGTTGTACCCTACTTACAAGTTAATAAGTTAGTCTGTTTCTTTTTTGAATATTCAGAACACACTGAATAATATTTATTTTTGTTAAGAGAGAGGCATGTGAAAAACTTGTTTGGCTCCCCTCAACCCCTTTCCTACAATAGGCATCTTGTTAACTTTAAATACATTATAAATGTCAAAGGTGTTAGAAGAAGAGGGATGATAATGAAGACCAGGGAAGAAAAGAAAGGGTAAAACCTCAGGAAAAATTTAAGATTAAAGTGAATTAAATGAGTAAAGATTTAAGTCTAGATGTCCATCGACATGACAACAGCATGGGCCACCACAGTTATTTATGTTAATGCACACAGCTGTCCTTATTTATGGTACAGTTTGAAACCTGTTACCATGTTATATCTGTGCACATTAAGACCCACGTTTGTCTCACTTAGTGCTTCCATGTTAAAAAAAGGACAGTGATATTTTGAGTCAGACGTATAGGAACATCCTCTTCTAGCATTTGCTCCTTCATCAGATTATCATTTTCCCACATTAATATTGTTTGACTGAAGTGGCCAGCTACCCTGATTAACAGTAGGTCACATAGCAAGTCTGGAGAAGATTCCATTTCATGTTGCAAGACCTAATCTCTTGCTAACATTCCCTACCACCTACCATAACATGTTTGCTTGTTGTCCCTGGTTTTGTTATTGTTGTTGTTATTATTATTATTAACTATTATTTTCTCATGGGTACAAGAAGACTCTAAATTCCAAATATCATGTCCTCTTACAAGTATTTCTAAGGGAGACAAAGACAAGGGCAGAGGCATCAAAAGCCTTTATGTCAAGTTATTTTATCAGGAAACAAATGCTTTCACAAAAGGTTCTACACACCCCCCTCTTAACACACTAACTGCAGTGGAAGCTGGAGAGATGCATATTTGGGAAGATAAATTGCATTTATTTAATAATGAACAATTTTGAATCCCTCTTCAGGTATCAATTGATATTCATACTTCTTCTTAGATAAAATGATTGTTCAAATTATTTATCTATTTTTAACTGAGTCATTGACTTTTGTCTTATTGAATTAGAATTTTTGAGGGGCCCTCAAGTGGCTCAGTCGGTTGAGCACCCAACTTCGGCTAGGGTCATGATCTTGCAGTTCGTGAGTTCGAACTCCACATTTGGCTGTGTGCTGACAGCTCAGAGCCTAGAGGTGATTCAGATTCTGTGTCTCCCTCTCTCTCTTCCTTTCTCTACTTGCAGTCTGTCTCTCTCTCAAAAATAATAAATAAACATTTAAAAAATCCCATTTTTAAATAAGTGAACTTAGCAAGGTCCAAGAATCAAATTCAATATATAAAATTAAATTGTATTTATATAAGCTAGGAGCCAACATTTAGAAAATGCAAATATGTATACTAAATTTATTACATATACTAAATTTACATATGTATATTAAATTTAAATATCAGTAAAAATGAAATACTTAGAAATAAATCTAACAAAACATGCACAAGATATACATGTTGAAATTCAAAACTGTTGATGGAAAAAATAAAGGAACTGTAATAGAAATATATGAAGTGCATTGAGCAAAAGACACAATACACAATATTGCTAAGTTGTGAATTAAGCTATATATTTAATGAAATCTCAATAAAAATTTAAGTTGTTTCTTTTAGTTTTGTTTTATTTTATAAGATTATAAAACACACATGGAAGAGAAAAAGACCTAGAAGTGTCATACAGTCTGAAAATGAAGAAAATAATTTGGAGAAGTAACCCACGAGCCCCCCAAATAGGATATTTTTAATGTCTATTTATTTATTTTGAGAGAGAGAGAGAGAGATTGTGCAAGTGGGAGAGGGGCAGAGAGAAATGGAGAGAGAGAATCCCAAGCATACTCCACTCTGTCAACATAGAGCCCGATGTGGGGCTGGATCTCACACACTGTGAGATTATGACCTGCGCCAAAGTCAGATGTTTAACTGACTGAGCACCCAAGTGCCCCTAAAGTAGAAATTTTTATAGACTTTTTAGAATTTAAATACAACCAATCATGCTGTCTGTAAAAACAACAGTTCTTTTCTTCCTTTTTAATCTTTCACTATCACTGCCAGTAAAATGTTCAACTGAATGGTACTAAGCTTGCTATTAAGCTAGAGGAAAAGCATACAGTCTTTCATCATCAAATATGAAATTAGTTGTAAATTTTTATAGCATGAGAACAAAATTTGTTGCAGCTCTCTACATTCTAAATGCAATTCTTGAGAGGCCACTCTGTGGTCATGACGCCCTGGGAGTACCACTGCTACTTCATATGCAAGTGCCAGAGCGGCTGCCAAATGCAGTGGTGGCCCTCTCTGAGCCAGTGCTGGGGCCAAGAAGAAAGGAAAATGAGGTTCTGCTAGGAAATAATTAAAAAATATTTTTTCAATAAGAAACTTGTAGTGTCTTCTACATCTACTTTTTCATTTCACATAGTTGTAATTTCTACAATATTTCCAACACTTTATGTTTAGTTACAAAGTAAATACTCTTGTGGATATTTACAAAAATTTTACAAGAATATTACAAATTCATTTAGAATCTGTGTTTCACCAAGGTATTAATATTTTTCATTGGGTGGTTGGAATACCAAAGATTATACACACACACACTCACACACACACACACACACATTATATATATGATTTATATAATAAATTATGTGTGTAAATAATGTATATTGAATATATATATGTATGTGTGTGTTGTGTGTGTGTGTGTGTGTGTGTGTGTATATATATATATATTTTTTTTTTCCTGAACGGTTCATTGTAGGCATTAACAGGGCATATGAGAACTAAAATATCTATAAGTATGATATATACATGAAATAAGATCTATAGTGCAATATTCAAAACTCAATTGGTTAATATAAAGTTAAAGGGATGCACTGAGTTCTAGTACTGCAGTGCTCAAAATATTTTCAACTTTTATACCTTTATTGCAGATTAAATGTGTGTACATGTCATGAGAAATGGAGTTCTTCCAACAATGTTCCTTACTCAAATATAGCAAGTATATTAGACCAAGAACTACAGTAAATGGGAGTTGTTCAGGATATCTTCTGGAAAAAAAAAAAGAAAAAAAAAAGAACAAAACAGTCATCTTGTAAATACTTCTAAAAAACAGAAAATAAAAAGTTTGTAAATACTGAAGTCCATGCCTTGGGAAACAACCAGAAGCAAGAATTATGAGTTGAATTTTACAGAATAATATACTCTACCAAATTGAGATTTGTAAGTCATTATCTAAGAAGAGATAGAAAAAGCCTTTAGCAGAATGTATATCTACATTCAAAAAGCGAGTTAGAATTGGAATTAAATTGCTAGAAGAGTTAATGATGAAACAAAACAAAACAAAAAAAGAGACAAGAGAATTGCTGTTTAAGAAATTAGCTAATATTCACTTAAATTGCTGAATCTACTATTGGTCATGCTAACTTTACAATAATATAATTTAAAAAGTTTCTTCATAGACTGTCAAAAATCAGTGCCAAATCCCTTATTCATTCTTAAGGAATAATGAAATAAATTTAGCCAAATGGAGAGCGGATTGGAGGGAAGGAGGCAGCATATTTCACTTTTTAAGATCATGGGAAACATTATTTATTTCACTGAAAATAGACTGTTCTTATTCACTTTATTCATCATGGCTGCAGTACTTTGTCTTTTGTATGTGCTGTGCCATATTGAAGTAGTTACAGATGTCAGACAAAATGGGCACTAGGAAATATGTAGCAATGAATGGCTTCTGGACTGCATTGTGCCCTTACTTATCAACAGATGTGGTTAGAAAGCAAATGCTAATTTCTCATTTCAGCTCAGATTAAATAGCCATTAAATATTCTGTAAAACTCTTGGTAAATGGCAGTAAGAAAAACATTCTTTGAACAGTTTTGATTTGTATTTCCTATTGGTCCTGAGAGCTTCACAGACCACTGGCATTCAGCCCTAACAGATGTCCTAGCCCCCAGGGAATTTCATGAGCCTAGTAAACTATTATGCACCTTGTGAAGGTTGAAATACTTTGTGTTGCTAACTACTTTCCTTCTGTTTTGATACCTGTCTCAGATCCTTTATGGAACAGAGGACCAAGTAGATGGACTATAAAAAGATAATAATAGATGATAGATAGATAGATACATAGATAGATACATAGATACATAGATACATACCCACCCCCTCCACACAATAAAAACACACACATAAACACATATATTTTACACATAAGTTTGTTCAAAACTACTAAAAATGAATTACATTTGAAACCAATAAGCTTCAAGTTAAAATAAACTTCTTGATTTAAAATAGTATCTTAATTATTCTTGAATCACCTATATCTAGCGCAATACTGGAAAGTAAATGATCAAAAAGCAAAACTAAAACAACAACAAAAATGAAAGTAACTAATTAAGAAAAGAGTTGTAAGTTTCAAGTGATAAGGCAATAGACAAATAATATTTGATTAGTAAATAAATTAGTTGTAGATATCCTCCAATTTCCATTGAATATCAGGAAACCTATTCCACTTGAATAATCACAAGAACTCCCTTTACTGTAAAATCCTCAATGGAGAAAGAATTAAGACTGCCATTTGAGGGTGAGGAATAGGAAAGAAGTGTGAGAATTTTGATGAAAAATGAGACAGTTACCTTTGCAAACAGGAGAGACTGACCTAGGAGATATCAGCAATCCTGCTTGGGAGTAGCGAAGAGCAGGAGTAAGCATGAACTCAGTGAAAATTGGCCTTAGGTAAGATGGTAGTAAAGTTTATGTGTGTACAATAGAATGATCCAATGATTTATCATGGAATTTAAGCTAAGAGAACTCATGAAGAGTTGATGTGAAGTGAAAAGTAGCAGGATCAGTGCATTGAAGACGCCACTGAAGTCAAAGGATTGTTAAAGTTGAGGTTAAAAGGAGGGTGTGGTGAATGGAGAGTGAGAAGCTCAAAATTTAAAGTTGTGGAGGAAATGAAGTATTGCTTATGAAGAGGTTGTGACTATGGGAGCCAAAAACTGAGGAGGGACAGATATAAAGATTATTCAGAAGAAGTTGAAGAAAATGAGAGACTTAGACATTACATGTTTCACCCATATGGATCTTGATATCAATAATAAAAAAAGATTACTGACCTACAGCGAACTACAATCACTCTTGTACTGATGATATATGATTATGTCTTTCATTGAACAAAATTAAAACTGAAAATCAGCTAGGGTTTGTAATTCATCAGAGGTCATGTAATATGTAAACCTAAAGCACATGATTTTGTAAGGAACAGGAATGCAGTTTCTCCAATATTTAAATAATAATCTCTGTAACATAACACAACCTGTTTCTAATGGGGAGAATGGTTTTACTTTGAAAAAAAATAACAAAAAATAAAATCTTTGAAACATTAACCTCTGTATTAATAATGCAATAAGCTAATTTTGAAAAATATTGGTAATTGATATTTGAGGTGTATTCTTAAATAATCCCATAGAAACAAATATACTGTTATTTAGAATTCTTTAAACTTATGAATATTTAACCAAATAAATACAGTGAATATATTCAAATCAAAATAACTTACAGAACATAATAGATTTTATATGTGTATACTTTTATAACAATTCAAGGAAATTTAATTTTAAAATTAATATCTTATTCTAATTTTGTTTGTATTTACCCTAACACAAGTGAGTCTTTTAGTGGGGGCCTGAATAGATCCATTAAGTACTTGTGACTCTTGGGGTACCTGCATGGCTCAGTTGGTTAAGCATCTGACTTTGGCTCAGGTCATGATTTCACTGTTCATGAGCTTGAGCCCCATGACAGGCTCTGTGCTGAGAGTTCAGAGCATGGAGCCTGCTACAGATTCTGTGTCTCCTTCTCTCTCTGCCCCTCCCCTACTCACACTCTGTCTCTCTCAAAAATAAACACACACACACACACACACACACACACACACAAAACTTGTGACTCTTGATCATGGGGTCATGCGTTCAAGCCCCATGTTGGACCTAGAGCTTAGTTTAAAAAAAATGAGTCATTTAGTAAATATATTGGGCAAAATGAGTCATTATTAGAATATTCATCAGCTGTGTTCACTATAGGCATTTGGAGGAATAAAATATATAGTGATTCGATCAATATGCAATATCAATTTTATTTTCAAAATAAATTTCCACAACTTAAAAAAACCCATAAATCATACAAAGGAAGTAATATATCCATTTAAAATAGATTGCAAGTAGTGCATTAGTGTTGTTTTCTTTGTTTGTTTTTTAAGTTTTAATAAAGTAAATGGAATGGAAGATTGTGAAGTTATATGGCTGTTATGTAGCTGCCTACAAACTTAATTCTTAATTATGTATATTAAAAGTTTTAGTAATGCTTTATTATATTTAAGCAATTATAACCACATTAAACTAAAATAGCTTGCTAAACAGTCTATGAGACATACATTCTATTTAATAGATAAAATATGCCAGGGTTCAATTTCTGCTTTTGATATTGATGCATTTTTTATCTCATTCTCTCTGAGCTGAAAGTTATTCATTAATAAGATGGTAGATTGACCAAAACCATTTTATACAATTGACACCTTTCAAATTCAACATTGTATGAACAATTTAGATGTAATTGGATTTCTGCTGTGCTTGCATGTGGTTAAAAAGGGCTTCAAAGAAACATTAATTTTGATCTTTGTTAACAATATCAGCAAATCAGGTTTAAGTAATTGGTCTCTAAACTATAAATTATAAGAGATTAGAAATTAGTGAAGCTTAAAAATGTGAAAAGTTTGAAAAAGTGATTTTTCAGAGAGTCACAGTGGTGAAATGGACAAAGTTATATTCAGGTAAAGAAAACAGTGAACTTGAGGAGTCAACATGGAGAAGTAGGGAGACCTAAAATTCCCTCGTCCCTCAAACACAGCAATATTTGGGCCAGAAGACTTGGAATTCCAGGAATTTGGGCTACAAAGTGACAGAAACGTCTCCAGAGGACCACCGGAACAACTTGGAGGGCCATAGGTGCATGATTGTGAATTGGGAGAGATAAAATGGGCAGTGTAGGCATGAAGGGGAGGGATCCCCTTCTGTTGAGAGACAGAAGAAAGAGACAGAGAGGCTGTGGAAGTGTAGGAGTGTATTTAGACAAGAGAAAAACGTCCCCAGACCACGGACTGGGGAACAGAAAACACAGAGAAGGAACCAACTTCTAACTTGCAAGTAGCCTTAGGAGTAGCAATCCAGAGACTTTCCCTGGACTGGGGCCTGCCACCTTGTACACAACCTTGGGGTTGGGGGGAGGGGTAGCCAGCCCAGAGCTCAGTAGCTTGCTCAGAGGCAGTCAGAGAAATCATCAGTCCCTTCCTTTGAGTGTTATGGGAAGAATATATAGAGCTGCTCCAAGGATAAAAGACCCTGCAGGCACCTGCCAGCCAGAGGCCCTTTGTCAGCTGGGCGAAGTGACACTAACCCTGAACTGGGTCATACAGAGCAGATTCTTTAAGATATCGGGGTTTGAATTCCATCACTTGGCTGTGCAGGAGACTATGGAGCAGCACAAACAGGCCTACCAGTGCCAGCACTGCACTGGGAGGATGGCCTGAGCAGAGTGGTCTGGGACACCCAGTCCGGAGAGGAGAGACTGGGGTGTCGCCATTTTTCTCCCAATCACCAAAAAGTTGGGGCTTCAGGGAACTGGACAGCAGGCTCAAAGTGGAGGGGGGACCTGACTACACCCAAACACTCCCTTCTGTGCCTGGTAACTGTGTATCTGCCAGAGAGAGATTGGCACTGACTGAAACAGATGGCCCCTCCTCCAGACCAACACAACCCCCAGTTCCAAGGCACCATCAGATATCGGTGCAGTGTTTTTACATTTTCTGATTTGATTCTTGGTGAATTCTTACCATGTATACACACACACACCCACACACATATATATATATATATTTTTTTTTTCTTTCCTTCCTCTTGTTTCTTCCTTTCTCTATTCTAGTTGTTGGTTTGTTTAAGGAGACATTTTTAATCTATTCTTTTTACACCTCTTCTATATCTCCATCTTCTTTATTTTCCTCTCTCTCTCTGAATTAAGCCATATAGTTTCTTGGATTCTCTGCCTGGTCAGTTTTTTTTCTTTTCTTTTTCCCTGCCCCTGTCATTTCTCTCTTAGTATGGTATAAGGCTTTTTCCACAACCACCACCCCCTTTTTGATTTTTTTCTAGGGCTACTTCAATGAACAAATCAAAGCACACCTGGTGGAAGTCCCAAACCACCATTAAGAATAGGGAGATGAAGTAACCAGAGTCACAACAATGGAGAGCACAGCACACACTACAAAAGCACCTCCTGAAGGGCCAGGCCCTGGACAGTGTATGGCCCCTTTTTAGTATAGTAGTGCTTGCAAGTGCAGGATACAAAACACGCTTTTAAAACACATAAAGAACAGGGGCCCCCTGGGTGGCTCAGTTGGCTAAGTGTCCAACTTTGGGTCAGGTCATTATCTCATAGTCTGTGAGTTCAAGCCCCATATTGGGCATTGGCCTAACAGCTGAGAGCCTGAAGCTGGCTTTGGATTGTGTTTCTCCCTCTATCTTTGCTTCTTCTCTCACTCATGCTCCGTCTCTGTCTCTGTCTCTCTCTCAAAAGTAAATAAGCATTAACAAATAAAAAATAAAAAAAAAACACCTAAAGGACAGAAAACTAGCCAAAATGATGAAATGGAATTCTCCTGAAAAGAAATTCCAGGAAGAAATGACAGCTATAAAATTGCTCCAAATAGATATAAACAATACATCTGATCAAGAATTTAGAATAAAAGTCATAAGATTAATAGACGGACTTGAGAAAAGCATAGAAGACAGCAGAGAATCTACTGTTGCAGAGATCAAGGACCTGAGAAATAGTTATGACAAATTAAGAAATGCTGTTAATGAGGTACAAAATGTACTGATGCAGTGACAGCAAGGGTGGAGGAAGCAGAGGGGAGAATAAGTGAAATAGAAGATAAAATTATGGAAAATGATGAAGCTGAGAAAAAGAGAGGTAAGAATATATTAGACCATGAGGGGAGAATTAGAGAACTAAGTGATTCAATGAAACATAATAATATCCACATCACAGGAATTCAAGAAAAAGAAGAGAGAGAAAAAGGGTCAGAAGGTTTACTTGAACAAATTATAGCTGAGAATTTCCTAAACTGGGAGAGGAATCAGACATCCAAATCCAGGAAGCACACAGAAATCCCTTCAAATTCAATAAGAATTGGTCTTCATCTTAGCATATTCTGAAACTGCCAACATACAAAGATAATGAGAGAATTCTGAAAACAGCTAGGGGCAAATGGGACTTAACCTATAAGGGTAGACACATAAAGGTAGTAGCAGACCTGTCCACTGAAACTTGGAAGGCCAGAAGGGAGTGGCAGGAAATATTCAATGTGCTAAAAAGGAAAAATATACAACCAAGAATCTTTTCCAGCAAGGCTGTCATTCAGAATAGAAGGAGAGATAGACTTTCCCAGACAAACAAAAACTGAAGGAGTTTATGACCACTAAACCAGCCCTGCAAGAGATTCTAAGGGGGACTCTGTGCGTGGAACACTACAAAGACTACAAAGGACCAGAGACATCACCAAAAGCATGAAACCTACAATAACACAGTGACACTAAATCCATATATTTCAATAATAACTCTATGTAAATGGACTATGTGCCCCAATCAAAAGACATAGGGTATCAGAATGGATAAAAAACCAAGATCCATCTATATGCTGTCTATAAGAGACTTATTTTAGACCTGACGACACATTCAGATTGAAAGTGAGGGGATGGAGAACCATCTATCATGCTAATGAAAATCAAAAGAAAGCTGAAGTAGCCATACCTATATCAGAAAACTAGATTTTAAATTAAATACTGTAACAAGAGACAAAGAAGGGTATTATATCATATTTATGGGGTCTATCCATCAAGAAGAGCTAAAAATTGTAAATGCCTCCAACTTGAAAGAATCCAAATGTATAAATGACTTAATCACAAACATAAGCAACTAGGCAGCAAATCAATAAAGAAACAATGGCCTTGAATGATACACTGGACCAGATAGACTTGACAGACATATTCAGAAATTTTCATCCCAAAGCAGCAGAATACACATTCTTCTTCAGTGCACATTCTCCAAGATAGATCACAAGCTGGGTCACAAATGAGCCCTCAATCAATATAAAATAATTGAGTTCATACCATTTATATTTTCAGATCACAACGCTTTGAAACTTGAAATCAACCACAAGAAAAAATTTGGAAAGATTTCAAATGTATCGAGGTTAAAGAACATCCTACTAAAGAACAAATGGATCGGGGTGCCTGGGTGGCTCAATCGGTTAAGCGTCCGACATCGGCTCAGGTCATGATCTCACGGTCTGTGAGTTCGAGCCCCATGTCGGGCTCTGTGGTCACAGCTCAGAGCCTGGAGCCTGCTTCAGATTCTGTGTCTCCCTCTCTCTCTGGCCCTCCCCCGTTCATGCTCTGTCTCTCTCTGTCTCAAAAATAAATAAACATTAAAAAAAATTTAAAAAAACAAATGGATCAATCAGGCAATTAAAGAATAAATTAAAAAAATATATGGAAGCAAGTGAAAATGAAAATGCTATAGTCCAAATCCTTTAGGATGCAGCAAAGGCAGTCATAAGAGGAAAATACATTGCAATCCAGGCTTATCTCAAGAAATAAGAAAAATCTCAAATACAAAAATTAACCTCACACCTAAAGGAACTAGAAGCAGAATGGCAAAGAAACCCCAAAGCCAGCAGAAAAAGAGAAATAATAAAGGATGAAGCAGCAATAAATAAAATATACAATCCAAAAACACAGGTGGAGCAGATCAATGAATCTAAGAGCTGGTTTTTTGAAAGAATAAATAAAATTGATAAACCCCTAGCCAGACTTCTCAAAAAGAAAAGAGAGAGAAACTAAACAGATCAAATCATGGATGAAAAAATAGAGATCACAACCAACACCACAGAAATACAATTATTAGAGAATAGTATGAATAATTATATTCCAACAAACTGGACAACCTGAAATAAATGGAAAAATTCCTAGACACCCACAAACTTCCAAAACTCAAATGGGAAGAAATAAAAAACTTGAACAGACTCATAACCAGCCAAGAAGTTGAATCATATATCAAAAATATCCCAACAAATAAGAGTCCTGGGCCAGAAGGCTTCACAGGGGAACTCTACAAGACATTGAAAGCAGAGTCAATACCTATTCTTCTCAAGGTGTTCCAAAAAATAGAAATGGAAGAAATCTCCCAAACTCATTTTATGAAGCTAGCATTACATTGATTCCCAAACAAGACAGGGACCCCACTAAAAAGGAGAATTTTAGGCCAATATCCCTGATGAACACAGATGCAGAAATTTTCAACCTGATCCTAGCAAATCAAATTCAACAGTATATTAAGAGAATTATTCACCATGATCATGTCAGATTCATTCCTGGGATACAGGGCTGGTTCAATATTTGCAAATCAATCAGTGTGATACATCACATAATAAAGAAAGAAAATGATCCTATCAATAGATGCAAAAAAAGCTTTTAACAAAATGCAGCATCTTTTCTTAATAAAAACCCTTAAGAAAGTCGAGATAGAAGGAATATACTTAAACATTATAAAAGCCATATATGAAAAGCCTACAGTTAATATCATCCTTGATGGGGAAAAACTGAGAGTCTTCCCCCTGAGATCAGGAACACGACAAGGATGTCCAGTCTCACCACTGTTGTTTAACATAGTGTTGGAAGTTCTAGCATCACAAATCAGACAACAAAAGGAAATCAAAGGCATCAAAATTGGCAAAGATGAAGTCAAGCTTTCACTTTTTGTAGATGACATGATGTTATACATGGAAAACCCAATAGACTCCACCAAAATCTGCTAGAACTGATACATGAATTCATCAAAGTCACAGGACACAAAATTAATGTACAGAAATCAGTTGCATTCTTATACACTAATAATGAGGCAACAGAAAGTCAAATAAAGAAACTGATCCCATTCACAATTGCACCAAGAATCGTAAAATACCTAGGAATAAATCTAACCCAAGATGTAAAAGATCTGTATGCTGAAAACCGTAGAAAACTTATGAGAGAAATTGAAGAAGACACAAATAAATGGAAAAACATCCCATGGTCATGGATTGGAAGAACAAACACTGTTAAAATGTCAATACTACCCAAAGCAATCCACACATTCAATGCATTCCCAATCAAAATTGCACCAGCATTCTTCTCAGAGCCAGAATAAACAATCCTAAAATTTGTGTGGGACCACAGAAGACCTCAAATTGCCAAAGTAGTGTTGAAAAAGAAAACCAAAGCAGAAGGAAAAAGAAAACCAATGCATCAACCAATAGAATAGAGAACCCAGAATTGGACCCACAAATGTATGGCCAACTAATTTTTGACAAATCTGGGAAGAGTAGCCAGTGTAAAAAGGATGGTCTTTTTAGTAAATGGTGCTCAGGGAACTGGACAGCAACATGCAGGAGAATGAAACTGGACAACTTTCTTACATCATACACAAAAATAAACTCAAAATGGATGAAAGAACTAAATGTGAGAGAGGAAAACACCAAAACCCTACAGGAGAAAACGGAAAACAACCTCTTGACCTTGCCACAGAAAATTCTTACTTGACAGGTCTCTGAAGGCAAGGGAAATAAAAGCAAAAATGACCTCAGCAAGGTAAAAAGCTTCTGCACTTCAAAGGAAACAATCAACAAAACTAAAAGGCAACTGACAGAATGGGAGAAGATATTTGTAAATGACAAATCAGATAAAGGGTTAGTATCCAAAATCTATAAAGAACTTACCAAACTCAACACCCAAAAAACAAATAATCCAGTGAAGTAATGGGCAGAAGATATGAATAGACACATTTCCAAAGAAGACATCCAGATGGCCAACAGACACATGAAAAGGTGCTCAAAATCACTCATCATCAGGGAAATACAAATCAAAACCACATTGAGAAACCACCTTATACCAGTCAGAGTGACTAAAATTAACAACTTAGGAAACAATAGATGTTGGTGGGGATGTGGAGAAACGGGAACCCTCTTGCACTGTTAGTTGGAATGCAAACTGATGCAGCTCTCTGGAAAACAGTGTGGAGGTTTGTCAAAAAATTAAAAATAGTATCACCTTGCTACTCAGCAATAGCACTACTAGGAATTTATCCAAAGGACACAGGAGTGCTGATTCATAGGGACACATGCACCCCGATGTATATAACAGTGCTTTCAACAGTAGCCAAATTATGGAAAGAGCCAAAATGTCCATCAGCTGATGAATGGATAAAGAACACATGGTTTATGTATACAATGGAATACTACTTGCCAATGGGAAAGGATGAAATCCTGTCATTTGCAACAACATGGATGAAAATCGAGGGTATTATGCTAAGTGAAATAACTCAGTCAGAGAAAGACAGATATCATTTGTTTTCACTCATATGTGGACCAAGGGGGAAGGGAAGTGCAAAAATAGTTTCAAACAGAGAGGGAGGCAAACCATAAGAGACTGTTAAATACGGAGAACAAACTGAGGGTTGATGGGGGGAATGGGGGAGAGGGGTAAATGGGTGATAGGTATTGAGGAGGGCATTTGTTGGGATGAGCACTGGGTGTTGCATGTAAGTAATGAATAATGAGAATCTACTCCCGAAGCCAAGAGCACACTCTATACACTCTATGGTAGCTAACTTGACAATAAATTATATTTATAAATAAATAAATAAATAGCATCATTTTAACTGAAAAATAAAAAGAAAATAGTGAACTTGATTCATATGGGCTAACTATACAGATTATATAATTAACGTTACCATATATAAGCTTGATTTTTTTCAACAACGGGATATTTCTAGATAGGTAATCTGAACATTAGTGAGACTGAATTTTTTTTATTTCTTTTTTTTTAAATCAAAGAACACAAAGATACCAGGGAGCACCTACTATATATTTGGGTGTACTATGTATTAACTTATCAAATCACATGTTTGTGACCTTCCCTCCTATTCTAAATATTTCTGTTAATTGTCTTAAAAAGAAAAAAAATACTTTGTTTCCTTAAATATTTAAAAGGAAAAAAAAACATGTTAATGTAATTATTTTTACAGTTTTTACTTAAATTGTACTTAGTTAACACATAATGTAATATTAGTTTCACATGTAAGGTATAGTGATTCCAGTGTTCATCACAAATGCACTCCTTAATCCCCATCCCTATATCCTCTGGTAACTATCAGTTTGTTCTGTCTATTAAAGAGTCCATTTGTTGAGTTGCTTCCTTCTCTCTCTTTTTTTTTATCCTATGCTCGTTTGTTTTGTTTCTCAAATTCCACATATGAGTGAAATCATATGATATTCGTTCTCTGACTGACTTATTTTGCTTAGCATAATACTCTCTAGCTCCATCCATCTTGTTGCAATAGCAAGATTTCATTCTTTTTTATGGCTGAGAAATATTCCTGTGTGTGTGTGTGTGTGTGTGTGTGTGTGTGAATGTGTGTTAAACATCTTCACATCATCTTGGGATGCCTGTGTAGCTCATTCAGTTAAGCATTCAACTCTTGATTTCAGCTCAGGTCATGATCCCATAGTTCATGGGATACAGCCTTGCTTGGGATATTCTCTCTCCCTCTCTTTGCCCTTTCCCTGCTTACATGTGCCCTCTCTCTCTCTCTCTCTCTCTCTCTCTCTCTTTCAAAAATAAATAAATAAACATTTTAAAAAAATCTTCTTTATCCATTCAAGAATCCATAGACACTTGGGCTGTTTCCATAATTTGGCTATGATAGATAATACTGCTATAAACATCAGGGCGTATGTATCCTGTTGAATTAGTATTTTTGTGAATGTAATTACTTTTTAAGAAGAAGCAAATATGATGTTCCAAGAAGCCCAATTAAATAACACCTGCAAACACACAGGTTACACACGTACACTCATTTAACTCTGTTTATTTTACTGGTAATCACAACCTAAACTTTAGGTTTATGTTACATTTTAAACAAATTTTAATTTTATGACAATAGTTAAGCAACCATTTTTTATTATAGACAGACTTTTCACAACTAATAAAAATGGTTGCTAGGATAATTTAATAGAATATTTAATTTTTTTTAATTTATAGCAATAATCATTAAGCCTTGTTAATATTTTTCAGAATATACTGTACAATCAGGATCTATGATATGTCTTAGATCAGATGTCACGGCAAGACATTAAAAAGACAATAAAAACCAAGACTTTGAAAGATAATGGCATGAGGTAGGAATGAGGAATTCTGCTCCATTATTTATATAATTTAGATCCAACATTGCATTAAGAACATCCATTAGGCACTAAACTTCCACTTTTATTGAATTTTGACAAATTAAATTGAAGACACTTTTCTGAAAGTAATGATAAATTAGAACCTTTATATATTTAAAAAAATTATGATGCAAATTGACGAATTGCTTAGCCTGATAATTCTTTTACTTCACCCTTCAGGTATTCATAGATTTAGCCATCATGGACCATATTTTAAACAAGTATTATAATAATTTTGTATGGCGCTTTGTCTCTTATCTCCATTTATCCTTTAGTTTATTTTAGATAAATGATTAAATTATCCATATCTACTTCCTATTTCAAATTGATTATGCTATTACTCAAAATAGTATGGTACTCTCTAAATATAAACTGCAGAAAGAATATTGACAACTGGGCACAGTCTTTTTGAGAATGGTCTTTTTTGAGACTATCTATGGTTTTCATTCTGATAGCGCTCACTGAATGGCGAAGGAATTTATCCTGTTAGGATGTGTTTAAATCAAGAACGGTTTTCCTTTGACACTATCATTTGAGACAAGTAGAATCCTCACAGTGTAAAATGTGTTCTGAT
This sequence comes from Acinonyx jubatus, assembly GCF_027475565.1. NCBI lineage: Eukaryota > Metazoa > Chordata > Mammalia > Carnivora > Felidae > Acinonyx > Acinonyx jubatus. Next base: position 60,967,793 of record NC_069380.1, read on the forward strand.
TTAAAATGTAGAAGCTTAGTTTAATTAAAATGCATACTTTTTATCAAGATTTGAATAAAAATCTAAAAAACAAAACTAAATACACCAACCTAACATCAATGAATGGGAAGTCCTATCGTTGCTTGGGACATTAACACTTAAGAATATGCCAAGTGAAGAATAACATGACAAAAACAAAATAAAACAAAGGAACAGCAATAATTTCTGTGTGTATTCATGTTTGCATGATCCTATAGAAAAGTGAAGGGAAGAAACACACAAGGAGATTAATCAGTCACGTCAGTGGAAACAGAATGGAAAGTGTATAAATTTTTTCCTTAAGACATCTTTGCTTGTTTCAATAGAACGAAATTTATCTAAAAAGTAACTTTAAAATAAAATAACATTTGTGTCTGTTTTTATAAGTCAAATGTTCAGGTATTATAGTATAAACCATTATTTTAGCTACAGTTTCAACTTTGCAATTTTTATATAATAGAAAATTCATGTCAAAATGACATCAGTGGAATTTTAGGTCATTACTCTCCCTGTTCCTCTTTTTATTATAAAAATATACCTTGCTACTCTATGAATATCATTGTTTTTAGATTGATCTCACTCTTTGTTAAGGATAATATTTGTATTCCATTACACGAATATTGTATGCTTTGTATAAACAGTATTCTGTTGTTGAATACTTAGTTTGCTTCCGGATTTTTTGATATTACCCAAGTGCTGCAATGGACATCTTCCCACTTACAAATGAACTTTCTTTAGTAATAATATCAAATGGCCCTCCAAAATATTGCTCTAATTATACTCCTATATCTCTTATTTTTACCATACTGCTATAAAACTTTAAAAAGGGTTTGCTTTTGGATGTCATTAATTACTAATAAATGAAGTATGTTTTCTGATGTTTATTTCTAATTTATTCTGCACTGTTTATGAAACCTGTTAATAGTTTGTACTACATTTTTAAAAAACTGAGTTGTCAATCTTTCTTACTGATCATTGGTATATTATAAATTATTCTTTTGTCCTAATTGGTGGCACTTTTTGTTTTAAAATAATTTTCCATTACTATATGTACTAATGTTAATTAAGCATTTCCCTTATGACTTCTGCATTTTGGTCACATTTTGAAATCATCATTGGCAACTTCTGTTTTCCAGATTTTTGAAGGGACCAAATACACTTCTATAGAACATAGCAAGAGTGAAAATTGTTCTGTTCTCCTTTTCGACAAGAGTGTCATTTAGACATCAATGTATTCCCATAATAGTCATAAAACCTGGTTATAAAATGCTTAGATCATCATTCCAAAGTCCTCCCTACTAACTTAAAGGTGAGATTTTAAATTTTTTTTATAGTTTTATTTATTTATTTTGAGAGACAGAGAGAACGAGTGGGGTAGGGGGAGAGAGAGAGAGAGAGAGAGAATTTTCCAAGCAGGCTCAGAACCTGACACAAACAAACTGTGAGATCATGACCTGAGCCCAGATCAAGAGTCAGATGCTTAAATGACTGAACCACCCAGGCTCCCCAAAGTGATATATTATTTTTAGATACAGCTGAGTAAACAAAGTAACTTCATCTTTTGTGTCTCTCCATATGGTGTGTGTAACCATATATATATATATATATATATATATATACACACACACACACATATATATGTATATATATATAATGTATATATGTATATGTGTATATATATAATATAGATTTATGTATATATATAATATATATGTATATATGTGTATATATATAAGGTATAATATTTTTTACACATTATATGTATTTACATGCATACTTCAACTCTAGAGATAATAGACAGCATCCTTTTTTGTTACTGACTGTTTTCCCTTGGAAGCCAAAGTGCTGAATAGATTTCCTATTAGTGGAGTTTGGTCCTTGCATGTTACCCCATCAATTTTGCAAAGACTAGAAACACAACTCTCATAGTTTTTACCCATTTCATCAGAAATACATCTCACGTTTTAGTTTAAAATATCTTACAGACTTTAAATAATATATACAATTCTGACTATATTTGTCTTTTATTAAAATTAACATAAAAAGCATTGGGTATTTACTGAGTTTATTGTAAGTATTTCTGAATAATTATTTGTCTTCCTTCCATAATAATAGAGAAAAAGTGATCTTTGAAAATTTTTATACTAATTTTGCTTCATATAGATTGAAGTATTAAAATCAAGCCAACACACTTTATTTTTAAACCTAATGTTTCCACTTAAGTTATGTAAACTATCTTGCTGCTACCTTAAGCAGATCTGTTTTATTTGCTATATATTGGAATAATGAGTTATGCAAACAATGATCTTACATTTAGTTTTTTTCACTTTCTAATTTACATGATTCCTGATTTCACACCTCCATATCATTGATCACTTTCTCAACTGCATTTTTATGTTCTTTGTGTGTGTGTGATTTTAAAAATATGATAAAAGTCACTTTTGTCTGAGCAAGTGAATGACTAAGAATATTATATTTTTTCATTTAAAAAATCTCATTTGTAATTGTGGCTCATTTATGTATTTTTCTCTAACTTTTCTCTCCCATTTTCTCCAACAGATATTATGTTATATTATGCAATACAATCTGAGTTCAGCAGTATGGTAGCAATCTTTATATTAGGTTGAAATTATTTACTTATGGAGCTCCCTCTTTCATCAGTTAAGACACCAAGTTATTCAAGAGTAAAGAACCATAATATATTTCATGAAATGTAATGAATTCTTTAATGGATATAAGATTAGCTCTATTCATTAATTTCTTTTGATTTTAAATAAGAGGAAAGAGTTCTATATTGCTTTAAGAAATAAAATAAGTAAATAAGTAAACTGAAACAGCAATAGCAAAGGCATCAGTAAATATAATGGAATAATCTAGGATTAGGTGAGCAATTCTAAGGCCTCACTGATTAATCAAACCTGAGAAGACCCAGAAGTAGGCCTGTTCTGAGGATATCAGATAAATTCACCAAGATTCCTTTCTAAAGCCCAATCATTAAGTGATATAAATCTAAGCTTTGAGTGTCTTGGATTGATATTCTACTTTAATGGAGACGAATAAAAGAACAATGATAAGCATGGTGCAGTATAAATTTCTACTTTTAAATTGTCTATACCTGTGTTTTATCCATATAGTTGAGAAAAAAGCTGCTGGAGGCACTTTCTGGTATATTAAGGGTGATTCCCAGAGAAGATGAATTTGGAATTAAATAAGCAGCCAAACCAAGATGTGTTTAACACATTTAGATTCCAGGGGATTCCAGTGTTTGTTTTGAGGATTACTAAGTGTAATACGAATCAGAATATATTGAGACCAGAATCTGTGCCAAATGATGGGTTGGATACAATATCCTGTTAAATCCTCAAAGCCACCTTGCAAGGTAAGTAAGATTACAATAATCTCCATTTTATAGGTAATGAATCTAAGGCTTAGATTATTTCCTTAACAGTGTTCTAATATTTTTCCATGTGCATATTTTCCCCTTGGTTGTCACATTCATATTAAAGAGTTGCACGTTTATTATGATGGATTGGGTTTGGTAATCTTTCAATAATATCATTGTATGGTAAATGATTAACTGACTACATTTATTAAAAATAAATACATGAAAGAAAATTTAAAGGCTATGCTTATTCTTTATAATGGAAAAATGTACAACATTGCTTTGACTTGCTTTGATAATTTTAATGATTAAGAGAATATGATCTTACATTCAGTATGAATCAGTGTATCACTATTTGTATCTATACCTTTGTAGGGGAGGCAGATTTTTCTCTCTACCCTCCTAGGGTTTTTCATGTGTGCCTGAGAATTAAATTGACATAACACAGATTAACAGGAGAAAAACATACAAATTATGTAAGTTTTACATGACATGGGAGCCCTCATAAGAAATGAAGTTTCAAAAAAATGGTGGAGCCTATAATGCTTCTATAGTAGGTTAAACATAGAGAGGCAATTGGTCTCTTAGAATGGAATTCTCTCCGTCTTTACTCTTTGTCCTTTACAGTGAAAACGTTACCGGGGCACCTGGGTGGTTCAGTGGGTTGAGTGTCTAACTTCAGCTCAGGTCATGATCTTGCGGTTCATGAGTCTGAGCCCCACCTCAGGCTCACTGCTGCTAGTGGGAAGCCTGCTTTGGATCCTCTGTTCCCCTCTCTCTCTCTGCCCCTTCTTCACTTGCACCTCTCTCTCTCTCTCAAAAAAAGTAAAAACAAAAAACAACAACGAAACAACCTTTTAAAAATATTACTCTCTTCTGGTACAGGGAGGACATCTTTCACATGGGAATCTCATCTATGGCCTCTAAGGGAAAAAAAAAAATAAAAGGGAAGGTCAGAGTTTTGTTTTGTTTTGTTTTGTTTTGTTTTGTTTTGTTTTTATGCAATTGCTATTTTTCAAGTGCCTTTAATTCAAAATAATCTTTATGCCAAAGTGGCATATTTTGGCGTGGCCTATCCTGTCACCCTTCACTTACACCTATGCTTATATCTATATCTATGCTCATGCTTACCCATATATCTGATTTTACATCTACGTCACTATCCATATATATATTAACCTCTGTAATTGTATCTGTTTATAATTTACTACAAAACAATAAAACTAACTTCTTACTTTTTTCTTGCATCAAATTTTTTTTAAAAAATGGAAAAACTTGAAGAACTCTAAGCTAAGATTATCAGAAAGCAAAAATTCTATAGAAATCTCTGTCGCTTTCATATGTGATAATGTTAGGCATATGTTAGCAATAAGTCTGAGTCCAAAGTTGAATATTACCCAAAATATTTTAAATTTTATTTCTTAGTTAGAAAAAAGACTGTGTATGTGTGCATGTGTTCATTTTTGTTTTTTAAACTATGAAATGCAGAATGACATTTTTTTCGAATCTTAAGCTAACCCTTACTAGAATAATAAACGAATATGAAGTAAAGGATGAACAGCTCACTCTCCAGAAAGTTCTCTTTGCATGTACTATGTGTTTTCTGTGTTATTATTTATTTTTTTACTCCTTAAAGTAATAGCATGACTTGAATAGAAAAAAGCCTTTAGGGATATGGTATAAAAAAATCCTCATAAAGACCTATGTTTTAAAGGGCAAATGTATGCCCTGGTCAAAAATTGTGTAGGTTGGCCTCATTGTGAGTCTGAGTTAATCAAGGATTCTTCACTGCTGCTAAATTATCCTTTTTTTGATGTTTTGCTGGCACTCCTTATTCCATAAATTCTTATGACCTAAGCTCTAATTTACGTTTAGGCAGTATATTAACATTGCTGTTATCTGGAGTTGGGGCGTACTAGTTCTTTTAGTTTGTGTGCCTATTACTTCTTACCTATCATATCCTATAGTCCAGATTATGAGCCCTTGTTCACAGTGGTTTTTTTTAAGCAGAAATACTGAAAGCCCTGCGTTGTGGGCGTGTCCCTACAGGACAGGCCCATGTACACTAAGAGTCTTACTGCTCTGGAACCAATTTGGCAGGGGGTCGGGGAAGGGTGGATTTATTGCTTGGGGGATTTCTGGAACATAGTATAAATTCCAACCTCAGACCCCTATGATACTCAGTTTAGTAGTTATGAAATCTAAGAATGAATTAACTTTGTACCCATGCATCTGACGAAAGCAGTGAATGTTCTTTATACCACTGGGAAGATTTTTTTCTCAAATCTAACTTTTCTTTTACGGTGCACCTTTATTTATATAGTGGTCATAGCCCCAAATACCCACTAATATTTTACCTCCTATTTTTTGTAAGAGAGTATATTAGTATGTACCATATATGTTTCCATATATACACTCCTATTTCTGTAAGAGTCTATATAAGGAATATACATCTTTAAGGTATATAAAGTATATAAATTATAATTCTGTTTGTTTTAGTAAATACTGGGGATTAATAAAATTTTACAAGGCACATATAATTACAGCCTTTTTCTATGAATATTGGAATTTTCATCAAAAGAAATGACATAATATCAATACTGTGAATGTATGTAACAATGCATGTATGTATATAGTAAGACTCACTATAGTCCCATACCCCAAGGTTTGTGATAGCTCAGAGTTCTTCCAATGATTTCTAGGAGTTCCACGACTTCCTTCATCCTGTGTTTTCTGCTTCCATACTCAGCAACAAAGTCGCGAGTCCAGTGCAAAATCCACTCCTTCATCACTTCCCATAGGCGATTCATTCAAACTAAGCACTTCTTTAAATTAACTTCACTGAGTATTTTGTCTTTCCCGGCAAAGCTTCAGATCTCTGAGTGGGCAGCCATCTTGCAAATCTTACTATCCTACTTCCTCCTTCTTTCTCTCCAAGTTAGAAAACAGTCTCATCACCCACCACAATCTTGTCTCCATCCAAGAATTATTTTCATATCTAGGCCTCATACAGGATAAGTTTATGTGTCCAAATGTTTTTCAGGATATTTGACAAACAAACACAGATTTGTAAGACGAATTCTAGTGACAAATATTGATGGGAAACAATTTTCTCACTTCTGGCAAGTGTACGTACAGGTATTTTTTTCTGTTGTCTCTTTTTCTTCTACCTAGGAACAAAGAAAGGAAAACCCAGTAATATGAAGGTCATTGTGGTTGTGAGGTTTCAATTTAAATCAATAATATATTTCAGTAAGTGGTGTTGTTCTAAGACTAATGCAATCCCCTGCTTCCTCTGATGCCTGATCCATGTCAACTGATGATACTAGCAATGTTTTTTGATAGTGAATATATCTTTGTTGGGAGAATATTATTCTCAGGCACAGTGGTAGACAAATGGAGGACGCTTTTCCCCATTAGCGTATGGACCACAACTCTGAAAACTGTTGCAAATATGCAAATAATCAGGTTAGTAACTCCCTCAATCCAAATTTGTGCTGATTCAGTAGAGTAAGATTAACATTTCCTCCGACCGTATTTCTAGATATTAAAGAACAGATGGGAATGTGAGTCACCCTAAACCTTCTAGGGTAATTTTGTGTATGAAGGAGATGCATAACCCATTTCTGGCTTCCCAGTTTATGATTCTGTTTCAATTTGGGGTGGTACACATTTGTTCCTAAATTTACCATGTTTATTTACAGAGTTATATTCTGCTTTAAAATATATATAATCTTCATTTACCTTGGAGTGATTGCTTAAAAGAGTAATGTTAACAAAATTAATAGAAGCTGCTTCAACCATTGTTTCATAGACATGGCTTTCTTAGGATTGTATTCCTTTTCTAGAGATTAATATAACTAAACATTTTTAATCTGAAACAGTAAGAAAATAGGGAAATGGAAATTGTAGTTTATCAACAATATCACATATATTAATAAATCCAATAGAAAAATATTTCCTAACATGATCCTGCAATTTTTTTTAAACAAGCAATTCTGTTATATTTGCATTTTACGTTCTGAGCAAAATGTTACCGCTTGTGTCCAAAGAGTGTCCTTTGAAAGGTGTCATTGTCAAAGAAAATTAATTCATGGCTCACACTATGCACTGTCAGCATCTATTGTTATCTTTTTTCTTCCTCCCTGTCATTCAGATTAATAACATAAGTGGTGCTATATGCTTACAGCTTTCTTCCCCTTGTCATTTGACTCAGAATCTCCTTTTCACAAGTAATTTTTCTTCAGCGAATTTAAATGTACTGCAATATATCTATGTTTGGTTAAAAGTGCTATACAATCATTTCTCTTCCGACTACTTTTATTAAAACTAATTTAATAGACCTCTTCATGTTGTAGGTTTTATTTCCTAAACACTTCATTGCAAAATAACTTTGGGGTCTTACAACCATTTTTGGTTATAGTTTGGGACTAAAAGTATTTTAACATTATTTATGACACCTTTTAAAATGAGCTTTTTATTAAAAATATTAAATCACTAACAACATACACAATAGAGCCACTCTTCTTAGTCTCATGGTTATGAAATTCTTGCCAGCTATTTATGGAAATCATCCACACTATGTGAATTCATGCATAAATAGAGTGAAAGTGGTAAATTGTTCTATATTGAAACATAAATGTAATCTAAGATGTTCAATGTTTAAATGTGTAGGTTTTATGCTCAAAAGAAATTAAGTGCTTGTTCCAATGAACAAAGAAAAGACCATAAACCTTGGAATCATCCTTGCTTATAAACCTGGAAGCTAGCAAAGCAAGGCAGATAAATTCTGGAAGATTTATAGGTTAGACTTGCATTTTGAAAATGCTTATACAAATTTTAATGCAAAAAATAAAAACCTCAATAGGCATTTCAAACGCATTATAATTGCTGGAAGATCTGGGTTTGAAGTCAGGTCGCTGCCACTAGGTTTCAGGCTCATGCCATAGGAGCCATTGCTGCAGTTGGAAATCATCAAGCAGCTCCTGCAACCACTTAGGGTTCAGGATGCTGCCGGAAACCATTGCTAATTTCATAGCTGCCCTACACCCATAAAGCTTTTCTTACACATTGAAACATAGAGGCTTCCGTTCTACGAATTCATATCACTCTCCACTGCAGCTTGGGGATGAATAGATTCTGCCTTTGCAATCTGGCACCCGCTTGATTCCTTGGAACAACCTGAATCACATCTCCAAGTTAAATGGAAAGAGAGTCTGGGATTGTAGTTGTTTGCGTCAGTACTTGCAGTATGGCGAGAGTAGGAGGAAGGGGTGGCGACAAATGCTGTGTGTCTGTGACAATAACTAGTATACTAGCCAGTGTTTCACTGACACACAAGATACTGTTAGTTGAGGTGTTGAAAGTGTCCACTTTACAGCCTTATAGGTTGGGTATATTTGGAGTCATAGGATGTGTTCTTCAGCATTATATTGTCTTATCCTTCCAATTACCCTCCTCACCTTCATGTGAATATTCTTCCCTGGAGAGGGAAATGAAAATTTGGACATCTAAGCTATTTCATCAGGGTCCTAGAGAGAGGGAGCTGAGGTGTTTGATCTTTACAGTTCTGTATTGTGTCCCAGAGCCTGAAGAGCTCTGGTTTCCCAGAGCAGGGAAGAATGCCAGAGTACTTGTTGGTCCCTCATAAATCCTCCTTGGTGACACCTGGGTTAGAGACACATATTGGTACTCACCTTTACTCCTTTGTAAAATCTTCACCTTTGTGTAGGCAGAATCTGTGACTTTCTTTCAACCAATAGAATATGGTAGAAGCGATTAGATGTCATTCCAGTGATTACATAACATTACATATCAAAGGTGATAGGCTATCACTCCCACGATTATGTTATGTTACATACAATTCCATCTTGTTTACTGACTTGCTCAATAATCTCGTTCTCTCTCCTTCTATTGCTGCCTTTGAAACCTCAAGTTTCCATGAATTTTTGAGTTGCAGAAAATGAATCCTACCAATAACTTGTATGAGTTGGAATTGTACCCTTCTCCAGTCAAGCTTTCAGATAAGAACTGAGTTCTGAGTGACACCCTGTGGAAAACCCAGATTGGTGACCCACAGGTACTGTGGGGTACTATAGGATGTTTTAAGATGCTAAAATTGTGGTGGTTTGTCATATAGCAATGTAAAACTAATTCAGGGGATATGGAGAATTGTAAATATACTAGAAAAAGAGCAATTTCAGAAGAGGAAAGCTTCAGAAGAGCACATGATCTTAACACAGTAAATAAAACACAGTGAGTGGTGTGCCTGGGTGGCTCAGTTGGTTGGGCGTCCGACTTCAGCTCAGGTCATGATCTCACAGTTCGTGAGTTTGAGCCCCGCATCAGGCTCTGGGCTGACTGCTCAGAGCCTGGAGCCTGTTTCGGATTCTGTGTCTCCCTCTCTCTCTGACCCTCCCCCATTCATGCTCTGTCTTTCTCTGTCTCAAAAATAAACATTAAAAAATTTTTAACAAAAAAAATAAAAAATAAATAAAATAAAATACAATGAGTAAAAAAAGTATTATATAATAATTATATAATAATATCTAAGTTATGACATTGTGAATAGCAAACTCTTCACCTTTTCCCTACAATCTCTTCTTAGGGCAAGATAAGGGCCAGAGCGTTTGACATTAGTGAAAGGGATGATATCATGGTCTTTGCCCTTAAGGAATGAACATAGAATCATTTAGAAGAGCACAGAGCTAAGTGTGAATATTACCACAAAATGTTAGGCCATTAGCATTGACCCTATAATTGTTTGCTTGTTGTAATTTAAGTTAACTTAATGCTTAGTCGAATGAAGGATTTAATCTGTGCTGATTGAAATTAGGTAAAAAGTAATAACAAAATTATGAAAAATCTATACCATTAAAAGTTACAAGTGCGTCAGAAAACATTTTGGGGGTATTAAAAATAATAGGTGTCATGTATTAAAACTATGCTTATTTTAATAGTTCAAATAGTAATAATAAAAATGCTAAAATTATTCCCATTTAAAGGTGAAGAAAGTGAAGTTAAGTAAACTGATTTTTCATTTTCTACAATGTATAATTTAATATTTTAAATCTCCCTTAGTCTCCAAATTGTGCTTTATAAAATAAATTTTATAACGTAAATAAATTCCTTAATCACATACACTTGGTCAACACAAGGTTAAACTGTTTCTGTCTGTGTGTTTGGTTGTGATGTTGCCGATAAAGTTCTTGCTGAATTATATATTTGATTGTTTTACCCCCAGCAAGGCTCGGTGAGCCTTGACTATGCTTCAACAAGGGTGAGCTATGTGAAGATTAAATTTCTCAAACTTATTTGACTAGACCAGGTTTTGATCCCGGAACACCTACTATTACATTGGAGCGAGAGTTCACCAAAAAACATTTCTGGCAAATCTTTTGTCTACATAAATGTACAACAATTAATTCTTTCCAAAATTCCTAGAAAAACTTAAAGATTAAAAAAAAATGTATTAGGAGCACCTGGATGGCTCAGTTAATTGAACATCCAACTCTTGATTTCAGCTCAGGTCATGATCCAAGGGTTGTGGGACTCTGCTTGGAATTCTCTCTTCCTCCCTCTGCCCTCTTCCTCTCTACCCAGCTCAGGCTCTCACTCTCTTTCTCTCTCTCTCTCTAATATATATGTGTATATATGTATATGTGTATATATATATATATATATATATATATATATATATGTATCCTATTTGCCTAATTAAATGTAGAAACAAGCAAGGCAGTTTTACTACCATGTGCATCAAAGCTGTGTAAAAACTATACATATTTATTTGGTTACATGTAGTGAAAGCCATTTATTTAATGAAGACATGATATATGTTGCACATGTATGAATGAAGAGTTCAGAATATTGATAAGAATATAATGCAAGTTATTTTTCACATTTTCTATACACATATGTGGAAAATTAATATAATATTCCTACAATAATATTCCTCTAGTACAATGGTAAATTTATTTTGAAAAATTTGAGATTAAAAATAGAATAATACAATAAAATATACTATTTCAGTTATTGTGTAAAATATGCCTTGAATGGCATGACTCAGCTCACAGTCTATACAAATATCTAAAATAAAACAAAATAAGTTGCATTACATCTTCACTTGCTTAATAATTTTAGAGCTTTCTGAGTTTTGATATATTTAAGATTTTCCACCCACCTTAAATAAATTAGAATTCATATTGATCTGTGTTACAAATGGCTAACTGAAACTGAATATTATACTATGGTGTTTTTTGGGAAAAAAAGGCTAAATATAAAGGAAAAATACACATAATACAAAAGGTATAAAAGAAGCAGAAGAGGAATGGGTAGCCATTATTAATACTTATGGAAAAATCAGATCAATTTTATAACTGTAGTGATGTCCACTCAACCTTAAAATTGAAGTACATATAAAAGCTTTTCAGTTCTATGTATTATTTTTATCTTAGGTTTTATAATATATTGGTCAGTCTGAGTTATTCTGAACAAAAACAACAACAGAAGTTAATCTCTATACAAGCCACTGATAATTTTCATTTAAGTATGTTTATATTGAAGACATTTATCAATGAGAGAAGTTTCCTCTCAGTGGAGCTAAGGGACCATCAGGAAGTTTTGTTTTTTGTTTTTTTTTTTACTAATCAAATATGTAGTTTTGCATATAATCCAAAGCTCTAGATTAGCATTTCAAGGAGGGAAGGCTATACAGAGTGCATTATGACATTTTATTACAAAATTATGTCTTAGATATTGGCACTAACCATCCCTTAGAAGAGTAAATGTATGGGCTTTTAAAACACAAAGATATTACTGAGTGAGAATTTTTGGATTCTGATAAGTAAAAGATATTTTTTGAGTAAAAAGACCCACTGAGTTCCCTTCAGGTTGTCTCTTCCATTTTTTATAAAATATTGGTTCCACTGAGAATATTTCTACAGCTTTCAGAGACTGGTTGTCATTTTATTCAAATTAGATGCAACTCTAATTGCTTGGAGTTAAAACTCAGTTAACAACATAGTGAGCACATTAATGATTCTCTCTTCAGGGAGTTATAAAAATTAACATAATACCAATAACATTAATAATAATAATAATAATAATAATAATAATTTTAACACATTAATATGTATTCCACCATGTATGTGAATATCTTTAATGGTGCTGAATTAGTTAATGAATGATTTTCTTATATGAGTTTTCTTTTGAACCATTATTTTAAATTAATACTATTTTGCATCTAAAGGATATACTGGAGGGCAATTTGAATTCCTAAAACTGATTATTCCTACTGTATCTCTCAGTTACAATCTCTGTGTCTTCTTCTATCCTTTCATTTTTATGGGTTAGGCCCATAGCTAGTAGATTGGCTTGTGGTTTATGAAAGATTGTGATAAAAATATCTGTGTAAACACAATAAACTCTGTATTGGGAATTTTGATTAAAACACAATGAAGGAATCTGTTAAATAGTACTGGGATATTACACAAGAGTAGCTGAGCCACATTAATAGCAATGTAATAAAATTATAATTAATAAGTAACTTCTAGAAGTTTCCTCTAAAGTGCCCTGAATTCAGTTACAGTGTCTATGAATCCCATGTATAACCACAACCACTTCCCTCAAGCTCTAGTGAGAGACTTGTCTTGTTTTTTTTAAGTTTATTTATTTATTTTGACATAAAGAGAGAGAGTCAGAGCACACAAGCAGGGGAGGGGAGAAAGAGAGGAGAGAGAGAGAGAATCTCAATCAGGTTCCATGTTGTCCTTGCAGAGTCCAAAGTGTGGCTCAAACTCACAAACCGTGAGATCATGACCTGAGCTGAAACCAAGAGCTGGACGCTTAACTGATTGAGCCCCCCAGGTGCTCTGAGAAACTTATCTATCTTTGGTAATAAACACCTCTTTTCTGCAACTAGTCTGATGCTTACAAAAAAATAAAAATAAAAAATAAATAAAGAAGCAAAACCCATAGTAAAACATTTATAAATCTCACCATAGTCAATTACTGTGTGAATCTTGTCAGCAATACGTGCTATGTTGTCCTACCCGACTACCAAATTGGATGATACTAATTTTTAAAGTTCTTGTCTAGTATCTGCTTGAAAAAATAAAATACATTGAGAATTCACTGAGGAAAGATTTTAAGAACTGAACATTGAACATGGAGTTCCATAAGACACATTTATAAGATCAAATTAGTGGAAGTCTAGTGCAGTTTACTTTGAAATGAGTGCTTTGTCAGGCATGTTTATCTGTTATCTTGTAGCACAGCAATTGTGAAACAGTAGGTATTTTGGTCACCGTATTACTGCAAAAGGGAAAACATCCAATTAACATTCCATGGAAATGTTTTTTACTGCTGCCAAGAGCTAACACAAATGTATAATACTGAAAATAATTTTTCAAGATTTTTCTAAGCCATTCTGTCTCTAAAGAGGACAGAAATCACTTTGCCATATATTAATTTGCTAATTTCAGTTTCTCCTGCTACTCCTAGTCATTATGATTTGCTATTCTAGTGAAGCTGATTAGGTTAGGTGGCTCAGAGCCAGCAAGCTCTATGAGCTCTAATTTCTCCTCGTCTCAGTTAGATTCCTTGGAAGTTAAGTGGGGAGACCTGATGTGTGTTCTCGCTAATGGTACTTTCAGAAAATCAACCAATATGTTGCACTGAATTTTTAAATTTAATTCTGCCATTCCTTCTGTCTAATAATTAAGAATTAGTCTTGTAAAAAATGAAATCCTTGTCTGACAATCAATACAGTGATGTTTCAGAAAACTGTGAACCAAATCTCATGATACTGCTCATCATGATCCACATATATTATAATTTAGGGAATTTAACAGGCTGTGAACAAACATAAGATGTCCAGCAAAATACATTACTTTTTCATAATATATTGGGAGAATTATATCAGGTAGCATTTAGAAAAGTGCTTATTTAGTACGTGTAAAATAAATGTTTATTCTCATTTCATATTAATCAACATGCATCTAGGTTATTACTTATTTTAGCTGAACTCAGTGAAGAAAGATGTTTTATTGGAATAAAAAGGTCATTTTTATCACTGTATAGATATTTACTACTATTCCATGGAAGAAGAGCTTTCCATATAAACCATCTATTTTTATCTCCTCACTAAATATTGTATAGATAAAAACCGTGATCTCACATGAGATTTGAATTCAGGCAAATTAACATTGCACCCTTCTTTGCTACATAGAAACAGTGACTTTGAACCAGCCTCACATCCAAATTTCACTGATCCCTGCATCCATATGCAAAGAAAAATTAGTATATGTTAAGATGATTGTTATAAAAATTGCACAAAATGATATGACGCAAACAAGGTACTGTGTACATTGTGTCTCACAGTAAAGGTTCCCAAAGAATTTTCTTTCCCCATATGTACACTTGACTTGTTTTCTTAATTCCTTCAGCATACTTCATCTCCTTTCCTTACTTTACTTTTCTCCATAGCTCTTACCACGTCCTGACATACTAGATAGGTTCATTGTAACTGAGTTTATTGTCTGATTCCTCCCAGTAGTACATGAGATCTGTAGGCATATTGTTGTATACCGTGATGCATGCTATGTCTCTACCACCTAGGGCAGTGCCTAAACATAACGGATATTGAATGGTCATTGAATCAGTGGGTAATATTTCTGAACATCTTTTTTATTTATTTATTTATTTATTTTTAATTTTTTTTAATGTTTATTTTTGAGACAGAGAGAGACAGAGCATGAACGGGGGAGGGTCAGAGAGAGGGAGACACAGAATCTGAAACAGGCTCCAGGCTCTGAGCTGTCAGCACAGAGCCTGACGTGGGGCTCGAACTCACGGACCGCGAGATCATGACCTGAGCCGAAGTCGGCCGCTTAACCAACTGAGCCACCCAGGCGCCCCTGAACATCTTTTTTATTGTTATTAAACAAAAAATTGTTAGATGAATTTCATTTATCTGTTTCCCATTCTCAGTAATCCAAATTGCCTAAATGTATAACCCAAAATGCCAATCCTTTTTTTAGACATAAAACTGTTTTAGACATAAAACTCATATGAGTTATGATTTTTAAAACTCTGTATCTAAATAATAATTACCTAAATCCTATTTGCCTTTATTTGAATTTTGGATACTAAAAGATACTAACTGCAGTATGCTACAGCAAATATCCATTCATCCTAAATTCATACAAGCCTTTCTTGCAGGCGCTGGAAATATAGTAGGTGCAAAAAAATTCCCTCTCCTTGCATAATTCACATTTTACATGGGAGATGCACAATAGACAAATTAAAATTCAAAAAAAAATTACATAAATACAAAAGAAGATTTCAGGGGGTTAGTAGTGATAGTAAATAAAACAATTAAGGAGATAAACACTGATGAGCCACTTTTTCATGTGGATTGTTCAGGATTGATCTCTCTGCAGAGGTGACAATTGAGCTGAAACCAGAGTAAAATGGGAATGTTATCTCGGTGAATAATTAATGGAAATGCTTCCTGAACAGAGGGATCAGTATTTGTAGAGATTCTAAGGTAAAAACAAAAGAGAGCAGTTGAGAACATTAATAAAATTATTTTGATTATAACCGATTGAAGAAAATGAAGTTCAAAAATTGCTGAAGAAATTTTTTGGCATTGTGAACAATTTCAATTTCATTTTGAGTATAGTAGGGAATCAATTAACATTTTACTTCAAGAAATAAAATCATGTTTATTTGTTAGAAGTATAGATTTTAGGAGACAAGGATAAAAACAGAAAGATTAGCAGGAAAGTACTGCAGTAGTTTAGGTGACAGATGACTGTATCTCGATTTGGATTTTACGATTGTGACGATGATATGGAAGCATTTGATTTGAGATGGACTTAAAGGTAGAGTTGAAAGGAGTTACAAATGAATTGGATGGAAGCATGAGAAAAGAAAGGAAATAGTGAGAATCGTCAAGGTTTTTAAGCCAAGCCATTCTGTAAATAGTGTCATAACTAAGAGAATATTAAAGAATGAATACGTGTGTGGTGGTCAGGGTGGTGGTAGTTGAAATCCAAGAGTTCTTTTTGGACATATTAAATGTGATAAGCTTTTAAAATTTCCAAAGGAGATGTCAAGTATTCAGGTGGCTATCTTATTCTGTGTCCAGGACAGAAATCGGGGCTAAAGGTTAACGTTTTGCGAGTCACCAGTAGAGAGACATTATTAAAGCTGTGGAAGTGAATGATATCACCTAGAAAGTGAGTGTAAATAGAAAAGGCAGAAGATCTAAAGACTGTGCCTTAGGCTATGGCAACATTTATACTTTAGGAAGAAAAGGAGAAACCAGCAAAGGAGACTGAAAAATAAAGGCTAGAATAATAGCGGCAAAACCAGGGGTGTGTGTTCTGTAAACTCAGTGCTGGAAGTGTTTCATGATGTAGGAACTGATCTGATCCACTTTATGAGACTGTTGAGGGATTAAGTTGTATAATGACTAAAAATTAATGTTTGAAATTTTAACATTTTAGGTCAGATGATCAAAGGTAGAAACATTTAATTGGAGTAAGTTAAGAAAGTATTGTGTGTGATTAAGCATATATATTTTAGGCAATGATTATAGACTTTTTTTTCTGGAAAGACATATAGACATTGGGCAGAAGGCAGATGATGACACACTTTAAGTGAGTTCTTTATTTTATTTCCTTTTAACATAGTATATAATCCAGTATGTTTGTGTGCTAATTGGAGTTGTTGAGCAAATAAAAAATACTGTAATATATAAAAGAGAGAAATAAGGACATGGTCTTTGTCCTTACTGTCTGGCATGGAATAGAAGCCAGTGTACCTTAGAAGGGTTGGCTTTGACTCGAAACACTGACAGGTCATTGTTTTTATAGTTCATATATATATATATATATATATATATATATATATATATACACACACACACACACACACACACACACACACACACATATGAAAGATCCACATAACATGGATTGAAGTTCAGGTAGCCTTGGGGCACCTGGATGGATCAGTCAATTGACTGCAATTTCAGCTCAGGTCATGATCTCACAGCTTGTGAGTTTTAGCCCTGCTTCAGGGTCTGTGCAGACAGCTCAGAGTCAGGAGTCTGCTTCAGATTCTGGGTCTCCCTCTCTCTGCCCGGTTTGTGCTCTGTCTCTCTCACTCTCTCAAAAATAAATAAACATTTGAAGTTCAAGTAGGCTTGCAGATTAGGAAAAAATGGTGATGATGATAGGCACTACTGCACTTTTCTTTTCTAAGTGATGTAAAAAGAAAGATAATTCCCTGGGAGTCAAGAAGGGAGAGTTTGATGGAGGTATAAGGAGTCAAAGATACTTTAAATAGTTGAGTAATTGAGTAGTGAGTAGGAGAGTATGATCATTTGGAAAAATAAAACAAAACAATATTACATAGGTAACTTTTCCTAGCGATTTTTAGCTATTTGTAGGTGGAAACTGACATATAATCATGGCTGGAGTCTTAACCAGATAAGCATATGGAAGGTAATGACAAGTGAGTTTTGAATATGCGCTGGAGTGATTATATGATAATGGGCTTTGTAATCTAATGTGGATAAGAAGAATAGAGATAGAAGTAAAGCCATGGAGAATGGAGAGTCAATTGACAGGATATCCATGTAGGGTCAGAGAATGTTTAGGAAGAGCTAATAGTGGCAGAAAGCTGGGGTTGAGAGAAAAAAGTTATTACAATTAATGCAGTAGTTGAAGTTGACAAGGTCTAATCTGTTGCCTGAAGTTCATTGAAGAAATAGATTGTTAAGAGTGAGGAGGTCAAGGGGCGCCTGGGTGGTGCAGTCGGATGCTGGTCATGATCTCATAGTTTGTGAGTTCGAGCCCAGCATCGGGCTCTGTGCTGACAGCTCAGAGCCTGGAGCCTGGAGCTTGCTTCAAATTCTGTGTATCTCTCTCTCTGTGACCCTCCCCCACTCACACTCTCTCTCTCTCTCAAAACTAAAGATTAAAAAATAATTTAAAAAAAAGAGTGAGGAGGTCAAGGAATTAAAAACCCAGGTCTTGGATAAACTGACCATGTGATTGAGGAAGCTACAAAGAATAGGTGGTAGTAGGATATGATGGAATATTCCAGCATCTATTTAGGGAAACTCAATATTTCTGGAGACAGATCTAATCTAAGTTTCTATACATCATTCTCATTCTCTTACACTCCTTTATTTTCCCTATTTCCTAAATAAGCACCATTTATATGACTTAATAATTTCTAAAACATACTTTAAATACATTCATTTATTCAATTTTTACAACAAACCTACTTACAAAAGAGCTAATATGTTAATTTTAGAGAAATGAAAATTAAGACTGAGTATTTGACTCTACAGAGGTGAATGTAGTTTTTTTTTTTTAATGACTATTTATTTTTGAGAGGCAGAGAGAGACAGAGCACGAGTGGGGAAGGGGCAGAGAAAGGAGACACAGAATCTGAAACAGGCTCCAGGCTCCAAACTATCAGCACAGAGCCCTATGAAGGGCTCAAACCCATGAGCCATGAAATCATGACCTGAGGCGAGGTCAGTCATTTAACTGGCTGAGCCACCCAGGTGCCCCTAGTTTGTTTGTTTTTAATCTTTGTAGGTTACCTGCTTCTTAATATGCTATTGCTTAGTATTCCCATCTTAAGGTGTTATCTTTTAAAGAATCATGTTATTTTGGATATACTTTTGCCGGATGGTGCTAATTAAATTCATCTAATCAAATCTTCTCCAAACCCTGAACTCAAATTCCTGCTACTTTCTTTTTTTTTTTTTCATTTTTTAAATGTTTTTACTTTATTTTTGACAGAGAGAGACAGAGCACGAGCAGGGGAGGGGCAGAGAGAGTGGGGGACACAGAATCTGAAGCAGGCTCCAGGCTCTGACCTATCATCCCAGAGCCCGATGCGGGGCTCAAACTCACAAACCATGACATCACGACCTGAGCTGAAGTCGGGTGCTTAACTGACTGAGCCACCCAGGCGCCCCAAATTCTTGCTACCTTCTTAACACCTCCACTTGCATGTATGCCAAATCTCAAACAGTAGATGTCCCAAAATGCAAATATTTGCTCACAGGCTTTATTTACCACCTACCCATTTCTTATCCCATTTTAAGAAGTGCATCCTCATTTACTCTTTTGTTCAAGACATAAGTCCAGGAATCATCTTTGATTTCTCCATTTACCTAGCTTTCCACTCAGGGTCTGTTCCAAAAATATCTAAACTTAGATCATCTATCTGCATTGCTACCATCCTAGGCTGGGCCCACATAACATAATTTCTGTATTGTACAACAGCTTGCAACTGGTCTCCCTGGTTTCCACTATAGTCCATTCACCACTCATAAGTCTGAATGAGCTGCTTAAAATGAAAATTGAATTATGTACAGTTAAGATAAAAATTAGACTCTTTGGGGTGTCTGGGTGGCTCGGTTGGTTATGTGTCTAACTCTTGATTTCGGCTCAGGTTATGATCTCACTGTTGTGAGACTGAGCCAAGTGATGGGCTCTACGTTGGGCATGGAGACGAAAATTCTCTCTCTCCCTTTCCTTCTGCCCTTCCACTGCCAGCACTTTCAAGAAAAAAAAAATCAAACTCTTCACCATGGTCTTAATATCTTACATAATATGACACCAATTCTACAAACTTGGCTTAGAAAATTGCTCCTCACTCATCAGCCTCCACCTAGATAGGATTTAAATTAGTTGTTCAAACATATCTTTGTACCATTTTAAGACTTCTTACATTTTATTCTCTACCTAAAATTCCTTCTTATTTTATGTTATTTGAATAAAATTTTCTCATCTTTGATGTCTGCTCTTCAATATCGTCCTTTTAGAAAAGCTTTGAATACCCTATTTAATGAATTCCTGTAAGCATCGATCTTTATCACAAATATAAAAACACAATAACATAAAGATCTACAAAGAAGAAAGAAAATTTATCTATAGGCCCACTACTCAGATATTATTGATGAATATAACTCTATACACAGTATCTTTTAAGAGGAAAAGCACAGAAAATACACACAGATTTAATAGATATATAATATGCTATATGGACATTTTGTTCACTATTTACATAATTCTACATTTTTCAACCTTCAGAAATAAAAATAAAAATCATAAAAGACAATCTATAGAAATAATAATCCATAAAAGCAAATTTCTATTTCAAGAGACACACAAAGCTTTGGTCTCATCTCTAAATTTCCTTTAAGAATTTTTGTAACTGGGTTGCCTGGGTGGTTCAGTCATTAACTGACTCTTGGTTTCAGCTCAGGTCATGATCTCATGGTTTGTGAGTTGGAGCCCCATATCAGGCTCCTCGCTGACAGCTCAAAGTCTGCTTGGGATTCTCTCTCTTTCCCTCTCTCTCTGCCCCTCCCCCCTCTCTCTTAAAAGAAATAAACAACAAAATTTTTAAATAATTTTTGTAATAGTCTATACAGTTATGAGTTAAACCAGACAAAGACTCCACTAAAAAAGAGAACTACAGGCCAATATCCCTGATGAACATGGATGCAACAGTTCTTAACAAAATACTAACAAATTAAATCCAACAGTACATTCAAAGAATTATTCACCATGATCAAGTGGAATTTATTCCTGGGCTGCAAATGCCATTCAATGTTGACAAATCAGTCAACATGATACACCACATTAATAAAAGAAAGGATGAAAATGATATGATCTTCTAAACCAATGCTGAAAAACATTTGACAAAACACTACATCCATTCTTAATAAAAACCCTCAATAAATAGGGATAGAGAGAACATACCTCAATATCATGAAGGCCAGATGAGAAACACCCATAGCTAATATTGTCCTCAATGGTGAAAAAAAACCCATTTCCTTGATGGTCAGGAACAAGACAGGGATGTCCACTCTCAGCATTATGATTTTACATAGTACTGCAAATCCTAGCTTCAGTCATCAGACAACAAAAAGAAATAAAAGGCATCCAAATCAGCATGGAAGAAGTCAAATTTTCACTAACAGACGACATGATCTCTATGTGGAAACCCCAAAAGACTCCACAAAAAAATTGCTAAGACTGATACACAAATTTGGTAAAATCATAGGATACAAAACCAACATGCAGAAATCTGTTGCGTTTCTATACACACTCTCATGTGCACTTTGAAACATTGATTGTAATGAATCTAGTTCTTAAATTTGGGAGCCTTTAAAGTCATCTTGTAAAATCATCTTTCACACACATATCCCCCACTGTATTATGGGAAATATCATCATGTAATCATCCTGAAGGAAGAGGATAAGGCATACCACTTCCAAGGACTAAACATTGCATACACAGAGAGGTCTCCTATTTAAAATGTCCTATCAACTGGGGGCACCTCAGTGAATCAGTTGGTTAAGCATCCAGCTTTCTTGATTTCAGCTCATGTCATGAGCTCATGGTTCACAGGATTGAGCCAGTGTTGGACTCTGCACTGACAGTGCGGACCCTGCTTGGGATTCTCCTTCTCCTTCTCTCCTTGCCCCTCCCCTGCTTGTGCTCTGTCTCTTTCTCTCAAAATAAATAAATAAACACACAGAAAATTAAAATGTCTTTATTAGTTGAAACTAGATATTCTCCCTTCACTGACACCAGTTCTGCTGTTTGGAATGCTACAAAATAAATTTAAACTCCTTCTCTTTTGGGAGAATTTTAATAATTTGAAGAGACATCATGCTTCTGTATGTATAAGTCTTCTCTCTTCCTTATTATATATTATCAGGACTTTCAACATTTGCTTATATATCTTGTTTTACAAACTTATCATTGCTCTGACTCCTCTTCTAATAATACAGATTAAAAAGTTAGTTATTACACCTCAAAGTAAATTTGAAATGGTAAAAGATAAAATTATGAGAGTCTTTAGGAATTGTACTATAATTTTGGTTGTTCAAAACACATGACATTTATTTTGGGTTCTTCTATTCCAAAAAAAAAAATATTCCAAACTTCTTCTAAAGGGAGAATTCTATAATAAACAGAATGAGCCTGCTTCCGATTCTGTGTCTCCCTCTCTCTCTGCCCCTTCCCTGTTCATGCTCTGTCTCTCTCTGTCTCAAAAATAAATAAACGTTAAAAAAATTTTTTTAAATAAACAGAATGATAGAAAAGTCAAAAAGTATACTTATTAGGTGCAAGAAATACCCACCCTCCCGGGTACTTAATGTTTTCTAAAAGTAGGGGCAAAGTATGTATAATTCTAAATAGCAAGGAAATTTGAAATAAGAAACATCTGTGTTCTGGTAACTTAAAAGATTCCAATTGGAGTAATTTATTTAATATATTTCTCAAACTCTCAATATTTTTATGGATAAAATGGAGGTAATAAGAGAACCTAATTGGTAAGATTTTTATATAACACTCAGCTCCCTGTTTTTCACAGAGTATGCAGTAACTATTGAATATTTTTATTATATTATGTTATGTGATGTTATATTATATTATATTATATTATATTATATATTATATTATTATATATTATATTATTATATATTATATATTATATATTATATAATAAATGCACCACACTGGCATTCAGATTCTTTTTATTTAAGTTTATTTATTTATTTTGAGAGAGAAAGAGAGAGAGAGTGTGTGTGTGTGTGTGTGTGTGTGTGTGTGTGAGAGTGGGAGAGGGGGAGAGAGAGAATCCCAAGTAGGCTCGATGCTGTCAGTGCAGAACCCAACACAGGGCTTGATCCCATGAATAATGAGATCATGACCTGAGGAGAAATCAAGAACCCAATGCTTAACTGACTGAGACACCCAGGTGCCTCTAAATTCTTTTATGGGAACTACAGGTGATAATGTGGGCTTATACTGAGTTCCAATACTTGTTAGAAACTTTTATTATGAAATAAATATTTATTGATATATTCTGGATGATAGAAATGTGTCAAGCATTGAGATTGCAACAGTGAGCAACATAGACATTACATTTGTGAAAATTGAGTCTCCCTATCCTAATCATTTCCTTATTCTTAAATATTCAATTTAGATATCATATATTTCTAAACTTATTTTAGTGTTTTCAATATTTCTCTTCTTTCAGCATGTCATTCTGTTTTTAATTCTTTGTTCTACTTATTCTATAATACAATTTAGTTATTCTCTTTTCATTATATCTGTTCACATTTCTAGAATTCTGTTTGGTTCTTTTCTTGTATTATTTTAATGTTTATTTTTGAGAGAGAGAATGAGAGAGAGAGAGAGAGAGAGAGAGAGAGAGAGAACTAGTGGGTGAGGAGCAGAGAGAGACAGAGACACAGAATCCAAAGCAGGCTTCAGGCTCTGAGCCGTGGGGACAGATCCCCATGCAGGGCTCAAATTCACCAGCTGTGAGATCATGACCTGAGCTGAAGTCAGAAGCTTAACTGACTGAGCCACCCAGGTGCATCTGTTTGGTTCTTTTTGAAATTCATTTATCCTCTTCTCCTTTTGTCCTACTCTTATCTTATCTTTTTAAATTTATTTTTCTATTGAATATTTAAAATGAATTTAATTTAGATTTCTGTTATATTATTTCATAAACTCTGATTTATGCTCCAAAACAATGGCATGAGTATAACATCTTTTTAATAGTTCAACACCATGACTACAATTGACAATTACTATTAAATTTCTCCAGATTCTTGGTATTATAACTATAACCTTAGATTCAGGTATTCTTAATCAGTTTGGTTCTGTCCACTATGTATTCTTATGTCCTTTATCATTCCTGGGATCCCTGAAGTTAGACTAGAAAGTGATAAAATTTAACAAGGGTCTGTGCGGTGGTTAATTTTATGTGTCAACTTGACTGGCCACATGGTACCCAGATTCAATATTATTTCTGGGTGTAGTTGTGAGGGTGTTTCTGGATGAGATTTGTATTTGAATGGGTAGACTCAATAGATGGTCCTCTCCAATGTGGGTGGGCATCATCCAATTCATCTAGGTGTTGAATAGAACAAGTGGCTGAGGAAGGAGAACTTTGCCCCTTTTTGCCCACCTGACTCCAACGTCCATCCTCAAAATGGAATGTACATCATTGGCTCTCCCAGTTCCCAGGCCTTTGAATCAGACTGAATTACACCACCAGATTTATTGGGTGTCCAGCTTACAGAAAGCATATAGTGCAGTGAGACTTTTCAGTCTCATATCATGTGAGTCAATTTCTCATAATAAATTTTGTTCCTCTGCTACAGAATAGAAACACAATTCTTTTTTGTGTTTACCTTGTTCCCTGCAACTTTGTTTAATGCACTTATCAGCTCTAGAATTTTCTTGTGGATTCTTTTCCATTTTCTATATATCAGATCATGCCATGTGTAGAGATTTTAAAGAATTTCTTCCTTTCTAATTTGGATACCTTTTATTTCTCTTGCTTATCTAATTGCTCTGGCTAGAACTTCCAGTACAATGTTGAATACTAGCTATGGAAGAGGATATTCTTGTCAAATTATTGATCTTAAGGGAAAAGCTTTCAGTGTTTCACTATTGAGTATCATGCTAGCAATGGGTTTTTTCATAAATACCCTTTATCATGTGGAAGTTCTCTTTTTTTCTTAGGCTTCTGAGTGTTTTTACCATGAAATGTTGGATTTTTTTTTTTCAAATTACTTCTTCATCAGTTGAGATGATGATTTTTTCCTTTCATTCCATTAATGTGATATATTACATTGTATTAACTTTCTTACATTGAATCACCCCTGTAATCTTGGAATAAATTCCACTTTGCCGTGGTGTATAATAATTTTTGCATCCTATTGGATTTGGTTTGCTAGTGTTTTGTTGAAGATTTTTGACTCTGTATTCACTAGGGAAAAGGTTTATAAAGTTTTCGTCCTGGGTAATGCTGGCTTTATAGAATGACTTAGGAAGAGTTTTTTCCTCTTCTAATGTTTTTGGAAAAGTTTGAGAAGGATTGTGGTTAATTTTTCTTTAAATGTTTAATAGAATTTTACCAGTGAAGCCATATGGTCCTGAACTTTTCTTTGCTGGGAATTAATGGTTAGTGATTTGATCTGTTTAGTTGTTTTAGCTCTGTTGAAATTTTCTATTTCTTCTTAAACCAACATGGGTAATTTGTGTATTTCTCAGATTTTTTTCCATTTTATCTGGTATGTCTAATTTGTCATCACACAGATCTTTAAAGCCTTTCAATAGTGTCTCACAAACCTATCATCAGTTCCATCTTTGTCATTCTGTTTTTCCTGTCTATGATTCAGTTCAGAAAATTCTAATCAACCTGTCTTTGATTTCACTGATCCTATGTTCAGTGTTCTGCTGAATTCCAATTAAGTCCTAACAATGATTTCTTGGTTTCAAATATTTAATTTTTCAATTATAGAATGTTCTTTTAGTTTTTTTCAGAGATATTTTCTTTGTTTAAATGTATCCTTTTATTCACTCAGACTAATATCATTTATTTATTTGTTTGTTTGTTTATATTTTACTAATTCTGACAATTTGGCTATCTTTTATCCTGCTTGTGTTGTTCTATTTATTTCTGTTATTCTGAATCTCATTTATTTATTTCTTTATATGTTAACCTGTCCATATGAAAGAATCCTGGCACCAAATTTATGTTTTTTTTTTCTTTCCACAGAGAAGGCAAGTGTCTTTCACTATTAGAAAAATAGAGTAAGGGCTGAATACTTAGATCCATTTGGAATTGAACTAGGTCAGGGCTGGGATGTATATTTAGTTGACCTAAGTTCACTTGTGATTTTAAATGTCTTGATGACAGAACTGTTGGATAATTGTCTCTTCCTCTTCAGCCCAGTGTCTACAAGCGTCACCTAAGCACTCAACAACATCGTCAGGGTGAAAACATTGGATGGGGAAACCAGTCATGTGTTCTAATCTGGTTACAAGGCCATTGAAACTTCCCTCATTTTATTTTCACCAACCCAGTTCTTTTACAGATGGCAACCCCATCTTCCAAGAGTGCTCAGAATCACACATGCCCATAAACAGGAAAATAGCCACTGCTCTCACTGTGTGCAATGGTCTGGTGCAAATTTCCACATCCTGAACAGAAGCAGAACTCCTTTTACTTTTCTCATATCCATTTTCTTTTCATATTTTAACATCTCTGACCATGGGATACATCTGAAAACTTTGGCATTGCACAACTATTGTTAGTTGTCAGTCAGAATATAATTGTATGAGCCATGCATGCGTACAATATACAAACTTGACCATGGCTTTTCATATTTTTGACATTTCAATTGAATTATGTTATTGTTGTTATACATCTTCTGTATTTAATTGCTTTTCAAATGTCTTTGAAAGGATGACATTATAAATTAGATTGAGATACTAAGTCATTTTAATTCAGAAAGGCACTGAAACAGAGTAGAGAGCAATAACTTCTATGAGTGAAGCAAATAATCATTGTCAGAATAATAATTACAATTTAATTATTTATTTCAAGGAAACAACCATGTGCTTAATGAAAACCAAGGACAATGCCTGCAAGCAGATAAAACTTTGTTATATTTTGCTACTGAGGTATGTGCAAAAATATGGATAATTACAAACTGAGCAAAGAAAGTCAAGACAGAAGAATTGACCAAATCCCACAGAAGAGATGAAAGGTATTTTAATGTAATGAGAGGCTGGTCACATATTGTTCAGTATCATCATGAAAACATGAATATCAATTTGTCAGAGACTTCCTATGCCTTAAACAAAAAGGGTTTAAAATTTAGATATACATGAACTTACTGAGAGAAAGATGAAAGGTCATTTCAGAAATAAGGAAGTAGCAGCAACCAATTTATAGAATAGGGGTCAGTGTCTTGGAAAAGCATTCTGGAAAAAGAATGGATGGAACAATATTTCAAGAAATGCTATATCATCAGCAGGTTTTCGATTGTGCAAAAAAGGATTGTGCCAACAATCCGTTGATGCTGCAAAAGATCATATTGTGTGGGAAAAGATGTTACTGATGACAATAAGTAGGAAGCGACTTAGAAAAGCCAATTTAAAGAGTTGCCATTTAATGCGTATATGCGCAGGAGTTACATGTTAAACAACAGTCTAAATGCATCTAAACCACTCAATAGTATGAAATAAAAATTTTAAATAATAAAAGATAGTGGTAAAGTTTAACTTATATACATTTCTTTCTTGGTGTATAAAATAATGTTAACTCTTCATATTTATAGCATCAGAGGATTGATTAACTACTGTATAAATTAACACATTAAATACCTAAAGAAGGTTATTCCAACATCCTTGATAATGTGAAATTATCTACTAAATATATAATATTGTGCATATATATTTCATATTATCTTCTACAGTTAAATTTCCTATTTCCTATTAATGTCCATCTCAACTAACTATATAACTTATATGACCATAAGCTCTGTGAGAGTAGAAACGAAGTGAAAATATTACCATTGTATTGTCACCATATTATCACTACGATTTAGCACTTTTCTGGAACATTGCAGTTTCTTTATAAATATGTATTTGTTGAATGAATATACAGGTTAGAGAGGTTTAAAGAAGATGGAGAGTCACTCATATGGAGGGAAAAGTGAGAATAAAAATACAAATTTGGGGGATAACTGGTTGAGTACTACTAGAAATTGAGAAGCTGAAGTTCAGAAACTCTAGAAGATGTTGACATGATGACTAAAAGCTAAAATTAGGGAGAATGTGTAGAGAATGAGGTCTTAAAACAATATTTAAATTTTTAATTAAGAAAATAAAATTATTTCCTAAAATGTAATGCATATATGATGCATGTATGATTTTAAAACCTGTCTTTCCAAAAAGTGTTACTAGTAAATTAAAATCATTAATCTGTACTCATATGACTATAGAAATTACTTATTTATTATAGCCTCAAAATTCCCGTAAAGTTTCACAATAGTTTAGAGATGGTGTGATTTCATTGGGTAACCTGACAAGGAGGAAGATCTGTTCTGATTCCTAAAATGGAGGTTCTAATGTTGTTTGAGTCAAACACTTCCCTTTCTTTTTTGATGAATTGCATCAAATTTAATTTCATGCAAAACCATGATGCATTTATGTATCTGAACCGGCTCATATTTCATTTGTTCAATAGGCTTTTAAAATTAATTCAACAAATATTTGTTTAAAACTTAAATATCGAGCACAGTACCAGGAACTAATGTTAAAATGGAAAATAAGGAAGACAAAGTTTCTTATTTCATGGTCGTTTTATATTCTTGGGATAAGTAAGACAACGATAATGCCATAAAAGTCATGATACACTTTATTAATGAAAGTGACCAATATCTGAGAAAGATAACTGGTAGGTGAGAATCTACTTTACTTAAAACTTATGCCAGAATAAGTCTCTCAATGACATTTTAAATTTCAGCTGTGATCTAAAGGATAAAATGCAAAAAGCTATAGGTTGAGCCAGGTATAGAGTTATTTCCAGCCTCACACGGGCAAATGCCCCAATATGAGAAAAGCCTAATACGTTCAAAGAACTCAAACAGATCTAGCTAGAGAACAATGAGCCAAAGAGACTATCACAAAATTAGTTGGGTTAGGGAGAAGAAAGGTAACAAAACAGAGAATCAGATGGTAAAGCCATCATAATGGATTAAAAGTTCAGTAGCACTTCAGCTGCTACTTAATAGGAAAAAAGTCTGAGAAGACTAAAATTTCCATCACTGAAGCATATTTAAATAGAGAAAACTGGGGCTCCTGGGTGGCTCAGTCGGTTAAGCGTCTGGCTTCAGCTCAGGTCATCATCTCACGGTCCGTGAGTTCGAGCCTCACATTGGGCTCTGTGCTGACAGCTCAGAGCCTGGAGCCTGCTTCGGATTCTGCATCTCCCTCTCTCTCTGACCCTCCCCTGTTCATGCTCTGCCTCTCTCTGTCTCAAAAATAAATAAACATTAAAAAAATTTTTAAAAACACTTAAAAAAATAAAGATAAATAGAGAAAACTGTCTGAACACAACAAATATCTTGCCAGGCAGCCAGATGCCAATGAGAACAGAAGAAGCTCATTGAGCCAAGTGGAATTTTTTGCACACCACTCTTCCTCTTGGGAATCTGCTGATTCTTCTATGGAGAAAAAGACTGATGAGAATCTGGACAGATAAAGGCTTCAGGGAGACAGAAGCCAGAATTGTTTAGGCAATCCAAGGGGAGATAAAAGTTGTAGTTTAAGGTTATCAAACAGCCAGGTCCTTAGTGACCAAGGCACAGGAGCTAACAGAATGCAGAGAAGTAAGCCTGATATTCAGTATCAGATTTCCCCTTAAGAGTTAGCTGATTAAGTTCCAAAGACAAAAAGTTGAGAGAGTTTAGGATAGTTAAGATAGCTAGAACTTTGCTATTGTGAACATAGAAGTGGTAGTTTGATTTCTAAGAATTATCTGCACATTATTTATTTGATATATCATGTGGCTGTATATCGATTCACACAGCACTCCTCTGCTATATGTTGTAAGGCTCTCCTTAAGTTTAACTTGCCTGACCGCCTCATCTAAGATGACAACCTTTTCCTTCTGTGCTGTATTTTATTTCCAGCAATTAGCATTGTGTAATATACTATGCATTTTACATATTTGTATATTACTTATTTTCATCCTTTAAGAGTTTTTGCTGATTGTATTAGTGCCTGGAAAACTTTGTGTTCTTCCTGGAACCTTAGAATGTGAAATTATTTAGAAATGGAGTCATTACAGATATAACTGGTTAAGTCAAGATTAGGTTACACTGGAGTAGGGTAGATCATTAATTCAATATCCGTATAAGAACAGGAGAAAAGGCACAGGTAAAAGGCCATGTGAGGAAGGAGGCAGAGGCTGGAGTTATACCGCCATTAACCAAGGCATGCTAACGATGGCCAGCGACCACCAGAAGTTGGGAGAGAGGCATGAAGCACAATATTCTTCTGAGACCCCCAAGAAAGAATTAACTCTGCCAGCATCTTGATTTCAGACTTCTATCTTCCAGAACAGTGAAAGAATGTATTTTTGTTATTTTAAGCTACTCAAATTTTGGTACTTTATTCCAGTGGGCCTGAGAAACTAATAATACAGTATAGAGTCCTTGAGAGTGAAGATTTTTATCTTTTATTTTTTTCATTGCCGAAACACAACCTTCTAGTTATGGACTGTATTATTATCATTATTATATAGCTTTCACTTCTTGAGATAGTGTCCCAAGAGTTTATTGATACAGTCTTTTAAAATTCACATAACACCTATGAGCTATTTATAGATGAGGGAAATATTTTTTTTGTTTTTTTAAGTCACATAGTTTAATGTTGGTTTATAATTCAAATTAGAGTTTATGTTTTTTTCAAAGTCTTTGTTTTCAAAAAATGCTGAACTGTAGTCTTAACCATGTCATTTCTCTTCCTTCCTCCCCATTCCTCTCTCCCTTCCTCCTCCCTTCCTTCCTTCCTTCTTCACTGTCTACTTCCATCTGTCTTTTCTTTTTAACAAAACTAAATAAGAGAAACTTACATTTAAAATTATCAAAGAATTACAATCTCTGGCAGTGCTGATAAGCTTCAACACCAATACTGAAATTTTCCTCAATGTTTTCATATTAGACAAAAGGCATGCTAAGACCCCCTTTACTCTTGTCAAATGACTTTTACCAATAACATTCTACATAATGAAAGATCCAGAGTTTTAAATTAAGCTCATCACCATCTCAATTATATTTTCTTTCTTTAAATATTTTTAAGTTTATTTTTGAGACACAGAGACAGAGTATGAGTAGGGGAGGAGCAGAGAAAGAGGGAGACCCAGAATCCTAAGCAGGCTCCAGGCTCTGGACTGTCAGCACAGAGCCCGACATGGGGCTCGAACTCATGAACCTTGAGGTCATGACCTGAGCAAAAGTCAGCCACTTAACTGACTGAGCCACCCAGGCACCCCTCAATTATGTTTTCTAGCAATATAAATATTTGTTATTTATTATAAAAATTTGTTATTTGAGTAAATGTTAGTGTTTATGTATTAATTATGTGACTATGCCATAGGTTATATTTTGAATTCCTATACATCTTTCCTAGGATCAAAATACACATTTTAAGAAGTGCAGTATTTAATTTTTCACTTTTAATTTCAACACCTTGTCATCTAAAGTATGTAAATGTCTTATAAGACAAATGGATATTTTTTCAGAAGTGTTAATGATAAAATCATCATCTGGTTTAAATAGATTACATTTCATTTTATTAACAACATACAGTGTAATTTTTCAAATTTCTGTTGTGTTGTGGTCAACCAACCAATATTCAAATGTAAACAACCAAATTTATCTTCAAACACACTTAAAATTACAGTACAAGCAATTGGCCAAATATTTAAATTGGTCAAGAGTGCATTTAGCAGACTTCTATGTTATCTGGCTAAGCTCGCTCCACCCATTATTAGAAGCAAGTGCTTAGACATTATGTATGTTTAATTTATTTTTTGGTATTATTTTAGTTGCAGTGAGGCTGCACTGTGAAGATAAACTTTGGACATCCTGGCTTATAATGTGCTCTACCTGATTTTTGTATTACCTTTTATGCCTACAAAGATTTGCATTCATTATTATTGTAGAATGCCTACAGATTACCTTTGAATATCTAACAAGTGCTTTTGATACATTATGGGTGTGAGATTTAATAGTCTTGGGAAGCTTAAATTGTATTAAACTTTTATTAACTGAGGATTTTCTCTATATAATTGAATAACTCAAAGCTCTGACAGCTAACATGACTTAACAAAGATTAAATCTTCACATTAAGTTAAAAATAACTTTTATAATTTGAGTTAAGAAAGTAAATAAGTAGAAATAAAGTTTCAGTAAACATCATCTATATTTTTTGCTTAGAGTTATATTTACTTATATTACTCATGACCTAAAGGAGTCTTCATAAAAATAAGTTTGAAGATTTTTTTTCCCCCGGGTACCTGGGTGGCTCAGTTGGTTGGGTGGGCCACTGACTTTGGCTCAGGTTATGATCTCGAGGTTCGTGAGTTCGAGCCCCACATCAGGC
The DNA here is from genome assembly GCF_027475565.1 of Acinonyx jubatus. NCBI lineage: Eukaryota > Metazoa > Chordata > Mammalia > Carnivora > Felidae > Acinonyx > Acinonyx jubatus. The sequence goes on from NC_069380.1 coordinate 61,000,229, forward strand.
TCTGTGCTGACAGCTCAGAGCCTAGAGCTTGCTTCAGATTCTGTGTCTCCCTCTCTCTCTGCCCCTCCCCTGCTCATGCTCTGTCTTTCTTTCTCTCTCTCTCTCTCTCAAAAATAAACATTTAAAAATTTTTTTTAAATTAAAGGATTTGTCTTCTTTGAAAATAGTCTTGTATTATAAATTCTTATGCACCATAAACATTAAAAATTCATTTTTATTTTATATTAAAGCATTTTTTTATTTTTTTTGTTCATAAGCACATGATATTTGCATACTTCAATGCAAATCATATTACCATATCTTCAAGACTAATTTTTTTGGTATTAGCTTTTAAATAAAGTAAGTCAAACATATCGCCTTATTATGTTCATTGACATTACTTCCCTCAATGCATTTTATGTTACTTAAATTCTTATACTGTATGTGCATGAGGCCAGGAAAGCCTTTGCAAAAGCTTAATATGCTTCATTGGCTGATTAATTTCTGAAATTTCATGATAAGTGTAATTTTACTACAAGATATGACTTCTTTATTAATTACTAATTGCCTTTTAGGGATGAGGTGATATAATTTGACACATAGTACAAATCAGGAATTATGAACATCCATGCATATTGTACATATATAAGATGATGAAATAACATTGAAACTACTTCTGTAGTGCTTTTTAATGGATTTAATTTTCTTTACATAAAGATGAAATCTCCCAATTTTTCCTCCTCTTTCTCACTCTCCTCTTAATCTTCATATTTCTCTTTTTTCCTTTTCCTTTGTTTTTAATCTCTTAGCATTTAAAAATTAGCCAGTATTAGCACAGACAATGATGTCAGACAGCCCTGAGTCTTTTCTCCACCAATATTTATCTGTGTAAACTTGGAAAAGTAACTTTATTCCTATAAGATTTGAATTTCTATAAAATAGGAATTAGTATAGATTTTAACCCAAGGTTACTAGGAGGAATATTGTAAAAATATAGGAAGAGTGTACATTATATCCACACACATAGCACTAATGTGTTAATATACATTGAATATATTGCATAATGAAATTAATGTATTATAACATTTACTATGTGTTAACTGGGTTTCAGTACAACTTATCTGATATTGATGATAGTGCCAATGGGAATAATCACTTTATAGTGATTATTTACTATGAGACAATAATGTGACATACACGCCAGTTCAATATTAATGTTATCCTTTAGAGGCATATATTATGACTATTTTGCAGATGGGGCTCAGAGAGATAAAGTGACTACCTCATGTTATAAAGGTATTAAATAACAAAGCTGATTTTAAGATCTATACTGTATTAAAAATATCATGTTCCACATAGTAAAGGATTTTTAATTATTTAAAATTAAATAGCAATTGGAGGATGAAGAAAAATTATATATATATTCATGGGATATATAACAAGACATTATTGGGCATTGGCCATGTTTTGAGTTCTGAGTGTTGTGGAGAATACAAAGACAGTCAAGTTGTTTATTTCTGTGCTGAGGTGGATTAGCAGAGTAACAAGAGAAGAAACTGGAAAGAGACTCAGTTCCAGTGATGGTATGGGCACCAGACACAGACCAATGGAAATGAGATCCATATACAGGGCATAGTGTTCAAAAACAAGATAGTGACAGTTGAAGCAGGAAAGGGGTATTAGAAGGATGAAACCAAAGATAGGGTTCTTGGGTGGCTCAGTCGGTTAAGCATCTGATTCTTGATTTCAGCTCAGGTCATGATCTCTTGGATCAGGCCCCACATCAGGCTCTGTGCTGACAGCACATAGCCTGCTTAGGACTCTCTCTCTCCCTATTTACCCCTCACCCACTATTTCCCTCAAAAATAAATAAATAAACATTAAAAAAATAAGTGTGTTCCTAGACAGATGAGTCACTTAGTGATGGAAATTTCAGGACCATTTCAAAATCAGATATCCAGAAAGACAACTATACATTTGCAGTTTAGGAAAGTCTTTTAGATGTTAGCAGGGATTATGCTACATGGTGGAGGACACTCTCAGTCTTCTTGAGGGAAGAAGACTTCTTGAATTTAAGAAGTACTAGAAATAAATACCTGGAACACTTCATCCACATGAAGAAGGGAGCATGAACATGGGCAAATGAGGCCATAAATACGGTGACAGAATCAGAGCAAAAGATGGACATCATGTGAATTGACCAGATAATGAAGCTAGCTAAAGTTCCTTGATTTACCCTTCCCTGAACTAGTGTTGGCCTGAAATCTGAGCCTACCCACACAGCTACTTTTCTTTGTGCTCAGACCATATTAACTAATTAAGGGACACATACTTCATTCATTATTTTTCCATTCATTTATTCACTGATTTATTTACAAATATGTTTTGAATAACTTCTTCCAGTCAGGCATTGATTTACACACCAGGAGCTTATGAATGAATTAAATGCAATACTTTCTTTTAAGAAGCTTATTATTTAATGAGATATTCAGAGAAGTAAACAAATCATTACAATATACTATGATGTATTTAAATACAAGTTTTCAGGAAAACTAACTTAATCCAATCTTGAGGATGGCAATGTTATTTGGAGAGGATGAGGTCTAACTTGCCTTGAGAGTAAATTACCAGTTTTCTACTTGAAAGGTCTAGAGAAGTCAACCTTTGAAAACATCTATAAATAACAGAATATACTTATCTAGGAATGCCAAGATGTTCAGTAAGACTAGATAAAGGTCTGCTAATGATCAGAGTATGGGTATTGGCAAAGTACAATGATCAAGAACCAAAAAAAGGCCTATTTACCATACAAGTTTTCAATCTATCTGAAAGCAAGGGAAAGTATATAAGATTTGGGTCTTAGAAAGGTTGCCATTACTGATGTGTGAAAGATAAACTGAAGAGGGATAGGATTGAGGAAGCAGAGCAAACAGTATATAGTTACAATCTAAAATGGTGTTTAGAGGCGATGACACTAAATGAGATAGTGAGATAAGTGATGGACAGATGGATGATTGATAGACAAACAGACACAGAGGGATGAGGCCTATCTGTACAGAGGAATGAGGCCTTATTCCTCTGTGCTGAGAAAAATAAGGTCCCATTTCCTTCCATAACCAAGATATAAATACTTGAGCCTCAGACAGCCTACTTGTCAAAAATAATTTCACCAACACCTTTTACCCAGCAATTTGTGAGAGTTTTCAAAGATTTAGCCTCATATGTTTTCAGAAAAAAACCTTTCAGGTTATTATCAGGCTTTCTCGTCTTCCACAAACTTGATGTTTTTGTTGTTAGCCAACAACCTAATTTCAGCAACCTTCTCTGTAACTACGACTTTCGTCTGCCTGAAACCAGAGGAGAGGCTGCCCTCTTCTGTACTTCTCAGTACAATAGGAAGTCTCTCCTAATTCTCCTAAGCACAACCTGGTAACTGCATGTACATTTTAATGAGTATTTTCTTACAGTCCAATGATAATGAGGCACAGTGCAACAAGGACCAGTAGTCCAAGATCAGCATGCATAAGAATCATTAAACAAACATGGAGAGCTCGTTAAAACATACATGCCCAGACCCATTCCCAGCAATTTTGATTCAGTGGGGCTAGAGTAAACTCCAACATATTACATTGCTAGTACGCTTCCAGGTAATGATGATAATTTTAGTCCACAGATCTTACTCTGTATAACAAAGGTCTATAGAACTTCCCAAACTAAAGCATAACCTCATGTCTCTTAAAAGATCTTGTCCTCTTATTTGTATCTGCCTTTAAATTGCTGATCCCTCTTCTAAATGTAACTGACCCTCTCTATTTTGGAAAGTCCTTGGCGGGGTGGGGGGGTGGGAAGGGCAACCCCTTGTCTTGAGAATTTTCCTCCCATTCCATGCAAAGAATATATCCTCAATTCCTCACATATTGCCTAAGATTATTATTTAATAGAGATAAACACTAACAGAATATTTAATTTCCTTTAGGAAAACTTTCTCTAAAAGATACAGTCTGTTGTCATCAGTACAATTTTTATTCCATTTATTTAAGTATTTGTTAATACTTGTGTGGGACTTACTATGTACTTCTAAACACCATAAAAAGATGAATCAATTTAATATTTATAAATTTATTAGAAGGTATACAATGCTATTAACCCTCTGTACAAATATCAAAACTGAAATACAGAGTTTAAGTAAATTTCTCATCCTCACACAACTAATTACAAAGAATGTGATCTAGTTATAGACTCCATCCTCCTGGCTACTATTTTGTGTTCTCTCACCATTTTGCTCTACAGCCACTCAAAATCTGTATTATTTTATCTTTTCATGTCTACCTTGTTTGTACCAGAAGGTAACTGTAAAGTTTGTGCAGAAGGCAGGATGGCAATGGCACTGGGAACAGGGATCAAAATGTTAGAACAAGAGAGATAAGGCCACAAGTGCAACTTGCATCTGTACTGTGTTTCTGGCATTATAAATGTTGATCTTTTCTTTGAAAGGGATCATTGTGACATACGGGATAGAAAGGAAGGCTGATCTCAGCTTCAGTCAAATGGACACATGTAAGGTCAGAGAATGAATTATAAACCATCGCTAGAAAAAAAATAAAGAATACCTTGGGTCCTGGGTTGGAATCAAAATAGGAAGAAATAGCAGCACAGAACAGAATAAACAGGAAGGAATTTTGATAGAGATTACATGAATTTGTACATTGCTTTAGGTTAAAATGGACATTTTAACAATATTAATTTGTCCAATCCACAAGAATGGAATATTTTTCCATTTATTTGTGTCTTTTCCAATTTCTTAAACTCTTGTAGTTTTCAATATAAAGGTCTTTCACATCCTTGGCTGAATTTATTCCTAGATATTTTATTCCTTTTGATGCAATTTTAAATGGGACTGGTTTCTTAATTTCTCTTTCTGATAGTTCATTTATTAGTGTATAAAAGCACAACATAATTTTGGGTATATTTTTATATTCTGCAGCTTTACTGGAGTCATCGATTAGTTCCAGCAGTTTTTTGGTGGAGTCTTTAGAGATTTCGATGTATGTTATCTGCAGATAGTGGCAATTTTACTTCTTTCTTTCTAATTTGGATGTTTTTCATTTCTTTTTCTTGCCTAATTTATTGGTCTAGGACTCCAATGCTATGTTAAATAAAGGTGGCCAGAATGGACATCCTTGTCTTGTTCCTGACCTTAGAGGGAAAGCTTTTGGTTTTTCACCATTGAGTATATGTTAGCTGTGTGATTGTCATATATAGCTTTTATTGTGCTGAGGTATAAATTTCTTGATTTTTTTTTTTTTAGTTTTACTTTCTAACAGTGTATCGCTACACTGATAATTCAGGGTTTTTTTTTTTTTCTCATTTTGTAAATTTTACTTTAATAGTTGCTCTTGGTTAATATTTCTATGGAATATACTATTTCTAATTTTTACTTACAATCTGAGTGTATATTTGGAAATGTATTTCCAGTCTCAAGATGTCTTTTCATAGAGTTTTTACAGCATGTTTTTAAAGCACTGGTATACAAGCATCCATCACTATTTGAATGCATTAACTAATTAGTTTAGATAAGTCGTGAGAGCTAAGATGGCAAATATGATCTGAAAGAAATATCTTACAAGTTCATCTGACTTTTCTATTATTTAATCCCAAGATTGAATAGCCCGACTTTGAATACCAAGGGTTCGGATGATGAAAAATCCATTTATTTAGTTTTAGTTTACTGCCTCACTAAGTGATTTCTTCTTGCTTTAACAGTTTGATATTTCTATCTCCTTGGCACTTTTTTTTGGATTAAATATTTTTTGTTGCTGTAGAGCTCATTATGGTATTCGTGCTAAATTTTTTGTTATTCGTCATTATCAGGTTGGGAGATTTTCCTTCTACCTACGTGGTGTTGTTTTTTCTAACTATGAATGGGTTTTGATGTTTGTCAAATACTTTTTTGTCTCTTTAAGAAAAGGATATCATATATATTTTTCTCTTTTATTTTATAAGTAACAAATTACACTGAATAATTTTCAAATGTTAAAACACCCTTTGCATCTCAGGTAAATCCAACTTGCAAAGTTGCATTATATTTTGTACATCTAGCTGGGATTAATATGTTATATATTGCCACTTTTGTGCAGCTTAAAGTCAGGGTTATGTTGGCCTAATAAAATAAGCTTAGAGTTGCTCTTTCAACCTTTATTTTTCTTAAAAAAAGTTTATATATTATTTCTTTCTTCAGTGTTTTATAAAATTCATGAGTGAAGTGATGTCAAAATGGAGTTTGACAATTTGTTTGTAATGTTTAATTCAATTTCTTCAATCACTGTAGTGGTGTTCAGATTTTCTAATTTTTCATGGTGTTAACTTTGTCTTTTTTTCTTCCTTCCTTCAGTCTAGCTAAAAGTTTGTCAGTTTAATTTTTTTTTAATGTTTATTTATTATTGAGAGACAGAGAGAGACAGAGCATGAGCAAGGGAGGGGCAGAGAGAGAGGGGGCAGACACAGAATCCGAAGCAGGCTCCAGGCTCTGAGCTGTGAGCACAGAGCCTGACACAGGGCTCGGGCTCACAAACTGAGAGATCATGACCTGAGCTGAAGTTGGATGCTTTCCCGACTGAGCCACCCAGGTGCCCCTAAAAATTTGTCAGTTTAATTGTACTTTTCAAAAACTAACTTTTCATTGCCCGTATGTATGTGTGTTTTAAATTCCTTTTATTCATTTGCTTTCCAGTATATTAATTTCTGCTCCTAATATTATTGCCTAATTTCTGCTGAATTTTGCTTAAAATGCTCGTCTTTCTCTAGGGAAATCTTGGTCATCATTTTACCTTTTTTCTTTTCTAATAAAAGTATTTATAGCTATAAATTTATTTCAAGCATTTCCTTAGCTGTATCCTACAAATTTTGACAGGTTTTGCTATTATTTTCTGTTTAAAATCCTTTCTTATTTTATTTGAAATTTCCTCTTTAATCCATAGATAATTTAGAATTTTGTGGTTTAGTTTCCAATTATTTGAAAATTTTGTGGACACCACTTGATTATAGGTTTCTAATGCAATTCCAGTGTGGTCAGGGTATACACTCTTTATACTTTTAAACTAGTAAGATGCATTGGGCTTCATTGTTTTATGAACCCATCATGTGGTCTATGTAGTGCACTTGAAGCTTAGCACAATGCACTTGAAAACTATGTGAATTTTGTTATTGTTGAGTGTGACATTTCACAAATGTCAAATGGACCAAGTTGGATGATTGTACTATTTATGTCTTCAATATCTTACTAATTTTATGTCTATTTCTTCTATTACCTTCTGAGAGTAGAGTAGCGATATTTCCAACTGTAATTGTGAGTTTATCTAGTGCCCTTCATTTCTGTCTATTTTTGCCTCATATATTTTGAATTACATCCACAGTCATGTCCATCCCATTTGGTTAATTACTGAAATTGTTTTATGATATACTTTTAATGATTGTTCTAGAGCAGTAGATTGCTGGCCTTTCAAAGATGTCCATGCCCTAATCCATAAAAACGTTGAATGTATTCATTTTCATGGCAAAAGGAATTTTGGTGATGTGATCAAGGCTAAAGATCTAGATATGAGGAAATTAGCCTGGATTATACAGGTGGGCACAGTTTAATCACCTGAGTCCTGACTACTGAGAAACTTCTCCAGCTGGTCAAAGAACTGAAAAAAAGGAAGACAGTTAGATTATGTGGCATGAGAAGGACTCCACTTGCCTTTGGGCTTTGAGAAAGGCCAAGGAGGGCATAAGCCAAAGAGGGCAGTGACCTCTAAAAACTGGAAAAGACCCTCAGATGACAGCAAGAACATGGGCACTTCTTTTCTACAACCACAAATAACTATAGTCTGCCAACAACCTGAATAGGCAGAAATTAATTCTCCCTTAGAACTCCAGAAAAGAATGGAGTCTTGCTGACACCTTAATATTAGTCCAATGATACCCGTCCCAGCCTTCTGGATCACAGGTATGTAAGATAATAAATATGTGTTGTTTTATAGTTTGTGACTTGTTATGGGGGCAACAGAAAATGAAACATCTTAAATTCATAATGTACATTTGTATCTTATTACAGTACACCTTCAAATGATATTACAGCACTTGATATATAACAAGACCCTTCCTTTGTGCTTTTTCCATGATTTGTCCTATTTTTGTCATATATTCTACTTCAACATGTTTTAAACCTAGGACATATTTTAATATTTCATTTTTGTTCAATCCATTTTCTCACTCTTACTTTTCATATTTTCCAATGTCTTTTTTAAGTTCACTGTTCTTTTATATTTCACGATTTATCTAATATGTTCTTAAGCCCTTGCAGTGAGTTTATAGTTTTAAGCATTTTTTCTTTTATTCTAGAACTCTTGCTTGATTCTTTTAAAATATAAATATATTTCCACTTTTCTTTAATACTTTCTTTCCTTTTTTGCCTTTATCTTATTGAACAAATTTAATAGACGTTAGAATAGTAAAAATCCTGGCCATTTCATTCTATTGTCTTTATCACTTGTTAGTTTTCCTTTCAACTCATTTTTTTCCTTGTTTATTTTCATACGTTTTACATATTTGCATTAGCAAAGATTTATGATGGAATGCTGGAGTTGTGAACATTATGCCATCGAATGTTTGGATTTTATTGTCTTCTTAATAGTTTGGTTTTGTTCCAGCAGGTAGCTAAAGCCCTGTGGACCATATTTTGTAGCATATTTTTAAACTGTGTTCATGCATGTGTTGAGCATCCTTTAAGCCTAGATTAGTACTGCCCCTAAAGCATAGCCTTTCTTTAGATTTTACTGAATGCCCAGCTTGTTCAATAACGTCTCTCATTGTTATGTATTGGATAGTATCCCCCCCAAAATTCATGTACCCCTTGAATTCCAGAAGGTGACCTTATCTGGAAATAGTCTTTAAAGATATAATTAATTAAGGATCACAAGATTAAATCCTGGATGAGGGTAGGCTTTAAATCTAATGACTGGCATCAGAAAAGGAGAAGACACAGAGAAGAATGCCATGGTGAAGACAGAGTCATAAAAACAGAGACAGAGGCAAATTGCAATGATATAGCTACAAACCAAGTCATGTCAAGGATTTCCCTGAGCCACTTACAGATAGAGAAAATGAAGGACCCTTTCTCAGAGTCATATTTACATATTTCTACATATTTGCATTGTGGATAGCAGATGATATAGCTTGACTTTGGACTTCTGGCCTCCACAACTGTGAGAAATTAATTTTCTGATGTTTAAAGCCACCAAGTTGGTGGTAATTTATTATGGCATCCCTAGGAAATTAATACAATCTTCTAGCTCAATAAGGCATATCACGCTGATGATATTTGGGTCACGGATGAACCTCTGAGCTGACCCTTCCTGAATTTCTAGCCCAAAACTTGTGAGCAAAATAGAATAGTTGTTTTAAGCCCTACCTAACTTATACCTTATAGATTGGCTCTGTTAATAATAAACCTTCTAGGAATATTTAAAGGTGTCATATTATCATAGATTTTTAGGGGACCACAGGTAGAGAAGAGCTTTGTTTGAATTGATTTGTATGTTTGGCTTTTTTCTAATAGAGCTCATTATAAGTCATTGATATATAGGGAGCTTCTAATATTTTAAAGGCAATGCATAAGAAAATTGGACTGAACATGAGAAAGGTTGTTTGAAATCAAAAGAGCCTTTGTACTCACAACCTGATACAGATAAGGTGCAGACTGAAATATTATGTATCTGGGGAAAAAAAAAAAAAAAGAGTTGTTCTTATTAAAGGAGGACTTAGAGAATGAAAGAAAGACCAGAGGAAACACAGCCAAAAGCTGTGGCAAATCATTTCTACGGAGGTGAACGGAGTTCAAATGAGGGAATTGACAATGTAGCATATGCTGGGCTGGAACTGAGAACTTTTATGAATCCGTAAACTCTTGAGGATTTCTTTTTTTTCACCTTATTTTTGAGTAGGATCATCAGTACTCTCAAACCAAGTTGACATTTCCATTTCAAAATTAACATTCTCACACTTTTTCTGAGCTTTTTAAATTTTATGTTTGCAATTTGTTTTTATCATTCAAAAATTTTACTTTCAAAAAAGACTCCTCGGGGCATCTGGGTGGCTTACTCGGTTAAGCGTCCAGCTCTTGATTTCAGCTCAGGTCATGGTCTCTTGGTTCAGGTGTCTGAGCCTCATGTCGGGCTCTGTGCTGACAGCATGGAACCTGCTTGGGATTCTCTCTCTCTTTCTCTCCCTTTCCCTCCCCCTCTCTCGCTCTCTGTGTCTGCTCCTACCCTTCTCATGTTCTTTCTCCCTCCAAAATAAATAAATAGATGTGAAAAAAAAAAAGAAAACCAAGAATTCTGTCTTAATTACTTTAATTCGTGTATTTGTTTCTATTATATAAGCATAAATATTTTTAAAACCTCTAATATCATTCCTGATTCTAGAAATAAAGTTCCTTGGTGAAATTCAGTATTTTTCTGCAGTTGTTTTTGTGTGGAGAAAATATCCTGGTTTAAAAAAAAGCAAAAAAAAAAAAACTATTGTATTCTGAAGTTACTTGAAAAAAATATTTTCTATGTGGTTACATTTTCAGTTTGATTAAGAATTAAGTATATTGACTTCTGTGTACAGTTACAGGATTTGCTTTTGTTATTGATTAAAGTTTAATAAGTTATTTGCATGGCTCAAAATCAAAGCTATGTTAAAAAAATTCTTACTTCCATTCCTATTTTCTCCATTCAGTTTCCATTCAAAACCACTAGGGAATCATTTTGATTAGTCTCTGGTTTGGTTGTCCGTATTGTGATTACCTAAGATGAAAATAAAATTTGATTATTTAAAATATTTAAATATTTTTAATTATTTAAAATATTTCAAATATTATCCTCAATTATTTATTTTAAAATTAATATTGTAAAGGTACCTGGCTGGCTCAGTCAGTGGAGCACGCTGTTCTTGATCTTGGAGTCGTGAATTCAAGCCCCACCTTGGGTGTAGAGCTTACTTAAATAAATAGTTAAAAAAATAAAATGAATACAATTAATGTTATAGTATTAATATAACATATTAATATTACACAATTAATATTACACATTTAATATTTAAAATTAATATTTTATTTCGCGTGCATGTGTTTGTGTACACATAAGTATGTATGTGTACCTGCACATGTTATTTAACAAAACTACAACATCCGTATCTACATACCTAGCTATACATACATAACTATATACCTAGATATATATCTTGTTTCCTAAAGAGGATTAATAGGTGATAAATTAAGCAAATATTTTGCCATGGCTTCTCATGAGCTAACACTGTAAGAATCCTATTTTTGTGATGCATATTGTGATGATTACAGCCACTACTACTTTCATATCTAAACCTGTAAGATAACAACTAATCTGAAGTTTTCGTTTTTTAAGATCTGCCTCTAGAAAAACATATTGTTTGAAAACTATGTCATTAAGGATTTCCACGGAAAATAAAAAAAACACTTCAAATATTTAAGGACAATAATTTTTGATCAATTGATTGATAATGCCCCTGAATATATGTGTGTGTGTGTGTGTGTGTGTAGTTACATATATATATAACATATATATATATATATATATATATATATATATATATATATACTGTATAAAAAACAAAACTGAAAAAAAATAAATATTTTACTCACTTAAAAACAAAAATAGGGGCACCTGGGTGATTCAGTTGGTTAGGCGTCTGACACTTGGTTTTGACTCAGGTCATGATGTCACAGTTCATGAGATTGAGCCCGGTGTAGGTCTCTGAGCTGACAGCGTGGAGCCTGCTTGGGATTCTCTTTCTTCTTCTTTCTGCTCCTCCCTCCCCATGCTCTATCTCTCTCAAAATAAATAAACTTTTAAAAAAACCCATTATATGTCAGCATAAAAACATATTTTTAAATAAATAACTGCATTTTTTCAAAACCAAAAAAAGGAATTAATGAGAAGAGTGACATCGCTCTACATTTTGCAGATCTTTTCAACGTCTGACAAATAGAAAGCAGCTTGATAAAAAGGAGGAGTATTATAATAATTTTCAGGTAATTGTTAATTGTTTTGTTACCACACCAAAAGGTGGCAGAAGGTAGTTTCGTAAGGCTTAGCTGTCATGTAGAATCTGAGAATATAACAGTGAACATTTTCTATTCTTACACATTAAAATCCATTGGACTAATTTGAACTCTGAAAAGCCTTTGCCCATATGTACTTTTGTGTCTTCATGCAATGGTCATTTGGAATGTACTGGTTCAGAGAATTACGGAGATGCTCTGAAATTTGACACGTATAATTATTTAATACAAAAATACTGCCAGTCTCGTTAGATGTTTCTTGAGTATTATGAATCTGTCAAAGTTACAGTGGCAGATGCAAGCTTTATAGAATTATATTGCTCCTCAAAGGTTGGATTTTACAATCGGCAGCAAATACTGTCAGTTTTCTTGAAGTGGATGGCTTACTTTGTTCATTTTTAAGATACTGCCTAACACCCAAATCTGATAGCTCTATTTGTCACTCATTCTTTCAAATAGAACTGGCATTTTATGGGGAAAAAAGCAGCTACTTGAGCTTGTAATTCAGTCACAAAAATGCTTTTCCTGAAAACAATCATTGCAATTTTATAAGTACTTATCTTTGGTTACACAGAATATTTCTGTAAAGTATTTCAGAATCAAGATATAAGAAAGTTAATAATTTCACTGCTTCATCAGGGAATTAAATGAAACTCGATCCCCTCACTCTCCCACTAGTGAGTTCAAGATAGTGCAGCATGTATACTGCAAATCTAGTGTAGAAAGACTGCCTTTATTAATGTCAAGATGTAAGCAGTTTTATCCCTGATTTCATGACAATTTTATAAAAATCAACATAGTGAAAAAGACAAATATTGTCTTACTGTTAGTATGAAAATGATCTTGACCTTTTTAAACCCCTGAAAGTGCCTCAAGGAGCTCCAGGGATGCATAAACCATATTATGAGATCCCATGATTTCACTGATTATATTTCTGTGTGTGTATGTGTGTGTATGTGTGTGTGCATGTGTGTCTTTGAAATACATTTTTCATAGGTATCACACTTTCTCATTTCAAACAAAGATTGCCTTACTTGATTTATATGTGGCTTAGTCTCACAAAGTTGTCATTTTTAATTTAATCACTCTCATCTTAAGCTGACAATGATTTGTATAGATCAGTTAATTTGTCCTTCCCAAAATATTTCTAATCTGTAAAAATTCAACTGTCTATGACCAATTTGAAAGTGTTACTTATTAGTATTCCACTAGCAGAAATTACTGTTTTCTAAAATAATTTAGAATTCACAGAAGCAAGGTGAATTGCAAATTTTCAAGGTTTCTGCCTGAAAAAAATTAAATTATTGACTAACTTTACTGTATTAAGTTCATAACTCTCTTCTCAGTCAAAGTCATTGGTTTATCTTTCATTCTATTACGTTATTGCTGTATGTATTCACATGAAGTGTATCAGTGGAGAATATTTTTAAACTATTTTAAACAAAATGCTTATGAGATTAAATCACTGGGTATATATTTCTCTAACATTAGTCTGTGAAGATGTGTTATTGGTTTTTGTGTTGTTTCTTATTAGTATTATGGTTTTAAAAAGCACATGGTTCAATTGAATAAATACATGAGAAGACAGTTCAGGAGAGTCTTATTCTGTTGCCCTGTCCATGTGGATCACAAGTTGTTTCTGCATGAAATATTTATCTCCTATTTTCACTTAAGTAAGCACAAATTTGGAATGCTAATCCTAAATTTTGAAAGCTGATGGAAAACATGGAGGGATTTTTATTACGTGATTGTTTTTCACATTATTATTTATTTAATACTTTTTTTTGGTTGAGTCATTCAGTTAATTTTAAAAGCTCCTCGTGAAAATTTATGGTCTAGGATTTTAGAATTTAAAGACTGGTCTCTGGAAGAGATTTATAATATACTTTCTGCTTTTTTACTTTAACAGTCATATGTTTTAATAAATACTATTCATAATGTTAAGATTTGGTGTAGCTTGAAAAAAAAAGTGTTCCCTAAGACTTTGTTCATAAATTTGTAAACACCTTTATTTGCACCCTATAGTCCGTGAAAGTATTCAAAATAAACTCAATTTTATGATTAAATTTACTTTTGTACTCAGTTTGTATTTAATGCTGATAATGATTTATTTTTATTTTAGATATTAACCCCTTATCTGATACATAATTTGAAAATACTCTCTCCCCTTCTGTAGGTTGCCTTGTTATTCTGTGATTGCTGCTTTCTCTGTGCACAGCACTTTACTTTGGTATAGTTCTACTTGTCTATTCTTGCTCTTGTTGCCTATGCTGTAAGTGTTATAATCCAGAAAATCATTACCAAGACCAAATGTCAAGGAACTTTTTCCTCTGTTTTCTTCCAAGAGTTTTAACGTTTCAGTTCTTATGTTTAAGTATTTAAGTATTTGACCCATTTTGTTTTCTTTTGTGAGTGGTTTAAGATAGGAGACTATTTTCTTTCTTCTGTATGTGGTCATCCTGTTTTCCCAACACCATTTATTGAAGAGGCTGTACTTTTGCCTTTAAGTATTTTTGCCTCCATTGTATTATATTAGTTGACTGTATATGCATGAATTTACTTCTGGGCTCTCTATTCTATTTCATTGATCTTTATGTCTGTTTTTATGCCAGTAGCATGATATTTTGATGACTATAGTTTTGTAGTATAGTTTGAAATTAGGAAGTGTGATGCCTTCAGCCTTGTTCTTTCTCAAAATTTCTTTGGCTATTCAAGGTATTTTATAGTTCCATATGATTTTCTGTATTGTCTTTCCTATTTCTGTTAAATCTGCTATTGGAATTTCAGTAAGGATTGCATTGAATCTATAGATCACTTTGGGTAATATCAGCATTGTAACAGTATTAATTCTTCTAACCTGTCAACATGAGATATCTTTCCATTTATTTGTGTCTTCTTTGATTTCTTTTGTACAATGTTTTATTGCTTTCAGAATAGATATTTCACCTCCTTGGTTAAATTTATTTTATTGTTTGGGTGCTATTGTAAAAAGATTGTCGCTTTTTGGATAGTTTGTTGTTAGTTGTTAAGGTAAAGAAATGCAATTGCTTTTTGGACAGTGATTTTTACATTCTGAAACTTGACTGAATTCGTTTATTAGTCCTAACATTTTACTGGTGGAGTTTTTAGGGTTTTCTTTATACAAGATCATGCTATCTACAGAGACAATTTTACTTCTTCCTTTCTGATTTGGATGCATTTTATTTCTTTTTTTTTTTTTTTTTTGCTTGGCTAGGACTTTCAGTACTGTGTTGTTTAAGACTAGTAAGAGAATTTCTTATTCCTAATTTTAGAGGAAATTCTTTCAGTGTTTCAGCATCAAGAATCATGTTCACTGTGGGTTTACTTTACATGGCCTATGTTATGTTAAGATATGTTTCTTCTATACACAGTTTATTTGGAGCTTTTTTCAAGAAAGAATGTTCAATCTATTTCTGCATCTATTGAGAGGATCATATGATTTATATTCTTCATGTCAACATTTTGCAAATGTGTATTAATAATTTGAAAGATTATTCACATTTACTGTTGAAACATTTTATCTTTTTAATGTTTATTTGTTTATTTTGAGAAAGAGAGAGATTGAGAGAGAGAGAGAGAGAGAGAGAGAGAGAGAGAAAGGTAGAGCATGAGGGAAAGAGTAAACCCCAAGAAGGTTCCATGCTGTCAGCGTGGAGCCTGATGCAGGACTCAGTCCCATCAATCATGAGATCATGATCTGATCCCAAACCAACAGTCGGATGCTTAACCAACTGAGCCATGCAGGCTCCCCAGTAGATTTATTTTTAATAAGGAAGGAATCCTGAAAAATCCTCAAAGGGGATCCTGCATATTTACTGCTAATGGATGTTCACTTACAGTAAGAGAAATGTTAATACTTTATTTTCTAAAATCTCTAAGAAAAGAGTTGTCAGAAATTAACAAAATATTCATAATACAGCACACTGAAGAATTTTATTATGAACCAAAGTATCAAATATGAAAAAAGTCAATAAATGAAATTCAAAATATTATATACACTTTGAAGTTATTGCATTTTATTATTAATTAGTTTGCTATAGAATAGCACATTACAATATGCACACAGGACAAATGTTTTGAACACAGCAAAAGATACTGACTGAAATAAAGAATAATGCATTACCATAGAATATATAGATCATTTTGAATGGAATCATAAATTGTCAGTCAAATAAATCAAAGCTGCAAACATTTTCTTGGTTTGAAACAGAACTAATCAGCATCCTCAAATGTATTAACCAGAGTTGGCAAAGTGTTTTAATATACCTCTATCATTTATGCAATAGTTATTGTTAAGTAAAAGTCATTATATTATGTTCAACATCACAATTTTAAGCTCTGGGACATCTGGGTGGCTCAGTTGTTTGAGTGTCTATCTCTTGGTTTCAGCTCAGGTCATGTTATCATGGTCATGAGATTGAGTCCCGTGTCAGGTCCCATGCTGGGCATGGAGCCTGCTTGGGATTCTCTCTCTCCCTCTCTCTCTGTCCCTTTCCTGCTTGCACACACAGGCGCTCTCTCTCTCTCTCTCTCTCTTTCTCTCTCTCTCAAAATAAATAAATAAACTTAAAAAAAAGAATTTGAAGGTCTGGTATGATTTAGCATATAAAAATAAATTTAATAAATATAACCATGATTTTATTATTCTGTATTACTTTAGTGATATTAAGACCATTAATGCTCATTCTTCCACTTAGGTAATGAGTATATCAAAAAATCATTAAAACTGCCAGCTTTCAAATGACAAAAGAGGTGAAAACATCTTTGAAAAAGACAGATTCTACTAATACAATGTAAAATGAATTGAAAATTTGAACATGAGATGAAATGTGAAATGTTCATTCTTTTTGTTTAACTTACAGAGTTAAATATAACATGTACATGAGATTTTTAGAAGGATCAAAACTGCATAAATGTTAAAATGTATTCCCTCTTGCTTCTCCTGACAAAGCTCGTTACTGCCATGTTGAGAAAATTTATTTTTGAAAATAATTTTCTTCAAAGGTGAATCCACAGACAGATCTTTTCTAGACTTTAAGAAAAGATAAGGAAGTAAATGGGGAAGAAAAAAAAAGACATTCCAAGAGAGGCATATGAAAGTTGAAATGCTTTATAAAAGTTAGGTTTCAGGATCTAGTGTAGGCAAGTTTTATAGGTCTCAGGGGACATTTCTTCAGCCAAAAATGTAGTGGCCTTACACTTGAAGGCTCTAAACTGAGAAGAAAGAGAGTTAATAAAACTTACATTCTTTTTTCACAGATCTTGAGACATTCAATAAGTGTGTACATGTGCATGTCTGTGTGTGTGTATGTGTATGTTTCAAGACTTCTTAAAAGTCACACATAAGAAATCAAGCAAAATGGGAGGAAAATAGAGATCAAGGTAGAACAAAATTAGTGTTTGAGTAAACTTACAATGTTGCCTTTTTCTACTATTAGCGTAGTACTATTAGCATAGCTTGAAGTAACAAACATTTTAGGAAGTTTATTCGTTAACAAGAACAACAACAAAGACCAATGCAGAATGACCAATTGGGTCACTGCTGTAAATTTGAATTAAAGGCAAGCTATAGATATTGCTCATCACAGTTCTCCATGTGAGCACTAAGGATAGAGAAAGAGTGAATTCTGAGCAAATTAGAGGCACTCTGGGGAAATGATAAAGGAGAAATGGACATATGTCATATTCTCTTAAAACTTTTCATTAAAGCAAGGGACTTTTGCAAGAAAAATCTATATTTGAGAGAAAGTAAAAAAATACTCGTCCTTGAACTTAATATTTCAACAATGAAATTGGAAGAAGAAAAAGTTTTAGCTTGGCCACTGAAAAAAATCCATAAAATTCTGCTTCAGAGATACAGCATTAAACAGCAATTTTGAATTTAAGAATCAGTGTACATGAATTCTCACATGACTTAAACAGCTTAGACAATTGCATCTATAAACTCCTATTTGTCTACAGAGTAATCTTCTTTGCATTGAATTAAATAAATCGGAGATGATTTAATATGTTTTTGGCAAAATTTTGAAAGATTTGAAGACTAAAGAAAAACTCATTTACCTGAATATTTCTAGTGACTTGAATGTATTGAACCAATAGAAATTATTACTTTATTATTACTATATATTATATATTACACACACACACATATATATATATACTATATACTATATATTATTATTATTATTTACTATATTCTAGGCCCTAGAAATGGAAATAACAAAAACACTTCTCTTGGAGCCTTACCGTCAGAAGCAGCGTGACACAGTGGAATTACCATGATCTTTTTTTTTTTTTTAATGTTTATGTACTTACTTTGAGAGAGAGAAAGATGTGCGTGCATGTGCATGCACAAGTCAGGGAGAGGCAAAAAGAGAGGGAGACAGAGGATCTGGAGTGGGCTCCACACTGACAGCAGAGAACCCAATATGGGGCTCAAACCCACGAACCATGAGATCATTACCTGAGCTGAAGTCAGATGCTTAACTGACTAAACTGCCCAGTTGCCCCAAATTACAATGGTCTTTGAAACCAAAAGAACCTGAATTCAAATATCTTTTCTAAGTTAAATAGATATGAAACCATCGGTTCACCTAAAGTCACTGGGATTTAGTTTGCCTTTTGGTAAATTGGGGACAATAATATGTATCTTTCAAAGTGGTATAGGGATTATGTAGAAAACTCTCTTGTGCATAGTTACTGCAACAACGCTATTTCATCAAACTACAGTTGGCTTTTACTAGATTGTGAATATCTTGAAATAAGAACCATCTGATCTTTTATTATCCCTGTGTCTAAAACATTGTTAGAGTATGGAAATGTTTTGAACTTAATCAAGCACTCTATGCATTTGTTGAATTCAATTATTCACTATAGCTTGGTTTTGCATATTACTGGAATACAAAAACGAAGTAAAGAAACCCAAAACAAACTCCAAATGCCATGAAATCTTGGCAATACAGCAAACATGACAAATTACTTACATAAGCGTACACTGGTCATCTCAGCCCCCTTTCCATGTTTAACTTTCCATGTTTAACTACAAAGACACAGAAATGGACTGGGGTAACAATACTACCAGTAACTCTATCCGCCTCTAAGTCCCTGATTCCCTAAGGGCCAAGCCTGTTACCCCATTAATTAAATTTACAATTAAATAATTATTTGTCTCTTAGAGGAGGGTGGATTGGAGATGATTGATTATCACTTTTAGAAATGTATTATTTTCCAGTCTGGACGCAGAGATAATTATGGATAAATTGTATTCCTGGCCCTGACATTAGTCTCTATTCTCCGAGAGTCTAATTGAAGTGGCTCTCATATCTTATCTGTGCGTTGTCAGGGAAACTTTTAAAAAGTTGCTTTTCTTTCCTTCAGATCAATTAAATAAAAACTTCTAGAATATTAGTGTGCTGATATCAAAAGTTTCACAAATCACTCCAGTGGACTACCAGGTTTGAGAATTACTGGACTGACAAAATCTTCTTTTTCAGTTGTCTCTATTTCTTTAGATGAGCTCAAGATTATCTGGAGAGGTAATATAGTAACAGTTGCTGTCATAACTAAGATCGATATTATTGATCTTAGTTACCACCGGTAATATAACACTAAATCTTTACTGCCAGTTGAGTCTCATGGTTTGCCTGCCCAACCTTGGTATTCTTGGCATTCTGCTGAACAATGTACTGGTCGCTATGTGCGTGTTACGACTTTCATTGACATTGGTGACCTGAAAGTAACAGGTACACTAGATTTCCCAGAAAGACAAATGTGTGCCAGGGGCTTTCCCACAATGGTGAAATTTTTAGGAATCAGCTGATTTGGAACATTCCAGGATAATTCCCTAAGGGTAAAGGAAGAGTTTTTGTATCTCATACTTCCTACCACTAAGGATGTCCAACAGTCTAAGGGTAACTCTGGATTTTAGAGGCAGCATGACGGCACTTGAAAATAGTTCTGAAATCTGTTCATCAGTTGAGGTCACAAAAGTGGAATTTGTAGCATATGTAGGTTAGGGCGAAGAGATTTTTCCACTTTTTCTATATAGTCCAATATATACAATTATTGAAAATGCTTCTGGTGGATAAAAATGCTTTGTGGAATTTCTAGTAAGTCCTTACAGAAGATATATATGTAGATCCCAAGGACTCTGGAACAGTGCTATGTCATCTGCAGCAGAGAACTACACTCGATCAGAAAAATAGTTTCATAGTGTCATAGGATACCAAGTGACTATATCCAGTCATCAATGAGATAAAAAGTTATCTAACCATGAATCATAAAGTCCAGTCAGGTCAATTTAGTGTCATCCTGAGCTGGTCCAAAACACATGAATAAATTGCCTGAAGAAATGGCCTAGACTTCCACATCACCCATCTGTGTGACACTGGCAGTTTTTTCTCAGTCAAGTTCTATGGTTCCACAGGTGATTTTCTATGACAACAAGGAGGAGGAAAGAAATTGAGCATGTCTTATAAGCAGATTGCTGTAATTCACTAGCATTAGCTGAAACTACACAGTTGCCACAATATAGCCACATTGTGAGGTAGACCTAAAGAGATGTGGTAAAGGGGAATCTTCTCAGTGGGTAGAGCTGCAGGTGGTGTAAAGTGCTTTTCCATTTGTATAAGTGAGATCTGGCCTGACCTGGGGATATTCACTGACTCTTCCGCACGAAAAAATGGATTGGCTGTAGTTCAAGAGTCTGCAAGGAACAAGACTAGAAAATTCAATGTCAAGGGGTCTGGGGAAGTTTCATGTGGAGAGAACCTGTGGGAATTAGGAAAAGTATATAAAGTATATAAAGTTTTGTGTCACATTAATGCTTTCCAGAAATTATCCACTGCAGAGGATGGTCTCGTCAATGCAGTGCACATATTAACTCCTTCTAGCAAATCAACCATCCTCCCTCTTTAACAACTATAGTGCTAGTGCACAGGGCTTGTGAAGAAAGTGGCCATGATAGAGATGAGGTTCTTTATAAACTCAAAAGCATCCATTTCTTCCCATTAAACCTCATGTAGCTAAAATAACTGCTCTAAGATTTCTACTTGTCAGCAGCAGAAACCAACACTGAGACCTCATTCTGTCACTATTCCTCATGTACAACTGCTAGGAACACAATGGGTTTACTACACCAGATTTCTTCCATGTTGGTGGGAGAAGCAATTTCTCTTAACAAAATCAATATATGCTATTGACATGGGTTTGGCTTCCTTATGCACTAGGTGTCCACCTACACAAGTACTTGTAGAATGCCTAATGAATTGACTTAGTTTCCCATACAAGTTGGCATCAAACAAAGGGACCCATTTTATAGCAAAGAAGGACTAATATCAATGAGTGTCTGCTTACAAATTCACTCTAATATGTTCTAACACCCCAGCACCGAGCGGTGACCAATATAAGGTTTGTGTTTGGGAGGATTCAGAGTCTGGAAATCAAAGGGTATGGCTGACTCATCACCATTTCCAGTGCAAAGCTTGTGCATACACTTTGTGTTTCTCATCTCCACAACTTGTGATCTTACGGGGAAGACAACCTTGTTTCTCTTTGGTAAACTGTCCTTCCAGGGGAAATCATGAAAATTTCATTGAACTAGAAGAGACAAATGCAAACTCACCATTTTGAATTCTTTCAGCCAGAAGACTAGTATGTGAAGAAAGGCATTATGGTACAGGCTGGAGAAAATAACTTTAAATACCATCAGTGTTTAAGTTTACTGATAAATAGTAGGAGCAAGGAGGAATATTTCCAGAACCTAAACAATGTTCTCAGGTATGTTTTTGTACTTATTATGCCTCGCAGTAAGGATGAAGAGGCAACGGCAGTGAGCAAAGGCAGATGGAGGTCTGGGTCATCTCAACCGGGAGATTGGCTGAGGTGGGGTGATGACTAATATTTAAGTTCTTGTCCTAGCAATGATTATAGATTAGTTTACTCATCCTTTTCAGTCTTTCAAGAGAATATAACTGGCCTTGATGTTGAAGGATTGCACTTGTACCAACCCTCCTAGGAAAGAAATGAGGACCTCTTGTTCTCATACAACATTCATATATTCTAAAAGGATGTGAGTGAACACAAGCCCAAGGAGAAGCTATGATTCACTCAGGATATGCAACATCTTGGGTCTTGAATGCTTGCTGTCCTACATTGCCTAAATGCCATTACCCAGGGCTCACACAGCTTCAGTATCTTAAGAGCCAACGACTAATCAAGGATCCATGCGTTCTGCCATCTGATATGGGGAGGACTCTCTGCCTTTTCATATACTGGGCAAGAATTTTGGAAGAGCAAGCTACCCAGAGACATGCAAGACATGCAAGACGTCCATATCCATGGATTGGACCTTAACAAAAGTTTTTAGGGATCTGTGGGTTAAATTCTTCCCTTGTCTTCCATTTAGATAGACAGTTCTAAGATCTAGTCAGCTCATTTGGCCTCTGCAGAAATGTGGTCTGAAACCAAGAAATCAGTCATTTATTACAAAAATAAAAGAAAACAAAACAAAAAAAACAAACAAAAAAACAAAAAAACCCACCTTTTTTCTCATGTGTTCCTTACTTCTCTTTTGCCCTTTTTTACTCCAGGAGATCATGTGCCTCCACAAAGTTTAAACTTGCAAGTTTTTCCTCAGGTTCTATTTTCTAGAGGACCTGACCTAAAACACCAATCATGTACTTTCTCAAAAAATATATATTTATGAATAAATTATAATCCAAATAATAACATAGATCAAAGAAGTAATAAAATGTATCTTGTTATTACTTACTGTATTTAATTGGTCTAAAGCAGCTAATATACCTGTATTTAATCTAAAAAATTTAGGAAATCAGTCCTCTATAATTAAGATATTTTGTTTTTCCTCCTCTTTTAGAATCTATATGCATTTTAGGATCTCACTTTCTCTCTCTCTCTCTTTCAAAATAAGACCACATCCCCTCTTCATGCATTAATCACTAGGAGAAAAAAATGGAGCCCCAAAACCCTGAATTGCTGTATTAGCATCACCTCTACTTCGTACCCTTAAGATGCACAGCCCCGTCACTACTGAGCCTATTAGTAGTAACTTCTTGATAAGTGGCCACGATAAAGCTGATTTCTCATTGCTGAGACTCTAATTATCATGTGGTCATGCACATCTCCTTCTCTTAACCTATTTTCCAACTGTAATCAACTTTGAAACCTTTCACTGTGCCTTCTTTTGAGAAGAAGGGCTGGTAAATAGTGAATTCCCTTATAACCTGAATATATTCTCTGAAAATTTCCTTTGAGTTCTTGTTTTAACTGAAATGTAGCTTTTCCCAGGACACTGCTTCCCCATTGTCTCCCCAGTGTTGGATGTTGTTACATTCATCCTCATACACATGTGTTGCCGGATAAACTGGGGAGACCACAAGCCCAGAGGTCTCGACCCAGCTCATGCTAAAGATGTTGCTGAAGATTTTTGTCTCCTTAGGAGAAAACTCAAGGACAAACAACAAAGAAAAAAAATGATACAAATTGGAAAGTTTATTAAAGCGAAAGTACACCCTCAAGATATGAGAGATAGCCAGAGAAAGAGAGAGCGCACACACACGTGAGAGTAGGGGTTTGGGTTTCTATCTCCTACTGACAATTGTTAACAACGGGGTGGAATATTCATTACTTGGGAACAGGATTTCTTGGAAGCAAGGTTTCAGGCCTTTTCTTCCTAATTTGATCAGAGGTTTCCTGTCATGGCTGTGGCTATTTTGGGCGTGTCTGGTTTGATCTGGCTTTTTGTGAGATGCTGCCAGAAGGCCTCTGACTTTCCCAATAGCTGACTTTGATTTCTGCTTTGCTGGCCTCCAGGTATCCTGTTAGAACCTAACAAACTACCTACTTTAATGCTTGGAATGGGGTTGGTGTCTTCTTTAATCTTCACTGCCATTTCCAGACAATTCTTTTTCTCTCCTCTATAAAAACTTCAGGTTTGAATTTTATGACATTAAAATATTTTAAGTGAAGTAACTATTATCCTTAGAGCCACTCCTTTTTATTCCCTCAAGCCTGTAGCCTCTGATTTATAGTCACTCTCTCAATTGCTAAGCCTATAACATCATTTGTGATTTCAGTTTCTATCTAGATTCCAAAATAAGCAGGCTTTTCGGTTCTATGAACACCCAGATGGTAATAGTCTCATCCCCTCTCTCACTTCATCCATTTACCTCTTCAGGCATACCCGAGACTTGTCATTATTTATAAATGAAACTTTATGATTCTGATTTCCAGCATCTCACCCTCTAAGGCAGTGTTCTAGCTTATCCAGAAGTAAATAAAAACAAAGAAAGATATAAAGTTTAGAGGTAAAAACAAAAACAAAACCCAAAATTAATGTTGATCCTGATGGGGTTCTTGAGCAAATGGCTAAGAAAGAATTCTTGAGATGTTTTTGGTGCAAAGGGTGATTTTATTAAAGCATGAGGACAGGACCTGTGGGCAGAAAAAGCTGCACTGGGATTGGGAAAAGGGACTGATTATATACTTTTAAGTTAGTGGGAGTTAGAGATAGCATTAAGTCTCTAAGGAATTGAAAGCAAGGCTTTCAGGACCTTGAGAGGTTAGATACTGTTAAGACAGGGTTACTCTTAGACCCATAAATCAAAAACATGAAGGAAGTAAGGCAGCCATCAGTTGTTTGAGGAAGGTCACACTCTGCATGTTTCAGGTGTCTATTGGTGGGCTGCAAGTTGTAAGAAGATTTAATTTATGTTACATTTCTCTTGCCTTTGTTTCCCTCATCGTTTTTCCCCCTGAACTACTTTGACCCTTAAATCTTTAAGGCTGTTGAAGGCAGAAGGTCTCATCTTCCTCTTCTTTTTTTTTTTAATGTTTATTTATTTTTGAAGGAGAGAGACACAGAGTGTGAGCGGGGGAGGGGCAGAAAGAGAGGTAGACACAGAATCTGAATCAGGCTCCAGGCTCTGGGCTGTCAGCACAGAGCCCAATGTGGGGCTGGAACTCACCAACCGCGAGATCATGACCTGAGCCAAAGTCAGATGCCTAACTGAGCCGCCCAGGTGCCACTTGAATGTCTCATCTTCTATAGCTTCTTCCTGCTGAACTGGGGCATAAAGATGTCCCTACCAATGGTCAAGGTTGGTCAGTTGAGAATTTAATAGGAGTTAAGAAAAGTGAAGGCATCTGTTACTAGAGTTGATAACATATGGGAGTCTCCTTGAGTACAGAGGATCAAGGAGTCTTGGCACTAGAAGGAGAGACATGGGAGAAAAGAGCAAAACATGATTAACAAAAAGAAAAAGAAGCCCAAATATGAGTCTTTTGATAGTTGACAAAAATCTTTCTTTAGCCCAGGAGTTTAGCCAATCATTAAAGAAAAGAGAGATAATTTAAAACATCAATTTGAGTGCACAAAAATACTTTTTGTGATAATCTGGAATGTATACACAGCTTTCTTTTTTTATGAGAACATAAGCTCCATCTTGTACAGCAGTTAAAATAGCTAACGTCATTTTATTTTGTAGAACTGTTTAATGCATTTGAGTTATTTTAGTATTTAATAATCTAAAGTTATTTTGAGAATCATTGAAGACCTTGATTGTGTTGTAGGTGGTGTTGACCATCATATAGACTCTGTTTTGCTTAGTAAGCAATCAGGTAATTAACAAGAGGCACTTTTACAGAAACAACAAAAATATGGGTTAAGTGTTACGGCAAATTACAAACACAGGGTCTGCAAGTATCCCAGTGAGAAGATTTTTAGATGTCAGGCTTGAAGCATGCTCAGATGGAGATTCCTTTTCCTGGAGCAAAAGGAATCAGATGTTTTTTTTCTTGTTTGTAATTCAAATGTCTGTGGTGATTCTTTTGAGTGGGCTATAGGGCAACAGAGACAAAGTGCCAAATATGAGTTTTGTGACAATTTTTCTGAAGTTTACCTCAAGTTGTCTAGTTTAGGCAAACAACAAACATTTAAAGACAATTAGAATTAGAATTCAGTATCCAAAAGGGTGCATTATTGAAACATAACTTTTCTAATAACCCTCATTTCCAGAGATAGCCAAATCAAAACTAATTCATTCGTAGAACAAGCCCAGTTTTAACAAACTCAGCCTAATTATTTACATAAGCTCTGCAAGAACAGCAATTAGTCATATAGATCTTTCAAAATTTGCTGTACTGGAAATTTTTATAAGGAATATAGATTGAACTGTTAGTAGCCTCTCCAGACCAGAAGCCAAGCCAAGTACTTGCTGTCAGATATACTTGCAATACCTGTGGATTCGGGTGAATTTCTTTCCAGGAGGTCCCAAAGATATCCTGAGGTTCCTGCACCTATCAGGAAGTGACATTCTTTACTCACCTGGTAAGGCTGCTGGGAACTTTGTAAGAAGGGTACCAGGCCAACATTTCCAACAGACTTTATGACTCTATGTTTCATAGTCAACCTTAGTTCAAACTGTTTGGTCATATCTGAGTCTATTCATGTCTCTCTCAAATATGACACTCTAGTCAAAGCCTTGGTAAAATAGCCAGTATTTCCAATGGTGACCTGTTACAAGGAGAATAGATTCTTATTGAACTTATGCAAATAACTATAATTACCATGAAAGAAAGAATTAATTACTGAGATCTTTTGAATATCAGAGAGTTCAGGTATAGAGAAAAATTAAACGCTTCAGTTTGTTCACAAATGAATACTTCATCACGTTTCTGTATGTCAGAGATATTTTAAGAGAAAGTTTCCTTATTCTGGAAGAGCAAACATTAAAGAAATAGCAATATTTCCAACAAGAGTCACAAAACTTTAATCTTCCTCCATTTATTTCTTCCCATGTTACTAATTCTTGTTCAGTTGGAATGCAACTTTTAATCCTGGAAATTTTTACCCATTTGTTCTATGATCTCAAAGATGTCAAATACTGGTATTTGTCTTAAAAGTCCTTTTTATAAATCTCCTTGAACATGGAACATATTTTGTAACAGAATTGGAAAAACAACAATAAATGATAAAAGAGTAACAAATGGACATGGTCAACTATCTGATATGAGAGTTCATTAAGATGAAGTTGACAAGGAAATTCAGGTTATTTCTGTGACACATAATACTTTGGCAATCAGAATATCAAGTGATGACCTTATACCAAACATATTAAAACTTTTAGTAATTTTATATGTATATTTGAGCAGTTATAGCATTTACCCAAGCAATACAACCTAAGGTTTACCATCATTTGTTTGAAAGGGCTTTCCAAGTAACACACCAAATAAAAAAGCCCAATTGGTCAAAAAGATTTAAATTATAGTTTAAATCCTGGGAAGTTTGTTAAAAACCTTAGGAAGTTATAAGGCACATCCTAAATAGGGTTATAGATCATTACAAATCTTAATTATTTATTTAACCAAGGTGGCGATAAGAGATTCTAAAGGCAAATATGTAAAGTTATATAGTTGTTAGCAAAACCTAGCTCCTTTAACATTGAGAAGTTTTAACTAAGTAATCAAAGACCTGATAAAAACAAAACATAAAACTTTGGTTCTGGCATACAAAAGAGAAAAGACCTTTGCTTACATTTTTTTTTTCAACAGCAGATGAAAAATCCAAGACAACTTTGTCTTTTTAGAATCTGTTTTAAAATCTGTTAATTTTTAAAATCTGTTTACTTCAACCTCAGTCCATCCTAACTACATATAAAATCCCTTTCCAAAGATTTCCCTTTGAGAACATATTACAACTTTCCTTTTCATTCAGATTTTGTATCAAGCCATTTCTCTCCAAACAAGTAGTCTCATTTAGGACAAAATTACTTTCTTTTACCTTTAACAAAAATTTATTTTCATTTATTATATTTTTCTGACATATCTCCTAATTTTCTACATACAGAGTTGTTTTCCTTATTTCCATCATTCTTAATTACATTTAGCAGAATTTTAACTCTAAGAATCCTTAGTCTCCAGTGAAAACTAAGTAGTAACCAAGTGTGAACTGTTACATCAGAATTCTTTCATGGCAATTTATGAATCAACTAAGTACAAACCAGGTTTTCTAATAGACTCAAATATCCTTATTTTCCCTGCAATAAGTTAAAAACATAAAGCTATGTTTAATAATCAATGCTTAGGATTTTATCTTATTTGGAAAGGACGTAGATGTCCAATGAATTCAATCCAGTTTATCATTCAAACAAAACCTTAAAGTTTTAGATTACCAAAGACCTTGAAAGCTCTCTTAATAATTACCTATGAAAACTTGGAGAAAGACAAAATGAACCACTATTTTAAGTCATACATTTGCTGACAAATTGCAACAGAGATATTCATAAGCTTATCTGACCTTCAATAAACCTAGGTAGAAAAAGTCTCATATATTTAATGCTGAGAAGGCTAAAGACTTGTCTATCTTAATTAAACCAACAAACTTAAATTACTTTAAATGCCAAACATGTTCCACTCGGGTTCACTCAAAAGTCAAGCAATTTGTTCATCATTGTGAATTTTTACCTGGGACATTGGTGAGGAAATCTGAAGTGAGTGGTGTAAGTGCGTGCCCTTTGCTCCTTGACAGTGAGGGGAGGAGGAGTAGCTGATGGCGCCAGAGGCATGGAAGATGTAGGTTGCACCAAAGGTGGTGCAGAAACAGGAGGAGGGGGAGGAGAAGGCAGAAGAAGTGAGGTGCCTCCAAGCCAAGCAGGCTGGAGGTGGACAAAATCCAGTGGACAGAGAAAGACATTTTGTCTCTATGAATTGGGAGTCAATAAGGTAAAGTTAATTTCTCCCACATTTATCTAAGTAACTTGCTTTAAGTTGTACATCTCATAAAAGTTGTCCATATTGTATCTACTTAAATTTGATCCCAAATTTAGTCAAAAAGCCAGAATGCCAATAAAATAATGAAAACAGTGGTTTTGAAAAAACAAGTGGTAGACTATCAGGAGACCTGGAGTTAGCACCAGGATTGTGATTATGAGAATTTTATCACTGGTGAAAAAACACAATCCCTTGAGAAGAACAGTACATCTACTATATTTCTATGAGTTTCTGCTGATTTTTTTTATTACTCAAACAAACTAACAACTCAAGTTATCCAACAAGTAAATACTTTATTTACTTTTAATTTAGCGACCATAGGAAAATAAACTTTCATTTCATAAAAAAAAAAAATGAAATGCAATACCATGATTTCTTCAGGAAAACTAGTAACATCCATGCAAATTATCCTTTTAATATAAAGGAATTCAGTCTTCATAGTTACAAAGCATAAATAATTAGTTTACTAATATTATAATGTCTTCCTTTACACTTTTTTTTAAATAATCAGTTCAGATTGGTAAGAAATTACGTGCATTTTTGTCATGTTTTATTTACACTGCTGTGGAATATACATGCAGGGAAAATAAAATATTAAGTGATACTGGTTTCAATTTAACATAGTATAACTCTTGTAGATGGATGATGTAGCCATTATTTAAATAGATGGAATAAATGAATATTTCCATTCCTAAAAATGGGGTCAAGCTCCATATATAATGTATAATTTTTAATATTGCAAATGACCAAGTCATTCCTTGGCCAGTTTCTATTCTCTATCAATATTATGATGTAGCATCCTAATAAATCATTACTGAGACACTGCTCTGAAGATATCCTATACTAATGCGTCATCAGAACTACTGAGATAAAAGCAGCCCTTGTGGTGGTACATTGGTCTGACTCATACACACCCATTTAGAACATACTTGCGAAAATTAGAAAGGTTTTTTAAAGAACCCAAATGGGCAACGTGCATAGATGGTAAGGAATACTTCATGTGCAACTGCTGTACAATTATTCATGCAAACAATAGCTGAGTAGAGAGATGACTGTATAAGGGCCATTGAAGAAAAGTTCTCTATAGTGTGTTTTCTGAATGAGTCACATTTATTTTTTTTCATTTTAAAGATTACCAGGAAAAAAAGAATAGAAAAATTTTCACTCAGAATATTTCCTAAGGCCTCAAAGTTTCTAGTACCTAGGAAGTCTATCAGATATAAGATAGTTGACTGATTCATAGATTTTGTTTCTTCTACAATATTTTTTTTTTAATTTTTTTTCAACGTTTATTTATTTTTGGGACAGAGAGAGACAGAGCATGAATGGGGAAGGGGCAGAGAGAGAGGGAGACACAGAATCAGAAACAGGTTCCAGGCTCTGAGCCATCAGCCCAGAGCCTGACCCCGGGCTCGAACTAACGGACCGCGAGATCGTGACCTGGCTGAAGTCGGATGCTTAACCAACTGCGCCACCCAGGCGCCCCTCTTCTACAATATTTAAACAAGTTAGTAGATCATTTGTCAGTAGCAGAATCATGATTCAAATAGTGGTCAATCTAAATCCAAAGCCAATACTTGAAATTATTACTCCCTAAAATCTGTCAACAGCATCATGTAAAGAAACATAAATTGTTTCTGTTTTGTGCTTCCCAATGGAATTCTTTATCAGTGCAATCTCTGGAGGACATTATTAAATCAACTATCTCAGCTTATTAGAATCTCAACTACTTGCTTAATGAACTTGGAATATAATAAATATCTTTGATTTTTTTTTATTTTTTTTAACATTTATTCATTTTTGACAGAGAGAGAGAGAGAGAGCAAGCATGAGCGGGGGAGGGGCAGAGAGAGACGGAGACAGAATCCGAAGCAGGCTCCAGGCATCGAGCTGTCAGCACAGGGCCCCATGCGGGTCTTGAACTCACGGACTGCGAGGTCATGACCTGAGCGGAAGTTGGACGCTCAACCGACTGAGCCACCTAGGCGCCCCATTATCTTTGATATTTAAGTAGGCTTCTTAAGTGGTAAGAATTAGGGGAATATTCACATGTTATCCTTTCTGCTTAGATGTCCCATCTCTTTAGAGATACTGCTAGCAAGATTAAAGGGTAAGAAATTTAGGAAATTTGTCAGTTTTCTGAGAGGTTGATGCTAACCAACCTCATAGTAGATCTATTCCCTCCATTATTCTGGTAAGTGCTTGCTTTTTGGTTGATGAATGACTGTCTAAATCCTTCCTTCCTTTACTTCAAATGTTTTTGAAACATTTTCTATATGCCAGTAACTATATGAAAAGATGAGAATAGCAGAATGGAATGAACTTGGTTCTTTGCTTAAGGGTCTCACAGTCTATAGGAAGGAACAGATAAATAATTCCAGAAAAGTCAGAAACTATAAAATGAACACTTAAGCATTAATTAATACAAAGATTTTTGCTTTCCAAAGGTTAAATTCAGATTTTTTTTGTAAATAAAATATCATATTTTTCTTATTTCAATATCAGACATTAAGTTTACTGTTTCAAGCTGGGTATTTTTTTTCTACTGTAAGAAAAATCTAACTTTTACATTTTTGATAATTTGGTCCTAAATTTCTACAAAGATATTAAAACATTATTGTGTTTTTTACTATTACTATAGGATGTAGGATATTCACCCATAGGAGTATAGAAACTACCTCCATAGGATAAGGAAACAGACAAAGACTGGTTACCTTTTTCAGTTTACTTGTTCTTCTGCTTAAGATGTTCCCTATTCTGTGCTTGGAAATAACTAATCCAAATGTTTAAACTATGTTTTTGTTGTAGTTATTTTTGTTACTCTTTATCTTTAGACTTATCTCCCTATTCCACTCATGTCCTTTGTAGTCCCTTCCACACACAGCAGACCAAAATGCTAAAATGTTAAGTGAAATTGTATGAGGGTCCATGGCTCACTATCCTCCACCATTTCCTGTATTGCTCAGGTTAAGGCAAATACTCTATAGTGGCCTCAAGACCCCACGTGACCTCCTATATCTCTAACCTCATTTCCTATGATGCATTCTCTTGCCTTCAACATTCCAAGAATACTCCCCACTTCTTCTTCTTTCATTATTCAAAATAAACATTTTTCTCAGTGCCTATGCCCTTGCCATTCCTTTGACCAGGGAGAGGATATGAAAGAAAATTGGTAGTTTTCCATAATCAAGCACTACCAATTACATATTGTGAAACAAAAAACACTTTTCTAAACTAGCAATTAAAAAATAAATAAAGTTTCATAAACTATACTAGGGAAAAGACAATTATTTTTCTGTCTTTCAAGAAAATTCTATAAAATTTTTAATCAGAATAAAACATATGCAACAAGTGTTTTATTGGTTCAACATACAAACAGTGGAGAGTGAAAAAATGTACAGAATAAGTATTATAGAGATGCATCAGGCAGTTAATTATAAATATTATAAATATAAATTATATCTACATGCAAATCTATTCATAACATTTAAATTCATAAATATAGTATGCTACTTTTCTGGATTTTGACGTGTCTGTTATTTCCAGCTTACTTAAATTTATAACTGGCTGTGATTTATTTTCTCTATCTAAAAATTTGTTTACTTTGTGACTAATTTTGTGTTATTTTTCTTGGAAAGAATTTCTGTAATTGCCTGAACTTCAAGTCCCATGACCCTGAGACCTACCCTGCTTTTAGCCCACACAGAGGCAGTAACAATCCCTTCAATTCCTTTTTAATCAAGGTTCCTGAACAGCCTAAGTAAAAAACGACCCTCTCTCACTTGTGTGCTCTCTATCTCACCCCTCATTTTCTTTTTCTGTTACTTTTATATTTGAAAATCCTATAAATCCAATCTGTGGCATATTATTGGAATTGAAGCTGAAAAATACTTTCATAAACTGTGTAAAACTAACTTATAGATAAAAGGCAAGAAAGAAGCCCCAGATATTCTAGCCATATTTCTTTTCGAGAAAAAATGAACAGAACATGATGTAAACATGCCATCTGTTTCTTCCCTTAAACCTTACTGTCCATATTGTGCTATATTTGGCATAGTAGTCACATGTATGGTTAAGATTTTAGAGATAACACATTTATCTTTTTCTTCTTTGTAATACTGACTTTCTTAATAATTGCCAATCATGTCTTCATATTTCGCCAATTACTTTCAGAGGGCACAGAGTTCTAGTCAAAATACGATTTTTTTTTCAGTGAAACAATGTGTATACTATTTGGCCCTTGGTTAAGAGGCACTTGTATGGTCACATTAATCAAGCCCAATTACTTCATAAAAGTTTCCATGTTAAACCTCCCAAAGAGAGAGAGCTAAAGGAAACAGGAATTCATTCAGTGTCAATATATTAAATGTTTGCTTTTAATTAAATTTTGTGTCATTTAGCATTTGTGGAATGAAAAATGCCATGGCAAGTATAAATCAATAAAAATAAATATTTTTTTTATTCTCTCACAGAATGCTCACTGCTAAATTAAATAAATATGAACTAGAAATAAAAGCTTAAAAACGCATTTTGCCATTTAGAGTAAAACCAATCCATCTGGCCAATGAGAAAAAAGGTGTTTTTTTTTTTATATTATTTATTACAGTTTTCTAACAAATTGCTGCTTTTCAATTTGACTCAGTGATCATAAGAAATTAAAATGTTGCCATGATATCATATTATACTGATGCTTTGCTATTCCCTCAACTCTTAGTTGAATAAAACAATAGTTCAGCTATAACAAGGTGCCTAGCTATGTCTTAAGTTTAAAATTCATGTTGAGAATTTTCTGCTAATATCTACTTTTTAATTGGTTTGCACTATTTTTCTTACTTCTTATACTGTATACAATGTTGAACTTTACCCAAGTCCTTGATTTTGGAAAACACCTATGGTTAGAGAATCCCCCTCCCACCACCCTTTTGTGTTCCAGAAAATGACTCACTACAAAGAACCACCCACATTCATAAGACTTGGATAAAACTTTACCTGTGACAAGGCCAGACATGGTCCCTCTAAATTCCCATTTGTCACCTTATAAATTATTAGGTGAACTGTTTTGCCACTAGTTATCAGTCAGAACTAAACCCAAAGTTAAGGATCTTCTCCTTCCCCTGGGATCCCTGAACTTTGGTCCGCCCTCAAACTGACTCAGCACAGAGCCTTTCCATAAGGGCCACTCTGGAGCAAGTGCCTCAGCATCAAACATTTTTTCATATAATTTCCAATTATACAACAGTTTCCTTTTACCCCTCAACCCCTAGTTCTTTCTAGCCTTGTTTACTCTCTATAAAAGAAAAACCCTTTTGCCCAACTCTTGTGAAACTAACAGATCATATTTCAGAGTGTCCTCATTGTTCTTTTTCAAATGAAGTCCCTCCTAATCCAAGTCTGCATGTATTGTTAATTTAACTTTATGTAACATATTTACTTTAGAATTCTGTGAAGGGTATGTGACGTCAAACCTAAAAGAAAAACAGCTAGTTATTTATTCAGGAATAGGAGGGAAATCGCGATTTGAGACATGCAAGATACGGCCAAACCATAGGCAAGCCCAGAGATCAAAGGAGTGAAATACTACCTTATCAAGAAAAGAATGAAGTTGTGAAGAACTGCTTTGAATGAAAATCCATTGGAAGAAAAGGAGAGTTCAGGGTAGTGAGAGTTTCTTATTGGCTGAGTTGCGGTATTTCTTATTGGCTGTGCTTGTTGCTAGGCAAGGAGAAATTCTTCCTGTTGTTGGAGTACTGAAGCATATTTCTCCCTGT
Source organism: Acinonyx jubatus (assembly GCF_027475565.1). Taxonomy (NCBI): domain Eukaryota; kingdom Metazoa; phylum Chordata; class Mammalia; order Carnivora; family Felidae; genus Acinonyx; species Acinonyx jubatus. Next base: position 61,034,906 of record NC_069380.1, read on the forward strand.
TGGGAATGTAGCATGCCCCTCTTGTCGGGGTCTGCAATTGAGGGGAAGTGGTAGTGTGTAAGAGCTTTTCATCTGGCCTCCCAAATACATTTCAAGCGAGGTTTCCTTTATTCAGTTTTACAGTGGGGACTGAAAGTCCTTGTACAATCTTTAAATCTCTTAAATTTCCTGAAAATGAAAAGTTAAAGAAACCAAAGAACCTTTTTCAGTGTACACATTATAGACCTCTTGGAACTCATTTTATGAAACTGATAAGTTGATAATTGCTGAGGAAGAAAATACAAAGAAGTCAGTTTAAAACATGGCTCTTGCTATTTATTCAGCGTCTGTGTAAAGACATTGATGAGCGGAATGGTTGAAGCAGGCTTCTTGGAGAATCTCACCTTAGTTCTGGACACATTTGTATTACAGGTTCTCTTTTCTCTTTTGTATATTTGTACATACAGAAAGAACACTCAAAAATCATGACCAAATGATTGAGCCCTTATATCCCATCCTGAGCTAAGAAAAGGGTAGGGCTCTGCACTTCGAATGGGAGAAATACAATTCAGGAAGGAGAGAAGAGGAGAAGTTTAGTAAACAAAGTTTGTTCTGCCATGCCGATAAGTTTCTTGGGTGGAAAAGTGATATCTGATACTAACTCTAGTCCTGGTACAAGCTCCCTTTCTAATGTAAATTTCCCTTACAGAAAACAGTAACTTCTATTCTGTTTTCAGAACTTCTGTGTCTGTAGTTTCTCAAAATAATCAGCTCAAAATAATCCCATGCCAAATAGCCAAGTTTTGGGGAGGCATATTCTACTACCTTTCATTAGTTTCTCACAAAATTAAACACGTTCTCCCATCTTACCATATGATGCAGCAATCATGCTCTTCGGTATTTACCTCAAAGAGCTGAAAATTGTGTCCAAACAGGAACCTGCACACAGAAGTTTATAGGAACGTTTTTAATAACTGTCAAAGCTTGAAGCAGCCAAGGTGTCCTTCAGGAGGAGAATGGATAAACTGTGGAATATTCGGACATTAGAATATTATGCAGCGCTAAAAAGAAATGAACTAAAACCCCATGAAAACACGGTGGAAACTTAAATAGGTACAAGCAATGAAAGAAGCCAATCTGAAAGGCCACATAGTGTATGAGTCCAACTGCCATAGTTCCCCCTCATCTGCAGTTTCCCTGTCTGAAGTTTCAGTCCAGGAGCCAAACCTTCCTGATGTATAGGTGGAAAGTTAGTAGTAGCCAAATGCTGGGTCTCAATGCCTACGTCACTCATCTCACTTCATCTCATTACATAAGTATTGATCATCTCACATCATCATCAGAAAAGCATGAGTACAACACAATAAGATATTATGAAAGAGAGAGAAAGGGAGAGACCACATTCACTGCACATGTTATCTTAATAATTATTCTCTTTTATTATTATTGTTCTTAATCTCTTGCAGTGCTTAATTTACAAGTTAAACTTGATCATAGATGTGTATGTGGAGAAAAAACAGTATATAGAGGGTTCTGTACTATCTGTGCTTTCAGGAATCCACTGGGAGTCTTGGAACATACCCCCAAGATAAGGGGAGACCACTGTAAATAAAACTTTGGAAAAGGCAAAACTATAGAGACAGTAAAAGATCAGCGGTTGTCAGGGGTACATAAGGAGATAGGATTGAATAGGCAGAGCTCAGGGGATTTTTAGGGCAGTGAAAGTATTGTGTATGAATCTATAATGATGGGTACTTGTCATTACACATTTGTCCAAACCCATAGGATGTACAACACCAAGAGTGAGGCTGTAGGTAAACTATGGATTTTGGGTAATAATAATGTGTCAGTGTGGGTTTGTCAATTTTAACAAATGTACCATTGTATGTGTAGTGTTGATTGTAGGAGAGGCTGTGCATGTGTGAGGGCAGGGTGTATATGGGAAAATCTCTGTACTTCCCAATTTTGTTGTGAACTTAAAACTACTGTAAATTTAAGTCTTTAAATATGAAAAAAATCAATTATTTTTAAAGCAATAGAAATAGCAAAAAGTTCCAACCACTGCTATGATTATAGAATTTGTATTCTATGTATTTCTTAGCTACAATATGTTTTGAAATATAGGTGATTTTGTTATTGTTGCTGTTCAGAGCACACGTGGTAGATGCTAGGGAGATTTTCTTTAACACAAACCAGATAAAAATGTTCATTATGAAAAGAATTTAAAAGAGTTGTTCAAATTTGAAAAGCTTTCAAATGTCACACACAGTTTACATGAAATCATGAAAGGTGATTTATATTTTGCTATTGTTACATCACTAGTCACTTTATATTCTTAAGAAAACAGAATGATCATAAAAGCAAAATATCTACAGGCTTGTGACTGGCAGACAAGAGGCAAGTTGACAATAAAAATATGAAGTGGAAAGCAAACGGAATGCCTGAGGCCAGGTCCCAATAATACCTGAAGTGAGAGATTTCAGAAAATGTTATTTAATATAAGCATGCCAGGGTTGAGAGCCTCTAGAGGTATGCTTTTATGTCAGGCTTGAGGTACTTCCCCAGGGAATTCCCTAGAAAATGTAACAGTATTTTAAAGCTTAAACTGGTAGTCATTTAACTCAAATGCCCCTAAGCCCCTAAGGGAAAGGGAAATTTTAGGAATCAACGTGTGTGTAGTGAAAGGAGACTCGGAAATTAAAACTTACTCAAGACAATCTTTGAAACTTCAAGACAATATTTGAAACTTATTCAAGGCAATCTAGCCCTGATCATTGCTCAATATATGCTTCTAATTAAATGTCAGCAGTGGCATTCCAAAACATCTTTGTGGGATATCAAAGCATATAGGAACAAGGCAAGAGGTTGTCTGGCCAGTGAAGGGTAGTAGAATATGCCACTCCAAATGCCATCTCTGTAGGCCTGCAGCACATGCTAAAATGAACCACTTTGTCATGTTGATTATTTTGAGCTGTAGGCAACTGAATGCAGGGAGAGGCTTTCTCTGAACTCCCCTTGTCTGCCTAAAGACACATCCTCCAAAAGGAACTCAAATGTCATAAATCCCCTCTGCAGGAGATTCATCAACCAGAGAAAACTGACTTTTATCACAGGAGAGGAGACTAGATGTCTGCACCACACCCTGACGTACTGTCCCAATCTATTCTACCTCCCATCTATTCTAAGGGCCTATTCATCTTCTCTGAAAATCATTCACTCTTCCCTAAGAGGCCTACATCCCTCTCCCTTTGCCTCTTAAGATAGTATTTAAGCCTGAATTCTAAGCCACCTTGGGGAGTTACTCATTTTCTTCTGCATAATTCCCATGTACACATGAGGTTCCATGTTAACAAACTTTTGTTTTGTGGTTTTGGTTTTGGTTTTGTTTTCTCTTGTTAAGCTGTCTTTTATTACAGGAGTCTCCGCTAAGAACTCAGAAAGGTAGAGAAAAATTATTTCTCCTTCCCTACACCATCAATCATATTTAAAATCTAAAATTCTGAAAGTTTATTCACCATTTAAAACCAAATGTATAAGAAGGTAGAGAATATGAGAAAAGAGAAACACATATACCAGAGAGTAATTTTTTTAACCATACAAACACAATATTAAGTACCGTTGAAAAGAAGAATTGTAGTGAGCCATTTTTGTATTTCTAAGAGCTGCAAGCTGAATAAAAGTAATGTGAAACTATTAAATGAGATGACCTGACCTGCTAAAAGCAATTTAAATCTCACTAAAGGAAACATTCAGCACTTTTCACATGTAGATAGAAATAGTTGTCTTCCAAAGGGTCAGTTATGTTACAAAGACTAAAACATATGGGGGAATATCAGAAAATTGCCCTTTGGATACTTAATGGAGAACATTGTAAGTGACCTTGTGCCTAGCGAATTGAGTCTGAAAAGATTCAATCAGCTGGCACTGGTGAGCATAATACAATTTTTTAAAACTTTAATACCTAGTTATTTTCAGCCAGAAGGCAATTATTTTTTTTCCTGGTAGAGTAGGCATTTTGTGGATCCTGTTTTAATTTGTGACTCCAGAATATATCAGTTTTTTGAATTACAAATTTGACCAAAACCTGTCATGAATAAATACATTGATATACTTACCCTGAATATATCATAGCTTATACATAGAAATATATATGATGCAAAATTATTTTGTTTTGTGTCAAGTAATATATTGATAGTCTATAATTCAAATTATCAGAAAGTAGTGTTCATTAAAAATTTATTCTAAGGGAAAGGTAAAATAATGGGTTGTAGTTGTAAAATACATAATAATATAGCTACTCAGGAAAAGAATCAGAAGGAAAAAAAAAGAGCAAGAGAAATGAAAACATTTCTTGACAAATACCTATTTCATAATGGATCTGCAAAGCTAATTGTGAAAGCTTTCTTCATCTACATGAAAACAGCAAATATCAAATACTGGGTTTCTCTAGTTTACATATCCTCATATTTTATGTATGGCAAAGTATGCAATGTGAAATACATTTACCCCTCTGGGGCATGTCTAGCTCTTTCAAGTTCAAATATGCATCCTAGATTATGTTTCTAAAAGTGTTTACTGTTTTGAACTGATTCATGTGATATCTTAAAACAAATGTCACTTTATTCAGGATACCAGACTATAACCTCTTAAGGGCAAAGTATTTTGTACATATCCAGGAGATCTGGGACACAGGAGGCATTCAATATTTATTGGTTGAATGTAAACAGTATATGAATTAATTTTAAAATATGTAAAGATTGTCTTATAATTTTAATGTTTCTATTTTTACTCTGAGAGTTTATCTGAGAAGATATATCATCATGTAATAAAAGAAAAAAATGAATTAGGATGGTTTCACTCCTGATAATTATTACCTATGGGACATTGGGCAAGTCACATAGCCATTTGAATTTTAGTTTCCTCATTTCTAAAATGTAGTTCGTATTTATTTTTTTTAATTCTATTCTGTCTTCCCTGGGTTCTTATGGGTATATGTGTAAAGTTACCTTTTAACCAAAAGCTCCAATATTTTTTGGAGAAAATACTCAATTTGAAGATCTTTGAAATTAAAGCTTAAAGTACAAAATTTTTGAAAATCTTCATTTTTTATTGCACAGAATAATTACATCTATGTGCTATGTAAAAATTTCTTTTTACCAACTATGTTGCCTGGTATAATTCTGAATATAGTTATTTATTAAAAATATGCTTGCTTGGCATGTCTTTGAATGTTTTCCTGAGATTCAAAAGGCTGTTTTAAAACTAATTAATTTTATATACTTTCCCACATTTTGCCTCATCATGACTGATGTGCTTGATAGCAGTTCCACAGTTTGAAGAAATAATGCCATATAAAATTCTAGTGTTATTATTCTGCCAAGTTATTTAGTACATCTTATACAAAATCTAACATTTTAGTTCCTGAAGTAACTTATGTAACCTTACACCCATAAACTTTTTACAAGCATAAGTACATAGAGACAAATACATATTCATTCTCTTAGTTCTGCCTTTAAGTGACTGTATTCTTCACACAGCCCTGTGATTTTCTTTTATGAACTGCTATCCTGTTTGATTCTTAAAGACTTTCATACACAATAAACTGATTTGTTCCAAAATTTAAGCATGCTTTTGTAGGAGTTCAATGGAAGGGAAGATAAATGTCTGTGTTGAAAGAACAAACTTATCCATATCTCAATGAAACCTTAAAACTCATCAATCTGAACAAAAACATCTTCCCCTCCCTCTGTTAATGGTGAAGCTCTTGGAGGCTTGGAGGGGGTTTAATTATTGCACTGCTGGCTAAAATAGTACATTTGACTAGTAATTATTCATATAATTATATTTGTTGAGTATCTTCTGTAAGCCAGACACAGGGCTAGCTGACAGGAGTAGATTGATAAATGAAAGAAACCCGATCCCTACCTCAAATGGTAACCCATAGTTTCCTGTGAAAGACAAATAGTACGCAAAGAAGTAAACAACTAGCTGTAACTGTAATAAATTCTATAAAGGACAATATAACATGCTTGGAAAATGTGTATTAGGACCACATGGCCTAGTCCTAATAGCAGGGAAACTTTTCGTGGAAAAGTGGCATGTAAATTAAGATTTGGATTGATTCTTATTTTGTGATGGAGATTATTACAGATGCTTCTTTTAAAATGATATGTCATTTTCTTCCTCAGTTTTAATTGTTCTATTATCCAAATTTAGTTATAAATAAACAATTTAAAAATATTATTATTTAGGTAAACCTTTAAGGATGCTATAATACTTTACAAAAGCATTAAAACCTCCATTCTCAGGAGCCAACAAAACAAAGAAATTAAAAAAAAGAGGCAGATAAACTGCACCAGATTTGGTGTATCATTACAGTGACGGACTTGGGAAATATCCTATTCCTGATTGTGAATCTAGACCGTTAACCAATACAATGATTCAATGATCATAATCAGCAGAAAGACCATAGATATTTAATAATTGACTCATTTAAATGTGTGCACCATTGGGGCACCTGAGTGGCTCAGTTAGTCAAGCGCTGGACTCTTGATTTCCACTCAGGTCATGATCTCATGGTATGCAAGTTCGAGCCCTGCGTGGGGCTCTGTGCTAATGCCACCCTGCTTGGGATTCTCTCTCTCTCTCTCTCTCTCTCTCTCTCTCTCTCTCTGTGTGTCTCTCAAAAATAAATGAATAAACATTAAAAACCGTGTGCACCATTAACTTTACATAACATTTAAGATTAATTTTTCCTCTTTATCCTCAAAGTTAATTCTAGTTCCTGAAACTTGTGCATCGTATCTGTTTATGTACTCTGTTTGTAAATTGTTCCTTGCAGAAAACATACATTTTCTACCATTTTAAGTGGATTATATAGTTGTACTGTCTTTGGATTTGTTCGTGAATGGTTTATTATGTGTTTGACAGTTTATATCCTTAGGACTATATGTTGACTTCATGTATTTAACATGAAAATCAAAATATTAATTATTTTATTTATCTAATTATTTCATCACATGGATTTATTATATTCATTAAGAATTTGAACTCACTAAGTATGAATTAATTGGAGTTAACATTTGGATAATTTGCAAATCAAATTGCTTTATTTCACACGTTTTTTATTTAAGACTTTTAATTTTACATTGAAAGCACTGGTGAAAAGCTTAACTTTTAAAATTAATTGATTTGCTATTATTTTAGAATAATCCAACAGAAATCATTTTTTTAATTTTGAAAGCCTTCACATAATTAATAGCTTTAGCTAATGGGCACGAATGACTAAAAATGGTTTTTCAAGTAAGTGCAGCAGTTAGGTGAGAAGACAGGAATAGCTTGAAGCACATTTGCATCTGGATGGAGAAAAAAATTGATTCATATTCTCTGCACTTGTTCTAATTCCTCATTTTCTCCTCATCCTATATGAGGTTGATTAAATTATGCCCTCATGACAAATAGTCTCTTTAAGCCGTCATTCATTTAATGGGATAAAATAGTCCTAATAAGGGATATGGGTCATTTGTCATCTTCTCCAAACTCCCATCTGTGTGAGGGGCTGTCCCATAGGTTCTGCATGCTTGTGAGTCCTTGTGATGAAGGGAAAGTGCAGGCTGGGAGAGGGTGCTGGTGGATTACTCTCAGGTGGCTGACGGCATTATTAGAGAATACCAACGAATATGGTCAGGCTCTGTCTCAACCCTAAGACAGAGGAAGTCTCTGATCAAACAATCCATATGTTTGGGGGCTCTGCTTTCAGACCGGTGGACTGGGAGCACTGCTTTAGGAGTCAAAGCCATCTGCATGGATTTGAGATATGATTTTTAGTGAGTGGAGAAGGGTGGATTCAGAGCTTAGTTAGAAACATACTTAAGACAATAAATAGGGAAAAAAGGAACACAAAGAATTAGATAAAATGAGAGGAGATTCTAAAATCAATGGCAAATTTTGATGACCTATTATGTTCTCTGAAGCAAGTCCAAGAGATTTTTAACTCAAATTAATTTTCATTGGATGTATACCATATACAAATAATTATAATAAGCATACACCCATAAAACAAACAAACACAAAGCATGAACTCTCCTGGAGTTTATGATCTGCAGAAGAAAGCATACTTACAGAATAATCATTAGGCCAGAGTAAGAGCTATAGAGATTTATGCAGAGGCCATACGCTTCATGATTATAGGAAATATGTCTCTTTGGTCATCAGTGTATCTCCAGGACCTGGCACTCTGTGGATTTACAGTGATATTCACTGAGTTAAAATGAAGATATTTAGGACACATTGTGATACCAAACTTTAAACACCATGCTAAGGAGTAATAGTAGGGCTGGGGATGGATATAAGAGATGGTACTTTTTCATCTTTTGAATATACAGTCAATTCAAAGGTGGCTTCTGAAGGCTTGACTGACACTGCCCAGCCCCCGTTAATGTCTGTTGTGCAGGATACTGCATTCGTGTTGACACACGCCTTCTTCCTGTCGTGTGGTGTCACAAGAGTAATCCCTGGTGTTATTCATAGCCTTGAGCTGACTTCTTTCATTTGTGGGTTCGTAAGACCACTCCTTTACCATATTTGGCTACACACTTTAATATACCTCATAAAAATTCTAATTTATCTATCAATTTTATACCAATTTTTATAACAATTTTACTAACAACCTCATTTTTGTTAAGTCCAAAGCTCAAGCAAATATTCTTGAGCAGGAGCTGAGAGAAAAGCGAAGTGATAGAATCAGAGCCTTGCAGAACAATACGATCTGAAATCAGATGTTCCTTTGCATCCTCTTTGGTCTTGGGTCCTTCCATTTGTGTTGTTTTATCTATTTATTTATGTATTCATTCATTCATTCATTCATCCATTAATTTTACTTTTCCAGGACAAAAATTATTTATCTTGTCACCATGCGTGGGCTATAGATGGTCCATGAACACTTTGAAAGATACATAAAGATTAATATGAATATTTTACGATGAAGAGTAGACAAGGATATTATAACTTTCTCAGGATTTCTGTGATGCCAAATTTAGGAAGTAAAAGGAATGAAGGAAGAAGTAAAGGCAGAAAAGGAAGAAGGGAAGGAAGGGAGGGGTGGTCCAGAAAAGAAAACAGCCACAGAATATAAGAAAGCCTATACAGGATAAAGTAAACATTTTAAAATATGATGTGATCAGTTATAGCAAATATCTCAAAGTTTTAGCTAAATCTCAAGTAAGAAGTTTATTTGTGAAATTTAAAGCAATTTCACCAAAGGTGAGAGGAATGTTATTGAAAGGAATTTAAAAATGTAAGTTATTATATCACTTTAAAATATCCCTTCAGTCACTTTTTATTATTAAGAAATAGTTCAGTTATGATCAGGTAATTCCCATTTTTTTGTATAGGAACACAGCATTTTAGAAGAGTTTAAAAACTTATTCAGGATGTGTATGAAAATGTAAAGCCAGAAACAGAACTCTAGTCATGTGACCAGTAATTTCTTACTCATATCACTACAACTCTCATCCTGTTATTATAGTTAAATTTGGTTTATTCACATTTTTCTTTGGTTTAATTCACTTTACTTAAATTCACAGTAACTTTCACTATTGAGAATGTGTGCCAAAAAACAGTCTACTTTTTTGGCTGTACCCATATGAACAGACTGCTTCTTTGATAAAACAGAACAAATCAAAAGAAAAAAAAAAAAAGCACGACTTGATCAATGTACACTTGGGAGAAGTTCACAGTGTACAAATATAACTTTAAACCAGGTATTCAAACTTGTACAAATGAAACCTCAGTAGCATTCACTCCATTGAAGATAAAAATCAATAAAATATGTTTAATCTGGAAGAACTGTGCCCCTTTGATTGTGTTACTTCAAAAGGTGTTGAAATTATGCAGAAGCAACAGTTTCATACATTTTTAAACTATTTTCAGAAGTTATCATGCTCTGGGATTATCTGTTCTTCTTCAGGTTTTTTGAATCATTATCCAAAATGTTTAGTAGTTTTCATCTTTCATGCTACTGCCATGACAGTTACTTTATGACATAGTTAGACACCTGCTTCAGGCATGGCTTTCCTCATGAGTAAGCTGACACCTAAGAATTATTTTAAAGGTAACAGGTAGGCCATCTTTGTTTAAAAAAAATCTCTTCATTCCTTGTGACAAATACTTGGATTCCATTAAATCATTTACTCAAATTAAACATTGCTAGAAATGAAAACTGATGGGCACATTTACAAATCATTTGTCCACTAGCATGAAAGAGTACATGTATTTTTCCCTGAAAATGTACCTTTTATAAGAATTAGGAGGCCTGGCATATGTGGAGAATGGGGTTGGAAGTTATTTCAAGGTTTAGTGTGTTTTTGAAAGCTATGAGGTATCAATCAGCCACACACACAGACACAAACACACATACATGCAAAGTCCACAAGACATTACATGAACAGGAAATAAAATGAAAATGAAAACAGAATATGAACCGATATTTTGATAATCTTATTATCATTTTATTAAAATTTTTCTACTCTCCCCAAACTCCAAGAATTTGTTTCTTAAGAGCAATAAGCAATATCAACTCTATGGAAATAAGCAGGAAGTCAAGCATACAACAGACTTTGGATACACCCAATTTGTCAGCATTAATCCATTTTTATATAACTTTGTCAATTTAACTCATACACAAGATTTTTCAGAAGCTATGGAGTTTGCAATCCACGTTACCCTCACATTCTTCAGGACAGTACTGCAACACTGGTGTCATACCCCATTCTTTTTCTACTTCAGGGTTATCTTTATTTGGATGTAATACCAGGCAGGAATGCTTTAATCACAAGTCACAGAAGAACTGAGTACCAGAAACTCATGATTTCTCATGTAGGGAAGGAAAAACAGTTTTCCCTCACTCTTTTGAATTCTTAGCTGTGAAACCTATAATAAAACCAGATTAACAAGAGAAAAGCAAACAGAAGATTGTTAACATGTACACCTAATGTATACACGGTCAATATCCAGGAAAGAACAGGTGTAACTCTCTGAAGTGACTTACATTTAAGTTTAAATATCATCTTAATAAGGATAGGGGGGTGGGAGATGTACATAGACCCCTTGGGGGAGAGCAAATGATTTTTAAGAGACACAAATCGCCCTCAGAAAAGCAGATGGGAGATATGATGGCTTGTGACAATGTCTGTCTAAGTGTGGTGTCCATTTCTGGTATCCTAGAAGCTGACTATGATGAGAGTCAATCTTCCCTGGTTGATGAAACTCTTGAGGAGGGGATTTATGACAACTTAGTTTCTTTTGGAGGATCTGTTTTTAGGCAGATAAGGGGAATTCAGAGAAAGCCATTTGCTCCATTTTTTTAAGTGCCTACAGCTCAAAATAATCAGTACACCCAAGCAGCACATTCTGGGGGTGGGAGGCACATTTTCCTACCCTTCACTCACATAAAATTTGCAGGCAGTTGTTTGTAGTTTGGATCCAGCAGCCTTGTGAAGTAGTTAAGTTACCAGACACCCCGTATGTGTTTATTCTGAAATCCTCACAGACTTGAAATTTGTTCTATTATTTCACGATCACATGAACATTGTAATTATCCTCTGTTATTGCATCCTTAAATCATGTTCAAAGAGAAGAAAAAAAGTGGACTGCAGAAATTAGTTATCCTCATGATATGTCTGCTATCAGAAAGCAATAACTTCCTACAAACCACTCTCTATGCCCTGCAGATTTCCCTTTATGCTGTATTTGCCAGAACTTGGTCACGTGGCCACCCCTGGCTATAAGGGAAAGTGGATACATGAATATCTGGTAGAGGAGAATGGGCTTACTATAATTGCTCAAGATTCATCAAGATATATCCCTGTGGTGAGGGCATTAGTGACCCTAAATGAAACTGGGCTTTAGTTGGCAAGGAAGGAGAGAGAGAGCAGCTTAATGTTTACCACAAATGAATATAATTCTTTAGAGGAAACTGATGGTTTTCCATTCTAAATATTTGTGATATATTACTCTGTTCTCTTGAAACCAATATAAAATATGAATAAATATATTGTCTCACTAAAATTTCAATGGTAAATAGAGCTGACCTAGTATTGAGGCTGTGGCAGGAGTGTTCTGCCATATCACTCCATCGCATTCCTTCATGGAGTTTTATTTCTTTGAGATGAGGAGACATCTGGATATATGCATTTCAACCAAGAAAGGAGAATGGTATTTATTTGCACATACATTTGTCAGCCAGTAAGATAGTAACTTGAACATATGTTTCACATTTAATTCTCAAAATAATAAGTTAGACATTTATGAGCATATACATTTTGCATAGCAATAAATTGAGATTCAGAAATGTTAAGTAATGCATTCTTATGTAATGTTTTATGAGTAAAAACATCAACAGACCTTAGAAGAGTTTCAGTACATGAGTTCTTCTCACATCATTTGGAACAGTTTCATAACACTGTACCAGATTTCACATTAATAGAGATTGTTTTCAGATCACACTTTTAATGATATCTGCTAAATTAATTAAGGTACGATTGGATATTGGTGCATAAACAAATATGAGCAAATAAGATACGCTCCTTTGTTTGTTCATATGATAAATGACTTTTGAGCATGTAGTCGACTGTTTTAAACACTCAAAATACTAAAATCAATAAAAATATGTTTGATAAAATCCCTTTTCCAAAAGGCCTTCAGGTTAGAGAGGTAGACAAAGGGCACTGCCATTTTTCATAAATATTATGGAAGGGATGTTCTCATGGTAGCATCAAAACAATGAGAGTACCTTCTAAGCCTGCCATGTGCTTCTTGGTTATTTACATATCTGAACAGAGACAGCTCTGTGTGTGGCAAGGATGGGATGGGGTGTGGAGTTGCAGGTGGAAGAGGGCACTATAGTCGTATGTCCTGGCCATGGCAAGAATACTTGAAAACAGAAAGAGGCTGGAGATTACACGGTCTAGAGACCAAGAAACATTAGGATTTAAGTACAGCTCAAGTATAAATAGTACAAATAGGGATATGAGTATGGACAGGCATAGACGATCTAATACACTGTGTAGAGACTTTGGACTTTTATTTTTCAAGGTTATGTGAAATCACAGGAGTGAGCTCTATTATACTTGTTTATTAGCTAGATTATTCCTGGTGTTTAGTAGAAAATGGATATGTGGTTAATCAGAATATAGGCAGGGAGACCAGTTGCAGAAAACTAGATAAAAGCTGTTGAAAATGACATGTGTGGGAGCGCCTGGGTGGCTAAGTGGGTTGACCATCTGACTTTGGCTCAAGTCATGATCTCACGGCTTGTGAGTTCAAGCCCTGTGTCGGGCTCTGTGCTGACAGCTCAGAGACTGGAGCCTGCTTTGGATTCTGTGTCCTTCTCTTGCTCTGCTTCTCCCCTGCTCATGTTCTCTCTCTCTGTCTCTCTCTCTCAAGAATAAATAAACATTAAATATTTAAAAATAAAGAAAACGAGATATGTGGGTGGATTCAGAGAGGGTAAAATGTCTAGATATAGGAGACTGTCTCCACAACTCTATTATGCTTATATTTATTATTATTTTAAAATATGTGTTATATGTGAGTTTATAACTCTATACTCTAGCACTGTTGTTGTTCTTGCATTAGCCCTAGCTCAGAGTTCCTGCTCAGGATCCTATGTGTGACAGAAATATAAGCAGTCACATCTTCATTAAGTTCTGAAAAATTCTCAGCCTTTAACTCCTGTAATGTTGTATTTCCCTCATTCTGTTAGTCTGAAATTCCTGCTCCACAAATTTTTGACAGAGACATTATGAAACTTTCTAATCTTGCAGTAGATTTTCATAAGTATACTGTGATAAGCATTGAAATACCAAAATTATTTTTTAATTGTCAAGCGGGTAACTCTTGAAGAGGTGTATATTTTGATAATTTCTATTCTTCCCCTTTATGATAATATTAGGTCCCATATAATTTGGAGAGACGTCTAGAAGAGTTAGCGTTCTTTTATTAGGAATTGGATTAACACAATTTCAGCGCTTTGTAACATATAAACAATGGGTCCTACCATTATTTTAGCTTCTGCATAAAGGATGTAGATCACGAAAATCTGACCAACTTCATGTCTACTTGCCTGGGGAAATAGCTTACATATATCAGAGTTGTGTTATTAGTGTGGTCATCCATTTTATTCTACTTGGGTCTAAGACCAAGTGCTAGTTCTGAACTAGTGCTGAATGTGTGGGTTCTTTTATAATCACATATGCAAATTTATAAAAGTAATTCACAAAATTTCAAGTTTACAAATATCATGTAATCAAGATACATACAGATTTCTCTACTCGGAATGAATAATATCAATCCACACAATTATTATAATGAAATGTGGTTTCAATAGTAGCCTCCAGAAAAGAGTTTCCAAGTGCAATTACTTGATATCCACCGACACCACTACTCAACACCAATACTATGTGCTTCACCAAGCCATGTGATTTTAGGGTTAGAACATTCACCTGACATGATTTTATTTTTGTGAGTGCCACACCCCTTTGCCTCTTCCTGAGATTTCTGTAATTTTCTGCAACCATAGGAAGCTCGGTATGGTTTTCTTTTTAGCTCTAATATGTTTGCATATAATCTTTTGGTTTTCTGGGTCACTTATATTTTCCCCAGCTCTCTGGGCCTAAGAGCTAGCAAGAAGCAACCCCACTCCCCAACCTCCCCACACCCGTACACATATGTATTTTCCTTGAAAGCCTATAGAGCCAGAGGCATAGTTTCCAACCACTGAATTAAGTCCTCTGTAATAGCCACTATTCTCTAGTAGTACCTGACAGAAAGTCGATGCAAACTAGCTCAAGTTCAAAATGAGATTTATTGGTCCACGTATCCAGGAAGGGCAAAGGTGATACTGAGGTTGAATGGAACTGGAAAACTGAATGTCTTCAGGATTCTCTCTGCATTAGTCTTTTATGATTTCCTTCCTAGGTTATTTTAGCTGTATTTTAGAGCAGTCAAGGCTATCTGCATTAGGATATGTTGCTGGTAGTTCTGAATTCACACTAACAATTTCATGGCCTGTCAGGAAAAACCTTTCCCACTAGTTGTACTCACTAAACCTTGGAGAATGAATCAGGTATTCTAGTTTGGATCCTGTTCATCTCCTGAATTCGAGACATGGTTGGCATTTTTTTAACAGAATAAGAATGGACGACACGTGAGACAAACCACACAAACACACAAGTGCACACACGTATGTGCTTACATGAGTTCAAGAAATCTCCAGCTCCATACTTCCAGAAATTGTCAGAGCTTCTATGTCATCACCTTATGTTCTCTGGTTTGGCTTTCATCTTTCATTTACCTTTTGCATGCTGTAATACAAGTATTATAAAGGCTGTCTGTGGTGTGGGAACTTATTTTAATAAAACACACCTTTCAGGAATACTGCTCTTAATATTAATGCTTCCTCGAACAATCCTTTCCTTTTATCCTATCATCTGTTACAGTGTCTTCCACATAAATACAAAAGAGACTTCACTTTTGCCTACTCTCTTATTACTGACATTCTTACATAAAAGGGTGCCAAATATAGCTGTGCAAGTTGGAAATGCCACATTTCTAGGGGGTGCTATTTACCTAGAGTATGAAGTAACTGGTTTCTCCATGAGTTCAAATATAATCAAATATTTATCCATTGTTATTGAAAATTGCTTAGTACAAGAATATAATTAACTCCAAATGTTGGGTATTTAAGCTTTCTATTGAACGTTCTTAGCCTTTGATACTCATGATACTCAAAGTAAGTTAAAAAGTTATTTCACTTATTGCCCAGTATTGGGTCTCTGATTCTTATAATATGCCCAAGGTTAAGGTCTTACACTTGAGTTCTTGGGTCATACCTGTTAACAGATACAAACCTTGTAGGAATTAGTATTGAAAGTATGAATGCTAAAAAAATTCTTCCCAATCTTTCTTTATTTTCATAAGGTATAAAGGAACAACCAATATCATCAGGAAATTCTAATAAGGCTGTGTTCATTTTTCTGTATTTCTGAACATTCAGTGAAACCCTGGGGATTTAAACATGAGTAGTGTTTTTGCTTTGTGTTATTAGCAACCTCAATATTTTCCAATGGCACTATAAAGCTAATAAGTAACTCAAAGAATACTCTGGAATATTTGTTTTCTCTGTTGTTATCATTTTCCTACTTAATAATGTAGCTTTTGGTAATTAGAACGTGGTGAAGAGATGCACCATATAATTATTCAAAAAAGTTCTAGATTAGTACCTCAAATATACCTGTATAAAGTTTTCTGATCCAAAGATTAGATAGTTCCTTTATGTTTATTTTAAGAATTAGCCTCTTCGGGGCACCTGGGTGGCTCAGTCGGTTGAGCGCCTGACTTCGGCTCAGGTCATGATCTCACGGTCCGTGAGTTCGAGCCCCGCGTCGGGCTCTGTGCTGACAGCTCAGAGCCTGGAGTCTGCTTCAGATTCTGTGTCTCCCTCTCTCTCTGACCCTCCCCCGTTCATGCTCTGTCTCTCTCTGTCTCAAAAATAAATAAAAACGTTAAAAAAATTAAAAAAAAAAGAATTAGCCTCTTCAAAAAGGTCAGATATTGACAAATGTCAGCAGGTATATGAAAGGTGTTCAACATCATGACTCATCAGGGAAATGCAAATTGAAACCACAATGGGCTATCACCTCCTACCTATTAGGATGGTTATAATCAGAAAGATAATAGATAACAAATGTTGGCAAGGATGAAAAAGAAGAATTCTTATACACTGTTAATAGGAATGTCAATTGGTACCACCACTCTGGAAAGCAGTATGGAGGTTCTTCAAGAAAGTATAATAGAATTGCTATGTGATCCTGCAATGTCACTTCGTTCGTGTATTACATCTAAAGGAAACAAAATGTCTTGAAGAGACATCTCTTATGTGGAAGAGATATCTCTACTCCCCTGTTCCTACTCAATTGTTCATGACAGGTATGGTATAACCTAAGGATCTGTTTATGAATATACCAATGAAGGAAAAAAATATATATATATATACACACATACATATGTAATGAAATGTTATTCAACCTTAAAAAAGAAGACTATCTTGCCATTTGTGACAACATGGATTAACCTGGTGGGCATTATGCTAGGTGAAATAAATCAGACAGGGGAAGATAAATACTGCATGGTATTGCTTATGTGTAAAGTCTTTAAAAAAATACAAGGGAAATAGATGAAGTGTTGGACATGTTAATTAACTCTCTGGAGAAAATCCTTTTATAGTGTATGGATATATGAAATCATCATGTTGTAAACTTTAAATATGTTATAATTTTATTTGTCAAATATATCTCAAGAAAGCTGAAATAAAGAAACTGAAAAGCAAAAAAACAATGCACAGCAGGTAAATTTGGAGAATTTTATATCTAAAATATCTTCATTTTACCTTAATATTTGATCAATGATTTAGCTTCTGGGTATTCTGAGGGTAGGTCAAAGGAGACTAAGCATGTCTGGCCATCTATTTGTGTTAAAAAGGGGTTTTCCTTGTTCATATGGAAACAGAAAATGATAGAGACCTCTGGGACTCTTAACTTACAGCGTTAGAGTGCTTGAAAGGAGGACTTTTAGAACCTTTGGGTCTGGAACATTGACATGATCTTTGTTATTCTTAATCTATCATTTCTATGTTTTAGTTTCCTCTCTTTAATGATTTAGAAAAATATTATTTTTCTCCTACAGTTGGGTTGATTATGAAGTAGGATCATATTTGGCACAAACATAGCATAATTGGAGGTTGGAGGGATATTGGTTAAGAACTTGGGTGGAGGAATCAGGATTTCTGGATCTGAAACTCAGTGCATCATGTGCTTGGTTGTTATGAAGTTTGAAAAGTTATACAACGTCTCTAAACCTCAATTATTCACCTGGAAAATGAGGATAACAGTAGCTTCCTCATAGTATGGTTGCAAGATTTGCATATGAAATAGAATTGTTTATAAAATATTCAGCATACTGCTGAGCACAAAGTAAAGTGCAATAAGTATTACCCACTATTACCATTTATAAAAACAGTCTAGTCAAATATTGAGGTGTTTGACATAATCACTCAAATATGTGAAGTTCTTGGAGTTCTCACATTCTATTTGCTAATATTTTAAATCCCATGGCCATAACCTAGCTAGGTAACATCCAAGATTTTTTTTTTAATGGTGACGTTAATTGAAACACTGCTGTGAACATTCTTGTCAGTATTTGATATGGAATAATATCAAACGGATAGACCATTTCAAATGTTTGAACCAAATATACCACCAGAGAGCTACATTAGACATATATTGCAAGCAAACTGTAGCATTTCATGACTAGCATCATGGAAAAACTATGAGACTGGTTTTTAACTATCGTCATTATATAGTTCTTTTTCGAGGAAATTGAAGACTGACAACCTTGTTTCCATCTGGAAACATCTAACATCTGTGCTTGTAAACATCAAAACACAGCTGTTGTAGCTCTGAGTAACCACTCCAATTTATTTATTTTTGACTTAAAAACATCTTCAGTTTTCATCAAACATCACAGTTGTTAAGCTATGTTCTTACAGCGGGAGGAAAAACAATTACGAGAAATCACTATATCAAACATTTTAAGAACAATACTCTTCCTTCTATTTCATTTAAAGGAGATACAATCTCCCATCAATTAAAAAATGTATTTTATTGTGGGTGTGCCTTTTTTTGGAAACCACAGTATTTAAAGCCACCAGGAGGTCAGAGATCCCAAGTGCATTTTATAGTTAAAATATTATAAAACGTTTTCAGTGGGGCCAATTTGGGCAACTAGAAGTCAGGTGGTGACAACACCAAGAGCAAAAGAATCTTATTCTAGTGTTTTTGCATATAATACATAGGTATGCCACATTAACTTTAATAAGGTAACTTTTTACTAAAAAATAAGTGCATTTTGGTATAATACTGAGTTTTAGTTGTATATGATTCTAAAAATGATTTCATATGAATAATATGTTAAAGTTAATTTTCCTACATTATACGTGTGGATAGTATTAATAACACTAAAACTTGAATTGTTTTTACAATTGTTAATCATAGTTCTAATTCTGTTTCAGCTACATTAGCTCCCTAACTGCTCGCTCACCATCTGCAGCCAGTGAGATGGGGAAAAATGTCCTTCAGCTATAGTCCTTCCAGGATGCCCACTGGGTTCGATTTCCCACTCTCCCATCAAAGCCATCGAAGGTGTGAGGTTTCTGATATCTTACCTTATGCATTGCCTCTACATTTAAGTCCAGGCTCTTTGGATGGATTCCTTGTTTGGACTTCCTATCCGTTTTGCTTCAGTCAAGCATACAGTCATCTCAGGCCGCGGGCGCCACAGTCTGCAGGCAGGCACCACCACATCCAGGGCTCAGCCTAAATTCCTGTTTCCAGGCTCTAGGCTGCATACTAGCATTTGTCTGGAAGGGAGAAAGGGGTCGAATTTTCTTAACTTGAAGAACTTGGGATCTTTGCGTTGTTTCCCTATTTAGGACACAGTTGAATAGTGACACCAGTCCAGAAAATATGGGTTCTGTTCACCAGAATTATTGATTTAGAAGTATGCAGAAATTATTTCCAAATTTTGCGGTGTGGTTTAAGCCTCTGTCCTAACCTTTGAGGCTCATAAGAAACCAAGTTTAAAGCCAGAAAGTTTTGTGTTATGGTGCAAGAGTGCCTCCAAGCGGCAGAAAATTAAGGTGCGTTGGGTAGCCCTGAAGATTAAATGCCATGCTAAGGTCACCTGAGTGCCACTAGCATCTAGGCATTAGTTATTCCTGACACAACTAATATCAGAGAAATTTATATGTGATGTAATAGTATTTACCCTTATCTCAGATTTTTAACTGTAATTTTTTTTTGGCATAGGAAGTAAGAATAATATGCTCTGCATAGCTAGTCTCAATCTTCATCTGTAAGATTTGGACAATAGCTATTAACTCGTAACAATATTGTAAGAAATTAAATGAATTAAAATGCATATACAAGTGTCTAGTGTATATAATATGAAATTTATAATATATATCATAGTATATGTGTCATAAAATATGTTGCATACATTAAATTGTATGATATATAGTATATATTCCATGTGTAAATATATAATATGTTACACACTATATATAGTAAAGATATGTGGTATTTGTAGTAGGAAATATAATATGTAACATACAATTGATACTATCATGAATTGCAAAATGTGCTTTTTCCTCCTTTCTGGCTGGAGATTGTGCTACAAAAAGCTTTGCCTTTTCTTTGAGAGATGTCCAATGGAGCTGTCCATCAGCAGAGATAGATTCAGTGACCCAATAAATTATGGAGCTTTTTTGCAATCTTAACATGGAAACAAAGTGGCATTATGGTGACTTTCCTGTATAGCTAAAGATCCCAGGTAGAAGCCCAATGTTATGCAATGGCAAAGATCCAGAGCCCTTCCTCTCTGGATCAACATTCCGGCAGACTAAAAGGAATTTTCTCAAATCTCTTGGAGACATGTAGCACCCTGTTTCTCAGCTGTGGCCACGGATGAATGAAAATTTCTGAGGCTACTTGTCTTTATCTACTACCCAGTGGCAGCAATAAAGCAGGAGACAGCTGGACTGGGTCATTATGCTATCTGTGCTGATTCAAGGTTGTCACTAACACATGGATAACCAGTTTGTGAAAGCCCAACTCACACTTCCAGGTGATACACTTGCTCTTATCTTATATAAAATTCCGGTTCTCAGTTCTAAAATCAGTATCTGTGACCAAGTAAAACAGTTATTCTGTTATTTATGGAAAATTGAATTGCTGTTTGGGATTGAGACTATACTAACTCTCTGGGCCTCTGTTGACTTCATAGATGTTCTTTCTTTCCAGTACCCCACTTTCTCTAGATTAATACTTTTCTGATGTGGTAGATATTGATGGTAGACAAGCTATTTTGTGAATTTGGGAAGAGGAGAATCACATCATGAGGATATGATTATCTAATTCTGTAGACTAATACTCTGTCACACTAGAGCTTAGCCTGTGTAGAGTTCTGAAATCCCAATAGATTAAAATATTCCTATTCTTTATATTTTTAAGAGCTTTATATTAAAAGCCATTTGATTTTATTGGCCTATGTGGGTAGTTTAATTTCAATAGAAATTCTGAGGTTAAAAGGAAGACATGGATTTTTGTCTTAGGACATTTAGAAGTTACCACCAAAGCTCTGTTTAATAAAAGAGGATGAAAAATTTATGGGAGTAATAAAAATAAAATTATAAAGCCTATCCTTCATTTTAATTATGTATTTCACTTGAAAAATATGTTTGTTTCACTGGAATAAGTTGCTCTCATTAATTCAATTTCAAATATTGAAAATTTATTATTGATATGCCTTTTTCTACTAAAGCTGATTCAATAATTTTAAAAAACAGAAAATGAAAGAGAAGGTTCCCCTTGTCAAAAAAACATATTTGTCTTACGAAGAATTCACCTTGGAATTCACTACAATAAAGGATCTAGCCTTTAACTTAATATTCTTTGTAGTAATTTAATAAATATGTACTATAGTTTCCCATTTTGTACACCGAAGAGCAGTGATGTGTGAAATTGAAACAGATGTTGGATATTAAATAACAATCCATGATATACTTTACAAGGAAGGGAAAGAAATAATGTTTATTGAATGCTTACATGGCACTACATAAATAGCAGTGCCATTTAAAGCTCACAACAACCCTATAAAGTACATGTTATTATCTGAGACTTTCGGTGAAAGAAACTAAAATCCAAGGAATGCAATTTAGTCCAAGGTCAGTCAAGAAATTTTAGATGGTTGAAGACTCCCTATCATCTGTCCACTACACCCTTCTATTTTATATCAGAAGGGAACATTCTTTTCTAAGATAGTAGCACAAAGGATAATAATAAGGAACATTTTAGGTATGTAGTGACAACAATGTTGCCAGTAGGTGCTTCTGTTGGTGGCATGTTGGGGAAAATTTGGTTGTAATGAAGACAGGTTCCCAAATTTCAAGTTATTAATTTGGATGCTACTTCCATAAGAGTAATGAGAAAAATTTGACCTTGGAATTCAATTTTTGAATTTACTAACTCGTCAAACCAATGCCTTCTAGCTTAATAGTTAAGAGATTAAATACTTGAGCCAGTCTGCCCCAGTTTAAATCCTAATTCTACCAGGTATTGCCTGTATAATTCACTTAAAGATGTGTGGAGATTATAAGGATAGAAGTTATTATTCAGAAAAATGTAAAACCTCTGCTACATGGTAAGGATATACATGTTATCTACAATTAATATTTTCATATTTTATGCTTAGAGAAAACACCTTCTGATGCTGATTCTTAGGTGCAAGGTGTTTAATATAATCATAGTTCTACAAAATAGCGAATTTGATTTTAGCCTTGACTTCAAGAAAGAAAAGGCGAATCTGCAAAATATCTACCATGAGAGAGAGAACACAATAAAGTAGATAGCACAGTACAGCAGAAATCATAGATCCAATAAAAATAGTAAATGTGTAAGAAGGAAGCTGTAGGAATAAGCAAGTAATAAATAAGCTTTAGGATACATATTAAAGACATTAAGAGTAAATCATATAGAATAGCTGATTTGGAGAGAAGTAGTTCTATTAAGAATACCAAAAATAAACTTTGAACATTAACAGGTGAAAAAGTCTGAGAATTTAGGAATTTAGGAGGAAAGCAAAATTTCACAAATGTAGATGTGGGAAAAGATAAGAAACAAGGAGAAGGTGATTAGCAAAATTACAATAATGAAAAAGACAGTGCCATCCAGATGATTGTATTTTGAGCCATAGTACCAACTGGCGGGTGAAATGTTATTCATGAAAAAATATTAAAAAGATGTTTGAAACTTAATCAGAACTGTACAATGACATATATTTATATTTTGTGCTCAAATTAAATTTTGGTAAAATTTATAGTCAAGAAGTCAATTATATCAGAACTCGTGAAGGGTTTGAGATCTTACCCTACTTGCAAACTAACATGATACTTAGGAAACTCTTGGATCAGAGAGGAAAAAAGTACAGAATAGCTAGTAGAGTATCAGCATATATGCACTGGTTACCCTGTCCACCATGTCTATGGAGTGATTTGATGGACCCCAGTGCAGGCCCCCCACTTTCCTGTGAGTTTTGGAATAGCTGAGAAACTCAGGGTCAAAAGTCCACCGGTTTTAAGCAAACAGCCTACCCCAGAGCAAGCAGGAAATGAGTCTACTTTCCCCTGGAGAGTAAGCAGCTCTCACTGTAGTTGTCTTGACCTACTAGATGACTATGTAACCAGGCACAGAACTGTTCGGTATCAGAAGACAGAGAAACCTGGCCATCTGGCACACTCCTCAAGGCTGTGCAGGGTCCATGGTGGACTGCCTCTCCAAGCAAATCATGTTCAGTACTTACTTTCATTACCTTGTTGAAATAGGGAGTTAAAGACCCCTCAAAGAGTTGTCAATAGCGATGCATCAGCATTGATCGAACCTCCAGTTAAGAATTTCATTCACTGCAGGGATAATAGGAAGAAAACCACCAACTCCCCAAATTTGATTTAACGGACTCTTATTTTTCCTTTGGTGAACTACCTATTACACAGAGAAGAATCCTGAGCTTTAGCATAATTCAATAGTCAAACTGATTATGCAAAATCAAACAGTGACCCTAATCATATTTTAATTCATATTTAATTCTTGTCCTTATTTTACTACATATGTTCTAATATTGAGGCAGAGGCCGGATCTGTATTCATATTCTATAAAGAAGTAAAGCCTTTATAAACATGCAAACTATTAATTTTCACAACCCAAAGGAATGTGAACATCTCCCATTGTCTTCCTCCTTTCCATTCTTTGTGATTTCTTAAAAATACACATTACCAACTTTCAGTACACATCCTTGCTTCATCCCTTATAATTGAAATGTGTACTACTTAATCATATTGAATATCACATCTGTGAGCTCAGCCATAGTACAAATAGTGTGGCAGTTATTTATGTGAAGATAATACATTCAGTAAGAACCACTCACTCTGGTCATAGAAATTTACTTATTTTGTTTATAAAGATTATAAATGCAAATGTATATATTTAAATCAGCACATATATCACTATAGGATAATTTTAAAGCTTAAAGAACATAATTCATATATAAAATATCTGATTTTGAGAAAACACTTATGAGTTTATTGTGAATTATGACTCCAAGGGAGGTTGAAGATACAAATTTTTGTGAAATTATGTAAATAATGCCATGTCATAAATTGCATTTCTATATTGGTATAGTTTTCATAAATTGTAAATATCATTGTCATTTCCAATGAAAAACAGTGAAACAATAAAATAATACAGTAACTCAAAACATTTTCAGTGTGAGTTCTAGTTCAATTTTTGTTAATGGATGTATATTATAGTATGTCATAAAATAGATATTATTGAGAATTTACTATTGCTTACACAGGTAGATAGATACATGAGAAATCTGGAGATTTAAAATCCATATTTTCTATGTGCTTAAATACGTCTTAAAATGCATATTATACATGGTAAAAATATATATTTACTATATACTTACATGAATGGTAATAATATAGTCTATTAATATTTATGGCAATATTAAAAGTAATAGTGTAAAATATTGATGGATATTAATAATATCAATAAGTTATTTTAATTATTTAGAATAATAAACTATAAAATACTTTATATTATATTTTATATTAATATAAAATGTAAACCTCAAGTTTATATTAATATCAATAGGAATTATAACATTTAAATTCTGTGCATTTTTTCCCTACTTTTAGGCTCCCCTCTTCCCCATCAAGAAACAATCATTTACTTAGAAGTATACTTAGAGCAAAAGCTTGTACCACAGAGGTGTTTCACCAGTGTTGAAAGGGGACTACTCAGTATCATGATATAACACATTGTTGACTTAAAAGAAATCACCTTAAAGATTAAGGATGTTTCGGGGTGTCCTTAACATTTCCTGATTGATTGGCTTGCGTTCTTAATCATAAGATAGCAACTTTTCCATAATATTTAAGAAACGTTTCCCTGTTATAATTGCCAAAATGTAAAAATGGTAAGTGTTGATTATACTATTCCACTTTACAAATGGATTTATATTATATAACTGGGTATACTAATATGAATTATTTTATTAACATATTCACTTATGGTATAATTATATGACTGTAATGTTATTAATGCCATATATATTAGTAAATGAAATATTACCTGTTTATATTAAGATTATTTTATTAATATTATATCCAGGATTTATTTATTTATTATTTATTTCCAGGATCTATTTAAACTGCATTACAGTATACTATTAAATTATAATAGCTTATTATATTAGTAATAAAAACATATTAAACAACAAGTAGCTTTGATTAGTCAACATGCCAAATAATTTTGGAGAAAATCAGTATTCATATTGAACTTAAAAAAATTTACATTGCTAGAATTGCACATCATGTAATATTCTTAGGATAATATGTTGCATGTTTGGAAGTTAAGAAAAACTATAGTATAGCACATCATGTTATTTAGTAAGATTTATTTTTGATGAAATTGCATTAGGAGAACAGTGATTCTTTTATGAAAATTGTAATGATTTCTAATGTAATATATTCTATCTGAAAATCAAATTATTGCTGTATAAAACAGAGAAAACAATCCTAGTCTTTTTAAGTGAAAAGTATTGACATAATATATTGGAATGATTTATTTCATTTCATGGAAATTAAAATACAGCACATTTAAAATAAAAATGACTACTTACAGAAGTACATAACAATGTTAGCCTCAATAAACCATGTACCAGGGCCCTAAACACATACCAGGCCTCTGTGCAGTCTTCTTAATATGCCTATGGATTAGAAAAACTATATATGATTACTTTCCCTACAGACAAACAAAATAAAGAAAAAAATAAAAAGAAAAGATTGAAACACAATTGGGTATTATTTCAAAATGGCATTGAAACCAAATATGCTAATGAAACAACAGAAATAGATGTCACTGGGCATAAATTTGCACCAGTTACTTAAACCGTTATGATTGTTCCTATTTTTCTATCATGTGGCAATCTATAAATATGCATAAAGAAAATATTGTTACATCCCAATTAAAAAATAACGCATTATTGGGGCACCTGGGTGGCTCAGTCGGTTGAGCGCCTGACTTCGGCTCAGGTCATGATCTCACGGTCTGTGAGTTCCAGCCCCGCGTGGGGCTCTGTGCTGACAACTCAGAGCCTGGAGCCTATTTCAGATTCTATGTCTCCCTGTCTCTCTGTCCCTACCCCACTCATGCTCTGTGTCTCTCTGTAAAAAATGAATAAACATTAAAAAAAAATAATGCCTTATATATGTTAGCTAGTCTGGTAGAGGAAGTTAGTTTTTGAGTATTCATAGTTTCCTTCTATTTACTACATATGTATTCCTGATTTCCAAACAATTTTAACACTGTGAAGTATATTAAATACTAGACATGTATTGTACTGAATTTTGTATTTTAATGATTTTCAAGGTACGTATCTCAAAACTCATTTCAAAATTGATTTCCTACTCTGGATACTTCCTAAAGGTTTCACTTTCTTGGAGATCTTTTGCACACGAGCAGTTTCCACTGTCACCTCTATGTAAAATATTTCTCATCAGTGTATTCTGTCTTTATCTTTATTACAGGCCTACTCCTGCATTTCCAAATGCCAAGATTTCTTACACCTCAAATTTAACATGAATTCATAAAATGACAATCATCATTATTATCTTATAAAATATGTTCTCCAGGAAAGTTGATCAAAGATGTCATTTTAAGCTGAACTGTGAAGACCAAGAAGTGTACAGCAAAGTGGAGAAGAGTCGAAAAGACATTGAAAAACTGAGAAAAATACAATTACAAAGAGAAATGAGATAAAACAGGTATTAAAAATAAATGACATATTTAAAAACAGGTTTGGGATTTTGAGTAATTGAGACTTTCATGATTTCCCAGTCCTTTGAGAAAATTTCCTGTGGGAAATTCAGTGCCCTTCCCAGGATACCTGAGGATATTTGGAGCTTAAAAGAATGTGGCCATTTCTGACTCTCAATTTTCTCCATTCTCCACTTAATTGTAATTACTGTGTATTTCCACAGCTTCTCTGTCTCCTTGTTCTCGACTCAGATACAGGACAAGGATCCTTTCTATTAATGTTTCCCCACATCATTCACTCAGGCATATATGTAGCAAGACATGCACCAAAGAAGGTGATTTTGTAAAAATAAGAAATTCTTAAAATGTAATAGTTTTACAGAAAACTCTGATCTTTGGAGTGAATTGGAAACTTTGCAACTAAAACTTTGTCTCTTGCCATATTTTTTATCAGGCTTCATTTTATTCATTTTTTATCTTGCCATGCTTTCTCACTGTACCTCCTTCTGTCTCCTTTCTCCTCTCTCTGTTCTTCCTCCTCCCCTCCCTCCTCCAGTCCTTGGTAATCTTAACATGTCCATAACACATAAATGGTAACCATTTGTATATGATTGTGGAACTACCCTTTATTTCACTGTGTTCTTAAAAACTTTATTGGAGTCTTACCTTCCTTAAGAGTCATTTGAAAGCTCTGCAACTGGGAAATTTTCCCTAGCCATACTTTTCTTCAGGGTCAAGTTCTCTATCATGCTCTCCCTCATGCTTTCCAATAGCGTACTAAAATGGAGACTGAAATTGCATACAGTTTATATCTAAAATAAACTTCAGTGAAAGCTATTTAAATAACTCTGTGTGTGTGTGTGTGTGTGTGCGTGCAAAAAGAAAAAAAAAGTTACCCTCACTTTTAAAGTTCTAATCTTAATGTATTGGCCCATAAATTTGAATCAGGATCATCCAATGTCATCAGGACTCTTCCAAAGACAATATTTGCTAGTTCTTAAGTAAAAGTTAGGGAGGCAATGAATAGACAGCTTAGAGAAGAGCTGGGCCAAATTAAAGAAAGAAAGAAAAAAGACTAGCAGATGAAAATTATTACTCAACAGACAAATTTTTAAAAAATCAATTAAACATGCAATATAGTTTCATATTCTTCAGAATATCAAAAATTATAATTATTAATTTAACATGATTTTCTGGCATCTATGTGAGAATAAGTTACCTTTGTATGTATTGGTATTTTTGGATGGGTTGCAGCTTTTCAGAAAGAAGTTTTTCATATTTCTTTAATATTTAATGAAATTAACTTAATAACATCACTGTGTTAATAATATATATATATATATATCACATTATTATGTGATATATATATATATAATTATTATGTGATTATGTATAATCTCCTGTAACTTGAATATCTCATACATGTGAAGTGTCCCATAGAGAGATTCCTGATATTCAGGGATCCATACAGAAAGATATATGTCTTAGCACTCTTTAAAGTGTCTAACAACTGAAAAATCTCTTACTGCTACTATCTAGCTTGAGAATCCAGTAATAGAAATTCTAGAGATTATTATCTTCTCTCACTCTCTCATTTTGAAGCTCAAGAAATGAAGATGAGATATTAAAGTCACACAGCTGGTAATTTGCTCAGTCATCTGGAATAGAAATCCATTGACACACAGTTTCATTTTTACTGACAAGGAATTTATGTACTGACATAAAATTCTATTTTCAAAAGTAATCTCTGAAGGTCGATGAGACATATACACTAAGGATTCTTATCAGCATCTAGGAGAGGAGAAGATGTGGGGTGGGGGGACAGTGCTTCCTCAGTGTGAGAGAAAGTACTTCCTTTCCATGCCACGTTAGTAAGATGCACAGATCATGCATGCTTTCAGAAAATAGCTGAATAAAAATATTTTATAATAAATATTTTATTATGAAAATAATATAGTCTTAATTAGGAGCTTTGAGAAATACAACAACGTGAATATATTTTAAATATCATGAATCATATTTGGTTAGGGATAACTTCATAGATAACTACTGTTAAAATGCTTTAATGTATGTGTGTAATTGTTTTACTTAAAAATGGGCTCAGGGCTCCTGGATGGCTCAGTCTGTTGAACACCCAACTCTTGATTTCAGCTCAGGTTATGGTGCCAGGGTTGTAGGATCAAGCCCCACATCTGGCTCTGTGCTGAGGGTAGAGCCTGCCTGGGATTCTCTCTCCCTCTCCATTTGCCCCTCTACCCTGTTTGCTCTCTCTCTCTCAAATAAAAAATACTTTAAAAAAATGGACTCATGTGCTATCTACCAAGTTTTTCAATAAGTTCTGATCATTTCTTCATACTATTAAACACTTTTAATATTTTATGTGAATAGTTACATAGTATCTTATTGAGTAGCTGAGTTTATTTATTTATTAAATAAATCATCCATATTTGAAATTTAAATATTTTCCAATTGAAGTAATTCCCAAGAATACATTGCATCTATCTATTATGTCTTCAATATATATCCATAGAAATAGAATTTAAGATGGGAAACCCGGGAGTTTTGTAAGTTTCTTTTGTTCAATTTTTGTTAGTTTAAGTTTAGTTTTCAAAAATACAAATTTTACAAATTTGGTTTTCAACAACTTTGTTTTTTATATTTTTTGTTTCAAGTTTTTATTTAAATTCTAGTTATTAACATATAGTAGTAATATTAGTTTCAGGAGTAGAAATTAATGATTTTCTAGCAACTTTATAAATATCTGTTTAGCCTGAAAATACACGAATCCTACTTATTATTAAATACAAATGTGTCAGCAATTTGATAAATGAACTGTGATAAATCATTATTTTTTCCTATCTGCTGAGATTGAACACTTTAAAGTAATGTATCTATGTGTATCTGGTCTGTGCTTCTTGCAATTTTATTTTTGGTAACAATTTTATGCTTTCCATAATATTTCACTCCTATTTTTAAAGTTTAGCATTAATCGCTTCTCGGCCTTTTGGCTAAGATCAAGTGTAAAGTTTAACATTAGTGTTAGCTTTTTCTTTCTTTTTTTTTTTAAGTTTATTTATTTATAAATAGAGAGAGAAACCATGTGAGTGGGGGAGGGGCAGAAAGAGAGAGAGAATCCCAAGCAGGCTCTGTGCTGTCAGCTCAGAGTCCATCACGGGGCTCAATCTCACAAACCAGGAGATTATGACTTGAGCCAAAATCATCAACAGCCAGGAACTCAACTGACTGAGCCACCCAGGCACCCCAATGAAATAATCTTAAAAGATATCATTATGGAAGAGTTCTATCAATAAGATAGTACAATAATATTTTGAAATTACCTATAATTTAAAATTAAACAAAAAATTCAAAGTGAAATGAGCTCATGTCTGTAACAAGGTGAGACAGAAATAAAGCATTAAATAAAAACAAGATTTAAAATACCTGGGTCATCAATAAATTTACGCCAGGATAGTAGAATTATGGATTATATATTTATATTTTCCACTTTCCAGAAATGTATTTAAAGTCTAAATTAATAAATAAAACATTCAAACTAAATCAATTTTTCAACTCACACTAAATTAAAAATTCCTTTAAAATACTGGGAGTTAGATATCAAATTCAAAACTTCCATGGGGCGCCTGGGTGGCTCAGTCGGTTAAGCGGCCAACTTCGGCTCAGGTCATGATCTCGCGGTCCGTGAGTTCGAGCCCCGCGTCGGGCTCTGTGCTGACAGCTCAGAGCCTGGAGCCTGTTTCAGATTCTGTGTCTCCCTCTCTCTGACCCTCCCCCGTTCATGGTCTGTCTCTCTCTCAAGAATAAATAAACGTTAAAAAATTAAAAAAAAAAAAAAAAAAACTTCCTTCAGTATTGATTTCACTCATGTGGAAACATCTAAGTAAGTGAGGCCAGGATAAGAAATTTTATCTATCTATCATCTATCTCTCTATATATATATCTATCTATCATCTATCACCTATCTATCTATCTTTGCCTTCTAAAGAACTGAGATTTATTTCTCACAGATCTGGAGGACTGACATCTGAAATTAGGATCCCAGCATGGTCAGATTCTGATGAGGGCCCTCTTGAATGTGCACACTGATGACTTCTCATTGTATCCTCACATGCTAGAGAGAGGGCTAACTTGTTCTCTGGTGGAGGCAGCTGCCTCTTCTCTTTCTTCTTACACTCTCCTCCTCCTCCTCCTCCTCCCCCTCCCCCTCCCCCTCCCCTTCCTTCTCCCCCTTCCTCTTCTTCTTCTTCTTCTTCTTCTTCTTCTTCTTCTTCCCCAGCTTTACTGAAATACAATTGACCCAACATATTATATAAGTTTAAGGTGTACAGCTATTGATTTGATGTATGTATATGTAGCAAACTGATTACCGCTAGCATTAGAAACCAAATCCATCCCATTACATAGTTAACAGTTGTGTGTGTGTGTGTGTGTGTGTGGTAAGAACAATAATGTCTCCTCTCCCCAACATTCAAGTGTATGGTACAATATTATTAGTTATAATTACCATGCTGTACATTAGATCCCAAAACTTGCTAATCTTATACTGCGAGCTTGTATACTCTGTCTAAGATCTAGCTTCTTTCCCATTTTTCATGGCTCCATTCCCATTTTCATGGCACTATTCCCATTTTTCATGGCTCCACCCTCATAATCTGATTATCACTCAATGGGTCCACTTCTGAAAACCATCATAATAGGATTAAGGTTTCTTTCAACATATATATTTCAGAACGCACAATCAGTTCATTGCAAACTTTGAGGTACAGATTTTACCTCACATGTCTAGAAATGTATTTTTGGATCTGTAGGATTCATTGTAGATATGTGGCTTAGGTTCTTGCTATATATTATTTGCTCCTTAGAACATCTGGTGAGGAAATTAGGGCAGATGAAATCTCATGCAATATCAGTTTCTCTTTCTCTCCCTCTATCTCTCAGACATTGAGAATAAAATGCTTTGTCCAATATCACACAAGTGGAATATTGAAAAGCCAGAATCGTAACCCACGATTCCTAAGATTCTTGATTTTAAGTTAAATGCTATTTCTAATATACTGTATTGACTTCTTGTGATTTAAAAAATCTCTATTAGAGGGGCTCCTGGTTGGCGCAGTTGGATAAGCGTCCGACTTCAGCTCAGGTCATGATCTCAAGGTTCATGGGTTTGAGCCCCGCATCGGGCTCTGTGCTGACAGCTCGGAGCCTGGAGCCTGCTTCGGATTCTGGGTCTCCTTCTCTCTCTGCCCCTCCCCTGCTCACGCTCTGTCTCTCTTTCAAAAATAAACATTAAAATTTTTTTAAATAAAAAATCTCAATTAAAAAAATATTATCCAAATATGTATCCTGATGTTGCATCAAAACTATATCATTTTTATATCTCATCATTTTTAAAACATCTTACCTAAGAAATTTGTAAGAGTTTTCTTCTTTGACTTCAAGATTTCTCCACATAATATTATTCTTATTATTCTTTTTTTTCAATTTATTTGAGCTATAATTGACATATAAAACTATATTTCTTTCAGGTGTACAACATGATGTTTGATATTTGTATATATTACAAAATGATTACCACAATAAGTCTAGTTAACACCTGTCATCATATATAATTAGACAAAGTTTTTCTCTTTTGATGTGATCTTTTAAAATCCACTCTCCCCATAATTTCCAAACATGCAATATGGTATTATTAACTATAGTCACTGTGTTGTATATTACATAGCCAGGACTTTATTTTATAACATTGCATACCCAAGGATATTTAATTTTTAGCTTCAATTCTGTACTTTTCGACCCTCTTCATTTTGCCCATCCCCACCCCCTGCCTTTGGCAACCACCAATCTGTTCTCTGTATCTATGAGCTAAGATTTTTGTTTTGTTTTGTTTTTAGATTCTGTGTATGAGACCCTATGGTATTTGTCTCTTTTGACTTATTTCACTTACTGTTGTGCTATCAAGGTTTATTCATATTGTCACAAATGGCAAGACTTCTTTCTTTTTAATGGATGAATAATATGCCACTGTGTGTATGTATGTCACAATTTCTTTATCCATTCATCCATCAATGGACACTTAGATTATTGTTTACCTTAGCTATTGTAAGTAATGCTGCATGAACATCGAAGTGCATATATCTCTCCAAGTTAAAGTTTTCTTTCTTTCTTTCTTTTCTTTCTTTCAAGTTAAAGTTTTCTTTCTCTTCTTTCTTTCTTTCTTTTTCTTTCTTTCTTTTCTTTTGAGGCATAAATACCCAGAAGAAGAATTGCTGGATCATATGATAGTTCTATTTAAGATATTTACAGAACTTCCATGACGTTTTGTACAGTGGATGCACCAATTCTCATTCTCACAAAGAGTACACAAGGGTTGGTTTTTTTCCACATTCTCACCAGCACTTGTTATTTCTTATACTTTTGGTAATAGCATACTAATGTGTGAGGCGATACCTCAGTGTGCTTTGGATTTTCATTTCACTGATGATTAGTGATGTTGAACATCTTTTCATTGGACTGATAGCTATCTGTATGCCTTCTTTGGAGAAATGTTAATTCAGATTATTTTGTCCATTTTAAAATCAGATTATTTGTTTTCTTGCTGTTGAATTGTATGAGCTTTATATCTTTTGGACATTAATTCTTTATAAAGATTTGATTTACAAATATTTTCCCCTATTTGGTAGGTTGCCTTTTCATTTTTTTGATGGTTTGCTTTCATATAGAAGATTTTTAGTTGGATGTTTTTTTTTGTTTTTGTTGCTGTGGAAATAATTTTTAAGAAATAAAAATCTGAATGTTGAAACTGAATTAATACTTTTTGGATATGTTAGGGGGAAATTATTCCTGGCTCAACTTTATAAATTTATGATATAAATTTATAAAAATAAATTTATACACTTTATAAATTGGGTTTGAGTTAAAATTGTCTGATGTCCTTCTCTCCCATTCTCTCTCACACATAGCACACACACACACACACACACACTTTTTTCCCCCTTATAATTTCATGAAATCTTCTAGCTTTTCTATTCATTGTGGTTACCTATTTGCCTCATAGTGGGTCTGGGATATAGACTTCTTCTGAGATATTTCCATCTAGTTTTTATATTTCAACTCTAGCTCAAAATGAACTTCCCTCCAGGAATCATGATCCCAAGTGTAATGCATTCCATACACGCTTCACAAATATAAGCCATTAATACCTACAGAAACCTGTGCCATTGAACCTTGCATGATTTTATGATAACATGATAAATATTTTTTTGAGCTGGGTTGAGTATATACACATAACAGAGTGAAAAACAGTCAGTTGATGAGCGAAAGATGGAGACTGTGGACTGCATGTCCAATGTTGCTTTAATGAATCAAATATCGCCAGATTACATAATAACAAAATATTTGGAAAATTATAAACAAAACATGTAGAAGTTAGAAAAAATGTTTAATATTTGTTAAAAATATTTTTCAAAATCAGTAAAGAGGTGAAATTAGGTTGAAATATGCCAAACATTTTATTACAGAAAAGGTGAAAGTAATATGATTGCAAATAATTATTTATGTATACCTGTGAGTGATCAGTGATCCCTTAAATATGTCTATATTTAGATTATATAGTCAAAATGATGGGCTACATTGGAAAACATTATTATTTAATTAGTTATTTTTGTTAATCATACTCAGAATAAATATTGTAACACAACCCAAAGGAACATATCACAATTAAATTGTATAAGCGTACTGTGTTCTGATTCAAAAGGAATAGGAAAAATGTCCTTTATGTAAAGAACTTTCAATCTATAAAACAGTAGTATAGAAGAACAGGAGACAGACGCATATAACTAGATTACTACAACAGGTAGAGAAAAATACGTAGGTATTCTAAGAGAATATAGAGAAGAGAACTTAACCCATCTTCGGTGTTAAACTCTTTGACAAGTGGCAGTCTGTAGATGCTAGAGTATAAATTTGATTTACATAAATCCATTTTCAAGGAGTTTGTTCATTTTGGACCATCAAGGTCATTGAGTTGAACAAGATGTTAACTTGGTAGGTTACAGGCCGTATATAACAGTGATCTATTTCCACATAACTGTGTCAAGTGAGGACACAACTGTGAATGGTATTAGTTGCAGTTAATACAGTACTATGAAATGTGAGAACTGCCTACACTTTATAATAGATTATAATTCTATATTTTTATTATATAAAATTTTATTATAGTTAGAAATTTCCCCATGGTTTGTTAGAATCAATATATATTATGTGTATGAGCGGGTGTTTACTTTTATGGACTCAAGGACCACATTGTCCAAAAATAACTCTCTGGAATTACTTTCTTAAGAAAATTATCATTATGCTCTCTAGCTTGCTATTATTCTGAAGAACATTATGCAGAAAATTGTCCTATCCATTTCATGGATATTATGAATAATTGGAATCTAACCAACAATAACAATGATTTCCATAGAAATTTTGTGTAATAGACTGGTAAGAACTAAATTGACCCACTTTCAGCTTATGTCATGTGTGGCCAATGCCTTCCAGTGTTCTGTATTAGCAAATTTTAATAAGGCCAAATGTGATGCTCTGTTGCAATATTCAACTAACTGATAGGGCATTTTAAACACAGCCTAGCTTAATAATATTTAGCCCAGCAGCCAGTATTCTACAAGTGCTGTGCCAGAGAACTTTCTAATCCAGGATGCTTCCACCAGATGGTATTCATCCTACCATATGTTTCAATGCCTAGATAAGCATAATGGTACAATGCCTGCTACTTAATTCAATAGTGAAATTGCGTGAATTAATACATGCTGAGGGTAAATGATAGAAGTAAAGTAATAAATATGGGAAGAGGGTAATAAAATCAGCTGACAAATAATGCCAGTAATTTTTTCTACTCTATGCTTCTCTATTTAGGGGAAACAAGATTGAAAATATAAATTAGGATTAGTGGATAACATTTTGTGCTTTGTTAACTTCTATAACATTATACATGTCTTTAAGTACTCAACAACTAAATTTTTCGATGTATAAAATTAAGACAGATATAGATTATGACTAATTTAAAATATTACTAATGCCTTAAATCTTACAAAGTTTCTGAGTTTCCTTAGCCAAGGTCTTCCAGTGTCTGACATGGCCACTTCTTCTCTATACCAAAATTAACCCTGGGTTTTCATCATTTTTTCTAAAAAATTTACAGCTAGTAAAGTACATTTTTTCCAACACTAATACACTGGCTATTGCAAGGAACTCATAATATTCTAGTTAGAGATAATTACTCAATAAAATTTTTGTAACAGAGTGAAATAATTTTATTATGAAAGATTTTACTATACAAAATAGTTGCAAGTTAGCAAAACACATATCTGGTTTAATATCTCATAACAATCTCATATGTGCCTGCTCTTGTTTATTCTCAAACAGCAGAAGGTACTCATACAAAATAATATTTATTTTCCACAGAGGATAATGCGTTTGAATTTTTCAAGCCACTTTCTTTCAAAAGTCCTTTTTTCAGCCAATGGCATGTCTTTGCATGTAAGTTAACCTTGAATCATAAATATATTCACTCAAGGGTGCCTGTGTGGCTCAGTCATGTGAACACCTGACTCTTGATTTCCATTTAGGTCATGACCCCAGGGTTATGGGATCAGGCCCCACGTGGGGCTCCACGCTGAGTGTGGGGCCTGCTTGGGATTCTCTTTCCCTTTTTTTTGCCCCTCGTCCATTTGCACTTTTTCTCTCAAATATAAATACATTTATTAACTCACTGAAAAATGACATCAGCAAAATGGTAGAGTAAGAGATCCCATCCTTCGTTTCCTCACAGAAAGCAGCAATTACACAGCTATCCACAAGTGAAAATAGCTTTGTGGGAGCACAGGAGACGAGTTAAGAAGGTACAGCAACATGGTGTAGTGAAAAAATGGAGAATCACCACACAGAAAGGGTAGGAAGAAGAGTTTCACTTGACCTGCATCACCCCACCCCACAGGCCAACACAGCTCACTGGCAAGAGGAACTCCCAAACCCACAAGTGCCCCCCATGGGGAGGAGAGCCGGACAGGTGAGCATCCAGCTTCCTGTGTGGACCTGCAATCTGCACTCCACGGTGGCTCGATGAGTGCCCCTGCACAAAAATCCACTGTCACAGTGGGCTCACCTGCTCACTGAATAGTGCAGCCACTGCTGCAGTGAGCATGCCTGCATGCCGGACCCGGGGGTAAGAGGAACACCTTTGGTCATGGTTTTCCCCCATAGTGGAAAAAGAGAACAAAAGGACCCTAACAGTCCACCACTGAGAACCCCAATAGCCCTCACTGCCACTGTGGACACCCACAGCTTTGGCTGCTGATGACCTGCACCATTTTGCCAATGCTGAACTCGGCTGATTGATCCACATGGAGACTATGCCATTGTCCCTCCCCAGAGCTGGAACCACTGCACCTCACCCAGCTGCCACCCTTCCACCCACACATAGGGGAAGGTTTTTGTAATCATTCTATAAAGTCTGGAAGAGGTAACTTATTTCTCAAATGCATAGACACCAATTCAAGGCTATAAAAACATGAAAATCAGGAAAACATGACACCACCAATGAAACACAATTTTCTAAAGAAATGGAGATCTCCAAGTTCCCCAAGAATTTTTAAAAATCATCTTCGGGACCCCCAGGTGGCTTAGTCAATTGAGCATCCAACTCTTGATTTCCACTTAGGTCATGATCCTGCGTTCATGGAATTGAGCCCATGTCAGGCTCTGCACTGAGCGTGGAGCCTGCTTAAGATTCTCTCTCTCTCTCTCTCTCTCTCTCTCTCTCTCTCTCTCTCTCCCCCCGTCTTCTCTCTCCCCCACCTGCATTTTTTCTCTCTAAAAAATTAAATTAAAAATCAAATTAAAGAAGCTCAATGAAAAAGACAATTATTTCAAAGAAGCTCAATGAGCAAGAAAAACAAAGCTGGAAGTGTCACATTCCTTACTTCAAAATATACGACATAGCTACAGTAATCATGAGAGTATACTGTGGGTATAAAAACAGGAATATAAAGCCCAGAAATAAATCCATGTATTTATGGACAAGTGATGTTTGACAAGAGCACCAGGTACACACGACTGGGGAAAGGATAGCTTCTTCAATAATTGGTGCTGGGAAAGCTGGATATCACATGCCAAAGGATGAATTACACTCTTATGTCATGCCACATACAAAACTCACCTCAAAACAGATTAAAGACCTAAACATAACATATAACACTATAACATTTTTACAAGAAAGCATAAGGAAAAAGCCTCCTGATATTGGTCTGGGCAATGATTTTTTGGGTATGACACCAATAGTATAGCTAACAAAAGCAAAAATTGATAAATTGGATTGGATCAAGTTTCTGTAAAGCAAATGAGTAATCAGCAGAGTGAAAAAGCAACCTACAGAATGGGAGAAAACATATTCAAGCCATATGTCTGATAAGAGATTAGTATCCAAAATATATATGGAACTCATACAACTCAGTAGCAAAAGAAACCAATCACCCGATTAAAAAATGGACAAAGGACTTCATATGGATGGAGCTATGTTAAATGAAATAAGTCAGACAAAGAAAAATACCAATGATTTCACTCATATGTGGAATTTAAGATACAATACAGACAACAAAGGGGGAAAAAAGAGAGAGAATGAGAGAGAGAGAGACAGAGAGAGAGAGAAAACAAGAAACAGGCTTAACTATAGAGAACAAATTAATGGTTACCAGAGGGGAGTGGAGGGGGTATGGGTGAAATAGGTGATGGGGATTAAGAGGTGAACTTGTCCTGATGAGCGTCTGGTGTTGTATAGAAGCTTGAATCACTGTATCGTATACCTGAAACTAATATCACACTGTATGTTAACTAACTGGTGTTGGAATAAAAACTAAAAAAAAAAAAAAAAGACATAAAAAGATATAAAAAAAGACAACAGGAAAAAGTAAAAAGGCTCCTCAATTATGAGGAAATGCAAATCCAAATCACAATGAGATATCACTTCACACAAGTTGGGATGGCCATTATGAGAAAGACAAGGGGTAATAAATGTTGCTGAAGATATAGAGAAAAAGAAATCACTTGTATATGGTCGGTAGAAATGTAAATTGGTATAACCATTATAGAAAACCATATGGAGATTCATCAAAATATTTAAATAGAATTATCATATGATAACCATCCATTTCTGGGTATATATCCAAAGGAGAATATGTAATCAGTATCTTGAATAGATACCTGCACTCCCATGTTCATTTCAGCATTAATAACAGCCAAGATATGGAAACAATCTAAATGTCTGTCAATGGATGAATGGATAAAGAAAATGTAATACACACACACCCAGAAATATTATTCAACCTTAAGAAAGGAAAACCTGCTATTGGCAACAAAATGGATGTACCTGGAGGATATCGTCCCAAGTGAAGTAAGTCAGACACAGACAGATAAATACTGCATGATCTCACTTGTATGTGGAATCTAAAAATGTCAAAATCATAGAAACAGTGAGTAGAATATTGTTTACCATGGGCTAGGGAAAGAGGGATATGGGCAGATGTTGGTCTATACGAAGTTTCAATTAAGCAAGATAAAAAATTGTGGAGGTCTAATGTACAATAGTTTGACTATATTAAATCATCAAATTGTGCACTTTAAATATATATAATTTTTAATTGTTAACTATACCTCAATAAAGTTGGAAAAATAAAAATAAATAAATATATTGGCCAATTATAAGTGAAGATATATTATCATTATAATTATTATTATATATTTTGCCAACATATAATTTATGAGATTCTGAGACTATTCCGTAACACAGATCACTATTTTATGTAGGTAGATACTATGCTTATCATTTCATGATATTGTAAAATCATATTTTCAGAAATATTCAGTCCATACTGCATCCTTTCATTTTATTTCATTCATCTTTCATTAAAGAAACGACAAACTGATGATTAACATGTAAATCAGAAACAAAATCAGCACACTTTTAGGGTGACTTTTATAAAAATATTAAATGTACTTTTCAGCAAGAGAGTTTGTCATAGTGAACGTGATACTCTTTCAACTATGGTAGTTATTTGCAAGCTGTGAAACATTAATATCAAATATTCAAAGGAGACTTTTCACAGCTGCCAAGTTAATCTCTTCTAAACCTAAATTCTATTCATATAACCATGTAATCTGCTCAATAACCATGATTTGCTCCCCTGTTGCTTACCAAATTAATTAAAACTGAGACATTTTGGTATTTAAGACTGGAGACCATATGCCCTCAATCTGCCCTTCTCATATTCTCTATCATAGTTCCTCTAAATTGTAGTATATATTTTAGCTAGTGTAAGGTACTTATCAACTATAGTCCATGAACTCTGGGCTTGCCTACATTTGAGTGTCTTTGGGTTGTTTTCTCTTTCCATTGGAAGTTCTCTTGCCATCATCTTGCCAATAGAAATCCCTCAAAAAATATCTTAAATGTTAGATCCAGAAAATCTCTGTTATCCTACACACGCAATGTAACTTTCTCTCAAGGAGACTTTTGATAGTTGCTGTTCTGCTATGGCATGGGCTGGCATAAATTTACACTGTATTTCATTCTATAACTTTCATTCTCTGTGCTCCAACACACTATTCTATTGGATGCCTGATTAATTATAACTAAATAAATCCATCTAAACTTTCAACTACAACTTTCTACTCTAGGTCAATTCTATGTGGCCAACCTAGCTGACTCTTCATGACTGGCTACATGTGTCAGTGAGATAGTGCATCCATCATTTTCTCTCTCTCTTGAGATTGTAGATAAATATTTAACTCTGAAGTTCCCCTTCATTAGCTGGATGTCTTCCTCCTTTTTCTAGTTCTTGTATCTGATATCTCCCATAGAATCCAGGATTTCCTCTTTGATTTACAACTCAAAGGATACTGGTATATCATTGCTTAGCATCTCATGGCCTGATATAATCTCATGACTCAAACTTGCTGTATATATATGTAAACCTGCATTAGATGAACGTATTTTATTATCTCTTGGTGGATTTGTTCAACTGATGAATTTTCTTTTAAAAAAGGATTATCTTCCAATTCTGACCAGTTTTACATCTCTAACCTTTAGTACTTCATTTAATTCCTTCTAGAGAATTCATGTATCTCAGTATCCACCATGCCTAGAGTTTCACCAAACACAACAGCGGATTTCAACTGAGAGGCCGTTTATTTATCCTTCACTTTAGTGGGAACATCTATGTAAAAGATATTTTATAAGGACATAGCACCCTGGAACAAGCTCATATTAAGCTGACATTCCTTGGGATGACACAAGCACTACTTCTCTTTGGAAATTGGTTGTATTAGAATCCACATCTGTGTTGCTCTAGGGTTGCTGTAACTTCTCCTTACTTTAGTGGGTGAACAAACTGTGTAATGCTGAAAAAGTCATGTAGACAGTGTTACAATCTCCTTGCCACTGCTACTAAAATGATTTTCACCAACCCCTTTCCCTGACCTACTTGGCTAGCTCCTACTGGATTTTCAGGATTTGGTTAATTATCATCTCCTCTAAGAGTTCTCCTTGACAATTTCATTTTAAGAATCTGCCTACACATTTTCATCATGGTAATCTATATTATTTATTCATCAGATTCATCACATCCTGAAATTAATTGTTCATATATTTATTCACATGTAAGTACTCAAAGATTATTACTTAAATAAATAGAAAAGCTTACCATTATGCTATCATTGTAAATACTGTTCTGTAACAGGTTGTTAATTCTGTCTAGGAAAGAGAAATACTGGGGAAATCCTTGGAAAGATGGTAGGCATTGAAATTTGGCCCCAAAATGGGTAAAATTTGTTCCATGTGGATAATATTTTTAAATGCTATTTGTACTGGAACTGACTTTATATGTAAGGGCTGTGATGTAGTGCTCCTTTGACATTTTATATGATTTATTAATCACTTTTAAAGAATTTTTTAATGTTTATTTACTTTTGAGAGAGAGAGAGAGAACATGCACTAGCAGGGAAGGGGCAGAGAGAGGGAGAGATAGAGAGAGAGATGATCGAAGCAAGCTCTGTGCTGACAGCAGCAAGCCCGGTGTGGGGCTTGAATTCACGAATCATGAGATCATGACCTTAGCCAAAGTAGGTCGCTTAAGCACCTGAGCCACCCACGCACTCCTCAAGAAATATTTTTTATAAATGCTTTTATAAATGTTCCTTTTGAATTCTTAGTAAGTTTGCAAATATGAAATCTATTTTGGGTTCTTTAATCTTATCATAACAGAGTGATCCAATATCACTACAAATTTACATTTTTAATTTTAAACCTGTCCAGTTATTTTTACGATTTTTGTATTCTATGTATCCTTTAAACATTTTATCACATTTTAAATATTTAACATTAGCAGAATAAAGGGTAAATAGATTCAAACTAAAGTTAAATTTCTGAACTCGTTCTCATATTCAGAAGCAGTAATTCTCTCATTTCATGTCTGCTTCTATTTTTATTGGTCTGTTTTTTTTATCTCTAGCTTTGATGATCACTAGAAGTCTTTGCCACACTTTTGTCCTACTTTGTAATTACTTCAGACAAACTGCAGCTCTAATAAAATAATCTGTTTTCTTCTCTTCCTCCCTCTTGCTTCCACCGTGTTCAGCTCCTCCACTGTCTAAGATTAGAGGTCAATGTCATTTCTAAATCTAAGATCACCCATTCTATTTCACATAGCAGGGCTTCTTTCACTTTGTCTGTAGCCATTACTTTTCTCAATATCCAGTTAAAGAAACAGAAATATAATGCCTATGCTTTTATCACATTTTTATATATTTTGAAACTATCACTCAGTTCCTGGCAAATTCTTATCGCAGCCTCTGACTTGCTGTCAGTGTTTTTCCTCACTGTGGTCAGATTTTTAAAAAATAATTTTGGTTAGTATCAATTTTGACAAAGGTCTTTCAGACTGAAGTGTTTTTTTTTTCTTAAGGTAACATATAGGGATGCCCATGCTGGGTGATGAATAATAAGTTATTTTTTGCAACATGCACACACACACATACACAGACATTCACTCACTATTTTAGTTTTCTTTATATAATAAAGAATAGTTTTCATTATAAAAATTAGAGCCTGCTTGAAATTCTCTCTCTCTCTCCCTCTGCTCCTCAATCCAGCTCACACTGTCTCAGAAAAAATTAAAAGAAGAAAACAATCAATTAAAGTACAAATGTATGTCTCATATTTATCATCTTATACAAATAGACAGATGCCGCGGAGCAAATGAGAAGTTACCAATTTACCAAAGTTAACAGAATCATAATGTGAATCCCATGATAGAGTCAATTGAGATGTTCCATTGATTACACACACACACACACACACACACACACACACAGATAGAGAGAGAGAGAAACCTAGTTTTATTAAAATGACATATTTATTTGGATAAGAAAGTATTGAACATGTTCATTCAAAATATCAGGTACATAGTGGTTTGTTATTTACACTTTTATTTCTAATGAGCTTCTATTAGTATTTTATTCTTAATATTTTTTGTATTATATGTTGAAATGATTAACAGTGTAGTTAGTGATTATGTTTTTATTCACAGAAAAAGTCAATATTTTCATGAATGTTTCTAGTTAATGTGGAAGAAAATCATGAAGTGATCAAAATCTAACTCTTGTTTGGAAAACAAAATTTTAACTTAAAAAATTTAATTAGTGGCTTGAGTATGTAATTTTACCTCTTTTTCCTTTGATAGACACATATACCAAAGACTTATATTAAGGAGAGTTGGGTAAAGGCAGGGAAGAGGCTTTCAGAAGGGGGTATGGTATTTACTCTTGCACAAGGTACACACAGAAGCCTTTTCAATAAATTTTTACTTGATAGAGTCCTGACAAATGTGGGGAAGATTATTCTAGGTAGAGGGAAGAGCAAATAAAAAAAGGCTGAGGAGGAATTTCCTTAGTGTTTTCTAAGAAGGAGAAACAGACAGTATCCCTGGAAATGAATGAGAACAACCAAGATTTCTGGACTGGGCAGCTAGAAGGATTTAGTTGCCATTCACTCGACTGAGAGAAGAATGTAGATGAAGCAAGTTTGGGAGTGGAGGTGAGCATGGTAGGGATCTGGGCATGTTAAGTTTGAGATATGAGATCCATACTAAAATGAAATTTCAAGCAGAGAGATATATATGTTTGGAGTTCAGAAGGTTAGTCAGACTTGAAGATATAAATTTGCAAGTTGTTACAGAAACTGGACAAAATCATAAAAGGAGGGCCTATAGAATGAAAACAGGTGAAGGCTAAAGCCTGTGCATTTGGGAACTCCACTAAAAGAGAGTAAATAGAGGAACCAGCAAAGAGATTGAGAAAAAGGGACATCAAGGCCAAAGGGACAAAGACAGTATGCAGTCAAAGAGGAGAGAGCCATCCATTCTCTTGAATAGTGCTGATACAGTGTCAG
Organism: Acinonyx jubatus; assembly: GCF_027475565.1. Lineage (NCBI taxonomy): Eukaryota > Metazoa > Chordata > Mammalia > Carnivora > Felidae > Acinonyx > Acinonyx jubatus. The sequence goes on from NC_069380.1 coordinate 61,079,393, forward strand.
TAATTGGAATGAGCAATGGGAAAGTAAGTTGAGGTTCAAGTCAGACTGGTGCAGTTCTGAGAGGAACTGAAAAGTGTTCATAGGCGATTCTTGCTGATTTTTTACTGGCAAAGAAATGGGCCAAGTAGCTTGTGAGACCAGTGGAATAAATAAAGCTTGCATCTGTGTTTCAAAAGGAAGAAATGAGGAGCACCTGGGTAGCTCAATCAGTTGCACACCTGACTCCTGATTTTGGCTTAGGTCATGATCCCAGAGTCGAGGGATCCAGCATTGGGGGTCCATACTCAGCACGGAGCTTGCTTAGGATTCTCTCTCTTTCTCCCTTTGTCCCACTTCCCTGCTCTCTCTCTCTCTCTCTCTATCTGTCTAAATAAAATTAAGAAAGAAAAGAAGAAATTATATTGTGTTGGCATTGACAAGGATATTTCAGGAGCTAGGGATCAGGAGATATTCTAGAAGGGAAAGAGTGAACAATGGAGTGGTGTCCTTGAGTAGACAAGAAAGGATAGGACCTTGGTCACTGCATGGGTAGAGATTGTTCATTTATGGCTATAGGGAGAAGAAAGGCATGCGGGTACAGTTGCTGATAGGAAAGTACCATGCGCTATATTAAGGAATGAGAGCAGGACCTTGAGCCTTAGGGCACTAGAAAGCATCCTTCTCTGACATGGGGTAGCATTGGCATGTGTGATGTCAGAGTCAAGAGGAGATGGAGTTTGTAAAAATCTTTGTGATTCTTTGGGTAATTTTCTGACACCCCCCTCCAGTGTGATTTTAACTTTATAGTTAGGGATTCTTGTTACCAATTATTTTCTTCCTTACAATGCTAATTAATTAATTCAGACACAACACAAAATATTTAATCTAATGTTACATACTTCTGTGTTTTTCTTACTAACATAGCTAATGTTTATTTGGGACTAAAATATGCTAGACATAGTTGTAAGCACTTTACATATTATTATGTATTATATTATTTTTTGAAAACTGATGTGCATTTATTAGCATTCATTCTAGGTTAGGGAATGTAGTGCCTGAGCTTATTTTCTTTTTCCATTTTGTGTTCTGTCTTTGCATACTGGGATTTGGAGAATTGGAAATCAAAGTGTTAGTAGTCCCTATGTCAATATTTCTCTCCTACCACTCTATATCAAGCAAAATGTCTACCACCATTCCTCAAAATTTTCAAATCCTGCAAAGATTAGGGGGGAAACAAAAAAGGTTTTGGTTTGTTTTGGTCAGAAGAAGATAGTAATTTCGCATTCAAATAAATTGCTAAATGCCAGAAATATCTAAGCCATCCCTTTGACTTTAACTGAATGCCATCACTCTGAATCTTATCTTGCCATATGGCTTCTTTTGGATTAAAAAACATTAAAAAAAACCTTTACCTCTTATTATTTTTAATGTACGTTTCTTCTTGCCTCTTTAATTTCATTCTATTTTATTTTTAAAGATAGTGGTATGCCAAATTTAATCAAAACTGGATTTATAACCAATTTTATAAGAATGTCATTGGATTTAAACAATAATTAGATGAAATATCCCAGTAAGTAATCGTGAACTAATAAGAGAATAACAGTAGAATAGAAATCTTTATATGGCATTCTATTGAGTCCTCTGGACTTTTAGAAATAGCATAGTTCACAGAAATACATTTATATTTCATATTAAATTCAATGTTTATGCAATTTCAAAAGTAAATGATTTTGTTTGTATAGTATATTGGAATCAACATACAAAACAGGTAATGATGAATATATTGTTTTAATTTGAGTGTGGTTATTTAAAATTCTAGCCAGAAAATATTTATTATAATATTCATAATGTTATTAATGAGAAAATTCTGGACTTACTTTGATTTTTTTTTAACCTGGAGAAGGTGAACACTTGGCAGATAAAATGTAGGCTGATTGTTTTTAATTCTTTTTTAATTTTTTATGTAACATAAGACAAATAGTAAGACTACTTGGATGACTGATTAGAAATAGATATTATTTCTGTATAATTCTCATTTCTAGAAGTTCAGTTTGGCTAGCATAATCCTGACAAAGACAATAGAAACTGATAAACACTTAAAACACCTGAAATATCTTGCTTCCATAGAGAAATCCCCCAACAAATAATCATTTAATAAACTCTCTGATTAGCTACATGGATTGTGTTCCAGTCTGGAGTTTGGGGACAAAAGATTGATTAAGAAGTATATACGGAATTAGTTCAAAATAAAAGGGTAGGGGTTGTATAAAAACTAATTAGTTTCTAAATCTGGTTAGGGTTAACAGTGATTGATCTTTTACATCCTAACAGAGAACAAAGGAATAAGGGAATTCGAGAAGAGAAACCTGAACCTACAGCAAAAGAGGAAAGAAAACAATAGCAAAATACACTAATGATGAAATTCAAGACTGCTTTTACATCTATTTGAGTGCGTGCATGCGTGAATATGTGTGTGTGTGTGTGTGTGTGTGTGTGTGTGTGTGTATGTGCGTGTGTGTTAGAGGGAGGGGTGCATCCGCTATGAAATGTACCTTAGATCATTCAGAAATCAATGCTGGCCAGTAGGTATTGGAAATGGGTACTTCAGTGATGTATGTGTATCTATGTGTCTGGGTTTTGGGAAGGGTGTTATCTGCAATGAAAGGCATTCTATAAGAAGCTGAGAACACAATGCAATGCTAGTGGGTTTTGAGAGGGGACTGCTTTGATGCTCAATGAATCATGCAAGGGAAGTGGAGGGAACAAAGAGGAGGCGATGAAAGTTTCTGGATATGAATCATGTGAAGTTTTTATTATGGTGACAGTTATTTGTATACGTGGAAAATGCAAAACTTTACTTTCCTGTTATAAACACAACTTGAACTTCAGGCCTCCAATACAAGTACCTGATGTTTTGTAGTTCTGGAAAGCAATGTATATCGTTAGTCTCTATAAATAACTATAATTATTAAATTAAAATGCCTTTGCATACTACATAAAGAAAAGGATGAGGGTGATTTTTTTATCTATGTCATTATTTCACCCTAAAGAGGCTGCAAGGTGGAGTGGGTGAGAGGTGGGATCTCTAACCAGGCTGCTGCAATTCTACTCCCAGCTGTGAAACTTACTGGTCATGCTACCAGACACACAGCCCTTAGTCTTCTTTTGCTTCTAAGACTTGATCAGTAAAATGGGTACATAAACAATATCAATTTCACAGAGACGGTGTTAAAGTTTAATATACAAATACTTGTAAAGTGCATAAAAAGTTCCTGACATTAAAGAATCCAATAAATGTCCAATCTCATAAATGCTGGTGAATGGAAATGTGATTTTGATGTGAAAGATAGAAAAGGACATTTATAAAGTGTCTGTGCCATAATTTAAGCTAAAGATTGGGGAAACTTGCTACTTGTGACAATCTTTCAAGTGTCAAAATACGACAAGATTTTTCATTTAAATACCATTTCCATTTTCTGTGCAAAGTGTCATGGTTTTTAATGTAATGAATGGTGTGGAAAATTTTACCTGGCACAAAAATTGCCAATGGGGATTGTTTATCCCTAAATAAAATTTGTTTTAGATGGTGAGCACGATGCAGGTTAGGTTATCTAAAGCAAAGTAGAATAACCTCAAGAGCTTTCAGGAAGATGGTGGCATAGGAGGACGCTTGGCTCACTGCGTCCTGCTGATCACTTAGATTCCACCCACACCTGCCTAAATAACTCAGAAAAACACCAGAAGACTAGCAGAATGGGTTCTCCTGAGCCAAGTGTAGACAAGAGGCCCACGGAAGAGGGTAGGAAGGGTGGAGAGGCTGTGCCTGCTACATTCACTGGTGGGAGGGAGTCAGGGCGGAGGGGCAGCCACCAGCAAAGCAGAGCCCCCGAGTCTGGCTGGCAAAAGCGGAGGGGCCGAACGGAGTGTGTTCAGACAGCAAGCAGACTTAACATCTGGAAGGTTATACGGTAACAGCTCTGCTCTGAAAGCGGGAAGGCTGGAGGACAATGGGAGGGAGAGTTGTTGAGCCCCGGACGACAGATCACAGCTTGGCGAGGAACAAAGGCGCTCACCAGCGCCATCTCCCTCGCCCATCCCCCAGCCAAAATCCCAAAGGGAACTAGTTCCTGCCAGGGAACTTGCTTGCACCATGCAAACACCCAACGCTGTGCTTCTGAGGATCCATCCCTCTGGCGGCAGGTCTGACTCCCTCCCACTGCCTCAGGGCCCCTCCCAAAGCGGACCTCCAAAGGAAAAGTGAGCTAGGCCTGCCCCTCCCTCCCCTGCACCTTGCCAATCCACCCCAGCTAATATGCCAGATCCCCAGCACCACAAGCCTGGCAGTGTGCAAGTAGCCCAGAGGGGCCACACCACCCCACAGTGAATCCCACCCCTAGGAGAAGGGAAGAGAAGGTACACACCAGTCTGACTGTGGCCCCAGCGATGGGCTGGGGGCAGACATCAGGTCTGACTGTGGCCCCGCCCACCAACGCAAGTTATTCAAGACAGCACAGGGGAAATGCCCCACAGTTCCGCACCACTCCAGGGACTACCCAAAATGACAAAATGGAAGAATTCCCCTCAAAAGAATCTCCAGGAAATAATGACAGCTAACGAACTGATCAAAACTGATTTAAACAATATAACAGAAAATGAATTTAGAATAATAGTCATAAAATTAATCGTTGGGCTTGAAAACAGTATAAAGGACAGCAGACAATCTATTGCTACAGAGATCAAGGGACTAAGGAATAGTCAGGAGGAGCTAAAAAATGCTATCAATGAGCTGCAAAATTAAATGGAGACAACCACAGCTTGGATTGAAGAAGCGGAGGAGAGAATAGGTGAACTGGAAGACAAAATTATGGAAAAAGAGGAAGCTGAGAAAAAGAGAGATAAAAAAAATCCAGGAGTATGAAGGGAAAATTAGAGCACTAAGTGATGCACTAAAAAGAAATAATCTACGCATAATTGGTATTCAGAGGAGGAAGAGAGAGGGAAAGGTGCTGAAGGTGTACTTGAAGAAATAATAGCTGAGACTTCCCTGATCTGGGGAAGGAAAAAGGCATTGAAAGCCAAGAGGCACAGAGAACTCCCTTCAGATGTAACTTGAATCGATCTTCTGCACGACGTATCATAGTGAAACTGGGAAACAACAAGGATAAAGAGAAAATTCTGAAAGCAGCTAGGGATAAACGTGCTCTAACACATAAAGGGAGACTGATAAGACTCGTGATGGATCTCTCTACTGAAACTTGGCAGGCCAAAAGGAACGGCAGGACATCTTCAATGTGATGAACAGAAAAAAATATGCAGCCGAGAATCCTTTATCCGGGCAAGTCTGTCATTTAGAATAGAAGGAGAGATAAAGGTCTTCCCAAACAAACAAAAATGAAGGAATTCATCACCACTAAACCAGCCCTACAAAAGATCCTAAGGGGGATCCTGTGAGACAAAGTACCAGAGACATCGCTACAAGCATGAAACCAACAGACATAACAATGACTCTAAACTCACATCTTTCTATAGTAACACTGAATGTAAACTGACTTATATCAGACAAACTAGACTTTAAATTAAAGGCTGTAACAAGAGATGAAGAAGAGCATTATATAATAATTACAGGGTCTATCCATTTGGAAGAGCTAACAATTATAAATGTCTATGCACCGAATACGGAAGCCCCCAAATATATAAACAATTATTCACAAACATAAGCAACCTTATTGATAAGAATGTGGTAATTGCAGGGGAATTTAACACTCTCCTTACAGAAATGGATAGATCATCTAGACACACGGTCAATAAAGCATAAAGGGCTCTGAATGATACTTGGATTAGATGGACTTGATCCAAGGGCTTGGATCAGATGGACTTGACAGATACACTTAGAACTCTGCATCCCAAAGCAACAGAATATACTTTCTTCTCGCGTGCACATGCAACATTCTCCAAGATAGATCACATACTGGGTCACAAAACAGCCCTTCATAAGCATAAAAGAATTGAGATCATACCATGCATACTTTCAGACCACAATGCTATGAAGCTTGAAATCAACCACAGGATAAAGTCTGGAAAACCTCCAAAAGCATGGAGGTTAAAGAACACCCTACTAAAGAATGAATGGGCCAACCAGGCAATTAGAGAAGAAATTAAAAAATATATGGAAACAAAGGAAAATGAAAATACAACAATCCAAACGCTTTGGGACGCAGCGAAGGCAGTCCTGAGAGGAAAACACATTGCAATCCAGTCCTATCTCAAGAAACAAGAAAAATCCCAAATACAAAATCTAACAGCACACCTAAAGGAAATAAAAGCAGAACAGCAAAGACACCCTAAACCCAACAGCAGAAGAGAAATAATAAAGATTAGAACAGAAATAAACAATATAGAATCTAAAAAAACTGTAGAGCAGATCAACGAAACCAAGAGTTGATTTTTTGAAAAAAATAAACAAAATTGATAAACCTCTAGCCAGGCTTCTCAAAAAGAAAAGGGAGATGACCCAAATAGATAAAATCATGAATGAAAATGGAATTATTACAACCAATCCCTCAGAGATACAAACAATTATCAGGGAATACTATGAAAAATTATATGCCAACAAACTGGACAACCTGGAAGAAATGGACAAATTCCTAAACACCCACACTCTTCCAAAACTCAATCAGGAGGAAATAGAAAGCTTGATCAGACCCATAACCAGCGAAGAAATTGAATCGGTTATCAAAAATCTCCCAACAAATAAGAATCCAGGACCAGATGGCTTCCCAGGGGAGTTCTACCAGACGTTTAAAGCAGAGATAATACCTGTCCTTCTCAAGCTATTCCAAGATATAGAAAGGGAAGGAAAACTTCCAGACTCATTCTATGAAGCCAGTATTACTTTGATTCCTAAACCGGACAGAGACCCAGTAAAAAAAGAGAACTACAGGCCAATATCCCTGATGAATATGGATGCAAAACTTCTCAATAAGATACTAGCAAATCGAGTTCAAAAACATATAAAAAGAATTATTCACCATGATCAAGTGGGATTCATTCCTGGGATGCAGGTCTGGTTCAACATTCGCAAATCAATCAATGTGATACATCACATTAATAAACGAAAAGATAAGAACCATATGATCCTGTCAATTGATGCAGTAAAAGCATTTGACAAAACTCAGCACGCTTTCTTAATAAAAACCCTCGAGGAAGTCGGGATAGAAGGAACATACTGAAACATCATAAAAGCCATTTATGAAAAGCCCACAGCTAACATCATCCTCAATGGGGAAAAACTGAGAGCTTTTTCCCTGAGATCAGGGACACGACAGGGATGCCCACTCTCACCGCTGTTGTTTAACATAGTGTTGGAAGTGCTAGCATCAGCAATCAGACAACAAAAGGAAATCAAAGGCATCAAAATTGGCAAAGATGAAGTCAAGCTTTCACTTTTTGCAGATGACATGATACTATACATGGAAAATCCGATAGACTCCACCAAAAGTCTGCTAGAACTGATACATGAATTCAGCAAAGTTGCAGGATACAAAATCAACGTACAGAAATCAGTTGCATTCTTATACACTAACAATGAAGCAACAGAAAGACAAATAAAGGAACCGATCCCATTCACAATTGCACCAAGAAGCATAAAATACCTAGGAATAAATCTAACCAAAGATGTACAAGATCTGTATGCTGAAAACTATAGAAAGCTTATGAAGGAAATTGAAGAAGATATAAAGAAATGGAAAAACATTCCGTGCTCATAGGTTGGAAGAATAAATATTTTCAAAATGTCAATACTACCCAAAGATATCTACACATTCAATGCAATCCCAATCAAAATTGCACCAGCATTCTTTTCGAAGCTAGAACAAGCAATCCTAAAATTCATATGGAACCACAAAAGGCCCGAATAGCCAAAGTAATTTTGAAGAAGACCAAAGCAGGAGGCATCACAATCCCAGACTTTAGCCTCTACTACAAAGCTGTAATCATCAAGACAGCATGGTATTGGCACAAAAACAGACACATAGACCAATGGAATAGAATAGAAACCCCAGAACTAGACTCACAAAAGTATGGCCAACTAATCTTTGACAAAGCAGGAAAGAATATCCAATGGAAAAAAGACAGTCTCTTTAACAAGTGGTTCTGGGAGAACTCACAGCAACATGTAGAAGGTTGAAACTAGACCACTTTCTCACACCATTCACAAAAATAAACTCAAAATGGATAAAGGACCTGAATGTGAAGCAGGAAACCATCAAAACCCTAGAGGAGAAAACAGGAAAAGTCCTCTCTGACCTCAGCCACAGCAATTTCTTAATTGACACATCCCCAAAGGCAAGGGAATTAAAAGCAAAAATGAATTACTGGGACCTTATGAAGATAAAAAGTTTCTGCACAGCAAAGGAAACAATCAACAAAACTAAAAGCCAACCAACGGAATGGGAAAAGATATTTGCAAATGACATATCGGACAAAGGGCTAGTATCCAAAATCTACAAAGAGCTCACCAAACTCCATACCCGAAAAACAAATAATCCAGTGAAGAAATGGGCAGAAGACATGAATAGACACTTCTCTAAAGAAGACATCCGGATGGCCAACAGGCACATGAAAAGATGCTCAACGTCGCTCCTCATCAGGGAAATACAAATCAAAACCACACTCAGATATCACCTCACGCCAGTCAGAGTGGCCAAAATGAACAAATCAGGAGACTATAGATGCTGGAGAGGATGTGGAGAAATGGGAACCCTCTAGCACTGTTGGTGGGAATGCAAATTGGTGCAGCCGCTCTGGAAAACAGTGTGGAGGTTCCTCAAAAAATTAAAAATAGACCTACCCTATGACCCAGCAGTAGCATTGCTAGGAATTTACCCAAGGGATACAGGAGTACTGATGCATAGGGGCACTTGTACCCCAATGTTTATAGCAGCACTCTCAACAATAGCCAAATTATGGAAAGAGCCTAAATGTCCATCAACTGATGAATGGATAAAGAAATTGTGGTTTATATACACAATGGAATACTACGTGGCAATGAGAAACAATTATATATGGCCCTTTGTAGGGAACAAAGGGAACTGGAGGGTGTTATGCTAAGTGAAATAAGCCATACAGAGAAAGACAGATACCATATGTTTTAACTCTTATGTGGATCCTGAGAAACTTAACAGAAACTCATGGGGGAGGGGAAGGAAACAAAAAAGAGGTTAGAGTGGAAGAGAGCCAAAGCATAAGAGACTATTAAAAACTGAGAACAAACTGAGGGTTGATGGGGGGTGGGAGGGAGGAGAGGGTGGGTGATGGGTATTGAGGAGGGCACCTTTTGGGATGAGCACTGGTGTTGTATGGAAACCAATTTGACAATAAACTTCATATATTGAAAAAAAAATTATGTATTAGGATTTCATATAGAACTTGTGATTTCAGTTTTTATTATTTTAGCATTATGGTGAGCTTTAATAATAAATATTTAAAATTGCTTAATAATTATTTCATAAAAGGTAAAAGTGGAATATAATAGTAAAAGAAAAGATATAACGTATTTTTTAGGAATAGTATGTTGCTTCTCCGTGGCAAGATGAGAAAACTGGCCCAGAAGAAGAAATAAACTATATGTCAGGTTGTTTATATTTATTATATTGTGGTTACCATTGGTATTTAAGTAAATATAAGATAAAAAGCAATTAACATTAGAAGTCAGAATGAGATTTATATATTTCAAGTATATTGAGAAAATAAAGGTAAAAAATGTGGTCCCTGTAATATAAATAAAAGAATTGGCTGAAGGGGCCAATTTCCAGACTCTTGGTAGAACTTTAAACTGCGATGTGTTTACTAACATATATTAATTTTTTTTTTTTTTTAGATAAAAGAGTGTGTGGAGAGGACAGAGGGAGGGGAAGAGAGAGAATGCCACGCAGGATCCTCACAATCGACACGGAGACCAATGTGAGGCTCAATCCGACCAACTGTGAGATCATGACCTGAGCTGAAACCAAGTCGGAGGCCTAACTAATTGAGCCACTGAGGCTCCCCAACATACTTTAAAATTTTTAGGAGGCTTTCCACTTTTCTATTAAAAAATTAGAGTTTTAGGAATTTATTTTTAAGCATACTATTGAAGCATGATTTCTTAAAGGTATAATTTTTCTACTTTTATCTGTAATAGTGATCATTTAAAAAACAAAGACCTGGGGCATCTGGGTGGCTCAGTTTAGCGTCCAGCTTTGGCTCAGGTAATGATCTCACAGTTCATGAGTTCCAGTCCCACATTGTCAGTTCTCAGCACAGAGCCCACTTCAGATGCTCTGTCCCCCTCTCTTCTTGCCCCTCCCCACTTTGTGTTCTCTCTCACTCTGAAAACTAAACATTAAAAAATAAAGAAATAAAAATAAAAAACAAAGACCTAATATATTATAAAATACTAATACAATGAGCTAATATAACACTTTTACAAATTAAGTAGTAAAGGATCTCTCAAATTTCTAATGCAATATATTAAGTAAAAAAATCTTCAGATTCTAAAAGATTATTACAGAATAGTCTATTCTTTCACAGTAATGAAAAAATAACTTAAGAGAGATACTCTTTTATTTAGGCTTACTAGGAGGTTAATCTTTTTTGTACTTTCTAAATTTCTAGGGAACATATAATATCTTTATGTTTAAAATACATTGCCATCAAAAAGTAAATTATATACCAAACATTTACGTTGATCTCAAATCAATAAAACCATCAAATCAAAAGCCAGCTCAGAAAGCCTTTGAGAAAATAGATTTTCCCATTACAAGTCAACATTTAGAAATCATAAAGACTATACTACAAAGAAAATTTTAACATACACACAAGTTAACTGGAAAAACTTGTTATATATATGCAAGGAAATGTCATTTATTTTTTTACATGAGAAAAAAATTTAATTTACCAAAAACCTACCAACAATATCTCCTGTCTTCTGGTAGAGATGGGCAAGAACAGGAGTACATAGTTAACAGAAGTAGTAGAGGGGCACCTGGTGTCTCAGTTGGTAGAGCATCCAACTTTGGCTTAGGTCATGATCTCATGGTTTGTGAGTTCAAGCCCCACATCGGGCTCTGTGCTGTCATCAGAGAGCCTGCTTCAGATCCTTTATTCCCCCCCCCCTCATTCTCAAAAATAAGTAAGCATTAAAAAAATAAAAAAAAATACAAGTACTAGAAACTATAAGGTACTGTATTTACCTTAAACCTATTTTCAATATTCAAAAGAGAATTTGAAATTAAGATAATGAAACAAAATTTTTAATGCCATTTAAATATTTCAAAATAATTTTGACATTTTCATATTTATATAAACATTAAATATAATTTGACTTTATTAATAGTGTATGTGTATCAGAGAATTAAAGAAATATAGAAAATATAGTAACTTATTTCTCTTTTTATATTTCGATGTTGTTTAAGTTAGCTACAATAGTATACTTTATAATCAGAAAACTAGGGTCATAAAAGAATATATATAATATTAAACAAAATATTTATTCATTTTGAAAGAGTTATTCAAGAAAATTTCACATATTCTGGCTATTCCTGAGTCTAATTCTAGCCTAGAAATAACTGATACCTATATTTTGCTTTTGACAGACTAATTGGAAAATACCACAATACACACTAGCGGTTTTCACTTTGTGTCTTGTAAAATTGTGGTCTATCTCCTTTTTTCTGTTCTTTTTGATTTTTTTTATTATTGAGACATTAAAACATCACATTTTCATTTATGACATTAATATATATTAAAACTACATTGTATTTAATTACTTTTTGAGTTATTAACTCCTGCCGTATGGTATTTCTCAACTCTGGCTGCTATAATAAAATGCGGCATAATGGATGGCTTAAACGGGAATTTATTTCTCACAGTTCTGCAGACTTCCAGGAAGTCCAAGACCAAAGTGCCAGCCAATTTGCCTCCTCCCGTGAGGGACTTCTTCCTGACTTGTAGACAGCTGCCTTCTTGCTGCAACTTTACGTGTTAGGAAGAGAACACACTGTGTCCCCTCTTTCTCCCTTTATCAGGACACTGCTTCCATCATGGGGGCCTCGCCCTACTTTCAAACACCATCACCTTGTGGGCTTTAATATACGAATGTGGGGGGGAGGGGACACAAACATTCAGACATGACACATGTAATCATTTCCCATAAGTCTTTATATAATCTAGGCTTTTGCATACTGCTAGTTACTTTACTTGCTTTCAGTGATTAGAATTCATTTACACAAATTTATTTATGAATTTGCTTAATATTTGACCTACAACTACAAGGTATCTTAACCTAATTGTGCTTTTTGAAATGATCTCAACTGACGAGAAAAAAAATATGGGAAACTCTTCAAAGACAAATAGTTATCTTTGTAATTTCATTTATTGTCTCATAAATAAAACACGAAGAGTTATCTTTGTAATTTCATTTACTGTCTCATAAATAAAACAGTAAACTATTCAATGGGATGTTGTGTCATCCTGGTGGAAAATCCTATTGTACGAGACATTGAGTTTCTATTAGAAATACAGAAAGTAGGAAACGGTGTGCACATCTATTTACTGAATTTTCTCTTTTGAGGACAGGAATATAACTGGAAGGATAAAAAACACAGGGGCTATGCTTAGATTCATGCCACGTGGCACAGCTTGAATCTCCCGAAAATAACACTTGAATTAAAAATGAATTAATAAATATTGGTTATAATAATACACCGGATTCCAACGCATTTAAAAGAAATTTTTTAATGTTTATTTATTTTTGAGAGACACAGAGACAGAATGCGAGTGGGTTGGGGCAGAGAGAGAGGGAAGCACAGAATCCGAAGCAGGCCCCGAGCTGTCAGCACAGAGCCTGACGCAGGGTTCGAGCTCACGAGCTGTGAGATCATGACCTGAGTTCAAGTTAGATGCTCAACTGACTGAGCCACCCAGGTGCCCCTGGATTCTGAGGCATTTAAGAGCAGGGATTTACAAATGGAATACTATTCAGCTATAAAATGGAAAGGAAATCCTGCCATTTGCTAGAACATGGATGGATCTTGAGGGTATTATGCTAAGTGAAATAAATCAGAAAGATAAATACTGAATACTCTCACTAATATGCAGAATTTAAAAATAAGCAAAAAAAAAAAACAACAAAGAAACTGAAAATAAAAATTAAAAAAAAAGAGCAGGGATTCTTAATCTGGACACTGATGACACAAGGTCAGTAGCTAGCACTGAATATTTCTTTGTATTATTTTCTAAATACCTTCAAACTGGGAGTTCCAGCAAAATTATCAAAACCAATCTTATCATTTAAGAATTAGAGATGCACTTTAATTAAAGGGGATAAATGGAAGAAGGGTGAGAGTTAACAAGCAATTGATAGTTATTATAAGAACTATTTTGTTGGTGAGCAATTAAATAAAAAAGAATTGAACTAGAATTGTTAGTCCACTTTAATTCCCCCATCCACTTAAATAAATATGTATCATAAAGAAATACAAATTCAGAAAATGTGCAAGACATTCCCCACAACAGAAATCTAACTGAACAATATGACTGTAGCAATAGGTGTCTGATACCTGTTCCCTTACATTTACAATAACAACAATGACAGCACCAATAATATTAGGCAACATTGGGTGTTTCTTATGGGCCAGGTACTATTCTGTGCCCTTTATATGTATTAATTCATTGACTCATTCTCAAAATAACCCAGGATTTTTTTTATCGGTTCCATATTTCATTCTGTTCTTATACAAATATGTTTTGCATTGTAATTACTTTTTATTCCATCCCATTTCTGTCAAGGGATAAAATAAGTACATCACAATTCACAAAAAGCAAATGTTTCCAATTACTAAATAATGAGGTAATTATGAAAAATATTTTGCTTTTCTTAACCACTCCAAGATACTAGAATATTGGCTAGTCTCTCCTGACTTTGCATTTATCTGCTTCTCTGGAACAGTCCCTAGTCCTTTAGCAGAATTGAAATGCTATTACAAATTAAAATGTTATATAACATCTAAACCAGGCCTTTATCTGTAAGCTCGGTTTTAGAATTAAAAGAAAAAAAAATAAGCTAGAGTCCTCAAAGTTTTTCCAAAAGAAAAATACCGATCACATCATTATCTTTTTAGGGAACAAACTTCTCTTCATTCTTATAACTACCATATCCTTTTTCCCACACCATACTTTTTGGTTAATGATTGTGGTTCCATTTGATATCATTAGAAAATTCATAGATCTTTTTCAATAAATAAATTTCAATATATAAAAATATAAAAAGTTACCTATCATGTGTTTTAAGGTAGTCGGCTGCAAAAGTAAATGTCCATGGAGATCAGCACGTGAGGAGTAAATGAGAAGCGTCAGAAGCGCCCATGCAAATATCGTACTGAGGGAGCGTTGTCCTAGTTTCCGCAGATCCTTGCTCCTTAGAACATTCTGCAGAGGCAGGGTGGAACCCACTCAAAATCTGGTTTGTATGTCATAAAATGATGCTGCATACACACACAGAAAGGAGTAGAAAAGTTTATTACTAGCATAATAAGAGTTTTGGGGGAGAGCAGAGTAAGCCTCCTGAGTGAGTCTGAAATGGTTTGTGAGAATCTGAAAGGAGACTGGCTTGGGGTTTTTATCATAGTGAGGGTGTGGGGCTGGACACCACATTTCTAGTTGTGGGCACAGGTGTCCCAGTTGTTTCTGGGGTTTGAACCTCACACCAAGTGAGGGAGCACATAGACGTTGAAATGTAGGCCAGGAAGTGAAGAGAGAGTGAAGCCTGAGAATATATAGCACCCAAATATTAAAAACTGAAGTCAGACTAGATTACATTTGCTATGTCAGTATTTTCTCCAAGTACTGTCACATTTGTTATTAACGCAGGAAATCTATCAATCTTTATATATTTGCTTTAATAAAATAGGAAAACTATATAGATGAATCCAACCCATCAGCACCCTTGTTTCAAACTACTGCTTGCCAGTTTGTGATCTGTGTACTAATGGTAAGTTGAGAGTTCTTTATGTCAGTAGATATTTTAAAGGAGATATCCTCAAATAAAGGAATTTAGTCTGCAAAAAGGAAGATTCTGACGATAAAGTAGAGGTTTTAAATGATGGAGAATGACAGGTCAAATTAAATTGGTGATGAGAAAGGAAATAAATGTCATCAACAAAGGGAGAAAGTAGAATGCTAGCGTTTAAAATGTCCATGTTAGTAAGAAGCAAAACAAATCAGAAAATATAAATATAAATCATGAAAAACCTTTACAATAAAAACTATTCAGTTTCATGGAGGAGTTGGACATCTTAAAGAGATACATTTTCCTGGGGGCTGATGAGAATGTGAAATAGGTAAAACATAAAACAGGAGCAGAAGGGATTTGCCTTCATTATATGCACACATACATATCTATTCTTTTATGTGTGTATATGATTTCTGGAGTATCTTTATTATCTTTGTCTATTTTTAATAATCATATTGATTTGTTTTTATAATTCTCATATCATATATTAAAGGTATCTTTCTTATTATTATTAACAGAATGCTATATTTTCCTGAATTTCATTATTATTTTCTGTGTTTTTTGCTTAAAATTCTGCTTTAAATCCCTATTACCTACTTGCTTATCGTTGATTTTCTGAATCGCCTTTCCTTACAGGTATCAACTACTCATACTTAATTGTCAGTAAGTGCTAACCTTATTACCTCTATTGTTTGTTTTATTAAACTGTCTGTCAGCCACATTATGCAAACATGTTTGAAACAGATTGTGTGCTGTTCTGTTGTGTTTTCAACAGATGTCTAGTTAATTGGAATTTCTCATAGTTGGACTGATTGTGTGAGCTTTCTAGAAATATAGAAACACCACAGCACATACCTTTTCTGTTGGAAGGAAGCCATATTTGTTTGTTTTGTTTTGTTTTTTTATTTCTACATTGACTGTTCCCAATTGTACACATTTATTTAATAATTTATACATATGTCTCCTTTTACTAAACGTAAAACACTTCATTGGTTGGTGTCTTTAACAACTATGTAGGTGAAAAGTAGTCCCGTCCTGAAGGAGAGTCATGGGAATACCAAAATGCAAAGGAAGGCAACACTCACATTAACTATATGATAACAAAGCAAAAAGGGACCAAAACTAAAATGTATTGGTTTCTAATAGCCACTGATGTATGGAAAGGGAAAGCAGACAATTGAGCTCATCTCCTATATGGTAAACTTGGGTGTAGATGTAGAAGCCATGTTTATCAAATTTGTAAATGATACAGCTTTCTCACATAGATCTCACAAACCAGAAATCAGTATTATTTGCTGACCTATTATAATGGTATAAACAAAATTCAAGGAAATTCATTAAATTTATATTTAATATAAATGAAAACATAGAATTTATAATTTTAGCAGATTATATTATATGTCTATTCCCAGTTCAGACCTCTCATTTGAACTCCAAGTTTGTGATTTTAATTGCCTCCTCATTCCAATGTGGACATCACTCTTCTGTTCAAAATCTTCCAGGAGTTTTCCTTTTTACTCTAATTAAAAGCCTAATGTATTAACAGTAGCCCACAAGTTCTGTGCCATTAGGCCTCTATTATCCTGTTGAACTCTTTTCTTACCGCTCTCCATAGCACAAACCATGGCTCTTCATATATATTAAACATATACTTGTGTTTGTGTGTGTTTTGATTGCAAAATAATAGCAACTTTCCATTCAACCCTGTATCCATGCTTTTTGCAATGTGACCTTGCAGCTTCTCTGTTTAAAAAGTAAAACCTGTTTATCCATGCCTTGTATCTGGACGGTTCCTGTGGTTTTCTTTAGCTTCATAAAATATGTATGGAGTGATGGTGTGCAATTTGTGGGGCTATGCCATAAGTGCCTTGCCCACTTCTATTATCTCTCATGCGTACCTGCCTCCCTTATGGGAAGAAATTAATCTGGGCTGATGGAAAATAAGAGACCATTTGGAGAAGAACCTGTTTGTCCCAGCCAGGGACCTTCTAGACCAGACTACAGTCAGCCAAGCCCCAAATGTGTGGAACACAAAAACAAAAACCCCAGACAAATTTACCAGAGTTGCTTACTTGATCCACAGCCAGATGCAGATACATGGGGGAGTCCAGCCAAAATTGGAAAAGCTACCCAGATGATGCATAGACTCATGAGCAATATAAATGCTTATTGTTAAAAGGTTCATGACAAGTTTTTGTTTGGTTTAGTTGGTCTGTTTATTTGACTTGATTGTTTTTATCACTACTATTTTCCAGCATATAAAATAATGTCTGACTCATTTTAAGTGCTCAATAAGTTATTATCTATGTTTTGGATTCTTTTTAAAGCTAACTAGAATATTTTTCCAATTGAATATGTGGCTTCTAAATGGTATTTAGTATCCATACTGAAGCATGTTTTATTTTGTTCTGTTTTTTTTTTTTTTTTTCGGGATATATATTGAGTTTACAGACTTCACTCACTATCAGGAAAAATAATGTTTTGTATAAATTATAGAAACTTTAACAGACATCAGAATGGTCAGAAGTAAAATGTCATAATGTGAATATAGGATACAGAATCCCCATTGCTTGCTGAATTGAGTGTAGACTGATGCAGATATCCTGGAGGTAGGAATGGTGGTAATAAATAAAATTAAATATAGTTGTTATATACCCCAGCATTACTTCTAGATAAATATCCAAAATAAAATCTTACACCAGTCCCTAAAAGAAAATTTATTAGAATATTCACTATTGTTCTATTTGTGGGTTAGGTGGTTGTATAGGCAACGGAGAGACTCATCAGTACTGGAATAAATGAGTAGCCTTTGGTAGAGATGCACTCTTGAATAACATGGCATTTAGAAGCAACACACAAGATGAGCAGTCATAAATAAGAGTAGAGCTTAAAATCATGGTTCCTAAAAAAAATAGAAAGAGAATAGAGTCTATGTAACATTATCATTTTATTTTTATATTAAAATTTAAAACCATAAAATAAGATTATACCTTCTGTAAGAACACACACAAGTGAAAGGATTCTCATCAAATACATCAGAATGGTTTATTGTGCTGCAAGTAGGGAAGGGAAGGAGTGAATGGAAATAAAATGGAATGAATGAATAGATCAATAAAATAAGTGAGGGCTTGTGCAGACCAACCAGTGCTGGTATTAGGCCATATATAGACTATGACTAATTCTCTATATCTGTAGTTTAAAAATATATGAAATAATAATAATAATAATAATAATAAGTCTAAATGGGAAGATAAACTCAGTCAATTTTACACATTATAGATCTATTTTTTGAGAAGAAATAACACAAAGAATAATTGATATCTGTTTCTACAATATTTGTTGAGATCTGAAGGGGAAGAAGTTTAAGACTCCACATTTTGTAAGAGCAATTCATTCTGTTATTTTTTGGCTTTGTAACTTTAAATTTCTGTATATTATTAACCTTTGTAATTTATCTCAAGTGTGTAAGTGATTTTGAACAATTAATTGATTAAAGATTTAATGGGAAATCTTTATTACTAATTCAGGGACTTAGGACTCAAGCACCTTCAAGTATTTTAGAATCTCTTGACTACCAATATTTGATATTTAATTTCAGACAATTGCTCTTTGTCTGCTAATATAATATACAATACTTTTTCCTGGATTGATTTGTTTTCTTCTGATTACACTTATTGGATTTAATCTAAATTAAGTGATATTTTCTATTTAAAAATACTATAATTTAAAATGTTCAATTAATTCCATTTGCACTTTCTGTCTTCATCATGCTATTGATGTTTTTTTTTTTCCATGCTTATCACCATATTTTCAATATCCAGGTCATTTTGTCTGATCATTTTCTTAGTCTACTCAAGTGCTGTCAACATAGTTGTTTCTCTACTGTATTTTGAAATAGTTTTTGCTTTCACTCTGAGGTCATTGGATGTTCTTTTGAATTCTTTCTATTCTTTTTCCTTAATAGATCCCCCTACTCTCAACTACCTTTAGGTATAGAAGGGTTTAAGATTCAGTCCTGGGTCTTTACTCATTATTTTCAACACCTCCATGTAGAGTTTGGATAGAAATTTCTTTTTTTTTAATGTTTATTTATTTTGAGAGAAAGAAATATATACACAGAGAGCAGAGGAGGGGCAGAGAAGGAGGCAGACAGAGGGAAAATCACAAGCAGACTTCACACTGTCAGCACAGAGCCTGATGTGAGGCTCAAACGCATAAACCATGAGATCATGACCTGAGCAGAAACCAAGAGTCAGATGCTTAATTGGTTGATCCGCTCAGGTGACCCTGCATAGACATTTCAAGCATAAGTTCAAATGGATATTTGATTACCACCTCTACCACCCATATCTGTTAGTAGCCTTCTGCATCTTAGATAATTTATCAGTATTTACCAAGTTTCATAATCAAGTGATCTTGGTTATTTTCCTTCTCCTGCAACTTTCACATAAACAGATCTTAACATTTCTAGCTCCAAATTATTTCTCAAATGCATTTGCTTACTTCATCTTTACTACTAACATATCCCAGGTCACTACTATCTTTAGCATCAAGTATAATACTTTTCTCATTTGTCACATAACCTCTTCTGTCTCCAAACCTCCAATTCATCACACTTAATATAAATAACTTCTCCCTTAAAACCATTAATGACTTTCCCATTGCTCCTCATCAACAGTATTAAGGAACTGCATGATCTAGGCCCTTTTTTTTCCTTCAACCTAATCTAACCCCTTTCTTTTCCTGTTTTATTATTATCCAGCCATACTGATATATTTTTTCTTCCAATACTGCTAATTTACAATCAGTCTACATATTTGTCCATCTTGGCCATCTTGTATAAATGGAATCATGTAATACGGGCTTTTTGTGTTAATTTATTTTCATTCAGAATGTTTTCGAAGTTTATCAATGTGGTATGTATCAACATTTCATTCCTTTTTATGCACACATAATATTTAAATTCTTTTTTTTAAGTTTATTATTTATTCAGAGAGAGAGACAGGGAAAGAGAAGAGGGTAGGGCCAGAGAGAGAAAGAGAATCCCAAGCAGGCTCCACACTGTAAGTGCTAAACCTGGTGCCGGGCTCGAACTCACAAACCATGAGATCATGACCTGAGCCGAAATCAAGAGTTGGACGCTTAACCGACTGAGCCACCCAGGTGCCCAGTACACACATAATATTTAATTTTTTTGAGCCAATGTTCCATTTCAAATAAATTACTAACATGCTTATATTTGCATGAAAATAGCATCCAATGTTTCCTTATCACAAGTCATGGGAAAAACCTAGATCTATCTAAAGGAAGTTGGAAAGGAACCACTTCCCTGATGGTGTATTAAGGACCTCAGAAAATCTGATCTTCCATAAAAGGAACATGAATCCTGGGAAAATTGTCAAAATAAAGTTTTTTTTAACTCTGGAAATTAATGAAAGGCTTAAAAAACCTGAGAAGTTATTTAAGAAATATATCTGATTGTCAGTATGAATGGCAATTTTCTGGGATTTTAACTTGTCCTGTTCCCATTACTTCTTCCCAGCTTTTTGGGAGCTTTGAAAACCAACAGTTAGCTTTACAGTGAGGTAACTGTGAAAGCCAACACAATATCCACTGAAGAAATCAGAATGGGTGTGTACGTCCCCCAAAACACTCTCCCTAGATAGTTACTAACTATCTGAATAATGAAGCATAATTTAGAGCTATGAAACTATTTTGTATGATACTATAATGGTGAGTACACGGCAGTATGCATTTGTCAAAATGCACAGAAAGACCCAGCAAAAAAAGTGAACCTTAGTGTATAGAAATTTTTTTGAACATTAATTATTAACGTCAGTGATTCCAGAATGGAATATAGACTGTGACAAAAAACCCCCACAAAACTGTGTTTTAAGTATTAAACAATTTAATGGAAGCAGTGGGGGGAAATGTTACTGATCCAAGCGACTTTGGAAATGAGTGGTAACTCTAAGAAAAAGACCAAACCACTTAGGCAGTGTGCATTGTAGTTAGCCAAGTTGTTTCTCAGTGGGGAAGATTAACAATTCTGAAGCTACTACGCTTGCCACTTGCGTACTGGGATTGAACAAATAAATAAATGGATGGTTGATGGTGAGAGCTAGTTTTCTCGCTGTTGGAGTGGAAAGTCATAGACAAGAAGCACTGGGGAGGCTATAATGAACCATGTGATGGCAGGTTAGAGCTGGTCACATAAGTATGAACTCATGTTTAGCTCACTGTAGATACAGATGAATAAACACGAAACTGAGTTACACGTGCATGCACACACACACACACACACACACACACACATTTCCAATAGCTGTTTGCTGAGAGAGCCTAGAAGCAATGATACTCTAAGACCAAGTACACTCAATAGTCAATTACTCAGATCTTGTTTTCAAATGCTAATGTAAAAGGAACCAGGGATCCTTGGGGAAATTACAGATTTTAAGATTGGACCAGGGAATATACGAGCTGAGCCTGGAGTATCCTGTATACCTGAAAGTAAGGATATGCTAAGAAATTCAAACTGGTATAAATATGTCAAAGGAGCACAGGATCCAATTAAAAGAGCTTCCAATGGCTAAAGTTGAAAAAATTTAAGCGCCTTAAAATATAAAGTAATATTGAATTATAAACTAAACCATAAATAGGTACTTACAAGTCCATTCTAATATTAATGATTAATAAGATAATAAATGAAGGATAAATAAAACTTCCATTCATAATTCTAAATAATTTATATAGATACTTTCTTCTCAAGAAAGTAAAACATAACTCCCCACTTATTATGTGTGTGAAGCACATAGTGATTTCCTCCCAAAGAGTACTGGATGGAAAGGGTGCATAATAAGTAACTACAGTAGACATCTTGATAAACACTGTCTCAGCCAGGTGGACAAGGTCAATATCAACAGTCATAAACCATGCCCAAAGTACGTACTCGGGATAGTACTTGATGAGAATGGTTCTTTAACTATGTTTCTTCCTCATATAAACGCAAAACCCAAATCTAATTATAAGAAAGACATCAGACAAACCTAAATTGAGAAAAATTATACAAAACCCCTGACTAGTACTCATCAAGCCTATCACAGTTCTAAGAAAGAAAGAAAGAAAGAAAGAAAGAAAGAAAGAAAGAAAAAGAAAGAAAGAAAAAAAGGCTGTGAAACCCTCAAAACTAAAACTAAGGTGATATGTATGATTTAGTATGATGACTAAAGGTAATATGGTATTCTGGATGCAGTTCTAGAAAATAAAAAAGATATTAGTTAAAAACTAAAGATATAGGAATAAAGTATGAACTCTAGCTAATAATAAAACGTCAACATTGTTTCATTACTTGTGTTGAATATATCATAGTAATGTAAGATCTTAACAAGAGGGGAAGCTAGGTATGGGATATACAAGAATTCTGTACTAACTTTGTAAAATATCTTTAAATCCAAATTATTCTTAAATGCATATTTGAAAATATCACATATTGGGGAAAAATAGAGATAAATATGATTAAAGAGAATGTAAGATAATTAGATTACACATCCAGGGATATATATACATATTGTATATTTATATATTATATGTAATAATTATATAACTATATGATATAATACAATAATTAAAATAATATAATCATATATAGAGTATATACATAGATACAATAAATATACACAGTATGTATAATAATATTATATACTGTATACTTGGGTATATATGTAATAATAAACTCAAGATAGATCTCAGGCTTTGGGAGAAAAATATTTATTTGGCACCTGACAAAATTTAGGAAATAAGTGCAAAACATGTAACCTGATAACATGTTTGAATTTCCAACATCAAAGGAAATGTAAAGAAAATATAAAGACAAATTATCTCTGTGATGCTGGTAATGTCTTAAGAGTCACAGAGAAAAATATTAGTATTAAATATTCACTGAATCAATTGTTGAAGGTATTTTAATAAGAGTCTTCTCTGATTTCTACCTCATCAATCGTAATCATGGCCATCTTCTCATAATAGCTAATAATATTTGAATGCTTGCCATACACAAGTCATTTTCTCAGCTTTGTAATGGATTATGGTGTTTAAACTTTTGAACATTCAATTCTTATTATTTCTGCTTCACAGAAGAGCAGCATAAGGCTCAGATGGTTTGGTAACTAACACCAAATCATTACACATTTAATTATTTATATCTACATGTGTTTAAGAGATACTGCAGACAACTGAGAAATTTACAAAATTTAAATATTCAATAATTGACAAATGTCTATAAATCTGTAATCAGTTATATTAGGATATCTGAATAGTACTTGATAATATGATTTTGAAACAGAATGATCAAAACAATTGAAGTTAAGCTTTTTTGAAAATTCCCAAGGTTCAAATAAACTGAATCTACACTTCTGAAAGAAACATGATATCATTGTTTTCAAATGTCTGGCATTATTTGTGTGCATTAAAGTTTACTAGGTCGTATGATGTATGTGCTGGGTTTTCTGGGGGGGGGGGGGCTCCATTCCATTTCATGTTCCATCTCACTTAGTTGAGAATGTTGGAAAATTAGGAACTATATTGCCCAAGCACTTGCACCTGGGGATTTCAACTGAACACTTCATGTACTATTTTGAGACTGGGAAGCAAAAATTAGTTACCGGTCACTTTACCGCAGTACCTGACTGATGCTAGTGGCAAGCAAGGACATGGAAATATGAGCCATCCCTGGGACATCCTTCCTCTCTGGTTTTGTCTCCTGGGTGTGAGAGGTAGCTATGGCAGCAGCAGTGATTTTCTGCTCCCGGTTTAGCCCCATGCAAGTAAACTGAAATACAGTACAGTTCACTCATATCTGTAATGTTCTTGCGGGAAACTCAAAATAGAGCCTGTTTTTCAGTTCTCCCATCTATTTTGTAAACACCCTAGATTAAATCCCTTCCTACCTTAAATGCCTAGACTGTTTTCTTTCCTTTACACAACTGATACATTGCATGTATTTTTTATACTTCTACAGTTGCAAATAAAAACATAATGGTATATATCAATGTACACAGTAAAATCCCGTTACAATTTTACAGATCACCACCCACTTTTGCTGCTGTGGCAGATGTCACTCTAGGAATGCACCCTTGGATTCTATCCACAGAGCAGAGAAAAAATAATTATGCTTTTGAGAGTCAGAAGAATTGGGGATCTTTGTTGAACCAGAAACACCTCCTGGCTCAGGAAGAAGCCTGAGTTCCACCTTGAACGCGATTCAGAGACACAGAGTGCTCAAGACACTTGTGTTGTTTTTTATAGCAATTGTTATTTTCTCCAGATCATTCCTGTCGGGTACCCTCCAAACTCTCTAACGATTGTGACAAGAACTCTCTCTGCCTGTAAAATTCATGAAGTCTCCAGTTATTTCTGGACTTCTGGAATGACCAGTTTGATATTCCAGATGTTAGCATCTATTCCTCACAATACCTACCACTTACACATGAAAGTATGTACAAGTCGAGTGAGAAAAGGAATTTTCTTCTATCCCCTCTCAAAGCATCATGATTGCAGGTGTTATAATAGGTGCTGTGTAGAAAGACAGTGCATATTGTCTCGGGATGCAGAGGGAAGACGTATAGCAGAGCCATTGTGCCCTCAGCCAGGTAAAAAATGCTTTCAATCACAGGCTCAGACACAGAACATAAGAGAAGGTCAGGTATATTCTCTTGCAGTTCACTCCGTATTTTATAGAAATTCAGGTTTTAGGTTTTTAAATATATCACTCATAATCTAAATGCCCCTTCCCTTTCTTACCTTATTGACATAATAATAAAGAGAAAAAAAATAATATGTTTCTTAGCTTGTTCCTGAATGGCTTAATAGTTATTGTTATTCATAAAAACTGATAGTCTAAGAAACCAGTCTGCAAATCTTATTTGTATTACTTTATAATCATTCATCTGAATAAACAGGTGTGAACTAGTTCAAAAGAAAAATAAAACTTAGACATTGTCACTCTCTCTTCCCACTGTCACTAATCTCAAAAGAATATTACAAATTCACATCTCACAAATATATATTTCTTAGAAAATATAGGTACCTACTCATTTGCATGACAGTGGTTTTGGTTCAGATTTGTGTTTGGAGTATGTGTTCATTTGT
The DNA here is from genome assembly GCF_027475565.1 of Acinonyx jubatus. NCBI lineage: Eukaryota > Metazoa > Chordata > Mammalia > Carnivora > Felidae > Acinonyx > Acinonyx jubatus. The sequence continues at coordinate 61,104,567 of NC_069380.1, forward strand.
GTTTTCATGATAAAATTCCCTCAGTTCATGATGGGAAAATTCATTTGACACAGTGATAGTATTTAAATTACAGAACTTGTATTATAAATTATTAAGGATGGATTCAGCCTCAGTGTTCTTAGAGTTACATCACTCAGAATGATTTTATTCAAGAATCTCACTTTGAATGATTGGTTAAACTTGATGATTTTGATAATAAAGCGTGTTTCAAAAACAGTTAATGGATGAAATTTTCCATGATATTTCAAGTTTTTGTCCCAGGTTAGGAATTTTCTAAGATAATCCTTGGTATTTTAAGACTGATTGTATACATCCTATCTTGCAATGAAAGGGAAGGTGAAATAATCAATATACTTTTGAATGTGTTCATTTAATATACTTATTTTGCAAAATTTTACCAACATATTTCCTGTGATCTTCATTTTATGTGTGAAAAATATAATTATAGTTATTTTTGTGGTTTAGTAGTTATATTATTGTGTGAATTTACGTTAGTCATTTTATATAACTCAGAGGATTAGTAATGTAAGAAAATATTTTTGTCATATGAAATTGAAAATAAACTTTTGAAAATTATTAAAAAACACAATGAGATTTTGAAACTACTGCAGGTAGAAATAAATACATACATGCATGCTTATATATAGACAGGCATACACACATCACATTCTAATGGGGGTTACTTAACTATCACATGACTTAACAACTGTTCGGAGAATGACCATAGCTGCATCATGGTTAATCAGCACCACACTTATGACGAGGAGCATGATTTTTGATTCTCATACAAGTATAATTTTATTTGGAGTATTTTACTGCATCCTCATCCCTCCTCATTTAAGAAGAGTAAGATGATGTGTAAGAGCATTAGCAGTTTGGCACTCTGTATGTCAGTGTAGCCCTAAACTGAGGTATCCTTACTGATAACTCAGAATCATTCCACCTAGGCTTGGCAACATTGTTCAATCTTCCATAATAGTAGTGGCTGCTCCAGAATGTCTCTAATGGAAGAGAATATAATTGAAAGGGGCAAAAGGCCAAGGGAAGTGGTTTGCATGAAAGCATGATTTCAATTTGGACTATGCATGTTGGAGTATTATGGTGGGGAGAGGAAACAAAAAAAAAAATCAAATGTTGATTAAATCACCCTTCAAGAGGTGATCTAAAAATAAACCCTCTCCATTAGCTAGTCCTGCTACTAGGTGATTACTTCACATTCTAAAACAGTTATGTTTTCAGGCTGACTTTTAGAAGCCTCCTCATTTGTAACATTCTCTATTCTCAGTGAATTGATTTTTTTTTTTTTTTTGCAGGTCTTTTCACAACAAGCTGATTGTATCAAAGCCTGGGACTGCCTCATTCATTTTTATATTGCAGCATGTGGCAAGTTTTAGAGCCTCTGGATATGCTTTCCATTGGATGAAAGACCAAAGTATAAAATGAAAGAGGAAGAAGAAACATAATAATAGATGCTACCACTCATGCAAAAAAGTAGCTTTTTAGCAGTCATCTAATTATTAACTTAAAATAATACATACTACTTTTCATATTTATTACAATAAATACTTATAAAATTTAGAAATTTCAATGGAATATTAAAAGGAGCTAAAAGAACACTTATACTCTTTTCACATATAAATACCAAATTTGAAAATATATCTTAAAAATAATGCCGTATCCTATATTTCTCTCTCAATCGATTCTTCTTTATAAAAATTAAGCACACTACATATTTCTTTGGATCATCTATAGAGGGGATGTGTGAGGAAACAAACCAGAATATCAAAAATATTAGATAACCAGTACAACAACTTAAAATTTTTGATTTGGGGTAATTAAGTCTTAAAAATGAAATATGTCCCCTAATCTTGAATAATTCTTCCATGGCTATTCTGCCAGCTAAGCCTTCCCTTTGTTCCTGCAGGCCCCGGGCAAACAATCTGTGTCTTCTTTTCTCCTCAGCCCGCAACCCATCCTGCCCCCACCTGGCCTCCTGTTTTGCTCAAGCCTGCAGCAGACTAGAATCTGTGTCCTCAGCTTGTCTATTTTTTATTAGTTCGTAAAGATAACAAAGAGTCTATTTTAGTTTAAAGCAGTTTACTATTCATTCTAGCCAGGAGATAGAGGAAAGAAACACAAATAAACTAGCTTAAAATATAAGCGATATAGAGGGAAATTTTAAAGGGCCCTGATATCTAACAAAACTCTCATTGCTTCTTTCTATAGCTTCTAGTCCCTGCCTCATTTTTATAGACAGTGTCCTGAAAGTTTCAAAGATTTCTTGATGCCATTCGACAATAATAGGTTCAAATTTTTTTCTCCCTTGTCAGTACCTCGCAGGCAGAATTCTAAAGCTGTTCCTCTCCTTGGAAGACTGCCTTGTCTTTGTTCCATCAAACGTGAGTCTAGATACTGTCGGGAGTGGCTTTGTAGATGAGATTATGGCTACTAGTCAGCTGACAGTAATATAGGGAAATTATTTTCAATAATCTGAGTGGACCCAGTTCAATCACAAGGGCCTTGAAAAAGCAGACAGGAGCCAGAGGAGTCCGCTCAAGATGCAACTACAGAAGTCAGGAGAGAGGACACAGGAGAGGAAGATGCGGTTGGTGAAGGGGGCGCTTGGGAAACATGAGAAGAAAATCATGTTTCTGAAGCAAACAGCAGTGGAAATGGAAACCTCAGTTCTATAACTGCACAACAATCTGGTCAACAACTTGAATGAGCCTGGGGACAGATTCTCTCCAGCATCTTATGATAGGAACACAGCCAGCTGATACCTTGATTCCAGCTGTGAAACTCAGAGCAGAGAAACCAGCTATGCCAACCTGGAAGTCTCACTATTCAACTATGAGACAATTCATCTGTGTTATTGAAGCCACTAAGGTTGTAATTTTTTTAATGGCAGCAATGGAAATCAAATACAAGTACCTAAGTCCTTTACTTAACTCCCTGTAAACTACGTGAGCCTGTTCATCATGAATTCTTAAGTATTACAAAGACACACACACACACACACACACACACACACACACACACATTGAACTAGAAACATTTAAGTTAGAATTTGTAGATTCAAATATAATTGTTCATTTATGCAACAAGATAGGAGGTTGCCAGCAGATGGCACAGACTTGTTTCAAGACGACAGATGCACATTTTTTAATACTCAGTTTTTATCTTATTTTTAATTAGAAAGTGACACTTCAGACTGAAATTCCTAGAAACCCCCATTAAGTCAAGGAGGAAAAGAAAGAAAGGAACTGGAAAACTGGAAAAGCAATGGAAAATTTGTTGCAAAATAACAATTAATTCAGTACAACATGATTTTGAGATGTGTGTGTGTGTGTGTGTGTGTGTGTGTGTGTGTAAATGGTAAAGGAAAACCTTAAAAGAGAAAGATCAGATTCTAAAAGCCCTTCAATCCTTTATCCAACCAATTAAGCACATACTGTGTGAGTCACTGGAAATTCAATAGGAAGCAGGAGAGTCCTGGTGTCTGTGTTGTAGAGCATTCGGTCCAGTGGGGAACCTTAAGTTCAATCACAGTCACTCCAGTGTATGTAGTCTAGGCAAGGCCCTGCCAACCAATTCCAGGCATTTAATTTTCTCCTACAAACAACAGGTAGCAATCACACAATTCAACTTCATGTCTTAAGATTTTCTGTTGGGAATAGAAGGGAAATGACCAGATTATGTTTTGGAAAAATCACTCTGATGACCATAGGGTTAAATGACTGAGGGAAGGTGAGTCTGATGGCAGGAAGACTACAAAATTTCTTATGGTAAATAAGCAAGAGATGAGACAAAAATTAACATAAAATTCAATAAGAGATAAAATAAGGGATGAATTCAGCAAATATTCAAGAAAAATATAATAACTGATTTAGAAGATTATTGGATGTGGGGAAAAGAGAATACAGGATGATTATTAGGGATGCTTTTGAGCAAGTTGCTTCCATCAACTGAGATATATAGAAGAATCCTTAAGAATATTAAAATTAAACATGACATTTTTTCTGATTGAAGTTCCTATGGGGCACGAAAATACCAAAGTCAAATAGTCAGATGTGGTAAGACAATTAACGATCCTCCCCAAAACATCTGTGTCCTAACCCCCAGAACACGTGAGAAGGTTAATTTATACAGTAAAAAAAGATTCTGGAGATGGGATTATGTTAAAGATCTTGAGATGGGGAGCTAATCCTGAATTATATGAGTAGTCCTGATAGAATCAGAAGGATCCTTCTAAGAGGGAGGCAGGGGGTCAAAGTGAATAGTAGCACAAGCGAAAACCAGAGCAAAAGACTGGTGTAATGTGAGGAAGGAGCCATAAGTCCAAGAATGCAAACAGCTTCTAAAGATTGTTCCAGAAGGAAGTAGCTGTGCCAACACCCTGACTGTATCCCCATGAGACTGATTTTGGTCTTCTGACCTCTAAAAATATAAGGCAATAAATTTTAAACCGCTAAGTCTGTGGTAATTTCTTACAATAGCAACAGGAAATTAATACAGCACATGTATACATATGTGTGAACGTGAGCGTAGAACTAAGAGATAAGAGTGACTCCCTATCTCAATTGCCCTGAAACCCCACCAGCAAATCTCCATCACAAGTGTGGTAATGTACTTTGAGATATGAATTTCTGTTCTACCAAATGCCTCTGACTTACAAACAGTAAGTCTTCTCTTAAGTTCCTTCTTCCCCATGACACCCTTCTCCCTAGGCTAAACAACAAAAACAAAATCAAATCAAAACAAAACAAACCAAAAAAAAAAAAAAAAAGAAGTTACTTGAATTCAGCTGTTTTTTTTTTTATTCTTCCATAAACCTGAATTCATTCAAGTGATTATGCTAAGCTGATATGCACGAATGGGGACACTGTGCAGGACAGGAAATACAGAGCCTCAAGGATGACAGGTAGGAGACTGTGGCTCCACAGCTGTGGAAAGTGTCCAAGAATGTTGGAAGCATTCACACAGTTCTCTGAAGCATCTTGAGGAAGGAACAATGGCCCATAGGGAAAGGCTATGTGGTGTATCTCTGGAGAGGCTGGAGCCAGAATTTTGAGGCTTGGCAGTTTCCCAACCACTGTATATAGTGTAAACACAAGATTTCAAGGCTCCATGTGGGCTGGTGGTGCTTATAAAGGACTAGGGATTTGAGACTCCTTTTTTTTCTGTAAAACATATACACTTTCCAAACTTTATGCAAGTAAAGGGAGAGTATGTGAATCATACGAATATCTGAGATTATATTTTTCCCCCGCTACCTATTGGGATAGGGACTAGAAGCTGGATTTATGGTTAGTTTTAAAATATTGAAAACATAATAATTCATGCATGCCTTTCTTCTGAAATAAGGTTGTTTGCATATGGAACAGAAAATAATGTATGAATTATTAAAATTAATAGAGTTCAGCAGGTTGACAGAGGATAACTGCATAAATCCATTGAATTTCTACATACTAGCAATACAATATCTTATTTAAACAATTGCTTATAAAATTGTTTTACAAATACTTAAAATTTACCAAGATGAAAAAGTGGGATATGAGATAGTGAGTTTTAAAAGCAATGAATAATTTATGTTTAGAAAGAAATAAAATTCATTAAAAGACATTAAATCAATGTAGATATAATATTGATGTACAAGGAAACTCTGTATCTTAAAAAGATAACCATTCTCTCCAAATTGATCTTCTAACTTAATGAAATTTCGGTACAAATTCCAAAATTGGTCTTCATGCAACTTAAAACACATAGGGAGATACAAAGAGCCACTAAGGGTCAAAATGTGTTTCTGAAAATTATCTACATGAGGTAATTTGCTATGCAGATATTATGATTAACTGTAACGCTATACAATAACACAGATTGATATAAGGATTCATAATTAGTACAATAAAATAGAATAGACAGTAAATAGATCCAGACATATATAAAAACTTTATTTATGGCAGTGGTGGTTTATCACTGGGGAACAATAAATCAATCAACCAGTGATCAGTAGATGACTGACTTATTTACTTGCGAAAAGAAATGAAAAGGCAATTCCCGCCTCACATCACATACATACCAAAAAATGATTCAAGATAGATTAATTACTTAAATATAAAGCAACAATAAAATATTTTTTAACTTAAAAAAAATCTGTTTATTTATTTTCAAGAGCGGGGGAGGGAGAGAGAGAGAGAGACAGTGGCAGAGAGAGGGAGACAGAGGATCCAAAGCAGGCTCTGTGCTGCAAGCATAGAGCCCAATGCAGGTCTCAAACTCACAACCTGAGCTGAAATTAAGAGTCGGATGCTTAACCGACTGATCCACCCAGGGATCCCTAAAGTATTTTTTTTAATTTAAGAGAATATGTATATGTTCTTAGGATAGGAAAGCATTTCTTAAATAGAACACAAAAGTAAAATCACAAAGGTGGCTGCATTAATATGAAGAACTTATGTTACTTGATCTAATCTCCATCAAAATCGCAGCACATTATTTTGTGGATACCGACAGAGCTATTCTAAACTGTGTATGGAGAGGCAAGACAGCCAGAATAGCCAACACAATATTGAAACAGAAAAACAAAGTTGGAGGACTGACCTTACTTGACTTCAAGACTTACTATGAAGCTACAGTAATCAAGACAATGTGATACTGGCAAAATAGAAAATAGGAAAATGGAACAGAATGGAGAGCCCAGAAATAAAGTACTGTAAGTATAGTCAGCTGATCTTCAACAAAGAATCAAAGGCAATACAATGGAACAAATAGTCACTCCAGCAAATACTCACCAACTGGACATCAACATGTGAAAAAATGAGTCAAGATACAAGCCTTTATACCCTTCACAAAAATTAATTCAAAAAGAGCTTGGATGTAAAGGTAAAATGTAACACCAAAAGTGAACGCTACGGTAAATTATGAACTGGGGTGATTGTGATATGTCAATGAGAGTTGATCCTTGGTAGCAAATGTACCTCCCTGGTGGTGATAATGGGGGAGTCTATGCATGCCTGGGATCACGGAGTATATATGAAATCTCCGTACTGTTCTCTTAATTTTGTTATAAATCTAAAACTGCTTTCAAAAAATAAAGTCTTAAAAAAATCTTGTGTGAAGAGAGCATGAACAGTTCAACTAAAATCCAGATAACAATAATAATAATATGCATAAATTAAAAAATAAAAAATAATCTGGAATACCTTAGCAATTAAAAGAAGAAAAGAAACAAACATGCCAGTAAAAATATGCAGAAGATAATGTGGTACACACAGAAGAGGAAACACAAATGATAATAAATATTTGAAAATATGCTATAATTCATCAGTAAGAATAATTATTAAATATAGCAAAAATTAAATTCAGACAACCTCTAGTATTGGGTCAGGCAAACAGACTGGTCCCTTGTCTAGTGTTAGTTGAAATATTTATTGAAAACCATTTCCATTTTTAATGATATTTCCTTGACTTTATTGTGCATAATTTTCATATTTAGTGAGTCTTAACAAATGATTCAGTGTTATTCAGCAGACTATTTTTAAATTTCTTAGTGTTACATAAAATAATGATGCATCTTAAAAGCAGTGGCATCTTAAGATTTGGAAAAAATATGGCAATAGATCTGAAGATACATAAATTGTACATTACAGAATTTCTGCTTCCAGTTTCATAGCCTAGTTAAATTTTTGCACATACCATTTTTTCCTAGCTCCATTAGTCATATCTGAAAATGCAAGCAGAATAAGATAAATAATCATGACATGGAAGTAAAAAAACACACAAAAAACTGTCTTTCAAGAATGACAGACATCTTATGTTAAAATGTGATGGATGTTATCCCTTCATTGTAGTAAGCCTTTTTTTTTCTTTTATGTTTTCATGACTAAATCAATAAATCAGTTATATTTAGTCTAGTAGAGACTGGGAAAGTGATGCACCTATAGATGGCCTCTTAGTAAATCACTGTCAGTCTGATAAGGATATAATAAATATTTTATAAGAGATAAAACACGCAGATGATTAAACATTTATTTTTTTAATGTTTATTACTTTTGAGAGAGCGAGATAGACAGCGAGCAAGGGAGAGGCAGAGAGAGGGAGACAGAATCCCAAGCAGACTCTGCCCTGTCAGCATAGAGCCGAACTTGGGGCTCTAACTCAGGAACCACGAGACCATGACCTGAGCCAAAACCAAGAGTTTGACACTTAACCAACTCAGCCGCCCACGTGCCCCCAGATCATTAAATATTTAAAAACCAATGTATTTTAGTCAGAATAGAAAATAAACTATATTACTAAATATAGATAAAGAAAGGTACAAAGAATCCAATAGCTTCTTTTTCACTGGTAAATTTTATGCACGTCATTTTCATACAAAAAGATTGGATTTTTTGTAGCTGTGCTCTGTGGTCTCAGAACACAGCAAAGGGATATTCTTAACGGCCACCGAAGGAGATAAATGCAGTGTGGAGTGGGCGGGGTGCTAACCCGCTTCAACCACAATAGTTCTTTTTATATTGTACTTTTATAACTGGAAAAATTTGAGTCATAATTTGTCCACAATCCTATTATTTATATAAGAGATTTTGTAAAATATTAAGATAAAAAAGAAACTTTTTCTTTATTCTGTTTCTATTGAATTAATTTCTATAAGGATTCTTTCTATTGCAAAAGGCGGATGGAATGTAATAAAACTTGGCTGGAGCAAATGGAGAATTCACTGACTCAATTTAAAATGTTAAGAAATTTGGCCAACTTCAAAGGCAGCACGGTTTTAGGAGCTCATATGGTGCATCAGGAACCAGTGCAAATCCTGATCAGTTCTACTCTCCTCCTCGTGCTGTCTTACATTTCACACGGATTTTTTCATCATGGCCTCAAGATGACTGTGTTCATTCCAGATCTAACTAATATCCCTCTGGCTTCTCATTCAATGGAAGAAAGAAACTTCAGAAGTCTCAGAATACTAAACAGTTTAAAAAAAAAAAAATCAGCTTAGACCTAACTTTCGCTCCTGATTCAGATTGATGTTCCTATGAATCTCTACCTCAAGGATAATGTGATTATACTAACAGTCCGAGATAAGTCGGGGCCCATTCAAAGGAGAGGAGGCCGTATGCTTCTTCAGAAGTCAAATGTGCTGTCTGGAAAAGTTGCACAATTTGTGGGGTGCAAAATGAAACTGCAGGGTTCCATGTTAAAAAAAATAGTACGGATTTTAAGACAGCAACAACAGAGCATAAAACGAAGCACAGTGGTCTTCTCAGCATGGAGCCCCGTGCTACTGCACAGGCTATGTGCCCATGAAGCCTTCTTCTTTAACCAGAAGTAGGGTAAGTAGATTCTTGGTGGAAGAAGTTAGCATATGTCCCATATGGAAACTGAATTCAAACATTTATTTACCCTTTAACATTTGAATTCCAACTAAGGTTTCGAGCTTTGGAAAAGTCTTATACTTAAAAAAAAAAAAACTTTACTAATTTAATAATAATAGAAAATGTGAAACACTGTCTTTTCTTTCATAAACTTTACACTTTTATACCTTTGTATCTTAACTTCCATATTTTCTTTTGTGTGTATTCCCATCTGTCCTTCATTTTCACTTGTATATACCAGTCCCTCCTACTCTCAAAGAAGCAGAGAGATGCTATCACCTTAATACAGGTTTTCCTTCTTGTTTCCCCTCTGCTTTCATTTCCTCCTTTTCGATACTTAATTATACTTATCTCCTCTGTTTCTCAAAGCACTTCACATGTGCATTTTTGTCACCTGTAAAATTCTTTCCCAGTGACAATTTTCAGTTTTATTTATTTCTGAATCTAACCGTAAAGTGCATAGTGTGGAATTCAGTGACTTGTGCCTAATGGGGCCCAATCAGTATTTCATGAGTGAATGAATATCATATTCTTTTCCACTCTTATGCTTATTCATTCCCGGCTCTGACTGAATCCTCCCATTTAATTAGATAATATATATCAGAGAACCAGAATAATTCCTGGTACAAGTTAGTTCACAGAACAAAATATAATGTGATTTGAATTTATATGAAAGCATCATTTCTTTAAATGTGCATAGGCATACTAGTCCTAACGTTTAAGATTAAATAAAACCTGTTTCTATAAACATAATTATATTGTGTAATTTTCTAAACTCAGAATTCTTTATCTTCAAATATTTTGTTTCTTAAGTTTGTGTGTGTGTGTGTGTGTGTGTGTGTGTGTGTGTGACTTGCCTTGTGTTATCTTAATTATGTTCCAAACCCCATTATATTTAATTTAGGAAAGCATTATACAAACATGAAAAAGACTGACTTCCTGGATGCCCTTATAATTATGTTTCATACACCAGGTTGTCATGACTAATCACTTTTATACCTTAAAATGAACACCAAATTAATGACGCCCCATATTCTTAAACAAAATGATATTAGCACAACATTATTTTCTGGTTAAAGACCTCACTAGAGTACAAATATGTTTGCATACCTTATCTGTAATTGCAAGTGTCACTGTAGTAGGAAAGCTATTAACGTTATGCAATGAACATTTAAAGAAATGCTCATAGTCAAAGAGATAATATGAGGCAGATAATTTAATTGTTAGTTTGATTGCTTTTTAATCTGAGTCATCAGCCTTCTGCTTCACTGCTTATCATAATTTGCATTCTTGTGGTGAACTCTAACTAAAATGGCCAAAAAATGCAGTATATTTTCTAAGCAATAAGTCTAACAACATAAAAAAAATGGCCAAGATTAGATTTTATGTTGGTTGGATGTAGCCTTGCCTTAAAAATATATGATTTTACAATTGGAATCACTATGTATGTCTATCCATGTAAACAACAACAATAACCACGTATATTTACTGCTCAGTTTTTGTTTTGTTAAGAACCCAATTCTTAATATTTTCAGGAAATTGGATTATAATAATTACTTTGTATTAAATATATTTTTATATGTTTATTTACTATGTTCTACTTTTATTTGTTATATGTTTATATATATTATTTATATATATTATATATATTTATATTACATAAATATATAAATATATATATAATATATATATATATATATATTATATATATATTCCCCTACTTGCAGTACGAAGAATTAATGAGATCAGATACATAGGTCTAAAAAAATATACACACAGAGAGGGTTCAAAGAGCATGTTTTCACAACATTTACTGCAGTGAGACTCTATAATCATGAGACAACTGAAAGGATCCATATGCTTTAAGTTCAACCACAAGCAAGTTAATTTTATAAGATGTGTATAAGGGCTTAAATGTTGGGACCATAGGTTAGTCAATAATGTGACAATGAACTTGATGAAAAGTTGAAACTAATTTAGCTGTTCCCAAGGCTGCACATACTTTCTATTGTGTTGGAAAATGTTGTTTGACTGTATTACAGAGTGACCTATATGTTCATCCTTTAGAACAAGAAAGATTGTAAGCAACTTGAAGAAACTGACAAAATGTCTACGGAAGAAAAGAGGATTTGGCAACCCAAATTATCCAGACTTGTCATGAACATTGATTTAATTCAAGTCTGTAATCACACAATAATAATCAAATAGAGAATTAAGGAATTATTTAGTCAATTTTACCAATCAGGATAATCCAAGACTAAATCCTTCTTGGTTTTCAATAGCTTGAGAGGATTTTAGACATCTGTATTTTTCACATAATTGCCTGAATGCTTTCTTTAATTTTTTCTTAGTATTAGAAGCTGAACTTATTTTGCATCAAAATTTGCTTTCAAAGGTATGTAAAGAAATCTTTTACATACGTAAAAGCGGTAAAATTAATACTTTCCTTTAATTTTTTCTTAGTATTAGAAGCTGAACTTATCTTGCATCAAAATTTGCTTTCAAAGGTATGTAAAGAAATCTTTTACATACGTAAAAGCGGTAAAATTAATACTTTTAAAATTAGTTCATGAAAGTATATCAGGGAAAAGCAAAGGGAGTTACACATGTGTTCCTTCTGGAATGATAGAGAAATATACATCTCCTTTCCTGCTGGTGCTAGAGAAATATTTTCCTATGAAACTTACCCTATTTAGAATTTTATTTGATTAGTGGAAGACAAGTAACTACATTGTCTCATGCAAATTCAGAAAGTATAATGTGAGTGCTTGTGCATTTTAATTGGGAACATTGCTACATCCCAATGACAATAACATCAAAACATTGTTATGTGTGTATGTATGAGGTACATTTTAAAAAGCCATTCTGTTTCTTTAGGGAACTGGCAGATTCCAAGAAAACAGTTAAATATAGTATGCTTGCTACGGTAATTGTGTTACATAAAAAGGGATAAATTAAGATGTTATAAATTTGATATGCCATCTGTTTCTGTTTTTCTTATATTCATCACATGCATCTGTTCTTATTCAGCTATAAGGAAGCACTTTGTCTTAATTTACACATCAAAATATTGCAAAAATATCAATTTCGTACATGTAAAAACTTCCTTTTCCTGAAACGTCTACTAATATCAAAGAGAAACAAATTTTCAAATTAAGACCCTGTCTTCAAAAAAGAAATTGAGAAAAAAAATATATATATATACCTGGCTAGATAAAGGAGATCCAAATCACTCAAATAAATAGTTTTTCTCCAAATTATTTAAAATTATACAGGCATCATTTGTATGATTCATTCACTCTGGAAACAATGAAAACTGATCTTAGAGAGTTAGAGGAAAAAACTGTTGTTATATTCCATTATGTTGGTATCATGTAGAATATAAATGTGTTTTAAAATAATGATTTATGCACATATATATATATATATATATATATCATTTCAAAGTATATGTTATCATTATCCTGATGCTTTGTTTTGATTTAAAACTATCAGACACAATCTTTATATTTTGAAAACAAACAGAACCCAATGAACCTATCTGTATTACAAGTGAATTAAATAATGGCAAAGAAAAAAAAAAAGGATACAATAGGTTTTGAACATAGTATTATGTTGACTATGTACTTCCAGGGTAAAGATAAATACAATCACAAATAAATCTTAAAATCTAATTTGTAGTTTTACCGTTCCATATTTTTTAATGTTTATTTATTTATTTTGAGAGAGAGAGAGTGCAAGAGTGGGAGAGGAATTAACATCATGTGCCTTGCAATATGAGACACCAAAAATAATGCAGCATCTCTTATGCAGTATCTTTACTAAATAAAACACATCTAATCCTGAAGAAACATTGAAAAATCCAATTAAGATTTGGGGCACCTGGATGGCTCAGTTGGTTAGGCATCCGAATCTTGATTTCAGCTCAGGGTCTGATCTCAAGGTTTCCTGAGTTCGAACCCCATGTAGGGCTCTGCACTGACCCTGCAGAGCTGGCTTGAGATTCTCTCTCTCTCCCACTCTCTCTCTACCCCTCTCCCACTCTCACTCTGTCTCTCTCAAAATAAATAACATTGTACAAAACATCTGGCTTTTATGTCTTCAACAAATGACAAACAGTAAATAAACAACAAACAAGGAATAATGTTAAGAAAGACAAAGAAGGGCTATCGAACTATTCCGGATTTAAAAAAAAACACCCCAAAACTAGAGACCATATTAACTAAATGCAATGGATGATATTGGGACACTCTACAAGTGGCATTATCAGGACTAATGAAAACCACTTCAAAGCTATGCAAAGAAATTAGTATAAGGAAATGAATCATAAGCTCTGTATTTCATGACAGTGGGAGATATCAAAAATCATGCAGAAAAAATTCAAATGAAGGTGAGTAACTTGCAGATTGGGTAACTTAAAACCCATAAATCCACAGAAAGCTGGGGCACTTGGGTGACTCAGTTGGTTAAGTGTCTGACTCTTGATATCAGCTCAGGTCATGATTTCACAGTCTGTGGATACCAGTCCCATGTTGGGCTCTGAGCTGTCAGTGCAGAAGCTGCTTGGGATTCTCTTTCTCTCCCTCTTTCTCTGCCCCTCCCTTGCTCTCTCTCTCTCTCTCAAAATAAATAAACTTAAAAAAAATCCATAGAGAGGAAGAACAGAGAATCCAGGCAATTCAGTTAGAAGATGTCATCAATTTTCAGGAATTGGATGCATCAGCTACCATAGCAGGTGGCTGAGAAGCAGAATGTGAAAATAACAATTGTTCATTAAGCCTTTCAATGACCTCTGGATGTGCAGTTCTACCCAACAGGACTCCTGGAAGGTGGTTTCTACAGAAATTAAACAAGAATGTTCTCAGAAACCCAAGGTGTCGATACAGGGGATGAATAGGGTGCCAGGCTACATTTGGGGGATTAAGAGGATGTCCTCATACAGAATGTTGAGGCCTCTTGGTCCACCTTTCTTTGCTTCACATCTAAAACTCTCCCTTCCAAGTTTGTGATTAGAGGACTCTACAGATACCTAAGAATTTCCAAAGAAAAGCTGACTGACCACCTTATTATCCTAGAGGAAAGTCAAACTCTTTTCTCTCCTATTTCCTAATCATTTAGGTTATAGGCTTATAAAATTTATTAATCTCATGAAAACAGCTCTTTGCTCCGTTTTCTCTATTATTTTGGTTTTTGTGTGTGTGTCACTATTCATTTCTGTTTTTATCATTATTATTCTGTTTCTTCTGCTTACCCTATGTATCATTTGAGCTGATTTATCCAGCATCTGAAAGTGGAAGCTGAAGTCAAGATTTGAGAACTTCCTTTTTTTATAATATGAGTATTTAGTATTATAAATTTTGGCCTAAGTGTTGCTTTAGAGGCCTCCCACAAATTCTAATGTTATATTTTCATTTTTACTCAGTTCATAATACTTTTTAATTTTCTCTTTAACCAGACTAATATTTCAGGATTTCTCCAGAGTTCTTCTGTTATCGATTTCTAATTTGATTCTATTTTGGTTAGATAACATAGTTTGTTCAGTTCAAAATCTTTGTGATTTATTGACACTTGTTTTGTCCCTATTTTATCTTCTTTATTTAAAAAAATAATGTTTATTTATTTTTGAGAGCGAGAGAGAGACAGTATGAGAAAGGGAGGGGCAGAGACAGAGGGAGACACAGAATCTGAAGCAGGCTCCAGGCTCCAAGCTGTCAGCACAGAGCCCAATAAGGGGGCTATTGTCCTTATTTTATCTTAATAAATGTTCCACTTACACTTCTCAAGAATGCAAATTTGGCTGTTATTGGGTGGAGCATTCTATAAATGCCAAGTTGTTCAAGTAGATTGACAGTGTTTTAAAAATTTTCTGTATCTTTTCTGTCTACTTGTTCTATTAATTAATTAAGAAGAGATGCTGGAACTCTTGACTATAAAGTACATTTGTCTCTTTCCCTTTGAAAGGGAAGTTTTTTTCAGGTATTTTGTCGATCTGTTATTAGGTAAGTAAATACAAAATTATCATGGATAGTCCCTTTTGATGAATTGGCTACTTTATCATTGTGGAATAGCCCCTTGATCCCCAATAATGTTCTTTGTGATTAAATCTGCTTGACTGATGTTAGTATAGGCATTTCAGCCTTTTCTTCATTTGTGATAGGAAGATCTATTTTTTTCACTATTCTTAAAAATCTTGTATTTATACCTAAAATGCAATTCTTACAGGTAGCCTATAGTTGGTTCTTAAGAACTATTCTTAACAAGTTAAGGAATCTTTAAAAAAAAATCTATACCATAGGATATGTTGTCTCTGTGTATGCATGTTTGTGTATGTGTGTGGGTGAGAGAGAAACAGAGAGAGAGAGAGAGAGAGAGAGTCAAAGAGAGACAGAGAGAGACACAGAGGCAGAAAATAATCAGCTGCTTACCAATAGTACTGGTATTCAGCAGGCACCTGAAACTTTCCTTTAAGCAAAAGCAAATTAAGAAGCTTTCCCATACCAATCTAATTTATGTAAATACAGAAAAGCCCCCTCCCTGCAACACACATACAAATATAAAACACAAGTCCTCTGAACTTGTACCATAGCATCCTAAGACATTAAAAAATCTTTGCAGTTCACAAACTTTTAGTTGTGATCATTCCGTGAGGCTATTTCTGCCTTATACCAGTGATTGTGGAAATGTCAGGGGACTCCTGTTCAACAGTAAATAAGCAATAGCTACAATGATAACTGTTCCATTTATCTACCTCCTAAATAGCTCTTAAATTTAACTTCACATTGGCTTCCACTGCCCCAGCTCAATCTTTTATTTCTCACCTAGAAAACTATAATATCCTCCTAACAGGGAACCTCAATTCCACCTTATCATCTCTATATCTTCCTCTATAGTATTGCCACAAAAATTTTGTGTTGTTTGTTTTAAAACTTTTATCTGCTTATAAAAGTATAGTAGGTATTTTAAAGTAATTTATATGGACTTAATACTACCTGTAAAAGTGAAAGTTATTTACCCACTTCAAACCTATTCTCACCTGTAAATGGAGATGAATAGTAACTACCTTGTATAATTTTTTGTGAGGATTATATATGGCATCCATGTAAAGTGCTTCCTTCTCACATTACATGGAATCTAGGAAATCCTCAGTGAAAGTTAGCTGTGATGCTGTGGCTGCATATAGTAAGTAATTCGGAAACTTAAGAAAAATAATAAGGAACAAAGTAGTAAATCATACTTACCAAGCCATTAATGTTTTATAGATTTTTTTTATTTTGTTTTCTGGTCAGTCTTATAAGTGATGCACCACTCAGAATTAAAACTTGGGCCAGCAGATAGATAGGATTATAGTGTTTTATTTGAAAGAATACTTTTTTTAAGAATACATTTTCAGACCAACTTTGATCAAGTCATTATGTTTTTATTATAATTTATTGTCAAATTGGCTAACATACAGTTTGTACAGTGTCCTGTTGGTTTTGGGGGTAGATTTTTAACCAAACCTTACAAGCAATAATTGATTAAAATGAAGTTTGATATCTGATATTCCTCTCCCTCTCCTACCCCCACCTCTCTTCCCTCTTGCATGGCTCTCTCGCTATTCTTTCACATTTTCTTTCCCAGATGAAATTTAGGAGAGCTGACATACTTGAAATATTGAATTTCTTCCTCCAGAAACATAGTGTATATCTTATTTTATTCAAGACTCTTTTCTCACTTCCCAGTACATTTTTTAGCTTTTGTTTTCCAGGTCTTGAATATAGTTTTCTTTAGGCCTGTTCCTAGTTTTTATAGATAGTGTTGCTATTATGAAACAAGTGACCTCATCCTTCAATATTCTCAATTTGAATTTTGATCATTTAACTATTGATTGTAAGTTCTCCAGAGGATTCTGTTTAATGTTTCGGTAAACAATCATATCAGCAAGTATCACCAATTTTGCTACTTTGGTTTTTTTAATCATATTTTTAAAGTTTATTTTTTAGAGAGAGAGACACACACACACACACACACACACACACACACACACACACGACAGAG
The DNA here is from genome assembly GCF_027475565.1 of Acinonyx jubatus. NCBI lineage: Eukaryota > Metazoa > Chordata > Mammalia > Carnivora > Felidae > Acinonyx > Acinonyx jubatus. The sequence continues at coordinate 61,121,978 of NC_069380.1, forward strand.
CGGGAGTGGGGGTGGGCAGAGAGAGAGGGAGACACAGAATCTGAAGCAGGCTCCAGGCTCCAAGCTGTCAGCACACAGCCTGACGTGGGGCTCAAACCCACAAACTGTGAGATTATGACCTGAGCCAAAGTCAGCTGCTTAACCGACTGAGTCACCCAGGTGCCCTGGTTTTTATCATTTCTAATGTTGAGAAAATGTTTCTGGCTATTAAATATTTAGAGTAAATGAATTCCAAAGATTATATTTAATTTTACTCTTGAATATTAGTGTTAAATGATTTGTGTAGTGAAATCCAGGTTCAAACTAATCTTTGTTTATAAATTTGAAGTTGTTAATATATCGTCTTCTAAAGAACCAATTATGATGCCAAAATTATTCTTATGCATACAGAAATAATCTTCTTATGTGCTCTTTGAAATTTTTAATAAAATCTCCACATGTTTTGTATTTCATCTAGATACATGGATAAGAGTAGAAGGGTTCTCTTACCCTTTCTTGGAAATTATAATAAAGCTTTTGTTTTTAAAACTGACTTTTTTACTGAAAATTGATTACAGAGTTGTGACCTGACTCTGACCACAAAATTTGCTGGATTTGGCATCTAGAATATTCTTCTATTCGTCTTGAATAAACACTCCATACAAGGTGAGGTTAGAGCTCCTGAAAAATAAAAACAAACAACAACAACAAAGAATTGAACTGAAATTCTTAGAGAACTTTTCTATTACCTGCCAATAAATCTTTGTATCTGTGGCAGAATCCTGCTTGAGAATTTTTTTTTTGCAACATACTCCCTAAAGGGAATATTGTAGTAAATACAGCCTCACATCCTTCACTTCGTTTATTAGAAGGTTATTACCAAGAACATTCTAATGATTTTGAGTGACCAAAATGTTATTTGTTTGTTCACAATAACATCTAAAATTAATTGTCCAAAAACTTAATTTCGTTTTTAGGGACACTACTCTGCTTTCAGATTTCTCTTCGTCAGTAAATGGAAACTGTATCCCTCCAGTTGCAACTTTACCAGAACTATGGCTTAAGCTACCATTGCTCATCTGAATTATTTCCACAATTTTTCTGTCTCCTTGCTTCTCCCCTTTCTCTTCCCTACTCTATTTTCTATACAACGGCTAAAATGATTAAACTGTAAAACAAAGTATAGTGCTCCTCTGTATCAAATATCTTAATAGAGCTTCCCAATTAATTGAGAGTTTTATTCATAGTGTTTCTCTTTCCATTACCTTTGAGGATCTAATATATAATTTTCACCAACACCGCCAACCCCAAACACATACACATACACACACACACACACACACACACACACACAGTACTTCCCTTGCCTTTATCTTCTACTAGTTCCCTTCTGAACACTATGCTGTAGCCTGTCTGGCATCTGTGATATTCCTAAAACATTCCCATTATACTCTTGCCACAGGTCCTTTGCATATCCTGTTCCCTCTCACTAGAATTATATTCTTCAGATCTTTATTTCAGTTCCTCTTCTCTCTTTCATGTTTCTGTTCAAATGTCTATATGGTACAGAGAACAACTACATAACATAACAATCAAACATTCCATCTACTTTCCCCTTATTGTGCTTGTAATATCTATGACAGAAAGAAGAATAGGCAATGAATGCAAAAATTAGGTATGTACAAACTGCTGAAATAATTCTAATATTTAATTGACTTTTATAAAGTAAAAACCTGTTTCTTAACATTACAAACAAATGACAGCTAGAAGGAGTGTTAGTTGGAGTGTTAGTTGCCTTTGCTTTATACAGTCCAGTAACCTGGCTTCGTTTATCTCATGAAAGAATCTGTGTATAAAATTCAGTGGATCAATGACCCTCAATGGGAAAAAAAAATGTTATGTATTTTTTTCAACAATCTGTAACTAAAATTTAGCATTTTCTTCAATTATGAATGTAAGCAAAACAGTGGAGTAACAGTGGTGTCTGTGACTTTGTCATTGATACATATCATAATAATATCCTACTAGGTTTTGGTGATGGTCATTATGAGATACTTATAAATGTTTTCATGCCCTTATTAAAAACCTGTCACTTATTAAAACTTGTCACTAGATCACACATGATTACAACAGTGTCTACCTGGGTCTCCTGCTTTTGAAGCACAAAGGTGTTTGGGAATGATGTCATATTGCTTTCTTTCAATTTGATTCTCTAATTTCTAAGTAGGATTTCTAAATGTTCTGGCATGCGCTAATCTATGCCTACTGCAGCTGTTGAGTCAAGGGTTTACCTAATTCAACATTCCCTTCATCACTCTAAATATGAATGTTAGAATGTGTGAATTTTCTAAGTGTGGGGTGGAGATAGACGTACCAGTGCCCGTAGCTCATAATGTCACTTTACCTAAAACTAATAAAATGATGCTTCTATCTCACACATTTCATCAGCCCACTCACAAATCCATGCAAAAGTGGTTGCACATTCCTTTCATCACGATGTACAAATGCCTCATCTTGGTATACAGAAAACTTCTTTCACTAATCTCTACTTTTACAATTTAACTTGTCTGTTTCCTATATTATCTTGCAGCAATAATAATAATAACCTTTTATTGAGGCATATATATAGTGTGCCATATACCAAGCTCAATGTTTTATATAAATTATCTCATTTAATTCCACAACAACATTATGGAGGTATGTAGCATTATTATCTCCAAATTATAAGCAAGGAAAATGAAGGTTATGAGGTTAAATAAATCAGTCAAGATCACACAAGCAAGAGATGTGGAATCTGGGATTTGGAGTCATACTGGTTGACTTCAGAGCCAGAGATCCTTACCCTGTACACTACAGAAACACCTGTGAGCCCCTATGCATCCCGCCATGCTCTTGTGCACATCTTAATTCCACACTTAACCCACATTTTATTTATTGAGTTACAAACCTGCATACATAGTAAGAAAAGATGTTTATTTGTTTCTCTGCATCAGGGCCCGTTGGTTTTATATGCTGTGATTTTAACATCTTAAACACCTAAAAAATAAGAATAATTCTATAATTTAATTGTAAAAACACTTTAATTGACATTATAGCCCTTTGAGTCTGAATTAAAAGAAGAGACAGAGCTCTAATTCTTAAAGAAAATAAAAAGTGAAGCTATACTGAAGGTTTAGGTACATTTCCAGCTGCATTTTTAGAAGCTTGCATTTTAAATTAGAACAAAGGAAAAAATCAAGCTATAACAACAAAATTGTTTTGCCCCCAAAGATCACCTCTCCCTCAAGGTTTCCCTAAAGCTATTTCTTATTTTAAGTAGACTTCTAGCTTTGCTGCTGCTGCTTCTCAAGGGAACCAAGATGCAACATCATGATAAATTTAACATTTCTTATACTCAGAACGTCTCCCAAGAGATACAACCACTTGCCGCATTGGATATAGAATCTTGGTAAATATGTTGTGAAAGCAGCTCTTACAGGAAGCCCAAAGCCTCAGCATAAGCAACTTCCCTCCCCTGAAGCCAGTACTTGACTTCCAGCATGTCATCCGCTTAAGAGTCTCAGAGGATTTCCCTGTCTACGTAGATCCGTTTGCACATTTTAAATGAGACATTAATGAGAAAATTTTGATACTTTTTATTTACTTTATTCAACATTTAAGACACCACTAGCTTTTATCCTATTAGAACAACCTGTGAAGTGTTTAACAATGCAGACACCCCTTATGCCCTACTTTGGAATGAGAGAGGCTCCCCAGGTTGTCAGAGAATATGTAATAAGCAATAAAACTCTTCTTTAAAATTCCAAGTTCAGAGTTATCTTAATTCACTTCTACAACAATTGGAAAGGAAGAGGCAGAAGCAGACTGTGGGACATTACTTAGAGCAGGACGCAGAGCCCAGCCATGTCTCCTTAGCATGGAATCCCTGCGGTGAATCAGCATAGTTCCAGACCAACGGCTGGGCACCTGGATGGCTCCACGGGTTAAGTATCTGATTCCTGATTTCTGCTCACGTGATGATCTCACCATTGTAGGATCCAGACTTAGATAGGGCTCGGCGCTGACAGTGCGGAGCCTGCTTGGGATTCTCTCTCTCTCCTCCTTTCTGCCTCTCCCCCGCTCGCACATGTGCACTCTTGCTCTAAATGAGTAAATAAATAAATAAATAAATAAACATTAAAAAAAAAAGACTGTGATCATATGTGGTTGGAAGCACTTGTGACTGCAAATGCAACATGTACACTCATCAGTCCGGGGATCCCTCAGAGCCAACACACGCATAGGCAGCAAGTATAAAGCCAGAATATCAATAGACCTGTTTACAATAAGACATAAACCTGCCAAGTTGGTATAACAGAAGATATGGATCTAAGGGTCAATAATAATCCTCACAACCATTTATTAATATAAGTGGTAAGTAAGGCTACCCCAAAGCCTGGAGGCTCAAACCACAAGGAGAGTACTCTCGCTGTGTCCATGCCACATGGGAGATCAAATTATCACAGCTATTTCAGCATGATATGGAAACTGCAGGGTTAAGAATAGTGGGCCGTATTCTGACATCTGGCCAAGGCAGCCTCACATGCCCATCTCCACATTAACACATCTGCCACTGAAGCATAAAAGTCTTTGTTCTTAGGCCAAGGCACATTCGCCCCTTTGAATGTATGCAAACTCTCCGTATTTCCCCTTGTGGCTCCAATTTCCGTTTCTAAGGAAGAGCTACCCCTTTTCCGAATGAGAGTTTTAGAAAAAATTATATTAATACCTTTACATTAGGTTATAGTTAAGTGTTCTGAGCCTACGAATCTTAAGATTTACAGTGGCTTGATATATTACCACTTTGATCCAAAGTGTATGTGGTTCAACTCTTTTGAGTTGAAAAAGTTCAACTCTTTTGAAAATAATATTTTATTATTATTTATTTCTTGAGATCATGGGTGGCACAACTCAAACTTCCCTCCATTTGTTCCCTAACTTTATCATGGGGTCATTCACATATTTTAATTAGAAATGCATATTTCAAGTAAACATTTGCTAAACACTGTAACTTCTTGGTTTATCTCCAATTTCAGTCCCTTGAGAATCTTACTTGTATTTAAATTTCCAGGAAGAAAAGAAGAAAATATAATCATACAGTAAACTTAATTCAATGGGATCATAGCAGTAACACAATGTTCTTATGTATTATATGCTGCTTAAAAACCTCTTATTTCCTGGTAATGAAAAACAGGAAAAAGTTCTTCCAGGCAACCATTTTATAAGTCCCACTTCTAATCTGATTAATTAATTATGTGCTTTGGGACTCAGATAACAGTCTATGCTATGAATGATCCTGTTAGTTCAGAGACCTTTTATTTAATAACATCCAAAAATATAAACAACTAATACTTGATTAGATTTTAATATTGAATTAATCAGCCACAACACAAGTATATATGGTATCATCTGAAGATGATCTTGAAAGATCTTTTGACCTGAAATTTCAAATGCCAAAATAAAGATTGAGTTGGAAAGGTTGAATCTATACCATAATGAAAATTACATATTGTTCACACTCTGATGTACAAGTGACCTTTTGCTATTTAACAAATACCTCCCATTCTGTAGGTTTAGGACAACTACCATTATTTATCTGAGTATTCTGATATTTCTAGACTCTCTCATCTCATCTAGGATGACCTCACTTATGTGTCTTGTTGTTAGAAACTGTTGTCTTGGGAGCTTGATTCTTTTCCATCTCCCCTGTCATCTGTTAGCAGATTAGTAAGTGTACAGAGGGCGGCCTCAGGTTCCAGGCTCAGTGCAAGAGGGATAGAATCACAGGTTTTGACAATGGACTCCACCTGGTGAGCAAAGTTGCAATGCAAGGGGAAGGATGCAAAAAAAAAAAGGGGGGGGGGGTGGGGGGATGGATTTGTAGCCATTTCACAGTCTATCACAAATGATAATTGTATTTGTTATAGAAAGTTCTAAGAATATTTTAGTCTGAGGCAGTGGTTCACAAGGCCTAAACAGAAGCAACCAGTATCTCTTATCTGATGTTTGTCCTTCCTCACACAATTATGTAACTCTCTCACAGGACTTTAGTTTGTTAACCTGAAAAATACCCTCATGTTCTGATAGAAAATGTCTCTCAGGAGCTGCAACTTGGGAGAAAAGTTTTTTATTTGCTGCTTGAGCATATATTTTATATATTTTATTTGCTGACATGTTCATGATGGTAGAATGATGTGGCAATTTTAATCTATAATTACTCCTCATCATATAGTTACTCTTTAGACACTTTTGAAATTAGCCTTGAGCCAACATGCAATGTAAGTTCATTCCTGCAAGAGACCTAATCTGTCTGCGAGCTATTTCCCTGCATGGCTTCCATTGCTTCCTTTCCAGCCATCAGAATTTTTAAATAAACCGCAGTTACTAGCCCTTTGAAAAACTCTTCCCTCGCATGGCTGCACATTTGTGCTACTCAGGGACACTTAGGGATGTAAAAAGAATGGCTATTATAAATGGGGAGGAAATAAGCGTAAGTGATTTGTAGCTAAAGAATAAAGAACTTCAACCAAACTTCAGGAACTCCTGAGCAAGTCTGTCATTGAAATGCTTTTAAAATGATGCTTACTGTTAACATCTTGCTTCTCTTATTCCATATTCACTTTAGCAAATACTTTTGACGGGAATTTTATCCTTTATTTACTTTTTCTTTAGACCCTAGCCCAATAAGCTGTGGCAGGGATTTACATCAGATTATTTCATTTCCTGTCCAAATTTATGTTAGAGAATGACAACAATGTTAGAAAAGGAAAGTTCTGTGGTATGTGGTACTTCTCATTAAACAAAGTAGAAGCCCTGCTACTCCCTGACATTTGGTTTTTCAGTACTCTGTGAAGTGCTATGTGATATGCAAAGTGGGGTAAGGTGAAGAATGTTAATTAAAAAGAACCTGCAAAGCAAAATATAGGTTATTCATCTCAATTGAGAAAGTGTAAAAAAAAATTAAAGCATTGAAAACAATGGTGGTTAGCAATTGTTTATTATCTCAATATGTCTTTGTGAATACTTGAAGTTGCCAGCCTGGTACACCCTTTCCAAAAGCTTTCTCTTCCTGAGCACATGATAAATATTAAGGGTGACCTTATATTTTATTGTTCAAACCTAATGTTTTTGAGAATATAAGGGGTGCTATTCATGGTCACATGATGAAATAGGCATAGATGTCAATTATAACAATGACATGTATGATTTGTCTGTACATATGAGGTCCATCGTAGTCCTCTAATTCTGGTTTCTTGACACATTTTAGATCAAGAAGTTCTTCCACCAGATTTAGGCAGAGAGAGCTGGAAGGAAATTGCTATCTGGTGACTGAAGATAAAATGCAACTATGCCAGCTTGAAATGAAAATAGAAATGAAATGGAAATGAAACCATCATAGGGACGACCAAACAAAAAACAGACCATAACACAGGTGAGCTGATTGAGAAAGGGCTGCTTCCAATGCTCTTGAAGTCCAAGTGAATACCAGCTCTTTCCATGGTTGTGTTTTCCAAATCTTCATTTGATTCTTCTTTTCCTTTTCCATGTTAGATTGAGATTAGTTTCAGTCATTTCCAATCAGAATGATCTAAATAAAAATATGATTGAATGCTTTCTGTACAGACAACATATTTTCTTTTAAATAATCACATAGGAGCATGATGATAAGAATAAGAATCCCCTGTAAATTGAAGGGAAAACTAAGACCTGAAGATTTTAGATGATCTAATACTATATTATGATTTACTAATAAGTGTCAAATATTTAAACCCTTCTTTTGTGGTCATGGGCCATGAGCTCTCATTGTCACTTTTTTTTAGTAATAAAATTACATTTTTTATAACTGTAATTTGTTGTACTACAGGGATGCAAAGCATAGTTTGACAATATGATCTTGGTCAGAGAAATGTTGGGCCATTTCATACCCAAAGAGACATTTAGTCCAAGAATAGAAAACCTGTCTCATGAATTCCTAATTCTTCCCAGGGAGTGTAAGGTCAATAATAGGCTAATGCTTATGGTATGAAGTTCATAATTTCTCAAGAGACTTTTCAAGTGTAATTATTTATTGAATCAAAACCTAATTAATTTTTGTACAATTTGAAAGTTAATGTTGTTGTAAGAATATTTCCTTCTCATCGTTGCTGCCATATGACACAAAGGTGTTAAATTGGAAACACCAAACAGAAAATAAATTATGTCTTGAAACCCAAAAGGGAAGTTTGACAAAATCAATAATATTTGAAACTAGATATAAGTACCTAGGAAAATAGCATCTGTGGGGATTAAAGTAGGAGGATTAAGGGAAATATATCCCCCACAGGTTGTGTGCTTTGTGGCTCCTCTTAATAAAAATACAAAGTCAATACAGAGATTAATAGACTTAAGGGGTTAGAGGGACTGCCAGTAAGCTTCAAAGTCATTTTTTAGAAATACACAGTTTTTGTCAGAATTCTTGCAATAGGACAAAATGTGATATATATGTGTGTGTGTGTGTGTGTGTGTGTGTGTGTGTATTGATGAGGAATATAGCAGTATCATCAAAATATTTAAAAATATACCTCATTTTCCTTAATTTCAAGCAGTTGCAAATACATGAATAATAGACCTATATTTTGAATTTCTAAAAGTGTTTGATGGTAGACAATGTAATTTTTGTCCATATAACCAAAATTATTGTCAGTTACAGTATTTGAAACTGAACCACTGATTCATTCTTACGAAAACTGTTACCATAAAATGAGGAAATAATCAAGACAAAGACCATGTCTTCTTGACATATTTACTTCCAGACCACACCAGAACCTGGAAAATAGGTCATGCTTAATAAATATTCAGGAATGAATAAGGTTATAAGTTCTATGTCAATTGTAAAGTTCTTAATGCTGAGGAGCCTGGTGTCTGACTCTTGGTTTCAGCTCACATCAGGTCTTACTGTTTGGGAGATCGAGCCCCATGTCAGGCTCTGCGCTGACAGCTCAGAGCCTGCTTGGGGTTCTGTCTGACCCTCCCCTGTTCATGTTCTATCTACCTCAAAATAAATAAATAAATAAATATTTGGAAGAAAAAAAAAAAAAAACCTCTTAGTGTGTCATAGACTCTAAGTCTAAAGTTCTCTTTGGGCCAGCAAAAGAGTGGATGCAGGATGAAAATGAGAGATGGCTAATGTCCGGGAAAAAGACAAGAGCCCCAATAAGAGTCCTTGCCCTGTAATTATACAGATCAGAAGGCTTGCAAATGTGATGGGCGTGTACAAAGAGACAAAAAAACTAGGAACATTAACTTGTGGACGTGAAGGGGAAAAGGGGATTTTGAAGATATAGAGTGTTTGAGGTTTGGGTCAATATAAAACAAAATCCAGATGCCAGGCAGATGGGTAGATGGTTGTTAACAGCAGATAGAAGGCACTCTGCCTGTTTATCTTTGCCAGCTTAGGGGATGGAACAGATAGGGGGAATAACCGCAGGGTTAGGCACCTTTTCTTTTGTTAACCATCTCTGCTCCGGGCTGCATGGCCTGCAGCACAGTGGTCCAAAATCCAATTCACCAATTTACCTAACCTGACCCTATTCTCCTATGAAAGCAGCTTTCTTCTATAGTACTAAATTTGGGGTGTTTTCACCCTGAATATCCAATCTTGTTATTCCTATGTATTGGGCACCTTTGCACCGTTTCTATTTCAAGCCTTTGCCTCTCTTTCTCTCTCTCTCTTTGAGGGTTCAACACCCCCTTTCTATTTTGGGGTGCCTTTGCACCTCCCTATTCCTGACTCCTTTGTGCCTCCCTATTCTAGGGATGTCTTTGCACCCCCCTATTCTTGGAGTGCCAATCTTGTTTACCCAAACTCGAATGTGAGCATTTTATTGACTTTGTATTTCTTTGTGCCTTGTTAAACTATTGGTGTAAGCCCATACGATTCCTAAGCTTATCCCCCACATTACTGTTATATTATGCATATGACTTAAGATCAATATATATTACATAATAATTTCAATTGTAATACCAGAACAAAGTAATGAGTAAAGCATGGTTTTCAGTTTTAACTGTGCATTAAATTCAGTTAGGCAAATTTTATAATATTGACCAGGACCCACTTTGACAGGTTGTGATTCAGTTGTCTGATATGGAGCAAGGATATTCTTTTCTTTGGTTCTTTAAAGTTTTCTGAGTATTTTTACTTTCTATTCATGGTTGAAAGCCATCAAATAAGGGTTAGATTTTTCAAAACAAAAGGGTCTGTGCTTATTTTTCCAAAAGTGCCTTTACCTACTATATGGCTTTTAGAAGCCAATTTAGCCTTCCAAAACTCATTCTACAGTCATAATGATTTTCATATGACTCTACCATCACAAGAGAGGTTGGATATGTCAAGCAATGTAAAGAAAAAGACTAGGTTCCACATTCTTTCTCTATATTTGTTTTCAGTTTCCTTTCTCTGATAAGCAATATGGTTATATTAAGTTTCATTTGGAAGCCATATCACATACTAATTCTCATTTTCAGAGCATTGTGAAGATAAGAATTATGATAAATGTGGGATTTTCAGAAGAAACTGCCATGATAGAATAACATCTTGTCTGGGAAATGATGATTTGCTGGTGAAGTGTGCCATATATCTGCAAACACTTGCAGCATTTTATCAGAATAGCTAAAATATTGTGAACAATGGGGCAGATGAATTTGCTTAATGGTGCACTCCATCTCAACCATTTTATTGAACATTTTCACCCAAATCTGTAAGAATACAGATTTTATTTCTGACTAGAAAATTACATAGTAAAGACAGTTATATGATTTAGATATTTGTGTCTTATTTTGCAAAGTAATGACAGCAAATAATAATCATGTAATTTTTTATTATAGAGTGTTTGAAGCAGTTCAAAAGAGCAACAATTAAAAAAATAATGTAAGCATAACATTGAATAAAAGTGAGTTTCATAAAAAAGAACTGAATTCTCAATAAAAAGAGGATAAATAATTTAGAGATGAGGATTGGGAGAATAGTTAATTCTTCTAATCTTGACAATGATCACAAATGCCAAATATGCTTAAGAAAGGGTTTCTCTTTTTATGTATATATGTGAAGAAAGGGCATACTTAGAGAAAATAAGGTACTAATGGTAACATATTATCCATAACATTTTTCCATTTCAAGAACATAATTTGCATGTTATCATTAAGTGAATCATTCTGAGGACACATTGGGAAAATAAATACACTCTCCAAACATCAACTCTCTTAACTGATCTAAAATCACCACATTTTGCTTGTTAAAATCTAATCATGATATTTGTACATTAAAATTTTGTAATATGGCTACGTAACCTCTCCCACTTTTTTATTTTTATATTACAGTAATTCTTGATTATTCCATGTTACATGGTGTGGACACTGGTGAATCAAATAAGTCACAGAGAAAAAGAGGAGAGAGAGAGCATGGAAGGGAAAGAAAAGCTTGTTACTTGTTGGGATAGGAAGAAAAATGGCAACAGAGTAGAAGGACTCTAGGCTTGCCTTGTCCTACAAATACAACCAGATAACTATCAAATTATCCTAAATAGCCCAGAAATCAACCTGAAGAATGGTATAAAAAAAACTACAACTAATGGTAGAGGAGGCCACATCAAAGAAGGTAGGAAGTGGAGAGCTGTAATTTGGGAGAGGAACAGACCATGGCCACTGCTGTGGGGAGGGAGCCACTGTTGCAGAGAAAGGTGAAAGACTGACATATACAGGAGGCTGTAAAGGGAATCCTTACAGCAATTGGCTTGGAAAGTGAGATGGCCAGAATTTTGTGAGTTCTTGTAACTAGCAGGGAGTAAAGCCTGGAGGAATTTTGTTTGTTTGGTTTTGTTTTTGTTTTTTTAAATGTTTATTTATTTTGAGAGAGAGAAAGAGCATGCACTCATGCACACATGTATAGGTGGGAGAGGGGCAGAGAGAAAGAATACCAAGCAGACTCCATGCTGTCTGTGAACCTAGTATAGGCCTCGATCCCACAAATGGTGAGATCATGACCTGAGCAGAAATCAAGAGTCAGATACTTAACCAACTGAGCCATGCGGGCACCCCGAGACTGGAGTTTTAAAGGTCAGACTGCTTGGTTCAAGGGGCCTTGGGACTGCTCTTCACGAAAAGGCAGGGCAAACAGTTTGTAGACATACATCCTGGGAATAGTGATCTAAAGAACGTCTGAGGCACACAGCGGGGAAGTGAGTTGCTCATCTTGGAGCAGTCCCAGAGAGACAGCATTCATGGAGAGACCACTCTGGGAACAAAGGAACTGGAAAGTGTCATTTTCCTCTCCTACCCTTCAGCATAAACAAAGAGCCACCTGTGGAAACCAGCACAGTGCCAATACTCCCTACCTAACTTGCCCACACCAAGCCCTGACCTCTGTTCTCTGGTGAAACTGCCCTTTCCAGTCATGGTTACCTCAACCCCAATGTAGTAGGCCCCCTCCCCAACAAGACCAGTCTAAATCCCTTCCCACACTGTATCTCCCTACCCATGAGTTTTACAAGGCCTCAGTTCCAGTGGAAGTGGCAACAGGTCTCATTTCACAAGCAGACCACAGCACACCTAGTTAAAACACACCACATCCAGGCAAAGAACCAAACTCTGCCCACAACAGGCAAAGAGAGCCTCTGTAGACTGGCCTAAAGGATACAGTAGCCCAAGACACAACAAAAGAGTACATACAGCACACATTGGAGACACTTCTGGAAGCACAGGGTCCTAGGGAATAGGGGACATTAAGCTGCAGGGCACTATAGGACCTCTTCTTCATAACAAGAACAGGAAACATAGCTAACTTTCTTAACACAGAGAAACAGGCGCAGAGACTTAGACAAAATGAGAAGACAAAGAGATTTGTCCCAAATGAAAGAACAAGATAAGACCACAGCCAGAGATCCTAGAAAAACTGATATTAAGTAACATGCTTGATGGAGAATTTAAAGTAATGAACATAAGGATACTCACTGGACTTGAGAAAAGAGTGGAAAACATCCATGACACTCTTAACATGGAGATAGGGAATATCATAGCTGAGATAAAAGTGTCACTAAATGAAATGAGAAAAACACTTAATGGGAAAAAAAACCCAGCACGCTGGAAGAAGCAGAAGAATGGCTTAACGACCTAGAAGACAAAGTCATAGAAAGTAACCACGCTGAACAAGAGAGAAAAAAGAATTATGCAAAATGAGAATAGACTTAGGGAACTCAGTAACTCCATCAAATTTAATAGCAGTTGTATTATAGGAGTCCCAGAAGAAAAGAGTGAAAAGGTGGCAAAATTTCATTGGAAGAAATAATAGCTGAAAACTTCTTTATCTGGGGAAAGAAACAGATATCTAGATCCATGAGGCACAGAGAACCCCTAACAAATCAACCAAAGCAGATTCACACAAGACATATTGTAATTAAAATGGCAAAATACAGATAAAGAAAAAATATCACAATCTTTAAGACAAAAGAAGACAGTTACATACAAAAGAAACCTCATAAGACTATCAGTGGATTTTTCAGCAGAAACTTTCCAAGCCAAAAAGAAGTGACATGATATTTCCAAAGTGCTAAATGGGAAAAACCTGCAGCCAGGGAATACTCTATCCAGCAAGACTATCATTAAGAAAAGAAGGATAGAGTTTCTCAAACAAAAACTAAAGGAGTTCATGACCACTAAAGCAGCCCCACAAGAAATATTAAAAGGAACTGTTTGAGTGGAAAGAAAAGACCAAAAACGACAGTATGAAGGTAGAAAACACAAAAGCAATAAAAATGAATATTTCAGTTAAAATATCATTCAAGGAACTCACAAAATAAAAGGATGTAAAATATGACTCCAGATTCCTAAAATTTGGAGAGAAGAAAAGTAAAGAATGGGCTCAAACCTAAACGGTCATCAACTTAAAATATATTGCTATTTGCAGAGGGTGTTACATACAAATCTAATAGTAACCACAAATCAGAAACGATAACAAATGTGCAAAGAATAAAGAGAAAAAAATTCAAATACATCACTAAAGGAATCAGCAAACCATGAAAGAGTAAAAGACAAGAAAGGATCAGAGAAAATCTTCAGAACCAATGACAAAACAAGTAATAAATGGCAATTAATACATACCTATCAATAATTACTCTGAGTGTCAGTGGACTACATGCTCCAATTAAAAGATATAGGATGACAAAATGGATTTAAAAGCAAGATCCATCTATATGCCGCTGATAGAAGACTCATTTTAGACCTATAATTACCTGCAGATTGAACAAGAGGAGTTGGGAGAAATATTTATTATGAAAATGGTTGTGAAAAGAAAGCCAGAGTAGCAATATTTATATCAGACACAATATTTTACTTTGTTTATTTTTAAATTTTTTAATATTTATTTATTTTAGAGAGAGAGAGACAGAGACAGAGCATGAGTGGGGTAGGGGCAGAGAGTGAGGGAGGCACAGAATCTGAAGCAGACCCCAGGCTCTGAGCTGTCAGCACAGAGCTCGATGTGGGGCTCAAACCCACAAACTGTGAGATCATGACCTAAAGTCAGACGCTTAACCCACTGAGCCACCCAGGCCCCTAAGGACAAAATACACTTTAAAACAAAGACTGTAACAAGAGATAAAGAAGGATACTATATAATAATAAAGGGGACAATCCAACAAGAAGATATAATAATTGTTAATATTTATGCACCCAACATGAAAGTACTCCAGTACATGAAACAGTTAATAACAAACATAATGGAAGAAATTAATAATAACATAATAATAGTAGGTGACCTTAAAAACCCATTTATATCAATGGACAAATCATCTAAACAGAAAGTCAACAAGGAAAGAGTGTCTTAGAATGATACACTGGACCAGATGGACTTAACAGATATATTCAAAACATTACATCCTGAAACAGCAGAGTACACATTCTTGTCAATTGCACATGAAACATTCTCCAGAACAGATCACATATTAGTTCACAAACCAGGTCTCAACAAATATGAAAAAAAATGAAATTATACTATGCACCCTTTCTGACCACAACACTATGAAACTAGAAGTCCACAATAAGAAAAAATTTGAAAAGACCACAAAACATGAAGGTTAAGCAATATACTACTAAACAATGAGTGGGTTAAGCAGGAAATCAAAGAAGAAATTTAAAAAATACATGGAAACTAAAAAAAAAAAAAAAAAAAAAAAAAGAAAACACACCAGTCCAAAACTTTTTGGATGCAGCAAAGTATTTTTAACAGGAAAGTTTAGTGCAAAACAGGTCTACCTCTAGAAGCAAGAAAAATCTCAAACAACCTAACTTTATACCTAAAGGAGCTATAAGGAAGAATAAATAAAATCTATAGCCAGCAGAAGGAAGGAGATAATAAAGATTAGAACAGAAATAAATTATATAAACAACAACAAACAGCAACAGCAACAAAACAATAGAACAGAGTAATGAAATCAGGAACTGGTTCTTTCAAAAAAGTCAAGAAATTGATAAACTTCCAGCCACAATTATCAAGAAAAAAAGAGAATGGACTCAAATAAATAAAATCACAAATGAGAGAAGAGAAATAAGAACCAACACCACAGAAATACAAACAAGTATAAAAGAATATCATGAAAAACTATATGCCAACCTAAAAGAAATGCATAAATTCCTGTAAACATCTAACCTAACAAAACTGAAGTGGGAAGACATAGGGAATTTGAACAGACCAATTTCTAGCAAAGAATTGGGTCAATAATAAAAAACTTTCCAACAAAAAAGAGTCCAGGACAAGCACCAGACTTCACAGGCAAATTCTACCAAACATTTAAAGAAGAGTTAATATCTATTCTTCTCAAACTATTCAAAAAAATAGAAAATGAAGGAAAAGCCAAGTTCATTTGATGAGGTCAGCATTACCCTATACATAAAAAACAGGTAAGATACTACAAAGAAAGAACTATAGGCCAATATCTCTGATGACCATAGATGGAGAAATCCTCAACAATATACTAGCACATTGAGTCCAGCAATATATTTATTATTTTTTTTTATTTTAGAGAGAGAGAGAGATAAAAGAGAAAAAGAGAGAGAGAGAGCAGGGGTGTGGCAGAGAGAGAATCTTAAGCAGGCTCCAGGTGGAGCATGGAGCCCAACATGGCACTCAATTTCATGACCTTGAGATCATTACCTGGGCTGAACTCAAGAGTCCCTCTCTCCTGCCCCTCCCCTGCTCGCACTCTGTCTCTCTTTCAAAAATGAATAAACATTAAAAAAAACAAGTAAGCCATCCAGATTTCAATCCAGCAATACATTAACATAAAAAAAAATTAATCATTCCCTGATCAAGTGGGATTTATCCTGGGTCACACGGGTGGTTTGATATTCACAAACCAATCAACATGATACATAACATCAATATGAAAAAGAATAAGAGCCATATGATCATTTCAACAGACTCAGAAAAAGCATTTGACAAAGTACAATATCCACTTATGATTAAAAAAAAGAAGAACCGCAAAAAAATTGGTTTAGAAGAAACTGTCATCAACATTATAAAAGCCCTATATGAAAGCTCACAGCTAACATCATCCTCAGTGGGGAAAAAACTGAGAACCTGAGTGACAGAATGTCTACTGTCAACCACTTTTATTCCACATTGTACTGGAAGCCCTAGCCACAGCAATCAGACAATAAGAAGAAATAAAAGGCATCCACATTGGTTAAGAAAGA
Organism: Acinonyx jubatus; assembly: GCF_027475565.1. Lineage (NCBI taxonomy): Eukaryota > Metazoa > Chordata > Mammalia > Carnivora > Felidae > Acinonyx > Acinonyx jubatus. The sequence continues at coordinate 61,138,718 of NC_069380.1, forward strand.
AGTAAAACTTTCACTATTTGCAGATGACTTGATACTATATGTAGAAAGCCCAAAAGACCACCCCAAAACTATTAGACTGATAAACGAATTCACTGAAGTTGCAGGATACAAAATCACTGTACAGAAATCATTTGCATTTCTATGCCCCAATAATAGAGAAGCAGAATGAGAAATTAAGAAGCAATCTCATTCTCAATTACACCAGAAATAGTAAGATACCTAGGAATAAAGTTAACTCAGGAAATGAAATACCCATACTCTAAAAACTACAAAACACTGATGAAAGAAATTGAAGATGATATAAAGAAATGGAGACATTCCACGCTCATGGGTTAGGAGAACAAATATTGTTAAAATGTCTATATTACCCAAAGCAATATACATAATTAATGAAATCCCCGCCAAAATGCCAGCAGCATTTTTTACAGAACTAGAGCAAACGATTCTAAAATTTGTATGGATCCACAAAAGACCCCAAATAGCTAAAGCAATCTTGAAAAAGAAAAGCAAATCTGGAGGCATCATAGTTTCAGGCTTTAAGTTATAATATAAAGTTGTAGTAATCAAAACAATATGGTTCTGGAAAAAAATACATATAGATCAATGAAAAAGAATAGAAAATCCACAAATAAATCCACAATTATATGGCCAATTGATCTGCAACAAATCATGAAAGAATATCCAATGAAAAAAAGTCTCTTCAACAAAGAGTGTGCGAAAATTGGGCAACATTGGAAAGAATGAAACTGGACCACTCTCTTACACCACACACAGAAATAAATTCAAAATGGATTAACGACCGAATCGGTGAGGCAGTAAACCATAAAAATCCTAGAGGAGAGTATAAGCAGTAACTTTATTGACATCAGCTGTAGTAACATCTTTCTAGATAGGTCTCCTGAGGCAAGGGAAATAAAAGTAAAAATGAAGCAGTGGGACTTCATCAAGATAAAAACTTCTGCACAGCAAAGGAAACAATCAACAAAACCAAAAGACAAGCTTTGGAATGGGAGAAGATATGGCAAATGACAGACCTGATAAAGGGTTAGTATCCAAAATATATGAAGAACTTATAAAATTCAATATCCAAAAACAAAAATCCAATTAAAAAAGGCACAGAAGCCATGAACAGACATTTCTCCAAAGAAGACATACAAATGGCCCACAGACACGTAAAAGGTGCTCATCATCACTTATCATCAGGGAGATGTAACACATAACTACAATATCACCTCACACCTGTCAGAATGGCTAACATCAAAAACGCAAGAAGCAACAGGTGTTGCCAAGGATGTGGAGAAAAAGGAACACTCCAGAGTGGTGTAGCCACTCTGGAAAGCAGTATGGAGTTTCCTCTAAATGTTAAATATATAACTACCCTACAATTAAGCAATAACTCTACTAAGTCTTTACCCAAAGAATACAAAAATATGAATTCAAGTTGATATATCCACCCTAATGTTTATAGCAGCATTATTTACAACAGCCAAATTATGAAAAAAACCCAAATGTCCATCAACTGATAAATGTATAAAAAAGTGGTGTGTGTGTGTGTGTGTGTGTGTATATACACACACACACACATATACACACATATTTGAAAGTTAAATTATATATATATATATATATATATATATATATATATATATATATATAGTGTTATTCAGCCTAAAAAAGAATGAAATCTTCCCATTTGCAAAAACATGGATGGAGCTAGAGAGCATTATGCAAGGCAAAATAAGATAAGTCAGTCAGATTTTACTTATGTCAGATTTTATACATGTGGAATTGTTTCATGTTTACTCATTTTTGAGAGAGACAGAGCAAGAGCAGGGGAGGGGCAGAGAGAGAGGAGAGCAGAGGATCTGAAGCGGGGTCTACATTGACAGCAGCAAGCCCTATGCAGGGTTCAAAGTGAAGGAACCGTGAGATTATGACCTGAGCTGAAGTTGGACACTCAACCGACTGAGCCACCGTGGCACCCCACTCATATGTGGAATTTAAGAAACAAAACAAATGAGCAAAGGGAAAAAGACATAGGCACACACACACAAGCCAAGAGACATACTCTTAACTATAGAGAACAAACTGATGGTTACCAGAGGGGAGGTGGGTGGGCGGATTGGTGAAATGTGTGATGGGGACTAAATAGTGACCCCTTCCAGCAGAAAAAAAAAAAAAGTAAAAGAAAAAGAAACCTGGTTACTTTTCAGTAGCAGAAAATGACCTGGCTTCTTTGAACAATTACTTTTTGCAACTAGAGAAAAGTTTTTCTCATTATAAAAACAAAGAGATTTTAGGGGCACCTGGGTGGCTCAATTGGTTGGGTGTCTGACTTTGGCTCAGGTCATGATCTCTCGGTTCACGAGTTCCTGCCCTGCCTCTGGCTTTGTGCTCACAGCTCAGAGCCTGGACCCTGCTTCCGGTTCTGTGTCTCCCTCTCTCCTTCCCCTCCCCTGCTCGCACTCTGTGTCTCTTTCAAAAATGAATAAATACTAAAAAAAATTTTGTTTAAAAACATAGAGATTTTGAAAGTTAAAAAAAATGTTTAAGCAAGAAAATCAAACTCACAGTTGATTTCACTAACAAGAGATGACCTGTGATCACATTTGGCTGAATTCGTATCTGCTTGTAAATTTTAACTTAACATCATACTACAAATATTCTCCATGACATTAATTAGTATTTAAAATGATTTTAATGGATAGCCAATTTTCCATTTTATAAATTTATTTACTTAGTCTTGTTCTAGTAAATCCTAAAGTCTTTCATTGTTATCAATAAAACTGTGATAAAAATCCCTGCACATAATCCTGTTAACATTCCTCATTTTGTAGAGGAGTGCTGTATATGCTAGTTCCCTGAGTAAGGCATGAATTTATTTCTAGCAAATGTGTTTACCAAGAAGAATTAATTTATTTACATAATCAACATCTTTCTGAGGAAAAGTGGATTTTTGCTTTCCTTCAAAAAAGAAAATTTTGAGTAAGAAAATAAAAATTATACTTAATTCTGCCACTCCAAGATAACCAATATGAGTAATTGATGCATTTCCACGTACAAATATCTTTTTTATTCAACAAAAAATTGAGCATTAAAATAGAATTAAGTAGACTCCAGAAATGCTATTTAATGTATTCCATACCATTATTTATTTAGCAGGACAGCAAATTTTATGACCTCTGCTCTGAGTGACTAGGAAGTCTAAAATCGATTCTGTCTATAGTTACATAGATACAATAATCGTTACAATCCTTCACTCCCTTCTCTGTTCCTATTTTATTTTTCATCCTAACTCTTTGATGGGTGTATATTTCTCACTACACTGTGAAATTTTTGAATGGAGTTACTATGGTTTATTTATTATTTAAATAGTGCTCAACAAGTGTGTCTTGAATAAAAATAAGAGCAAAAAAAAAACCCATTTCTTTTTACTCTTATGTAAGTCTGGTATTTAATTGATAAACCTAGTTTGCCAAAATATGCTGTATAAAATGGTGAGATTAATTTTATATTAGATTAGCATGATGAAAATCTGAAATAGTTTAAACTAACCTAGAAACCCAGCATATTTTAATTTAAAAAAATCTTGGAACACATTAGCTTCTTTCATGAAGACATCATATAAATCAAAATAAAATGAAACCATAAATTGTATTGTTAAAGGCTGTATTAAGACCAATAAAAATAAAGGCTTTTATTATTTTTAGTGAAACAAATAGCTATGAGAATTTTTCACCCAAAGCCACAACAATGAAGGTTTCTTGCAACTAAGTAATGATAAGATTTGTACCATTTTATGATATAGTAATTTAATTTAAGAAGGAAGTATATCATTTCATGAAAATAGTTAATAATCATGTTTTTAAAAATTATTGTTGTTACAATGCACCAATGTGATTTCTGCTTTGTCCAATAATACACACTGATTTGGGGTTACAGAGCTTTTAGATAACCTTGTAGTAGTTGCAGGGAATGATGAACATGTTAGCAGTAAGTCTGGAAGTGTGTTGGAAGAACACAACTTCATGGAGGCTTATGAGGACAAACATTGTCATAATATGCATTCCTTGGAACCCTTCCTCACTCATTTCCTATAGCTTTCCCTCGAACTTCATAGTGACTCTTTCACTACCCCCACCAATTATCTAAGAGAGCTGCAGAAACATATTTGATTGATTGATTGATTTGATTTGATTGCATGGATATTTGTTTTATTCTTTGAGTTTAATCTAAAACTCATTTTTTATTTTGTTTCTTATTACTTCATATTTTCTTTTTTTTTCAAAATATGTATCACATCTTCTTTATCCATTATCATTCGATAGACATTTAGGCTGTCTCCATAATATGGTTATTGTTGATAATGCTGCTTTAAACATCAGGGTGCATGTGCCCCTTTGAATTAGTATGTTTTGTATCCCTTGGATAAATACCTAGTAGTGCAGTTTCTGGGTTGTAGGGTTGGTTCTATCTTTAACTTTCAGAGAAATCTCCACACTGTTTTCCAGAGTAGCTGTACCAGTTTGCATTCTCACCAACATTCTAAGAGGGTTCCCCTTTCTCTGCATCCTTGCCAATATCTGTTGTTTCCTGAGTTGTTAATTTTAGTCATTCTGACAGGTGTGAGGTGATATCTCATTGTGGATTTGATTTGTATTTCCCTGATGATGAGAGATGTTGAGCTTTTTTTTCATGTTTGTTTGCCATTTGTATGTCTTCTTTGGAAAAGTGTCTGTTTATGATTTCTGCCCATTTCTTAACTGGATTATTTATTTTTGGGTGTCTTGAGTTTGATAAGTTCTTTACATATACGGATACCAAACTTTTGTCTGATATGTCACTTGTAAATATCTTCTCCATTCTGTGGGTTGCCTTTTCATTTTGTTAATTGTTTGCTTCCTATCATCAAGCTTTTTATCTTGATGAAACCGCAGTAGTTCATTTTAGCTTTTGTTTCTTTTGCCTCCAATGACATGTCTAGTAAGAAGTTGCTATGACTGAGGTCAAAAAGTTTGCTGGCTATGTTCTTCTCTAGGATTTTGATGGCTTATTGTCTCACATTTAGGTTTTTCATTCATTTTGAATTTATTTTTGTGTATGGTATAACAAAGTGGTCAAGTTTCATTCTTCTGCATGTTACTGTCCAATTTTCCCAACACCACTCGTTGAAGAGGCTGTATCTTTTCCATTGGATATTCTTTCCTGTTTTGTCAAAGAGGAGTTGACCATATAGTTGTGGATCTGTTGAAATACATCTTAAATATAGATAGTTATATGTGAAAATTATGAAGTTGCATATTATTTTTATAAGAATAGCTCCTGGTATACTTGATAAAATAATTTCTGTAACTGAAACTAATTTATATAGAAATTCCCTTTCTGATTTGAACAGAAACTTAAAGTCATTTTTTTTCAATTTTGTTTTGTTTTGTTTTGTTTGTTTTGTTTTTTTGGTCAATTTTGATTTCACCCCCTCTTTCTTTCTGGGTGTCAGGACTTCCAGATGCCTTTACAGTACCATGGTATCAGTGTAATGAGGGCTGGGACATAAGACAAGACATCCTTGGACCCTTCTTAATTTGGACAAATTTCTGGGTGGTTTAAAAAATGCAATTCATTCTTATTTTGTCTATGTTTCTTTTCTTCTTGTCTCCATAATTTTCTCACGGCTTCTTGTTTGTCCTGAGCCCCTTCTGAACCATTGTTTGGCATAGAAAAAATTCTGCATCTTTTTAGAACCACCTTAGGACAGAAAATATGTCTGTGAACTTGTTTTGGTCTTTTTCTACCTGAACACACCACAAATTCATTTCTATCATCAGTTACAAGATGACGTCACAGACAATAATTCTTGCCTTCTAAGGGTCCACTCCAGAAATCCTGACCACGTTTGTCTGAAAATTCTCAAGCTTACCTGAAAGTCCCCTTCTCCCACTCCCCTAGGGATTTAGACTCCAGTGGATGCAGAACCAGCCCCTTTCTCCAAGACCCAACCAACAATTATCTGCTTTCTTTTTGTCTTTTTTTAATTGTCTTGTTTGTTTTTTTAATTGAAGTATAATTAACATACAGTGTTATGTTTCAGATGTACAATATAATATTTCAACAATTCTATCACTCAGTGTTCATCAGTATATGTGTACTCTTAATCCCCTTTGTCTATTTCACCCCTCCTCCTACCCACCTCATGCTGTCTTTTTGTTAGAACAGTTGGAGTTGGGATTGTCTTTTACCCATTATGGATTCTTCCATCCATGTTTTAAAAGTATAAATAAACTTCATTCATAGAATATATTAAGACTTAGCTGAGTTTTGGATGAAAATTTTTTCTGCTAAACTTATGTCACAGCAGTAAGTTTCAAAGAATTATTTTGAAGTTCAAAATACATGAAATGATTTCATTATTTTGCTTTCTCTTACCTTATCATCCTTCTTTTTCTTGAGGTAATGAATGCCACTGATAATATAAAAAAAATAAAGAAAACAAGTTATCAAAAACAAAAACCGTATCTGTACATTTATGAAACTGTTATTACTGAATAATAGTAGTAGTAAATAAGGGCCTATGTGACATAAATTGTCCTCTTTAAGTGCCCGAGAATGATATCTAGGAAGTGTATCCACCAGCCTTGGGCTCCTCAGCCACACCCAGGAGGCAGAATAAGTTCTTCCTGGGAAAGCAGGACTCTACACTCAAAGAGAATGGTGGCAATTCAAGTCAAAGTAAAGTCAGCAATAATCATACAAAATATACCTCAAGTTCTGGGAAAACATTTCTGGGAGGAACTGAGTCCAGTTGATATGATGGATGTTTATATTTCAGGACCATATCTGAAGGACTCTACTCTCTCACTAACCTAATGCAGGACCCTGGAACAATTACTGAAGTTGTCTCTTACCCAGGTTGCATTAACTGCAGTCGTAGAGAGAGGGTTCAAAGAAAACAAGACAGATTTATCAAGTTGTTTCATAGCTGTATGAATCTTGTATTTAATACATTCAATTCTATAACTTCAAAAAATATTTCCCTAGGCTTTCAGAAACTGTAAATAAGGTGTCAACATTTTAAAAGTAGGTAAGAAAACACTACATGTGTTTCCTTTTATTTATTATGACCCTGGAAAATTTTCTGGGCATTTATCTTTATCTGAATAATGGAAAAATTTTTAAATGGGGTGAATTTAAACATATTAAAGAGTAGAAAACCTATTTGCTACTGTATCATACTCAAAAGACTATTTGGACAGATAATCCCAGCTTTATACTTGCTTAGACTTGAGTGTTTTAAATGAAGTAAAAAACGTGAGAACTGTAACTACAGGAGAACAGGGCAGGACTGACAGTTGCTGTCTCTGAGCGTGTTCATGGTCATGGTACCTTTTACAATAAATGGTACATTTTAAAGGAAATATGTTGACAAGACCTGATGTCATGTTCATGGAACCCATTAAAGGAAATAGTGTTGAAACAAGTCCACAAGCTTCATAGAGAAGATAGGTATGAAGGAGGAGTATTTTATATGCGTCTTTTCACACCAACTGGGAACTTCAAATTATTTTCAGTTATGCTTTACACTCTGATGTTATAAATTGTGCCTTCCCATGGGATAAACTAATCCATGTAAAACCCAAAAAGCTATATTTTCTGTTGAATATGTAAATAAAGTTTAGGAAGTTTGACTTCTTACTCAACCATTTCAAGATTCACTAACAGAATGGTTAAAACAGTGCTCACAGTTCTGCTCAGGGGTAAGTTCAATTCGTTTGGTGAAATTTAGAAAGACACTACCTTCCCTAAGAACCACGACCACGATGATGTCACACTTGAGCCTCCATAAGGTGAGAAAGGTAATGAGTGCCCTGCAACAACAACAAAAAATAGTTTACTAAGACTCAAGCTAGGATTTTTCAGGAGTTTGATCATTATATGTATTAATAACTATCTTATTAAGTGGAAGTCTTAAATATAGAGTCAAACTGTAATCCAATTTGTATCCTCACATTTGTGATGCAATTAATATATGACTCACCAACAGTTCTTCAAACTTTCTGTCCTTAAGAAAATAGTACAAGGTCACTACTATGTACCCTTTTGTTGACCTTGCCATGAGACCAAAGGGAAAAGGAAGGAATCATCACAGTCACAAAACTAGGATGTAACCCAGTACTTATGAACACTGCTTCCCAGGTTGCAGCAAATAGTCAACTAAATGATAAGGTTCGGGTCACTGGCATATCAGTAACTGAAATACCAGTGACAAATAAAACAGTATAACCAACCCGCCCACCCCCCCGCCGAGAAACTAAATTCAAAAACATGTAGAAGATGATTAATAACTTATTCCTTCCCTCTTGCCCCCAAATATCTACAAACAATTCTCTGAAAAACATAATCAAACCTAAACAATAGTTAAATAGATGCCTTAACAGGATGTGATATTTCTGGATGACAAGAGGCATAGCAAGAGATTTGTTAATAGGATGATGTAGGGGAAGGCTGCTTCTCAAAAAATAGGTCTGAGTAATTTATATGCTTCTGACAAATGACCACAAACTATTCTGAGTTTGTATCATTGAGCTGATCAAAATGATCTTCACAATGAGGCATTTCCGCCCATGGCATCATCAGGAATTAGAATAAAAAGTCCCTTCCATTTTATAATAAGTACAAATGTGAACTTTCCATGTACTTCCCCGAATTCTTGTGTGTGTGTGTGTGTGTGTTATTTCAAAAAAATGTTTTTTTAAAACACCTCTTTTTATTTATTTATTTATTTATTTATTTATTTATTTATTTAGGCAAACAGGATTTACTTCCTCTGTGGTGCATACTTAGGTAATCAATTTAGGGCCATTGACAGTTTTAGACTGAACTCAAAAAGACAGTGACTTTTTAACCCACTTACTGTCTAAAAGTTATAGGGAAGGCAAAACAATAGAATGGCTTGCTTAAAAATTTAAACTTTGTCTCTACTGAAAGAATTTTAGATGGACTGGTGGAAGCTTTGTATGACACAAAACATTTCCTTAAGAACAGGACACTCTATGGATCTGTCTCATTCATTTCATTCTAGGATCCCACAATCTCTTAATTCAGAGTGTACCTTAAAACAAAACAATACAATACAAAAGGAAACAAAAAACCCACTATCTCTACCTCTAAAACATGGAAATTATGGTTTCAAAGGTAGTCATTGTCATTTCAAGGGAAGAAACACAGGAGCTTTGATTGTATGTATAAAAATTACATAAAAGGGTAAAATCATGGAGAAAGTGTGAGGAAACAGAAGTAGTGACAGCTTTTTATTAGTAAAACTATCTCTCTGTATAATAATGTCCTGAAACTCCCTAGGAAATGATGTATCTTGGACTTTCCCTGTATTCAGGCACCACCATAATATCAATGAATCATCTTCAGTGCTTTAGTAAAGACAAACAATGAGTGTGCCTGGGTGGCTCAGTCAGTTAAGCATCCAACTTCAGCTCAGGTCATGATCTCACAGTTTGTGAGTTTGAGCCCTGCGTTAGGCTCAAACAGTGGATCAATTGCCCTGAAGCCAAAACAAACTTGGAAAGTTGTGGAGATCAAACAAACACTACCTTTATGGCACAAATATGAAGGTAGAAAGCAGACTTTGAGTGCTTGTGAGCCATTAAAACTGAAGGCTAATAACTACTTACATAAATCACACCTGAGAAGATAATTTTCTTTTTCCGGGAAACTGGAGATGGAGTTGAGTCTTGTCAGACTGCTTCCAAAGACCATGGCCTTAATGAAGTTCAAATAATTAAATGGGACATGGGATGTCCTGAGAGTTCTGTATATTGCTCATTCTCTCCAGACTGCAGTCATTTAAACAAGAGGTGTTTTATTGAAAGCATTTACAGTGGAAGGAAAATTTAAAAATTTACTCTAAATATAATTGGAAAATTAACAGCCAAACTGTAGCCTCATGAAACCATCTCAGTTCAAACTGTCTTACTGAAGCTTATAAGGAGCTGTTCGCTCCTGTATGGGGGGGATAAGGTATCATAACCTGAGCCATACATTCATTTTGATACTATCTGGCTCACTTAATTTTACTTTTTTTTTTTGAATAAAAAAGGCCACCAGTAAAAAAAAATCAAAGCATATTTCTCAGAAGAAAAAGAGGAAGAGAAAAACATCACACCTTGTGGCTGCAGTTGCAATGTGAATCTTCATGGACGGGAACATTTTTACTTTAAATTGTCTTTCAAAATCCAGATATTAATACTCTCTAACCAAATGCTGCAGTTATGTTGAGCTCTCATTCCTGGAAGAAAAATAGGAGGTTAGGAAACAAATACAAAACAACTGTGTGAAGAAAGGAACATGGGAATTGAATATTGTATTGAGACAGAGGTAGCTAGTGTCCCAGTGCCTACAAGGCACGAATCATGGCAGACTTAAAATATAAGCTACCTGGCCAGAAACTAAATGCTGAGAAATTTGAAGTACTTTACTTCTAGTTCTGGAAAAATGGATAACCATGAATTTTTTTTTCTAATGAAATGGTATGAAATATCAGATATAATAATGATGAAAGTATTAATGCATAACTGGACTCACAGAAACTACGGGAAACCCATAAATGAGAAAGAAAATGTCATAAACCTATGAACAAAAGTGGGAACAGCACTGGGAGTGGAATCATTGGATTTTGTAATAGTAATGGTCTTGGGTGTTTATGGTTGTGAGGAAATCAGGTTTTGTAACAGTGATGGTCTTGCGTGTTTATGATCGTGAGGAAATCAGAGGTAAGACTATGTCCTATAAGTACTATGAGGCATGAAGATGGAACTGAGACTATCTTCAGGGACTACGAAAGGGAGAATGAAATAATTTCTGGCCATAAGCACAGTGATATGAAATGCAGGCTTGTTTAAGCAGGTGAAAGGGAGTGAGAAATACAGGTTTCCAGTTACAGATTAAAGAAGTCACAGGAATAAAAGGCACAGCGTAGGGAATACAGTCAATGATATTGCAATGGTGTTGTATGGTAACAGATGGATAGCTACACTTGAGTATAAAACATAACTTATAAAGAAGTTGAATCACCATGTTGTACACCTGAAACTAATGTAATATTGTATAGCAACTATACTCAAAACAATTTTTTTAAAAAGCAGGTTTGCTTATGCTTAGACTTTGGGAAAGGACTAAATATCTCCCCCAAGATAATATTATCTTGAAAATGTGTTTTGCATCTGTTTACAGTTTGAAGTTGTATATGCTGCACTGTGTAACTTGAGAAATTAATATAAAAAACACTGATATGTCTCCAAGGCGAAAACAAAATGCTATGGAGACACTATCTCACAACTCAGGCAGTATAAGCTGAATACAGACCTAAGAAATATCCCCACTGAAAATTACCTTAGAAATAAAAAATTAAAATTCATGAAGAAACAATTAACCATGAGTGAAAATCAGCAAGTTACAGTAAAACCTTGGATTGTGAGTGGCTTATCTGTGAGTGTTCTGCAAGATGACCAAACATTTCTAATAAATTTTAACCTGATAAAGAGTGTACAAGCAGTACAAGATGCAGAACATCACATGATCACAAGTGAGCCAATGGTTCTTGAAATTTGCTTTTATATACAAGTGCTTTGGATTACAAGCATGTTTCCAGAATGAATTATGCTTGCAAACCAAGGTTTTACTGTATTTTGAACAGATTGAGTCACACTTTAATTACTTGAGATAATGAATAATAAGAAAATTTATTTGAAAAAGAATGTAAGTTGTAAAAGTTTACTGAGTGAGTACTGGCTGACCCAGATAATTATCAATTCAAGGCTAGGATATAAGGAAGGGGATTTTTGATGCAAATGACTGAGTTCACATTTGTAGGGTTATAAAATAACTAATGAATTACTGCATTAAGATATAAATTGAACCCAGTAGGAAAGATGAATCAGGGAAAAAGTAAACAAATTTCAAAATAGTTTGCTGATTGGTGATCGAAACCAATGTTGAATCTAAATTCCATAAGTAAAACAACAAACTTAAAATCAAAGCACAGCTCCATAACATTAGCATGTAAAATAAATGGAAGGACTCGAATAAAGAAATAAATTTTAAAATTTGTATTAGACAATTCTCTTTTAAAATTACAACAAAGAGAGGTGACTGGGTAGCTCAGTCGGTCAAGTGTTGGACTCTTGATTTCGGCTCAGGTCATGATCTGATGGTTCATGAGTTTCAGCCCGCATTGGGCTCTGCACTGATAGTGAAGAGCCCGCTTGGGATTTTGTCTCTCTCCTTCTCTCTTTGTTCATCCCCTACCTGTGCTCTCTGTCTCTATCTCTTTCTCTTCAAAATAAATGAATAAACTTAAAAAAAAAAAAACAAAACAAACATAATTGATCAATATTACTAAATAAACCGAATCAGTAGTTTAAATAAACTTCCAAGGAATCAACAGAGAGACAAATTCTAACAAATGTGTAGGAGGAAAAAAAATACTTGAAAAACTTCATAGAAGATAAAAACAGTTGCAGCTACCAACAGAAAAAATGTATTGATATTTTAAAAATAATATATTAGCATAAAAATCAAATGATGCATTAAAAACTAAAACATGAACATGTAGGGCTAGTTCCAAAAATGGATATATGAGGTTTATCTTAACATAGTTTAACAATAAATTTGGTAAAGAAGTAATTTACCATATTAAGTGATTAAAGGAAAAAAAAAACCACTGAAGATAGTAAATATTTATTGAACACCGCCTTTGAGCTGTTCCCAACCATTAGGGAAGAGAGGTGAACAAAACAAACAAAATCTGTATTCTTTTTGTAAAAATGTTTACTTATGTATTTTGACAGAGGCAGAGAACGAGCAGGGCAAGGGTAGAAAGAAAGGAGAGAGAGAATCCCAAGCAGGCTCCACGCTGTCAACACAGAGGCTGAAGCAGGGCTCAATCTCAGGAATTTCGAGATCATGACCTGAGCTGAAATCAAGAGTCGACTGTTTAACTGACTGAGCCACCCAGGTGCCCCACAAACTTTGTATTCCTAATGCTTTCTTTCTACTGGAGGAGAAAGTAAGCCAAGCAAGTGAATAAAATTCAATATTATGTTAAGAAAAAATACAAAAACAAAGAATGGTAAAATGAAATGCACGTGTGTAGAAGTGGATGAGGAAAAAACCAAAACCTGCATGCAAAATCATGGTGGAAACAACGGGAAGACGTTTACTTTAAAAAGCACAGAATATTGAAACATTTAGAAAAAACTGTTAAAAGTGTTGGAAAATTTCAATATTGTAATGATGTAAACTCTCCCTAAATTGGTCTACAAATCAATGCAAAAAATGTGATGTTAGCTGTAATTTTTTGTAGACGACCTTTATCAGTCTTTGCAATTTCTCTTCTCTTCTTAGTTTGCTGATAGTTTTTACCAGGAATCAACACGGACTTTTAGTGCAATGCTTTTTTTCTTTTTCTATTGAGGTAATCATGTTTTGTTTTTGCTCTTGATGATGTTGTTGTTATTATGATAATTTACGTTGATTGGTTTTTGCATGTTAAGTCAATATTGCATTTGTGGGGCAAAGTTCACGATGCATTATTTTTTATATGTATTATTGGGTTTGATCTGCTAATATTTTGTCTAGAAGTTTTGCATCTATGTTTGTCAGGAATTTTTATTATGTTTATTTATCCCAGTATAGATTTTATTTGGTTTTGGTAAAAACATAATACTGACATGATAGAATGAATTAGGAAGTATTTCCTTCTCTCCGATTTCCTGGACAAGTTTGTGTGGAATTGTTTTCTGTTTTTGTTTTTGTTTTTCCCTTAAGTCTTTGGTAGAATTCATCAATGAACATGGAAATATTTTTAACCATAAATTTAATTTATAGCATTGCTATTAGACTATTCTTTTTTACCTGTTTTTTGTTTTAAACAGCTTTACTGAAATGTATTTACATATCTTCGAATTTACCTATTTAAAATGTACAGTTAGTTCAGTATTAGCATATTTACAGAGTTGTGCAATTATCACAATTTAATTTCAGCACATTACCATCACCCTAAAAAGTAACCTTTTTCTCATTAGTAGATAATCCCATTTCTCCTCATTAACCCCAGCCTTAACCAACCACTAATCTACTTCTATCTCTAGAGATTTGTCTTTTCTAGACATTTCATAAAAAGCAAATTCAAATGATCAATGTTATTTTGTTTATAACATTTTTCATTTAACATAAGGATCTTGAGGTTCCTCATGTTTTAGCATGCATCACTACTTGGTTCTTTTTTATTATTGAGTAATATTTCATTGTTCAATTATACCGCTTTTTGTTTATGCATTAAATGGTTGATTGACATTTACATTGTTTCCACTTTGAGTATTATAAATAATGTTGCTCTGAACATTCATGTACAAATTTTTATATGGGTATATGTTTTCATTTCTCTTGGTTATAAACCTAGGAATGAAATTTATGGCTTATATGGTAACTCTATGTTTAACATTTTTCAAAACTGGCCACCTGATTTCTAAAGCCGCTATATACCATTTTATGTTCTTACCAGCAGTGTGACAATTCTAAGGTCTCCACATCCTCATCAATACCATTATTGTCTGTTATTGTTATTAAAGTCATTCTAGGGGCGCCTGCGTGGCTCAGTCGGTTAAGCGGCCGACTTCACCTCAGGTCATGATCTCGCAGTCCGTGAGTTCGAGCCCCGCATCAGGCTCTGTGCTGACAGCTCAGAGCCTGGAGCCTGTTTCAGATTCTGTGTCTCCCTCTCTCTGACCCTCCCCCGTTCATGCTCTGTCTCTCTCTGTCTCAAAAATAAATAAACATTAAAAAAAATAAAAAAAAAATAAAAAAAAATAAAGTCATTCTAGTGAGTGTGGAGTGGTTTCTCATTGTGGTTTTGGTTTGTACTTCTCAATGACTAATGATACTAAGCATTTATTAATTTCTTTACTGGCCATCTGCATATCTTCCTTAGAGAGTGCTGAAATTCGTGGCCCAGCTTTAAAATTGGTATATTTATCTACTTAGCTTTCAGTTGTAAGAGTTTTTTTATGTAGTCTGTAGTCAAGTCCCTTATTAAGTATATGATTTACAAATATTTTCTCTAGTGTCTGTGGTGTCTTTTTTACCATTTTAGTTAATTCATTATTTAATAATAATAAATAATAATAATAAAATTATTATTGTTTTATTTAATTAATAAATTATTATTTCTATGTATTCATATATTTCTTGTTAGTGGGTTTAGGTATACTTTCTTTTCAAGGAATCTGCTTTATCTAAGTCGTTCAATTGTTAGAAATAATGTTGTTCATAATTATCCTTTATTATTCTTTACTGTCTATAGCATCTCTAGGAATGATTCCTCTCTCATTCCTGGTAAGTTGTGTATACTCTTTTGTGTTTTTGTTTTTGCTGATGATTGTCAATTTCATTAGTCTTCCCAAAAGATTCAGGTTCTGGTTTTATTCAGGGTGTGCGCGTGTGTGTTTATGTTTTCAATTATTTTTTATTTCCTCTAACGTCTTTATTTTCTTCTGATAACTGTGCATGTATATATTTTGTTCTTCAGTTTCCAGTTTTAAGTTGGAAGCTCAAGAAATTGATTGAGATTTTTTCTTATTTTTTATATAGACATTTAGAGATATAAATTTTCCAATTTTTATAGTTTTAGAGCTATGCCACACATTCTAATATGGCATGTATCTATTTTCATTTAGTTTAAAATACTTTCTAATTTCCCTTTTGATTTCTTTTTGACCTGTCGGTTAGTTAGAAGTAGGTTATTTAGTTTCCACATATTTGGGGATTTTTCAGAGGATTTTCTCTTATTGGTTTCTAATTTAATTTCACTGTGGCCAGACATCATTTATATGACTTAAATCCTGTTAAATTTACCAAGAGTTGACTTATGGCCCAGGATCTGCAAAACTCTTTCAAATGTCCTTTAAAATAATATGTATTTTGCTAGTAGAGGGTGAAGTGTTATATAAATATTATTATGTTGGTGATTAATAATGTTCAAGTCCATTATATTTTTGCTGATTTTTCTATTCTATCAATTATTGAGAGAGGAATGTTGAAATTTCCAATACAATTTGATATATCTTCTCCTGAAAATCTGTCAGTTTTTGCATCATGCATTTGTAAGCTCTCTTAATTAGGTATATACTGTTTGGAATTATTATGTTATTAGTTAACTGACAACTCTGTTTTTAAGAAACGGCTATTTTTTATATTTATCAAGATTCTTTGCTTTTGAAGCTATTTTACCTGACATGCTATATATTCTTTTAAAGTGTACTTATTTATATTTGAAAAAAGAGAGAGCAAGTGGGGGAGGAACAGAGAGAGAGAGAAAGAATCCCAAGCTGACTCCACGGCCTCAGCACAGAGCCCAATGCAGGGCTCACACTCATGAACCATGACACCATGACCTGAGCTAAAATTAAGAGTCAGGCACTCAAGTGACTGAGCCACCCAGGCACCCCATCTCTATTTTAACTAGTGTTAATATTATATATCTTATAATATCATTTTACTTTGAAATCTATGCCATGGTATTTGACACGTATTTCTTTTTAAAAAATTTATTAATGTTTTAATGTTCATTTATTTTGAGAGAGAGAGAGCACATATGCACATGCAAGTGGGTGGATGGACAGAGAGAGAGACAGAGAGAGAGAGAGAGAGAGAGAGAGAGAGAGAGAGAGAGAGAATCACAAGCAGGCTCTGTGCTGACAGATACGGGACTTGAACTCAAACTATGAGATCGTGACCTGAGCCAATATTAAGAGTTGGATGCCTGCACCAATTTGCATTCCCACCAACAGTGCAAGAGGATTCCCGTGGGAAACCCATGGGGGAGGAGAAGGAAAAAAAAAGAGGTTAGAGTGGAAGAGAGCCAAAGCATAAGAGACTCTTAAAAACTGAGAACAAACTGAGGGTTGATGGGTGTGGGAGGGAGCGGACGGTGGGTGATGGGTATTGAGGAGGCCACCTTTTGGGATGAGCACTGGGTGTTGTATGGAAACCAATTTGACAATAAATTTCATATATTAAAAAAATAAATAAATTAATTAAAAAAAAGAGCTGGATGCCTAACTAGCTGAGCCACCCAGGCACCCCAACATGTACTTCTTGTAGGCAATGTATAATTATATCATTTTTCTTCTTCCTGAAAATCTCTGTGTTTAATTAGGGCATTTTAGTCACTTGCAGTTGATATGATTATTGATATAGTTTTTAATCTATTAACTGAATTTTGCTATTTTATGATTCTATTCTTCTTTTATCTACTTATTAGTGTAACTGTTTGTTAGCTGGTGGATATTTTATTAGAGTCTAGTGTGTACATATCCTTCAAATTCAAGAGCCTGGAGGACTCCCCTTCGGTTTCTCACACCTTAGCCATGGCCTAGACACTCTTCCATGGCAGTGAGCCAGTACAATTTAAGAACTCATCTCATTTGTTTCCTGGTTTTCAGTTAATATTTTTGTTGTTGTTGCCTGATGTGCAATATGTAAACAAAATGAAACAAAACAGAACTATTGATTTTGTCCCTGTTTTTCTTTGAATTAGGTGGGAGACTAAATGTGGTCTTTGCTTCTAAATCTTGGCAGAAAGCAGAAGTCTTTTAACATTTACTGAGTACTTATATCAGTCCCTCTAAGTTAGGCACTTCTATTATCTTTATCTGTGTACTAAATCAATATGGAATAACAACAATCTTGCTTGAAGCATTTATTACTTTTAATGTTTCAGAAAAACCTATAGTTGCATATACAAACTTATGGCTATTATGAAAGTTGGAGAAAATTTAGCTCTTGATGAATACTACCTTGACTTCAAGCATAGAGTTGGCTAATTTGAATCAATAGTGACAAATCAGCTTCCACTGCAACCACATAATTGTCAACAGCTTCTTGTCAACAGGAGAGACTGAGGTTGAAAATAAAATTACATTTTCATTCCTATCCTTATATCCTCTTCTCTCTGTTCACAGGTTATGTGGGCCATTCGCAGTTTGTTTGCTTGTTTTTTCCTCCACTGAGAAAAAGAGGCCACTAAGTGCCTTCTATTGTAATTCAGAGAAACAAAACTCAAAATCGTTTTATTTCTTTGAGTTCTTGCATTTAACAGTTTATAATAATTTTCGACCTTTTTAGTACTAGTTTATCTAATCTTTGCTTATGATACTACCATCCCCAGTATGCTGTATGACTGAAAGTGTACCATACGTATATTTGGTCTGCAATAGATTTAATCAATTTCACTATGTTTATGGAATTGCCCTGTTTTAGAAGAGGGAATCTGTCTTTGTCCAGCATCACAGACTGTACTTACTTTTTTTCCTTCAGTTTCAGTGAGTGATATTCTCTGTCAAAATCAATATCCTCTGCCAGTGACCACGAAAATATTCTCTGTTATTTTATGGAATCTCATTGTGTCTCTTTTATGATGTATTTTCTACATCTTTTGGACCTTTCTTTCTGTTGATTTTTTATTGTTTTTGTTCTCTGTGATTCTTTCTTCACATCTGAATGAACAGCTCAATTTTCTCCTATTTTACAAGAACACTACGTGACCATTCATTTACCTCTACTGTAATATCTTTATAGTTTTCTTTAAGTTGTAGTCTCAGAAACTCAATTCTTCCCAATGCCTTTATTACTAAATTCCAATTAACTCTGGTTCTATATAATCTAAATTCTTGGTGAAACTTCCTGGCTAAAGGAAGCCAATGTCTTTCATGTTGCAAATTTGTTAAATATATTTAATCCTATTAGATATTTCTGTTCCATTGAGCATACTATATGTTCAATCTTGTATGTTCATTCTTTCCCAAACTAGAAACCTTGGCCTCATTAATATTGTTTTAAAGAATGTTAATACTTAAATTGTGCACAAAGTACCATGCTCAAATAAATTGGAGAAAATCTATGAAATAAATCTAAGCAACTTTATCAATATAAAGATGGGGGATAGAGCATCCACAATCTCAAGCAAGGTTCTAAAATTATTTTTTAAATACATATGACAATATATTTTATCACAACTTCAGTGACACAACCTTACTCTTTTGCCTCCCCGGTACTAGTCTTTCTTCTTTTTGTATTTCTTGGCACTTTAAGTACCTATGTGACTCTATTCTCTACAGTTGACCCTTATATATTTCTTCTCCTGCTTCTCACTCTTTTTACTCTTCTATAGAGATCCCACATATTCTCATAATCTCAACATGCTCTTATCTTTAACTTTTATGTTCGCACTTGGGTATAATTTAAACTCAAATATCTATGTGCCTGTGGGATAAGTCATTTGCATGTCTGCAGCTGTATCATACTTAATAATTTTAAAACCACAGTTGTTAAAGTTTTCCCCAAATTTGATTGGCTTTCTACTTTCCCCATCTCAAATAATAGAATCAAAAACAACTGTGTGACCCAAACTAGAAATCTGGACATCATCTGAGTTATTTTAGATTCTTTTAGAACTTACAAATTCCACAAATAATTAATTATAATATGAAGTCAATATTGTTCTTAAATTGTTCTCAAGAAGTGTTGGCTTGCAAGATAGAAGTCAATCTTTTGTAATCTAACATGGGAGGGACATTCTGTCAACATTGCCGTATTCTACTGATCAGAAGCAAATTATACAAGAAAAAGAGATTATACAAGACATTATTAGGGGCATCTCATAGGCTGTCTGCCAAACATTCCATAAATCATGAGAATTTCAAGGCAAATATTGTGTTGAAGGATTAACGTCATTATTATTAAGTCTGGTTTGGAAAGTGCATTTTGGACCCAGAGCCAAGGCAGCCTTCCTACTATACATCCAGTGTAATGAACCTACTCACTAGTTTATACATATCCCTCTTCAGGGTTGGGCCAGGCCCAGTGAGCTTATAAGAAAAGGGAGTGGGAAATGAGCCTCTTGATGACATGTGGTTTTCAGCTATATCACCAAGAAACTGACCAATAAAGACCCCAGTGAATGCATCCCTCCTTTTATGGAGGACCAGTTTAGCAATGAAGAGAAGGAAGAATCTTCTCCTCATTAGCTGAAAGAAATCTCTTATTACAAAGAATTCAAAAAAGTAAGAAAGTGTTTCTTCCTTGACATCTAAAAATCCACAAGTGACAACCATATTACCATATAGGCACCATTACTGTTTTATGGTCTTAGTAGATCAATCTATGGAATTAGTAGATCTGTACTGAGATCTCATCTTTTCTTAATACCCTTTAACAACATGGAACATAATAATTCGAGTCTTGGACAATTGGTGGGTTCAGTTGTAAAATTTTCTTTGGGAAATCACCGTGTCATATCATTGTCCTATTTTATGTTTGTTAATATTAAACAGACACACAATTCAGAATGACCCTTTTCATGCATCAGATGTGGACACTTGATAGTCAAAAATGGTTTTATTATTAAACTGTACATTCAGTTGCTTGTGAGTTTTAAAGGCTAATATTTGAGGTGAAAAATGTGCTAACCAGAAGGAGTTTCTCAGAGGTCTTTGCCCTGTTCAGAGGTTTTTGTATCTGCTTCCCCTTCATTTACTTCGTATTTCTTTGTTGTTATATCTTCAAATAAACCCATATTGATGCAGGAACTCTAGCTTCTGTGTATGTCAGTGAGAATTTCATTACTGTCAACTACTCAGCTTCATAACGATCTTCAGATCACATCTTACCCAGATCCAATTATTTCAGAGAAAGACAGTGATCTGTTAGTCAGTTCTCCCACCAACAAAATACAAAGGAATTGACTGAACCATTGGAGGTGAGATTCAGGTTATATATAATAAAGAGCTTCATTATAAATGGGTGGTAGCCACTAGGACGTCATTTTAAATTTTCAAATTATTTACCTTGAAATCGATCAGAAATAATATAATGTAATACATTTGAGAAGATACTGAATTTTACCAAGAATCCTGTAGTTATGTAAAGTTTAACATTTTAATTATGCTATAATCTCTATATAGTGTACTATTAACTAATTTATCTTTTTGGCAGTTACTTTATGTCACGATGTTTCTCAGCCTACCTGTCACACTTTGCCATCTGTCTCTCTTTTCTCACATATGACTTCTTAAAGTCAACTGCATCGACTTTGCACAGTGAGAAACTACAAGGTATTTTAATGTAGTTTTATTGTTTACTGTCTATTTCCAGAAAGGTTTCAGAATTTCAATATTAAAATGAATATGTTTAGACATTTATATGCCAGATAAACAGTATGATTCCAGATGGTTTAAACAAACTCGGTAGACTTTTTTAAAAAGTCAGATTGCCCTGTGCATCCCACATTGAAAATCTTTTGCTTCATGTTGTGATCTAAGATATAAAATATTACAAAAGTACACTAATTAATGACTAATGTATACATGATAGACAAGAATATATGAATAATATTTTAGGCAGTAAATGTTCTTAATTTATCCTTAGTTAACTTTAAGCATTACTTGTTTGAGTCAAATATAATCCTGAAAATACCATCCAGAAACAATTTGTAGAGTGTGTGTGTGTGTGTGTGTGTGTGTGTGCGTGCTATTTCTATATATAAGTATGTGTTTATAGATATAAACAGTTTGCCTATTTCTATATTAATAAAGACAGATGCTGCATTCCTTTTAAGAACTAATCAGTCTCTATGAAGGCGAGATCAAAACTACTAGAAGAGATCCAGCAAATTCCTGTTTGATTAGTTTAATGATAAATTTGCTTACTGGCACCATTGCCTAAATTTCTATTTTCAAGCACTGTTCTAGGTATTGAAAATATAGAATAAATCAGAAAACCTTAACCTTAAGGAGCTTACTATTTTAATGAGGTAGAAAAAAATCAGTAAGTTAAGAAATTTTAGATTGTGATAAAGGTTATGAAGGAAATAAATAAACAGAGCAATATAATGGAAAATTCTGTTGGTGTGAAGGTTTACATTAGACAGGGATATCAGGAAAGACCTCGTGTAAAGATATGTAACTGAGGCCTAAAGGTAAAAAGGATTCAGGCGCATTACAGTAGGGAAATGAGCATTTGAAGTGTGCATTTGAATTATGACAAACTGTGCAATGCACCTCTTGTCAATATGATTAAGGGGTGTATTGTGAGCAAAGAAGGGAGGTTGCAGATAAGACTGAAGTGTGAGAGCAGAAACCTACAAAATGAGTACATTTATAATATTAGTTAATTCCACAACATTTTCTTTGTATCCTTTAACTTTAGCAAGTTCAATTCCATAGGACCTTGCAAATCTGCCATTATGGGATAATCATAATGACTTTTTTTTCTTTTTTTGCTTAGGTTTTAGTTGAAGTAATGAATTGCCCATGGTAAGGTTGTCTGCCCTGTAAAATGTATGATTATATTTCTATCATCTCTGGATGCTTATTATTTGTCAGGTTCTGAGGTAAGCTCCACATTATATTATTTAATCTTCATTATAAAGCATAAATAGAATCATACCAAATTTATAATTGAGAAAATGGAGGATGATAAAAGCTACACAAAACAAATGGTCTGCTTGATTCTGTGGCATATACTCTCCCTGCTGCAAAATCACTCAACGTGTGATAATCCTTCTCCCAACCACCCACCTCCCTCTGTCTCCAACCCCTAGGATTCTTGGTCTCTATAGGTTGCTGGATTAAAATACTAGAAATTTATTTCTGGTATCTAATTCTCGAAATTGTAGGAGATTATTGATTCCCACACGGTAGCAAAAAAAAAAAAATAACTCAAGCCTGGCTCAGTCAAGTTTGTTTTCATAAAAATAAATATGTATGAAGCACCTCTGCACGTTGTACTGTTATTGACCATCACCTCTAAATTCAATTTACTTTTTAATACCTTAACAATCTAAATCTTACTGTAAAAGTTTAGATCTCATAATAGGCAATGGGCATAGATATACTGGTGTGGAGCTCATAGGAAAAAATGAACACATCTCCAATGAATGAAATGAATGCCTTCTATTCTAAGTTCACTTAGAAGTAGCAATAACTAACATTTTGTGTGGACCTCTTGGGACATTTGATAATATTCATGTTGAATTGGATTTAATTATAATAATGTGTAGGGATATATAGTTTGCCAAACATGTTATAATTATTATCCTAAAAGGTACACAGGTCAGGTTCAGTTGGCAGAATAGGGCAATAACAACTTCTTGGTGTCATTACCATTCTCACTACTGATTATCTATTTAGGTAACCCAAGAGAAGGGTACAAAGTAGTAGATATAAAAAAGGGAGTCCAGCAATCAGTTTTGTTTTTGAACACATGTTTTAAATTACATGGTTATACTCCAGCCTTAAATATTAGAATATAGAGCATATAAAATTATATTATTCAAACAGTATCAAAAATATAAATTGTCATGAAGTAAATATAACAAAGTTCTTCCATAATATTCATCAAGAAAGTTTTTGAAAAATATAGACAGGACATAAATTAGTGAAATAATAACCATGTTTATGGGAAGGAAGAATCAATATGGTAAAATTTTCATTTCTCTCCCAAAATAATCTAGGAAATTAGAACAACTTCAATCAAAATTCTGAGAGAGTTTTTTCATAGGACTTGAAATATTGATTCTAAAATGTATTGGGAAAAACAGAAGAACAAGAATAACTAATAAGGTTTTGAAGAAGTACAAGGTTACAGAAGTTGCCTTACCAGATAGCTAGACATATTATCAAAGTACAGTAATGAAGAAATGCGGTATTGACACAGAAAAAGATGAATCAGTGTAACACACACGAGACATTATAAACAGGCACACACATATATATTGCAGGTCATGGGAAAATTATGGTATTTTCACAAAATAGTGCTGGAAAAATTAGTTACCCACCTTAAAGAAGGCAATGCCATAATTTATCCAAACACAAAAATTCAATTACTAGAGAAAAGAATAATGTTAAAATCATAAAGTTAGAACTATCAGGAAAAACAAAAAGGAGAGTATCTGCATGACCAGACAGATTAGTTATGAATTTCTTACATAACACAAAAAGAAGCATACTTTTTAAAAATGACATTTTTATATGAAAACACAAAACTTCTATTTATCTAAGGACAACAAGGAAGGAAATAAGCTATTCACCGAGAAGATATATGCACACAAATAATCAATAATTATTAGTGACTAGAATTTATATATTTATACCAATCAGTATCAAAACACCAACAACTCAATAGAAAAAACTGGCAAATTTAAAAGCATGCAGTCAATAGAATAAATACACAAATGGGAAATAAACATATTCACTAATACTCAACTTCACTTGAAGAATCCCATTTGATAAAAATTAGAATGAAATACAATTTCATCTCCATCAGAAACAGAAAGCTTTAAAAAGGCTAATACACCATATCTTGGGAAGCATTTGGAACAACTGGAACTTTAATACACTGCTGGGGAAGGTTTATAGTTATAATTTTTTGGATTATTTGACATAGTTTAGTGAAGTTAACAAGGTACAATTAACAAGGTAACAATTAACAAGGACCCAATTTAACTCAAGTTTCTTAAAAATTTCTAGAATCTACACCAAAAACAAAGCAAAATGATAGTCATAGCAGCTGTGTTGTATTTTTAACGAAATTTGTTTTTCAATGTTTTTATTTATTTTTGGGACAGAGAGAGACAGAGCATGAACGGGGGAGGGGCAGAGAGAGAGGGAGACACAGAATCGGAAACAGGCTCCAGGCTCTGAGCCATCAGCCCAGAGCCTGACGTGGGGCTCGAACTCACGGACCGTGAGAGTGACCTGGCTGAAGTCGGACGCTTAACCGACTGTGCCACCCAGGCGCCCGCTGTGTTGTATTTTTAAGAAGAAATAAGAACACCCAATTTTTATCAGTAGTGATAATGAATGAATAGAGCTATATAAAAAACTTAACTGAATCTCAGATATATAGCATAATAGAAAAAAGAAAATTACTAGAAAAAGAGTGATGACAAAAAATATAAAAATAATATTTAAATAAATATTAATATGGATAAGTTATGAATAAATTTAGATATAGATTAAGGACTACAAAGCAATTATTAAATGATTATCATGGGTGATGGAATAAAAAGTGAGCACTATTTTTTCAGGAATTTTACATATATTATTTCCTTTACTCTTTGCAAGTTCCCATTAGATAGAGAGCCTTGCATTTTTTTTGTATATAAGAAAACTGCCCATTGTTTTCCAAAAGTAATATGGTACTGAGTTCTTAATTCTGATTTGTTCTGAATACTGGGAACTGAAATATAAACTCCTGTCCCTTTGTAAGGAAAACTGAGACACGCTGTGAGCTCCAGAATGCATTTGTTCTTGGAAGATAAGTCAGTGAACCAGCTGAAATAGATGTTTTATCAAGATTTACAGTTTGTCCATCAAAGCTCCTTCTCCTCTTGTTTCTACGAATCCAAAGCTAGCATGTCCTAACCTCATCCCCAAACTAGCCAATTGCCCACCTTCCAATACCACTGTAAAATTACTCAGTCTATCAGTATTCTCCCTCCAATTTATTCCTTGGTGCAGTAGTTTAAATGACAGCTTTGGGAGACATGGGTGACTCAGTTGGTTAAACGACTGAGTCTTGATTTCAGCTCAGGTCATGATCTCACGGTTAGTGGGATAGAGCCCTGTGTGGAGATCTACACTGTCAGTGCAGAGCCTGTTTTGGATTCTCTCCCTCCCTCTCTCTCTGCCCCTCCCATGAATGCACAGATGCACATGCACACTCTCCCTCCCTCTCTCTCTCGAAATAAATAAACTTTATAAATAAATAAATAAATATGCACTCTGTCCCTCCCTCCCTCTCTCGAAATAAATAAATAAACTTTATAGATAAATGAATAAATATGCACACGCTCCCTCCCTCTCTCTCTTGAAATAAATCAATAAACTTTATAAATAAATAAATACATAAATAAATAAATAAATAAATAGAAACTTTCACAGATCAACAGATTGGTTTGGTGTGTTTTGGAAAGGGTCAGCTAACAATCCAGGGTACCTTGTTTTGGGTTTTGTTATTAGAAAGTAAAGAGTTATCAGAAAGTAAAGATTTTAAACTTTCTTGGTATTCTTCTAACTTTCTCTCCTTTTGGGTTATCCCACAGAATATTTTCTCTGTTATTGAAACAATTTTTAAATAAATTAAAATTGAGTTTGAGTTTTAGTTGAAGAATTATTTCCGAGTCTTGTGCAATTGAATTAGTGATACTGATGACATGGTTGCTACTTTGTCCTCTTTGTGACTGTATCCATATAAAACATGTTAGCTAAAAATTTTACTCATAGTAGTAGAAGGCAGTGATGTTGTGGAGGATAAAAAAGATGCTGAAAAGAGCTTTTTTTTTAAAGGACATAATTTCTAGGTCTTCTTCTACTTGAAAACTACTCTTTAAAACACATATTTTATCAATTTGGATTCATCCAATTTGATTTGTTTATTATTTATGTACATTATGGCTGCATTTTGCTCCTTTTTATTCCCTTCAAGTCATAACATCTTCTGCTGATTTGTGTAGTGCCAGGTTACCAGGTTTGAGGAAGGGTGAGGGTACAAGCGCTCGATGAAACAAATGCTAAACATCTTTTTTCAGTGGTGACCATGTTAAACATCGTGATACAAAATGAATATTGAGGGTTATTTGAAAGGATGTGAGGTGCACACACCCTCCAATGGCTGATCCTTGGGTGTCTTCTCTATCACTGATTAAAAGGTGTCCTCTCAGTTCCCAGAAAACTCACTTCTGTTATACTGCCCATGATGCTACCTTAGGAATCTAATAATTTTACTGTGGACAGAGTCCCTATTTTCCTTAATTATCATATGACAAAACTTCCATAATAATCATTCCTTATCAAAATTCTCATTTCAAAAATCTGTAGGTCTTCATTTGCAACCAAATCTACCAGCCCATTCAATCTGCAGCCTTTTACCTATACTCCTACAACTCTAAGCCCGTGAACTTTTTCAAGGAAGAATCAGTGTACACCTTAGGCTTTCCCTCAACCAGTCAAGTAAGTCCTATTTATTCACTTACATTTTAATCTTTCTTAAGATGAAAAAATGTGGTCAGCAATTCCTTGCTTCCAAATATCATTTCAAATTGTTCCATCCTCTTCTAAATTTTAATAGCTCCCATTACTCCAGAAAGAATATTACTTTGAGATTCATGCTCCCTCACTAAACTATCTTCTATCACTTGCCATTGTCATTACGTAGGTAGACGGATGTCTTCCATAAATGTGAGAATGACTTGCCAAATACTAACTAAATCTTGACACATTAATTTCAAGGTGTAAAATCAAGAAGTGTGTCTCACCTTTTTGTCTGAGAACTAACTCTGTCAGGTTAAGCATGAGGAATTTCATCATATTTAACAATGAGAAGACATAATTTCCATGCATAGCAAACATGCTTTGAAAAAACCATTGTATTAAACCTAATAGTGGAAATTGAGTTATATATAGGATTTCACAAACCTTAGATTAGAAGTTCATGACCACAGAGCCCTGTCTATGTAGCTTGCATGTGAAATGACACTTGCAGAGTACCACAGATTGACTTCTGTAGCAGGAATAAATTGGATTGATTTAAAAGGATAAATTAATACATGGGTGGTCCTGATGGAATTTTCCTCTGCATTTAAGTGAGCTAGAAGACATTATTATTCTTTGGCCAAACCCCGGAAAACAGGAATAATTTTGATAAATGTAAATGTAGAAGACACATTATTTCAAACAGAGGTAATTATAAGAAAATGCATAAGGAAAGGAAGGCATGAACCATGTTTATTGTCTCAAAAGTTAGAAATAGTGAGTGGATTCTATGAATGGAAAGTAGTTTGAATCATATTTTGAAACACTAGAGAGAGTTTTGTTTTTGTTTTTGTTTTGATCCTTAATTGGATCAGGGGATCTTGATCAAAGATCTATTTTAAGGAGATCAATCTTTAAGTGGAACTCTAAAGGATGAATCAGAGCAGAAGAAAACAACTGGTGTCAGCAGGACAATTATCAAGCCTTTACAAGAGTCAAAGTGACAGGTACGGAAAAGCTGATTTAGGAGAGTGACAATGGGGAAGGAGAAAAGAAAGAAAGGGCATACAGGGAAACAAATAATTAAATAATTGATAAAGGATTAGAAGAGAGTGTAAAAAAAAAGTGTGGTTGTATTTTTAACTGAAAAATGTAAAGTCATTTAACAAAGGTTTTCAGGTTTGAGTCATAGTTGTGACTTTCATTTTGATATGTTGGTATTTAGGTACCAGTGTGCTCATTTAGGTAAAAATATTCTCAAATTAAAGATGTAATTTGAGAGCAGTCTGATCTACCTAAATAAAAGACCATGATATCCAACACATGTACATGACAGTATCTACTAAAAGCAAGAGGCTGACAGTTCAGGTCACAAACAAAGCCACTTAATTCACACAAGTACACCATTTCTTAAAATATACCCATTTTCTCACTTATTTCCCATTTCCACTGTATAATTGGACAACTACAAAGACTGATTTTGAACATTAGCAATTTTCCTTGGTCATTGCTTTAAATAAAATTTTGAATTTAGTTATTTTGTATGCTCTCTGGATAACAACTACCTAACTTTAACCCTGACATTCCAGCAATAGTATCAAACTTCAGCCTGAATGTCTAATTCCTCTTGTCCCCAACCCCTCTCATTTTAGTCCCCATTCCGACCAATCTTCAAAAACAGAGAGTGGGCACTGGACAGGAGATTAAAAAGTCTGAAATATTAGGCCTAAAATACTAATATTTTTAAATTTTCTCACAGAAGAAATTACTGACACTGATTTATATAGACCACGGTTATGCATTGAATTATGTCCCTTGCCCAAAATATGTACAAGTTCTAATTCCAGGAACCTGCGATGGTGACCTTATTTGGTAAAAGGATCTTTGTAGGTATAATCAATTTAAGATGAGGTCATACTAACTTAAGGGAAGCCCTACTCCATTGATTATTATCCTTAAAAATAAAGTGAAATCTGGACACAGACACACAGATGAGAAAGCCGAGTGAAGATCAGCAGACTTGAGTTACATATCTACAAACCAAGGAATGACAAGTTTTGCTGGCAACTACCAGAAGCTGAAAGTGGTAAGAAAGGATTTGATTCCTCCCCTAGAGCTCTTTTTTTTAAATTTTTTTAATGTTGATTCATTTTTGAGAGAGAGAGAGAGAGGCATTGAGAGAGGGAGAACCCAAGCAGGTTCCAGGCTCTGAGCTGTCAGCACAGAGCCCGATGCAGGGCTCAAACCCACTATGAGATCATGACCTGAGCTGATGTCGGACGCTTAACTGACTGAACCATCCAGGCGCCCCATCCCCTAGAACTTTTAAAAAAATTACAGCCCTTCTAATAACTTCAAGATGTCTAGCCTCCAAAATGTGCAAGAATAAATTTCTATTGTTTTAAGCCACCCAGTGTGTGGTGCTTTCCTGGGCAGTCCTAGCAAACTAATATGGCCACTGAGTGGCATTTGTAGTATTCTAAAACTCTCTGGATGTTTACACTGTATTTTCACCAAGTATTTTGTAAGGTCATTGTAAGAAGACTTTTAAAGTTCTTTTAATCTTCCCCATTTTATTGTGATGTCTCATTTAGTGCAATAGGTATTCCCATTTGTTGATTTCTTTAAACTCAAGCCTGATGTGTGTGTGTGTGTGTGTGTGTGTGTGTGTGTGTGTGTACTATTTTTTAAATTGAGTGTTGAAATGCTAATAACTTAGTGAATTTCAAATATGGTCAAGAGACTATATGATGTAAATAATGTTTTTATGATTGCTACTACCACCACATATTGGGGATGGAATGAAGTGGACTTGTGGTCTATCTCTCTTCCCTGCTCCTTATAATAAGAACACAGAAGGATAACATGGATTCTAAGTTCTGAGAAAAGATGACAGATGATGATAGATAGACGATAGAGAAATAGATAGATAGATAGATAGATAGATAGATGATAGACGATTGTTTCTGCAAGATAAAATGAAATTTTACTTTTATAACTGAAGTATAAGTAGGAGATAGAGGGCAGATACTGTGATATTTTCAGATCAGAAATAATCAAACCAAAGAATGTTGACAAGAAACTTGCTATACAATAAAATCAACACATGCAAGTAGCTTTATTTTATTTAGAACATAAAATATATTTTTCTGATAATCAATGTATTTGTAATAGTCTATGATATAGGTTCTTCAACTCAAATATTTAAGAACATAAAGTGAATAGATAATATGTTAATACTACAATTAATTTAGAAGGTCCTTGTTTTGATAGGGCTCCTTACCACTGTGTGGTTGACAGTTTAGAAGACACACAATCCTAGAATGAAACAACAGTCTCAGAGGAAGAAGTGTTCCTAAATTTGAGAACATTGAATCACTAACTTGAGTGATATCTTCTTTAAAATTATAACCTTCTCTCCTGCCATTATGAAACTTATGTACTATCATTATCTGGAAAGAATATAGCATCACCTTAAATATTATATTCTTAAATTCATGCCCAACTCAAAAATTAATACCTGCTTAGATATATTTATATAAATACAAATCATTCAATGAATATTAATTATTCGCTGTATTCTAGGCACATTCCATAGGCTTAGCATACATAAAAGAACAAAACATACATAAAAGTACTTGCCAAATATAGAAAAATATATACAAAATTTAAGATGGTTAAACAGTCATTGGAATACGTAGAACAGAAAAACTGGGATTTTAAAGTCTGGGTGGAACTGGGTTATGCGTAGGGGTGGCAAAATAGTTTTCATTGAGAAAATGACAGTTGAAGAAGGTGTCTATGAGGCACATGGTAAGATCTAAATGAAATTAAAGCTGCACTATTTTTTTAAGATCCTAAATGGTAAAGAAAGGTTTGGGACCATTTGGAAAATGTGTTAAGCTGTCAAATGTGAAGATATAAACCAGTATTTTTTGTGAAGGTATTGAATCTATCTCTAGGAGTACCATTCAGACTATAGAATTAAATAAAGCATTAGGCACAGTTTTATTAGGAACACGGAGAATGCATTACTTCACAAGTAATCACATTCCCTTTGAGGTATTTGAATACAGAATTTAATTAAAAGGTATCACAATTAGATAATCAATAGTCTCTGCCACTGAACTTATTATCTTGCAGAAGATGCAGGCATTCCCTTTGAAAGAAAATGTTCTTACTGCATTGCTTAATTCCAGCTATTTTATCTCAAAATTCCAACATCCTCACAAATAAAGTAAACAATAAAGATAAAGGAGAATTTTAATGCTGAATGGGCTTTATAATAAACAAAAAAACCCACAGTGCATTAAAATATATTGAAAGTCAAGTTTCAAATAAAATTATGTAAAAGCTGGGGTGCCTGGGTGGCTCATTCAGTTAAGGATCTGACTCTGGATTTTGGCTCAGGTCATGATCTCACAATTCGTGGGTTTGAGCCCCACATTGGAGCCTGTTTGAGATTCTCTCTCTCTCTCTCTCTCCCCTCCCCCACTTGTTCATTCTCTCTCTCTCTCTCAAAATAAATAAATAAACATTTAAAATATGTAAAGGTCTTCTGCCACAATGATCATTTTAAAAATCACTGTAAAATTTAATTTTTAAGGAAATTAGGTGTTAGGGACATAATGTAAGATTAAGTCAACCAATTCATCCTAACAAGTATACATCTCAGTAGAGTATGGATTTTCCTGAATATATAAACCATGTAGTCCAATTATAACTGTGTAGAGTATCTAAGCAAAAAAATGAGCAAATACCTCAAAACAAATCAATATTTTATGTGTGTATAACTAATTGACTTAATAAACAATTTTGCAATGTAGTCTAGGTGGTTTATTTTGTTTCCTTATCCCTTTATTTCCTTAAAGCTTGCTCACATTAATTTATTATATTAAGTAAGCCTTTATTTAATACATTAGCTCTAACATTGAGGGCTTAAACAATCAAGGAAAGTCTCTTTATAGTAAATTATTTTCTACAAGGCATTAAATCTACTGTTCATGTGTACACATTTTTATGAATCACAATCCATATTAGGCTTTTGAGAATCACCCGGCTATTTAATTCCACTAGGTTTGAATAACTGAGGGATAGACAATTGTAGCTCTATTTGAATGCTATCTTCCTTCCTTCCTTCCTTCCTTCCTTCCTTCCTTCCTTCCTTCCTTCCTTCCTTCCTTCCTTTCCCTCATTCCCCCCCTTTTTTTGAAATATGACCATTTAGAAATACTAAAATATAACTGATTTTAGTAAATTACATTTTGAGAAATCCATAAGAGTCTTCTGATTCTCTTCTTATCCAGAAAATTGGAACTAAACATTAGGAATATTCTGGGAGTATAGATAGCTATCTAATAGGAAGGGCGTTCTGCCACCCTCCTAACAACTTGATACGAAATTCAGTAATATATGAATATATTTTCTACATTTTAATGGAAAATATTAGTCTCTTTTTTTCTACTAGGCTACCACAGTAATTTACTATATGATTTGAATTTTTCTGAATTGACTCCTTCCTTTTTGGATGCAATTTACCCTTTACTCTTTGATCAGCTTTCACTTCCCTTAAGCATATTCCATGGCAAATAAAAAAAAGATTCTCAATCTTTTTTCCTGTTTTATATCTGAATTACTATTAATAGACATTTCTCTCTCTCTCTCTCTCTCTCTCTCTCTTTCTCCCTGTGTTTGGGTGGATGTAGGTGTGTGTGTGTTTTGTATTGCTAAAGATAGGGCAGTGGATGTGTTTACACTATGTACTTGTGTATCTCATAAAACAAACTTAACTGAAAGTCATGACAATTTAACTGATCAAAAGAGTAGGTTAAATAATGCCAATGTCTACACTGAGAAATTAAATATAACATAATCAAAAGATAGGAAAATTTAGGTGGCCAATGTAATTTTGAAAATTCAGTCTGTTAAAAACTAATTCATCTTAGGAAGGTAAGATATATATGAAAAATAGATAACAACATTTTGAAAATAACATTTAAAATTCCTTTTTGGAATTTTGGTATGTAGCATTTAAAAATGCAATTCGGGGGTGCATGAGTGGCTCAGTTGGTTAAGTGTCCTACTTCTGTCTTTCTCTGTCTCTCAAAAATAAAATAAATGTTAATTTTTTTAATTTAAAAAATATAAAAATAAAAAAAAGATAAAACTAGTTGTCACAAATATATTTCACAAACAAGTATGCCAAGTATGCCATGCTTTTTCTATATTAGGCTTTCCCTCTCCCAAATAAAAATGTTCATTCAACAAAAACATCACAATGTAGTGAGGTGTGTCTTATCAGTGAGATCCCCATTTTATTAACTTGCCTTATTTATAATGGTCTTAGTGAGTCATGTTGGATTTGGCTCAAACTGTCCACTATTGAAATATTACCAGAATAATGTATTATGGAATATATTACATTTTGAAGCTTCATTAATTGCATGAAATACATTGTTTTCAGGTAATTCATGATTTGAAATTTGTTCTGATGATTCTTTTCATTTTTATTATGTTCTTATGAGAGGAAATAATAATAGTGATACCATTTTAAAAGACCATTTTAAAAGAACAGATTATTAAATTGGGTTCTGAGATCAAATAGAAATATACTGAAAGCTCCCTTTATCACTTATTAGCTATGTTACTTTGAGCTTCAGTTTCCTTATCTCCAAAACATATAATAATAATGATGATATCTTATTTATAAGGGTGTCTTGAAGATTTAATGAAATAATGAAAGTTCTTATCTCAGTAACTGGTTCACAAGGCTAAACAATTTTTAATGGATGATATTGTTTTCATTTGTATTATTGATGATAAGGATCCTTTAAATGTTATCTTCCCAGTTCTACCTTTTCCTTATTAGAGATAATTTTCTTTATTAGAATATATAATTGTTAATTGACAGATAATATTCCTTTTCCAACCTTGTGATAGCCTAATTGTCCTTTTAAAAATGTCATCTGAAAGTGAGGATAAAAGTCATGAAAGGTATCTATCTACTGCCTGGCTCACTGTGGTCTTACCTTAGGCCAAGGAGGAAAATGTGAGGCTCTTTGTACAGGACAGAGAATCTGTGTGTTCCCTTTTCTCTCTGAGAGTGAGAAGCGACGAAGGACTTGTGGTAGGAAAACAGTAAGGACAATGGCCCCTTCGTCACACAGCACTTTCACAGAGCCACATTTGTCACTGGTCCCTAGCTTAGGCCACTTCAGATGGTCGATTTTTCACCCCTGAATTGCTCAGTTTCAATCTTTTGCTTGCTGGCTCGCTCTCTCTGCATGCTTTGTATGAGAGCCTTGTATCTGATGATTCCGACACAGAGCATTTTTACCAAGAATAGTGTTCTTTGTGTATTCATGCCAGAGCCTCATGTATTTACGACTATTTTTCTTTTCTCAATCTCTGACCAAGAAGAGAACAAGACCCTGATGAATGTCAAGTAACACAGAGATATGAATACCAAGTTGGTCTGAGTGACACAAGAGAGGTGAATTATTGAACATAAATGGATCGTGTCAGCAAAGAATTGTGACTGGAATATGTAAGAGTTTATACTCTATCTCCTCTTAAGTATTCAGAAATGGGAAAAAGACAGATATAATGATTAGATTATATGCTGAAGGGGAACAATAAATAATTTCAAACAAAATAAAATAAATACTTAGCTGGTATATTCTGAATAATTAAAATGTGGCTGTCAAATGAAGCACAGACCATTTCCATCAAGTTTTATATAAGTACTTAAATATTGACTGTATGACTCACGAGCTAATTAAGTCCTGTGAGTAAACAATACATTACTGACACAATCGAATGGAATATATTTTTACATACATGAAATGTCCTTACAGTTCTAGTAAAAAATGTTTGGGTTCCTCTAATATACAAATGAATAAAATGAGAAAATAATTACCTTTCTTGCAAAATGCATATAGACATATTTATTTTAAATACATCTTTATTCATCTGGTGCTAATTAGAAGCAGTATGCTCTCATTCATTCATTTGACAAAGTGCACATATAATTAGCTGGCATATGTGGGATTTTAAATTTTCTGTTAGTGATTATCTCATTTTAGAGGATGAAGCAATAAGAGCTAACTGTTAACCTATTTCTGGAGAATTTCCTACATAAATTATGTCTCATCCCCTAATGAGAGAATAGGGTAGAAATCTAAAAAAAGTATTTAAAAGTTGGTGATTTTGAGTGAACAGAAATGCTGGCTTTACTGGTCAATACTTGTCTGTACTTTTCCTTTTTAAATTCATTAGTTTCCACTAACTTAGTTGCCCAAACAAAAGAAAACCAATTGAACTAATAATAGTTATGTGTCAATCCTGTAAGTGATTCCTTGAAAGAGAAAACAAGGAGTTGACAGCTCCTTCTTCTGAAGCAATAGCCTTGAAAGAATGAGATCAGTGTGGATTTTACCCAGTCATTGTGGATGTGTCTGGAGGAAGCAGATGATACACATTCTGAGGCGTCATCACAAAATAGGGTTGTTACAGTTGTTTTACATTTACCCTGTTCAGAAAATACTTGAAACCCATTTTGTGACTATACTTCTGAATAAGATGGGGTCTTTAAATGGCTTAATATAGCCAATATATTATATAGACAGCTATTAAAACCACATTCATCATTAAGCACATCCAAGCGCTTCACCTGGTAAAAAGCAAGTGAAAGGAACAAGAGCAAGCACCACTGATTAACCCCCTTCCTTCTGTGTCAGTTGTATTATTTAAATAGTGCTATTACCACTCAACTTTAAGCCTTACACACCCCCACATATACAAACACACTTCTGTTAAGTGTATGCTGCTCTCCTTCAACTTGACTTAGAACATGTAGTTTTCTAGTTAATTTAAAAGTTATTTTGCAATAGCCAAACTCCGTGTAAATGTCACGTATATAATGGTGTTAAAGTAGACATGGCCTGCTATTTAAATATCAGGGGAGATAATTTTACTCCAGTCAATGTTTCATGAGGGCTCATAGGGAAAGAAAAGATTAAAAATTGCTATATGCAGAATCTTGATACTCTATGAAATTGCTTTAATCATTTAATTCACTTGTAGATAATGCAGAAGCCTATACAAGCTCTTAGACTTCAGAGTAGCTCTAATAGAATGTGTTTCATTGATGGAATTATCACATAATCTGTGATATCCAAAATGACAATCACTGGCCGTATTAAGCTACTGAGCAGTTGAAATATGGCTTGTGTGATTGAAAAATGAATTTTAAATTTTATTTAATTTCAATTCATTTTCATTGAACTTCCAATAGACATTGATTAGCTTTGTATACAGATGTTCATTTTGGTGACATATGATATATATTAAATATTATTTATTGAAAGTACATTTAATTATATATTCTCCCCCCTCTCCCTCTCAGGAGAGAATATATAATTAGATGCAATTACTACATCTATCTATCTACCTCTATATTTAGGCTTACAAAACTTTTGCCAAATAGTGGAAATAATTCCTATATATGTCTTACCTTAACATTAACTTTTTCCATAACCATACTACAGTTTTCAAAATAAAGCAAATATTGGCATCATACTATGAATGAAACTAAACTTTTATTTTTCCTCCAGGATCCAACCTAGGCTTCCATATTGTATTCAGTTGTGGTGTTTTCTTAGTCTCTTCTAATCTGTGCCAGTCCTCAGTTATTCCTTGTATTTCATTACCTTGAAGAACACTGTTTAATTATTTATTTTGTAAAATGACCCTTAATTTGGGTTTATCTGATGTTTTCTCATAATTAAATTAATGAGGTTATGTGATTTTGGCAAGAATACCACAGAAGTTATGTTCCTTCTCAATGTATCCTGTCAGAGAATACCTGATGCTGGCATTTTTTATTATTGGTGTCATTCACCTTGTTCAACTGGTGAAGATGACTTCTGTAAGACTTTGTCACATTAAATGTATTCTTTTTTTCTTTTGTGATAAATAATCATCTTGAAGGGAGGTAATTTGAGACTATGTTATTATTCTATTTTTCCTCAAATTTTTGCCCAATAATTTTACTGTACATTTATTTCCTCAATATAAACTCACAGAAGGGGTTTATAATCAGTTTATAATCAGTTTATAATCAGTCGGTTAAGCATCTGACTTCGGCTCAGTCATGATCTCGAGGTTCCTGAGACAGAGCCCCACATCGGGCTCTGTGCTGACAGCTTGGAGCCTGGAGCCTGCTTTGGATTCTGGGTCTCCCTCTCTCTGCCCCTCCCCCGCTCATGCTCTGTCTCTCTCTCTCTCTGTCAAAAATAAATAAACACTAAAAAATAATTTAAAAAAAATAAACTCACAGATTTCTTTCATTCTCTGAGTTATAATTCAGTGTTATCATTATTTATTTTATTACTCAAATTGTCCCATTGTTGGCCCTTGGGAATTATATATACACAGTAACAAATGACTAAATAAGTAGTGTAGTCATATATTTGAATACTATCTATGAAAGTCAAGTTTTAAACTTTTTAATGTTTAATAACATTCAACATGTTTTATAACTAATAATATTGAATATGTATAAACCAACACTTTGAAATTCCCTAAACATTCAACTTATTTATTTTTTATTTATTTTTAATATGAAATTTATTGTCAAATTGCTTTCCATACAACACCCAGTGCTCATCCCAAAAGGTGCCCTCCTCAGTACCCCTCACTCACCCTCCCCTCCCTCCCATCCCCCATTAACCCTCAGTTTGTTCTCAGTTTTTAAGAGTTTCCTATGTTTTGGCTCCCTCCCAAACAAACATTGTTTGTTTGGTTGGGTTTTGTTTTTTGTTTAGTCAGAGCAGACAACTCTTGATCTTGGGGTTGTAAATTCAAATCCCACATTGGGTGTAGAGATTGCTTAAAAATAAAATCTTAAAAAAATCTTATTTTACATATATGGCAAATCTCAAAATGAAAAAGTAAATTGGGAAGAGTGTACAACTGCAGAATTATAAATACAAATAAGGACACCTGTTTGATCAGTTTCTGTAATAACTCCATCTCTTTTTTTTTCTATTTCTTTCTCCTCTCTTTTTTTCTTGCCTGCTTTATTTATTTTCTAATTATACGTATACATAAATGCATTGATTCCTGCTTACTCTCTAAAGCTTTTCAAAATGTGTTTAGCCTAAACTAGGTACTCTAATATTCTTTAAGTACTTTTGTCCTTAGTACATTATGTAAGTGGTATTTTATTTTATTTTCAGTAGTAGCTGATAATTATAATTGCATTTGTGAAGTTGGAAGTAAAAATAATTTATATAAAAATATTATTTAACACCTATACAACACTAAAATCATTAGTAATAAATAGTGTTACCCTAGATTACATTTACCAAAATGTGATCAAAGGACAAAAAGGTGTGAAAGTGATTTTACATATAAGATGCTTGAAAACTATCCTGGAATTTTTTTCTTGAGAAAATACAATATAAATAAGTTAATTAGTGATGTGACTACTTGAAAACTATTCAGTGATGCAGCTTAAATAAACAGGTACACCTACCAAAAACATTGACTATAAGAACACAGATTACTGTAACACATATTTCTTGACTGGCTTAGTATAATGTTTAAAGAGATCACACTTACATGTCAGGAGACTTTATGATGCTCTTTGATCTCTAAGCTTCAGAGCTGAAAGGATTTGGAAGTTATTGTCAGCAATTGCAGAGAACTGCCATCTTATTTGATATCCCTTTGATATTTGGCCTCTTTTTAGTTCTATAGATTCAGAAGTCTTTTGGGGTCATCCATTAATATACAGTGGACATTTGTCTTCAAATCCAGATGAAAATATTTTCAAATGTTTTTTTTTCCTTTCAAGATTTTATTTAAATTCTAATTAGTTAACATGCATGATAAAATTGGTTTCAGGTATAGAATTGAGTGATTCATCCCTTACATATAACACCCAGTGCTCATCACAGTGCCCTCCTTAACACTAATCACCCATTTAGCCCATTAATATAGAATACTTTCTGTGCTCCCAGATTATCAGGAATCTAACATAATTTAAACTAATTTGTCCTGCGACTAGGGCTTTTAATCAACCTATAAGCAGCATAATAGTTTTCTGTCCTAGTTCTAGTTTTGTTACAATCCCAGGCAAAGGGATTGAACCTTATCATTTTTCACTGAGTAAATGGTATGATATTAAATAAAAATAACAACATGTCATAATACAATATCAATGGCTAAGCAAATTTCCTCCTTTAATTTTATTTCTCTAATTCAATTACAATCGATAAAAACTGCTGTACAAATCAAAAGCCAAAATGAAATAAAGATTTTAAAGTGATCTATCAAAATCATTACTAAAGTAATTATTGCTTTTGATATTCATTAAAAAGTGAGATGGAAAAGGAAATTAAATGAATGAAAATTTATTTGAATAGTGTTCTTTATTAGTTTTATTTTTTGAAAGATATGTTTTCTCTAACATATAATCAAACCTATTTTAAGATTTCTAAGTAAAAGAGTATTTACCAGAGATTTAACTAGAGTTAGCCTTGCTAAGCATTAAAACTTAAAATTTGTAAAGTTGGAGAATAGAATTTACATCTTTTCTCTTACTGAATTAGAATGTCAGGAAAGATGACAACATTCTATGCATTCATTACAACAAGAAAGAGACAACTGCCATCAGAAATATTATTTGCATAAAATTCATGTCTAAATTGTCTTCTATGCTCTTTTCAAAAATTAAATGTACAACTGCACACCAATCTATTTTTCACTGATTGTCTTTATACATTGTCCATATAAATTTTACAATTAACCATCTGAATAACCTTAACCTTAACCATCTGAATTATTTTCACTATTCTCATTGCCAACCAGATCATAAAAGCCTTATACATTATAAATGAACTGCACATTAAAAATATTTACATTGTAAAATATGCATGCTTATACATGTATATATATAAATGCTATGAAGCATAATAATCAAATGAAGACATGAAACCACCAGTCATGAAACCATGGCTCAGCCTAAAAATTATATCATCAAAACCCTGGTATTTAATTATGGGTTGTACTTCATTTAGTCCTTTCTCCTGACTCAGGAAGAAGCCACGATATTGAATTTTGTTTTGTCATTACCTTCTTTTATATTATATACATTTGTCACCCATGCATGCATCCTCACACAATATAATGTTTAGCTTCGGTTGTTCTAAACTTTGTATAAGCTTTTCAATATTCACGCAAATTGTTTTTTCATGCAACATTAAACATGGTAGATGTGCCTATACTGTAGTGTTTCATTATAGTTCATTCTTTCTTGACTTGAGTATTCTAAGCTAATCATAGTTACCTCATTTTTTTAGTCCTACATTCTCTCATGATATGACCACTATTAGTATGGATCCACTTTTCCTCCACTAGAACTTCTCAATCATAGTGTGAGTACTTCAGCTTTCAGAATCAAACACAATTAAATCCATAACCTTTTGAAATTTTTTTGATCATGGGTGGCATAACTATGCTTTACCTGAAATGTCTAAAATTAACTTTGGTAGTCATTGATATTTAAATTTTTTTATTCCTAAAATCTTCACTTGTTTTCCCCTTGGGTTCTACTGGAATCTAAGAGGTCAGGGTTAGTAAAAAATATTTATTTTCCTTCTCTTAGCCATAGAGCTCATTTGGTGGGGCGGGCGGGCAGAAACAAACCGATAAAGTAATTTCAATATTGCACTCCTTAACTTCTCAGGGATAGAAAATTAAATCTGTAGCACTTGTTGTCGTGAGCACTGTGTGTTGTATGTAAGTGATGAATCATGGGAATCTACTCCTGAGGCCAAGAGCACAATGTGTATTAACTTGTGTTAACTAACTTGACAACAAATATATTAAAAAAAAATAATAATAAATAAATATGTAAATAATTCCTTACAAAAAAAAAAAAGAAAAGAAAATTAAATCTGATCAGATTCTCTCATTTTAGCTAAATGATACTTCCCACAGCTATCTTTCTTTGGTATTAATGCCTAGTGACAAGTACTACTCCATGGTTTTCAGATTCTGTCAAAAAACCAAAATCAATCAATTCTTCTACCTAGCTGGGAGTGCAGCAAAATACCCATATAGCATACAGTTTTTATTTCAACCTCTTTTGTCTTCATGTGACTACTTTAAAATGTTTCTAGAGAATGAATAGGAATTAACCTTCTTGAGTACTGATTGAACATGAAGAAAACTGATCTGAAGTAGATTGAATTGAGGAAAAACACTTTAAAAGGCTATTTTAAGATAAAAATGTAAAGTTTTGAAGAGATGTGACTGGTTACATTATAGGTGAATGAATGTTATTTCTATTCACACAGGCATCGCTGATGTTTCTCA
This sequence comes from Acinonyx jubatus, assembly GCF_027475565.1. NCBI lineage: Eukaryota > Metazoa > Chordata > Mammalia > Carnivora > Felidae > Acinonyx > Acinonyx jubatus. The sequence continues at coordinate 61,180,201 of NC_069380.1, forward strand.
AACAGGTGAGAAAAGAGTGAGGTACTTCTCAGCTCTTCTAGACTCTGCCAGTTTGGAGTTGAACTGGAGAGTTTTCAAGTAGTTTTTTTTTTTTTAATTATTACTTCTTTTTCTCTAAAAGGTGATACTTGTTATCTGTCATTATTGGAATGGAAAATCTTTCCTGAAATGTAAATTTGATTTTATCTTCATATTATAAAATCATTGAAAAAAATTAAATAATATAAATTCCCATAAACATTGGAGTAACATATTTAAATCTAAGCTTGTTACTCATAATATCTTTTCTTAGGAAGGAAAAAAGAAAGGGAGTACCTATCTGACTCAGTCAGTACAGCATGTGACTTTTGATCTCAGGGTAATGAGTTCAGGCCCCATGTTGGGTTAGAGATTACTTAAACTTTATTTTTAAATGTTCATTTATTTATTTTGAGACAGAGAGCAAGAGATAGTACACATGCACAGTGGAAGGGCAGAGAGAGAGAGAGAGAGAGAGAGAGAGAGAATTCAAAGCAGGCTCCATGCTATCAGTGCACAGCCTGACATGGGGCTCAATCTTATGAACTGTAAAATAATGACCTGAGCTGAAATTAAGAACCGAAATCTGATGCTTAACCCACTGAGCCACGAGGCACTCCTAAAAAATTTTTTTTAAGAAAAAAAGGATTGTTTGAACAACATTATGTAAATAGAAATTTGAAACAATCATTTTCTAATTAATATTTATAAACATAGCACACATTGTGTATTTATAAATAATTAAAACATCTTTTTGTGATTCCCTATTTTTTGTATAAGCTTTCTCTGTTTTTCAAATGGAAGATACTACTGCAAAGCTTGACTAATTCTATGAGGCAATGCAGATGGCAAGAGATGATCACTTGATTATTAGCATCACTCTTTTAATGACATCTGACAGGAGCAAATGCAAACAAAGCATTAATGTTGATATGGAAAGGCATCAGCTATTTTCTACTATTACCAGGGAATAATTAGTTGAGCTACATTTTAAAATAAGAGGTCAGTGAAATGTGGCTTCCCTGAAAACAATGCAACAATAACGAAACAGCCTACTTAAATTGTTATTTTAATTCCATCATAAACGGTTTTAATTGTAATTTTATGTAGGTATAACCACTTAATTTGTTGAGTGTTTAAGAAGTTTTAAGAGATATAAAAATTCCCTGAGATTCCTTTATAATTGCATATATTAAATATAACGTGTATAATATAAATAATCCTTAGCTATTTTTTTGTCCTTGAAATATAATGTTCATATTTTCTGGGCTTTTTATCATGGTACATTTAAATATTATCATATGATTTAATTCAACATATAGAAGAAGATATTTAATATCATGGAACTGACTCAAGTTACTAAAATTTAAGGGTCATTTACTTATTAAATACAAGGTCACAATATAATTGTGTCCTCTTAGTTTATGACATATCCCATCACCTTTTCTAGGTGAAGATTGATCTCTATCCTCTGCCTGCCATCTAAATTGTCAGATATATAGTTTTATTAGGATTGACCTGTCAACCATGAGATGTTGTCAGACACAACCCTGGAAAATAGAAATAGTTTATATTTTTCCAGAGTTCCAAAATGTGCTCAGGCAAATCTCTAATATGTATGCCCCATTATAAGTGATTCCTCAATCAACATTCATTTTAGTTCAAGGCCAAGACCCTTAAATTAAAATGAATACTTGTGACACATCATATTTGGCAGGTGAGTAGTAGATCTGTGGCTACATATGAAAAGACTTCCTCTGGAATATAAGATGCTATATATCACTTAAATAACTCATTTTATGTGATAAAACTACCATTGTGAGAATAATTACTCCCACAGGGTAGGATGTATCTTTTCTATTTTCTCCTGTTAGAAGTTGTTTGGACCTTGTAGAAATTACTTCGTATCTGATGGAAAATCTAGTAGTTATATTTCTAGGCTTAAAGTGCATTGCTTTACTGATAAGCTAATTAGTTACTATATATTGTTACCACATGCAAATAGTAATGTTAGCCATCGTGATACAAAAATAATTAAAATGACAAATACAGCAGAATCCCTGATTTCGGAATTCATAATTTAATGAATATGTATATCCCAATGCCTCTTAAATCTAGCTGGCAAGAACTGATCTTCAAAATATCTTTCCCATGTAACAACCAGCATCAGAAAAGAGCATAAATGTGTTTTTCAAAGGCTAAAACTGAATTCTATTACCTTATCTTATATCTTATTATATTTTCTAATTCCTTTCTGATATCTTTAGCATCCAATTATTTTACATAGTCAACTGTGCACAAAATCACATGCATTTGACCTAGTGCAGTGTCTCTTCCCTTGCTTTCATTTTTACTAAGAAGCCAGATTGGTGTCAGGTCCCCACTTGTCTATAATGCTCAAGCAATCATCACCTCAGTCCTGATCCCAATTCAACTTCCTGGTTGGCATTCTGGACGGGATCATCCTAACCAAGCAAAAGAGAATAGTGCATTTAGGATCCATTTTTTAAACTTATTCTTTCCTAATGCTTTACATTACTTTTTGTGAACCCTGCAAGAAATATAAAATATTTTGTTCTTATAGGGATGTGTAACTAAAAGCTTTTTTCACCCCACATTTACCAGTCCCTTTTCTTTTCTTTCTTTTATCCTTTAATCTACTTTATTTAAAATGTGGAAAAACAATCTCTGACTGAACTATGCAATCTGTGTCCATATATTGGCTACAGGTCCTGTTTCAGGGTAGATCTGGGAGTCTGCAAAGAGGTCAAAGTCAAGCTATTCCTGTAGTTGTTTAAAAAGACACTTGGCTGAGCAACTAGAGTTCATTGTGCCTTTATTGTCTAAAATAATTATGGCCAATTTGAAGAAATGTGGGATGGAGTAATTATGATGTGGCCTCTGCCTATTATCCTGGCTACTTATCTTGCTGCTTTTTACCATCTTCCACTTATCCTTACACATATACTTGGATTATCAGATTGTTAACACTTTCTCTAAGACATTATGAAGTTTCATGTTCTCTGTATATACATTTATTTTTGCCACTTAACGAGGAACCCTTGTTACTCCTTTCAGCTCAAGGACCTTTCATGTAGGCTGTAATCTGAGCTCAGATATTATGTTTTCTATAAAGCTTTGCTGTTACAGTTTCCACTTTAATACACTCTTTTTATATTTTGCCTATGCTTCCAGTTTTATATATATATATATATATACATATATATAATGAATTAATAAAAAATTGAATACATTTGTTTACATTATATAAAAATGTAAATAAATATATATATATATCCATATCTATAAAATGGTTTAATTAATTTATTTATATGGCTATCATCCTCCTACTTTTGAGCTCCTTGTATTCTAGTCAACAATCTATCCTCTATTAACAGATGTTGTTGTACCCAAGATGCTCAGTAAATACTAATCAGTCACCAGCAAGTGATGGACTAAATGAGTAAATGGAATGATAGTTCCCATTGGTAGGCAGACTCAAAGACAATAATGTTGGTTTAAAAATATTCCTTTCCAAATGGAATATTGTCTACATGATACTCTCTTGCCCCTTAATTATGAATTTAATGTATATACATTTATTAAACATAGGATATATTACAAATAATTTTATAAAATATGCATACTTAAAAAAATATTCATGCAGAGACTACAGACAGCAGACTTGGCCCCTCTCTGGCTGGGAACAATCTCAACTTGTGTTGGGTAGCAAGCCATAGTGGAAGCTGCTACATGTAAATGTCACCAGTATAAGTGGTGCTTAGGTGACCACAGCATTTGAAAGACTGAACATTTACTAAGCTTTGTTATCATTTAGAGCCTTCAAAATAAAAGTACTGGTTTTAGGGGATCCAAACTTTAATTCCTACTAAAGCATCATGACTATATGATTCCCCATAAAATGTTAATTTAAGTCTGGGTCACTAGACAAACTTTCAGATCCTTTAAGATCCTTGCAGATCAGTTAAGTGTATGAAGGTATTGCTTGGTGCATGAAATATGCTTAACAGTTCTGTTAAAAGGGAGTATATGTCCTTCTTAAAGACACTGATATTAAGAAACAAATAAATACATCCTCCAAATGTCTAAAACAAGATATTTATGCATTGACCAAATCAAAACAAACTTCAGACTAAAGCAAAATAAGATGAGGATAGGGTGCCACGGTGTTCACTGTTCGATCAAAAGCAAAGAATTCTTATCCATAACTTCACTTACTAACTTGTACTATTTGATTCTCCTTCAGAATCCTTGTTTGGCACAATCATGTCACTCCATGGTTATCATTTCCCTAAGTGTTTTTTTTTAACTTTTAAAAAAAGTTTTATGGAGGTATAATTGATATACAAAAAAACTGCTCATATTTAATGTATACAATTTGATGAGTTAGGATATATGCACACATTGTGAAACTATAACTACAATCAAGGTAATAAACGTATATACGCATCATTCTCAAATTTTTCCTTGTGTCCCTTTGTTCTTTGAATTTTTAAATTTCATTTATTTCATTTTGTTTTGTTTTTACTTGTAACAACACTACCTAACATGAGATCTACCCTTTTGACAAATGTTTAAGAACACAGTATAGTATTGTTAACTGTAGGCATATGTTTACACAATAGATCTCTAGAACTTATTCATATTACATGACTGAAATTATACACATTGAAAAACAACTCCTCATTCTCTTCGTCCTCTGCCCCTGGAAACCATCCTGTACAAGTTTGACTACTTTATATATGTAAGTAGAATCATGCAGGAAAAGTCCTTCTGTGAGTGACTTTATTTTGCTTAGCATAATGTGCCCTGAGTTCATCTCCGCTGTCACAAACAGCAGTTATTTACTTCTTTTTTCTTTTCTGGCTTAATAATATACCATTGTAGGAATATACCACATTTCCAATCCTTTCTTTCATCAATGAAAACAGGGTTTTTACATAGGTTGGCTTTTGTGAATGTTGTTGCAATGAACATGGAACTGCACATACCTTCTCCAAGATCCTGATTTCAATTCATTTGGATAAATACCCAGAAGTGGAATTGTTGGGTTATATGATAGTTCTATTTTTAATATTTTGAAGCACATCCTTTCCACTGTGTTTCCACAGCAGCTGCACTATTTCACATACTCAACCATAGGGCACAAGGTTCCAATTTCTCCAGATCCTCACCAACGTTTGTTACCTTTTTTCTTTTTTTTAATAATAGCCATCTTAACATGTTATGTGATAACTCATAGCTTTGCTTTACCTTTCCCCTGACAATTAATGATAATGAACACTTTCTATCTACATCTTGGCCAATTTTACATTTTCTTTGGGGAAATATCTCTTCAGGATGTTTATCTATTTTTTTAAGTGTTTATTTATCCCTAAGACAATGCGAGAGACAGAGTGCAAGCAGCGGAGGGACAGACAGAGGGAGACACAGAATCTGAAGCAGGCTTCAGGCCCTGAGCTGTCAGCCCAGAGCCCAACACAGGGCTCGAACCCTTGAACCGTGAGATCATGACCAGAGCCAAAGTCGGACACTTAACCAACTGAGCCACCCAGGCACCCCTGCATTTGCCTATTTTTTTTAAATCAGGTTATTTGAGTTTTTGCTTTTGAGTTGCAGGAATTTCTTATATATTTTGGATATTTTTTAATGTTTATTTATTTTTGAGACAGAGAGAGACAGAGCATAAAGGGGGGAGGAGCAGAGAGAGAGAGAGGGAGACACATAATCCGAAGCAGGCTCCAGGCTCTGAGCTGTCACACAGAGCCCGACGTGGGGCTCAAACTCACGGACCATGAGATCGTGACCTGAGCTGAAGTCAGACGCTTAACCGACTGAGCCACCCAGGTGCCCCTATATTTTGGATATTAACGCCTTTTCAGATACATGGTTTTCAAATATTTTCTCCTATTTTGTAGGTTGTCTTTTATTCCATTGATTGTTTCTTAAAATCACATAATTATCTCAAAAGATACAGAAAAGCATTTGACAGAATTCAACACACTTTTATGATAAAGACACTCAACAAATAGTGTATTAAAGGAATGTACCTCAAGTAATAAAAGGCCTATGTAACAAACCTACAGCTAACATCATACTCAATGAAGAAAACTGAAAGCTTTTCTCTAACATCAGGAACAATACAAGGGTGCCCACTCTTGCCATTTCTATTCAACATGGTACTGAAGGTTCTAGACAGAGAAATTAGGGAAGAAAAAGAAATAAAAAGCATCCAAATCAGACAGAGAGATGTAAAACTAAGTCTACTGCAGATGACATAATCTCTTATACGTAGTAATCCTTAAAGACTCTCAAAAAAAAATCTGTTAGAACTAATATTCAGTGAAGTTGCAGGATATAAAATCAACATACAAAATCAGTTTCATTTCTATATACCAACAATAAATTACTCAAAAAGAAATTATGAAAGCAATACCATTTATAAGAGCATCAAAAATAATAAAATATGTAGAAGTAAACTTAACCATATAGGTAAACATTTGTACCCTGAACACAATAAAACACTGCTGAAAGTAAGGAAAGAAGACACATATCATTGGAAAGACAACCCATGTTCATGAATCAGAAAACTTAATATTATTAAAATGTCCCTACTACCAACAGTAATCTACAAATTCAGCATTATCCTCGTTAAAATCCTGATGGCCTTTTGTAGGGAAAGATTGGGGAAAATCTTAGTATTTAAACAGAATCACAAAAGACACAAAATTGGCAAAGTGATCTTGAGAAAGAAGAATAATGCTATAGATAAGACTCTTCTTGATTTAAAAATGTATTATAAAGCTATAGTAATTAAAACAGTATGGCACTGGCATAAAGACACACATGGACAAATTGAGCAGAATAGAGGGCCCAGAAATAAACTTAGGCATATATGCCTAATTATAATAATTTAATAAACATAAAGCATGTATGGTCAACTGATCTTTAACAAGGATGCCAAGAATATACAATATCAAAAGTAGAGTCTTTTCAACAAATGATGTTAGGAAAACTGAATATCCATGTGAAAAAAAATGAAATTGGATCCCTGTATTATACTATGTGTAAAAATCAATTCAAGACAGATTAAAAACTCACACGTAAGATAGGAAAATGTAAACCACTAGAACAAAACAGACCAGAAAAGTTTCTTGACATTAGCTTTGCCAATGATTTCTTGGGTATGACATAGAAAGCACAGATACCAAAGAAAAAATAGACAAGTGGGACCACATCAGTTGAAAAGCTTCTGCACAGCGAAAACATAATCACCCTCAGTTTTAAATATTCCACTCTGAATTGTTAGCTTTTTGACCTCAACATTCCAGTAGAGTTCAGCTTGCAAACTGCATTTTATCTTTGTAAGTGTGAAAACTAATTTCTGTTAGCCCTAACCCATCAAAAGACCTCTGTCTATACTGGACCAGTCTCTTCACAGTTATCATGAGAGAGAAGGAGAGAAAATTAAAATATCTGGATTAGACCTAAAAAAAGTTATGTTAACAAGAGCAACTTTATTTGGACTATTCAGGAGATTTTCTTTCAATCATTCTAAGTTAGCAGACAAAAAAGTAGCTTCAGATTTCCGGATGCTTCTTTCACAAAGAGAGCGCAAAACATTCTCTATGTTAGATAACACTGCAAAATAATTTGTTTTTTATATTTCTATTTAATATGCTCCATATCCTATGAGCTCCTGACACTTTGCTTACAAGTTAACTGTCAACAGTTGACAACATATATCATTTGGACAAAGATACTATAATTATCACCTTAAAGGAAATACAATTATACTGATTCTAGCTGTGAAAACCATTTCTTAAACAGACCTCATACTGAATTCATTGAGTATCAGAAGTGATATTGGAAATGTTATCTCTAAAGTAAAAAACTAAGTAGTTTTCAGAAAGTTATTTCTTGTAGTAAGTTACATCAAGGAACTCTAAGAAAATGGCCTCAATCACTTTTTTTTTTTTTTTTTGAAAGAGAGAGACAGACAGAGCATGAATGGGGGAGGGGCAGAGAGCTACTAAGACACAGAATCAGAAGCAGGCTCTAGGCTTTGAGCTGTCAGCATGGAGCCCTAAGCGGAGCTCAGACTCAAGAACCATGAGATCATGACCTGAGCCGAAGTCGGAAGCTTAACCAAACCAAGATCCTCAAATCACTACTTAAAGCAATTCTTTGGTACCTTCGAGATAATTTGATTAGAGTACAATGTTTTTCATGTCATTACTGAATAACTAATTCTAGATTGTCAAGAATGGTTAGACTCCACGTTCAACTAACTCATAAAGTCCATTTCCTTATGTAAAAATCAAAGAGCCTAACCAACAGTTTAATCTAAATTATGATTTTCCCATTGCGATCCCCAAATCGGGGATTAAATTAACGATGTTCATTTAATATTAATGAATATTCGTATTCATTAATGGAACTTGATAATGATTAAATAGTTCTCTTTCTGCCATTCCGGAAAGCAACAAAATACTCCTATTCTTTCCTATTTCTAGTGATCTGATTTATTGTCTTAAATATCAAAAAACCCCAGAAATTTAAAAAATCAGAGAAGTATAAAAGTGAACTATATATTAGGCAGAAAAAAAGGGAATATGTGTGTTTACTGTATTTTCTATTTTTTCTATTATATATGTAATACATTAACCTTTAGTAGACACTTTTGGATATTTTGGCTTTGCATAGTGACATTATGCCTACTCATGTATTTTTCCAAATTTACGCAGCATCATAATGAAGGTGAATGTGTATTTCCTCATTTTTGTGCATTTTTGGACAGCCACTAGAGATGATATGACATAGCCACATAATAATTTTTTTCTTCTTCAAGGTACACAGGGGTATTTTTAAGCAGTTAGTCAAAGGTCTTTGTAAAGTTCATTTATCTGTACTCTGAAAGAATTATATAAATCCATTGCTTAAAATCTCTACCCCTCCCTTGTCTGGCAGGAATCCCATAAGCTTCTTTATCATTTTCATAGTTTATGAAGACACATGCCCCTGTTTTACCCCGTGTTAAGGAAAAGGGAAGTCACTGTTTTACCATGTTGGCCATGGAAAACACATAAAGGTGTCTGAAGATCTCTCCTTTAGTAAATCTTGTCCTGCACTCCTTAAAGTGGTTATTAGTCTGCAGGCAGATGTATCTCCCACCGCTCCCAGGCCCCCACAGAGTAACATTGGCCATGGGGCTTCAGGCTGCCTAGGTAGCTGAAGATTTCCATCCTCAGGCAGAGCACTGTACATTACAGTCAGACTCAATATTGCCTGTGGTTTGAACATTTGATAGATTATAAAGAACACACAAAAATATATTATTGACTTCTATTTCTGAAGTGTTATTTTTTTAATATAGGAAATATATTTTAATTTTTTGAGAAGGAGAGAGTGGATGTGGGTGCACATGTGAGCAAGAGAGGGGCAGAGGAAGGAAGAGGGAGAAAGAGAATCTTAAGCAGGCTCTATGCCCAAAGTAGAGCCCCCCAGGGCTGGATCTCACAACCATGAGATCATGACCTGAGATGAAATCAGGAGTCAGACCCTTAACCAACTGAGCTATCAAGCACCCTTATTTCTGGGTATTTTGAAATTTCTTTTTTTTTTCTAGGTATAGCAGATAAAATACACTCTGCTTCAGAGAAACTGATGTAGCCATGATTTTAGGAGTCATTAAGATGATTCCTAAGATAAAATGAAATAAAAATATTTCACTCATTTTGCTGATTGATTATCCCCAGTTCCCTAGAATTTTGGTGAGGACAACAAAGAGCATAATAATGAGGTTTTCTTCAAAAGCCTATTCGTGATTCAAAAAATATAATCTTGTTCACAATTTTCCTATTTTTGCTCTTGTATTTTCCAGAAGAGTTCACAAAATCCGTTGTGAAATATTTTCCTTTACTCATTTTTCATTTTTAAATAAGAAAATTATTTTCTATAAGTAACATTTTACCACTTTTCCTATGAACATCCACAGTAATATGGTCAAATCTATATTATGGTGCATAGCCTTTAAAAACAATATATTTTATTTTTTCAGAATAATGTTTTACAGAAATAATGAGCAGAAAGTACAGAGAGTTCCCATATACCTCTCCCACTATATTCCTTCGCCTAGTTGTTTTTTCACATAGTTATCTTTACATCTTGCATTAGTGTGGTTATCACTAATAACCTTCACATAGTTATTTTGTACATCTTGAATTAGTGTGGTATATTTGTTAAAATTTATGACATGGTATTTATGTTATTATTAACTAAAGTCCATATGTTTACATTAGAGTTTACATTTTGTATTATTTTCTTTGGGCTATGACAAAAGCATAACGCCATGCATTCATTCTTACAGTATAATACAAAATAGTCTCACTTCCCTGAATATGGACTATCTTTCACCTGCTTATCACTTTTGCTTTCCCCCCAACATTCTGGCAACCAAAGATATTTTCTTATTGTCTCCATAGTTTTACTTTAACCAGAATGTCATGTAGTTGAAATTGTGCAGTATGTAAACTTTTCACAGTGGATTCTTTCACTTAGCAATATCTATGTAATGTTCTTCCATGTGTCTTTGTGGCTTGATGGCTCATATCTTTTTACTGCCGAATAATATTCAAATGAATAAATGTGTTACAGTTTGTTTATCCATTCACCTATTTGTTGCTTACAGTTTGGGGAAGTTATGAATAAAGCTGACATAAACATGCATCGTGAAGGTTTTGTGTGGACATAACTGTGTAACTCATTTGCTGGAAATTACTAGAAACATCTAGGGATGTGACTGGTATGTCTATATGGTAGGCTAAGTTAAGATTTGTTAAGAAACCACCAGACTATACAGCAAAATAGCTATTGGATTCCCATCAGCAACAAATGACTCCACATCCATGTCAGCATTTGGTGTTATCAGATTTTTGTCATTCTGGGGACACCACGGCATCTCATTGCTTTAATTTGTAACTCATGATATATGAATTTGAACATCTTTTCATATACTTGTTTACCTCTATTATATTCATAGGTAAGACGTCTATTCACACGTTTTGCTTGTTTTTTAACTGGATTGCTTTCTTACTGTTACTTATGCACCTCAATTATATAAGCTTATATTCTTAATAACTTGTTTTTGTAAAGATAATTTTCCTAGGTACAGAACATTTAAAATATTGTTCTTTAAAGTTCCTTATTTGAATGAAATTATAGAAACATTTAAATAAATAAATAATTTTTGAATGGAGGATATCACAATTTCCTGGATATTTTAGATACATATTAGTTATATTTTAAAGATAAATGGGAATTTTTGCCCAACTTTGTACATAAATTTTGCTAAAACAGCTCAAGCACAATCTTTACAGACTATCCAGATAGACTTATTTTTTGACAGGACAAATTAAGCTGCCCATTTAAACGATCTGCAGTTTTGTATATCAAAAATTTTGTCTATTAGCAGGTATGCTCAGTATTTTAACACAGAGACATGGAACTTAAACTGTTCAAACAGAAATACCTTACATTTTAATAATATCATAAAATTGGGCCCTGAAATCACTTGTAAAATGTTCTGAGTAATTGAAACAGGTCTTACATAATTTAAAATGCTTCTGAATGAGGCAGCAGAGACTACTTAGAAAGATAATTCAACAGTGTATGGGAGCTCAGGGATTATGGAGCAATCCTGATTGGAATTGACTTGTACTAAAATCTGTATAGAATTAAACATAGGAGAACAGCAATTTTTTTTGATATTGAAAGGAAACTTATGTCATAAAAATAAAAATAAGCATAGCATGAATATAAGAGAGTTGAAAGAAGACACATTTAAGTACTGATTCCAAACCCTATTAAATGATTTGTATATTAAATATATGTCAGGGGAAAATATTTATCCAATTTTATGTTTTATTTTAGGTAGTTATACCCAGTGTATTCAGGGTCAATCTAAAGTGATATTATATTTTACAGTAGGAAAAAAAAAGTGCATGATATGTTTTAAAGAGATTTTTCTTCTGAAACTAGTTTATAAACCCGAATTTTTCAGTTTAAAGAAATATAATAATATAAATCAACATGTTAAAGATAGAGTTTTTGTTCTTTTTCAAATTTTGAATAAAGGTTCAAGATATTTATGAGTATTTTTTACTGAAATCAAGGTGTAAGAGTTTATGTGTTTGTGTGTTTGGCAAGCCATAATCTTTCAACTGAGAAAAAGAAATATTAACAAATTTCAGGTCCTTTGAAATCTAACAATTTAGGATTTATTTTTTGCTTGTATGTTCCTTTTTTATGGATGTGTTCCCTATATGAAAGCCATTTTGTAAATGTATTAATTTGCATTTTTAAGTAAATATATCACATCAATACTATAGAAATTTTATTTTTTTGACAGGGCAATTCCACTTCTAGTAATCTTTCACAGGTGTAAAAGAATGTTTGCTTACAGTTTATGAAAGCTGAGTAAGTATAAATGTCTCTTGATAGTGAAATGATTAAATATATTGTGACACTTCTGTATTTTAGAATATTATTTACCTGTTTAAATGTCTTAGACCTATAGTTACTGATCTGGAGAGAAGTAACTTAGACTAAAAAGGGTAACATAAGAAGTACATACAGTATAATTCTCTTTTATAATAAAAGATTGCATAAAATACATTCACATTTATATATTTTTTTAATTGTATAAAGATAACACTAGAAATGAATACTTAGAAACTAAGATCATGTCAGGTTTTATTTCTGGGTATTGGATATTTATTTTGTAAATACTTAAATCCGTTTTGTTTAAATTTCTCCTCCTATAGTTAATTATCAGAAGGCCAAAATGTATGCATTTCAAAGAATCACATAGGGATCCTTTTTAAGTCTAGCCCAAGAATCATCTATTTTTTTGCTGTAACACAGCAATCAGATAATCACTGCTTTGAAAGACCAAATTCCTTATGGGGATAGATTTAAGATAAATATGGCTAAAGTCTTACATATTTGTACCAATGGTCCCATTTGTCTCTTCTGAGTTGCAGGCCACTTACTTTCTTTCAAATATACTTCTTTGAAATATCTAAAGAGAGCAGAAATCCCCCATCTCTTTCCTGTTCATTCACATGCTGCCGGCCCCCTCTCAGCCCTCCTCACCCAAAGCACACACACTGCCTACCCGTTTGCAGGTAGAACATCTGCAGTTTCTGTATTCATTTATCTTTAAATGTGGTTTGAGTCCTACTCTAGGCTAGTTACTCCACTATCCAGCTTTCAAATCTTTCTTAATGTGTCTCAGTGAAAACCGAGAACCCCCTTCCAGATACGGTCTGTCTAGATCAGCCAGAGCTATCGTCATGATTTCTCTCCAGCTATTCTTACTGTTACCAAGGGAACTGTAACCATAAAATTGCTAGATTATCATAATTTTACATCAGCTAACACTTCTGTGTTTGCTCTAAATGATGCTCATAAGCTATGCCTTTTCCTGTCCTGCATTATAAAGCTCAGTTTAAACATTAATTTGGAGCTTTACAGTTGTTCCTACCAAATATGGACTTGGTAGATATAATGTAGTCTTGTTGAACCCTTAGGAATTCTGATTTGGAATCATCCTCACATTCTCATTGTCATGGGAAATTTTATTAACAGTTTATTGTGTTTCATCTTTAATCAAGTAATTTACAAAAATATTAAAAAACACAGGTCCTAAAATATAACCCAGGTTTTTTTTAATAATCCACATGAACTCAATTAGCTATAGTTGATTTATATTTTAGGTAGGCTCTTTTGTTTCCAAGAAACAAACTTAAGTCATAATAAATAATATGTGTGTGATTTTATTTAAAACATGTGTGGAATGGTATACAGGGCTAAGCTGTGGTAGCCACTAGCCACAAGTAAATATTAAGTACTTCAAATACGACTAGTCTGAGTTGAGGTATGCTATAATACACATTAGTTTGGGGGAGAAAAGGAATATAAAACATCTCAATCAATAAGTTTTATGTTGCTTACATATTGGTATGATAATGTTTTGGAAAAATACATCACATAAATATATGAAAATAAATTCTACTTGTTCCATTTACTTTATTTAATGTGGCTCTTAGAAAAATTAAATTATTTATGTGACCTGTATTGTATTTCAGTTCAAAACTTCCTTTAGGGGATAACATTTTCAAAGTCCATAGACGGTACATACAAGTCACAAGCCCTGGAAGATTTAAGGCCATTCTAAGCCAATAAGTAACTGCAGCAGTTAATAAATCTTTCCACTAATGTTCCACTATTAATATGACTGCTTACTGCTATCTGTCTGCTTCTTTTTGTCATGCTTATGCTATAAACTGTCTCCTTCATCTTCAAAGTTTTCCTTTCTCTTTTGGTTTCTATATTCACCTAGCATTCTTTTATTATATTTTCATGCATAAAGAAAATCATAATCTTTCTTTATACCTTAACATATAAACCCATTGCCAATTCTGAAATACTTAAAAATTTTCCATTTCATGTATCCAGAAATGAAACTTGAAACTGACTGATACAGTAATATTTTCTAACCAGGGGCACATCAAAAGTTTCTGACCACTCAATAAATTACGAGTTCATGAGAAATGTGGTAACCTCATCATTTGAATTAACTAAGGCTAGTGATATTTCAATCATATTTTTACAAAGAACTTCCAAAATTTAGATATAGTACACTTATATACACTGTTTTATCCCAATATGCCACTATATTAAATCTCAAATCTTTATACATGCATACATACACACTGCTGATATGCATGATTTAATCAACAAAACGATTAAATCAGAACACTGTGGTTTAAAAATGTGCTCTATCCTAGTTTCTGTGAATCAGGAACGCAGGTGTGACTTAGTTTGGTGCCTCTGAATCAGAGAGTTTCATGAGACTCTAGTCAAGCTTTTAGCCAGAGCTACAGCCTCATCTGAAATCTTAACAGGGGACATTAACTGAGTTCAAGTCTAAGGCTCAACTGAGGTTAATTCTGAAATCATCTACATAATTATTGGTAGAATTCAGTTCAGGATGTGGTACTAAGGGCCTCAGTTCATCACTACTGGCCAGTGGGCTCTCTATTCCACACAACACAGGGCTTTCCATAGAGCAGCTTATATATAGCATGACAGACGTTTTCCCTAGAAGCAGAAGAGAAAGCTTGCAAGTTAAGCCACACTCTTTTGATAACCTAGTATTGTAAGTGATATTTCATTAGTTCTACTGTATTCTAAATCAATGGAAACTCCAGTCTGTTTTTTTTTTTATTAATCCATTCCTCTGCTTAAAAAAAATACAATGAGTTTTCATATATTTAAATGAGAATGATTCTTTAAACTGGTTAAAGTCCTAAGGTCACCTAACCCCTACATGGGCACATCAACCTTCTTTTGGTCATCTGAGAAAGCCAGTTTTCTTTTTTTTTCTTGTTCTTGCTTTCTGATATTTCCAATTGTTCTTCTCTTTTCCTAAGACAATCTGTACCTCTGTCTTTGGATATCTGGATCCTTCCTGTCCCCCAAACAATAGATAAAATATTAGCTTCTCAGAGAGTCTGTCCTCTTTGCCTCATCTAGGATAGCTAACAAGCCACTATGTATTGTATCATTATTTTAATTCTCCATAGAGTGCTCACTACCACAGGATGTTTTTCTTCTCTACTTTATACTTGATTATTTGATGATCTATCTAATGGCCTACAAAGGGACTTCAAAGGATGGCAGGACTGATCTGTTTAATGAGATCTAGACTCCCAAACCTAGAAATTCGATTATTACATAAGAGTCACTTAATTTTCAATAAAACTTGAGAAACATTCACATAATATTGAGTAAGAAGCATTCTGTGAACCAAAGGAAAATATGTGAACCTAAAGAGAGGGAAAATGACACATTAACAGGGAAAATGGCTGTTTTTTTTTCTGTAATCAATGAAAATGATTTCTTTGGTTCATGGTTTCCTTCCATTTCTTTTCAATTTCTGCTCCTGATTGATCTTCCAGGAACAACAGCAGCAGGCAGAGGCTGCAGGGGTCTTCAGCAACATCAGCCCGCTGGTTTCCTCCTCGATAGCATCAGTGCTGTTCTAACCCAACAAGTTTGAGTGAGAGTGGCTGAGTGTCCAGAATCTGAGGGACACATGCAAGTCATGTGTTTGAGCCAAGGCACGTAAGGAGCTCTTCCTGCCTTCTACTCTTTCATAATCCCCTTTCTCCTTTGGCTCCACCAACAAACCGTTTCTTCCAACACTTTTATGTAGCCAATTTCCCATAACAAATAAAGCTGAAATCTTTAAACAATGGGGATTTTTAATGGAAATTTAGAACAATTGTGCTAAAAACAATGACCACTGATATAATGGAAGAAAATACTACTGAACTGAAGAAAAGTCAGTGAATGAAGCTTGAAAAGGCTTGCTATGTGCCATATTAAAGGTGAGGATATGTGATTGCAGGAGTTCCATCCAGAAAACCTGGTCTGGCTGATAGATAATCTACATTTTCTTTTCTTGTTTTTTAAGATTTTATTTTTTTAAGTAATCTTTATACCCAGTGTGGGGCTCAAACTTACAACCCCGCAATCAGGACTCACAGACTCTACAGACTGAGCCAGCCAAGTGCCCCTACATTTTGTCTTCAGTACACCAATTTATTCATCCCCAAATACTCCTTGATCTATTATTATTTGTAAATAAATAAACATAAATATTTCAGCAATGACAAAAATAACATATTTATTGCTCTTACGGGTCTTAAATTTAATGAAGAAAATTAACTATTTATAGACACAAATCAGAAAGACTGAGTGCCTTTTTTTTCTACTCTCATAACAAAAAAAATCCCAGAAGTATTAGTTTAAGAATTTGAAGATGATTAAAAGATTAAGAGGTCAAGTAAGAGTCTTAATAATGATATACTAACATTTTCGTCATTCACTGGGAAACATCTTTCAGGTTAACAACTTAAATCCTCCTGGATTTACTTTGCATTTAAATATAAACACACACACACACACACACACACACACACACACACACACACAAATAGTTAAGCAAGGAGTACTGTTTGACAAATAAGAAATGAAATTAAAATTTGTTTCTTGTAATACAAAAGTATTCATATTAACAAGTTGATTACTTGCATTAATACAGTAGCTACTGAAAGAGGATGTTGATGAGCAAGAATTTGTTAACAACACAGGAGATTAGAGGCACGTTGTACTCAGGAATAAAAAGTGCCAAGTGCCTCATAATAGCAATATATGTAACTGACTTCCTAGTAAACATATTCAGAACTTGAGGAATTTGAGAGTTGAATTAATTGCCACTCCATGCCAGGCATAGTTCCAAGGATTTTTTTCATACATACTAACTTATGAATAGGATCAGCAACAAAATATGTGGAATCCACTGTCAAACGGAAACGCAAGTCTCTTTGTTTAAACATGTTAAGAAATAAGAGAACGACAATAGAGCTGAAAGAGACCCTTCTGAAGAGATACTCGGATCTGTCCCTGATCACATAGCCACTAAGTGGAAGAGGTGAGATTCCAACGCAAGTAATTTCTGACTGGAACTTGTGCTTACCTTTGTTAGGCTATAATGCTTCTTCATCCCACCATATGATAGAAGATCTAAGTAAAAAGGAGGTAATTTTTTCTGATACATAATTATCAGAAAATTTCTTGACCTAGAACAAACATCTAAGTCATTCCCATTCTATAAACATATATTTAATATAAGATTACAACTTAATGCCATCAGTTTCAACCAATTCATAAAATAGTTTTACATATTCTCTTCCAAACCACAGTGCTTCAGGTTAATATATTCTTTTTTTTAATTTTTTTTAACGTTTATTTATTTTTGAGACAGAGAGAGACAGAGCATGAATGGGGGAGGGGCAGAGAGAGAGGGAGACACAGAATCAGAAACAGACTCCAGGCTCTGAGCCATCAGTCCAGAGCCCGACGCGGGTCTGGAACTCACGGACAGTGAGATCGTGACCTGAGCTGAAGTCCAACGCTTTAACCGACTGAGCCACCCAGGCGCCCCAGGTTAATATATTCTAACTCAAGTTAAGTAAATAGCTTTTTCCCTTTAAGTCTAGGTGAGAAGTAATAGTTAAGCTCACAGTGCATTTTCAGTGGAAATAGTAGAATCCATTACCCTAAACAATTTATATTAAACGAGTCACTCAATGAAAGCTAATAATTTCACAGTAGAAAACATACACGTGCTTTTTCTACTAATAATATATCCTGATATCATTATATAATATATTAAGTAAGCATTTTTGTTTTTATGAAAGATTAATTTCCTTTCTTTTATCACTTAAATGTTTTGGAATACATTTATCACATATATGTAAAAAAAAATCTCAGTTTTAATTAGATCAGCATAGTATGATTATATTAATTACTGAGCATAATAAAATTTTGTGTATAGGAAATATTCTAGTTCCAATAAATTTTATTTTGTACCTGATTGATAAATAATGATAATTTGTTATTGTTTATTATATGAACTTCCCATTTCAGAAGTTATTATAATTACTACCAACTTACTGGAATTGATTTTTTTAATTAAAAAAAAAGTAGTTTTGTCACTTTTCTTTAAGAACAATGCAAGAAAGAAAAGAGACAGTGACAGGTAGACATATAGATACAGAGATGAGAGAAAGAGGTGATGTGAAATGTGCCTATTTTTTTCAAAGATATATTACCTAACTAGATTGGCCATAACAAAGAGGAGTACTATGGATTCTTTTTATTTTTAAGGGAGGAAAACTTAACAGATCTAATAGTTAAAGCTACTAAGAATCAAGTATTCTTGAAGGTTCTTTAACTATGCCATTTTGTACATTACCTCGAAAAAAATCTAGTCAGTCATGTGTTTCACTGAGTAACATAGTCAATCCAGGCAAATGTGTATAAATGTACATCACTGACAATAGGGTCTGAAGCAGAATTTTATCACAAAGTGATTTTTCACAAACTGTAACACACTAACACGTTGCCTTTCTGGTTTAACCTGAGATTTAATTTTACTTTTTATTTATTTAAAACAAACTAACGTTTGTTCATTTTTGAGAGACGGAGCCCAAGTGGGGGAGGGGCAGAGAGAGAGGGAGACCCAGAATCTGAAGCAGGTTTCAGGTTCTGAGCTGTCAGCACAGAGCCCCAAGCGGGGCTCAAACCCACGAACCTGAGATCATGCCCTGAGCGGATGTCAGCCACTTTACCGACTGAACCTCCCAGGTGCCCCAGCCTGAGATTTATTTTTAAAGATAACAGGCAGTAGCATTATTAGTCTAATATTTATATGATCTAATGGGGGGGAGCTATTTGTTGATTTTACTGACAAATTGTTAATTTCTTCAAATCCCTTTAATCCATTAATTGCATCTCTTCAATTTTACTGCATTGTTTAGTATTTACAGGTTATATTATTAGCCTTTTTTTTTTTCAGGAAGTAACTCTAATTATATTTTACTGTAAAACCAGAATGATTAAAGAACACAAAAATTTACTTTTAATAGCTTCTTAAAACTTTCTTTAATCTTCTATAAATGATTTGTTAATATTCCTTTAAAACTCAACAGTTTAACATATGAGCAGTGTGAGATATTTTATTCCAAATAAAGATTGTAGTTTTAAGGTGTTAGATTATTTTAATAACTTCCTGAAAAAAGTAAATAAATTAACAGAATCTATATACTTCAAATAGATTTTAAATAAAAAATACTAAAACATCACCACTGGTTAGTTTCAGAAATTTCTTGTATGTAAAAAAGAGCCCTGGTATTGTGAATCTCAATGGGTTTTCAGAATCTTTTGTAGCTATACTAAATTCTTACTCAGACACTGCATTTCTCCAACTATCTTAAATAGGCATTTTTAAAAAAATTCAATAGAGGTTAGGGCTAACTCTTGGAACTCCATTACATTTTATTAAGTTATATTTGGAGAAACTCAAAATTATTCTTTGAGTTAAATTTTGTACATTATTATTGTTCTCAATTCTTTGTCTCAAACATCATTTTTACATGAAACACAATTATCATTAGCCTCCATTGAGTTATAGCAATATATCGTTCCCCAGTATCCCTGGCATATATCTTTAATGTTCATCAGGATCAAGGATTACAGAATTATTTTTTTGAGACCTTGAGCTGACTTTCTCTCTTGGCTTTTAGTAAACAGTAATTCACTCAAAATTCCCTAACTAATAAAATATCATTTTACAGGGGAGGGTGAGTGCAAGTCTTCTAGGGATTACCAGTATCTATGCCACTGATGTTGAATACTTCTATCCTCTTCAATGACATCTTATACCCTGCCTCCCACCACAGCAGTTCACAACAAACTGGTTATACAGTTATATAACAGCCAGATACTAAATCAAAGACACTGAAGAATATTTTGAAACCACATTCTCATGAGACTTTTCAAACTCTATTATGATTTACAGAATGATACTTTGGAATCAGAATGATTCCCTGAGAGGAATACCCAAAACGGGTGCTATATGACCATGGTATCCGAGATGTCACTAAATCATGTCATTTATTGCCCATATATTAATTTTCAATTTCTGCATAACAAAATTAACAGAAATCAAGTGGGCTAAAACAACACTCTTTTATTTTGTTACAGTTCTTTTAAAATTTTATTTTAGAAATAAGAAAACATATTCTGCAACCTATAAATGATAAACCTAATAAAACTCTGAGACAGGTTATTAAATAGATGGATTATAAACATTTACAAAAAAAAAAAAGATCCTTACTAAAAGTCACTATAAAATTCTCCAGAATCTAACAGTTCTTTAGATCAGAATTCTGGCAAGCTTAGCTGAGTACTTTGCTTAGGATCTCACAGGGTTAAAGTCAAGATGTCACCAGGATGGCCTCTATTCTGAGATCTCAGAGCAAGAATTTTATTTATCAGTCATATCTCAATAAAGCTGAAAAAATAAGAGCCCTAACAGATGTTTCCAGGTTGGGTTTCAAAATTGCTCAGGATTCATGACTCCTTTTTGATTTCAGTTTTCCCCAATTTTGAATGGGAATTTCCTATGCTTGTTCCAACATTGTATTTTTCAAGTTAATGACTTGTTTTCTAGATTCACAGGTCAAGAGATATGGAGGACTTGGGCCTCAGGATGGATTATATCCAGAACTTTATCTAAACCTGAATTAATTTGTTTAGATAATGAAATTTGGGACTTTGAAGCTGATGAGATTTAGATGAGATTGGTACCTTGAGTTGATGGTGTAATGGGTTGAGCCTTCTGAGGAATATTGGGGGTGGGTTGAAGTTACTTTGTGTGAATATTGGGGATGGATGTGAATCTTTGAGGGCCAGAAGGTATATTGCTATAGGTTGAATGTCACCCACCCACAAAACACGTCCATGTTTTAATATCTGGAAACTGAATATGTTAGCTTATATGGAAAAAAGGACAATGGAAATTTGATTGTTAAAGGTTTTCTGATGGGAAGGTCATCCTGGCTAATCCAGATGCGCCCAATGTTATCACAGAAATCCTTAAATAAGGGTGGCAGGAGCATCAGAGTCAGGGAGAAGGTGGTTTGATCTCAGAGGCAGAGGTCAAAGGATCTCTCCTTTCCTTCAAGTTTCTAATAATGTGCGTCTAACTTCCTTCCGACCCCTCAACATCAATGTCTTTAGTGCCCTATTTCTAGTAACCATTTGTTCAAGGAAATATAATCTTGTTATCATGCTCCTGGGTGGCTCAGACGGTTCAGTGTCTGACTTCGGCTCAGGTCATGATCTCACGGCTCTGTTCGTGAGTTAGAGCCATACACAGAGCTATGGGCTGACAGCTCAGGGCCTGGACCCTATTTTGACTCTTTGTCTCCCTCTTCTGCCACTTCCCCCGACTCACACTCTGTCTCTCACTCTGTCTTTCTCAAAAATAAATAAACTTTAAAAAATAAATAAATATTTTTTCCAGTCTCTCCCTGCTGAACATTTCCCCAAAAAACTTTCATATTTAAAGAACTCATTAATGCAGTACCCATTTCCAGGAATGAAAATTGTATTAATTTTCTACTGGTGTGCAACAAATTCCCATAAATTTAGCAGTCTGCAACAACACTTCTGTAAGTCATAAGTTCGGTAGTTAGCTGGGTTTTCTGTTTTCCAGTTATAGAAGGCTAAAGTCAAATTATGGAGTGGGCTAGGTTTATATATGGATGGTCTTCAGAGCTTATTATGATTATTGGAACAATTCAGTTGCTTGTGGTTTATAGGTCTGAAATACCATTTCTTTGATGTTTGTCATTTGGGGTCTCTTCTTTGCATCTATAAGCTGCCTATCTTTGTTCTTGTGAGTCCACCCCTCTCTTCAAACCAGCAGAGTGCACTGAATCTTACACACTTATAACATCTCTGATTTCTGTCACAGCTAGAGAAAACTCTGCTTCTAAAAGAATTGAGTAATTACATTAGGCTCACTGAGAAAATCTATCTTTTGCCATATAATACAATATAAGCACAGGAATAATACAGCAGGGCAAAGGTCATGAGGGCCATCTTATTTTCTACCTGCCACATCACTAGGTTTTCATTTTATTATTTGTACTGTGACCACCTCTTGGAAAAGCATAAATTTTACTAAAGGTAAAATTTTATGACAATTGATCTTGATGCCTACCTGATTAGATGACTGCAGGATTAACTTCATTAGCAATTGGTTCTCATTCACCAATCTTCAGTTTTTCTAATATTTCAGTATTACACACTACATACTAACAATTCTCTACCCCAATGACCCAGCCCTCCCACAAAAGTACGCATAAGAAGTAGCCTTTTAAATTGGAATGTAGGCTACAGCAAATATTTTAAAAGGAAATTCATATGTCTGCACAAAAACCTATCCACAGATGTTTATTGCAGTTTTATCCATAACTGGCAAAACTTAGAAGTAACCAAAATGTCCTTCAGTAGGTGAATGGATCAATAAACTGTGCAACATCCAAACAGTGGGATATTATTCAGCACTGAAAATAAATGAGTTATCAAGTCATAAAAAGACAGGGATTAACTTCAAATACATATTAATAAGTAAAAGAAGGCGATCTGAAAAGGCTACATATTGTATCATTCCAACTGTATGACATTCTGGGAAAGGGAAACCTATGGAGACCGGAAGGATCAGTGGTTGTTGGAGGTGGGTGAGGGAGGTAAAGAAGTGGAGCACAGAGGATTTTTAGGGCAGTAAAAATACTCTGCATGGTATTATAATGATGGACACATGCCATCATACATATGTCCAGAACCACAGAATATATAGCACAAGGAGTGAACAGTAATGTAAATTAAGGGCTTTGGGTGATTATGATGTATCAGTGTAGGTTCATCAGTCTTAAATGTGCCATTCTGGTGGGGGAATGTACATAATGGGGGAGGCTATGTATGTGTAGGGGCAGAGGGGTTATAGGAAATCTCTGTACCTTCCTTTCTTTCAATTATGCTGTGAACTTAAAACTGCCCCCCAAAATTAAGTCTAAAATAGCAACAACAAATAAGGGCGAATTCATGACCTGCCTCTGCCTTGTCCTGATATCAAGAATCTTCTTAAACTAACTGATATAATTTTGATGTACTATTAATTCACACAAACATAACTGTATTGTATAAAGAAGACACTGATTTGTTGTGTGAGTGTTCCAGCAACAGTATGCAGAAGTATCAGATTCTAGTCACGGTAAGGATCAACTACATCGTCCACAGAATTCCTAAAATCTGGTCAAATACCATGTTCAAGATCACGTCAAAAGGCCTAGAGGGGACTGACAACATCATGTGTGGGATCCATTGTCTTACAAGACAGTGTCTGAATTCTAAATTCTCATTTTATGTGTTGTGTAACATTGTGCAATGATCTCATTGAAGAGAGGCTTATTTGTAAAACTAAAGGTTAATCATGGAATTGCTGTCAAAATATGCACTACACTTTAATAATCTTCTTCCTCCTTTATAATTCATTTCAAACATGTATGATTGATTTACCATTTAAGAAACTGAGAACTCTGGCAGGGAATGAAACAACTATGCCATGATTGATACTTGCTTTGTATTGTGTTTCTGTCTCCTATTCTGATTCATGATTCTGGTTAATTAATGTTATAATATTGGCTTTTTCAAGTGACTGAAGTGAAAGGAAATCTTTCCTATGAGGAAATTCTGTAATACGCTCAGATCATCTGATGTCACCCAAAAAACTGTGAAATGTCTTTTCACTTCCGGTGTCAGAGAATAGCGTTAGAATTAACTTCTAATTCAAACACCCCCCCCCCACACACACACACCTCCTTATAAGATTAAATTTAAAAAGATAAAATAATATGCTCAGGAAAAGCACAAAATCAATATTATTAGGATCTGAATTAGAGTGGATTAAGAGACCAAGAAATTGCTTATCACTTGTTTTCTGCACAGGAAAGAATAAGATGAAATATATTTCACAACACCACTATCACAAAGATTTTCAGCCTATAAGAAAACAGAAAGTCTCAACTTCCCAGAAGTAATCTGAAATGGGACACACTTTTCAAAATATCACATGGAAGTGTTGGAAATTTTGAAAGTAGTGGAAATTGATAGGGTCTAGTCTCCTGTGAAATTGAGCAATGCATATTCCTTAGCTTACAAAGAAGAATAAAATAGATCAGTATCAGTCAAAACCTAAAGTCTGCAGTGCTATCAGCCTAGAAGAATAAACAAAATATATTATGCTGTTGCTATGGGAACAAATTCCTCTTGGGTGTAAGAGAAATTTCTTTTAACAAAAATTCAACTTGAGCCACTAATATAGGAACAATTGTAATTTTCAAAGGGAAGGAGAATTAGTAGATATAGGTATTCATTGAAAGAATTTCTTTTCAGTTTGGATTTTATAAGTGTTGTGACTTAAAGCCTTGAGACTTCCCAATTACGGTCAAGAAACTGAGCCACCTTGGGCAGTTAGTAGATAATTTTCTTATATAAAAGAGAAATGTCAAATTCAGAATACTTATTAGGTAAGTCATTCATGAAAACTGCTCTTTAGAAACCACATTTACACTCTCACTAAGATTATAACATTACTCCAAATGCTCTTTATTAGAATTTCTTTCTTCAAAACACAAAATTAAAAGAATGGAAATGCAGGTCACTAAATGTGAGATAATATTTGAAAAACACATAACTGATAAAAGGCTAATATTATATATATATATATATATATATATATATATATATATATGATTGTGTAAATCAAGAAAGACAACCTGACTGAAAAATGGGCAAAAGATGCTTAGCCAAAAATATATGTAAAAAGGTGCTCAACTATATTAACAATCATGTAAATGCATATTCAGAAAGAGGAATGAGAGATAGCTACACACTCACTTAAATAGTTCTAAGGGAAATACTGGCAAAGCTAAGTGCTGCTGAAGATATGGATCTATAGGAACTCTCAAACACTATCAATGGGAGTCAAAATCTTCCAGTTGATAAAATTCTTAGAAATATTATGGCTAAATTGAACATGTTTATACCCAATGGGAATGTGTGTACACATTCATCAAAATACAAATGAGAATTTCTATCAAAATATTATTTTTTTAACATTTATTTATTTTTGAGAGAGAGAGAGAGAGACAGAGCGTGAGCAGGGTAAGGGCAGAGAGAGAGGGAGACACAGAGTCAGAAGCAGGCTCCAGCCTCTGAGCTGTCAGAACAGAGCCTGATGCGGGGCTTGAACCCACGAACTGTGTGACCATGACCTGAGCTGAAGTCGGATCCTCAACTGACTGAACCACCCAGGTGCCCCCCTATCCAAATACTATTAATAATTATCAGAAATGGAAAACAACCCAAATGTTCATCAACAATAGAATGGATAAATAGTGGTAACTGTACTGTAGGATACTGGACATCAAAGTAAATCAGCTAACTAGAGATGTAAACAACATAAATAAATAACATAATACTTAATCAATGAAGCCAGATTCAAAAGAATATACATTATACAATTCCTTCATATACAGTTTTAAGTCATGCAAAATGTATTATGAAATTAGAAGACAGTACAAGGTTACCTTTGAAAAAACAGGGTGGTGTTGGGAGGAGACAAGAGGGAGGCTTCTGCAGTGCAGGGAATATTCTGATCCATGATCTGGATGAAGTTTATAAAGGGTTTTCTTACAATAATATGTTTAGAGGTATGCTTATGATATCAGCATTTCTCTGTATGTGGGTTTTCGAGTTTTAAAATATTAATTGCCAATTAATTCAAAGCATCTTAAAAGAACACATATGGTCACTTTGTTCATTTCTCTCCTTTCAGGAAAGACTACAACCAATTGATCTCAAGAAAATAATATTCCATGGCTATTGCATACCCTGCAAGGAAAGGAATGAACATCAGAAATTTCCTTTGAATATTATCTACAATGGTCACAGTGAAATAGTAAGTAGCCTCTAAGTCAAAATACTCGAATGTGTTCTGACCTTCATTTTTCTTCTTGGATTAACCTATGCATGGCACCAGAAGAGACAAATATTAAATATCTGTTTATATCAGCCTTGCATGTGCTGGCTATTCTATCAAAATTTAGTGACTTCTGGGATACTGCTGGAAGTTTTATATTTTGAGATACTGTATTATATGACAGTTGAAAACAAGGTGGGAGGGGGTGGTTATTCAGGAAGGGAGATTAAGCTTCAAGCCCTGGTTCAGCCCTAACAGTTGTTTGACCTTGGCCAGGTGGCTTTACCACCAAATTCCTGATGTTTTTATTGGGAAAGAAGTCATTGTACAAGTACTAATATTGTATGGTTCTGAATGATCAGTGCAACAATACAAATAAAACACATATCAATCTCAAGATTCATGGCACCCTGAAAATGCTAATAAATATAATTACATTAAATTATAATAAAAATGTATCATTTATAATAAGAAAAGCATTAATTATCAGTGGAAATCTACTTATCTCACAATTGTAATATGCTATATGTAATTAGTTTCTACTTCTCTTTTGACTAGCTCAAATATTTTAGGTTCCAATTTCTTTGCTTTGTTGTTGTTGTTGTTGATGATGTTGTTTTGAAGATTCCATCGTATTAATTTTTTCCCGTTAAAACACATTGAATTGCAGCTGAAACCTGAGTGACTCAGTAATCAGTACCAAACATGGTGGCAAACAGCCAGACCTCAAGGATAACATTTTAGCATTAGGGCTGTCTGACCTGCTTTAGGTTTAAAGCAATGAGGATGAGACTAACATTAGAGAATGGAACTGTAGTAATTTAGGGCACATAATGTCAAAACTGCCACTTAAATCATCAGCTGTGGTTACCTGGAAGAAAATGCCTACTGAAGGCATAGCTATGGAGGACGAAGCACTTGACTAACATAATGCTTGTACTGGGCATGCAAAAGACAAGGGTTCTGAAACTCTTGGCTTCTCACAGCACTGAAAAATCGAAGAAAGAAAACAACGGGATTCTTTCAGTTCAATGATCAAGGTACAGAGACAAAACCAGTAAGTTTCAAAACTATCATAAAAATATACCATATTGCCTAAAACCTTACAATGAATTTGTTAACTAGTGCATGATAAATTGTTATGTAGGTTGAATGCACAGACTTCTTTGGTAAAGTTACTCATTGAAAAAAAAATGACACCTGAAAATTGGAATGATGACATTTAGGTAATTCTGGGGTCCACAGATTCCACATTCCACTGAGCCTTTCTAGACAGCAGAGACAGTTCCTCTTCCACCGTCTGATGAAATCTGTCTTGCCTTAATTGGCAGTCCATTAAGACTTTAATTTAGGTACTTACCTTTCAAGTGCCTGTCAGTTTTCTTCATTCCTATCTCTTGTCAATGAGTGTTGATCTATAATTACATTCAGATGCCAGCATATCCCAGTGTGCCAGTTAAGAAGTTGAACCTGAGATGTCAAAAGTGTTTCATGGTTTTCAAATCCATATCCTCAAGCCATGGGTAATTTGTGGACGAGTTTGCTAAACTAAGATGGGAGAAAAGAAAATGTTAAGTTCAAAATATTACATCTAGCAACTAGGAATCTCTTTCTTTCCGTCTTTCATCTAGATCTCTGAAACAGATTTAGTGGTGGTATACTCAGCATGAGATTAAATTACCAGAGATTTCTGGGTATAGTCAAGTACTATTGTGTCTGATACAGTATCCACTAGCTAAATGTATCTATCAAGGTACTGTGTCTCCTCCAAATCAAGATGTGGTTTAAGTGTAAAATACACATCAGTTTGAGGACCTAGTGCAAAACAAAAGCAAAAGATCATTAATAGAGATTATATTGATTACATGTTGGAGTTATAATTTTTAATGTAGTGAATTAAAGAAAATATTAAATATTTTTAAAGTGTATTTTTCATTTTAATTTATGTTTAATGTTTATTTATTTATTGGCAGGGGGTAGGGGGAAGGACAGAGAGAAAGGAGAGAATTTTAAGCAGGCTCCAGGCTCAGCACACAGGGCACCACCTCAGAAACCGTGAGATCATGAACTGAATTGAAATAAAGAGTCAGATGCTCAACCGACTGAGACACCCAGGTGTCTCCAAAATGTTTTTTGTTTTGTTTTGTTTTGTTTTGTTTTGTTTTGTTTTTTAGTGTGGCTACTACAAAATTGAAAATTCCATATATGGCTAACACTAAACTTGTATTTGATATTGTATTTCCAGAATAAAGAATCTAAAGAGTTAAAGAAACTGTGGTGTGGAATTCATTTTAACATGTATGTCTGGTTTACCCAACTATTAACTAAGACCCCCCAACAAGGGCCAGGGGTTTCTGCCAATACTGGGCAATTTATTGGTAAGAAGAAGGACAACATCCTTGAAAGGAGCATAAAAGGATGTATTTTGGAATCCCTTAGTACAGTTGGGAGGTCGTAGCCATTGAAGTAGCCCTGAGTCCTCAGTGGGCATGATGACTCCAGCTTTCATGTATCATTAGCCAGCTCTCACAGTTACTGGAATGGACAATAAGGTGCAATGAGAGTCACTGTCCTGTCAACTTTGGTTCAGGACACAGCATTTGTTCTAAACCGGTCACCAGCAAATAATTCTGTTTCTTCCATACCAATGACATTTAGTTCATGTATCAAAGAGTACATGCAGGAGAGGCACAAAAATTTAATTTCCTATTTACAGGTGTTAGTATTTAATGCAGAAATGATTCCATCAGCATTGACACATTGGCTTTAATACCTTCCCCCCAGATAGACTGAACTTTACACAGGCTTTTTTCTGAATCTATGCTCTAAATTCCCTTTCTGAGAGCATTCATTTTAGAAAATTTCAAATTGTTCTTTCTTAAGCTACCTCTTTGCAATATAAATCATTTTTATTTAAAACTTTTTATTATTTATTTATTTTGAGAGAGAGAGAGAGAGAGATAAAGAGCAAGCACGGGAGGGGCAGAGAGAGAGGGAGACAGAGAATCTCGAGCAGCCTCTGCACTGCCAGTGCAGAGCCCGACATGGGGCTCAAACTCACGAACCATAAAATCATGACCTGAGCCCAAATCAAGAGTTGGACGTCAACCAACCAAGCCACTCAGGTGTCCCACAATATAAATATTTTTTAAACAGTCTTGCCAGTTTTGCAATCAGGCATGTCTTTCTCAATGACCTGGGTGCCATCTCTTTGAAATGCAGTATGAAAGGGACAGGGCCCCTTACATCCTAGTTTCTGTGGGAATGAATGTGGGGCACTAACTATGAAAGACACCTTCCTCCAACTTGTAAAACTCCTTCCTTTCATGAAAATAGCAGAAAGTTCACTTTACCTCTGAATAAATCCCTTTAGCAAATGCAAATGGCTTATGATTCCTCTTTCCCCAGCTCTTAAAATCTCTTTGACCTTTTTGTATTTAGTGGAGTTAAGCTCGGGCTGATTCCAGCGTCTCTCTCCTATTGCAATAGTTTTGAATAAAGTCTCGCTTGCTCTCTAACTTTGTTCAGTACAATTTTTGTTTTGACAGGATATTCAGCCATGCTTTCATTGATATAGAAGTCTAGATTGACTGCTAGCCATTGTAGTCTTAGCATAGCATAGGACTAATAGGAAAAAAAAAAAGAAGGAAATGTGGCATAGACTAAAGTGGTTATTTTTCTTATTCAAATGTGCTACATTATGCATATGAGGAAGATTATGCCAGGATCTTGTGGTGTGTTCTTCTCTGCCTCATAGTACTGCCATTCCAGTCATAATGTTAATGAAAAACTATAGCAACCCAATGCAATCAGGCCCCTGAAGGCTAAGATTACCCCAGAATGAAGATTTGAACCATGCTGCAAAAGGTAAAACACTGACCACCCAAGCTGCATCGAGGTAATTAACTAGAATAACTGAGCACAAAAGGAATATAAGAATGGAAAAAGTAAACGTGGGAAGACTGATGGAGGAATGTTTTAGTTCATTTAGACTACATTCCAGTGACAAGATAAAGAAATAAGGGTCTTTGGGTCTCAGATTCACACTCATCCTTCCATATTCTAGTTAGTTTCAAGTTAAGTTCTGCCTATGGGAGACATTTATGGAGACTGAAAGAGAGAGAAAGGGAGTAATCACGTTTTTGTTCTTGTTTCTTGCTCCGATTGGGGCCCTGTGCTTATAAAAAGCAAGAACTGAAAGCACATATGAACACAATCTAACAATTATAAACCTATCTCACAAATAAATATGTTAATATCCTAAATAAGATACTACTGAATTAAACATGGTAACAAATTGAGTGATTAATAAAATCTGAGAATATGATTTGTCTATTAAAAATCTAGTCATGTCACAATAATAAAGTCTATGATTTTTAACATAACTCATTGAAAGATAATTGGGAGACATTTTATTATGTAAATAGGTGATGCTAAATCGTTCTGTAGAGAGTAAAATAGTCTTGTTCAGGGGAAAATAATTATTTAATTACTTGGGATAGAAGATGAAACCTCAAGAGATTGGATATGTGCAGAACTAACAAGGTATGGGGAAAGGCAGACAATTCTGAAGCTCTGAACAGAGCCTGGGTGGGGATATCAGACAGCTCACTGGAAAGATGTGCTTAAAAGCCTGAGAAAATACAGAGATGCTCCTCAGGAATTCTTCCAACGTTTGAACGCCCAGACAGTGTGGAATGGTATGGGATTCAATTTAATTTTACTTTGTATTTCTGGGCCACATTTGTATCTGGGTTATAAATTTCCTTGGCTCATCATGGGTCAGCTGTATTAAGGTACAGTTACTGGATACATGTCAAATTAAATAAAAATCCTAGAATTCTTCATGGAAGCAGAGATTATTGCTAACTTGATCTAGACTGCCCTGTGAACATGCCAAGTCTGAAGAAATTTTTAAAGCCTTCTTTTAGGTAAGTTTAAGTGTCTTGGGGGGTTATGTGTTCCTGCATACCTGCAGTGGTTCATGTGTGTGACTAGAACTGTTAGAAGCTTTGTTTTGGACAAAAGCCAAGAATGCTTAATATAGGATGAATTTCAAAATATTTGTGATTCAAATATGTGTCTACATATATTTCTTCAACATTTCATTGAGGTAAAAATGAAGTGCATATCATATATGCTTAGCTGCCAAGATGAAAATCACCTGGAGTCTTGGATCCCACTGTGTGATTTGTGATTATACAAACACTGCTTCTTCTCTAGAGGCTATATATAATACATCAGAAGCCAGCAACATTCTTGGAAAGTGCAGTGTCAGGGAAGGGGAGGAGAGTTTTAAATTGTGGTTCAATGTACAACAGGAGAGGACTTTCACTCCTGAAGGCAAATAGAAGAAAGAGATTGATAAACAGTTTCTAGGGCCTGACACTAGTAGTTAAATGTTGTCTCAAGGTTGCCGATGGCTCAGAGTCCTGGCAGATTGCCTCGTAAAAGTCAAATGGATCTTCCCTACTGTGGAAAGACATAAGCCAATTTTTTTTATCATGAACCAACACTTAGGAGAAAACACATACATTGAGATTATTAAAATATATTTCATGATGTATTTTGCAACAAACAGCACAAAATTCTTTTGAATACTGTATGGTTAAGTAGATTAGCTATGAGTAATTGAACACTGGAGCATTTTGAACTGGACTTCATAACAGATGCTCAGCTTTCCTGATAGAACTGAAGATCCCCTAACTCTAGTATTAGAAAATTATTTTGTATTAAGGAGAGAGCAGTCTCACTGTAGTGAACAAATGGACTCCCTTACACCTCAACTCTGAGGGAAAGAAATTTAGCTTGTGTTCTAAAGAAAGAGAAGCATCTGGCCTCTGATGACAAGGAGAAAAAGTATACATAAGAACCCACAGGTGGGACAAAATGGGCATATTTGAGGTTCTGGAAAATAGCTTGTATGTGGAATGCTTGGTGAGCAAGAGGAAGTTCAAGATAAGGTTGCAAAGGTAGGAAGGGGCTTGATCATACCAGCTTTGGGGTTTAGGTTTTGTTCAAGATACAATGAGAAGCCACTGAGGAATTTTGAATAGAGTAGCTGAAATCATCATACATGAATGTGGGGGTGAGGAACCAGAAGCTCAATAGATTAAAGTAGTGACCCCGAGAAGACTGCAGAGCCAGTGCTATTGGTCTCAGAAAAGCTGACATGTTTGTAGGAGAGAGGAGGCTGTTGAGTCCAAACACTCCACCACTGCAGGAGCTTTAGGGCTAGGGATTTGGGGATGTCTTGTTGAGTAGACTGCAGGAAAAACAAACGAACAAACAAACAAATAAAAAAACAGCTTCAAGCCAAGACAAGATTGTATAGGGATAAGGAAGTTTACACGTAACAGTGTCATACCAACAAAAAATCACAGTTTTTCAGTTGAAAAGTAAACATTTCAGAGTCAAAACTCAGGTAAAATAGCAACCAATAGAATCCTGTTCCAAAATGCATAGAAATGTCATAAATCCCTCCTTTTATCTCATTCTGCCAGTTGCTAGGGTATGTCATTATCTTCTTGATTGTTGAGAGGCAGCCAATGTAAGAAAGAAAGAAAAAAAGAAAGGAAGCAAGATAGGACAGAAAGACAGAATGAAAGGAAAGAAGGAAGGAAGGAAGGAAGGAAGGAACAGAGGGAGGAAGGAAGGAAGAGAGAAAGGGAGAGAAAGAAAGAAAGAAAGAAAGAAAGAAAGAAAGAAAGAAAGAAAGAAAGAAAGAAAGAAAAAGAAGGAAAGGAAGGAAGAAAGAAAAGGAAGGAAGAAAAAGAAAGAAAGCAAGCTCCTCTGACAATACTCTGTAAGAAGGATGCATTCATACATGTGTGTAATGCCAATAACCAAACTAAGAAAACTAGGACTTTTTAATCTTGGAACTTTATACATAAAGTTCAGAGAGATAAGGTGATAAGTCACACACAGCCTCACATTAACCTTCTTTTTATCCTTTATACAGCTATGGAACAAACTCATATGTAAAATGATGTTTAAAAGCTTCAGGGAAACTAGAAAGAGACTAGTATGATTAGGGAAGTGAATACAGTAAAATGTGGATACACTTGAGTCTTGCTGCCATTGTGTTCTCTTTAACTAATTTTGTATATCTATTATCTGGTTCATTTTGCTTTGAATTTATTATAGCTTACAAATTTCTTATTTAGAACTTCATGATAGTGTCTCTGCTTAACCAATCAGACTCCAAATAAAGGCAGTAGTATTTCTGCAAAATAAGCATATGCCCCTCAGAAGCATAAATTGTCCTTGAGCCATTTTCTCCTAAAAGCACTAAATAAAATTTGTAACCAATTTAACAAATACCTCTTAAATTGAAAGGAATCAATTTTAATGTGTCTTTCTGGAAATTACTTTGGATATTGTCTTTCCTGTCATGTTGTCAAGGTAATCCATGATGTATCCTCAGAAATAAACGTGAAATTCAAACAGAATGATTATACCATAATCATACTCTCCAGTGGAGACTAAAGCAACAACATGCTATGACAAAAAAGGCTTAGCTATATGAATCACAAAACAATGCCTACAGACATGATTACAAAAGTTGCAGTAGTTAACGTAGCTCCATTTCAGTTGTAAAACAAAATCAGAGCTAATGTTAAAATTTGTCTCATTTTACTTGATGAACTTTATCCCCTCTTGTATTGTATATAACCCTAGTTTAGAAATGAG
Source organism: Acinonyx jubatus (assembly GCF_027475565.1). NCBI lineage: Eukaryota > Metazoa > Chordata > Mammalia > Carnivora > Felidae > Acinonyx > Acinonyx jubatus. The sequence continues at coordinate 61,214,459 of NC_069380.1, forward strand.
ATATTGATTTATGTTTAATCAAGGATTAATTATTACTTTAATTAAAATGCTGTAATTAATATAATTAATTGAGAGTTTTATGGTCTACTAAAAATTCCCAGGTTTCAAATTCTGGGCTGCCAAAATTTAATAGAAAAGCATTTTTTGTTGGAGGAGGGCCTCCTGCCTGAAGATTACTATAATTCTTTTGGGTTCATATCTGTCCAAAGCTGCTGTGTGTGTGTGTGTGTGTGTGTGTGTGTGTGTGTGATAAAAACTCCACTGCAGGCTTGGAATGGTTTCCAAGAGTGTGTTTTATTACTTTAGCATTAATTTCCGTATTGTAATTGGTATATGTACTCAAAGGTCCCTTATGAAAAACTATATAAATCAAAACTTATGATAAAATATACTATGGCACCTATTTGCAATCATACCTTAAGAAATTTTTACATATTTATAATAGATAAAGCAGAGCCTTGTCAGATTATTAGGCAGAAGAGTTTTCCCATTATAGCTCTCTTGACAAATCTGTAGTCAAAATAAATTATAGGTACATTAAGGAAATCTGAGTGATGTTACATTGTTGTGCTTTGTTGTGGTATATCTTGTTTTTGAAGAGACGTTTTTAAAATCATTTATCATCCCAGTAATGATTATTTTTAACAACTGGTTTTAACAACTGGTTTTAACAACTGGTTTAACAACAAATGTTTTGTAAACATTTGTCAAATCTGCATGTGTATTCTCAATTAAATAGACAGCAATAATATCATCTTTTGTTTCTCACTGTGACTGTCCAAACATTGATTCCTCCTCTCTGAAAAGTTACTCCTTCAGGAAAATGTCACCTCCATCTGGAAAATGTCATTTACACCATCTTCTCCACCTCTTTCTTGTTGCCAAGTGTTGACTTGTTGGTGATTTACTCTCATTGAATGAAGACTTTTGATCCTGATGTAAATTTGCTTTTCTAAAAATTATTCTGTAACATTATTAGTGATTTTACAGTAAGTAAAATGAACCTGGTAAATCATCAAAAATCCTGGACCCTGTCTCTCACAGCTACCCACTCTGATTACTGCATTCTATAATTATGCATTCAATTCCTCCCACTCTGTACAAACCATCAACCTATTCAGGTCTACACCACTTGACTTCACCTTTTGGAGCACAATTTATCAACCCTTTTCTGGCTTCAGGACTTCTTGTCATGATTCATTGCTCGTCATAAAACTCAATCTCCAGCCAATGTTCTCAAATCACTTGTGCATCCGTCACTCCATTTTACCGCACTGAAAACCATGTGGGATTAGTCAGAAGAAATGCCTCTCTATTCTGCATTTGGGCCTATGAATATTGGTTAGTAAAGCCGATAGACATGATAAGACTATTTTCTCTCTAATTTCATGAGAAACTCCATTGCTTTTCCTTTTTGGCTAAATTTTCCAAATTTTGTATGAAACTTTCATACATGCTCTGCTGTCCTCTTACCTCCCATTCTCTAATCCTCTATGTGCCTCTCAGGATATACTTTCGTCTGTAAGAAGTGCTTAGTTGCTATCTCCTTATCTTCCCACAATCAACCCTAAGTGTTTATTTTCTCTGGCTAACACATTACTGCTAAGTTGCTTGAAAGAACCCAAGTTTATTTTCTTACATTTGTAGAGATGTCTTCACTCTTACACTCCAAAAGTGTGTCTTCAGGGACTAAAATTAACATGGGATCAGGGCCACATTCTTTCTGGAGGCATTGGGAGAGAATTGGTTTTAAGCTTCTGGAGACTGCCTGCATTCCCCAACTCAAGGGCTTCTTCCAATAATGGCATCTCTCTGATCTTTGTTTCCATCTTCACATTTCTTTATCTTACCTCTCTGCCTCCAAAGACCTTGTGATCAAAGGTGGCCCACTAGGAACCTATAGGTTAATCACCTCATCTTAAGAAGTTTAACTTAAGGGGCACCTGGGTGGCTCAGAGCCTACAGCCTGCTTTGGATTCTGTGTCTCCCTCTCTGCTTCTCCCCCACTCATGCTCTGTCTCTCTCTGTCTCTCAAAAATAAATAAACGTTAAGTAATGAAAAAATAATTTAACTTAATCACACCTTCAAAATAACTTTTGATATGACAGGTAATATATTCACAAGTTTGAGAGATTAGCACATAGGAATTTAGTAGAGACATCATCCTACCATACCTATGATCCTACCTACATGTTCACCCATTCTCTTTCTTCTCTTCTGTTATAATAGGAAAAGAGTCCCTTTATTTATCCCCCAAAAAACGAAAATTCACTCCACTTGTGCTCTGTTCTTTGAATCTCCACTTCCTCCAGGTTTCAGAAGAGCATTACTCCTTAATTTACAATCACTCTCCTTATAACACAAATTGCCATTTTATTAAGAATTAGTCCTCCACCACTTACAAAATTGGGTGTAAAATTAACCATCTCCCCACAGAAAGCCAACATAAACAAATAAACTTACTCACACACCCCACATAGCTATTGCCTATTGTTTTTTAATCCAATCATTTGGTCTTGTGGTAGCCTTGGTGATTTTTTTTTTTTATCAAATACTATTTGGTATAAAAACCTGTAGTTTGTTTACTGTTATATCAGTCTTGTTGATGTTATCTTTATTTAAAGACAATTTTTAAATATTTCCACTTTTTAGATTTTTGATTATTTTTATTTTTAAAAATTTTTATTTATTTATTTTCAGAGAGACACAGAGTGTGAACACAGGAGGGATAGAGAGAGACACAGAATCTGAATAAGGCTCCAGGCTCTGAGCCATCAGCACAGAGTCCAACGCACAGCTTGAGCCCACTAACTGTGAGATCATGATCTGCCTGAGCCGAAGTTGTAGGTTCAAATGATTGAGCCACCAAGATGCCCCCAAAATTTCCACTCTTTAACTCACCTCAAACTGTTTTATGTCTCTCACTTTCCTGTTGATACTCTCAATGTTATGGTCAACAAAACCCACCATTTATTTCACGGTATTCAACTAAAATAAACTAACTTCTGTCACCTTACTTAGCCAATTATAGGAAATCACACTTCCTACTACTTCCTATTCCTAGCCAATTAGAAAGAAATCAGATTTCTTTGATTTTAAGATAGCACTTTCTATTTGTTTCCATTTGAACTCACTGCCCACTTAACTTTAACTTCCTTTTACAATTCCCTCCTTTTTTGCTTGATCTTAAACACAGTCGTTCTCTAATGTTTTGTCCATGGCTCTATTCTATACTTACAAACTTTCCCCAAGCAATAAATATCATCCAAACCCAGGGCTGAGGTCCAATTATAATCCCTGTCTTTATCATCAGGATTTTTATGGTGTAGTCCTCCAGACTTCAATATCAAACTTTTTGGCTCCTGGGTGGCTCAGTTGGTTGAGTGTCCAACTCTTGATTTTGGCTGAGATCATGGTCCCAGGGTTGTGGGATTGGGTCTCATATCAGGCACCATGTTGAGCATGGAACCTGCTTAAGATTCTCTCTCTCTTTCCCTCTGCCCCTTTCTCTCTCTCTCTCTCTCTCTCTCTCTCTCTCTCTCTCTCTGAAATAAAGAAAAAGAATAAAAAATATCAAAGTTCTTATCTGGCATTTGTCATCAGTGTCCAAAACAATAGAAAAATTGGAAAGATTATTTTCAAAATGATTACAAAGTTTTAAACAATTTCATCACTACTATTTTTGTACATGCAAATATATTTTGTCTCCCAGAAATTAGTTAGCCTCTGTCCTCTCTTCTTCTCTTACCCCTTCTTTCATCCCAATTCTACAGACAGCTGGCAGTGATTCTTTTAAAATGTAAGCTATGACAGACATATCCCTCCTCTGATAAAAAATTATCCAGTGTCTTCCTATATCAGACTACACTTCAAGTCCCTCCGTACTATGACCTGTAAGACCAGGCCACATATTATCTTGTATCCCACCTAATCCATCACCAGCAAAGTCTTAATGCTGGCTTCTTGCATTTTTATTTTCTTGACACACGAGCCTTATACTTGCCAGCTTCTCTGCAGGTTATGTTCTTCCCCCCCATATTTGTAAAGTTTGTTCACTTAATTTCTTATCTGCTTTTTACTTTTTTTCTTCTTATTATTTAACATCACTTGATCTATTAGCTATCAGTATACATTCCTGTAGAATGTATAATGTACAATCAATGACAGTAAGACTTTGCATCCTTGGTGTACTGGCACCTGCTCAGCTCATTTGTTGAGCGAATGAATGTATTCAAATCCCAGATCTTGGGCACTTACTAGCTGTATTACTGTTCACATGTTACTTAACATGTATAGACCTCATAATTATTACTTCTGAAATTTAGACCATACTGAAGTCTAGTATTGTAGGGTCGGTAAAAGAATTATGTAAGATAAACCACTCAGTTCAGTTAACGTAAAGCATTTGGTTCAGCTAATAAATGTTGGTTCACATTACTTTATCCTATTTTTCTGGCCTCCTAGCAAACATACTTAATGTTATCATTACTTAGTATTAAAAAGAGAAATATCCAGTTTCTGATGTGGAATTTTTCTTCCAAAATCAGTGCATTCAGGTCTATTAATTTAGTATTGAAGAATTTAAAATATGGGGATTAAGGAGTGCGCTTGTTGTGATGAGCACTGACTGTTGTATGGAAGTGTTGAATCACTATATTGTACACCTGAAACGAATACACTGTATGGTAACTAAATGGAATAGAAATAAAAATTTAAAAAATTAAAAAAAAATCATTGAGGATAATATACATGGTAAAATGCATATAGCTCACCCTGCTTTCTCTCTCATTCTTTCTATTTTCCCTTGTCATGCATGTAAAGCCGATAAAACATAGAGCTGTATATTAAAAAGATATAAAACCTTAAGAAGGGACATTCTTATTTTATTTTTGTTTTAGAATTCCATGGTAGCATAAAGTAACTACACATTTCCATTTTTACCATCAAAGTTTAAATTATTTCTCTCGGGGGCGCCTGGGTGGCTCAGTCGGTTAGGCATCCGACTTTGGCTCAGCTCATGATCTCGCGGTCCGTGAGTTCAAGCCCCACGTCGGGCTCTGTGCTGACAGCTCAGAGCCTGGAGCCTGTTTCAGATTCTGTGTCTCCCTCTCTCTCTGACCCTCCCCCATTCATGCTCTGTCTCTCTCTGTCTCAAAAATGAATAAACGTTAAAAAAATTTAAAAAAAAAATTATTTCTCTCAAAATGACCTGTCACCTGAAACTTCCAGATGTCTGACATCTGCTTATGTCTTTTTTAAAGACTGCCTGAACATGATAGATGAGTAGCAAGTAAGGTAATTCTTCTATTATAATGTGCATATTGCACACTGAAGCATTTGAGCTGATATTCCTCTCACTTGACAACTAATTTATTCATGACAACACGATGGAGTGTAAAGATTGATTGCTTATATCCCAAATTTCTGAGAAAGAAAAATATATAGTTGAATTAAATTTTTCATAACAAAAGTAAATAAAGATAACTACAGATCCATGAAAGAGAAAGTAGAAAAATTATACCTCATGCTGTATAAACATAAAATGAAGTCAAGAGTTAAAGTAGTGTTCACAACTGACTATCTCTATTTGTCAAGAGAAAGAAGTTCTATAAATTCTAGGGATGGTGAAAACTTACCATTTTATTTGATACCTGCATATTCTTAATTTATTTTTACACACACACAAATCAGCATGCATTTAGAGGCTTAATTAATGTATACTCACTTATACTTTGAGACACGAAGCATAACTAGGTGATTAGTACAAGAGAATTTATGTATTGTCTTATTCAAATATGTGTATTCCTGAGAGCCCCAATAAAGGATGCACTTCAGTGTATAACCAGTAACCCCATTCAGGCTTCAAAGTTAAATATTCACCACATGCACATATTTTGAATGTATTTTTCCATAATGCCTACCATCTATATAATTGTTCTTTTAGGTATAAAATTATGGAATTATTAGTAAATGATCAATAATAAAAAACAATTATTGAAAAATCTATAGAAATATTTCTCTCTTGTAAATTATCCTGCCGAGTTTCTTAGATGTGATAAATTTGAACTCTTATAATAACTTTATCTTTCTTTGTTTCACATTAGTACTGCATTTGCTTTGGGTACCCACACTTTATGAATATGGTGAAATACTTTAAGGTTTCTACATGTATACTCGAATTTTACATACAACCTGAGTTTACTGACTCTTTGGAATTTAATCCTTAGCCCAAAGAAGAGTATCAGGCTCTTGGTTTCTACTTACAAATGCTTCTGCATCAGCACTTTTTTCTCCTTATAATCGTCTACATCTAAATCTCTGTGGCTATGGAAATCAAATCATGACAAATTATTAATGAAGTAAAGATCAATACATTATTCCATGAACTAAGAATGTAAAATTGACTACCTGTAGTTTATTTTTTCTTCTATATATGTTTTCAGCTCATTTTCTGATAGTTCTCATCTAGATACTAAACTAGTGATAGCTAGTTATGTGAGGCAGCCCTTTTATGTAATTATTTCTTGTAATAATTGGAAGGGAAGGTTGGGTAGGTAGAATAATGGGAGCCAAAAGATACCCACATGCTAATCCCCCAAATCTTTAAATGTGTAACTTTTCATAGTAAAGGAATTTTTCAAATGTAATTGAGTTAATAATCTTGAAATAGCTGAGGCACCTGGGTGGCTCAGTCAGTTAAGCATAACGTGGAGCCTGCTTGGGATTGTCTCTATCCACCCCCCTCTCTGCCCTTCTCCCACATGCGCATGCACATGCTCTCTCTCTAAATATAAATAAATAAACTGAAATAAAATCTTGAAATAGGGAGATTATCCTGGATTGTCTGGGTCCTTCTGGATTGTCACAGGGTCCTTGTAAAAAAGAAACAGGCAACAAGGTTAGAGTCAGAAAAGATACGATGATGGAAGTATGAGGGGGAGAGAGAGAGAGAGAGCACGCTTTGAAGATAAAGGAAGAGCCATGGATCAAAGAAAGGAGGAGAGATCCAGAAGTTGGAAAAGGCAAGGAAGTAGACTCTTCCTTAGAGCCTCCAGGAGAAAGACAGCTATGTTGACTAATTGACTTGAAGACTTCTAACCTGTAGAACAGTAAAATAAAAAACTTGTGTTTGTAATTAATCATTGTATGAATTTATTTTTATCACTAATACTAGGAAAGTAATTAGCAGGGAAGTTTACAAATCTAGAGGAAAATAGGTAAAAGAGAAGTATAGTACCTCAATATGTGATTTCAAAAAAAGAAAACAGTGGGGCATCTGGGTGGCTCAACCAGGTAAGCATCTGACTATTGGTTCTGGCTCAGGTTATTATCTCATGATTCATGGTTTCGAGCCCCACATCGGGCTACTGCTTAGGATTCTCTCTCTCTTTCTGCCCCTCCTGAGCTCCTGATAACTCTTTATCTCTCTCAAAATAAATAAACTTAAAACAGAAGAAAATAGAGAAGTATCTTATAATGATACTTTGATGAAGTGAAGAATGGTCTACCAGCAAACTTAAACCTTGGCGTTTATAGAAGAAATTACCTAATAAATTTTCTTGAGCTGGGAGAGAAGAGGGAGCACAACACAGTGAAAGTATCTTTATTCACAAAAAGTATATATAATAATACTTTTATGTATATTTTATTTCTTAAGATATAATTCTCAAGTCAGAGAAAAATATCTTTTTTCACTACATCTTAATCAATCTTACTTTCTAGATAGACATATGTATCAGGAGTATAAATGCTAATTCTATTGTAAATAAAATAATTTTCTGTTGGATCTAGAAGGTAAAACAGATAATATTTATGATGTAGTTTATAATGAGTAAGGAATTTCATAACAAAATTTATAAATATTTTATGGAAAAAATGAAACAATTGATACTTCTTTGTCTATTTTCATAAATATAATAATTTCTATGAAGCAGACTTTTGATGATTCAGGACCTGATCATTTGTTTTCAAGGCACTTCTGCTGTTCTGAACGTTTTTGGCAACAGAAATTTTGAGTTGGTTTTGGCTCAGGCTCTTGTGCCTTGGGGTGATAGAATGTGGGTGACTATCCAGCTGCATCGGCAACATCTGGAGCCCATGTCCCCACTGAGGAAAAACAGCAGGGCAGGGCCAGCAGAAATGATGCCAGATGTGCTGTAATTATTGTATTTGCAAAAGAAGTTGGTTCCATGCACTTCATTACTGTTAACACTTCTTTAAAAATGGTAAAAGACTGGTGCTTTATTTAAGGTCTCTGGAAATACGAAAAATCTCTATGTATTAACTGGTAGAAATAAATAAAAAAAGATTTTTGCTATCAGTGTCTACATTTGGAAGAGAAACTGACAAATAGATAGCAGATCATTAGATATCATTTAACTCAACAAACGATTCAGAACAACTGCTAAGAAGGACTGATGACATGGTCTCCCTGTTCCTTTGTTTTAAATCAATCATTGTTAATGCCTAAGACTAGAACAGGAGGGTAATTTTTAAGATAAAGAACAGAAAAAATGATCCAATTTAATTCCATTTTAAACAATTCAACAGTACTAGGCACAATCATATAAAGATAAATTATTAAAGAGCTAAAGTCCTCACAGAATCCAGGAGCTAGAAACAGTATAGTATACATGGAAGATACGGTGGCAGGTAAAGTCCATTAGTTGATCAGCACATGTTTACAACTCCCCTTTCTCCACTGCTTTTGCTCACAGTGGCTGGCTATATGCCCAACTTCAGCCTGTAACACGTAAGGGCAAGTCTGCTGGGAAATTTTTGTCAAAACTTTTTTTTTTTAATATATGAAATTTATTGTCAAATTGGTTTCCATACAACACCCAGTGCTCATTCCAAAAGATGCCCTCTTCAATACCCATCACCCACCCTCCCCGCCCTCCCACCCCCATCAACCCTCAGTTTGTTCTCAGTTTTTAAGAGTCTCTTATGCTTTGGCTCTCTCCCACTCTAACCTCTCTCTTTTTTTTTTCTTCCCCACCCCCATGGGTTTCTGTTAAGTTTCTCAGGATCCACATAAGAGTGAAAACATATGGTATCTGTCTTTCTCTGCATGGCTTATTTCACTTAGCATCACACTCTCCAGTTCCATCCACGTTGCTACAAAGGGCCATATAGCATTCTTTCTCATTGCCATGTAGTACTCCATTGTGTATATAAACCACAATTTCTTTATCCATTCATCAGTTGATGGACATTTAGGCTCTTTCCATAATTTGGCTATTGTTGAGAGTGCTGCTATAAACATTGGGGTACAAGTACCCCTATGCATCAGTACTCCTGTATCCCTTGGGTACATTCCTAGCAGTGCTACTGCTGGGTCACTGTTTTCCAGAGCAGCTGCACCAGTTTGCATTCCCACCAACAGTGCAAGAGGGTTCCCGTTTCTCCACATCCTCTCCAGCATCCATAGTCTCCTGATTTGTTCATTTTGGCCACTCTGACTGGTGTGAGGTGATATCTGAGTGTGGTTTTGATTTGTATTTCCCTGATAAGGAGCGACATTGAGCATCTTTTCATGTGCCTGTTGGCCATCCGGATGTCTTCTTTAGAGAAGTGTCTATTCATGTTTTCTGCCCATTTCTTCACTGGATCTTACCAATGAAAGTGCAAGACAGGAGCTTTGTGTTGCTATCTCTATCATTTCATCCCACCTGAAATATAGATTTCATGCTAAAGATGGTGGCAGTCCTGCTGTGACCATGAGGTGATAAGAGGAGGAAAAAAGACCAAAGGCTAGGATTATAGAAGAGAACAAAAGGAAAAGAACAGATCCTTGGAAGATTTTGTTGAGGAGACAAATTGATGCCAGCAACCACCTCCATCTACACTTCTTGTTAAGCGTGATAATAAATCTCTGTATGGTTTAAGCCTCTCTTAATTAGATTTTTGTTACTTGCAGATGATAGCTTTTCAAGCTGATAAATGAAATATAAATATCTTGTAGTAAAAAAGAGACTAAACTAATTTATCTACTATTATGTAAATTATTAGTGAAATTAATGAAATAACCCAAAATATATATGTATTGTGTATATATATGTACTATATATATGTATTTATATATATAATTATATATTATATACAATTATATATTATGTTGTAATATATTATATATTATATTATAATTATTATATATTATATATAAATGTATTGTGTATATATATGTAATATATATATTATATATATATATAAATGTTAAAACACAATAATAAGGAGGAATATTTCATCATGTAAGGATAAAGAATGATGATGAGAGATGCCAGTTTAGATGGAGGTTAGTGGAGACTTTTCCAGAAGAACTAATACTATAGTCACATGGATGAACAGAATATTTATGTTCTGTATCTTTAATATTAGGGTTGCATTCCTCTTTTAATCTATAGATGAAGAAATGACTCATGAGGCAGAGAGTAAAACAATTTTTAGGAAAAGGAAAGAAAATAAGGGATGTAGAAAATACAGAAAGTAGCAATATGATTTAATACCTGTTGAGAGAAAAGGTGATAATGTAGAATAAAAAGAAAGTAAAAGAACTAGAACCTTTTAAGAATAATTTTGAAAATAAAACAGCATCCTGTTGACAGCTGTGCATTAAGGTGGGTGAAGCAATGTTTCAAAGTCAATATCCTAAATTAATATTAATAGGAATAATATGAATACAAATACAGATATCAACATAAATTAAAATGTAAACATAAACATTAATTTTTGAATGATCTGAGCCCAATGACATACATGTCTGTACATCACATTGTTTATATGTAAAACAAAAATTTGCATTCAATGATCTTCAGCTTCTCTGTCTTCTCCATTTTGTTTTGTTTACAATAAATGATTTTTTGCTGGAAACAAATTAATAATGTATACATTATAGAGTTTATTCTTTTCTCTAAGTAAGTAGAGAAAACTGTGGTTGGAATTTCCATACTTGGATATACAATGAATTTACTCTTCTTTAAAATTTGTCATTCCTAGAGATATAATCACATATTCCTAATTTATAAATACTTCTTTAAATGAAGTGATTCAAATAGATTTTTGTCAATAATTATACATGTATTAATATAAATAATTATCAAAAGAAAGCTTTGTTGCATTCATAATAACCCACCAATATTTCATAATGGAGATCATTTAGCAATCATTCAAGAATTATTAGTACCCCCATTGACAGAGTAAAACTAGTTATGGAATATTAATAAATGGTTGATATATATTTCTACTCTACATGCTATTTTTTTGTTTTTATTCACTATCATTGAATCTGTCACTATAGATAGGTGCATTTTTTGGTCTAGGGCTAATCTGTGGGGCTTGAATTTGTTCTTCGTACCTTTATTTGTAGTTTTTGTGCCCTATGACTAGGGTCCCAATTAAGCTATTCTCCCACAAGCCACTGCTCAAGGTCATCTTCTTCTCTTTATTGCTTCTTTCTTAACAGTAAAACTAGCTGACTATTTCTTTCCCTGACTCCCTTAGTTCCCTACTTTTTTTGCTAGGAAATCTATGAACAAAATCATTTTTAAGATCTTGTATCTATTACATAGAATGTAATGCAATTGTATTTTCAGAGGTTCCTGGTGAAAATATATACACCTGAAGAGTGATAGCAATGTCAGAAAATAAGGAAAAGCAAATGCAGAATGTATATTATGGCAAAATGTAAATATACCTAGATATATGCCACAAGTGAAAGCAACAGACTTTATAAAAACAGTGAATAAGCCACAAAAAGTGTAATCTGAATCCTCCCCTGATTGACTCACAGTTGGTGATTACACATTTACTCCCATTTAGTTATATATTTGTGATGTACTATTCTTGATAACGGTCACTGGCTATGCTAATGGTCATGGTAACATGCCATTTTGAGGGCTTTCTACAAATTAGGTATGATGTTTATGTGCCCTATGTGCATTATGTCACTGACTCTGCAAAAGCACTCTACTCAACAGATGAAGTCTTTATTTCCAGTGAGAAAACTGAGGTGTATAAAAAGTAAGTGACTGATATTGGGTTAAAATACATTCATTGTGACTCCAAACCCTCACAGTGTACCTACATATAGGTCTGCCACATTGTCACAAGTCTAGGTGCAGTGCAACATATGGAAAATGTGCATGAGGATAGTGACAGAAGGGAACCGTTTTGCTCACTTAAAAAAAAGTCCTACAAAATCACTGATGTCTGTTTAGTGCTCACTAGAAAATGTCAAGTAAATATATGATGAGATAGTGAACATAAAATATGCCAAATTGCAGCAATCAAATATACTTTTGTGTGCTACTTGCTAACTTAGATTTCAGAGTTGGTGAAGGCTTTGGGGATAGGGACTAAAGTGGTAGTGTGGAAGCATCGTCACTCAGTTTAATCTAGGTTATCTCACAGGTTTTATTTGTCATCATCATAAGAAGGTGTATTATTCATACAATAGCTTTTTTCCGGTTTTCACTGCCTGGTTTTATTAGCATTATTTTGTAACTAAGCCCCTCCTTAACTATGGGTGGACATTTATATTTCTCTTTCCCTTTTCCTATTTTCCTATTAAACTGATGAATCAGGACGAGTCATACTACCCATTTTGGGGTAAGGAGGGGCACATTTTAACTCAGAAATCAGGAAGAAAATTTTAAATGATTACAAGAACTATGCCCTAGTGAATGAGGTTATGCTCTCCTATGAAAGCAGGTAAATGCTAAAATCACTATTAGTGGTTAAAGAAAGGGAGCACAATTTCCTCTCTTTCCTGTCTTTTCAATATTAAAATGGAAAATGGACTCATCATAACACAAGGATCCAGATGCTCTGAATGACTGTTTATTGGATAGAGATATTCAAAGGCTGAGGCAGGGGATAAAAATTGACAACAGTTCCTTATATACCCATACAGTATATAAGGACACGAAACAAGGATGTCCCGCACTCACTAGCTGAGTATTGAGAGATAGACAAGAGCTAGGCTTATTTAGGAACAACTAGAATTTTGCAGTTGAAATTCATACAAAAACGTCGAACAGATTCTAATTCCTGAGTGGTTTCTCTGTGACACATTTTAACACACTCATGTGCACACGCGTGCACACACACACACACACACACACACACACACACACACACCACCCTGTCCATTGTACTAAGTTGCTTCCTAATTCTAGCTTTGCTATTCATTCATTACTTGCTTTACCAAGATTGCAATGACAAGACTTACATAACATACATTCTTTCCAAAGCTGCTATTACCTTTCCAAATTTTTGTGGATAGGACAGATTGTAAGTCATATTTATAAAATGTTCTACTGTAATCCAATAAAGTTTTCATGTGTTACAAGAAATACCATTATAGAATATTACTCTTATTGTATCATTTCTTTTATAAAAAAAATTTAGTAGTTTCCAATTACTTAAATGATAAAGTTCCAAAGGACTAAGAGTCTTAAAGGTCGAATGATAAATTGAAATCAGACACCGTTTCCAACCTCTTTGCCAACAAAGAATCCCACTATCTCATTCACTTATTCATTCATTTATTCATTAATTCATTTATTCAATAGATATTATGGAATAGCAACTATGTGCAAGGTATTGTCAAAGAAAAAAGGCAGGAAAAATAAAATTTCCTTTTTGGAGTTTGCATTGCTGTCAGAGAAAATGGAAGTTAATATTACAAGTAAGCAAATTATACTGTATGTGAAAAGGTGAAGAAGATTAAGAGTAAAATAAAACTAAGAACATGTGAGGAGTTCCGAGAATAATCATGTTGGAAAAAACATTTTTCTATTAATGTTTAGCCCTAAAACTGGAATTAATGAGTCTACCCCTTCCAGAGCAGAGAGACTCCACTTTTAATACCCTGCTTCTCTTCTGCAACAAATACTGAAAACTTTGATTCTCCCTGCAAACTGTTCCCAAATTTGAATACCTTCTCTTTCCAAAGCTGCCTTTTTAGTGTTTAAGCACTAATACTTAATGGTATCATCCCAGGTTCTTTTATCAAATTGTCTTCTACTTTCCTTTTAGGAAAATTACTTATCCCAGTGCTTCAGAGGTCCTTATCAGTGGATGACATCCATAAATAAATATACATATACATATACATATACATATGAATATACATATGAATATACATATGAATATACATATGAATATATATATATACACACACACACATATACCTCTTCCTTGGCTACCTAGGAATACTTCTAATACCTAATACCCAATACCCAATACCCAATACCTAATACCTAATACCTCTTCCTAGGCTACCAGCCCATATACCTAACTAGCTACTAGATCTATCCATTTAAATGTCTCAGCATCTCAAAGATTTATAAAACTACATTCTAATTATCCTATGAAATTACCACCCCCCCAAATTGGAAATAAGTGCTGAAGTACAAGCCAGACAATGTGAAGTCTTCCACTTCCTCACAAGTCATAGTCAATGTACCAGGTCCAAAGTCTTAGCTTTTCTTTGCCATCTCTAAGGCTGACCTTTTGTGTTTCTCATGCTCATGTCTAAAAATATACTCTGGTCTTTTCCAATCCACTCTTCACATGAAAGCCCAAGACATTTTTAAACAGATGGTTTTACTCACTTGATTAACATTTCCATCAGCTTTCCATTGCTGTTTGTATAAAGAAATCATTTCTTCAAAAGTGTAAAAGGCCCAGTGATGTGATCACTGCCTACCGCTCTATCTGCATTTATTATGAATCTTCTCTTGGTTCCTTCTGCTCAGATCACATGGACCCTGCTTCAATTCAACCAATGTTCCATATTTTCTTGAACCACAGGTTCTTTAACATTGTTTCCCCCTTTCTGTACTATTTCTTCCTTTTAAGCCAAATCTTTGATAACCAACGTTAGGTTTTCTAACTTTACTCAAACATCAGAATTTAAGGCAGCTATAAATTTCCCTCAGATGCTTTTCCTCACCCCCCATATCCCATTCAAACTCAGGATATTTTTCTAACTTATTTTTCACAGAATCTCTTTTCCTCCCTTTAGAACATAGCTCAATCTGTAGCAGTATATTTATTCTTTTTCCTATTGCTGGTGTATCCATTAGACCAAAAGTTCCACAGCAGAAGGAACTGTATTTCTTGTTGCTCTCAATTTTATTCCCAGTATCTAGCAGTATTCCTGGTACATAGTAGGAAATCTCATAATATTTATTAAATGAATGAGTGAATAGATAAGTGTGCCTCTGCTATTTTATGAAAGCAATTTAAAACATTTAGGCAGTTTCCTTAACTTCTTATTGTAAATCTCTGGATTAATTAGGAAGATTTGGTTTCTATAAAATTGAGATAATTTCATTGTCCAAATTGAAAGAAATGAAAATAAAAAGATTAAGATAGTTTACTATAGATTTTGTGAGAAATATTTACAATATTGTGGCTTCTAAATAATCCTTAACTATTATCCTAAGTGCAGGAATAATTTGCAAGTTACACATTTTTACAATTTGATCTGCAATTGTGCTTTGAAAAATATCTTCAGAATAACAGCATTTTATTGATTGGATTATTACTTATTGTGACATTTTGTGTGTAGACTTTTCTTACTTTAGACTGCATTACTAATGAATCCTACCTTAGTAATACTATTACAAAAACTTTTTTTTAAGTAGAGGTTATCTATAACTCTTAGAACCTTTGTGATTTTTCTTCAGAGTAACTTCTGAAGTCAAAGGTCTCCAAAAGCAAAGATAGAAGCTAGAGATGAACTCAACAGGGAACCAACCACACAGAATGAGTTGAAATGTACCACAGGAACCAGTTTTTGAAGATAGACTCTCTGGGTCAGGTTGGAGTACTGTGTTAATGCCATACAACTATCCATACAACCAAGTTCCCCCGAGACTTCGGCAGTGTTGTATGTTTTCATTAAAGTAGTCAATTATGCGTTTGGTTCATTTCTGTAGTTACCAATCTATTCTAAAAGAAAGCATACTAGTTATGATAAAACTATAACACAACTTTACAAAGGACCACATTATGCTTTTTATATACTCTGCATTGCACATTTCCATACATCTTTCCAGTCTAAGAAACTGCCTACCATAGAATCACAATTGTGAATTAAAAAATGAAAATCTAGTGTTAAATGGACTGCCTGAATCTAGAAATGGACTGCACTATCTTTTCTTTATTTCTTTTAAGTTTTTATTTGTTTATTTTGAGAGAGAGAGAGCACTAGCAGGGGAGGGGCAAAGAGAGAGGATCTCAAGCAGGCTCCATGCTGTCAGTACAGAGCCCCATGCGGGGTTGAACTCAGGACCAATGAGATCACAACCTGAGCTGAAATCAAGAGTCCCATGTTTAGCTGACAGATATATGCAGGCACTGCCCTAAATATTCTTTATAAAAATTTTTGCTATTTTTACAAATGATATGAATTGAGTTACTTTTACCAAAGCCATTCCAAATAATAAAAACAGATGCTATCAAAATACCATATTTCCATTTCAAATAAAGATTAATATCAAAAAAGGAAAGGAAGGGAACCATTAACTGCTTTATAAATTACAAGGATGTAATGATTTGGTGACTCAATTAGCTAATGACTAAAGTTATCTAAGTCCCTAAAGAAAGAGTTTAATATGAATGCAAAGAGTTATGATTTTTATAAGCTAGATAACTCATATTAAGAAAGCAATTTCTATGAGTTAAATAATATTATAATAATGATAGTAGTACATACATTTTAGTATAACTAGGAAAGGGATAAATGTATTAATTATGCTTATTCAAAAAGAGTTGGATATTTTTAGGTTAAGAAAAACAATATAGGATAGAAAAGTCATAAAAGCATAATCTATGTTAATGCACCTACATTGTTATTCTATCCCTATGTTCCATAATTGTTAAGTCCAATTTCCCAGTGTTGATGATCCATCATATAAATTGACCTAGAATATAACTGATGTTCTCCTTATATCAGTAAACTTCAATTTATGCTTTAGCTATTAAAAATATATATGCAGCATCTTTGCTTACACTGATTAGATACTATAATAAATCTGTTTTTACTGAAAAGAATCAATGCAAATTTATCTTTTTTAATTGGAATATATTGTACATATCTGATTCTTTTTAAAAAAAGAACATCTGAATATTTAAAAAGCAAATAAAGCAAAAATTCAGTCTAAGGAAATATCTGTGTATTTTTCCTTGAGTATTTTGGTAAATTATTTTTATAAACACTTACGAGGGTGCCTGGGTGGCTCAGTCAGTTAAGCGTCTGACTTTGGCTCAGGTCATGACCTCACAGTTCGTGAGTTCAGCGCCATGTTGGGCTCTATGCTGACAGCACAGAGCCTGGAGACTGCTTTGGATTCTGTGTCTCCCACTTTCTCTGTTCCTCCACTCCTTGTGCTCTGTCAGTCTCTCTGTCTCTCAAAAATAAACATTAAAAAATTTTATAAACATTTAACAGAAGTGAAGTCTTTATCCTTTTTGGGAGCCTTGATATTGTTACTGAGAATTTTCTTGATATACTTGGGGAGTTTTCTTTAAGTAAATGAATTCATATTCCAATTGATGATCATCCTTGAAATACGTCTATTATTGTTCCAAACCATTATCATAAATAAGCAGATAGTATAAATGTCTTGCTGTTAGGCTCCAGGTTTACTATCATGACATTTCCTTCTATATGGCCTCTACCCCTCAAAGGCTCTCACTGCATTTAGTCTAAAAGACAATCTTTTGACATAATCCAGGAGACTACCTAATTTTGATGGTTAGTTTTATGTGTCAACTTAGCCAAGATTTAGTACCTAGTTATTTAAACAAACACTAATGTAGGTGTTGCTGTTAGCCTAGATAGTTAACAACTACCATAAGTTGGCATTAAGTAAAGGTAATTAACCTCATTTAGGTGGCTGGACCATGTCCAATTAGTTAAAAATCCATAGGAGCAAAAACTGATGTTTCCTGGAGAAAAAATTCTGCCTCACAGCTATAGCATCAAATTCTAACTGAATTACTAGCCTGCTGATATGACCTACAGATTTAACCCTGTCAGTTTCCATAATTGTATGAGCTAATTCCTTAAAATCAGTCTCTGTATGTGTGTATATACGCACATATATATGCATAAGTGCACACACGCATATCCTATTGGTTCTGTTTCTGTGGAGAACCCTAACTAATACAATGATCTACCTGTGTCCTCTCTCCACTTAATTTCCCACTATCCTCTCCATTACTCAGTCTACTGTAGGAACAACTAATTGGATTTAACATTCTTGCAGCCTACAGAATGGAAGAAGATATTTGCAAGTGACATATACAATAAAGGGTTAGTATCCAAATCTATAAAAATGTATCAAACTCCACAATCAAAAAAACAAATAATGCATTTAAGGTATGGGCAGAAGACAAGAATAGCATTTTTCCAAAGAAGACATCCAGATGGCCAATGGACGCATGAGTAAATGCTCAACATCACTCATCATCAGAGAAATACAAATCAAAACCACAATGAAATACCATCTTACACCTGTCAAAATGGCTAAACTTAACGCAGGAAACACCTGATACCAGATGTTGGCGAGGATACTGAGAAAGGGGAACCCTCTTACACAGTTGGTGGGAATGCAAACTGGTGCAGCCACTGTGGAAATCAGCAGGGAGATTCCTCAAAAAGCTAAAAATAATATTACCCTAAGAACCAGCCATTGCACTACTAGGTATTTACCCAAAGGATACAAAAATACAGATTTGAAGGGGGCACATGCACCCTGATGTTTATAGCAACATTATCAACAATTGTCAAACTATGGAAAGAGCCTAAATGTCCACTGACTGATGGATGGATAAAGAAGAAGTGGTATATATATACTATTAAATACCATATATATATATATATATATATATATATATATATAATGGTATATACACCATTATATACCATATATAATGTATATATCCCATTGGTATATACCATTATATACCATTATATGTATAGACCATATATATAATGGTAAATATATGGTATATATATATATGGTGTGTGTGTATATATATATGGTAAATATATGGTATACATATATACATATATATACATATATACCATATATACCATATATAATACATATATATGTATATAACAGATATACATATATATGGTATATGGTGTGTGTGTATATATATATATACATATATATGGTATATATATACATATATAATACATACATACATATACATGTATAATGGTCTATATATGGTCTATATATATATTCCATATACATTAGGGATGTTACTCAGCCACCGAAAGGAATGAAATTTTGCCATTTGTAATGATGTGGATGTATGTAATGCTAAGCAAAATAAGTCAGTAAGAGAAAGACAAATACTCTATGATTTCACTCATATGTGGAATTTGAGAAACAAAACAGATGAGCATAAAGGAAAGGGGGAAAGAGAGAGAGAGAGAGAGAGAGAGAGAGAGAGAGAGAATATCAAGCCACAAGAGACTCTTAACTATAGAGAACAAACTGAGGGTTGTTGGAGGGGAGGTGGGTAGAGGATGGGCTACATGGGTGATGGGTATTAAGTAAGGCACTTGTGTTGAGCACTGGGTGTTATATTTAGGTGATGAATCACTAAACTCTACTCCTGATACCAATATTACACTATATGTTAAGTAACCAAAATGTAAATAAAAATTTGAAAACAAACAAACAAAAAGAACTCATCGCTTTTATTCCCTCTGATGTTCAAGTTCTTAATTCGGTCATTATCTTACCATGTTTATTTATCTCTTTTAGAATTCCAATTTTTCCCTTGAAAACTGTCAGTCAAAAATCTTATTGCATGTGGAATTCACTTATCATGAAATGGAGTTAATAATTCAAGTTTTTCTTCTGTTTTTTTTAAAATTAAAATTGTACTTGTCCTTCAGATATATTAATATGTTCCTTTCAATTTACTGAGGGAATTAAAATTAAAATATTTTGGAAGGAAATTGCATTTTGAAGAAGCTTCCTCAAAAACATGTTCTATGACCTCAGTTGTCTCCCATCACCTTTCTGTGTCTGGCTATCTATCTATCTTTCTTTCTATCTTCTCTCTTTTTTGCAACATTATTTGAAAAAATAACAATGAGCTAAGTTAAGAAATAAATATTTGCACAGTCTGGGTCTTGAATCTACCTATCTTTTAAAATTCCATTTGGTTTATATTATGATATGGGTGAAATGAATATTTCAAGACTCTTGATGTCTACTTTGCTTTCCATGTACTTTAGCAGAGCTTTTCATTCAAGTTATTAAATTAAATACGTTTAGTCATTCAAAGTTAATAGTTACTTAGTATTTTTCAAACTTCTTTAGTAATGTTTTACTCCTTCAGTCCTCATCATCTTTGTTATTCTAAAAACATTTATCTCCCTTGGGAGAAAGAATAACATCTCAAACTTACACTATTCTAATTTTTTATTATCAGTGGATTGTTTACTTAATAGGAATATTTTCCTGGTAAAAACTAACAACAATATAAAAATTCATAAGTGTTTATAACTGAGTTTTTCTGTTCTCTCTTGTTCCCATTTCTTTCTAATTGCAAACCATACTTCTCTGGAAAAAGGATATTTACTCCTTAATAGACTTTCTCCTCCTGCTGTTTATTCTTTAGCTAAAGTCATAATCCCACATTTTTGACATTATAATCTTCTCTACAGTCACTAATTGTTCTAAAATGCTACTTTAGGTGAAGATGTACAGCAGGGAGTCAGTGAACTACCAAAAACCAAAGATGCTATTTTCAACTCTTCACATTTCTTTGTTTGAGGAAGGGGACAATTCTCAAATGGAGGTTGATTACCTGCAATTGCTTCAAGTTATGTTGCTTTTTAATGTTAAACAATAGGTCATGATTCTTAACTTAGTTACATTTTAGTGCTAATTATAATAGATTCTCAATCATTTTATCTGGTGACGAAGTGTAATTAATCATTATGCATTTCTTGTGTGTTAGAGTACAACCAATGTATATATATGCTGGCGCAAAGAGACAAAATTCCCAATTTTTTCCTGAAGATAATTATTTGGAACAATTTGGTATGGAAACACTCAGGTGAAAATACGTTATAAAATAGTCTTTAGGGGCACCTGGGTGGCTCAGTCAGGTGAGCATCCAACTCTTGATTTCGGCTCAGGTCATGATCTCATAGTTCATGGGATTGAGCCCTGTGTTGGGCTCTGCACTGACAACATGGAGCCTGCTTGGGATTCTCTCTCTCCCTCTCTCTCTACTCTTCCCCTGCTGGCACATGCACTCTTTCTCTCTCTCTCTCAAGATTAATAAATAAACTTAAAAATTAATACAGTCCTTGTAAAAAAAACTTACAATTTTTTTTTTTTTTTTAGCTAGAGACGGCACAAGCAGGAGAGAGGTGCAGAGGGAGAAAGAGAGAGAATCTTAAATCTTAAGTGGGCTTCATGCTCAGCATAGAGCCCCATGTGGGGTTTGATCCCACCACCCTGCGATCATCACCTGAGCCAAAATCAAGAGCTGGATGCTCAACCAGTTGAGCCACCTAGGTGCCCCAATAACTTGAATTTTAAATTAAAATTAGATGAAGAAAATAACTTATAAAATATTGGATTCCTCTTTGGTTCAGTCTCTGCATGTTGTTAGATTATACCTATTATATACATTTAATATAATTTAATACAAATACAAATCTGACTCCAAAAACAATAAATACTGATATTTTTAAAAATAAATCTTCCCTAAAGGGACTTTAATGGGTTTTTTGAGCTCATAACTCAGAAAGCTACTTAGAATTCTTCTCAGACTTCCTTGTCTCCTTCCCAAATCCCAGATTTTTGAAAGTATGTATCATGCTCTGATTTCTCCTATCCATGTGCTTTTTTCAGGAATGTATCTCTCTCCTCTACCACTTCCTTTGGCCACTCATTTCATTTGACTGTCCAAATATTGGAATTAGGTTCTTCCTTACTTGTTGTCTGATCTAAGTGACCCAAAGGCAATTGTTTTCCTATAATCCTGTTTTCCCGTAAGTATGTACCTTGAATGTATCATGTGTTTTTGCACTTCCTGCTTTACTTATAAAACATTCATGGACCATTTCTGATGGATAAAAGTTTTATCTATTTTCATGAAGATAATTATTCTTTCCTTAGTGCATTGTTAAAATAAACAATGTACCATGTTATCAATGTCATAGAGTAGAATATCTAAAAATGTTTATCCACTCTATTTGATTTTATCAATATATGAATAACTACAAACCTAGCTTTAAACCTACATTTTTTAAACAGCAACAGACTAACCTAGAAATAGAATCTCACAGGGTGCAAAGGCATGGTGGGTGCCTTAGCTAGCTCCTTAAATGATAGCAAATATTTTCTCCTGCAGTAATTATTCTCTTTTCCATAAATTGAAGTTTCAACTTATACAGGGAAATAAGTAACTATATCATATTTATATTTAGGTTTGTACCTCCAATGAATTTAATCATTCTAGAGAAGGTTTAAGTTTCCAACCCACCATATTTTACATTATTGAAACTCCCTATTTGTTTGTTTGTTTGTTTGTTTGTTTGTTTATTATTTTTGGTTTTAGGAGTAGAATTTAGTGATTCATCACTCACATACTGAAACTCCCTACTAAAACTATTTATATAAATCACATTGTATTGCTGCCTTCAGTTTGTTTTCTGAGGTAATAATCCCAGTAGATTGCTATAATTCTATTATAAATCTACAAACATTTCAAAAGTAAAAATGAGAATACTAGGAATAAGAAGAGGAGACTTATATTTAATAGACCCCTAATAACATAGGATTGGAACATATCTGAAACAATCAATCACACAGTCCATCACCAACCTTTTTTGCTTGAATTATTTCAATAAATGGCTACCAGCCTCTAAATGTTTCCACTGACAGAGATATAAAAATTTCAAACCTGGCCAATTTCAGTGATGGACATCTAACAGTCCTTTCATATACTGAATTAATTTCTATCTCCTCAATTATGATTATGAGTTCCTCTCATTGAGGAAAGGTGGTCCAATTCTTCAAGGAAATTTATTCAAACACTTGAGTATAATTATGACAGGCCCTACAAGTATTTCTCTTTTCCAGATTAAACACTACCAGTGTCTTCCATTATTTCTGAAAACACAGCCTTTGGATACCCAAATTTGTCAATAATCCTCTAGGATTCAGCCCCCATAAATGAACACACAACTGAAGCTGTTGAATTTAATCCTGGGTCAGGTGAGACCTTATATCCTTCGAAGGGACATGAGATTTTAATGAGCTTTGTTCAACATGAAAATGCATTTTTATAATAGCCCAAGCATATATTTAGTTTCAATACAGGCAATTCTACACTTTTAATGTTCTTTGGAAATAAAACCATTGTTCAAATCCTCTGTATTCTTAGTACTTAGTAACGAGTACTTGATAATTACTGAATATAGTTGTAAAATGTCCATGTTTGTATATGCATGTGAATGGAATTAAAAGTTAACCATTAATTAAATTCTGAGGAGACATGGATTGAGAGAGATTTGAAAAAGGAAGGGAGTAGTTAGACAATAGGTAAACAGAATCCAGATACAAACTAGAAGAAAGGTAGAGTGTAATTCAAAAATACGTCGGAATAGGGAAATGTTATTGAAACAATGAAGACTACTTGGGTAAGAAATGAATAATCATGGAGATGTATTTCCTAGCATGATCAACTAAAGTGGAACAGCTTACATTAGTGAATGAAAGATGGATACTAAAGAAGGTTGGACCCTTAAAGAGAGTTGAAAATCGTTGCAATAGGATCTAGGAAATAATCTATTTACTCTTATTCCCTTAAGTACAGTCTGTATGGCATGAACTGTTATGACATTGGAAATGAGATAGAAATAGTGCTAAGTTCTAGTTCCAAGATATTCACAATCTACTGGGGATCATTAGCTCATTAACTTATTATAATAGATCCCTGGTGATGAAAGTTGGGCTATTAAAAAGGCCATGTATTAATATTGATAAAAGTATATTTCAAATACATCCAAATACAACTTTGGGGTATCTAAAAATAGAATAGAATTATAATATGATTAAATTATTATAAAAATTTAAAATATAATAAAAACTAAAATGGCTAGCAGGTATAAACTATTTTTTGAGGTAGCAGTAAAAAAAATGAAAATATTAGCCAACACCTTAAACATGGATGACTTCACTTCCATTTCTGGGAATCAAACTAAGCAAAGATAAATTTATATTTCTACTAGTTACAAGAAATTCACCTAAATATAAAATGGCACCCAAAGGCTGAAGGAAGGAAAAGATATATATTTCAATGATCGAATGTCAGCCAAGGCCAAGTGTAGTGATATTAGTAACAGGAAAATCCACAGCGATTATTCTCAAAGCTTGTACAGTTAATTTCATAAATATATATATATATATATATATATAATCTCTCTGGTTATGAGTTAAAGTGGGTATATCAAATAGATTGATGACATTAACAGCTCAGAAAATCTGTAATCCAAAATGTCCAAATTATCTTGTCTAGGTTTCAGTAAGTCAACTGAGTATTTTGGAGATATACAACTACAGGCCAAGAGGCATACTCAAGCAACTAGGAAAGAAGAGGAGTTACATCACATTCTGGATGCTGAAAATATCATCTGTTGTGCTCAACCCTTCTCTGAAAGCCTACCAGAGAAGGTCTCTCTAGAGCAGACCAAAGGTGGTGGTGTTCCAGGGAAGCAACCTGTGGCCCTCTCTAGTGTGTCTGGTAGATGGATGGCAGTATCAGAACTATGGAAACAAGTAATCATAACATACAGATCACATTAAGCAACAAAGTCAGAAGTGGACCAAGCAGATTGGCCAGAATCAGATAATACAGCAGAACTAGGTGTTACAATGGGCTGACACACACACACACACACACACACACACACACACACACACACACACAGAGTCAAATCCCTTTTCTCTAAATGTTCTAGGGAGAGAAGAATCCTTTCAAGTCTATGATTCCTTGTAGCTTAGGGAAAGTGTACTGGGAGGAAGATGAGGATGGTTGCTGACTGGAGAAACAGACTTAGATTAAAATAGTTGTCCTCAAAATCCATTATCAGTAGATACTAAAACACTACTTCTGAGAGTCCCTGTCTCAGTTTGTGGGCCAATCCTTCTTTTTAGTAAAACTTCAGACCCCTGGGTTCTATGATTTGATAGTTGTCACATACACTATTGATCTCAACAGAGAATGCCCATAAAAACTCACTTTACTTCTGTCCTCGCAACAGAAAGGGGAAAAGGAGTAACATAGAAACTATTTGGCACATTTGCTGATTTCTGCAACTACTACAATGTGAGCTCTGCTGTTTGAACAAGCGCTCATATCTGAGTGCCAATTTAAAGAAATTTACTTTTGAGTTTTTCATGAAACCTCTATGAATACATGTCGCATTATTCTGCCTCAATTTTTGTCACGTTTCTTCCTTTCCCATTGTTTTGACTCAGACCTATTCTTCCTATCCCTTGAGGCAGAGGATCAACTTGAACTATTTTGTTTAACTGCCATTTGGATTTGAAGGGATTTCCATTTTGAAAGTTGAATTTTTCTAATGAAGAGTTTCTTAGTAAAATGTACTTTGAAAATTAAACGGCTGAGGTGAACTGGTTACATACTGAATTCCATTAAACAAATATTAATAACAAAAACAAGCAAAAATAAAAAAAGGATTTTTCATCATTTCTCATTATCTGCACAGCTTCAATAAAGCTAATTAAAAAATCTTTCTCATTTTCACAGTAGGTAATAGGTTCAATCAAGACTCTAATAACTCTTTCCAAAATATATTAAAATACAAATATGTTTTCATACCAAGTATCAATTTTCAGGTTGATTTAGCCACAAAAATGTATGATTTTGAAGTATAAAATGTATTACTTCTCAAGGAAGTCATATAAGAAAATCTAAACGCTGCCTCTTTTAAACAAAATATATTTACATATTTATTACAGTATTAGGGGAAATTATGAATGACATGTTTAAAACGCAAGTTTGAATGCTCTTTATCTTTGCCATGAGCACATCACTTATTATTACACATGCCACTTTTTTTGCTAATACTTATCCACTGCTATGGTGAAAAGTTAGGTGAACACTGAGAGGAAGACAGCCTGCAAACGCTTGCCCCCATGCTGGTCTTTGGTTTTGTCTACCTTGTTTTGAAATACTCCTTTTTGAACAAAGTTTCCTTGCCCATTAAATTTGAACAGAACTTTTCAAGTGCTTCTGCTAAGTAGGTAGTTCTTCCTCTGTGATTCCATGTCTAACCTCAGGCAATCCAACCTCTTTTATGAAAAGGGCATTGACTCTAAGACATCTGGTTTCAAATTAAGACATTTTCTTATTTTCAGACCATTCTTTTTTTATACTAAACTGAATGTCTTCCATACACACAGCTATTCTTTTCTTTTCTGCCACTAGTGTACTTTTTTCTGTATTTAAAAGCATTGATTCATAGTATCCAAAACCTATAAAGAAGTTACCAACTCAAAATCCAAAAATCAAATAACCCAGTTAAGAAATGGGAAGAAGACATGAATAGACACTTTTCCAAAGAAGATACCCAGATGGCTAACAGACACATGAAAATATGCTCAACATCACTCATCATCAGGGAAATACAAATAAAAACCATGATGAGATACCACCTCACACCTGTCAGAATATCTAAAATTAACAACACAAGAAACAAGAGGTGTGGGCAAGGATGCAGAGAAAGGGCAACCCTCTTACACAGTTAGTGGGAATGCAAACTGGTGTAGCCACTGTGGAAAACAGTACAGAGGTTCCTCAAAAAGTTAAAAATAGAACTACCCTACAATCCAACAATTGTACTATATACATATACATATATATATATATATATATATATATATATATATATATATATATAATGGAATATTACACAGCCATTGAAAAGAATGAAATCTTGCCATTTGCAATGATGTGGATGGAGCCAAAATGTAGTATGCTAAGCGAAATAAGTCAATCAGAGGAAGAGAAATACCACATTGATTTCACTCATATGCAGAATTTAAGAAACAAAACAGATGAACATATGGGAAGGTGTCAGGAGAAAGAGATGGAGAAACAAACCACAATAGACTCTTAATGATAGAGAAGAAACTATGGGTTGACAGAGAAAGGTAGGTGGGAGATGGGCTAGATGGATATTGGATACTAAGGAGAGCACTTGTTGGGATGAGCACTGGGTGTTGCAGGTAAGTGATGAATCAATGAATTCTACTCCTGAGACCAATACTGCACTTTTAATTAACTAAAATTTAAATTAAAAAATAAATAAAAATAATTAAAAGAAAACATTGATTCATTTAAAATGTATATATCAAGGTTGTATTCTATTCAAGGTACTGAATAAAAAAGCAACTCCAAATAGTAACCAGAACACTACTTACTACATAACATCTTTTCAAGTATTTAAAAACAAAAGACTACCTTTTTTCAGACCCAAATTGCATGTGTGTGTCAACTATTTTCTGTTGAGTTTCCCCAATAAACATCATTATATTCCATGTATCTGTTTTTATCTTTACTGCCATTCACTTAGTCAAAGCTTCCTAGTTGTCTATAAACATATTTAAGCTGTCTGCTAATTCTGCATTTACAGGGTTAGTGATTCCTAAAATATGCAAAACCAGTATACTTCTGTTCGGTTAATATCTATTAAGCAGCTTCTCATTGCAACGCAAATACAACTTTAAACAATTTGTACATAAAATACAGAATATAGATATATAAGTAGAGTATATAAGATATTACACAAAAATCCTGTTTGGTGATGGTTTCCAACATCAGTTTTCACTACTCTCCCTTTTGGCACACCAGTATTCATTCAGATATGAAATATTCCAAACTCTCACCTGCTTCCAGACCTTAGCATATCCACATTCTCTTCCTGGATTTCACTCCAGCCTAGTCTTCCTAAGAAAAATAGCCACTATTTTTTTAGTAATGACCTGGAAGGAAACCAGTTCTTACTATCCCACGTAGGAAACTGCTTGGAGTATACTAAAACCCATTGACTCTTCTTCTGAACTGTATTTCTCAGACATGTAACCAAGCGAGATGGGGGTAGAAGTGATGTGTGCCACTTTGGGAACAAGACTTTAAGAAGTAGTCTGCCTCCTATAGCTCTCTTCTTTTTCTTCTTTAATTTATTACTATGATTGCCAGGCACAGTTGAAGATGATGAGCAAAAGAAAATCAACACATTTGTGTTACATAATTGGATGGGTAAGTTAAGCAATAAATAAAGAAAACAATACATATTTAGTGTATTTGCAGGTAGAGAAGGAGAACAGGAAGGAGTTAAGCATGCTAATTCTAGAGCTCTGTTAACTCCCCAACAGTCACTAATGAGCTGGCAAAAAGTGTTAGAACTGACACTGGAGTCTATTCAAAACCTTGCAGCAAACAGGGGAAGACTTGAAGAAGCTGATGCTTTGTGATAAGAACGCACTGTGTGTTTTAAATGGCCTGCCATCCCCCCAAACACAAGATTGGCAGGAACAGTGCACATGGTCCGGATGGTAGCCTGAAGTCCTGTTTCATTCGCCAGTGCCAGAGGAAGCGAACTCTGTTCTCAGAGGACTGTGGCTGTGGCCTCAGCCTGTCTAGCGGCTTCTTCAAAGACCAACAAGAAGGTTTCCCTTCCTTCTGCCCCACTACCATTTATTTGCCCCAGGGCTGGACAGTGCTCTGGGCAGATTTTGCTGAAAATGGTTAAAGGCACAGGTATTAGCCCCAGCAGACTGAAATGAGGAACAATACGTCACTTCTTCAAAATTGTTTTGGCTGTTGAAGTTCATTTTCATTTCCATATGCATTTTTTAATCACCTTGCTGATTTTGACCAAAAATACTAATGGGATTTTTGAAGGATTATGTGAAATCATTACATCAATTTGGGGGAAATGGTCAATTTTACATGTTCCAATTAATGACAGTAGAGTTCATTTTATTTGGATCTTTGGCTCTGTTGTTTTTGGCATAGATCTTGAACACATTTTGTTAGATTTATACCTATATTTTCCATGTTTTATGATGTTGCATTATTTTTAAAATCTCAATAATCAGATACTCGTTGTTATAAAGAAATATGATGAATTTTTCCATATCTACCTTTTATCTTGAGACATTAAATTCACTTATTACTTCTGGTAGCTAATTGACAAATTCTTTAATATTTTCTATATAGTATATTGAACCATGCTTTCTGGGAGTAGAGAGTTTTATTTCTTCCTTAACAAACTGTATGACTAGTATTTTATTTATCTGTTCATCGCACCCACTAGGAACTCTAGTATAAAGTTAAAAATAACCAGAGAAGCTTAGATACGTCTCGCTCCCAAACTTAGGGAAAAAGAAGTCTGTCACTGACCAAAGTAGGATGTTAACTGTAGAGTTATTAACAAACTTTCAATTTTAGAATAGTTTTAGGTTTATAGAAAATTTGCAAAAATAATACAGAGAGCTCTTTTCTACCTCACACTGTTTCTTCCATCGTTAATAACTTGTATTAATATTGGAAATTTCTCACAATATATGATCCAATAAAATACACTGCTATTTTTCCTAAGTTTTTTTTCTTATAATGTTATTTTTTTAATTTTGGTACTAGATACATGCTGGTATTATAAAATAATTTGAAAGGAGTCTCTTTTCTAGTTTCTGGAAGACCTTTTTTCGTGGTATTATTACAATTCCTTAAATACCCACTGAAACCAAACAGGCCTAGAGATTTCATTCTTGGAAAGGTATTAACTAAAAATCTATTGTTATATATATGATATTCACATAAACTATTTTTCTTGAATGAACTTTAAGATTTTTGTCTCTGAAAAAAAATTGCCCATTGTTATCTAAACTGTAGATTTATGCATCTATATTTTAAATAATCCTTTATTACTTTTTAAAAATTTCAATATGGTCCATGGTGGTATCTCTTTGATCTTTGTGATCTATTTGTGTCTTTTATCTTTTTACTTGATTAATCTATACTAATGGATTTTCAAGTTCTTAATCATTTAAAGAACTAGGAATATTTAATTTTTATTGACTTTCATTTGTCTGTTTTCAACGTCTTTAATTTTTGTTTCTATATTTCATTCATTCTGATTTCTTTGGGTTTAGTTTTTTCTACTTATTTTATCGTTTTTAACATTGAACGTTAGGTTATTTGTTACAGGTCTATATTTATAATATTATTGTTTAAAGATATAATTTCATAATATGTACGACTTCAGTAATATCTACATATTTTATGTTGTTTTTCATTTTCATTCATTAAAATATATATTGTAGAGGGTAGGTGGTTGGGAATATGGTAGAAACACATAAAGGGGTTTAAGAGGTATTCAAACTTCCAGTTATAAAATAAGTAACTCAGGGAGGTGAAAAGTATAGCATAGGGAATATGGTAAATAATATGTAATAATATTGTACGGCGATGGATAGTAACTGCATTTATGTGTGTCGATTATACTTAAATTATATATATGTATATACTTTTCATATTTTACATATATATGTCATTTTCTGTGTAACTTTTTTCTTTGACCTGTAGGTAATTTTAGAAATGTGTTAATTCAAATATATTTGGGAATTTTCCAATATCATTTTTGTTTTGATTTTTAGTTTAAATCTCTTGTGGTTAGACAAATTCTATATAAAAGTTATATTTTTGAAATCTGTTGAGACGCTTTTATTTCCCTACATATGAAATATATTCTTGAATACTCCATTGAACTTGAATGAATGTGTATTATACTCTTGTTGGATTTCATATTCTTACAATACCAGTTATGTTCAGTTGGTTGGAAGTGCTTTCCTATTCTTCTCATCTTTTCTGATTTTCTTTCTAGTGGGAGAAATATATTGAAGTCTCCAGTTGTCATTCCCTGTACCTCCTTTCTTCCCGCAGTTTTGTTTCATGAATTATGTAGGATTTTGGTAAGTGTAAACACATTTAGAACTGGCATCAATTTTTGGTTTTTAAATCTCTGTGTCATTTTACAATGCCCTGGTCATCCCTAGTTATATTCCTTGGTCTGAAATCAAATTTGTTTGATATTAATATAGCCACTTCAATTTTTTTGATTAGTACATGCTTAGAATGTCTTTTTCTATCCTGTTACCTTTAAAGCATTCCTACCTTTGCAGTTAAAGTGTATTTCTTGTAGATAGTATAAAATTAGATCTCACTCTATCTAGTGACCATCTGTTTTCTTTTAAATTTTTGTGCATTGATAACTTTAATTTTAATGTAATATTTATATTAAATGTAATGTATCAACATTGTCATTTTCTTTATTTTATCATCATTTTCTGACAGCTTTTGGATTATTTACCTTTTTGATTTTATATTATCTCCAATTTGGACTTATTATTTATACTTTTTTCTATTTCTTTCACTGTTTTCTCTCTTACTCTAAACCGCATAACTTTAATGAACTAACCATACATTCAATTGACATATTGCTTTATACTGCAAGAACCTACAAAACATAATACCAACCTTGCCCCTTCCATTTTATTTTCTTTACTATTGTTTTCTAATACTTTAATGGTGCAAAAGCCATAAACTCAAAATACATTATTTTTGTTATTACTTTTGCTTTATAAATTCAACTATATTTTAAAAAGTAAATATAATAATTTATCTTCTATTTTATGTTTATCCTTACTTTATCCATTTCCATATAATTAATTTATTTATGGAGAATCATGTTTCGGCTTGGAATTATTTTTTGAATGAGGAATCTTTTTTTAACGCATCCTATAGTGAAAGTGTGATGGAAATAAAAGCACTTATTTCTCTAAAAATATATTTTTTAATCTTTATAATTTAATATTTTTTCACTGACTAAAGCACAGGATTTAAGAGTTTTTGTTTTGTTTTGTTTTGTTTTCTCAGAATTTTAATGATGACACTCCATTTTCTATCTCTGTCAGTTCTTTGGATTTTCCACATAACTAATCATATCATCTGTGAACAGTTTTATTCCTTCCTTTCCAATCTGCATACTCTTATTTATTTTTCTTATCCCATTTCATTAGCTAAAACAAGTGAAACTGAAAAGGAGTGAAAAGAGGGGACATCCTTACCTTGTAGCTGATCTCAATTAGAAAACTGCAAGTTTCCCACTGTTAAGTATAATGTTACCTAGACGTTTTTTGTAGCTATGCTTTATCAAGTTGAGGAAGTTTTCCTCAATTCGTACCTACTGAGAGGTGTTTATATATATATATATATATATATATATATATATATATATATATATATATATATATAATGAATGGGTTGTGGATTTTATCAAATACTTTTTTTTTCTTTTTCTAGTTCCCTAAAGTAGAATCAGATTATCTATTTTGGATCTTATTTCTTTTCTAATATATGCATTCGATGCTATTAATTTTCCTCTAAGCACTTCATTCACTGCATCCCACAAAGTTTGATAAGCTGTATTTTCATTTTCATTTGGTTTAAAATATTTTTAAATTTCTCTTAAGATTTCTTCCTTGACTCATGTTATTTAGAGGTGTGTTGTTTAATCTCCACATATTTTGGAATTTTCCAGTTATCTTTCTGTATTGATATCTAGTTTGACTCCATTGTGGTCTGAGAGCCGACATTTTATGATTTCTATTCTTTTAAATTTCTGTATGTATATTTTACGGCCCAGAATTTTGTTTATCTTGACAAATGTTCCACTTAGGTGCAAAAAGAGTAAGTATTCTGCTATTGTTGAATGTCAACAATATAGATATCAATTATATCCAGTTGATTCATGGTGTTGTTAAGCTCAGCTATGTCCTTAACTGATTTTCTGCTTGCTGAATCTGTCCATTTTTAACTGAGGGCTATTAAAGTTACCAACTATCATAATGAATTAATCCATTTCTCCTTGCAGTCTTATTATTTTTTTCCTCACATAGTCTTACACTCTATTGTTAGGCAATTACAAAGTAAACATTGTTATGTTCTTAGAGAATTGACCTCTGTATCATAATGTAATGCTTTTCTTATCCCTGATAACTTCCCTTGCTTTGGAATCTACTTTGTCTAAAATTAATAAAGCTGTTCTTGCTTTTTTTTAAAAATTAGCATTATATAGTGTATTTCCTCCATAGATTTACTTTTAATTTACATGTGTCTTTATATTTAAAGTAGGTTTCTTGTAAACAAAATACAGTTGTATTGTGATTTTTATTCCATTCTGACAATCTGTGTCTTTTCATTGGTACATTTAGACCACTGACGTTCAGTTATTATTATTGATATAGTGGAATTATATCTACCACAATTGTTACTATTTTCTGTTTGATGCCTTTATTCTTTGTTTCTATTTTGTCTTCCAGTCTTGTTCTTTTTGTAGGTGTTTTCTTAAATAATTTTTTAATGTTTATTTATTTTTGAGAGAGAGAGACAGAGTGAGAGCAAGGGAGGGGCAGAGAGAGAGAGAGACACAGAATCTGAAGCAGGCTCTAGGCTCTGAGCTGTCAGCACAGAGCCCTATATGGGGCTTGAACCCATGAAATCATGACCTGATCAAAGTTAGACACGCAGCCCACTGAGCCACCCAGGCGCCCCTTTGTGGGTGCTTTTAAATGAGAATTTTGTATGACTCCTTTCTTTCCTTTTTTTTCTGTTTTTTCCCTTTTATTGGTTGTTGTAGTGTTTGCAATATACATTTACAGCTAATCAAAGTCTACTTTCAAATAATACTGTACTACTTCACAGGTACTATGAGTACATTTTAATAACAAAATAATCCTAATTCCTCCCTTCTGTGTCTTATATCATTGATGTCTTTGACTCACTTATATGTAAAAAACAAAAAGAATATATATAATGTTATATAATCTTACATATATTCATAAGACATATACATAAGCATATATAATTAAATACATTGTTCATATTATTTTGAAAGAACTATTAGCTGTTATATTAATTAAGAATAAAAAAATAAAAGTTTCCAAGTGCCTGGGTGGCTCAGTTGGTTAAGCGTCTGACTTCAGCTAAGGTCATGATTTCACTGTTAGTGAGTTCAAGCCCCACGGTGGACTCTGGGCTGACAGCTGGGAGTCTGGGTCCTGCTTTGGATTCTGTGTCTCCCTCTCTCTCTGTGCCCCTCCCCAATTTGTGCTCTGTCTTCTCTCAAAAATAAATAAACATTTAAAAATTAAAAAAAAAGAAAATAAAGTTTTTATTTTACTTTCACTTCTTCAGTGTTCTTCCTTTCTTTATTTAGATCCTAGTTTCTGATGTATATTATTTTCCTTCTCTCTAAAAACCTTCTTTTAACATTTCTTGCAAGGCAGGTCTACTAATAACAAATTCCTTCAAGTTTTATTCCTCTATACATAAGGTATTTTTATACACTGGTTTCTGTTTGGATTTTTTTCTCTATCTTTGATTTTCCTATATTTGCAAATTACATGTATAGGAGTTTTTTTTTGTTTTTTTGTTTTTTTTTTTTTTTTTGCCACTTATCCTGCTTTCTGAGTCTGTTGTTTGTTTTCTGACATTAGTTTTGGGCAATTTTCAATGATTATATTTCCAAATATTTCTTCTGTTCCTGTATGTTTTTCTTTCTCTTCTGGTTACACCTTTCATAGTCCCACACTCCTTGGATATTTTTATCTCTTTTTTTTTTCAGTCTTTGATCACTTACTTTGCTTTCAGGTTTGGACATTTTTATTAAACTCAGAGATTCTTTCCTCAGCCATTTCATCTACTAATAAGCCCACCAAAAATCACTCTTCATTTCTATTACAGTGTGTATTGTCTCTAACAGGTCTTTCTGGTTCTTTCTTGGGCTCCCATCTCTCTGTTTACAATACCCATCTGTTCTTGCATATTGTCTAACTTTATCCATTAGAACCCTTAGCATACTAATCCTAATTGTTTTAAATTCGCAATCTGATAATTCCAACCTCCCTACTATGCCTGGTTCTGATGCTTGCTCTGTCTCTTCAGATTGTGTTGTTTGCCTATGGCATGGCCTGTAATTTCTTCTTGATAGTTTGCATGATGTACCCAGTAAAAGAGACTGCTATAAATAGACTTTTAGGAATGTGCAGGTGTCAGAGGAGAGAAAGCATTCCATAGTCCCATGATTATGTATCAGTCTTTAGTGAGCCTATGCCTCTGGACCACAAAGTTTTCAACAAGTATTTTCAGGGTGTCTTTTTAAAAAAATTTTTTAATGTTTTTTTAAAATTTATTTTTGAGAGAGAAACAGAGACAGCGTACTAGCGGGGGAGGTGCAGAGAGAGAAGGAGACACAGAATCTGAAGCAGCTCCAGGCTCTGAGCTGTCAGCACAGGGCCGATGCGGGGCTCCAACTCACAAACTGGGAGATCAGAACCTGAGCGGAAGGTGGATGCTCAACAACTGAGTCCCCCAGGGGCCCCATGGGGTGTTTTGTGTGTGTGTGTGTGTGTGTGTGTGTGTGTGTGTGTGTTGTTTTGTTTTGTTTTTTGTCTTTACCCTTAGGTTGGGAGAGAATGGCTAGCCTGTGCTGAAGTTGGATATTTTTCTTCTTTCACATGAAAGATAAGAGTTGGACGGAGTTGGGTATTTTCTTTCCCTCAAGTCAGTTAAGCTCTGTGAAAACTCCAGCAGATTTGGCTCCAGCTTTGGAGTTTCTCCTGAGGTCAGGCCTTGTGAGTAAGGTCTGCCAAATTTCCAAATGGTTCCTTTTCCTCTCCCCCTGCTGGAAGCAGGAGAGGATTTTTCTCCCATATTTACTATGAGTGAAGTCTTACAAAATTATAGGGTTCTCCTGGAGTTTTTTAACTCTCAGAATTGTCTACACTGAGACTCCAGGAATTGGTCAAATATAATTTAGGTTTTCTACTTCTGTGGGCACTCATTACTGCAATAATTTCCGCTCCTTTAAGTTGTTATTCTGTGTTTGTGTGTCCAATCATGGGGACGGCATTCTGTCTTGGTCTTCACTTGAAGAGTTGTTGATTTTTCTGTCTATTCAGCTTTTTATTTACTGATTGGATGGAGGGACAACTTTCAAGCTCCTTGTGTGGAAAACCAGACACAGGAAGTTCCTTCCATTAGGTCTTTTAACATATTAGTTTTTGTTATTTAAAATTCCATACCTTATCCCTTATTCTGTTTTATTTTACTGCTCATTAACTTTATAATTTTTTTTACCTTGTATTTTTGTGTGCATCATGTTTTCTGAAACTAAACATTGTGAAGAACATTTGATTCTGAGATAAATTATGCTTATGACTTTGAATATCAATACTCCTCTTGCTGCTAAGCCCTTAATGTAGGGGGTTGAATTATTCTAGTCAGCAAAAGAACTGGGTTTTGGTTTTGTTTCTGTTATAGTTAACAGGAGTTTAATATCAACCTCAAAGACATCTAGCGTTACCTATGATTAGAGAGTGGGGGCTGGTTTACTGAAGTTTTCCCCTCATCGTTCCTATTTTGCCCTCAACTTTAGGACTTTTTGTGCGCCTTTTTCTTAGAGTGTCTTTCTCTGTGCTATTGTTCTTCTCCTAAGGTAGATGGCTGTTGCCATTACTCAGTGTGTGCTAGCCTGTTGGAGAAAACTGGCTCCTGAGACCAAGGACAAAAGGGTATTCTAAAAGCTAAGGATGCCCTCTGT
Organism: Acinonyx jubatus; assembly: GCF_027475565.1. Taxonomy (NCBI): domain Eukaryota; kingdom Metazoa; phylum Chordata; class Mammalia; order Carnivora; family Felidae; genus Acinonyx; species Acinonyx jubatus. Next base: position 61,251,217 of record NC_069380.1, read on the forward strand.
GGAGGGTGAGAATATCCTCACCATCCACTGTCATTCCCAAGGAAATTATATGTATGCCTTCAAATGGCCATACCCCCAGGATAGAAAAATCTTCCTTTTCCATCTCCAATACATTCAAGTTTTACCTTATGGCCATAAGGTTTGTTTCCCTTCTTTCAATTTCAGGCTTTTGTCCTTAGAAGAGGAGAGTTTTGGTAAGGCTCTTGCCTTTCTTCTTGTGGCTGCCTCTACCTTCTTCTGGGCTCATACAATTTGGTGACTATATCCAGCCTTCCTTTCATCATCCCTCAGACCCTCTAGTGTATGCCTTGTGGAGTTTCGTGATTAAAAACCCATGTGTGGCTACAAAATCTCTAATGTGCCTGCAGCTCTCATGCTAAGTCACATCAGTCTTTAGCAATAAGTTAATAATTGTAACTAAATCCTTCTTACTCATGTGTCAGGCACTACTATCCTCCCCTTCCTAACCTTCTGCCATCAGTGAGCTAGTCCTTGGGCTCTGTCTCTTCTCACACTCATCTGTCCTTCTTTAGATGTTAGGCCATCCCATTGCTTTGTAACTTCAGATATTTGATGTGAAGGTTTAGGATTTTTTTTTTCTTTTAGATTATCCTGCTTTTGTTGTGGTGGTGGTAGGAGAAGTGACACTCCAGGTTCCTACTCCTGAGGCATAAAGTGGGATCTGGATTTACATTTAAATTATATCATTTATTTTTTATAATGCGTTCCTCTTTATACTCTCTTAGGGTTCCTTTGTGGTAAATAATATAATTTACATTCCAGGTCTACCTAATTCTTAATTTTTCAAACAATCATTTATAGCTTCTCATGTGACAATATGGTCCCAAGAGAAAGAAGGTATATCAGTACAAATACAACTCAGTCACTGAAGTGTTTTGTTCCTGCCTGACACCATCAATAAGTCTCATCTTCCATATCCCTTTGTCCAGCATCCTAACTCCATAAATATCCCAGGCATGTGGATTAAGGAAACTGCCATTATTCTTCCAAAACTAGAATAATTGTATACATTATAAATCCCCTAATAAGGCATGAAGTAGTCTGTGCTGATCCTCTCAAATCTAGACATATCAGTACTGACTGGTTTTCTGACAACTCTTTGTATTGATTCTGCCACTGTAGCTTTAAAAAGTGCTATATGATTTTTGACCAGGCTATTTCTGGGAAAGTCTTTTTCATTGGTTCACAATCTCTTACTGTCTCATTCTCTCCCTGCTGAATTTCCTTTTTTTCAAGTGGTTTTTATGTTTTTATTTTATTTTATTTTATTTTATTTTAGAGACAGAATAAGAGACAATGAGAGGGAGTCTTGAGCCAACTCCATGCTCAGTATGGAGCCTAACATAGGACTCAATCCCAGAACTCTGGGATTGTGACCTGACCCAAAAATCAAGAGTTGGGACACCCAACTGACTGACCTGCCAAGGAGACCCCCTGCTGAATTTCTATGTCCCTGCACTTCTCCAAGATCTATTATAACTTAAAATTTTACCTGTATGGAAACTGCATCTTTGGAGAAGAAAGTAGGAAATAAATGTAGAAGCAAAGGTAGAATTAGAAAAAACCAAACTTTGCAACTCCAGTATAAAAGTTGACTAAGGTTAGCATGGTAAATGGATATAAAAACATTTGAATGTAAATTTATTGGTAATAATATATTCAGAAGGGAAAAACAAACTTTTATGATGAATAGTTATGACAGTACCTCACCCAAGGTTCAAAAAAGATTGCTCAATTAACAAGGGATCATTTTGGCAGTCTTCAAATTTTGAAGAAATACTATTTTTTTCAAATAAACAAACAAACTAATTAATGGATACCCTTATGCCAGAAATTATAGCACCATATAACATGTCCCAAGCAGAGCATCAGCTTCTGTATTGCCTTTTATGCCTTTAATATTGGAGGGTACATGCTCACCCTAACTGTTATGCATCATCAATAGCAAAGAGACGGTAGTTCAAGGTGAAGCAATAGCAAACTGGGCAAAAAATGATGAAGTTGGCCCATATTTTTATATTTCTCTTTGTGTTGCAAGATATATTGTTTAGTTAATTAATAAAATTAAATTTCATAACAATACTAAATTTCATATATATATGTGTGTGAGTACATGCATATGTGAAATACATCTACTATTATATATTCACACATATATATACATACATATGCATATACATAAACATGTGTGTTTATTTGTTTTATATATATATGTATATATATATATATATACATATAAAGTGTACACTCACACTCACATAGAGATAGAAACTTTTCAAATTCACAAAATGGAAAGCAAACTAAAAATTGATCAAATTCAATGAGCTGAAACTAAAAGTTTACCTGATCAAATGTGGAGAAATTAAATGAGTTATCTTCAAATTATATGATGCACATATTTATATGCACATATATATGTATTTGTGCATATGTTTTTGTATTTATGTGTATATGTGTATGTATGTGTACGTATATGTGTGTGTGTATTATATATATATATAATACACACACACACACACACACATATATATATATATATATATATATATATATATGCAATTTTTCTGCTCTAATCTTTCTTTCTCCTTTCTTCTTTCCTTCTGGGATTTTAATTGTACAGATGTTTGACTATCTGATATTATCTAACGAGTCCCATAGCTCTGTTCATTGTTTACAATTTGTTTTCTCTTTTTTCTTCACATTGGATCTTTTTTTAATTTTTAAGTTTATTTAATTGAGAGTGAGACAACATGAGTGGGGGGAGGGGTAGAGGGAGAGGGAGAGAGAGAGAGAGAGAGAGAGAGAGAGAGAGAGAGAGAGAATCCCAAGCAAGCCCCCTGCTACCAGCGCAGAGCTTGATGTGGGGCTCAAACCCACAAAACCCTGAGATCATGACCTGAGCGAAAACCAAGAGTGGAAAGCTTAACCAACTGAGCCACCCAGGCACCCCCCCGCATTGGGTCATTTCTATTGCACTACCTTCAAGGTTACTTTGTCTTTTCCCTGCCATCTCCTTTAAGCTGTTAATTTCATCTAGTAAACTGTTTGTTTGTTTGTTTACCATAGACATCGTACTTTTTAAGGTCTAGAAGTTCCTTTGCTTCCTTCTTATTATACCTATATGTCTGCCGAGAATTCCTCTTTCCCTTCATCAGGAACATACTATGTTAAACTTTTCTTACGGTAGTTACAATATCTACTTTACCATATTTTTGGATACTTATAATATTAGGATCATCTTACCAGTTTCAGTTCATTTCCTGTTCTTTTGTGAATGTTTTGCATTCACCTGGTTTTTCATAAATCAGGTAATTTTAGATTGAGTCCTGGAAATTATGAATATCACTTAGTGGAGACAGATTATTTTATTTTTCTCTATCGAGAGTTGTGTCTTCAGCTTTAGCATTCAATTATTTTAACTGAACTTGAATAAAAAACTGTTTCATGGGCCTTATCTCTGGTCTCATTTCAGATCCTTTGTTTTTAGCTGAGGTTTCTATTGGATGATTTTTGTTATTTATTTATTTTCAGTCTAGACATGCATTGATTGAGGGGTCAAACAGAGATACAATGTACAGAATTTGAGAGTTTTTTTGTCTCTTTTCTTTCACAATGTTTTCTTCTCTTTGAAAACTAGTATCTCCCCATATTCAATTCTCAAAGTTTCCAGGCCACAAAACTACGGACCTTCCACAACCACTGCCACGTCATTTGCCTCCCTAATGATGCATGACTTCAGGGTAAAATCCACAAAAAATGGGAATATACTTTGTAAAATTCCCTTCCTATGAATATGTGCCTCCACCAAAATCTGCTTACGTCTTTTTGTTCCCAATGTTGTTTTGTGTTTTATGTACAAGTTTTATAGTGGTTTATTGCAAAGAATCAGTCAGGTCACGTTTTAATCATTAATAGAAGGTTAAGTCTGGTTTATATTCCTTTCTGATTGCATAACATGTCATTTTTTTATGTTTCTTTTGTCTGAAATGTCTCAGCCCTTTACTTCATGTTCCTAACTTCAGCTAATCTTCAAATATCAGATTGTTCTCTCTTTCAGTGATCTGCAAGACTATAATCACTGATTTGTTTATTTATGTATCCTATTAAAACATAAGTATCTTAAACTCTGTGTCTATATTTTAATATTTTTTATATCATCAAGGCCTAACTAAGTACCTTATCTATAGCAAGTACTTTATATATGTTTGTTGGATGAACAAAAAAGATTGAAATGAGTAAAATTAAACTAAGTCAGTCTTTATTCCTCAACATCGCCTGTTGTTGATCAGGAACTTATCTGGTGAATGTTTTTCATCTGGATCTGAGGGAATTTTCAAAATTGCCTCATGAAAATTGTCATGGAGGCCAGAATAATTCTAAGATTAAATGGAATTAAGTGGAATTAAGGTGAAAATATATGGGGAAGTTGGTATTTCTGAAGGATATTCAAAACTTGCCAAATCATACTAAATGTCTCAACAAAACACTTGAGTTGTCAGAAGAAGCATCTCTAAGATCACTTCAAGAGCTATGCCCTACCCAATCGCTCTATTATTCACTCTAGAAGGAACAAGTCAATGAATAAGTCATAGTGAAGAAATAGGGTTTTTAAACACTTTGTGATAAAAATTATTTCACATGTATCCTGTCAAACATTACTCAAAATTTCTGACCCACTGCCAGTTCTACTCTCAGGCTTGAGCATTAATACAGTTCTTTGTAGACTCATCTAATTATAAATATAGTCTAAAGATTACTATTGCCTCTAAAAATATATTTTTAGGTGACACCTCACTTCTAATACTCTCACTGAGAAATTTATTGTCTGTGTTTAGAGTGATGATTAGTATTATATAATAATGTTAATTTGAAGTATATTTCAAGAGATCCTTCTGTCCCATATTTAAATATAATAAGAAAGAGAAATGATAGATTCTGATTTATACTCAGGGGAATTACAGTGGGTTTGGGTAACACAGTATATATAGTATATATAAATATCCAGTTATGAATAATAGCGATTACATTGACAATAGATTGGAAGGTGGAAGAATTTCATAGGATGATGGATATCATCTGTAGCCTACCCATAAAAAATTTTAGCATTAGCATTATATATCATTTTTATATCAATGCTTAGAATAAGTTATATTTGGAGTTTACACTTATTTATGAACTTATTTCATCTAGTTTCTTAACTTTTGTATCTACAGGAAGTATAAAAATGTTAACTGCATAGCTTTTATATTAGAATTTTGTTTGTAATACTAGTTCTGCTCTTGTAAGTTAACTGAAAAAAAACCAGAAAAGTGTTAACTGCTTGGCTTTCATATTATGGAATTACTTGCAATATTAATTCCTCATTTGCAAATTATCTGAAAACATCAGTAATCAAAATATACTGTTGGAAATACAGTTGCAATTAACAGTTTCATCAACACAGTTACGTTTCCACTGATAATTATAACATGTAAGAGGCAAAAATGACTTTAAACATATATGCAAATTAGATATTCATTAAAATAAATCATCTAGTCATAAACTATATCCTTTTCTAGATCCCATAATGGGTAAGAATTTTATCTTGTCTGCTTGGAGGCTGAAATCTATAGCTATGGCCAATAATCACATTTGATCCAATTTCTTACCATAACCATAGAAATCTGCTTCAAGGAACTACAATAGTCTACCCTGGTGACTATGTTCAAGAGAAGGAGATCCTTCTTGAGAACCAAGAAGAATAATATCCGAAATAAAGTTTTTATTTTCATTTGGAAAGAAAAGGACCATCCTTTTCTCTTCCCTTACTTACTCTCTTCAGAACTTTGAGGTCATTTCGGATCATACACAAACTCAACAAAATTTCAACACATTTTAGACACCAGAAACCATGACAAATGTTGAAAGAACTAAGGGATAATCCACTAAATTGTTAGACTGAGCGTTCATAGCAGTTGAAAACATTGTGCTACAGGCATTTTACAAAAGACTAAAATATCATTGTGCACAATACAGGCAATAGTAGAAAAGTACTGATGGCTCAAATGAATGACAATCAAAGAAAAATTTTTACTTAAATGATGCTTTAGGCTGAGAAATATCAAGTATATTCTAATCTCATGATGTGGAGTTTCATTGAGACTACTGCATTGTCAAGTCTCAAAATCATTCTGGAAATGAAATAAATCAAGAGGCTCTGGAGTGAAGACAAGGCGGCCATATTTAAGATTTCCTAAATATGAATATTTATTAAAGGCAATCAGAATTTAAAAATAAAGTGTTTACATTAAAATCTTTAATATTTTTAAATTATATTTATATTTATAACTATAACAAATTTAGGTCTATTGTAACCTTTAAAAAATATCTTTAAAATAAAATTATTTTTGATTAAAAATATCAGTCTCTGTTGAGAAGGTTAAGTTTAAAAACAAACCCAAAAATTATTGTTTGGCATACTGACAGGTGATCTAGTAGGAATTGGTTTTATGCCAAGCAACTTGATTATTTTAATGTTTACTGTTTTAATTAAGTCAGTTTCTTAAATGTTATACTTAAGCACTCCTTCTTTTAAAAATGTCCTTAAATTTGGGTTCATGAAAAGGTCACTGGTAAGGATTATAAACTTTGAGTGCCTCAGTGATGGATTTTTCTTCAGTCGCTCATCACCAGGGGAGTTCTATATTGAGAAAGAAAGGAGCAGTAATTAAGAGCACAGAATCCTTCAGGGTTTCTGCTATGTCTGACTCAAGCTTGGTGGGGATTAATGCAGATTCGTGCTGAAATTCCTAGACTCCTAATGCATCCAATTACTTAGCTAGTGTTAAAATATGGCAGAATAATCTTTATATAGTTTTTCTAGCAAAATGTTCTGCACCTATTAGTATGTCCAGATAGAAAAAGCAATTTTGAACATTGGTTAATTGCACATTCTGTGAAAAGCTCTGACTAGTTTCATGACAACTGCATGCATACAAATTTGTGAACACATAACGATGTCATGTAGTTTAAAAGTTCATGATAATATTGCTTCTATATTATATTAAAATATTATGTAATAATAATAAGCAAACATTCATTTGACACTCAAAAGAGTTCAATGTAGGGGAAATTAAAACATGATACATTTAGAAAACACTTTAAAAATTCTTTACACAAAGCGGCGCCTGCATGGCTCAGTAAGTTAAGCAACTGACTCTTTATTTCAGCTCAGGTTGTGATCTCACGGTTCATGGCATGGAGCCCCACATTGGACTCTGTACTGACAGCACAGAGCTTGTTTGGGATTCTCTCTCTCCCTCTGTGTTGTCCCTTCCTGCTCTCTCTCTCTCTATCAAAATAAATACATAAACTTAAAAACATTCTTTATATATTTTCACAGCAAACTATTCAGTATCTTGAAAACAGTAATTATATTTCTACAAAAATATATATGTAATTTGTGTATGATATTTGAATATGAAAGACATATATATTAATTTTCACTTAAAAAACAATACTTATTTTATTTATAAACTTTGGGGCACTTCAAATTTATGTTTGTGATCACAATTTTATAATAATATTATTAAATGCATATAAAAACAAGGGGTGCCTGGGTGGCTCAGTCAGCTGAGCACCTGACTTCAGCTCAGGTCATGATCTCACGGTTCGTGAGTTCAAGCCCCACATCGGGCTCTGTGCTGACAGCTCAGAGCCTGGAGCTGGCTTTGGATTCTGTGTCTCCCTCTCTCTTTGCTATTCACCTGCTCATGCTCTGTTTCTCTTTTCTTCAAAAATAAATAAAAACATTTTTAAAAAATAAAAAAAAAATAACTGCATATAAAAACAAAACATTCCTTCAAATTTCCTTGCTGCCTCAATGCACACAGTTAAAAGTGTGTTCACAATTTTTGGGGAAAATTTTCAATTGGCTAGATCATCATATTCAAACATAAAAATAAAAGTTCATTAAAAAGTGGTAGTAATGTGGTCTTATGATATAGGTCCTTTAAAATATCAGATGTAGCTTTAATATTAAAAATCTAGTTAAAAATCCAAAAGGCTTAAATAGATGTTATTACATAAATAAATCCGTATTTTAATTGTATTTCAAATCTGTTCTTCCCCATAGAATGTAAGGAGCATAAGGACAGGGCTTTGTGTGTGTGTGTGTGTGTGTGTGTGTGTGTGTGTGTGTGTGTTTGTGTGTGTGTGTGTTTTAATTGCTATATAGGCAGTTCCTAGAATAGGGCTTGGTACATATTGAGTATACCATAAATACTTTTGATACAGAAAAATATTTTAAATCTGTTTTTTTAAGGACAAAACTTTTAAATATGTTTAGGCCAAGCTATACAGTCAAGTATACAAAAATAAATATATATTATAACTAAATATTCATCAACCCATATGAAAAAGTGTGTACTCATAACAGCAATAATTCATGACTATCAAAATATATCATCAACATCCAGACATAACTTTTTTTAAAGAATCTGATTATTTTTAATTTTGTCATTAGTTGTCTTTTCCAAATTTTTATTTATACCAAAAAAACCCATATAAAATTTATTTCTATGTTATCTTTAGCAATACCTTAGGAGGAAACATCATGAGATTCTGCAGGTACATTGCAATATTTGATTTTTCTTCCCCCTTCCAAAAAAATACTACTTTTTCATACATTAATATGAGTTGTCATCTTAATTTCTATTTTCAATATTTACATTAAGTTAAAATAAAAATTTTGTATCTTTTTCATAATTTATACAAATTATGCTAGTTTTATATGAATACAACACAGTAGTTGATAGGCTTACAGTTTTTTTACAGACAAGGGAGCTGAAGCATAAGCTACTTAGGTACATTATAAAAGGAAAATAGCATCCAATTGGTAGAGAGGAACTTAGAATTTACAGTTCTCAAAGTATGATTTTAAAATGATGGATATTCAATATAATAAATTTAATGAAACGCTAAAACAATGCTATAGTTTAATGGAGCTATCAGAAACCTTTTATTTCCACATATAGTTGGTAATCTCTTAGTAATAGGTAATCTTTAATATATGAATATATCTGTAGTCATCTCCTAATTCTGTGCCAAAGAAGAAATATAATATATTTAAAGAATTCTCCCCCAAAATCAAAGGGATGTTTAATACATCAGTTTCCATTTCTAAAATAAAGTAGACAAAAATGCATACAGAATAACATTAGATTCATCACCATAGAATTTTAAATAGCTTAACACCATACAACACTCCTTATAATATTGTTTTTGACATATTTTATGTTATATTAATAGTGAAAATCAACCATAGCATGTTCAATATTTCTCTATCATGTTACAGAGATGTGAATAACAAAAGTGTCCACTTTATTAAATACAGCTTTTTTTTTAATTTTTTTTAACGTTTATTTATTTTTGCGACAGAGAGAGACAGAGCATGAATGGGGGAGGGTCAGAGAGAGGGAGACACAGAATCCAAAACAGGCTCCAGGCTCGAACCCACGGACCGCGAGATCATGACCTGAGCCGAAGTCGGCCGCCCAACCGACTAAGCCACCCAGGCGCCCCTATTAAATACAGTTTTAGTGTGGATTATGTGAATACTCAATGATAATTGATACATCATTACTCTCCAATGAATATTAGATAGAGTTGTCTGTATTTGCTATATCTAAATTTTGTCTTACTATTGTTGACTGAATTACTTATACAAGCCTCTCACCCAAATTAATACACATGAACTCCTCTCATACTACCAATGTCTTCCCAGAAGACAAATTCATGGTCAATTTTCATTTCTCAACCTCATGAACCTCAGTAAGTGACCTAGTTAACTCAATGAAGCCATCAGCAAGATTCAACCATGCTTTTTCATTTTCTCCTCTCTCTGCAAAATTTGGACTAAGAACATTACTCTTTCCAGCCTCCCCCTGTGGTAAGCAGAATGATCGTCTACCAAAGACAGTCATGTCTTAATCCCCAGAAACTGTGACTATGTTATGTTCCGTGGCAAAGGTGAATTATGGTTACAAGTAGAATAAGTGATAATAAGTGGATCTTAAAATAGATTATCCTGGATTGTCCAGATAATGTAAGCACAAGGGTCTATTTAATTTGGAAAAGTAAGACAGAAACATCAGTGTCAGAGTAATAATATGTGGGAAAAACGTACCTGGCTATTACAATGCTACCCACTTACAAGTAGGAGACATGCTCTTAGTGGATCAGGCATCCCAGTAGATACCTGAAACCACAGACTATACCAATGCCTATATATACTATGTTTTTTTCCTACATGTACATACTTACAATAAAGTTTAATTTAAAAATTAGGCATAGTAAGAGAGTAACAACACCAATAATAAAATAGAACAACATACTGTAGTAAAATTTATGTGAATGTAGTCTCTCTCTCAAAATATCTTCTTGTACTGTATTCACTCTTCTTCTTTTGATGATGTGAGCTGATAAAATGCCTACGAGATGAGATGAAGTGAAATGAATGATGTAGGCATTATGACACAGCATTAGGCTACTACTGTTCACCTTATGATGTGTCAGAAGGAGGATCATCTCCTTCCAGCCTGCAGTTGACTGTGGATAATGGAAACCATGAAAAACAAAACTGTAGATAAAGGGGGCATGGAACTACTGGACTCGCTTTAAGACAGAAGAAAACTATGAGCCAAGGATTTCAACATTTAAAAATTAGAATAGACAAGAAACAAAATCTGCCTTCAAATTTCCAGAAGAGAATGCAGCCCTGCAGACACATTGATTTTAGTCCATAAGACCCTTTTTAGACATCTGACCTCTAGAACAAAAATATAATTTTTTTTTGTTTTAGCCCTTAAATTGTGGTAATTTGTTACAGCAACAATAGAAAACACATATTCCTTCCTACTTAATAACCATTCTCTCAATCTCCTTTGTTGATTTTGCCTATCTCTTGTGTGTGCCACATGAGAATCTTTTGGCCACAAATTTTCCTTACCTAAATCTGCTTCCTATGTGTTTTTATATAGATCTACAGCTTTGGATAGCACATTGTTTCCCTTCCCGCAAATATGCTGAGGTCCTAACTGTAGTACCAGTGAATGTGTGAATGTGATCTTATTTAGAAAGAAGGTCTTTGCAGATGGAATCAAGTTAAGATGGGCTCTTAGGGAAGGCCCAAATCCAATATGATTGGTATCTTTATAAGGAGAGGAAGATACCATGTGAAGACAGAGAAACAGAGGGAGAATCAATGTCATAGCAGGGACAGAAATTAGAGTCATGCTACTGTTGGCCAAGGAACACCGAGGATTTATGGCTGCCACCAGAAGCTGCAAAAGGCAAGGAAGCACCATGGCTCTGATGACACTATGATTCTGAAAGCCCTCTAGGAATGTGATACACAGTTTTTTAAAACCACTCAGTTTGTAGTGCTTTATTATGACAGCTCTAGGAAACAAGCACAACTACCAAATTTATAATTCTAATGCTAATTCATTCTTTAAAAAATAAAATTTATCCAAGTTCTTAATAGGTATTTTGACAAGGAAGTTGTACTAGATTAATTTTTTCCACCTAGGCATCACCAGTATCTCCTTCTAAGGCCCCTTCTGCATGGTGAGGAACAGATAAGAAATACATATTTTGGCATCTACCTCCCTCTATGGTTCTGGGGCAGGTCACCAGTGAGAACTCACAGAATATTTGGATGGTACCAGAAAAAGAGGATAATAATGGGAGTGGCATCCAGATGTATGGACAGACATGAGAGTCACAGCCAGAGAAGCGATCACTTGTGATTCACTTGCTTTATTGCTACAGACTGAGATAGTAGCAGCTTTATCAGTAAGTCATAAAAATTTCCCAGGGATACTTGAAAATTATGGGCTACGTGCTTTAGTGTCTGTCTGCCTGACCTTTTAGCTATAATCTTCCTGACCTTCGGTAGTAATATCCTTAACTATTGTACCCCAACTCTCATCTCATCCAAAAACATTATAAATTCTAACCTCTATATCAAGTCTCTGTTTTCTTGAATTCAAACCAATTCGGGAGCCCAATAAGCATCTCAACTTTTGCATGCCCAAGACTAACTCCTGCCCTTTACTGTCCCATATCCTGACCCCAAAGCCTACTTTTTCTAAACTGTTTCCCAGCTCAGTTGACAGAAACCTTATCTGTCTAGGCAATCAGGCAACAAATCCTGAAGCTGTCCTTGATTACTGTCTCTCTCACACACTCCATTCCCAATTCATTATCAAATGCTATTGAAAAATACAACAGAATCTGACCACTTCTCACCACTTTTTTCACTGCCACCACCCCGGACTATTAAAAATAGTCTTTATTCTGATTACTGTCACAGTCTCTTAATTGGTTTTCCTTCTTCTGCTCTTATTCCCCTGCAGTGTTTTTCTCAACAAAGCAGTTAGAAGATTGTTTTGTTCAACCAATATAGAAAACATCAATAAATTAACACTTTCAAAGTGGTATATACCTTTATAAATAGAAATGTAGACCCAGAATCATATTACTTTTAGTAAACTGAAATGGTGCTATACAAAGGCTATGAATACCCTCTCAATTTTCATTCTGTCTATGACACCTATTATCTGGGTGACCTTTGGCAAGTGATATAATCTCCTTTAAATACAATTCGTTCTTCTGGAAGAGAAAGTTAATAATACTTTCCCATAAAGTCATTAACAAAGGACCAAATAAAATGTGCTCTGAAAATGGTTGTGGTAATTACTATCATTAGAAACAACGGACCCCTTTATTATAAATACGACTAAAGTTTGTTGTTATCAGATCCCATGCAGCATTTATTTCCTCAAGAGACATAAATATAACAACATATATGCGGACCCATTTTCATTCCCAGGAAGGAATGTCTCTTTTCATTTGGCAGATGGTCGTTGAACTAGCTCGAACAATTATTTGGGATCATTAACTCTGAATTGTGTTAAGAATAAGCAAACCCTGCAGGTGAGAAACTAGTTCATTTACCTTACAAAGCAATCAAAGCAAATTTCTTATGGGGGAGATGGTGGGACTGGCAGCGATGTGATATAATAAGAAAATATACTGAATTCAGAAAAAGAAGATCTTGGTTGTTGTCTGTTCTCTGTCTCTGTCTCTGTCTCTACCTCTGCCTCTGCATCTATGTCTATGTCTATGTCTATGTCTATGTCTATGTCTAATCCATAATCTATAGATGAAGATCTTTATATCTGTTAAATTCTAGATAGATAAATTACAAATCTATTTACTTACATAGATTGATCAATAGATCAATTGATCTAGCTACCTTTTCTGGGGAAAAAAGAAGTAACTTTTCCATACTTTACCTAATATAAAATATTACCACTTTTAGTTCTTCTGAAGTGCCTCCAAAAGAGTTCATTGTTCTTCTTACCCAGTTAACATTAAAAAGTAAGTTTCAGATAGTTGAATGGGTATTACCTTCCCAAATGCTATGCCCTAAATATCACACAGGGTTGGGGCATATGGCAGTATTGCAAGAAGACTGACTGATGTGACTTTAGGTTGTTGTCTACCATCACCAGATGTGACCACCTTTTTTATCAGAGTCCTAAATTATAGTGACAAGCATGTAACTGACATTTAATTCTTCTTATGAAACATGTCCTCTTTATTATTATTGCATATTTATTTTTTAATTTTTTTTAATTTTTATTTATTTTTTCATAGAGATAGAGAGACAGAGTACAAGTGGGAGAGGAGTAGAGAGAGAAGGAGACACAGAATCTGAAGCGGGCTCCAAGCTCTGAGCTGTCAGCATAGAGCCTCACACAGGGCTTGAACTCATGAACCGTGAGATTATGACCTGAGATGAAGTTGGACACTAACTGACTAAGGCACCCAGACACCATTTTTTGCCTATTTAAATATGTAAGTTTTTGTTTATACTTTAGTGGGTATTTTGGCACCCAGGACAATGAGGTTGTTCTGGGATCTCATCAGGCCACAGGAAATTTGCTGAGACTATCTGAGGCACTTAAGACACTATCCACCTTGTATTGTCAACTAGACATTTTTTTTTTCTTACTGGATTTTTTTTTTCATTTATCATGTGTTAACACAGGGAGTTTGCACAAATCTCTAGTCTCATCCCCGCCAACCTAACGGATGGAGTGTTCAAAATTTTACTTACCTAGGAATGTACGAAATAGAAAATTGTATTTTTCTCCTCCTGATTCTCTAGCTCTATCCACCTGGAGAAGAATTAACAGATTTGGAAAGTTTAGGCTGTATTGTATCTATCAGGCAAACGTACATTGAGCTCCCCTCAACCTTGCTACCTCCCACAGTACAAAAGCATTGTTCTTAATGTTTGTACCATTTATTGCTTGTGGCAAAAGATTCTTCTGTACTACAAGATAGCTAGCTATCTCAATGCAATAACCAGCAAGATACAAAAAAACCCGATAATATTCCAAAATATCATTCTACTAGACTTTTACATCACATTGAGCCTTTCAATTTGACTTGTGTTATCAAAATATGCCGTATCTTATGTTGATAAACAACTCAGTTTTCAGGGCTCTAAAAGCTGCTTGGGTTTTGAGTTGTCTTCTCTGTTTCTTATGACTATATACAGACATCTTAAAATGAGTGTTTCAGTTTATCGGCCAAAGCAGATGAAACACTGTCTACTACATTAACTATTTAACTATTAACACTGTCTACTACAAACTATTTGATAATGTTAATAAGTGAACTAATTAGCCAATTACTATAATTATTAATGTTTTCTAATTAAGATGCATTTGGGAGCTCCCCAATTCAAAAGGATCATAGCAGTACAACTACTGATTTTTTTCTTGATAATATATATAGAGAGAGAGAAAAAATCAGATAAAATATAGGCCAAGAAAAACACATTGAAAACCCTCAGATTTTCTAACTTTATTGCACAAGTATATTCTAAAATCTATTTTCTTAAAATTTGTCTAAGAGTACAAATTTAGAGTGTTTCAATGTTTTTGTTATCATAAACTCTGCATATACTTATGCCGACTTAAAGAGACTCCTATTAAATAAATTTGTAGAAGTACACACTCCAGGGAAAAGATACACATATAAAATTTCAACAGATAATGCCAAATTATTCTTCAGTTGTGGCAACAATTCCTTTCCTTTCAAGGTTGTACATAACATGGTCTATTTTCCCAAATTTAACTAATGGTTTTAAAAACTCTTAGTTTTTTTTTGAATATCGTATCTGAGAAATGGTGTTTTAATTTTCTTATAATTTTCATATATTTATTGGCTTTTTATGCTTTAGCTTTTGAGTTGTCATTTTTATTTTGGACCATTTTCTCTACTGTTTCTTTAAAAAACATTTAAAACATAGGTAGTAATCCTTTGCCTATTACGTATATTCCAATTATTTTCTTCCAGTTTGTTATATAAAAAACATTTCATTAATCCTTTCTTTAACTATTGTTTAACTTACTTTAAGTTACTCTTTTATTGTAATGACTGTAGGCTACTTAATAGAAATTCTATTTGGTACTTTATCAAATCTAGCTTCTATTTACAATATTGTGAGTCCTTGCAATTTAGGGTCTATTAGTTTTTAGCCATGATATTTTGTATCTTCAAAATACATTATTTATTTTTATAAAATATAAATAAATATAAATATAAAATAAAATTTTATATATATTTTCATTTTTTATCTCTCTGAATGCACTTAAGCCTAAATGAATTAAGTCTCTTTTAGATTGCTCTATTATCTTTAGTTCCTGGGGTGTGAATTTGCCAACTCATTGATGAATGATCCCAGTTGTGACCAAATGCTCATAATTACTAATAACTGACTCAATGACTTGGCTTGACTAAACTTTAGTAAATCTTCACAAGTTTCTTTCCCATTCTCCCTGATTTTTGGCTTGACTCCAAGCTTCAACAATCAATATAGTGCAGAACATTCCCCTTAAAAACTCATTCTCGGAATTGGCCGACCATAGAGAGTATGTTTTCTGTTAAACAGCTCAATTGATACTGTATGTTCACTCCCATCTGCTTGACCCATTTCCCTACAAAGTCCCTGCTAACCCCAATTATTCTTCCCTATAAAAGAAAAGCTTTTTTCTCTTTGATTTTGAGACACTCACACATGCTGAGGTCAGACTGTTCTCTTTATTAAATAATCTTTTCAAATAAAGTCTCTCCTTACCTAAGTCTAGATTTGTTTTTTAATTGACCACTGGCAATAAGTTTCTATGTATCCTTTGTGACTGCAGCATGTGAAATCATTAACAAGGTTCTCTATTCACAGATATGATGGCTTTGCTCAGCTTCCAGCTTTCTAAGGTTTTATCAGTTTTTGTTATAACCATGCATGTGTCTGATCTGCATATTAATTTTAAAATCCAAGCCACTAAACATATATTGAGTCAAAATATGCTGAAACACTAATGCAACTTTAATTCCAGCTTACCACTGTGGCTTTGAATTCTCTTTTTTGTTAGCACTTGGATATCCCCTTTTCTTGTTTTTAAGCTTATCTATATATTAAAATTACTTTTGTACTCAACATTTCTATATGCTGGGGCATCATAACATTTCATAAAGAGAGTAAAATATCATAGCATATCAGTTAAATTCACCATAACAAATTGAATTATTCTTTTGAAAGTGTGTAAAATAGTATACTAAATAACATTATGTGGCTGTTAGAATATACAATTGAGCACTATGCATTGGAATAGCAAAAAATATAATCCATAGTATTGTATTATTAAGTGAAAAAAGTAAGTTAAAGAGTAGTATTTATAACATAATTCCTTTTTGTTAAAATATCTTTTGATAGTATTTGGATAGACATATATCTTGGATGAATACATATGAAACTATTAAGAATGGTTAGCTTCAGGAGGTAGGATTAGAATAGGATTAAGAGCTTTTTTTCCTCAGAATGCCTTGACTGATGTTCTTTTAGATGGCTAAATTTTCTTTTCCTTATTTCTTTTCTCTTACATGTAATATATCAGTGAGCAATTGTGTAAGTACTTGTAAAAGATGAATTCATAGGAAGTACTGCCTAAATCATAAATTGTACAAGTATTTTGGTAAACTTTACTTTCAACGTGTACTCTCTAGAGGATTTTTTAAATATTGTTTTGTTGGACTGTATTTAAAACATGCAGATATTTTATGATTACTAATGAATATTTAAGGTACAACCTACTACCTAGCTACTATAGTCAGTAGTATTGTATTATACACTTTAAAATTGCTAAGAGACCAGATTTTAAATGTTCTTACCATAAAAAAGAATTTATAATTATGTGACCTGATAGAGGTGTTACCTAATGCTACAGTAGGAATCATATTGCACTATATAAATGTATCAAATCAACACCTTGTCCATTTTAAAGTTACACAATGATATGCCAATCACATGTCAACAAAATTTTAATTTAAAAATGAATAGTAAATTCTCTTGATTTTATTTTTGTGCAAGAAAGTTACATGATTAAACACCTTTAGAGAGATCATACGACTCTGGTCCCCACAGCAAGGAGGGACTAAGAGCAAGTTGCCTTGAGGTAGGAGAGACATGTTTTGTTTTGTTTCTTAATTTTATGTTCTGTTTAATTCTTACTTAGGCAGAAAGAGGCTTTTTTATACTTAAATTTAGTTGCCTTCACTTGTAAAACATTCCTTGCCCTCACAACACTCCCCAAAGGAATAAGAAATAGTCTACAAAAATGTGTAACTCCTGAGGTCTTATGAATGAGCAGCCAAACTTCAGTGGTCAAATCACATCAAGCAGTGTGAGTGGTTCCGAAGAGCAGATGCATGCAGACCCAGGGAGCATAGCCAGCTATCTTTCACATAATTTAAACAACAACAACAAAAAAGTGTTTACCAATAACACTCAGAGGTGATCGTGCACATTCACACCGTATTATAATTATTAAATGGAGATTCTTACACAGCTTACTGCCTCAAAACATACTTCATTTTCTTCTCACCACCTGGAGGAGTCTACAAAATGTCATAAACCAGGCAATATTTGGATTGATGTTTCAGGGATACGTCAAACTTTCCCAGAAAAACTGGAAGTACTTCCAAGAAAGGAAAGCAACCTGTGCTGATGCAAGAATGTATGAGGTGATATGGAATGTTTAAGAATACATAATATGCACAAAACTCCTGAAGAGAGGGAGATAGGATTAGATTGGAATTTCAAGAGATGCAGATGATAAGCAAATATGGGCCAAAAGGCAATCAACCAGCTATGACGTGCTAGGAATTTCTGTGCCTCATTCTGAAAGGTACTAGTACTAAAAAGATTAATGTGTACAAAAAGTTTAGTGGACATTTTCAAAGATTCTAATCCATTGGTCTAAGATAAAAACTAGAAATCTTTTTGATCAACTTTTGCAAATTGAAAAATATATTTGATTTATATAAATATAAATTTTAAGCAACTTTTGTAAACTGAAAAATACATTTGATACATATGAATATAATATGATAAATGGTTTGACATGAGTATTCATATAATAAAACTAAGCTTTAGTTAAAAGACCTTTGTAATTTTTACATTTTAAAACCTAAATTAAAATAGTGAATTAGAAGTAAATATGATGAGAACCATTTAGGAAACAGAAAACTAAAAATTGATACAACCATTTTCCAACATTCGCAGTGCTTAATAAAAGCCACGATGTGAACAGAAATCAAGGTTACTAAAGGTGCTAAAGTAATTTAAAACACTTTCATGCCTCATATTACTATCTCTAGTTCAATTTAATGAAGATCTGTATTTGGAGAACAGAGATAATAATTCTGGTGCAACTTCAATAGAGCAATATAAAGTTTCTCAAATTTTACAAATATGTGATCCACAAGTTTTTTATTTGCAAATCAGAAGGTGTTTTAGTGATATTGTGCCAGGACATCATTCTGAATGACATTGAGCAATGACTTGTCTTTTCCCGGTGTGAGTTTCTTTACTTCTTAGCAATAGAAAGAAACTGAAAGACATAATCTTTAATATCTTTTACAATAATAATAATTTGGTTCCACCAAATATCCAATAGGAATACCTGTGTATACGTAATCACATAACCAGGTGACTATGGCATAGAGGAAATGGAAAATGCAGAAGACTGAATAGGAATATGTGATCCAGGGGCGCCTGGGTGGCTTACTCGGTTAGGCCTTCAACTTCAGCTCAGGTCATGATTTCATGGTTCAGGAGTTCAAGCCCCACATTGAGCTTTGTGCTGACAGCTCAGAGCCTGGAGCCTGCTTCGGATTCTCTCTGTCTCTCTCTCTGCCCCTCCCCTACTTGTGTGTGCTCTCGCTCTCTCTCTCTCTCTCTCTCTCTCTCTCAGAAATAATAAGTGAATAAATTAAAAAAAAAGAATATGTGATCTAGAGAGGAAGTAATGTGCATTGACTTAGATATACTAAAGACACTAAAAGCATTTATAAAATTATGTACATATTGGAAACATGCTGAACCTAGCATTTGCAGATACACACCCAACCTTATTTTATTATATACTACCAAGTTAAATATAAATCCTAGAAAATGTTAGAAAAAAAGATGGTAATGCAAAGCAGAAGTAGAAAACCCATGAATTCATTGGAAGAGAGGATAGAAAGCTATATGACCTAATTGCTAGACATGGGTTTAATAAAGTATCTGTAAGGGAAGAGGTATGACCTTGGGCCTCAATAAGATCAGAAACTAGAACCAAAATCAGTGCTACAGAACATAATCCAATTCATGACATAATAATTCATAAGAATTATGCTAGAAAAAAAACTGCGCATGGACCTACGAAAGTACCAGAAGTCCATAGCAGCATTCACTGCTCTAGAGGGAATTCAGAGACTCCAAGAGTAAAACAAACAAACAAACAAACAAACCCAAAACAAAACAAAACAACAACAAAAAAACACCTGAATATTTTGAAGATGATTGCATTATCTAAAATTATAAAAGACACAGACACCAATCATCCATGAGGGGGTACACCAGAATTAACAAAATTGAACCATTCACAACATAATCATTTATGATGTTAAAACAATTTGAAAAAGTCTGTAAAAATATTTGCACCAAGTGTATAAACAGATAAATAGAAAATCATATCATAATTAAAGCAAAGGAAAAATGTTAAGGGGCAAAACTGTTAAAAGGTATAAATAGATCATCTAGAAATTTTAATATAATTTTTGAAATAAAAGAAATCTGGAGAACTTAATCAAACTTCAGATCAGAGGTGAAGAGATTTCAAAAGTAGTGGAAGGTAGATCTAAGTCAATTGGCTAAAGCAAAGCACAGAAAGATGGACAAAGGACTCTGTAGTATTTAATTAAGGGCAGTCACACTACAGCTCTTACATTAAAAGGCCAATTTTATAATAAATTAGAGAAAATACACTAATCTTTCTTTAGGGGCTCATCACATGAACAGGTCCAGGGACACATGTCACATTATAGCAAACATAAACAGTGCCAGAGTCGTGCACTGCATAACCTGCATGGTCCTATACAGAGAACTCCTCCTCCATTTATTTCCTCCCTCATATATTATTCCTAAACATATATCTCTTAGTTGTAACCCACAGAATACAATATTTGCATAACCACTGTTATCAAATAAAATTAGGAAAAGGTTTCTACAATCCAGCTCCTACAAAATGCCTGCTTAAGAATTTTATCTTAGAACTTTTTATAGGAATTGTTAGGCATTCTTATAGATGTTTTAATTCCCACTAAACTTACTTCAGTAAATTACAAATTAACATTAAGCCTTCTATTTCACTGATATTCAATTCAAGAAGTATTCATTTAAGAATGATTTATATGTCTTCAGCCAATACTTTCAGTCTACTGCATTGTATTTGTTAAAAGGATTCACTGAAAGAAGCCCTCTTCCTCTCTGTATGTATTTCCAGGAGATAACAATGCTCCCCATCCCCACCCCCAAATATATATAAGCTTTCTTTGTCAGACAGTAAATTGTCTGGAATTGGGGAAATTAGTTACCTCTGTGTCACTCCAGCTATCCTTTGAATCCATTATTCTTTATTGAGAAAGCTCATTTCCCTGCATATTTTAATGCAATTCCAGAAATTACAACAATAGCACTCTACATTCATTATGATAGAATGATGATCTCTTCTGCTTTCTACCCCAGTGCCATTCAGTGAATTTAAACCTTTAAAAAAAAACATGTATTCAGTGTGATAGGAAAGCACTTCGGTAGGAATGTTACTAATGTTGAGTAGACATCCCAATAAATAAACCTTTCTTTATTCTCCAGATGTGGTTTTTATTCAGCATTACTATTCACAGTAAACAACAGACTGGTGAAATAGACAGTACAGGTTTAATGATGAATTAAACTGCATTGCATTGACATTCTCTAAGCCAGTAAGCTCTATATAATTGATTTTCTTTCAGATGTCAATGTGAAACAGCAGTTTGAAAGTGACATCCCCAAATAAATTCTGATTGTTGACCCTTGCCGTAACTGTCTTTCTGTATCTCATTAGCTGAGGCATTAAACCTGTAAGTTTCTTCACCTGTATTACATGGTAAGAATAATGATTTTCAACCAGAGGATAGTGAGGGCAACTGTTGACTATACAGCTTTTAAGACATTAGAGAATATTGATTCCTAGTATTTTTAATGCAGATAAGATCTATGCCAATTTGTTGATCATTATGAATATATTTTATCTCAGCATATACATATACAAATTGTATTGTAAATTATATACATTATTGAGGTTAATTTCTAACATGTTGATGTTTAACTGACTTTAAATGTCAGAAAATACTTTCAGATTGATAAACAGACAACATATTACAGTACTTGAAACGAAATGCAATTTTCTTTCACCCTTAGGGTTTGCAATTACCCTGTAGTTTCTATCTTTACCAGAAACATAGTGGCTTGCATTGAAAATATGTTTTGAAATAAGCATTATTTATATTTTATTGAATATTGGGGTTTTAACAAGTCATAGCATGTTTGTACTACTCATGGCACTATTATTTTAATGGTATGCATGATACTGAAGCTCCAGTGGCGTTTTTCTGGGATGAACATGTAAATCGGAACAATTAGCAAGTCCAAACACCCTAGAGAGATTGGGCCAGGAGATTGAAATAAGAAAGGAAAAGGGAACATCAAGCTGCAACTCGGAGTCTCATTTGGTGGCCTCTCCTTAAAGAAGAGAAGATCAGAGGAAGCTGGTTATTTCTTTTAGTTCTAGGGTGTGTATGGCGTGAACTATTAAGGCAGAAAGGATATCTATTGGGTAAAGGGAAATATTCCACTCGTTGTCTTCAGGGTCCTTCATTGGCCATTTTTATTACTAGACTAGACCTGAAGGCACCAGGGCACATGGTCTGGGTGTGGTGCATGAAAAATTTTCGAGAAAGAGAAAGTAGGAGATAGTAGCTCCTCTACGAGATGATCCAAGAGTGAATACGGTGAAAAGAAGTGGAGGCGGTGGGATGAGAAGCCCCAGTATGCTGGCCCTTTCGTTAGTGCCTATCTGGGATCACTCTGTTGATGGCCTCTTGCTTCTGAAACCCAATATGCCTCTGACCACATGGGGTGCAGGGGAAGCTGTAGGTAGAGAAAGGGAAGACCCACAATTGTCTCCAAAAAATATAAACACAAATTCAGATCAATAAAGGCAAAAGCCTGAGCCAAGCTCTGACTAGACATGAATTCTGATCAGAGGGGATAACTGAATATGATTTTCAGAGAAAGAATTTGGAAGTTTATTTCCCATTTCCAAAATCTGCTTTCAGATCTCTTTGGTATGGTTGTAATTAGAAACCCTCAGGAATAACTCCAGTGTTTTGTCACTAGGTACAAGGTGATTTTTGGAAGCATACATCAATCAAATGGGATTTCTCTAAATACTTCATCAATAGGTAGACCAATCCAGTTAAAGTGAAAAAACAAAACAAAACAATTTGTTTTGTAGAATTCGATACTTAGTCCAACCAGCAAGCGAGTAATATGGCTGTAGATGAGACCAGAGCCATTTTCCAGGATTACTTTATACCTTGGTGATGCCTACTTATGTTTATTTTTGTAAACACCAAGCATTGTTTATGGTACCGTGGAAATTTCAGTTATTATGAACAAACACAGTATTTGGAAATTGTGAACTAAGCCTTCTCCCAAAATGGTAGTTATTAATTGTAGTCGAAGAAATGAATGCTAAACCGTATCAGCTTAAAATAGCCATAAAATATGAAGAATTTTAAGGGCACCTGGGTGGCTCAGCCCTCTTTATTTTGGCTCTCATGGTTCTTGGGATTGAGCCCTCACATGGGGCTCTGCACTAACAGCGCAAGGCCTACCTTGGATTCTCTCTTGCTTTCCCTCTCTTCCTGCCCCTCCCCCATTCATGCTTTCTCTCATTCTCTCTCTCTCTCAAAAATAAATAAATACACATTTTAAAAAATAAATAAATATATATATGAAAAAATTTAGACTTGTTTGTTAAAGTATAAGGTTGAAGAAATAAAAATAAATTAGTACCTTCTAATTATTGGCTATAAAAGGAAAAAAGAGAGAAAGGAGAAAGGAGGGAGGGTGGAAAGAATAATCCATTTGCATCTTGTTTTTACCTAAGCCATTCTATCTTTATTTATCTTTAAAGACAAAGATGAAAACTTAAATCCATCAGTAGAGATTGGAGATAGACTTTTTTAAAAAAAATTTTTAATGTTTATTTATTTTTGAGAGAAAGAGAGAGAGAGAGAGAGAGCAGGGGAAGGACAGAGAGAGAGAGGGAGACACAGAATCCCAAGCAGCCTCCAGGCTCTGTGCTTATAGCACAGAGCCTGACATGGGGCTCGAGGTCACGAACTGCAAGATCGTGACCTGAGCCGAAGTTGCCACCCAGGAGCCCCTAGATTGGAGCAAGACTTCTTAACATAGTTATCATTCATAAATTTTAATAAAATTTTAGAATATAGAATACAGATGTCTTTTTTTCCAGATTAAAGAGGTAGTAGTAAACCTTTATGTAACAAAACATAGTTGTGATTAAGTTATTGCCATTAACATCCCCAACCAAATGATGGTTTGCCTCAGACCATGGAGAGGATGGCTGTGTTGACATGTTAAATATACCTGTGGTTCAGCAAAAAAATAAAATGCATTAGAAACTAAGTTATGTAGCATGATCCATTAGCCTTATACATGACTAGATATGTAACTTTGGTACAAGAAAATATGACCCTGGAACCTAGAAGTTACATCCAGATGGGGTGGCATAAAAGGAATAAATGGATCACCTTTTTGACAAAAATGTAGATCTTGAACACTGAGTTTCAGCAGCAACACTGTTCCTCTCTACTTACGGACACCATAAAATGTGATAAAAAGCTGCACACCACATTTCTAAACTCCTATAACTGCCATGATTTTAGGCTCCTCTAAATTTCTTTAGGCTGCTGAAGCTACCAAATTTCAGATGTGTTTTTATGAGAAACAAATAAGACTCTAGAGAATGTGTGAAACCAACAGTATTTCTCAGAAGAGCTCCTCTAATTTATAATATATAAAGGACTGAACTAACAATACACACTAACTACGTTCATTTTTGCCAAACTATTCGCCATGGGGCATAAGCAATTATTTTCTTAAATTAAGATCAAGTTAAGATGCTCATTTAATAAAAAAAATAGTTTCTATTCTCATGATGTATCAGGAAAATTAAAACATGTGAAAGGTAAGTATAAATACCCTGCCTTTAGAGTTAAGTTACCTTGCATTTTCATTTAGACTGCACTCTAGATAACACAATTACAAGTTGAACTAAGTTTCAAATCTATGCCTTCCAAATTCCAGAAGTCATGCTTTTCCAAGGATATGATGGCAGTCCCTTAGTGCTATTTCCTTCCTAAGATCTATTTTCTAGGTAAGAATACATTTTTCCACTATCGCAGTAGGAATGTGATTCTGGAAGAATGCAAAAATAAACTGTTATTATTGCTTTATTTAGCAAATTTCACCTGGCAATGTATTGAATGATGGTGGACAGGGAGCCATTTTTATATTTATTTGTTTAATTATGCTCCCTTGATGCACCTGTTTATTTTGATTCATTCAACAAATATGTATATAGTACCTATTATTTGCCAGAGATTATTCTAGACACTTGGAATAAAGCAATGACTAATAGAAAAACGAATTACAATCTTCTAAGTTCTCATAGAATATACGTTCTAACTAGTTCCATAGTTCCAACTGTGCCTGCACTGAATATTTGTGCTGTTATGACAGGCTTCATTGGCTTGCGCAATACTCTGTTCCAATTTGTGTATCTTTGACAGGGGTTGAATTTTTTCATTAGCAATTTTTTTCATTCCTGACCCTGAGGTAAGACTTCAGTGGGACACAGTAGGCAATCAACTGCCTACCTGCAGTTTAAATTTTTTTTAATATTTTTATATTTATTTTTGAGAGAGAGACACACACACACACAGAGTATGAGCAGGGGAGGGGCAGAAAGAGAGGGTGACACAGAATCCAAAGCGGGCTCCAGGCTCTGAGCTGTCAGCACACAGCCTGATGCGGGGCTCAAACTCATGAACAATGAGATCATGACCCAGGCCTAACTCAGATGCTCAATCAACTGAGCCACACAGGTGCCCCTGGCTGCCTGCCTGTAGTTTAAATGGCAGGATTTATATCTGCTTTCTAATTATGCTAATCACACTTGATATCCTGAAATTTGTGGACATCCAATAAATGGTAGAGCTTTTATGTATAAATATCATGAACAACTGTATAAAATTAAATCAGGAAGCCAAAATGCATGACCTTCAGGAAATATATAGTGGGTCTTCACATTAAGTGTGATTTTAAAAAATACACTTTGTAGATTCCTGAATATGTTAGGTAGAAAGAGAAGGCATAATAAATTGCACATGGATACTGTGAAGAAATCCCACTGGAAAAAGAACACTTTATAATTAAAATCTTAATTTCCACTTGACCAACTCAAGTTACCAAAATTATATTGTTATTATATAACTTTAAGAAATGGGCTATATTTGAGCTACATTATTACTAAATACAAGAGATTGAATTAAATATTTTAGCTGCTAAAGTAAGCCAATGACATACATATTAATTATTATATATTAAAATATATTTTAATGAAATTCTTGATTATTTCATTACTTTATTGTTTTTCTTCTATGTTTATACTTCTAAAGATCTACAATTATGAATTATTTACATTCAATTTATCTAAATTTTGCCTTTATCCTACTAGCCCATTCTGAGTTTATAGAAGTAGTTATTTGAGAAGCCATATATGTAAATAATTCACACTCTCTTATATTAGAGAGGAACTATGTGATGTTAAACACCTTTTATTGAAACTTGCTGGGGGGAGAAACATAAGGGAGAATAAATTAAAATATAATTTTTACATGGCCCAAAATTTATCAGTCAACCATCAGGATAGGACTTAAAACAGATGGTCTTATCATGAAATATTCCAGTGTTTCCTTCTCTTACAAAGTTCCCTAACGAAGTAATAAGTTCCAAAAAGCTCTTCAAACAAGAGACCCTCTTTCCTGTCTTGGCTTACTCACCCTCATTCTGACAGCATTTGAAACATACTATGACAACCAAATCATAATTAATTCTGAGTCACTAATTCATCCCAAAGTTACAGAAAACTTATAATCCTTTCTATAGCTGGCTTTTTAAGGTATTTCTTTTTTTATATATAAATTTTTAATGTTTATTTATTATTGACAGACAGAAACAGAGCATGAGCAGTGGAGGAGCAGAGAGAGAGGGAGACACAGTATCTGAAGCTGAGCTGTCAGTACAGAGTCGAACACGGGGCTCAAACCCAGGAAACCTCAAGATCATGACCTGAGCCGAAGTCGGATGCTTAACCGACTGAGCCACCCAGGCGCCCTGAATTTTATGTTTTTATATGAATTTTAGAATCCATTTGTCA
The DNA here is from genome assembly GCF_027475565.1 of Acinonyx jubatus. Taxonomy (NCBI): domain Eukaryota; kingdom Metazoa; phylum Chordata; class Mammalia; order Carnivora; family Felidae; genus Acinonyx; species Acinonyx jubatus. Next base: position 61,278,252 of record NC_069380.1, read on the forward strand.
CTATCCACAGAAAGACTGCTGGAATTTAGGATTTCATTATATATTTAGATCAATTAGATAGGCTTTGACATCATAACATTTTATATCTTCTGAATTAAGAACAAGACAGGTCTCTCCATTTATCTAGACCTTCTTTAATTTCTATCATCAAAAGTGTGATATTCAGAGTATCAGTTTTTTCTGTGTCTTATAATTTTAATGCTATATAAATGGCATTGCTTTCTTAATTTCAATTTCTAAGCATTTATTTAAAGACTATGAATATATGGATGATGCTTTTGTATCCATCCTGTATCTTAGAAATTAGCTAAACTCCTTAGCTTTAGTAGTTTTTTTGTGTGTGTTTTCCATTAGATTTCTACATTTCTTCCGTTGTCACTGAATCTCTTTTCTTTTTCATTTTTTTAACTTATGCTGCTTAGAGCCGAGTAAGTTGTTATTAAATGTACATTTTTATGTTTTTTATCAGGTAAGATCATTCTTTTCTACTCTTGGTTTGTGGCAGCAGCTATCAAAAAATAATGTTGAGAGGCACGTAGGTGGCTCAGTCGGTTAAGCATCCAACTCTTGATTTTGGCTCAGGTCATGATCTCACAGTTTCCTGAGTTTGAGCCCCACATCGGGCTCTGTGCTGACAGTGCAGGGTCTGCTTGGGATTTTCCCTCTTTCTTTGTCCCTCCACTGATCACACTGCCTCTGTCTCTCTCAAAATAATTTAAAAAACTTAAAAAATAATGTTGAATCTCATCCAGTGATTTGCTGTATACTTCCTCTGAGATAATTATATGAGTTTTATTTTTAGTTTTTTAAAAATATGATACATAATTACATTAATTTTTTAATACTAAACCAAACTTGTACTCCTGAAATAAACTTTACTGAATCATGATATAATACCATTTTTTAAATTTTTTTTAATATTTATTTATTTTTGAGACAGAGAGAGACAGAGCATGCATGGGGGAGGTTCAGAGAGAGAGGGAGACACAGACTCTGAAACAGGCTCCAGGCTCTGAGCGGTCAGAACAGACCCCGATGCTGGGCTCGAACTCACGGACCACGAGATCATGATCTGAGCCGAAGTCGGCCGCTTAACCGACTGAGCCACCCAGGCGCCCCAATATAATATCATTTTTATAAATTGCTGGACTTCATTTGATTTTCTGTTTTTTGTTTTTGTTTTTGTTTTTTGCATCTATGTTCATGAGGGATATTGATCTAAAGATGGACTTTTTTGTAAGTTTTTTGTCTGGTTTGGTACCAAGGTAAAGATAGCTTCAAAAAACAAGATGAAAAATATTCTTTCCTCTTCCTTTTTCTGAAAAAGCTGTGTAAGATAGGTGTTATGTCTTGCTATTAAGCAAGCATTTTCATAAAATTCTCCAGTAAAGCTTTCTGGGCCTGATGTTTCCATTAATGGGAGAATTTAACTACAATTCTACTTCATTAAAAGAGATTGTGCTATGTAAGTTGTTTTTTTGTTTTTTGTTTCCCCCTTTAGTGAGCTGTGATAGATTTTTATCTTGAGGAATTTGCCCATCTCATATAATTTGGCATGTTTTTGTAGGCCAATTTTATAACATTTCTTCATTACTCTTTAGCTTCTGTATAATAACAGATATTGGTAATTTGTATGTTTTATCTTGTTCTCTGGTTCATTCTGGCTAGGCACTGATCAGTTTTACCTGTCTTCTCAAGCAAAGTTTTTTCTTTTATTGATTTTCTCTGTTATTTTTTGGTTTTCTTTTTCATTGATATTCTCTCGAATCTTTCCTGGTTTCTTTCTTCTGCTCAATTTCAGCCTTGTTTTTTGTTTGTTTGTTTTGTTTTGGTTTTGGTTTGGTTTTTTTGGTCCTTCTCGCTTCTCAAAGATAAAAACTGAGTTAATTGAGTTGAGATAATTCTAGTTATCTAAGAATGACTCTAGTGTTATAAATATACTTCTCAGTTCTACTTTAGGGGAATCTCCTAGATCTTGATATGTTGTGTTTTCATTTTCACTAGTGCAAAATACTTTCTTTCTAATTTCATGTTTTTGATTTCTTCTTTGACCTATGGGTAATTTAGTTTTCACATATATGTGAATTTCCCAGATATCTTCCTGTTGCTGACTTCTAACTTAATATTATTACAGTCACAGAACATGTTTTATATGACTTGCCTCTGTTCAAATGTAATAAGATTTGTTTATGGAGCAGAAAATACTCTTGGTGTTGAAAAGTCTTCTTTTTAGAAGTCAATTAGGTCAAGTGGTTCTGAGTGTTGTTCAAATTTTCCATATACTTACTAATTTTCAATTTCCGTTATCAATTCCCACTCTATTACTGGGTGCTAAATTCTCTTGATCAATGAACACTTTTATTATTCTTATTATTATTTAGTCATAAAACTACCTTCTTTGTCCCTGGTAATACTCTTTGCTCTGGAATTTATTCCAGATGATATTAATAGAGACATCCTAGATTTCTTTGGACTCGTATTGGCATGGTATACTTTTTTATATCATTTAATTATTAATATTTTTGTGTCTTCATATTTAAAGTTATTTCTTATAAGCAGCATGTTAGTAGGTGTTGTATTTATATCCCATCTGACAATACATCTCTTCCAATCAGGGTGTTTAGAATATTTTTAATTTAATGTGAATATTGATATGTTTTGCTTTAAAGTCTATCACCTTGCTAGTTTTTTATTTAGTCCATCTGTTCCTTTTTTTCTTTCTCCCTTTTTTTTTTCCTTTTGCTTCTGTCTTAATGGGATATTACTATTCCATTTCATCTATACTGTTGGCTTGTTATTTAAAATTAATTTTTATGGGGCGCCTGGGTGGCTCAGTCAGTTGAGCGGCCGACTTCCGCTCAGGTCATGATCTCGCGGTCCATGAGTTCGAGCCCCGCATCGGGCTCTGTGCTGACAGCTCAGAGCCTGGAGCCTGTTTCAGATTCTGTGTCTCCCTCTCTCTGACCCTCCCCCGTTCATGCTCTGTCTCTCTCTGTCTCAAAAATAAATAAACGTTAAAAAAATTAAAAATAAATAAATAAATAAAATAAAATTAATTTTTATATTTTTACTTCATTTCCCTGAGCTTTGAAAAATAATATTTTTATTTATTAGACTCTACCTACAAATGGTATTATACCATTTTACATGCAGTACAAAATACCAATTATTTATAAAAATCCATCTTGGAATTATTGTTTATGCAAAGCCTAGTTTTTCTAGTTGTCATTCCAAAAAGTTAAGGAAAGGGAAATATTACCTGGCATATATTGTTATGCTTAAAATTTTCACCAACAGCAAAGGCTTAAAACTCTAACACTCAGTTTTTTCAAAAACTACTTACAGGTTATTTGTCAAGGCAGCAACAGTTTCCATGGGAATGGAATCAAGTACCCTCAGTTAGAGGTTTCAGGAGTCTGTTAAATTTCAGTGACTGAAACTTAGCACTCCTCTAATAACATAATCTAATTACTAAGTGCTAAATTCAGCCACAATTTCTCAAACATACTTCTAGAGTGGCTGTCATGATTCTCTAAATAGTGGCTAACTGGGAATGAATAATTATAGGGTGGTTTATAAAACTGTTCCACTGAAAATTGTGCATCTTTAACCCTGCACAAAACTGCCATGTTATGGAATTCACAACTCAGTTGTATGTTTACATAAAATAGTCTAAAAATAGTATCACTCTTCAGTAATGAAGATGAAGCAATTGAATTCTCAGTGGGAGCTTAGACATATAAATTTTGTTATTTGTCATCACAATATTGGTTTTTAGATTTAGGAACCAAATACTTTTATTTACCAAAATGTATACTTAATATCTTCTGATGTGATCAAATTATCATAAAGTAGGAAGTTTAGTATCTACTTCCACTTGGCACTGTATTAATATCTGGGGCATATTGTTTCCCCCAAAATATTTTATTTACCAATATGAACTGATTTTAGTCTGCATTTTAAATTCTTTTTGGTGGAAAAATATTTTGAAAAAAATTTATATGCTCTAACATAGTACACTTTATTCCAGATGGGCAAAGTAAAGAAAGAATGCATCGACTGGCCATGTTTCAGTCACAAGAATCTACATCAAGGGATTTGGATGAATTATCTAGTTATTTAATAGTGTTTTTCTTTCATTTTGGTTGGACACATTTTTAGGGCAATAAATAAATAAACATAATTTTCAACAGGCTTCTTTAGAGAGAGCCAACAGGTGTACATTAATTTCCCTACTTCCCATTTAGATACTGGATGCCCTGTATTTATCTAATGTTCATGGCTCAGTTATAGTTCATCCAGGACTCAGTTCTGACCACCAATGATTAGAAAATAAAATGAAGAAACTGATGCATATTCAGTGAGTGAGAAGATTTAAACAAATCTAAAAGAAAGGTTAATTATAAAATGATAAAATAAATAGATTAGTACTGAAATGACCCAGCATTAGGAAAAAACTATATCCAAGTCAAATGCCATTTCCTTGGTAAAGTCATCTTGAACTTCACCAGAAGTACTGGGTTATTCAAGAGTTCCTTCATAACATCTATTTGATCATATTTACCACTTTATAAGACATATAAGAAGCTGTCTTTTGGGTTTAATACTATTTACTTATCCAGTTATGTACCTGTTATATAAAAATTACATGTATTCTAATATTTAATATGCACAAAAATTAAGAAAGCTAACTTATTCCTTCTATCCCTCTCTTCCTGTCACCCAGATTCATTATCCTGGAGCAATTATGTTGTTAATTGTTAACAATTGTTGTTGTGCAATAGTCAAATAAAATACATCCTTATAAGAAATTATTGAACCATTGCAATATGTTGTATTAAAAAAAAACTGTTTGCAGCATTATTTATAATCCTACTTGCCCTTCCAAAAAGGTATTATGCCCATCAAGAAGTGAATGAAGCCTACTTTCCTTATGTTTGCAAATGTCTGTAACTTTGTGAGTGCTTCAAAAAATATAATTTGATTGAAGTAACAATGTAGTTTATGTAACTAGGACATAAAATGGGATGAAGCTTTAGTCTGGCTCTGTCTTTTAGCACACTTGCTCATGGAATGCAGTCACCATGTTGTAACAAATTTCTGAAACATAGAGAGCCACATGTAGATATTCCAGCTAAGATCCCCATTTATCACTCATAGCCCTTAGCAGCCTAAAACCACTATCAATCGCCAAAATGTGAGAAAACCTGTAGATAATTTTGGCCCTAGGCTTTGAGCTGCCCCAGCTGAATCCAAGTTGAGTAGAGATAGGATATAATGAGTACTGCTAAAATTAAAGACTCTTGAGCAAGATAAATGCCATCATTAAATTAGATCACTAAGCTTCAGAGTAAGTTTTGACAGTTATGGTAATCAGAATAGTCATGATGAAATAACTGGTATTGATTGTGTCTTTCTGCAATAAAAATTGTAAAACTAGACAATATTGAGAACAGGAACAACATAAGGGTATCCCCTTTATTTTTATTTCACATGGTATTGGAATTCCCAACCAGTGTAATAAGGCAATAAAATGAAATAAAAATCAACATATGCTTATTTACAATTAATGACTGTCTACAAAGAGAATCCTATGGAATCTCCAGGAAAGTTAGTAAAATAATCAAGTTTGTAAAAAAGAATAATTTTCAAGAGCAGCAAGAATCATAAAATACCTGAAGATGAACACAGGGTTTGGATGTGCAGTACTTATTCAGTAATAAATACAAAATATTACTGAAAAAAATTAAAAGCTTAAATAAACTTTATTTATAACAGGATCATGGATTTGAAAGCTCAATATATGTAAGATGACGATATGTCCTAAAGTAGTCCATAGATATAAAATAATCCCATCAAAACTCTAGCAAATTTTTTTCAAGAAATTAAAAACTGACTCTAAAATTAACGTTAAAAGGCAAAGATCTATAAGAGCAAAACAATCTTGAAAAGAAAGATCCAATGCAGCGGTCTGTCATTACCTGTTTTTCAAAACTAACTATGAAGGCACTATTAGAGTACCTTTATATTCTGTGGTCTCTACAGAATAAATCCACATCCTAGTATCTTTTACTTCATTTGGAAAAAAGGCTCTTTGCAGGGGAGGTTAACTTAGAGATCTTGAGATGAGGAGATCATTTTGTATTACTTGGGTGGGCTTTCAATGCCATCACCATTATCCTAATAAGACTGAAACAGAGGGAAATTAGACAGACCAGAGAGAAGGCAATGTGACCACAGAGGCAGAGATTGGTGTGATTAGGCCACAAGTGAAGGAGTACTGACAGAGACCAGAAGCTAAACGATGCAAAGAATGGATTCTCCCCTAAAGGCTCCACATAGAGCATTTCTTTGCTGACACGTACATCTTGACTCAGTACAGCTGACTTTGGACTTCTTGCCTCCAGAACTGTGAGAGTAAATTTCTGTTGTTTTAAAATACTAAATTTATGCTAATTTACTACTGAAGACAAAGGAAAATAATACAAATACGATATTCAAATGCAAGTAAATGCATCCAAATGGATCAATGGAACACGACAGAGAATACAAAATATTAGGCCCATATTTATGTGGTCAACTTTTTTCAAAATAAAGGTCAAAGCAAATCAATGGAAAAAGAAAGTTTTTAAAATAAATTGTGCTGAAATAATATACTTTCCATACAGAAAAATATAAACCAACTCGTATCTCATACTATACACAAATATTAATATATGATAGACATAGAACTAAATATGAAAGGCAAATTTAAAAATATTCTAGAAGAATGCAGCATATATATAATGTAAGAAAATAAGAACAACTCTGAAGTACTTAGAAAACATTATGCTGAATGAAATAGATACAAAAGAGTAACTACTTTATGTTGAAAAGAATCAGAGTAGTGTTACCTGTCCAGGAATATATATTTTGGCATTGACAGTTGTATTTCTTCTTTTCTGATATTTTTGCCTTAATATTTTTAGTTCCTAGTATAATGTTGAACAGAAAAGATGATAATAAACCAATTTTGTTCCCATTTTTAGCATCAATGAATTAAATATTTAACATTGTAATAAGATGTTCACCATATAATTTTTGTAAATATCCATTATCAGGTTGTTTCATTTTTATGTTATCTTCTCATTAATTTTGTTTTACTTATCATTAATTGATAGATACAGAATTAATTAGGCTATCTCTTCTTCAGTGACTTGGATAACTTATGTCTTAAAGGGAATTTTCCCATTTCATCTAATTTTCCAATTTTGTTGGCTTAATAGTCTCATATTTTTAATACCTATTAAGGTCTATAGGATACGTAATTTCTTGCATTATTGACTGGTGTTTTCTCTCTTCAATTAAAAATTATAACATTTTTGTTTAAATTTTCAATGAAGCAAGTTTTAGCTTTGGTACTCTGTTATATTTGCTTTTTGTTCAATTTTCTGTTTTGATCCTCTTTTTCTAACATCCTGTGAGGGACTCTGGTCATTTATTTTAGATCTTCCTTCCTTTCTAATATAGACTTTTAACCCTATAAATTTCCCTATACATGTAACTTTAGCTGCATACCTACACATACACCAGTAAAGGGCCCTTTCACAAGGCAGCAAGAAGAGCTCTCACCAGACACTAAATTTGCTGGCACTTTCATTATATATATTATATATTAATATATATATGTATATATTTTAATCTGCATTTACTGAACAGTTTCTTTCTACTCTTATTTGTTCTTCATCTGACCTCCTCTCCTGTTGTGTAGGTCTGGAGTGCTTAAAAAAGTAGTGTTCTTCCAGTAATATAGTTAGTAATGCAGCATATATACAATGTAAGAAAATAATAATTTTTCACTTGTATTGGAATTGCATGAAGTAGAATGTATGAGGAATCTCATATTTGTAGGGCATGAGTCTATAGCATTAAAACAAATATTGAGGGGGCGCCTGGGTGGCTCAGTTGCTTAAGCTTCTGACTTTAGCTCAGGTCACGATCTGTTTGTGAGTTTGGGTCCCACATCAGGCTCTGTGCTGACAGGTCAGAGCCTGGAGCCTGCTTCGGATTCTGTGTCTCCTTCTCTCTCCGCCCCTCTCCCACCCACATTCTGTCTGTCTCTCTCTTTCTCTCTCTCTCAAAAATAAACAAACATTTTTTTTAAAAAGTTGAAAAAGAAACAAATATTGAGTACTTAGAGTATGGACTGAATGTTTTATAGTCAATACAACGATATTACAGTTTATCATTGTATTATGAACTCATTGGCCATTATCTATTTGTTGTTGGTTTGATATAAAATACTGACACTGACAAAGATAACACACAAAATCAATTATGTAAGTAATGCTGTAGAAACAGCCATGATAAACTAGCGAATTAGTAGCATCAGTACAGCCAACATTTAAGACATCACAGCAAATGAAAACCAGAAATGCCTTTATTTTTATAGCCTAAGTGAAAGAATCTTGGTAATGGTTTAAATTTCACAATAATCCTGAATATTTGCATGATGTTTCCAATATTAAGTTATGAACCTGAATGAACTTTTTTCTAAACTTGCTTCTCTTTCATAATAATAATAATTTAAAATAAATTTCAATTAAATAAGCTAGAGGAGAGAGCAAACTATGATTTCCATAAAATTGTATTATGAAATCACTGTACTATGAAAAAGTCATCATAAAATATGCCAATGATATTTTAGGAAAAAAAGGTATTCTTTAGCTGTGTTGAGCTGTGCATTAATAAAATCATTTAACTATTTTTTTTTTACTTTGTGAAGTTTGTGGTATTTGTAACTTGTGATTTACTTTCTCATTCCTAATTCTTATTTTTATGTAAATAAGTATTTGGAATTTACATTCTTTTCCTAAAAGGACTTCACAAATTGCATCAGCTTCAGGTACCTCAAAACCTGGATGGTCCTTTGCCTGTGTTCATACAAAATATCAATACTAACAATTAGCATTTGTTAAAAGCCAGAAAGAATATTATCTTTTCTATTGTTACAGTTGAGTGGACTGAGTCATAACCACATTTACACAGATAATAGTTGAATTGACTTCCAAATACAGTTCGTATCTGTCTAACTCAAAAGTCTGAACTATATTGTCACTATATTCTGCTGCGTCTGATACACATGAATACCTGATTGTTTTCTGTTGTTTAGGTTTCTATTTTTTTCCTCTGTATCATTTCCTCTGCTTCATGTACTCTCTTGCCCTTAGGGCCTTGGTCCTATAACTATTTAATACCTGACTCTGGTTTACTGACCTCAACTTGAGCCATGTCCTCTCCCTGACTGTTAAATCGAATATACCTTTCTCTCATTTATGTGCATGAGAAGAATGATTTCTTTCATACTCATATTAATTGAAACATGCATTTTAGTGCTTTGTCCTGTGTCTTACTTTCTATCATGTTATTCTCTTTCCTGTGTGGCTAACATCATTGTACGTTTTTCTAGTGTTACACATTAATCTATATCCATGATATCTGGCTCCTTATATTCCTTATTTTGACAAAATGGAGGGAACACTTTATGTTATTGATAAGCCTGTGATTCTATAAATGCATGGAGGCAATTACAAATGTAACAAAATAAATGGTTATAAAAAGTGGGAAAAACCATAATCAACAGGTTGATAGTATTAAGAATTTGCAAGTTATTTTAAAAACTGGCAGTAATTTTATTAACATGATATGAAATTTCTTAAAACTGCCAGTAAAGGAAAACTATATGTGAATTGTTAAGATACCACTGAAAAAATCTTGTATCTTTTAGGAGACCATTTTCCTTAAGTAAACCTGACTATTATATTATAGACTGTCACAAGTATCTCTCGCCAATATTAATTATTAATAGATACTCTTTAATTACTTGCTAAACTATAAATAACTAGCTAATTCTTACAAATTAGAGGAGTTATCACTATCCCCATCTGACAGATTATGAAATTTAAAAAACTTGGCATATTAAATTACTTTGAAAAATTCTGTCTTAAGTGTCAGAATAAACTGTCGAGCATGTGTTTGACTTTAATTACCATGCTCTTAACCACTGTGATACCCTGCCTTCCAGTTACATTTAAGTGTTCTTTAGAAAACAGAGCTGATTTTAAAGGAAACCAATCAACATAGACAGAGCTCACATACTTCAAATGATACTGCCTAATGTAAATATGAGGGTCTAATCATTCAAGTCTGCTGTTTTGTTTACTTAGGAGATACAGAAATCAAAATTCACAGGGCATATAAATCACTCAAATCTAACATAAAAAATAAAATAATTCTACTGGAAATCCATGGTATATTGTAGGTAATGAGCAATCTCTCATTAATTTGTAAAATGGGATATGTAACTAAAATAAAAGGAAAAATATGAACTTTATCAAAATCGGTACAAGAACTAATAACAATTTGGAAATAACACAATAACACAATAAATTGTGTGCCATTCAAGGTTTCATGAAGTAAATTTAAATTAAAAAAAAAAGTTCTAGTTTCATTTTGGAAATTCTACCAGAACTAGGGTTTTATTGGGTAGATTTGTCTAAAATCAGTTGCAGGAAAATATATGTGGTATATATTTGTGATACACATGAGTATGTGGGTGTTACTTGGTATACTTATCTTTTTCTACCAGAATATATATCCCTTTGGAAACTATTGGGTTTTCTATGTTTTATTAGTCAGTTATGCATTAGCATCTATAAAACTATGCACATTATATTAATTGGATAAACTGCAGAAAAGGAAAATCTTTGCTACTCTGGCTCTACTTAGTTTTCTCAGTTTTATTCATTTACATAAATTTATTAAGGGATGAAAATTATTTTAAATCTTAACATTAAAAGTATTTTTAAAAACTTTTTAAAAGTTATGTTTTTTTTAATTTATGTTAAATAATATTACAGACCACATTCTAAAAAAAATTGACAGTGGGTTAAATATGGGGAAATTAGGGGCGCCTGGGTGTCTCGGTCGGTTGAGCATCCGACTTCGGCTCAGGTCATGATCTCACGGTCCGTGAGTTTGAGCCCCGCATGGGGCTCTGTGCTGACAGCTCAGAGCCTGGAGCCTGTTTCAGATTCTGTGTCTCCCTCTCTCTCTGACCCTCCCCCGTTCATGCTCTGTCTCTCTCTGTCTCAAAAATAGATAAACGTTAAAAAAAATTTAAAAAATATGGGGAAATTATTAACTTTGTGATAATTCTGATATCAAATTTCCTGCTTATTTCATTCACTAAGTTGAGGATCAAGCCATGGGAGGAAGTAAACCATTTTTCTCTTCTTCGACTTAAATGTCCATCTTTGTTACCTGATTGGTTTGCTTGACAGAATTAATTGACAAGGATGGCACTGGAAACATTATGCAAATTCCATCTGGTGGCACTTTGTAAGGTGAATTGATAGCTATAATATTGCTTAAGTGTGCAATTCCCCAAATAGAAATATGCCATAATTTATTCAGATTTCAGAAGTACATTAACATTGTACCAAGTATTTTTACATGGAAAAGATTCCACATAAAACCTTTGATTTGCTTCTAAAAGCAGCATTTTTTTATGGTGGTCCAAAGGCAGTTTTGACCAAAATATTATACTTGAGGTCATAGCATTTGCACATTCATTCTGTAGTGTCCTGAAAACCCTACCTATGTTTATACAAAGAAAACCCCAATTTTCCAATTATGTGAAAGGCACATTCATTCTGCTAAGCATGTTTGCTAGAATATAGTTATGAAAATTAGTGGCAATAGCCATGTCTGATTAATAATCTTTCCATGTATAACTGTGGTGATCTCATTTAAAAGTCCAATTCTCCCAGGTGGTTTTGCATAAATTTGAAAGGTATGCTTTATTGTGTTCTAGAACATTGTGTAGAGATAACATTTTAAACCATAATTATAAGATTAAGTACATCAAGTTAAAGTTTTATAATTTTCTTCTAATTGTATATAGGTGTTTTTTTTTTTTTTTCCTTATCTTTACTCTGAATATTTTCCCTCTGCACCTTTTCTCTTTTACGGACCTATGGTGGGACTAGGCAAAATTTGAGCAGGATATTAATTTCCTTTATATTTTTTTTCTATTTCTAATTTTTTTTAATGTTCATTCATTTTTGAGAGAGAGAGAGAGAGAGAAAGAGAGAGAGAGAAAGCATGAAAAGGGGAGGGGCAGAGAGAGATGGAGACACGGAATCCAAAGCAGGCTCCAGGCTCTGAGCTGTCAGCACAGAGCCCTATGTGGGCTTTGAATCCATGAACCATGAGATTATGACCTGAGCTGAAGTCGATGATTAACCGAGTGAGCTACCCAGTGCCCCTATTGTCTAGTATAATCTCTGTAGTGGTTGCATAATAAATATTGGGTGAATTAACTATAAATGAAGGAGTTAAATATTTTTCCATATATAACATGATGTAGGTAGTGATCTATCTGTTTGAGGGACTTAGTAAATTTTACTGGGTAAGGATGACATTTGGGTGGAATATCTGTCACTGAATTTGTCACCTTACCATCATGAGATCATACCTATGTCCATGAGACAGAATGCTGAAATGAAAATATAAATAAAGGCTAAAAGAACTTTTGACCAAATTTTAACAGTTTTTCAGTACTTACATAACAATTTCTTCAATTGTGATGAGGAAAGGTATTCAAGGCTTATTTCACAATCAGTTAACTTAACAGCAGTTCACAGGTATAGGTGCTCTCAGGACAGATAGCCCCTCTGGGCTACAAATGCATGAGGTTTAGGATGGCAAATTTCAAAGAATGAGTGAGAGGATCAAATCATGTCAGAAACAATGTTCAGGAAACTGAAAAACTATGTAGAGAGAAATTAGAGAAAGCTGAGAATTCTCTAAGAGAGAGTTGGTGAGCATTGATTGAGAGCTGCCGCTCCCATTTTTTTCTGTCTCTCTCTCTCTCTCTTACAATTAATGTAACCCATTTCCCTCATATTTGAAGGAAAAAATAAGATGTAGAATGCATGAGCAATTTTCATTGGTAGAGTGGAAACATCTACCACTTAGATATTAGAAGAGTTAATATTTTATGTTACCTACTTTGGAATAAGGAATGCCAAGCAATAAAATTTGACACTCAATCAAAAATTGAAGTTATGAAAAATACTTTTAGCTCTTAGGATTCTTCAAAAATGTAATGTAATTAAAAAAAGGACAGCATATGTCTAAACATCTGTGTTCTTTATACAATAAAATATCACTTTATGTAAGTTGTTTTGAGAACTCTCCAGTTATTTGGTCAATCAACTATTTAGTAATTCTCTGGGGTTTCACAGTGAAAGGATTCTTCATTGTTCATATGAATTTCTACATTTTAGATTCGTGAAATGTCTTGGCATCAACTACGATCAACTTTTATTTCCAGACTGAAATGTCTATAAAAACCACTTTGGGAATTATGTTTTGTTTATTTTTAGTTTAGATGCTCATATGTTTCATAAAGTATTTTACTTCAGTTGGCAAATATAAAAATAAATTACAAGTAAATATTCAAGTAATTTTACAAATGAATTTAGAAATTTTGACTGTGTTTCAGAAGCACAGGATCAGTAATGACATTCTTTAAGTTTGATGCTATTTCATTTATATAGTGTCCCACATACGGAGTCTCAGAAGAACTGTAACAAATTTCAAAAACTCTATCTTATAGACCTAGTAAATGACAGATCCTTGACTCAAACTTAACTTCTGACTCTCTAGCATCCATCATGTTTCTCATTTTTTTTTTTGTTAATCTGCTTTTGCTATTTTATTACCGATTTATATAATATAAGGGAAATCATTTAAAATTATAGTTTCTGCATATATGAAAAAGGAAAACTTGGGGTGCCTGCATGGCTCAGTTGGTTGAGCATCCGACTCTTGATTTCTTTTCAGGTCATGGGATCAAGCCCCCCTGTCTGGCCCCACGCTGAACATAGAGCCTGCTTAAATTATTCTCTCTCTCTCTCTCTCTCTCTCTCAAATAAAAAAAAAAAAAGGAAAAGTTTTGTTTGATGATCTGTAGAGTTCTCTCAAAGTCTGAAGTATATTAAGATGACACTGATTCATTTGTATTTCTTTGTTTATGGGCCTGAACAAAGCCATATTAAAATCAATCATTTGCTAAATAAATAATAACAATATGTTATGTTAATTTATGGGGCAAAAAGTCCTAACAAGATCTAAAGGGACTTAGAAGCACAATGCAAAAAAAATGTGCTAAGAATTATAATTATGTTACTAGCATCGACAATAAGTGATCAGCCAAAGGGAAAAGAAAAAAAAAAAGGAAGAAAGAAAAAAAGTCCTGTATTTTGTTGAAAAGCATCTTTCTTAACAAGGGTTACTTATTGGGTTTTCTACACTTAGAATTATTTTTTAATATCTATGTCTTAAACATTTTCCTAAAGGTAATATTTATAGACTAGTTTTTATTTTCAAGATGTTCTCCCATATTTGATCTCGTTTCATTCTATTAGAACACTCTGAATTAACTTGAACAAAGGTTTAACTTTATTTTGTAGGTGCTGAATTTGATATGCTGAAGAAGAATGTGTGCAAAATATTCATGGCTGGTTAGTGAAAGATGGTTAGGTAAAAAGCGTGTCTTATAGCTACTAGAAACTCTCCTCACACACAAAAAATGCACTATGATTTTTCCTTGAATGATGGCTCGATATTTGATGGTTATGACTAACAATGTACTTTTACAAATCAAATAAGATAATAGTTAGCTTTGTGAACAAACCTGAAAATCATTTCCCAAATGGAACATTTACTTCTATTGTTAATATGCAATGCTTTTATAGTAACTGTATTTTAAGTCTTATTTTTATGAATGTTTATACTACTACATTTAAGAGTATAGAATTATTATAGCTATCCCTAAGGAATGTAACCATTGTATAGTACAAAAGTTGTACTGGTATTTTAAAGACTTAAACTTTAAACAACAAAGTCTTGATTTAACAAATTGAATCCTCAACTGGCTCTATGATACCTGAAAAATATCATTATTGGTGTTTGCAGACTAGATCCCTGGACACTGTTAATGAACAATGATACATTGTACATGAGCTTCGGAGAAAGGATGTCTGTGTTTAAGAGATGATTAACAAATTCAGAGAGTAGCCTGAATTCAGGAAATATCTGGCTCCATATGATCCACTACTATTTTTCCCTCAGTACAATCATTTTACACCATTTCTGTGAACCATTTAGCTAGAGCTTTTTCCTCTCTCCTATCAGCGAAAATCTTATCAAATGAAATGAGTAAGTGGCTGGATAAAGATGCCTGGGGTTTCTTATTTAAGGTCAGTGGCAGGGCTGAGTATTGTTACATTGCCATGTTGTTCTAGTCAAGGGTTTATTTATAATCTAGAACAGACACATCCACAAACAGCTTAAATCCCTGCTCTGTTCCCAATAAACATTTAACATATTCTGCTCCATTTACAATAGGACTATAATCAGAGCTGTAGATGCTGGATCACCAGTGCTGCACAGTTAGGGGAATACAGAGATATTGACTCTATGATAGGTGAAAAACATAATTGCAGGTGTTTGCAGAAGACTGGATCCCTCGCCACTTCTAATGAAGCAATGATACATTGTACATAAGCTTTGGAGAAAGGATGTCTGCACTCAAATGTTGGTGCAGCCACTGACTATTTCAGTTTAGGCATGCCAATAAGCCGAGTGTCATTTTTCTCACATTCAAAAAGAACGATTCCAACAAGATTATTTCTGAAATCCACTGAAATTGTAAAATTCAGTGACTTCTTGTATCTTAAAATTTAGTATTATAAAATAAGTCACTTGTTTCTAATTATCCTTTCTTTCAATATTCAGTGTACGTCAGTAAATGTTGTAAAACACTATATAATGAAATTAAAAATATAATTTATTTAATCTTCTTTGCTCAAGTTTAAATCAGGAATTACAGCCAACCTTTTCTTCTCCAGCTGTTTTTGGAAGCAATAAGCCTGAAAATACCACTCTTGTGGTTATTGACGATCAAGTATGCGTAAAAATTTCTGGTATTTATATATATATGCACTAGCGAAATTTAGTAAGCAGATAACCAGGGTTATTATCTTTTAAATTATAAAAAACATTTGTCACATCCCACATCATAGGGATTTTTAATATGAATGCCTGTATTTGCACTTAGATGGCCTGGCCAAAGAAAGTTCCAGGCTCTGCCATTACGGATATAACGAATGTCTACAATATTCTTAAGATTTGTGATGTTGTAAACGTAAGTGTAAGTTTTGAATAAATGTATGGAAGGTCAACAATGCATATTTAAAAATAGGTAACAATCCATACATTTAGCATTGACTCATATATTGCAACTTGATGGTTTGATTCATTTTTGTCCATTTTCTTAAGAGTTTAATAATCAAAATATATCACCAAATTTTTTTTCTTTATATAAAATTTAATTAGGTGGAACTAAAATGAGAATAAGGCTTCAAGACAATATATCTTTTTCCATTGCTCTACGATGTTTCAAATCAATTCACGACCAAAGCAAATACTAGCAAATTTGAATTACATCTACAACTCTCTTATTAACCCTCTAAATGACCTATAATTTCAGTTCAATTATGTAATAATTGTGTGTAATAAAAACTTGAATATGGAAAATAGAAAATAAGTCCTCTCTATTACTTAAATAACTTCATAATGTTAGAATATGAATATACATATAACATACATATTGAATAAATGATAACTATATACATAATTATATACACACACACTAAGTTATTATTTATTCATCTTTCAGAGAACATTTCTGTGACTCCCCCACCCCCAAATGAATTTTGGATTGTATGCAGATTTTTACACAATGCTAATTTAACACAAGTTCATTTGGGTGTGATTTTCCCTCCAAAATGCTTCTAAAACTCATTTCCAGCGTTAAGACAGTAAGAAATTTGTAATCATGAGTATCAAGGAGTTGGTGATGTCAGAAACTGAATTCAAAGGCCTGTTAAGGCCTTGCAGTAATGTTTATCAATCAAAAAGTCAGATATCAGAAAATAGGGATAGGTGAGTTCTGTGATAAAAGTTTTGTGTCTGCTCTTCTTAATGCCTTTTCCTCCCTCCCCCCACCCCCAGCCCCAAACTACACTGTACTTGAGCTGGCCAGCATATGACTCTTTTTGCCTAAGGGCTTTCTTTTGTTACATTGAGATGCACAGATGTGCTTAGATTAAGGTTCCCTAGGCAAGCCCTCAACCAATAAATGAAGGAAATGTGTGCACCAGTATTCTGGCTCCCTTTTCACATGGAAGGAATAGCTCTGAGGTGCTTGTTGTAGACTTGCTCTCAGAATTCACCAGCAAGATTAAGCTCCAATTACCCACAGCAGAGGCTTGCTTGCTAATGCACCCTATGCTGGATTTTGGCTCTTATCCCTTCTGTCTCACTTCCACTTTCCTTGCCAGGGTTTCTTGGATCACCACTCAAATAAACTACTTGTATTCAAATATTTGCCTCAGGATATGCTTCCAGGGGAACTGAAAACTAAAATATCTGTCTAAATGTGTTTGAATTGCAATAAACAAAAACCTGTAAAAGGCAAAATAAAACACACACATCTCCTAATCATTCTAAGTCTTTACTGGAAACTTTCAATCAGCACCTACTCACAGGGTTCAGTCAGCAGGCTTAATTCCATTTTTAACTGTGGTCACAGAAGAGGTTGAAGCATATCGGCCCAGTATGATTCAAATTGGAGTCATTTTTATGCTAGTATATCCCCAAGCCTACTGGGTTTTTTTTTTTTTTTTTATGCTTTTATGACTGAATGCCTAGGAATGAGGCAATTCAGGAAACTGGTATGAATTTTAGTTTATAAACCCTAAGAACAAGATACCTTTCTTCTGTATATTTTTGATAAATCAAATCAATCTTGACTTTAAGCATTTATTCCAATAGGAGAATGGGACATTTAATCTGCACCATTATCATTAGTCTCCCTTAGCATGAGGGCAGAACCCGGTTTCTTAAAGCCAAAATGCATCATGGTCCCCTCCAGTTGTCAATTTAATAGGCAGTGATGATATCCCCTTTATTCCAGTAACTGTGTCCTCTTCAAGCAACTGCTGTTCATGTTTGGGTTACCACACTGTTTAGCAATGCTCAGATTTCTAGAACCTTCCCACATACCACAAAGACACTAAGAGGTCCTGCCAAAGAACAGGTGAAAATCATGGAGGAGTCCTAAAGAGTTTTGGGGTATTTCTGGGAAATTTCCTTTTGGTCTGAGAAAATTTCAAACTGTCTCAGACTCTTTTTCCTCTTCTTTTGTTTCCTTCTCCTCTTCTTCATCTTCATTCTCCACCTAACCTCCTTTGCCTCTCATCTCCCATTACCATTGCTTCCATCACCATATTCCCTCTCATTTCAGCCTTCTTCTCAAAAAAAAAAAAAAAGTTTATAATGAATTACAAGGCAGATGAGAAAGTACCCTGAAGTACATTTTTGCATTCCGTGTGGGCACAAACTTGCCCAAAGGTTGAGAAACATATACCTTGCCAGTAGGTTTATCAACAAGTAAAAAGAATATCAAAGAAAAAATATCTTAATTCATACTTCATCATTTTTCTTCACTATAAAGTTAAATGGGACCCAATCTACATTATAAATTAATGTTTGAATTTAAAACTGTGTATCCAAAGTGGAGTAATTATGATCATAGATTATCATGTTGCACTTAATAAGAAGAATTTGTTATTTCTCTTTAGTTTTTATCCTGTCATTTTTTTTTTCTTAACAATCTATATGATAATAAGCATTATATGTTGGAATGGTTTTCTGAGAAAATGTGATCATTTTGTTTTCTTACTACTAGGAAATACTAAAAAGTAAAGGTAAATCTTCAGGAGCCTAAAAAATATTTTTTTCTACCATGTTTTATCCCAGGTCCTAAGAGTACTGAACACAAGACTACAAATTGAACCTTACTACTTACAGATAGATATATAGATAATTTCCTGTAACTAGATCTTCAAATATGTACCCTGGACTGCTACCAAGATATCTTGGTTACTCTACAGTGGTGAGCAATTACAAACAGACCCTAATTGTCATGGTGATGCTTTTGTTCATAATAGTATTTTTGGCTTTTTTAATTCATGTTTTTGTTAATTTTTTGCTGAGTGAATCCATGGGATAAGTTTTCAGAAATCCATTTCCTGATGCACTGCATGTCTAAAAATGTATTTTCCCCCACACTAATTATTTACTCAGGCCAACTATAGAATTCTAGGTTCAAAATCCTTTTACCTCATCACTTTGCTAAGGCTAGTTTGAGTTTCTTTACTTTCATTCTTAAGCTCTGAATTTTTTTTAGAATGTTACTGCTATCCTTAATGAGTGGAATTTTTATTTTTTCATTATTTCATTTTTATTTTTTTTTACTTCTATTTTTATCCTTAATAAAAGCATATGATTTAGTTTGGTTTACCCTAAATGTAGGACCTAACACAGGGACCAAGATAGAGCTAGTTTATTCATTAGATAATACTGGGAAGCAAGAGTAAGGAAGCAGAGAGCATGAGACAGAAAGGGGGAAAGGCAGTGTAGGTATATTACTGAAAATGCTGATGTAGCCAGTGGGTAGTCAATTCCATCAGGATCTCTGAGAGACACACAGGCGCATCTTATGACTCTTTGTCTAAAGGCCAGGAGGTTGGAATATCTGCCCATGGCTTCCACCCTCTACCAATCTCCAAGTGTTTTAATTCCCCCGAATTTCCAAGATTCTCTTATATGGAGCACAAGAGCTCCTAGAACTTCCAAGAAATACTGAGACAGGAAAAGAGAAGAGATGTGCATTCGTCAGGTAAAACTTGGTCAGCATACCAAGCACCACAACTGAAATCCTAGGTGAGGGTTTGACAAAGAGAACAAAAAATTGTACAGTTAAGTATATGGTTGAAAAAGTAACATGAAACTGTTACTGAGATCTAATTGATCTCATCTCTCTCTCTCATATCTCAGGGGTTGCTGGGCTCAGAAAAACAGCACTAACAAATTCCCAGTTGCTGAGGGCAATGCTTATCTGTCATCTTAGACCCATTCCCTTCTTTACTTTACCTACACTTTCAATCTACTACTCTTGTATGCACCTTAGCAATGCCTAGAAAAAGTACTGTGTTTCTTGACCTTTATCTCCCCACTCTCCTAGGTGACCAGTTGTACCATCTTAGACTTTTGCACTTCAAAAATCACATCCTTTAGGTCATTGTTGGTCTCACTTCCTTTCATCACCAAGAAAGAAAACTTATCAAAAGAGTTTCCATAAGTTCTCACCATCATCTCTACTATTAAAAGATAAACTGATACAAATTGAAAATTTTTAAAGTTTGACAAAATTGATTCAAATCAGGCAGCATCTAATCTAGCAGATAGAAAGGAGCTCCAAGGAGCTGTACAGAATGAAAGACTTTTATAGGCCAAGGGAGTAGGACAAGGAAGTTGCACTAGGCAATAAAGGAGGTTGGCTATTGCAAGGACACTTTCCCTTGGGAAATGGAAGGGGTCTATCAGGTGGATTGCCTAATTAGTGTTGATCAGGTGATTCTTGACTGACTGGTTTAAGATTCCATTCCTGGGAGAGTAGAAACTGTAATTATGCTAATTCATAGTTTGGTGACATGGGTCTTAATATAGGCGATTCCTTTCAAAGCCTGTTGTCGTGTTTTTAATATGACACGCTTTTATTATTTGTGGTCATAGATTCATCTCCTTTCCTTCTATGAGGATGAACCATCTCAGCTCCTAGCTAAGGTCAAGCTCTCTACTTGGTTGCTGTATGCTGTTGGGGAAATACAATTACAAACAAAATTTCCTGCCAACCCAGGAAACCTCTTCAAAGAAGAAGAGAAAGAAAATGGTTTTATTATTGAAAAAGCATTAAACCAGAATGTGATGTATATCAAAGGTAGTCTGCTAAAGACAAAAAAATTATCTATTTACATAAGTCAAACAGATACAATCCATTAGATACAACTTCATGACAAACTATTCTTAACTAGGAGGAATTGACGGCACCATTGGTTACACATAGTTCATCCTAAATTCACCTGGTAATTATGACCATCTGTGTTAGCTAATTGGCTTTATCGAAAGGAAAAATAAACTTCTATCTTTATGAGAGAAAGTGGTTTTGCAACTTGGAGTGAGGCACCTACTGAAGTGAAGCCTAACTTCTCTCAGAAACTGGGAAATAAGGGCTTTATATTCCTTGATGGTTCTATCTCAAAGGGAAGCTTTCCAGGCCCCTGAGAAAAACATTCTTGACTGTGAGACCAGCAAGAGTTTCTTAAGCTTTTAAATGATTTACATAAATGTATCAAAGGGGCAGAGAAAGAATTTACAATTACCTAAGGAAAATGCTACCTAAAGAAAACGTTCCAAGAAAAGGAAGGAAGTGGGGAATTTCCTTCCCTTTTTGCATGGGAAAAAACATTACTTTCACTTTGAATTTGTTTTTACCCTTACAATTCCATTCCTTCCTTTCTCGGTATCATCAGATTTTTCTATTCTCTGGACTGTTCCCATAAACATAAAATATGCTATGATTTCTCTCAACCAAAGAATTTAAAAAATTAAAAAAAAAAAAACCTATGTGCTTTTGACTCCACTTTCTATCAATGTATAGTCAGTCCTATCCTTTTCTTGACACAAGATTTCTTGAAAGAAATTTCTGTATAATCTGTGTCCAATTTCTCTTTCCAGGCTCTTTTGAACACACTCCACTTACAACAATATCCATAGTGCTGTTTATTCATCTTTCTTTACTTATCAACAGCATTTAACACATTGACTAATGTGTGTGTATATTTATCTGTATATATACATGCATAAAATCATACATATATAATCATACTTCACATATAAATGTATATATATATATATAATCATATTTCCCTTGCCATTTTAATTTCTCTTCTCATTGGAACTCATTTCTTCATTTGGTTCCTAGTTTGCCATACTAATTTTCCTTCTTTCTCTAGTGAATATTCCTCAGTAAGCTTTGCTGGATTCCCCTCTTCAAAATCCCAACGTCATAACACTAGAGTCTTTCTGTCCTTGAACTTAGCCTCTATCTATATTTACTCCTTTGGTAATTTTATGTGTCCCTGGCTTAAATACTACACTCAAACATATACTAATTATTTATAAATTTCTACTTCTAGCCTAGATCTCTCCTTTTATTTTTTTTTATTTTTTAATATGAAATTTATTGTCAAATTGGTTTCCTAGATCTCTCCTTTTAACCACAGACTCATGAACCCCAATGAATATCAAACACACACATGAATTTAACATACCCAGAGCTGACGTCCTGATATTCCCCACACATCTGCTCTTTCCACAGTCTTCCATGGTTTTGTAAATGGTAAACCTGATCTCCAGTAGCTCAGGTTCCAAATTTGGAGCTATTACAACACCTCCCCATCATCTCCTATTCTTCTTTTCCTCCTTTATTTTTCTCCTTTGTTCTTATGACTAGACGATATGTTGGACATTTTACATGTTTACCTTGATTACTTTCTACTCCTTCGGTAGAAAGTAAATTTCATAAAAAATATTTTCTTCATCATTATATTCTTGTGTTTGATCCAATGAGTACTCAGTAAATATCTGTTGAATTAATGAATAAAAATGAGTATTTTCTCCATTAGACAAATTTTGTCTTTACTTGCCTGGATGCTAAACGACAAAGGAATAAAGAGGAAATATGTTGAGCTACTAAGATGGATGAATCTGAGGTTGAGAAATCCAATTTAATGAGTTCTAAAGTAGATTTATATAGCATTACTAATGAAAGTTATTTCGAATTTAAAATGTCCATGCCTGTTCTTGTACCTGGAATTTTCATTAGTTGGATTATAACTGCAACTGATCAAGAGAAATTTTGGTATAGAAAATTCAATCTCACCAGTTAAAATACATTAAGCCTACTCAGAAGTATTTATATCCTCTTTACAATAGGTCAGTTGCAATATTTCATAAATAATGTGCTCTCACCAGTATTTTTCTTTTTCTCCCCCACTCCTGGGCTTGCTAACTTCTCTTCTATTATGCTTCAGGTAATCTTACTGGCTCTGACAATTAATTTTTTTTTTCCCAGTTCTATCTTCCTTTGTGATAAAAAGAATTGAGTTTTCCCTGGAGTAAACTGCGAGCGCTGTAGGGAATAACCGTCTTCACTTCAGACATCGGTTGCTCAGAAAAACTCTAGACTGATATCTCAGCATGTAGACACAATTGTAGATGTTTCTTTAAAAATCTGCTTGTGTTCTCTGCACCAAACAAGGAAGGCATAATCTTTAATATCTAAGTAGACAAAATTATATTTATTTACAAATCATTGTGTTTTTCTTTGGCTTGACATCAGTCATTTGGTTGAGCTCTCTAAAGTCACACTTCTTTTGATCAAAAGCACGTAACAGGTAGTATTTTTAGTATGTTTTAAAATTGACATCACTCTAAAAAAAGTAGTCATTCCTTTTGCTATGAAATTGTTTTGCTAATGCTATTAAATAATAACCATATTAAATTGATAAGAATTTAAATAATGTAATATTTTCAAACAAGAATTGTACTAAGAGCAGTGATACTTAGAATTCAGAATGCCAATAAAGTCTTTTAAAATATAACATGGACAAAATAAGCCTTAACATAAAAATAAATACGATTTTGAACGTAAAAGGTTTCATCTTAAAAATGTGAACTCCATTTTGTATTCAAAAATTAGATTGTGACTTTTTCTTATGATGCGTTACAGTCACAATTGTATGCCCTGGAAATAATACCTTGTGTGTGATTATTTTTCTGAGAATTATATACATGTTAACTCCACTTAAATGGAAAATACTATTGATCAGAAAAACTCATAATTTTGTATTTAAAAAATTATACTTTAAAGACTATTCCTGTCAGCTTGAATCCATAGATTAAAATGGGATCATCCATAAATATAGATTACATCATAAACTATCACCATACTGAAAAAAATATATATCTTAGTCTATGTTGATGCCACTTACTATATCTCTCTGAAGGACCATGTTGGAACCCCTCTACCTTTTTACTGAATTTGTGTAGACAGTTGCAAGCATACTGAAGATTTTTCATTCTTCCTTGCAAAACGCATTGTGTCAAAGGAAATTGAGAATCGCTATGTTAACTATTTCTCTGCAAATGATATATGTATTCTTTATGGCCACCAGCATATATATTTTTTTTAACTGGTAGAACCATCCTGGAAATAGAACAATCCGTTCTTTTGATTAGAGACTGAAGAGAAATGAAATAGGTTTCATAATATACAATTTTATACTGGGACTTACATGTGCACATTCATTCATTCATTTTGCTGAATAAACAACCCTGATAAGTAAAAAAAAAAACTATTCATATTGAATGTAAAAGGATCAGGCTTTAGTTCACTGATATTTGCTAACCATCTAAATTTTAATAAGATTACAGCCTATGTTTTATGTTTCACTATTTTCTCTTTTATGTTTACCATATTTTCTGGTGCCTAAAGAGAAGAGATGCTAACAATATTCTCTGAATGAATGTATTCACAGATTTAATGGTAATTTAAGTTTACAATAAAAGGCAATAAATACAGATTGAAATAGCCAATGATGATATTTTCTGCATAGGTTTTTATAAAGAAACAGTTAAAGTGATCTTAGCATATTTTGAATAATAAAAGTTGAGTTGTCAATATTGTAATATTTGGTGGCAAACATATATAATGTAATATCGATAAAGTCTTTTCACATTTTTTATGAGTGAAGTGATACTATATATAATGTTAAAATGTTTACAAGTACTGGAATCATGAAATGACTGATAATTTAACAAATACTAATTGTATACTGGTGGAAGTTCTTTCAAAGGAGTAGAAGCAATGTTGGAATCTCAAGGCATCCATTAAGTGCTTCATGGTCTCATGAAATTTCTTTTATTTTTTATTCCTTCATTTATTTTGAGAAAGAGAAAGCAGGGGACGGACTGAGAGAAAGGGAGAGAGAGATTTCCAAGCAGGCTCCACAAGACACAGGGCAATTTCCCATGAATCGTGAGATCATAACCTGAGCCAGAATCAAGAGTTGGGACACTCAACCAACTGAGCCACAAGATGCCCCAATCATGAAATTTCTAAACAAATAGTGGTAGTTCCCCCATTGGCAGGGGATACACTCTGTGTATATAGTATAGTTCTGAACCCTATATATACATTTTTTTCTGTATATACCTACCTGTGGTAAATTTAATTTATAAATTAGGCATGGTAAGAGATTGACAATAACTAATAATAAAATAAAACAATCATAACAATTTACCATAATGAGAGTTATGTGAATGTGGTATTTTCTCTCAAAATATCTTAACTGTTACTGTCCTCACCTTTCTTCTTGCAATGATGTGAGATATAAAATGGCTACATGATGAGATGAAGTGAGGGGAAATGATGTGGGCATGATGACATAGCATCAGGCTACTAGTGACCTTTGGACTGTAAGTCAGGAGCAGAGTCATCTGCTTTGGGGCACAGCTGATCTTGGGTAGTTAAAACCATGAAAATTCAAACAGGCGAGAAAGGGGGCACTACTGTACTATTAAAATCCCTGTTATATCGCATTCTTTAGAGGAGGAACCATCCTCAATTTTTAAGAAAATAGCAGCCTTTTCCTCAAATTTGTCTTTATGGATTGTTATAGAACTTCACTCAGTCTGTTAAAACCAAGTGATAAATAGGCTGCCTATTGTTTTTTAATTAAGAAAATTAATGTTTATTTTTTTGAGAGAGACAGAGTGTGAGTGGGGGAGGGGCAGAGAATGAGGGAGACACAGAATCCGAAGCAGGCTCCAGGCTCTGAGCTGTCAGCACAGAGCCTGACACGGGGCTGGAACTCACTGACCGTGAGATCATGACCTGAGCTGAAGTTGTACACCCAACCCACTGACCCATCCATGCACCCCAACAGGCTGCCTATTTTATCTAGATACAGCATATAGCGTTGCAATTTCCACTGAATTTTTAGATGTATTCAGACTGACGTGTTACCAGGATATTTTTCCCAATAAAAAAGATTTTCTTTAAAATATGACTTGGGGTCCCTGAGTATTTCAGTCATTTAAGTGTCTGACTCTTGATTTTGGCTCAAGTCATGACCTCAAGATCTGTGATACCAAGCCCTGAGATGGGCTTTGCTCTGTCAGCATGGAGCCTGCTTGGGATTCAATCTCTCCATCACTCTGCCCTCCCTCTTTCATGCTCACTCCCTTTCTCTCAAAATAAATAAACTTTAAAAAAACCAAATAAAATAAAATAAAATAACATAAAATAAAATAAAATAAAATAATAAAATAAAATAAAATAAAATAAAATGACTAGACCTTGAAAGTTTTAATTCTAACATTGTATGTCTTTCTTGTTTAAGTTTCAGTTTTTCTTTATTTTATAATATGTATACATTCATGTATATGTGTTCACATATATATGAAATAAGCATGTATCTTAGGACACAACTAAATAAAATATAATATATGTATATATTTTTGACTAGTCTTACAAGAAAAGATTATGACATACTTA
The DNA here is from genome assembly GCF_027475565.1 of Acinonyx jubatus. Classification (NCBI taxonomy): domain Eukaryota; kingdom Metazoa; phylum Chordata; class Mammalia; order Carnivora; family Felidae; genus Acinonyx; species Acinonyx jubatus. Next base: position 61,304,890 of record NC_069380.1, read on the forward strand.
TCTGCAGTTTTGATAGCTTATAGTTGTGCAACCAAGTTTTGTATAATTCTAAGATCCAGTTGATAGTAAGCCAAAATATTCATGTAATAACATTACAACCTTAAATATGTTCATTTATTTCAACAAGAGCTTGTTAAAAAATTATCTGTAAGTCTAAGTAGGAAAATATACATGCAACGGACCCAGAAATGTTTAACATTGATCATTCTTTCCATATTTTGGTTGTTCAATAATTAACTTGCTATCTGTGGCAAAAACAGAGACAATTTTTATTTTTCTAATTTTATCCCTGATTAGCTGTGTGACTATAAGCAAATGACGATCCTTGCTTTTCTAATGTGTAAAATAAAAATATCAATAGTGTCTTATTTTGTATTTATCATGTTTATCATTATTCTCATACTATGGTAGGCCATTCAAATATAAAAATTCTACAATTTATCTGCCTGAAAATATATTTCACATGCATACACCCAAAAAACAAATGCAGGAAACTGCCTTTTTTTTTTTTAGGATTTAATAAATGACAAGGAAAAAAAAATTACCAATGTGAGAAAAAGGAAATCATGTGTTCCAAGACTTACAAAGTTTTAAAATGCTAATATCGATTAAAAAGTAAAATCTAATCTCATCTTTCTTAGAAGAAATAAATCTAAAACAAAATGTGTTAATATTTAATTAAGAAAGTGAATGAACCTTCTTCAGGTATTCTAGATAAAATTGAATACATGGGCACTAGGGAATGTATATCTGAAATTCATGGTAGCCTTGTTTGTAACAGAAAAAACAAAACCCCCTAAATCTTCATTAACAACAGAATGGCTAAATATATTGTAGTGTAATCAATAAAATACTAAATATTTAAAATATTTATTTTTATATTAAAATAAGTGAATCACAAATTGCGGTACCAAGATGAGTGACCCTCAAAAACAAAATGTTGAATAAAGAAAAGGAAGTTATGGAAGTGATAATAAAATAGCATTCACAGAACTTTTAAAAACACACAAAAATGTAAGAATATACTCTATTGCGAAATATGACTATTACCAAATTGGAGAAAAAGCAGAAAATAAAATCTTTAGGACTAGTTAGCCTTGTGGAATTAGACACATAGACAATCAGGGAGGAGTCTGTTCCAAGAAAGGTTTCTATTTTTTCTATTTCACTGCATTGTATCTAGCATGCAGAACAAGTATAATTTTTGATTTATTCATAACAAAAGTTATTTTGTCTCATCATTCTTTAAATTTATTCATAGTAAATTTCTCCTGCTTCTCCTCTCTTCTCTAATAGTAAATTTCTGGTTAAACACTTGTCAAGTTTCAGGAGTTTTCTGTTTGCTTTAGATAATAACACCGTTGAAAAAACTTTAGGTTGCAAAACAATTTCGGCATAAAAATTAATATCTGCACGTTTCAATCTTCACAAGTAGCTTAGTCTTCCCCTGCTCTTCCTTCTGCTAAGGTCTGCTGATGGAAGCCACCTTTTACCTGGAAAAGGTATCTGGGGACTGGTTACTTCTTCCCTGGGAGTAACCATTATTTCTAGGTCTCAAGACAGTATAAAGTGCCACTTTCCTGAGTTTAGAGAACTTTTTCCTGTTTTTAGTTTTACTTTTACATTTTCCTTCCTTTTTCCTTTTTTGCTTTTGGTGAGACTCCTATCATTGGTGACTTTTCCCTGCAATGCCATGCCATGGTCAATATTTTCCTTTACAATATTCTTCAGCTTTTGGTTCACCAGTGTCTCCCCTATAAGAACTACTTTTAGAGACTCTTAGCCCAACTAAGAGCCCTAAGCCCTAGCCCAACTTTTCTGGTATAAGATCCCTTTACAAATGACCCTAAATACAAGTTCTACATCTGTTTTAGGATGCACCTATCTTAGATCTATTTGAAAAAGACTGTGAATACTTCCAATCTCTCTTCCTCTTTCCCTCCCTCTGCCATTTATCCTAAGGAAGCAGCTTGACAATACTTCCATTGCCCAATATTTTTCCTGGCATAAGTCCAATTACCATCCCCCAAATGCAGGGGTCATATACTAAGTGTTCTAGCAATTCTCTGAAGAGTCATTTACTTTAAGTACAGCTCATTCACCTTGGAGCAGGAATTTAGGTACATAGCGGGTCTTTCTTCAAAGAAATAGTCCAGAATTTAATTACCTACTCTCTTCCTTCCTTTTGATATTTTTCATCTTTCTGAGAATTCTAAGAATTACTGAATTAGTTTTCATCAGTTTTAGTTATAAGTTTTACACATGAAGATAATCTTCCCACCCACTTTGGTAATTGTTATCTATTATCTTCATGCTGTACTCACAAGTGAAGCAAATTGGTACCACCTTAATATCCTATTGCATATAATATATTTTGATGTTATAAAATATATTTTATACTACTAGTCTTATATTCCTACTATAACAAACCATAACAAGTTTAGTGACTAATAAACAACATGGGGTTATTATTTTACAGTTCTTATAGGTCAAGTCTAACATTGGTCTCAGCAGACTAAAATCAAGATGTGGGTAAGCCTGTGTTCCTCTCTGGAAGCTCTAAAAGACAACCCATTTCCCTGCTCATTCAGATGGTTGAAAGAATTCAGTTCCTTCTGGTTGTGAAACTGAGTTCCCTGTAGGCTGTAGCCTACAAATTCTGTCTGTATTCTTGTCTCTGTCTCCCTCCTTTCATCTTCAAAACCAGCAAAAGGGGGAGGAGCCCCTCTCATGCTTTGATCTCTCCTCCTTCTTTCTTCTGTTGAATCTCTGATATACTCTCTGCCTTCATCTTCCACTCTTAAGAGCCCATGTGTTAATACTGGGACCACTTGATAATCTAGCATAATCTCCCTATGTTAGGGTTAGCTGATTAGCAAATTTAATTTCATCTGCAATTTTGATTCCCTTTTTCCATGTGATGTTAAGATATTCATCAGGGCCTAGGGTATGAGTCCTAAGACTCACATCTTTGGTGAGTCATTAGTCAATCTATCACAGATGTCTATGAAATATTTCATAGATAAACAGTTTCTTCAAAGATGGTAACAACATGTCAGGCAAATACAAACAAATAAGTGTGTTAATAATGTCAGCCAGTCAAGAATTTAAACAAAATGCATTTTGTGGAAAGGAGGATCATTGTGCAGAGGTAAAAGGGAAAATTTTCAATAGGACTTTAATCGTTCCACTTTTAAGTAATGAATAACCTACAATCTCAATAACCTCAATTTTTCAAACTACATGGAAATTGACAAAAACAACTTGGATAGAGAATTTAACAAAATGTTTCAACCTATGTCAGATCAGACAAGACACTGAGAATCTGAAAAATGTAGAATTTGAGAATAATTTACAGCTTAAAGATTATTCACTGTCTGTGGTTGCTGGTTAGTTTGTTAAAAGATTTTCCCAATATTGTTCAAATGAATTTAAACTGAATGATGAATTTAAGAAAATAAGTGGAAAGAGTTAATTTCTGTAGAGGAACATTAAAATCTGGTCCTTAGGAGTTAGTTGTGTAACCAATCCAGACTAGCTAACATCACAAATTAAACAGTAAAGTATAGTATTTAAGACAAAGTTGTGAATCTACACATCCATTGCTCAAATCTTGACTCTGATAATCACCTCTATTTTTTGTCATGTCACTTAATTTTCCTCGTCTCAGTTTCCTCACATATATTCATTCTTGTGAAGATTAAAATAGTTAATAATACATGTGAACTTCTTAAAAGATTGCTCGGTTTCTAAAAAGCCTTTAGTCAACTTCAGTAATTAGGTCTAAACTCCTAGGAGAAAAAGAATAGCACCTAGACACTGAGGGAATTTTTTTTCATTCAAATTATATCTGAGTCCCAGATTACCACCACTTATTGCTTGGGTGTATTATAATTTAACAATATTTAGGTCTTGGTATGAGAAATACTCGGCAGTATACTTCACTTCATGCTGAGTCAAGATTTAGACAGAGTTGGGTTCCACAGGATATAAGTGAAAACATTCTCTTTTGTCATACTTCTTGAACAAATCCATTCTGAGGGGCTAATTCCTTCTTATTAAATTCAAGGAATTTTTCATTACTTTTGTGGTTACTCAAGACAACAACAATAACAAGCCTCTTCAGTCTCATTCAGTCTCACCAAAGATTTGCATAATCAATAATTATATTATCCTGTGTAATAGCAAAACTAAACTTTATTTAAAGATTCTTCATTCAGTGACCTGGACCCACTTTAGACTGGAGACATAAGTGGGAAAGGGACATTTGGCAGAACTTTTCTCCTTCCCTATCTTACTCTTTTATTTTTCTCCTTTGCTTTTTGAGAATGGTGTATGATTTCCCCAGGGAAACAGTGAGAGCGGAGGTTAGAAAGGAAGTTTAAAGGGCAGAAACATTTTTTTTACTCACCTAGTTGAGTAAATATGGTTTGATTGTGGCTTTCCTGGTGCTTGGAATGCAACCAAAGATACCGCTCAAATAGAGTACATTTTCAGTTTCTTCACTTAAAACACGACTGCCTAGAGAATACTGGAATTCCATTTTCGTAATGGAAGCAGTGCATTTTCCTAGGCTGATTGCTTATGGTTTTCTCAGTGCCTACTCATCCAGAGGTCCGCCTTACTGTTGGCATTCCATGACCCCTCCGGACAGCCATCTGAAGCAGTGTTGTGAATGGCAGCAGCTGGCTCCTTCTCTGCATAGCACACATCTGGAACACGAGAAACAATCCAAAATTACACAAAGTGTAGCTAGTCTCAATAAAGTCTTTCTCTCTCCCTGTTTTGCCATCTCAGGCAGATACAAAAACGTCAAGCTCTTTTTAAATGAATTGCACATTGTTTACTATTTCCAAATTCCATGGGGATCTGCCAGCATGATGACATATCTACCCACCCTCTCCACTTCCCTCTATAGGGATGGGAAGGAAAATGGCAGGCAAAGTCTCATTTTTCCTCCCAAACATATTTTCTTCTTTCCTCTTTACATCAGCCTTTTTATACCCTCAAGAGGGAGGTAGGCCAAGGGTAGAAATAGTTAAGAAAACAAGACTTAAAAATAAATCATTAAATAGTTTGAGTATGTATTTCTTAATTCCCTATAGGACACCCAGTATATAATTTAGAATATGGTAATGTTTGCCACATATCTTTCTTCCCCAATCTTTTGAAGCCTTGTTATGGAATGAACATTTGTGTCCCCTCACAATTCATATGTTAAAGTCCTAACTTCTATTGTCATGGTATTTAAAGATGGGAGTCTTTGGAAGTAAGGAGGGCTAAATTTGGTCATGAGGTTGGAGTCCTCATAAAGGGATTAACGGCCTTATAAGAAGAGGGGGAGACAGACAGAAGGAGAGAGAGAGAGAGAAATCTCGCCAACATGCACACACACACACATATTGTGCATCAAGGAAAGACTCGGTGAGGTTAGTTTTTTCTCTACGAATAGAATGTTTATATGTTTACTTTATCATTACCTTAGGTGAGGCAATCACAGACTCTGAATAAACTGTGAACATCTCGTACTTTCTTCTCACATTAAGAAAATCTGAAACCCATCAAAATTATTTTTCACATTTTGGTTTAAGGTTGAGTTTGAGAGAATCTTTATAAAATGTTCAAAATCTTGGTATTGCCATGTTTCCAAATTTGCTGATGTATCCAAACAGATGTGGTCGCTTTAGATGTTTTATATATAGTTCAGAATTAATATTTTCCTTTTTATATGTATTCTTGCTTTGTATAATCTGTTTTCCATAATGGTACCCTCATGTATAAAATGAAATAAATTTCCCTTTGCAGTGGAGATTAATTTAACTCATGAGAATTAAAATGCTTGAACGGTTTATTATCAAAATGGATGAGTCTTTACAAATATTTGAAAGAAATTCTCTCTGATGGACTTGCATTTTTTCCACTGTGAAATGTGAATGAGGGTTCACTCCCAAGTGAACACATCTGGAGTTAACTACATCTAAAAAAAGAAACTGACTTAAGAATTCTATTAGATGTAGTAAATTCACATTAAATATTGAATCTCCCAATAAATAGTGATAACCAAATGGAAGACTTATATAGAGCAAGCATTTTCAAAGTCTGAAATACTTCTTATTTCTTTGCACTCTTAGTAATTATTTTCCAATTAGATTTTCTGGACTTCACTTTCATTTTCACTTCCCTTAAGGCCTACATGAATAATATGTGATTCAAATCCAAAAGTATGTAAACACAAGCAAAAATTTTGGTACAGAAAATCTTGGGAACCAAACTTAATTATTGAAAAAGACCAAAAGCATTGTTTTTCTTTTTCTGTTTATGGTTTTATGTATAATCCTAGTTTAACAATAGGCATATAGTACCTTTTTAAAATAATCACTAATGATCAATGTCTTCAAAACTTTTGAAAACCTAAATATCACAAATAATGCATATTTAAGTTCTCCCCACCCCCCAAGCTTAATTAATAATCCTGAATATTTAAACTATACCATAAAATTGAGAAAAGTTAAACATTTGAAAATATGTGAATCCCATAAATTCGGTAACATAAAGGTTAACTGGGTTAACTAGGTTAGACTGACAAGCATTATCTTATAGGAAGAACACTGGGTTTAGACTTGAGCATAGAATTAAGACTATACTTACTGTTTTCTTTGTTTCTCTAGGTAACTTTTAGTACAAAAGTTGAAGAGGATATATCCAAACTCAACTTTGACTCTAAACAGCAGTGGCTTAGAGTGATAAAAATCACAATTCTCTTTTCTAAAGCAGTATTAACCTTGTATAAAAGTAAGTTCAAACTCAGAAACTAATATGGGTACTGTTTCTCCCCAGTACTATTTTCAGTTTACATTCCTTAATGTGATTTTTGTACACAATGCCACACTTCAATTTCAGCATATACTATGTACCAGGATGCAGTATTTTATTGAACATGAATCTTAAATTCTCAAGTATGAATTGTCACTTTTAAAGATGTCTGTTTTGAAGATATTCAGGCTCAAAAACCTGTTTGTTTCCGGGATGACATATCCAGGATAAAGTTGTGTGTCTCTACACCAAAATGTAATGCTCTATGATGTATAATCCTCTTCTTCAAAGACTACGCTGTAAATATTGCTGTGTACATAGTTTAGCTAAGAACTTTCTAACAAATTGTTCTTTGAACTGCTTGTTTAAGTATGTCTGCTTTTAAAAGTCTATTTAATTTTTTTTTCACTTTGTTAAATATTTTTCTTTGGGGTTTATAACATATTATGAAATACAGTAGGTGCAATTAAAGAAACAGTTTAATACAAATAGATTACAAAGTCAGATATGACAATAATGTAATTGTTATATTATCAACAGTTAAAAAGCATTGTTTTAAGTGTTGTATATAAAAGTGTTTTAATTGTATAAAATGACAATTTATAACTGTTCCATAAGTTAATCATAGTTTGGAACTCTTCTTCTTCGTTGTTTGTTTGTTTGTGTTTATTTATTTTGAGAGAGAGAGAGAGAGAGAGAGAGAGAGAGAGAGAATGCAAAGGAGGGAGGGATAGAGAGAGAATCCCAAGCAGGCTCTGCACCGTCAGCATAGAACCCAACCTGGGTATCCACAGGGGGCTCCACCTCAGAAACCATGAGATAATGACCTGAGCCAAAATCAAGAGACAGACCTTTAAACGACGGAGCCAACCAGATGTCCCATACATTTTCTATTGATTCTCTTCTATATCATCCATTCTTCCCCGTTAGTCTTGTATTAAAGTTAATAGATTACTTGCAGTGTTTTTCAATCTCCTATCTCCACTGAGATTTTAAAGCAGAGGGCCTTCATAAACTTTCCATTTCTAAAACTAGCTATTTATTTCACTGTTCGCCACCTTGTGTATAAATGCAAGAGATATGATTTTTCTCTACTAAATTATCTTCACTTTGTGATGCTTGCTGAAGGGTTTCTCTTAATGGAAGAAATTCACTTCCCACATGTCCATTTTCACTGTATCCTCACGTGGTGGGAAACAAACAAGAGAAATCTTTGGGGTTTCTTTTATAAGGGCACTGATATCATTCATGAAAACCCCATTCTCATCACCCAATCACTTTCCAAAGGCCCATCTCTTAATACCATGACACTAGGGGTAAGGATTTCAACATATGAATTTTTTTTGAGGGGGCACAAACATCCATTCTATAATAGCATGCTTTCGATAGGAAATATGGAACTGATTAATGTTATGTAAAAATGACTAATTTTCTTATTCTATGGATACTTCTAATTTATTAGAAAATCTTACTTCAGGCAGGAGCAACACAATGTAAAATTATCCGTTTACTACCTCTCAGTTTTATCGTTTAAGTCTGTTTGGTCAATTTATCTTTGCTTTTTTTTTCCTTCTAGTAACAATATTTTTATTGCCAACAATATCTCATCCAAAAATATTGATAATATTGGTTTCTATAGTGTTTTTTTAAAATATATAGTTATTATATTTGTATTATTCAATAAAATTCAGTTAATACATGAAATACCGTATTAAGTGATTTCTGAGATTAAAATATGTGAACATCTAGGTCCTTGTTTCTATCATATGTACTCCAAGTTTATAAAAATTATGATAAATTTTATAATACATGCAATTAAAGGAAAAGTGAACATTTCGTCAGGAAGGTTAACAAAATGTCTTTGCAGTTCTTAAAAACTTAGTATCAAAAGTGAAGCCTCATGTTCAAGCCTCAGGCTAACTTCCTTTGATTTTGAGAAGGGTCAAGAAGTACCAGAGAAAGGACACTCCAACCGGGAGAGACAAGTAAGAACAGCCATCAAAACACAGGAAGCTGTCAAGATTAGCTTCCATATAGGATGTCAGCACTGATGGGCATATGGCAGAAATGTTTAAAATATCATAATCAGTTGCTTAGTGAGATCTACCTAAGTGTGAATATATGATAAGATATACCACATATACTTTGTGTCAATAATGAAAAATCCAAACATCTTTTTGTATTGAAAAAAACCTGCTGCATATAATATAAATATCTATTATTTATAAAGATATCCCAATAAGAAACCAAATAATTAATAGGTTGCAGATTTAAAAAGATTATTTCCGACCAAAGTACTATATTGATAGTGGAGAAAACCAGGTCCAGTTTGCCTTTTAATGACTGGAATACAGGGACTTGGTTCCACTGTTATTGAGAAGCTGCATGTGAGACAGAACACGGAAGCAGCAGGCAGGTACCATCCACAGCATTAACAACTAAAGGGAAGAAGTGGGGTTACCAAAAATTAGGAGCTTGGAGAAAAGTCTCTTAGACTCATGTTCTGGAATCAGACAGCTGAGGGACAGAGCTGGCTCATACTGAGGGTCAGAGAGCTGATGTTTGAGGTGCAAAACACATATATGAACACATATGAAAAATGCTGAGAGATGTAGAAAGAGGAAGAAGTAAGGTCCCTTCTTCTCCCTCGTCTTTCAATTGCCCACCAATGTGTTTTGCATGGACACAACTCCAAAACACTAACAGCAAAGTAGTTTGAAGACAGAAGATATTAGTCAGGGGGACTAATAGCTTGAAAGGTAACAGGTAAATAACCAGCACAATAGCACTTCCTGAGATTACAAAATAGTATGGACTATCATTATGAGCGTTGAGTATGTTCAAAAATAATTTGCCACATAAGATTTACAAGCAACGTAAAAATATTTTAGTCCAGAAACTTCCACCGCCTAACGTCCATGGAACTCAATATTTTTTTTAAATTAGAATTTCTAGTAGCCATTTTTTATTTCTAAAATTCTATGATAGTATAATTCCCACATGTGTATTTGTAAACTATTTTATCTAAATTTTTGATGTAGGTTAATATGTTTTATGAGTAAACAAAAATATAAACAAGACACGGTTTCTAGGTAACAGGCCTGACTGCAGTTTTACAGGCATGCATTCTATTTTTGGATGTAGCCTTAAGAGTAATTTGAAGTTAAGAAACTAGCTTCTGTGAAAATCAACTCTTCATCTAAAAATACTAACAAAAATAAATACTATGAAAATGTATTATAAAATTAGATGAAATTAATATAAGGGCCTTATACATTCCTGAAACATAGTAAGCATATAACAAAACCCAGCTACAAGAGTGCTGTTTTCAGTGGTTTTAAGATGATGTTGATTTAACTCTATTTCCATGAAATTTTTTAAAGCAAGAAAGCAATAGTATGATCAAATTATTTGACCCTGCAGCCATAATATTGATAAAATTAGAAAAGTTTTAGTATGCAATCTGTATAATACAGAAAAATGGCTACATAAATGTCATTTCAAAACATTTTATGTCATACAGACACTGTAAAATGATCAGCATGCATGCCATTCATATCGATTTTTATGTGATTACTTACAGAAACATAGTTACTGCTGATTTATATCTCCAGATTAATATTTTATAAATTGTTCAATCTCTATTACGTGATTTATCACTTAATTATATGATTCTGATTTAAGCAAAAACTAATAACCCCAAATGGTTACGCAACTCAATGTCATGAAAATATAATGATTCTTAGTTTATCAAATATGTTTCACTAACATTCTAACATCCTTTTATGCACAAATACAATGCATTTATTAAAATGTAAATACTGACAAGAACATGTATGACCCATTCATACACTAGTTTGAGCATATGTATAAACATTCATTTATTTTGTAATTTCTAGGGGCAGTTCCTATTGCCTGATGCTGTGCTAAAGGTACATACTTCAAAATATACAACATTAGTATCCGAAAGAAGTACAAGACATATTGGAGATAAATGCCAGTTGTCCTAAAATATGAAATATTCTATAACACAAGGGTGTTGCAAAGGAAAAGAGAGTACATATCTGTCAGTTTGACTCATGGGAGATTTCACAATGAAGAAGTATGCAATGCAATTTTAAAAATAAGTAGGAGTTCACTAAAAAAAACGAAAATGTGTGTAAAGAAAATGGTTCAGTATGGGGGTGGGGTGGGTGTTGCAGAGACCAAAATGATGATGAGTAGTGAAGGAAAAGCAATTACTTTAGTACAGTAGAAGCCTATATATGTGCACGTGCAGGACCCATGAGACGCTGCAAAGAAGGAAAGGTGGAAGACACCAATGGAAGATGTGTTGTGCAATTACAAGCCATTCAAATGTTTATTTTTCATTGTAACACCATGCGTTTTGTATTTTTCCTTTAGCTGGACATTCAAGTTTGCTTTTAACTATTTTTTTTATGTTTTAGCAACATATTCATTGCTGCAATCAACAGTCACATATATATGCATACATTTACGATTACGTATATTTAAAAAAAAATTTTAGGCACATGTATTGCACCCCGTGAAATTTTTTGGTGATATATTTTAATTTATCCTGACAAAATTTTGTCAAGGTGTGGCAAATGATCCCACTTCAGTTACCAGCACCAATAATATAAACTCCGACATTATGTCAATGGAAAATTACAATTCAATTCAAGCAGGAATAAGTGACCTTTATATTTCAGGAATACAAGTTTTGGTTGTCCCATTTTGCAAAAAACAATGACCAGTTGAAGTAATTGCCGACAATAAAGAGGCTATGGAATGGGTAGTGAAGAAGATACTTAGAAGTACAAGCTATTGCCATGTAACCAGTTGAAGAATCAGGACTATAATTGTAAGAGTACTTTCTCCTGTATATATATATATATATATATATATATATATATATATATATATAATGTATATAATTATGAATTATGTATTTCATAATTATATTACTACATATAAATACAATTTTTAGAAAGAAGGAAATAACAATTGAACCCATAAAGAGACAGTGAAAACAACTACAGGGTTAAAGCAATGAAAACAATATAATGTTTGTTTCCACAAAAACAGAGAGACAAATTACTGGGTTGGAAAAAAGGAAAACCTGGAATCAGTAATAACTGTTCACTGGAGAAGAATAATTAAGGCTTCATACTATAGTAGTTGGGATAGATTGTCATAGAATAGTAGGTCTTCTCTTTTGACAAAAAATTAAACCCACTTATACCATATACCAACAAAACCTATGAACAGATGATTAGGACATATTTACAATTTTGCTTTTTCTTTTCTCATATCTTTCTTTATTTCCTGCCATTTCTTACAATGGAGTTGGGTAGAACATTTTGAAAATTTTTAGATGATAGCGGGATATGTCTCGGTGATACATTCCTGTTACAAACTGAATGTGTGTCCCCTCAAAATTCATATGTGGAAACCCTACCCTCCAATGCGATAGTATTAGAAGATGGGTCTTTGGGGAGTAATTAAGGTTATTGAGGTCATAACAGTGTAACTCTGATGAACGGGTGCATATATTTATAAGAGTATGAGAGAGCTTGCTTCCTCTGCTCCATTCCACACCTTGTGAGGATGCAAGAAGTTGGCAGCCTACAGCCCATAAAAGGACTCTCACCAGAACCAGTCTGTGCTGGCACCCTGATGGTGGACTCCTGACTTCAAAACTATGAGAAATAAATTTCTGTTGTTTATAAGTCTCCCAGTCTATGGTACTTTGCTACAGCAGCCTCAACTAATACGATTCCCAACAGTAAAGAAAAATAGAAGACTATTGCATCAGCTCTCAGATAGGTCCACTACCAGCTCATTCCCCACAAAGTGATCAGTTGACCCTTAGAACAGGCAGAAGGCCATGACCAAGTTGGGTGTAGTAATGGCTGGTGTACAAGAAAAATCATAAATACCAGCTGCAGTATTTTTTAAGTTTATTTTATTTATGTTGAGAGAGAGAAAGAGGGCATGTGAGCTGGGGAAGGGCAGAGAGAGAGAGAGAGAGAAAATCCCAAGCAAGCTCTGCACTCTCAGCACGGAGCCCGACATGAGAAATCAAGAGTCAGACACACTTAACCAACTGAGCCACCCAAGCGCCTCCCAGCTGCAGTTTTGAAATAAATTACAAACTTGCTGACTGAAGCCTTTACTCATAATTTTCATGTTTCTGATGGTTTCATATTCTGTGAGTGTGTGTGTGTGTGTGTGTGTGTGTGTGTGTGTGCGTGTATGTCTCCAGGGTAGAAATACTACATTTAGTCATTCCAGTGATGTGCATTCATGGAAGAATAGGTTATTTCCTGTCTCTCTCCTTGCTATCAAAACTGATTTCCCATAACTTCCAAACATTAGAAAATGCACCCAATCACCACACACACACACACACACACACACACACACACACACACACACCTCTTTAATATCCCCTCGTTCTTTAAGTAATCTGAGTTGCTATTATGGCTTACAACCAAAGAATTCAGTTGATAGTGTTTCTTTTTTTTCTCTTTTTCATTAGATATGCTCAAAATTTTTTTTCTTTTCATACAGTGAAAAGTTTTACCACACTTGGATTAGTTCTATATTTATTATTACTCTTCATTATTCATTGCACTTTTGAAATTAATTATGAATCTCACTGAAGCTGTTAACTTCTTTTTAAATTATAACTCCTCTTTTTAAAATAAATTTAAGAATGCATTGCCATATATTGGAAAGTCTGAATTTGTGTTGATTCCATTTCTTTTGCTCAGTAGTAAGTTCCTGATGTCCACCAAGTCTTTATTTGTTATTATGTCAGGAATAGATCCCAACAGAATTCCTTATGGGGTATAAGAATTGTACATAGTTCTTTTTCTAAATTTTTTTTTAACGCTTATTTATTTTTGAGACAGAGAGAGACAAAGCATGAATGGGGGAGGGTCAGGGAGAGGGAGACACAGAATCTGAAACAGGCTCCAGGCTCTGAGCTGTCAGCACAGAGCCTGACGCGGGGCTCGAACTCACGGACCGCGCGATCATGCCCTGAGCCGAAGTCGGCCGCTTAACCGACTGAGCCACCCAGGCGCCCCTGAACATAGTTTTGATAACTAAATCACTGCATCAAAAGTGATAAAACATAACACTTCATTTCTTTTGTTTTAATTTTTTAAATATTTACTGATTTTTTGAGAGACAGAGACAAGGCACGAGTGCGGGAGGGGCAGAGAGAGAGGGAGACACAGAATTTGAAGCAGGCTCCAGGCTCCAGGCTGTCAGCAAACAGTGGATGCTGGCCTCAAACTCACGAACCGTGAGATCATGACCTGAACTGAACTCGGATGATTAACCGACTGAGCCATCCAGGCACTCCAACACTTCATTTTTATGTTTGTGGTGTACAATGTTTTCCTTGTTAAAAAAAAATACTTTTTGAAAAAAATTGATCCAAATATTTATATATTATTTCAAATCCAAATGTTGGGAAACATAGCTTTCAGACTGCAAAACATGGTCTATCCAGCAGCAGTTGACAGAATAACCAGATGAAAGCTTGTGGCATTGGAGGGAAATGGATCAAAATCATATTTAAGAAATGTGAATAGAAGAATGAATGGATGGTAATTATCATGATGTGAGAGTTATATAATATCTTCTGTTACATATTCTATCATTTCTGTTCTCTAAGTACATTCCCTCCTGCTCTTGAGGCCTTTCCGTATGTGGTTAACTAAAACTGGATTTTAGTTTCCCTGATGTCAAAACAGATTTAATAATACATGTGTTGCTAAATATCAAATGAAAGTAAATAAGTAACCTAAAAAAAAGTGAGAAAAATAAAGAAAAGGAAAAGACCACTAATTTAAAGAACTGAGATCTAACAAATCTGCCATTTTAATAAACATAGGTAAGTTTAACTCATCTACTGAAAAAAAGAAAATTTCCAGTTCATGTAGTAGTAAAATATTATCTTCATGTTGTATACAAAAAACACACCTAAAATATAATGTTTTACAAAGGCTAAAATAAATTTAATGGGTCAAAAATTAAACAAAAATGATTTAATAAAAGTGAAACAAGGGACCTGATTTCTCTAGTAGATAAAATAGCAGTTAGCCCCAAGAATATTTTTAAAAAAGATAAAGAGTGAAATGCTGCTATAATTCACATAGAAGATATAACATTTATTTATATCTATGTAACATTTAATAAAATGACAACTTTATTTTTTTAGGTTTATTTACTTATTTTTAGAGAGAATGAGTGAGCAGGGGAGGGGCAGAGAGAGAGGGAGAGACAGAATCCCAGGTAGGCTCCATACCGTCAGCACAGAGCCAGATGACAGAGGGCTCAATCACACAAACCTGGAGATCATGACCTGAGCCAAAACCCTGAGTCGGATGCTCAACCAACAGAGCCACCCAGGGGCCCCAATGACAACTTTCATTAAGCAGAAACTATTGGGAGATGCTCATAGAGACTGATATATGCAAAGTAAAGTAAATTTTTAACACAGCCTTCAGATCTAGACAAATCAAGTGGACACAAACAACCAAGATTGACACATGATAGGCAGTATAAGCATGTAGATAATTACAAATATCTGGACTGAGCAATGGATATAGATAGAGAGATCCACATCCTTAAAATCAGAGATTATATATATATTTTTTTTAATTTTTTAAATGTTTATTTATTTTTGAGAGAGACAGAGCATGAGCAGGGGAAGACAGAAAGAGAGGAAGACACAATCTGAAACAGGCCCCAGGCTCTGAACTGTCAGCACAGAGTCTGACATGGGGCTCGAACTCAGGAACCATGAGATCATGACTTGAGTCAAAGTTGGACACTCAATTGACTGAGCCATTCAAAGCCCCATATATATTTTTTAGAGTGAATTTGGACATTTTAAAAAAGACTTTTATTAAACCATATATATTGCTAACATTAGATTTCCCAAATATAAATAATACAATATTGACCAAAATTTAATGAATCAAGAAAGTGATAAATTTTAATATCCTTAAATCGGAAATTTAAAAAAAAATACCAAAAGAGCCTTTTAATATAATTTTGTACAGTCAAGATTAGACTGCATAGACTTCCTTCAAATCTCCATGATTGTTTTATTTTTCTAAAGTTTATTTATTTATTTTGAGAGAGAGCACAGAGGAGGGGCAGAAAGAGGGATAGAAAGAATACCAGTCAGGCTCCTCACCATTAGCATGGAGCCCAACATGGGCTCAATCTCATGAACTGTGAGATAGATCAAGACCTGAGCCAAAATCAAGTTTCTGACACATAACCAACTGAGACACCCAGGCACCCCTTCATGGTTTTAAAATAAAGTTTCTTTCTTGCTAATGGCATATGCTCTTAAGTTTCCCTATACGGAACCACTGACCTCAGGCTGTCCGAGGGAGTCAGATATATTTGCACGGTTACCACGGCAAAGGCACTGTGATGACCAGAGTGAATCATCCTCAAGGTTGAAGTAGGCCTCCATACAGGAAAAGCCTCACAAGAAAGCTAGCTCCTCTCCCCATTAAGACCACTAAAGCAGGTTGTTAGGGGAAGTGGGAGAGGAGCACAGGATGGTATGAGGAAACTCTGTAGCCTGCTTCCACCTGACAAGGAAGCCAAGATTCTATTACACTACTGAGAAGTAGAAGGCATGCCAGAAGATGCCTAACTCACTGCCAGTCATAGCAGCCCTCCTCCGCTTGTGCACACTTCTTCCACCTCAGGTAGGCTATTTCTGGGATTGCTTGTCAACACACCCTCTACTCCTGCACTTGCTGTTGTTCACATACCTTTGGGTCCTCTTATGTATCTACCAGTTTTCAGGCATACTCTTCTTACCAAAACATGCCACAGTCTGTATATTTTATAACTTGTCAAAAAATGTCGTTGATAACCTTCTACTTCTTGAAACATCCCAGTATTTAGTGACCTCCTATGTCATGAGGAAGAGTACTCTTCCACTTTAGAGAAGGAAAGAAAAGTTACCTTCTTTAATTCATTCTCAATCTCTGTCTCTCTCTCTCTGTCTCTGTCTCTCTCTTTCTCTCTTTATTTCTCTATCTATCTTTGGATTAAGTCCAATATTGCCTTTGCCCAACCTACCTACTGGCTAAATCTCAGATTTTATACTTTGGAAGGAATTAACACAAGCCATTTAACTTACTTTTATCCAATACTCAACTGTTTAGTAGGTGTTGATAATTTAGTTCCAGATATCAGTTTAAAACTTTGTTTGCAACCCTATTTTTTTATAAAAAAGCTCCAACTTTTCAAGAATTAATTATTTTCCAATGTAAAGAGTAAATTGCTATACTTTTACATTTAGAAACCTTTTGAGTAACCTTGAAGAACTGAAACTTGTTACCACTGGATCTTAACTCTTAACTGAGAGTACTCAGCCTATATGAACTCATACAAAACACCTAAATTCTGTATAAAATGTCACTTATTTGTGTCATGATACATGTGATGATAATTTTTAACTATGTGCTATAATTACATATCCCATGGGGAAACGGAGGCCCTCCATTTATATAGAGCAATGTCATACATTGAAAATGTCCTGTCATATCAGGTTTCCATTATATTTTTGTGACAGGTGAAAAATAAGCAATAAATAAAAAGGCTGATAAGGTCACACACCTGTAATACTGTTTTCAGTTTGAGACACTTCAGTGTCATAATGATGCTGACAAATGGCAAGGGCTTTGAAGAAAACTCAGAAGTATGATTAAGGAGCTCTGAAGTTACATGTAAAGCAAGAGATAAAAAGATGAAATATGTGTACCCTCACTCAATTGTGACTAAGGAGGAGTCAAGTTATCTGCTTTGAAAAATCTAGAAGTTATAAATGACAAAGAGATTGCAGTGCTATTTCTCACACACACACACACACACACACACACACACACACACACACACAGTGTTTTCTGTAATAACTGCCATGGTTTCTTTAGTAAGGTTTTAATATAGGAAATTTTCAAACTTCAGTGTACCAAAAAATATTTTCCTTGCAAGTACACACATATTTAATTATACTTTTTAAAGTACTGATTTAAAATTATAAGACAATAGTGCACAAACTGGTGCAGGCACTGTGGAAAACAGTATAGATGTTCCTCAAGAAATTAAAAATAGAATTACCATATGATCCAGTAATTCTGCTACTTGATATTTACCCAAAGAAAGCAAAAGCACTAATTAAAAAAGATATATGCACCCCTATATCTATTGCAACATTATTTACAATAGCCAAGATATGGAAACAACCCAAGTGTCCACTGATAGATAAATGTATAAAGAAGATGTGGTATAGAAAGAAATACAGTGAAATACTACCCAGCCATAAAGAATGAAATCTTGACATTTGCAGCAACATGGATGGCTCTAGAAGGTATAATGTAATACTAAGCAGAATAAGTCAGTCAGAGAAAGACAAATGCCCTATGACTTCATGCATATGTAGAATTAGGAAATGAAGCAAACAACAAAGAAAAAAAAGAGAGAGACAAAAAAAAAATACCAGACCTAAATCTAGAGAATAATCTGATGATTACCAGAGGGGAGAAGCCTAAGGGGATGGGTGAAATGGGTGAAGGGGATTAAAGAGTATACTTAGTATGATAAGCACTGAATATAGAATTGATGAATCCCTCTATTGTACAACTGAAACTAATATAGCACAGTATGTTAAATATACTTAGATTTGTGGAGCACCTGGGTGGCTCAGTCAGTTAAGCATCTGACTCTGGCCTAGGTCGTAATCTTGTTGTTCTGAGTTTGAGTCCGCATCGGGCTTTGTGCTGACAGCTCAGAGCCTGGAGGCTGTTTCAGATTCTGTGTCTCCCTCTCTGTCTCTGCTCCTTCCCCGTGTGGGCTCTGTCTCTCTCTTTCTCAAAATTAAATAAACATATTTTTTAATTATGCTTAGATTGAAAAATAAACACTTTAAAAATAATTTTATACTAATTTCTAACACAAAAAATAACTTCATATGTTAATTGTCTTTGTATCTACAGTAAAATTTTTATGATTCAGCTTGATGTATTCCGTAGCGTTCAAGGCTGAGAGTTTTTTCATCTACATAACAAAATTATTACACTGGATGTCTTAAAAACTTTTTGGATTAATACTCAAATTTTTATCAAAATAAAATTTAAACTATTGACTCTTGGTGATATTTCTTTGAATTAAAACAATAACACAAGTATACAAAATATATCTAAATATTTATAGAAAGAACTCTCTAATAAAAATATAGTCCTCTCAAAAGCAAGAAGAAGAAAGGCCAAAATAGATACAAGCCTTCTCTCTTTTCCAATTCGTTAATAAAAAGTTTCAACAAATTAAGCATTTATTTTAAATGAGATAGAATTTAGGCTTGTCAAGAAGTTCTCTAGAGGTGAGTATAGGAGTGCTTTCTATTGTCTGAGAGGCCTGGAAACCAAACATAGGTGTGGAAAAGACACAAATTTATGAGGGGACATGAGAATTCTGGCAGGTGTCTGTTTTTTAATATGAAATTTATTGTCAAATTGGTTTCCATACAACACCCAGTGCTCATCCTAACAGATGCTCTCCTCAATGCCCATCACCCACTTTCCCCTCCTTCCCACCCCCATCAACCCTCACTTTATTCTCAGTTTTTTATGGTTTGCCTCCTTCCCTCTCTAACTTTTTTTTTCCCCCTGGTGGTGTGTTGACGAGGATGGTAATGACTATGGCTTTATGAGTCCAATTGGGGGGGGGGGGGGCTAGTTTATGAAATCCTTACACCAGAAGAAGACTTTCTTTTTGAGTTAATAAAACATATCTTTTCTATATGGACAAGATCTGCCTTCCCTGAATTTCTTTTGGAGAAATAAATAAGGAGCAAAATAATTGTAATTTCACAAATAATTAGAAGTTTCAAGGAGCTTATTTATTCACTTCCTAAAAGTCCAATGGTTCTGTTTGCAAAATGACTAAAAAATTCCCTGCTTTAATTAGCTTATATTTTCTTAAGGAGTGGAAAAAAAGCAAAACAATAAATATTTAATATGGTAAGAATATATATAAAAATGCTACTAATAAAAGTAAGAGATAGAAATCATTTACAGCATGGCTGACAGAGGGATGGAGTATTTTTGTAGATAAGGTGGTCAGGATAAAGCCTCTGTAATATGGTTACTTTGATGATCAGAAACCTCAATATAGTTAAAGGAAAATTATGTTAAATAAGAGAGATGACTATTTCAAGCCAAAATGACTTTACAAAACTAAAAAATAAACGATGTCATAGTTAAAACTTTCTCTTTTTTTAAGTTTATTTAACTACTTTCACAGAGAGAGAGAGCACAAGTGCGGGAAGGGCAGAGAGTGAGGGAGAGAGAGAAAATCCCATGGAGGCTCCACACTGTCAGCCCACAGTCAGATGAAAGGCTTGAACACACAAACCATGAGGTCATGACCTGAGCCGAAGTCAGATGCTTAACTAACTCTCGGGCAACCCTTAGAATTTTAATTATAAGCAATGAACAAAAAAAGGTAATTTCTCAGAAATGAATTAAGTCTATGGACATCAAACAGATAAAATATTGACAACAAAGAGAGAATATGAAGAAACAATGCAAAACTGAAAAGAGATACTTTGAAACAAAGATCCTAGAGACCTAATATGCAACTAGGAATTTTAGAATGGTAAAACAAACAACTGTTGGGCCAATACATCCTAATAACTAATAGAAAAAAATATCTCTTATCTACATAAATATTTTATTTTTTGAATTGAAAGGTATCTCAAGTTCTTGGCATTTTACATAAAAAAGGTATATGTCCAGATGAACTGTGGTAACATGTATGAATCAATGTAAGAAATAGGAAATCTAATATGATTATATATTTTAGAAAGCTTACTTATGTAGAAATGGCTGACTGATATGTATTAGTCTTTTCATCTTCAACACAGAAACTAGAAGACATTTCAACTTTATTTACAGATACTTGTAGGAAAATTGATTGTGAGCTAGAATTACATGCTCTTAGAAAGCCTATTCTTTAAGAATTGCATAATGATGGGAAAAGAACAAATAAGACGAGTTCAGATGTCTAATGATTCAGACAGTAGGGCCTCTATAACCTGTAGGAAACAGAAAATTATTCAAGGAAAGTAAGAACAAAATCTCAAGACAAGACAAAAGGGAACATAAAAGTGATTCATATGAATCTTTGTAACATTTATCAAATGTTACACACATCAAAATGTGTGATGAGAAGACAACTATTAGTTTTAGCATTGATATTGACTTCAGATTCTTAGAATAGAAAAAAATAGAACAACTTAAAAGAAAAACATCCTTTGTAGCCTGGCATTAGCTTTTGTAACTTATTTCTGCAAGATGTAGTAGTAGTCGTTCAGGGAAGAAAATTGTTAGGTTGCATGTTGGTAATGAAAAGTCAAAATAACTTGGTGCTATGAAGGGATGTATAAATTAATGCCATTTTATAAAATAATAATGGAAATTACATTTGGTTCATAGTTATGAGCTCAATAAATAAGTTTTGGTGAATTAATATATATATATATATTTTTTTTTTGAGAGAGAGAGAAAGTGAAAGGGTGCAAGTGAGTGAGAGTGGAGAAAGAGAGGGAGAGAGAGAGAGAATCCCATGAAGGGCAGAGAGAGAGAGAGAAGGAGAGAGAGAAAAGCGGTGCTCACCCTTAGTGGGTCTCCAACTCACCCTAAGCGGGGCTCAAGCTCTCCCCATGTGGCACTTGAACTCATGAACCCTAAGATCATGACCTGAGCCAAAGTCAGATACTTAACTGGCTGAGCCACCCATGTGCCCTGGTGAATTTATTTATTTGATTATTAGAAATATAATATGCCATATATTATATTTATACCATATTTATACTCTATGTAGTTATATATTTGTTCTGGAAATATTTTTTAACTTAATATCCTTCCTCTTCATAGCCAATCATTGTTTTTTGGCTTTTTATTTTTCTGATTCATTAGTGTTCATTTTTACATAAGCATTCTTTGTTTTGAAAAATAATTTCAAATAGACTTAATCTACAACTTGCTATCAAAAGTATTCATTAGTATTAGATTCATTAGAAGTATTCATTAGATTTATTTTAGTTTCTATTTTATTTTGTTGAGGGGGAGTATATATCAGTATATAATATTATTAACATAGTATTAAAAATTAGTAACACTCTTTAAAAGAACATAATATAATCTTAAGATTAGTAAATGGATAATTTTTAAACTTTAATTAAATAATTGTGCTTATGAAAATCAATTCTGGCAAGTTGGAAAATAAAGTATTTCTACCAAGTAACTTGAATATGAGCAATTTGAAAGATTTGAGTAGTACTAAATTTTAATTGGATAAACTATTTTGCTGTGAATTTGTGATTTTTCTTTGATTTCCTCTAATCCCAATAGACATGGTAGCTCTGCATTGGTCATTTACTTTTTTCATCTGACCTAACACATTTCAATAGAACATTTGTAGAATGTGAGGAGATTAACAGTTCATAAGCAGCCTAACAAATTGACTACTAATAATGGAAGACAGAAGTAGAATATTAAAATCATTTTATTTTATAAAGTCACTTCTCAAAGTATAAAAGGAGAAGAAAACTTTACTTTTATTGGCTTATGTGTAAGAATTTATTTACTGGTAGTATCTTTTGTAAGATAACGTTAAATCATCAAGCAAAATTATCTTTGTCCTATGACTAAACAAATAAAATCTTAATATCCTAGATTTTAATTCTAAAAAAATATATATTAATGATTTTATTCTCTAAGGTTTCAAACATACTTAGTTCACTACATAAGATACCAATTCTACAAAGTAACAAACATAAACATCATTTTCTTGTCTTGTACATTTCAGTTCAAACAATCTCTCCAGCCTACTCTAGCAATTGTTTCCATGAACGGAGGCACAGAGATAGAAGATGGTTGCTTTTGCATTGTTAAAGTATAAATATATTGGGATTGGAAACATTGGTACTCACCCTTTCATCACTAACATAGTAATTTTGAGTAACGTTCATATTCTGAAAAACTTCTTTTATTTTGAGAGAAAAATTATACTCAAAGTCTCTTAGCTCCTGTATAGTAAGAGGAAGGCAGAGTTAACTACATCAGAAAGTGTAGATTCTACATGGGAGTGGACATAAAATTAAAATGATATAGACGGTATAGAAAGCCTATTCTTTAAGAATGGCATAATTGTGGGCAGAAGAAAATAGAGATAGGAGCTAATAGCCACACTGGTATCCTGCATTTGCACTGAAGTATCAAAGTGAAAGTCTCAGAAGGTAGTTGAAGGGCATACCAAAGATCATTAAGTGCAAATAGAGGCAAGCAGGTCCCTTCTGAACCAAACAGGTCCTTCTGAACCAAATTCAATTCTCTTCTGGCTTGAAAAGTACCCAGAGAGATCATTCTCCTTGTAGAAAGACAAAGAATACTGACTGTTTAAGGAGTTACCAGGGTGTTAGGAGTAGGCAGAGTTTGAGGGAAAATCTGAAGTGTTCTGTGACTGGGGACTCAAGGGCAACTTACTGCATCTGAAAAACAAGTCATTGCTAGAACACAAACTCACACACAGGACAGCCAATATATTCATTCAAGCTAAGTCTTACAGTATCAATTTGAGGAAAATTTAAAGCTTCAAACAAGTTTTAAGTATAACTTACTATTTTTCTGCCTAAAATGACATCCTTTATATTTGAAAAAAAAGTTAACTTTCTTTTTCATCTGAATTTCCTTGTTCCAATAACTTTATTATATATAAAATTAGCCATGAGAACTCCCTACATTATCTTATTAATTTCACACTTACATATTTCTTTTATAAATGTATAGATTGGGAAAACAACTCGGATTTCAATTATTTTTACTATTTTGAAAATACTAGGCATAAATAAAGTCATTATAAAATAAAAAGTTCAGAAATCCATGAAGAAAATTTAAAAATACAAGAAATAATAGAGAGGCACTGATGTTTACAGTACAAAATGCATGAGAAAAAAAAAAAACAGCACCTTGTTTCAAAGTAACTCACCTTCTGCTAGATATTTCCTAGGACAGTTCATTTTCCTTGAGAAATGTTCAGAGTAAAAAGTGATGGTGGAAAAAGAAGCAGTTAGCAAGTGGAGGGTTAAATGAGGATTCTTTCCAAGAGCAGACTGATAGAAATAGTTATATCATCAAACAAAGAAGAATTCAGTGAGTGATGGTGGTTGGTGGCTGTGATAGGACAAGGATAAGATGGCAACATATGAAGCTATATGCTGAAATTCACTTTATATTGGACATTGTGGTATGTCCTCTTTGTCCCTCACAGAAGATTTCATATCTGTCTCTCCACAAATTTCTTCAGTCTTTTGCCATTACTATACCTTTGCATTACTATACAAAATGACCATCATTTTTGGCAATTCAGTTGGTGACATTTCCAGCCAAAGCACAAATTCCACTGGACATCTAAAATTACATTAGATGTCTGGGTTTTTTGTGTTATTATTCTCCTTATAAGTTCCCCAACATGAGAATTTTATTTGCCAGTCAGAATTATTTTTCACTCTTAAAATGTGTAGCATGTTAAAATACTTAGAGGGAAACACATAAAAGAGCACAGAACATTTAAAAATATCTATTTAAAGGATCAATACATCTCCAATATCCTCAATTGGAAATGCTTTATTTTCCATATTTAAAAATAGTGTGATTTTGATGTTAAGAGCAAGTTGGGTTTGCTCATGAATAATGAGTACCATCATCAGGTTGCTTTAATATTTAATATTAAAGTTATAATTAATGAAACATCATAATTTTAATAAGCATAATAAAGATTATGCAATATGAAAACCTGAGGAATGTTCCTGTATAGAAAAAAACATATCACAATCTAAATGAATCAATACCATGTCTACAGAAAAGTGTATCAAATCTATTTTCATGGATATTTAACACAGAAACCTGTATATCTTACTATTGAGAATACCTGGATTTAATTTTAAGGTGACAATAAAACTTCTTTTTCTAAATGTGAATTTCAGCCTCTTATGATATTCAAATATGATATTATTGGTACATCCCAAAAACCATTTTTCTTCCTCAAAGATAAAATAATTCTTAGAATTTTTATTTTCTCTTTGAAATTATCATTCCAATTGCCAAGTTTCTTTCCTTTCACTCTCAAAGCATGCTAATGATACATTACACTTTAACAATATATTTAGAAGAGAGAGAAAGATGGTCATGGAGTAGGAGGACTCTAGGTTCATTTTGTCCCACGAACACAACTAGATAACTATCAAATCATCTTAAATACTGCAGAAATTGACCTGAAGACTGACAGAACAAACTCCACAAATACTTTAGTAGGACAGAAGAGGCCACATCAAAGAAGGTAGGGAATGCGCATACGTGGTTTAGGGAAGAAACCAATAGCACATGCTGTGGAGGGGGAGCGAGCCACAGTCATGGAGAAGGGCAAGAGAGAGAAGCACACAGAGAGATGCAAGAGAACAATTTTTCCCCAAAGCCACTGGCTTGGAAAATACAAAGGACTGCTTTTCATGAGTTCTTGCAACCAATGGGACTTAAAGACCGAAGTTGTAAACATCAGAAGGCTTAGCTGGGATAGAGCCCAGAGGGTACTGCACTGCTCCTAGAGAGAAGGTAGGCAAATAACCCAGGGACAAACAGCATGGGAACAGCAATCTGAAATGTGCTTCGGGCACACAGTGGGGAGATTATTTGCTCTTCTCAGAGCACATCCGTAAGAGGCAGTGTTCACAGAAACTCCTCTCCAGGAACAAAGGAGCTAGCCAGCACCCTTTCCCTCCCTTGCTCCTCAGCATAAATAGAGCCACCAGAGAGACACAACTCCCTGCAGATATTGGCTGCCTAACTTGCTTACAGCAGTCCTCACCCCTCCATGCTCTGACAGGACTATCGTTCTCTGTCAAACTTGCCTCAGCTCCAGCACGGTGGGCCTGTCCCCTGGAAGAACAGCACAAATCCTCAGCCATACCAGGTCTCCTGACTAGAGTTCCGGAGGGCTTCAGTTCCGGTGGAGTTAGTGTCAGGTCTCATTTCACAAGTATGAGCACGCCTAATTAAAACGTGCCACATTCAGGACAAAGACCAAAAACTGTCCAGAGCAGGCAAGGAGAGCTTCTGTAGATAACTGGCCTGAAGGATAGAGCAGCCAAAACACAATGGCGAGAGTGCACTGTGCACACACCAGCGACATTCCCTGAAGCACCAGGCCCTGGCGACTACCTGAACTCTTCTTCATAAGGTCATTGCTTTACAAAGAGACATAACTGACTTTTCTAACACAGAGAAAAATGCACAGATGGCGGCATTTTAAAAAAAATGCAAAGATGGTGGAATTTATCCCAAATGAAAGAACAAGATAAGGCCATGGCCGGAGATCCTAAGTGAAACGGATATAGGTAACTTGCCTGATGGAGAATTTAAAGCAACAATCATAAGGATGCTTATTGGGCTTGAGAAAATAATAGAAGACATCAAACAGACTCTTACTGCAGATATAAAAGAGTTAATAAAAAATCAAACAGGGATGAAGAATGCAATAACCTTGATTGGAAACAGGCTTGATGTGGGGCGCCTGGGTGGCTCAGTCAGTTAAACGTCCAACTTTGGCTCAGGTCATGATCTTGCAGTTCTTGAATCTGAACCCTTCATTGGCTCTGTACTGACAGCTCAGAGCCCAGAGCCTGCTTCAGATTCTATGTTTCCCTCTCTCTCTCTACCCCTCAACTGCTCACACACACTCTCTCTCTCTCTCTCTCAAAAAAATAAACATTTAAAAATGTGTATAACTACCCAAAGCAATCTAGAAAATTAATGCAATCCATAACAAAATACCAACAGCATTTTTTCCAGAACTAGAATAAACAATCCTAAAATTTGTATGGAACTACAAAAGACCCTGAATAGTGAAAGCAAACTTGAAAAAGAAAAGCAAAGCTGGAGGCATCACAATTCCATATTTCAAGTTATATTACAAGGCAGTAGTGATCAAAACAGTATGATACTAGCACAAAAATAGACACATAGATAAATAGAATAGAATAGAAAACCCAGAAAGGAGCCTACAGTATATAGTCAAGTAATCTTCAACAAAGCAGGAAAGAATATCCAATGAGGAAAAGATAATCTCTTCAACAAACAGTGTTGGGAAAATTGGACAGCAACATGCAAGAGAATGAAACAGGACTACTTTCTTACACCAAACACAAAAATAAATTCGAAATGGATTAAAGACGTAGATGTGAGACTTGAAACTGTAACAGTCCTACAGGAGAACACAGGCAGTAACCTCTTTGATATCGGCCATAACAACTTCTTTCTAGATATGTCTCCTGAGACAAGGGAAACAAAAGCAAAAATACAGTATTGGGATTTCATCAAAATAAAAAGCTTCTGCACAGCCAAGGACACAATCAACAAAAGTTAACCTATGGAATAGGAGAAGATATCTGCAAATGACATATCTGGCAAAGGGTTAGTATCCAGAATATATAAAGAACTTCTAAAACTCAACACCTCAAAAACAAAAACAAATAACCCAATTTAACAAATGGACAAAAGACATGAATACACATTTTTTCCAAAGAAGACATCCAGATGGCTAAGAGACATGTGAAAAGATGCTTATCGTTACTGATCATCAGGGAAATACAAACCAAAACTACAATCATATATCACCTCACACCTGTCAAATGACTAAAATCGACAACAGGTGTTGGTAAAGATGTGGAGAAAGGAAAACCATCTTGTACTATTGGTGGGAATGCAAACTGGTACATCCACTCAGGAAAACAATATGAAGTTTCCTCAAAAAGTTAAAAATAGAACTACCCTATGATCTAGCATTTGCACTTCTAGGTATTTACCCAAAGAATACAAAAATACTAATTCAAAGTGATACATGCACCTCTTTATTTATAGCAGCATTACATACAATAGTCAAATAATGGAATCAGCTCAAGTATCCATCAACTGCAGAATGGATAAGGAAGGAAGATGTGGTATATATACATATATAGCCGATGGAATATTACTCAGCCATGAAAAGAGAATGTATCTTGCCATTTGCAAAGATATGGATGGAGCTAGAGAGTATTATGCTAAGCAAAACTGTCAGTCAGAGAAAGACGAACACCATATGATTTCAGTCATATGTGGAATTTAGAAAACAAAACAATCGACCAAAGGGGAAAAATGAGAGGAAGGCAAACTAAGAAACAGACTTAACTATAGAGAACAAATGGATGTTTACCAGAGGAGGGTGGGTGGGGGATAAGTAAAAAAGGTGATGGGGATTAAAGAGTGCACTTGCTGTGGTGACCACCAGGTATTGTATGAAAGTGTTGAATGACTTAATAGTACGTCTGAAACTAATATCCACTGCATGTTAATTATTTGGACCCTAAATAAAAACTTAAAAAATAAAAAAAATAAAAAAACAAATTGAATGAAAAAAAAAAACTATGTTCACAGATGTGTGTATGCATCACTTAATTTTCAACATTAAACAAATAATCACTGGACATAAAAGTAATAACTCAGAAGTAAGTAAGCAGCAAAATCTGACTGAATTGGTTTTAGGTGCAAAATATTATATTAACAGAAATCTATCAAAATAATATTTCTTTCCATCTTTTCACCTCTCTGTATTTAATTAGAATTCTATCTTTTCATCTATGCATCTATTAATACATCTAATCATTCATCCATTCATTTATCATTCATCTTGTATTAAAATAATTGGACTTGTATTTAAAGCTAATAAAGATGATACTGCTAGAAACTGCTGTTTTTCATTTACAATCAGGTGTGCATAGGTAAATAGCTGATTTCTAGAAATATTTGAAAAAAAGCAAATAATTGCAACATGACAGAAAGTAAACAAATTTTAAGTTCTAAATATTTTGTACGAAGAAGAAAAATGGTAAATAAAATCTATTAAAGTAGTTGAAAATAGTAAGAATCCATCATCTTTTGGCATCTTTTCATTTTTGTATTGATAATTCTTATGAAAAATAAATCAGACAAGTTCTAGCACTTGATCGTTTTCTCCTACTGCCATCCATTCATTACAAATTCATACCCCAAAACCTAGAACATAATGTGTTAGAGTTTGCTACCATAACAAAAATTGTGGTTCACAGATGTTTCTTCGGTGTTAGCTTAATGGTCAGCTAATTCTTGTACTGAGACTTCCTTAAGTGCCTTGAATCAGTAAGTCTCTCATCTTTTTACAGTGGCCCTGTTTGCACTTTGAAGCATGACTTAATTCCATGGCAGTTAACAACTGTGTCTTAGCCTTCACTTCCTGTTTGTGCAGATAATCAGCCAGAGTTGAGAGATTGGGACCTATTAGCCCCCCTTTGTCATATTTACATCTCTGTACATGTGTTTTTAACCAAAGGAGATTTTTCCTACTGAAAGTGTTCTGAGTCAAGTCAAATAAAAACAAGCCCTATAAATGGAGCTTTTCCAGGAAGTTTCCAGACACGTTAAATAGAGAAAATTCTCTGGGCTGGGGCTTTTGGGAAACCCCAAACTCGGTCTGCTCCCTCTGGTAGTTGGCTGGTTTTCACAATATCCAGTTTGAGGCTGCTGGATGTTAAGGCAATGGTGGAGTTGGAATGAGGGGCAAGGGAACAGGGCAAAGTAAATGTCACAAATTACGCCATTTCTTAAAGAGTTCAGCCATTTTTTCTGAATAAATGCTTGTCCCACTGTTGCAGGACTTTGGTTAATTCCAGAGTGAAGAAAACATTGCTTTTTTCCCCAATATTTTGCAAGTGTCCTTTATTGCTTTTTATGAAAGAGCAGATTTCTAGAGTCCCTTATTTCTCTGCTGCCATGAATTTTGAGTCATATATTCCTTCTTTGTCCTGTCACCTGAATTTAACATCCGATATGACTGCAGTTTTCAAAGTTCCTATCTGCTAACATTGCATTACTCATACTGCACATATTCTTCCTCATATATAGTGAATTCCCCACCTGTTCTCTCAACAAAGGTCTTAATGCCTGCAAGCTACGGTCACAGAGGGGCCTAATTCTGAGACAAAAGTTTGTCATTTTTGTGAATTCGCAATACTGCATAACATTTTTTATTTTTTTCTTACTACTTTCATATTTATTATACAACAATAGTTTTTTACAAAAAATGTAATTATACATTGTATACTCTAAGAACATGGTGATCTGTAAGGCATTTCTTTTTTTTTTCAGTTTACAAAAGGTTTATTGAAATGTAACCCCATCATAAGTTGAGAAAGTTCTGTAGTTTTTTTTTTCAATATATGAAATTTATTGTCAAATTGGTTTCCATACAACACCAGTGCTCATCCCAAAAGGTGCCCTCCTCAATACCCATCACCCACCCCCTCCTCCCTCCAGCCCCCATCAACCCTCAGTTTGTTCTCAGTTTTTAAGAGTCTCTTATGCTTTGGCTCTCTCCCACTCTAACCTCTTTTTTTTTTTTTTTCCTTCCCCTCCCCCATGGGTTTCTGTTAAGTTTCTCAGGATCCACATAAGAGTGAAAACATATGGTATCTGTCTTTCTCTGTATGGCTTATTTCACTTAGCATCACACTCTCCAGTTCCATCCACGTTGCTACAAAGGGCCATATTTCGTTCTTTCTCATTGCCATGTAGTACTCCATTGTGTATATACACCACAATTTCTTTATCCATTCATCAGTTGATGGACATTTAGGCTCTTTCCATAATTTGGCTATTGTTGAGAGTGCTGCTATAAACATTGGGGTACAAGTACCCCTATGTATCGGCACTCCTGTATCCCTTGGATAAATTCCTAGCAGTGCTATTGCTGGGTCATAGGGTAGGTCTATTTTTAATTTTCTGAGGAACCTCCACACTGTTTTCCAGAGTGGCTGCACCAATTTGCATTCCCACCAACAGTGCAAGAGGGTTCCCGTTTCTCCACATCCTCTCCCGCATCTATGGTCTCCTGATTTGTTCATTTTGGCCACTCTGACTGGCGTGAGGTGATATCTGAGTGTGGTTTTGATTTGTATTTCCCTGATGAGGAGCGACGTTGAGCATCTTTTCATGTGCCTGTTGGCCATCCGGATGTCTTCTTTACAGAAGTGTCTATTCATGTCTTCTGCCCATTTCTTCACTGGGTTATTTGTTTTTCGGGTGTGGAGTTTGGTGAGCTCTTTATAGATTTTGGATACTAGCCCTTTGTCCGATATGTCATTTGCAAATATCTTTTCCTGTTCCGTTGGTTGCCTTTTAGTTTTGTTGGTTGTTTCCTTTGCTGTGCAGAAGCTTTTTATCTTCATAAGGTCCCAGTAATTCATTTTTGCTTTTAACTCCCTTGCCTTTGGGGATGTGTCGAGTAAGAGATTGCTACGGCTGAGGTCAGAGAGGTCTTTTCCTGCTTTCTCCTCTAGGGTTTTGATGGTTTCCTGTCTCACATTCAGGTTCTTTATCCATTTTGAGTTTATTTTTGTGAATGGTGTGAGAAAGTGGTCTAGTTTCAACCTTCTGCATGTTGCTATCCAATTCTCCCAGCACCATTTGTTAAAGAGACTGTCTTTTTTCCATTGGATGTTCTTTCCTGCTTTGTCAAAGATGAGTTGGCCATATGTTTGTGGGTCTAGTTCTGGGGTTTCTATTCTATTCCATTGGTCTATGTGTTTTTGTGCCAAACAATTTTTTATTATTAGACACTTTTATGATGATAAAAAGCCACAATATTATTATTTAAAATTTATAGAGTTTTTCAAAGATGATTTTTAAATCATTTTTGAAGGTGGTTTTTGAATAGGTTTCTAAAAATATATGGCAAATCATAAAACTGAGTTAATCTGAATTTTCAAAATATCCAAATATTTTTCTCAACTCTGAGATTTGAAGGTTAGCTAAAGTACTTGCCACACATTTTCAAAACAGTTAATTTTACAAATGAAATCCAATTATATTTGGGATGCTGTTATCAGCTTTGAGATTTTTTCATGCCGTAACCACCAGTTTTGTAATTTAAACATTTGTCTAATTATTTATACTATAATATATGTAAATGGCATTATACAATATTTCTGAGCAAGAGTTTTATCAAAATGTGTAGATATTGGATATATCAGTAAATTACACTAGATACTATAAACTTTTGATATAATTGCAATATTTAAGGATTATTAACCCCATAATTAGCACATTTATATTTAATGTAAATGAATCAACTACCCATGCCCTTTATATCATTTTAGGATTCCTATATGACTGTGATATTTTAAGTTGCTATGACATGTTAAATCTAATTATGTACTTTAAATACAAAACTATGCATTTACAACTTCATATTTCTTAACTACGTTCCTCCTTTTGTTAAACATGTTACCTTGCTATTAGATCTATCATCATGCCATGTTTTTTTTTTTTATCACATATTGGCTGAGGCCAAAGTAAAATTTAAAAATATAAAAATAGCCTGGGATGCCTGGGTGGCTCAGTCGGTTGAGTGTCCGACATCAGCTCAGGTCATGGTCTAGCAGTTTATGAGTTTGAGCCCCGTGTCAAACTCTGTGCTAACAAACAGCTTGGAGCCTGGAGCCTGCTTCGGATTCTGTGTTGCTCTCTCTCTCTCCCCATCCGCTGGCTCATGCTCTGCCTCTCTTGTCTCTCAAAAATAAATAAATGTGTAAAAAATTTATAAAAATATAAAAATAGTCAAATAATTTCCTTTTAGTATTCCTTATTGACTTCCCAATTCTCACCACATGGCTTACAAGGACTTTTAGAATTTTTACATCGCAGCTACTCTGATGAAATCTCATTTCATTAAGTACTCCACAACAATAACAAACTCCTGTTTTCTCTGTTTTGCATGTCCATGTGCCATGTTTATGGCTTAATATCTGTGTTTAATAATGTTTAATATCATAAACATGATATCTGGAGCTTTGCTTCTTTTACACACTCTCAAATTTTTGGAGCCCATATTTGTTCTTACCATATAGTATGTTACTTAGTCCCAGTGGGTGAGTGAGGACTAACAGATATCACTTCATTTAAATATTTCTTTAAGATTTTCCTCATCAAAATTGTTTTCAGTTTACTGATTTCTCTTTCACACTCTATTGCATTCTTGTCATGTAAAGGTATTAGATGAATTCTGTGATATAGAGCTATAGACTACAAAGGCAAAATATCAATCCTGATTTAATATTATAAAATGACATCAAGTATTTTTAGGAGAAATCTTTCAAAGAGAAAAAGAAATTTACAATGAAATATAACAGC
Source organism: Acinonyx jubatus (assembly GCF_027475565.1). Lineage (NCBI taxonomy): Eukaryota > Metazoa > Chordata > Mammalia > Carnivora > Felidae > Acinonyx > Acinonyx jubatus. Next base: position 61,338,069 of record NC_069380.1, read on the forward strand.
CTGAACTGCTCGACATATCAGGTAAAAATATTGAAGCATCATTTTTCCCTCCCAGTTAATTGCTTGAGATTCCACCTGCTCCATTAACAGGAAATATATCCCTTTTGGGCTATCAAGTCTTCAAAATATCTCAAGAATGCTAGGGGCTTATAATGTTACGAGAAGTGTCAGAATCTGGCTTTCAATTCTAAGTTAAGAGAAAACAGAAGCTTCATCAGGTTGATAATGCCATGGATTTTGAAAAAGAAATAGAAAGTCATGATGTTTTATTTTATTACTTTTACTGTTTGAAATGGGAACACTTTAAAAACAGATGTAAAAGTAAAGAGAATAACATAATGAGCATCCATGTACCCAATTCTGTTGTGATTATCATCAGCAGTCTGCTGGGCTTATTTTATCTTCCCCTTTCTGGAGGAGGGAGGAAGCTAGAGGGTTTTAAAGTAAATTCAGGACATCAAGTCATTTCACTTAATTTTTCACTAAATGTTTCATTTAAATGTTTCACTGTACATCTTTATTAGATAATGACTTTTATTAATGATTTTATTAATAATACTAGTATCATACTTACTAATAGTAAAATTAACTTAATATCACTACTTCCTATTCTATTTCAATATTTTTCTGATTAACTAAAAAATATATTCTTACAACCAGTTCTAGTCAAGATCCAAATGAGATATGCTCATTAATGGTGTTGCCTTATGCTGTTACATATTAAAATTATTGGATATTGATCTAAAAATACTCCAGCTAAGCTATACAACCAACCGTCCTCGTGCCAGTTGGCATCATGATCTATAAAATGCACCAGTAGTTCACTATCTCATAGACCAATAAACACTGCCCTTTTGCACTCTTGGATACCTTTCCTAAGGTCAAAACTTCCTTTTTGCATAATTCAGGTAAAAAGGTCCAGTTTTATACTCTGTTGCCCATGTGACATGCTAATCTCACTATATTTATCCTTCTACATGCCTCAGAGAGATGTACCATTCTGAAAAACACTTTGCAAATGATTCCTAAGTATTGCATAATGTATCTATTAGATTTGGCAGCATAAAAAGCACCCCAAATTTAATGGCTTAAAATAATAGCATTTTAAGCTATATTTAAGCTTGTAATTAAGAGGGTTAACCACTTGAAGTGGGCTAAATTGGTATTGACTGGGATCGCTCATGTGTCTGTATCACTCCACCCATCCAGACATTTGGACTTGGACCATTAGCTGGAGTGATAAGGAAAAATGAACTCTGTATGTCTTTCATTATATATAAAAGCTTGGGGTTCTTCACATGGTAGCAGTTGAAGATTTCCAAGGGAGGTAAAGTTCCATTGTGCAAACATTTTTCACCTTTCTGCTTGCATCATGTTAGCAAATGTTAGTCCATTGGTCAAAACAATCTACATGATCAAGCTCGGAATCAGTATAAGAGACTATCCAAAGGTCTAGGCTAAGTTAAATACATTGGAGAACAGTACCCCGATATTCTACCACATATTTCAACCCTTCCAAATAATTATTTGAGGTGTATTTTGGCACCTTCTTCATTGGGGAAAAGGAAAACAATCCTATAAACTTAATTCTAGTTAAGTAATGCTCATAAAATGATCTGATTAAAATATAACTTCTTTGGAGAAAAATAATATTATAATGTTATATTCACAACCCTACTAATTTATCTGAGCTTATAACTAAATAACATTGATAAAGTCCCTTGGTGGCTTAGCTTGGTTTCCTTTAAATAGGAAGACATTAGATCTGTTTTTCTACATCAAAATGGCATTTTCAATTGCATCATCTCTACCAGATAACCACAAGACTCCAATCTGACAGGACTGTCTCTCAATATACAACAGTGGAAATTGACAATGAAGCCCTGGGAGACGGATACATTTCCAATAATGCACGGATTATTATTATTTTTTATTTAAACATACCATTTTCCCTCCACAGGGAAGTTTACAGCATTCAGTGAGGGGAAATAAAAAAAAAAAAGCTATTTTACTATTTTTTTTAAATGGTTATTTCTCCAAACTCGAAAAGTTTCATGTCATTTTCAAGCACATTATTAAGAGAGGCAGAGCCAGATCAGATTCAAACTTTCCTCTCTCACAGCCAAATCTTCTGCAATTGAAAACGCCACGGTGACAAAAGGAACTGCCAGGTAAGAATAAGCTATTCTGGCTGAGAGGCTCTACCTCTCCCAATCATCCTGATGTTACCTGTGTTATTTCATAGGTGTCACACTTAGATTAGATAGAAACACTACAATTAAATTGAAAACTAATCGCACCTCAGGGAGAATGTCAAGCTGGTATTATTTGTCAACGATCCTTATTGATTATTCGTGAGAACCTAATGTGAGGTTTCTAGTGTGGTATGAAGACTGTCATACGTGCCATGAGCTGAGCTGAGTGATATTATAAGCTTGATCAGGAAAGTAAATATATATGATAGGACAGAAAAATCACTATGACCAACTTGCAGTTGGCTATGGGTCAGCTTTTCTCTGTTTGGCCTCAATTATTAAAGCCAGTATCTATCTCCCTGCATCCTGTGGGATTATGTTAGTTTATACAGACTTACAAGATCAGCTATTCTTCTAAAACACCATAAAAATACAATGCAATCATTAGGAAAAAAGAACTAAAAATAATTTCTACTCTTATATTTAATGCTAAATTTCCTTACAATAATATTAAGGATCTCTTTGCAAAGTAAAGTTTCAATGTTTAGAGAGAACAGAGCTAAATATTTGGAGTATATTCGTTCTATTCCTCCAAGTTAACAACTTTAATTTAACAGCTATTTAAAAAACTAATTTTAGACTTACAAGAGATTTGCATAAGAATAGTACAGAGTGCCTGTATGTCCTTCTCTCAGATATGCCTCTTTTAATATCTATCAATACTAAGAAATTCATCTTGGAACAATACTATTAACTAAATGACAGAAAATAACAAGTGTCGGTGAGGATGTGAAGGAGTTGGAACCTCTGTGCACTGTGTGGACGTCTCACAAAAAATTAAAAGTAGAATTACCATCTGATCCAGCAATCCTACATTTGGGTATTTATCCAAAAGAATTGAAAACAGGATCTCAAAAGAGACATTTGAAATTCCATGTCCATTAGAGCATTAATCAGTATCCAAGAGACAGAAACCACCTAAATGTCCACTGATGATGAGTAAGGAAAATGTGGCACATACATACACAGAATATTATTCAGTCATAAAAAAAGAAGGGAAACCTGTCATATACTACAACATGGATGAACTTTGAGGAAATTATGCTAAATGAAATAAAGCAGTCACACAGAGATAAAAGCTGTACGATTCCACTTCGATGACGCATGTAAAGTAGTCAAGCTCATGGAAGCAGAAAGTAGAGTGGTGGTTTCCACGAGAGTGGGGTGTAGGAAATGGGCAGCTGCTGTTCCGTAGGTATGAGTTTCAGTCATACATATTGAAAAAGCCCTAGACATCTGCTCTTCAACATTGTGTTTGTAGTTAATATATATTCCACTCTTAAAAGTCTGCTAAGAGGATAGGTATCGTGTTACATGTTTTTTACCACATTTTAAAAAATGTAGTATTTACATGTTGGTTTTGTTTCCAGTAAGACTTCTAAACACCTTTCTTGGTTCTTATAGCATATTATTAGGACTATCTTTTTAATACTTTTATATAGTTAGATATGCTATCCACAAACAGAAACAATTTTATTTTATCTTATTCAGTAACTTATTACATTTGTATTGCTATGACAAAAATAGGATAAATTGGATTTCTTATAAACAACAATTTTTTCTCATAGTTCTGGAAACTGAAAGTCTAAGATCAAGGTGCTAACATGGTCCAGTTCTGGTTATGGCCCTCTTCTAGGTTGCAGACTGATGACTTCTTACTGTATCCTCACATGGTGAAAGGGGTGAGGGAGCTCCGTGGGATCTCTTCTACAACGGCAATAATCCCTTTCAAGAAGGCTTTACTCTCATGACCCAAACACCTCCCAAAGCCCCACTTCTTAATACCAATAGCTTGGGGATTCTGGGTTTCAACACATGAATTTGGGTGGGAGACAAATATTCAGTCCACAGCAACCAGTCGATATTCCATCTATCACTTGTGCACTGGTTAAGAATTTCAAGTACAGTGAAGTGGAAAGAGAAGATAAGATTTGCCCTTATTCCAGAAATACTGGCAAGACATTTAGTCTTCCATCATTACATATGATGCTAGCTCAATGGTTTTTCATAGAGACCCAATATCAAGCAAAGAAAGTTTCCTTCTACTCCTGAATTGCTCTTTCTACATTACTGATTTCACCCATATTTTTTTCTTATTTAGTTTGTTATTTGGTGAAATATATTAATCAACTTCCAAATTATATCAGTGATACAGTCTTATATTCTTGAGGTAAACTTCTCCTTGGTCTTGACATATTATTCTTTTTTTACATATTGTTTTGTTCAATTTGTTAATATTTTGTTGAGAATTTTTTCATCTATGTTCCTAAGTAATATTGGTTTAAGGTTTTGTTTTGCAGTATTTGTTTTTAATATTAAAAAAAAACTGACCTTAAGAATGATTTGCAAAGTATTCCCTTCTTTCCTATTTTCTGAAAGAAACTGTAGAATTGGTATTATCTCTTCCTTATACTCAGTAGTAAAATTATCTGAGTCTAGGATTTACTTTTTTACAAAGTTTTTAAATAGAAATTCAATTTCTTTAATAGGTATAGATAGGATTATTTTGGTTATCTATTTGTGAGATTATGTCTTTCAAGAAATTTGTCAATTGTATCTACATTTTTTAATTTCTGTGCATGGAGTTGTTTGTTTTATTTCCTTATTATCTATTTGATGTCTGTAAAGAATATAGCGCTATTCCTTGTTTTGTTTCTGATATTGGCAATTTGTATTTTCACTCTGTTTTACTCTTGATACGACTACCTTGAGACTTGTAAGTTTCATTGATTCTCCCAACAACTGAATCAGTGTTTGACTATCTTGATTTCCCTCCACCTTTTTTCTGCTTGCTCTGGGTTATGAGTGAACATTTGACACTGTGAAAGAAGGCATTATTTTTGCCTTAAATTCCAAAAATGACTTGATTTCCTATCAGACCACTCCTTGGAAACAGCTGGTTTAACTTAATAAATTAATTTATTTTTTTCAGTTTTAGGATGTGCTCCCTTGGTTGCTGACAAGGTTATAATGACCTGCATGTGCTTCTTTCCCAAATCTGGAGAAGAAAAGAGATGCCATTGTAAACTGACTTTCCATTATAATCCCCATTGTGTGAAAAGTGAGCTATATCTTTGCAAATCAAAAACATTTAGAGGCAGGACCTTTTCTATTAGTTAGTACCTGATGACAAAGCTTACTTTTGCATTACAATTATAGAATGTTCACAATTTTGCATTAAGCTACTAGCCTATGATGTCTCTTCTATTTCTTCTATCCTTTGAATTAATTTAACAAACCAAAATTGTTAGTAGTTGTTCATAGATAAACTGGAGATGAAAATGTTGATGTGTTCAAAATTAATCATCTTCCTGAGAACAAACATGTTTACTCACTATGTCAAGTTTGCCATACCTCATTTTATGTTTAGGAAAGAAAAAAAAAAAACAGTCCTCTTTTAAAAGGATGTTGATTAGGCTTATTTCTATTTTAACCATATAGGACCAGACATAGGAGTTCTGGCTTTAACTGTGGTTATTCCCCCCAGTCTATCTACATTATATCATTAATTACTGCTTCATACGACTAACAAATTTTGACTTATAAAAAACACTTTGAACAATTCCCATATGCAGTTAACAATTCAATGTATAATGCAAAATCCTAAGATACAAATAAATTTCATATTCCATGAAATTTCTGGGAAGGGAAGTCATAATCTTATGTGCATATATCAGATTACTCCCACACTGAGGTTAAAAAATTATTGCCTAAAGCACTGTAAAATGATTTTTAAATGCTTATAATATGCAATAAGAATAAAATATTTATATCCTATTATGAGGAAAACCATGTTTTAATATGAAGTATGATGTACTTACAGTAGTTATGGCCTATTAATTATTAAAAGTTTTAATATCATATATGAAAAACTTGGTGAATTGCTTTCCAATATTTCAAGTGATTTAAAAATCAGTGTCTGTATCATTAATAAATTTTGGTATCCAGGTCATTACATTGCTTCTCCAACTTTCACTAATGCTTTAGGCATGGATGTGAATGAATTGATGTCTAATACAACATGGTGTTCATTAATCATATTAAAGAAATTCCGGCAGATCCTTTATATGAAATATCCTAAAACTAATGCAGAGCTCAGTCTCCTCTTGGCAAGAGAGGCAAATTCTGGCCTTGAGATTTAAAATGTTTATGGCTTTATACCTGAATAGCTCTACAGTATATATAAAATGCAATTGTAATAATATATTTAGAAACACAAACAAAACTTCTATACATAAAATACAGGTAATATTTCTTATGTTAGTAAACGCACAACCATTGGTAATTATAAAACAGGAAACTATAACTGAAATTTACAGTAATCAACTTCTATGAAAAGTTTTCTTACATTATGAAGCCATTTAAATTTAATTTTTGAAGTTCGTATTCTAAAAGAAATAGTGAAAGTGATTTGGGGACACCTGGGTGGCTCAGTCAGTTGAGCGACCACTCATGATTTCAGCTCACGTCATGATCTTGTGGTTAGTGAGGTTGAGTCCCGCATCAGGCTCTGTTCTGATTGTGGGATTCTCTCTCTCACTCCCTCTCTGCCCTTGTCCCCTTCTCCTTGTTGTCTCAAAATAAATAAACTTTAAAAAAAAAAAAAGGATTTCTTCTATCTTCTCTTAGAAAACGTGAATATATCAGGAAAAAATGTAAAACAGGAACCCAAGTTATACATCTAATTAAAACAAAATATCTAAGACTGAATGACTGTTTAAGAGTGACTAAGTAGTGTCAGGGCGCCTGGGTGGCTCTGTCAGTAAAGTGTCTGACTTTAGCTTAGGTCACAATCTCACAGTTCATGAGTTCAAGTCCTGCATTGCCCTCTGTGCTGACAGCTCAGAGCCTGGAGCCTGCTTCAGATTCTGTCTCCATCTCTCTCTGTCCCTCTCCCACCTAATGTGCTGTCTCTGTCTCTCTCTCAAATATAAGTAAACATTTACAAAAATTAAGTAAAAAGAGAGAGTAGTGTCAACTGGGGATAAGTTCATGTGACATACATGATGGCTCTCACAAATGAGATCAAAGACTACAGAACATAGGCAAATATTGCAAAAGCAGTACTGTAAGTTAAGTGACATCCTTTAAGAAAAAATAGGACTTCCTTCTTTAGAACATAAAATAGAAACACAGATGCTGCTTGCAGGATCTATTCCACTCTTATTTTTACTGCTAAAATAATTCACCAACATTTAAAACTCTGTACTGAAGATTCCTGTTAGTCTAGATCATGGTTTGAAACTCCATACCAAAAAAACTTTCTGAAAATAGGTGTTCTAATTAAACAAACACCATTTTTGGATGAATAATGATAAAAAAAGAAACTCATGTAGGAGATACATAAAGATATTATGAGAAAAAAAATGAGAACGGAAAAGTAGAAGAATAAGAAATAAAAGAATTTCACCAGAAAAATTTACCACAGAGCAACCAAAGTTGTGACTAAACAGATTTTCATGAAATAATAAAAGATCCCAAAGCAAAGTTTCACAAACTCAAAAGACCTTGATGAAAAACAAAAGGTAAGGATATTATAGAGACATAGACTTCACTTTGAATGACATGGAAGACATTGGATAGTTATTGAACAGAAATATAACACAATGTAACATATAATTTAAAGATATGTTTTCTGGATGTCATGTTGTGAACTGGATAAAAAGGGGAAAGAACGAAATCAAGGAGCGCAATTAAGAACTATTACAAAACATGGAGGTAGCATGCACAAAAGGGGTAGGAGGAGACATGGTAGTTGCCAAGGATCCAAAAATAAATAAAACTTGGAAAAATTCCTGCACTCATCAAGCATCCTCTCCAAACCAGGACACATGCAAAATATTTATGATATATGCACTATTTCATGGCAAGAATTGATATGGTGAAACAGGATGTAAACAAGGAAAAGAGGAGTGTAGGTTGGTAATTCAAGCAACCACCTGAAAGAGCTATAAAAGCATTCCATGAGGACATCTGTGGAGAGAGCAGCCCCCATAACATAAACAGCAAATGGAGTCTCCAAGATTAAAGCATGACTGGCACGTTCAACAAACAATGAGACCAGCATGGCTGGAGCAAAGAAAAGTCAAAATGAACTGTAAAAATTTGGAGAGGGGTGTATACTCAAGAGCAAATTTTTGTTTGTTGTTTTCCTTTGTTTTGAGAGCGGAAAATTCCATCATGTGTATGCTGACAGGAATGATTCTGAAAGGAGAAAAAAGTGATGATGCAGAAAGAGAGACAAGAATTTCTAGAGCCAAGAATTCCTCAGAAGTGTCAGTGGGATGAATATGGTGTGTAAGGAGAAGAAATGACTTGAGGAAAAACACCAACAGCTTCCTTGGAAGAGACTGCAACATTTACAGGCTCAGATGAGAGAAGTGGGTTGACAAGGGGAGATGGTGATAGAATTTCCCTAATGATTACTTCTATGAATGAGGAAAAGAGAGGAGGTGTTGAAAATTTGAAGAGAATAGGGAGGATATGAAATATTATAAGTGGTTGGTAAATGACCCAGATTAGTAGTTTCAAACTTGGCTGCATACTGAAATCAACTGTGAAGCTTTGAAAAAACAGAATTGTGGAATTATGAAATTCTGATTTAATTGGTCTGGAATGTGTCTCAGCATCACAATTTTAAAAGCATACTAAGTAATTTTAATGAACATACAAGGATGAGAATTACTGGACTAAGGAATTGTGTTAAGTCTTACATATATCATCACACCATACCTAAGGGCCATCTAGAGGTAAATGGCTCCATATTTTTAAAAAAAATTTTTAATGTTTATTTATTTTTGAGACAGAGAGAGACAGAGCATGAACGGGGGAGGGTCAGAGAGAGGGAGACACAGAATCCGAAACAGGCTCCAGGCTCTGAGCTATCAGCACAGAGCCTGACGTGGGGCTCGAACTCACGGACGGCGAGATCATGACCTGAGCCGAAGTCGGCCGCTTAACCAACTGAGCCACCCAGGCACCCCGGCTCCATATTTTTAAAGTAAGACTGGTCAGCATGTTTGTGTGTTTTTCCCTATTCTTCTGTTTTTTATTTTGTTGGTGCAGAGTAGGTCAAGAATGTATTGAACAAGCATGAGGCTTGCCTGGATTTGAATGAACAAAGGGAATAGAACAAAGCTAGTTTAACTATAATTAAGACTCATTAAGATCTAAAATGAGACAAAAAGAGATAAGGTAATGAGGCATTTTATGGGTTGCACTGTGCCCCCACCCCCAAATTCATATGTTGAGGTCCTAATTTCCAGTACCTCAGAATGTGATCTTATTTGAAGGCAGGGTCTTCACAGAAGAAATTAAGCTAAAATGAGTTATTAAGGAATGTCCTAATGCAATGTGATCGGTGTCCCTATAAGAAGAGGAAATTTGGACACAGATACATACACAGGAAGAGCATGGCCATCTACCAAGAAGAGAGGACTGAAACAGATCCTTCTCTCACAGCCCTTAGAAGGAACTAATGCTGTGAACACTTTGTTCTTGGACTTCTAGCCTCCAGAACTGTGAGAAATAAAGTTCTGTTTTTCAAGACACCAGTTTGTGGTAACTTTTTAAATACAAAGAGCATGAAATACACTGGAAAAATGTAAAATTCTGTGTTTTAGTGCAGTCCCAGAACCATCTGAGTAGAAATAGTATTGAAATAAAGGGATATAAGCAAAGGAGTAACTAAATTATGTTTACAGATGAGTTGTTTCTTTGAGAAACGACAAGAACTAGGGAAGATGGCCATGGACAATCAATGATTGTGATGAAGTGGAAGACAATATCCCTGGAAAAGAGATTAAAATAAAATAGATATAGTATTGCAAAACTGAATTAAGAAATAACTAACTTCATCAATAATTATGACAGGACTAACTCTTGCAAATAGTGATGTGTCAGCCAAGAGCTAGATTCTTTAAGGAATTAGAGTGGGCGCTACCTAGCAGTAAAGCCTGATGCTATTCAGTGCTATGTGTTTTTTAGAGAAAAGCAGAGAGAATGATCTCGATGTTATAAGAAGAGGTCCAGCTGGGATAAATCAGTTATCACTGGAGATATCTGCAAGGGATGCAGCATTTTAGGGAAAAATACTGGCGTGAGAGCAAACTGAGAGGAAGCACTGAAAAGGTGAAAGTATGTATCTGTCAACTGATGATCATTTCTAGAGAGTACATTGAAAAGATTTCAGGGGCTAAAGGTGACAGAACATGGGATTAGAAAAGTGGATATACAGAGCTACATAGAGGTATGGAGTGTCGTCCCAAAATAACTCGAGAACCCTGGGTTCTGGTGGTGATTTATGAAAATAGACATTCAAGGTATAAATACGTTATTTCTGATTATATAAGCCAGAAAGTGGCATTAAGCTATCATCTCACAGTTTTATTATATGTGATTTACACACACACATAATAAAATATATTACCTCACTAGCATATTTTACAGACTATCTTTGCTTGTATACTTAAGCCTGGGTGGTGCTATCATAATTATATATATGTTTTCTACATGGTTGAATATTTCTCAGTATGTGTTCATCATCAGAAATTACCAGAAATTAATATACAGTTGATCCTTGAAAACCATGGGTTTGAAATCTGTGGGTCCACTTAAATATGGAATTTCTTCAACAAACACAGTACAGTATTATATAAAATGTATTTTCTCTTCCTTATGCTTTGCTTAATAACATTTTCTTTGATCTAATTTATTTTATTATAAAGATGCAGTATATAATACATATAACATACAAAATATGCATTAATTGACAGTTTATATTATCAGTAATATAAGCCTTCCAGTCAACAGTAAGCTATCAGTAGCTAGGTTTTGGGGAAATCAAAACCTATCCACAAATTTTCGAATGCACGCGGGTCAGCATACCTAACTATCCCATTGTACAAGGGTTCACTATAATGTATAATAGCCTGGATAAAGATACACAGTTTGTATGGAAAATGAGGATGCTTAAAAAATTAAATTGTTTTAATTTACTTTCTTAGTTTTTTTTGAAATAGTAGAAAATAATGTTTAATAAGAGACTAAATTTTCACTTGTTTCCAAAGAATCTATTACAGGAATGAATTTCTAGTTTTTAATAGAAAAGAAAGTAATTTTTGAAAACATAGCCAACAAAGGAATAAGTTTGAAATTGGGATAAATGCAGGGTTGCCTTTTTGAAAATAAACTGAGCTCTGTCTGGGCTCTTTTGATTAACGAGGATAAGTAAGGGCCCTCCACTCAGAGCATAATTTATAGAGATCCATGATAAAACATATTATTCAAGGTCCTACTTGAACTGAAGGTGATTTATTAGACTTGATATAAAACTGTGTTAATGAATCACAGCTAGGTGAAGTCTTGGGGTCTTCAAAACTAAGGGTAAATATAACAGAGCTCTAAAATGAGAAGATAAATAAATCATCTAATCTCTAATGACAGTTTATGTCCATGAAATGTCTATATGCTCTGCATTAATTCCTACTTTCATTCTGAAAGCAATATTTTGAGCTTCTAAGAATTGGTTACTATCATAACTGGAATGAATGACTGAATGTATGAAGAAATGAATTAATGCAGTTACCTTTCAATCCATTACTGCACTTGTAATTGTAACATGATACGCTCTGATTATGCAAATGTAAAAATATACAAGATACAAGACATGGCTTTCATGGAAGCTTGTTTCCTGAAATTTATGGCTGCTTGTTTTTCCCAACTGTGAAACAATCCTTTATAAATAATGGAAGGATGCTATAATGTGGCAAACTTTATAAGATAAATTATGTGCTAACTGTACTAGTTCTGCTGTTTATTGCCTTCATTCCCTTATTTAACAGGGACTTCTGTTTAATAATAGAAATACAAAACCATTTAAAAATGGATTTAACTGCAACTATTTAACATAATCTATTGCTGGCATAATTACTCATGGTTTATTACAAATCACATTTAACCTTGAAAAGTGTGGCCAACAAAAGATAGTTAATAATTGTATACAAATAACATTTTTCTAACAAAATATAAGTACATATTATTCTCCAAATTTTTCATTGAAAGATAAAGCAACTGCTGTTTTTGAAGAGCCATGTTACTAATTTGCTTTTTGTTCCCCTAGTTTCTTTAGAGAAATACATGCAGTATATGTGTGGTAATAACCAGTAGGATAGACTAGCATGTCATTATTCCCATTGTTTTAGAATGTAAACAATTTTAATCTGTATAGTGGCTACGCAAGATTCCAACTGTGCAAAGAAATTTAGGCACGGTGAACAACCCAGGCCAAATGGATGAACCCATGCAGACATTTTCAAACCTGAGCCAGAATCCAAGGGGGTGTTAGTACCAAATCATCCAATTCACACTTCTAAATATCATGTCAGATATTCAGTATTCTTGGCCTTTGTGATAAGTATTCATTCCTATGTTATTGTTGAAGGATTAATTAATCTTATGTTGGTCAATTACTGATTATGCTTCCATCATATTAAAACTGTTTATGAATATTTTATAAAACAATAATGACCAAACAACAAAAATCTATGCAAAGGTAAGAATGTTTATATTGTATTCTATAGAATTTTCCAAACAACTATCTTGATTTGAAACGCTTATTTTCTCTCCTGATTATCCCAGGTATTGCATAACAGATACCATTCAGATCAATTATTATTTTGTTTGTTTGTTTTTGGCCTGTGTTTTACCTCAATCTCCTATTATGCCAGAATTGGAAAATATATTTTAAATTGATACACCCAGAGCTGCACAATTGATTTGCAGTAAATTTTATACTTTACTCTTCTTGCTTGTGATATCTACATTTAAAATGAAATTTGGAATCTTACTGATAGAATTCATAACTATGGAAATTGGAAGAAAAGCTATTTTCTAGTTAGGAGTTATAAAAGTTTCCTTCAAATACCTTCAAATATCCTTCAAATATCCTTAATTGTATCCTTAATTGTTATTTTGATGATGATAACAACTAGGTTAATAAGTGTTTCTTTTTTTAATTTTTTTTCAACGTTTATTTTATTTTTGGGACAGAGAGAGACAGAGCATGAACAGGGGAGGGGCAGAGAGAGAGGGAGACACAGAATCGGAAACAGGCTCCAGGCTCTGAGCCATCAGCCCAGAGCCTGCCGCAGGGCTCGAACTCACGGACCGTGAGATCGTGACCTGGCTGAAGTCGGACGCTTAACCAACTGCGCCACCCAGGCGCCCCAATAAGTGTTTCTAACATCCAAATATCTCATTTGTTCTCTTTTAAATAGTGGCATAAAAAGCCACATTAAAATATGTTTTTCATATGCATTTTATGATACATATAAATATCATCATATATAAATAGATAGATATAGATACATAGTACATAGATATATCAACAGTTACAACAATATAATGCAGTGTATATTTAATGAAAAACACACTCAGATATTTGGAGAAAATTATTTTACTCTTTTCAAGCACACTTCAGTATTTGTTTATTTAAAATATTTTTGGTGTGTATCAACTAGTTTTGAAACTGTTTTGAATAGAACAGGAATATACTATGTTAAACCATCTCTTTAGAATGGGTGAATACATACAGAGACACTACTCTATGCTAAATTTAAATTCCTAAATTAGTAAAATAGAGTAAATGAGCCAAGGAATCTTTATCTCAAAGTGGATCTAGAGACAGAAAAGCAATACAGTCATGTATTTTCAATTATTACTATAAGCTCAATGAAATAGATTACATTATGAGCTACTAAAATTTTTTCAGGGCATTAGGTTGTCTAAATGCTTTTATTATCAATTGAAGAGCAAGTGCCATTTTAAATATAGATATTCCTCAAATTCTCCGTCTCTGTTTTAAAGGTTTTTTTTTAATGTTCCCCCTACTTAACTTTTCACTTTTCTCACTTTTTCTTTGTAGAGATGTACAGACCTTATATGCAAGATAATATATGTATATATACATATGTACATACATATATATGTATATATGTATATATATACATATATATGTACATACATATATATGTATATATGTATATATATACATATATATGTACATAATATATATACACACACAAGTGATAATGTTCAAATCCTTCAAATTATTTTTTTTGAAGTTTAGCTTTCCTGAACTGCTATTTCTGTATTGTGTACGAATCCCCAAAACAGCTGAAAGTCCCAGTTTTTAAATTACAAAGCATTTAAGCATGGAGACACAGAGGTAGCACTTAGCAAAGGGAAAACAGTGAGCCACATGTGCGTAGAAGAGAGTCTGTCTCAGGTGGACAATGGCCCAAACCAAACAGCAATTAAGCCGAATCTGCCAGGAAGCATTACCAGGCTCCAACCACACTGAGTGAGACCAGGTCATGGATGACCTTACCATTAACTTTCTTTAAAAAAAATGTTTTTTTACATTTATTTATTTTTGAGAGACAGAGAGAGACAGAGTGTGAGCAGGGGAGGGGCAGAGAGAGAGGGAGACACAGAATCAGAAGCAGGCTCCAGGCTGCCAGCACAGAGCCTGACATGGGGGCCGAAACCACAAACTGTGAAATCATGACCTGAGCCAAAGTTGGACACTTAACCGACTGAGCCACCCAGGTGCCCCACCATTAACTTTCTTGAGATCCTTCTATCTGGTAAACACCAGAAAAACAGAGGATTCAAAAGACAGACAATGTAGAATCACATGGCTCCATGGGGATCCAAAGAAACCTCCAAATCATGAAGCAATCTGAGTCCTCATTTACCCTATCATCAAGAGACCATCAACTCCATGGAAAGGAGCTATGAACAGTGGTGTTGATGAAACTCTGGGAAATTGAGCATTTTTACTTAGAAATATTGAGTGTTACTTTAAGGGCTTTACACATAATGGCATTGATGAACTATACTGAATGAAACTACGTTACAGTTGTTGATGAATTCTGAAGGAAGACAAATCACTTATAAACAAAGTAGCTTCATTTTCTTACACTTTAGAGTTGTATGTGAATATATTTTATGCCACTACAATATCTGGATATGTATACTTGACCATACTTTTCAAATAGTGGCAAAATTAATTTAAATGCTACAGGTGGACTATCATGGCTAGCACATTTCATCATTTAGTAAAGATTCAAATATAGGGAGGTAATTACATGCGCAGAAGCAGTGACTGTATTATATATATATTCACTGTATATGTATATATGTGTATATATATATATGTATACACGTACATGTATACATGTACGTGTATATATATGTATACATGTACATGTATACATATATATTCACTATATATGTATACATATGTATACATATATATGTAATTTTTTTAGGGCATTAGGTTGTCTAAATGCTTTTATTATCAATTGCGTGTATATATATATGTATACATGTACATGTATACATATATATATTCACTATACAGGTACATATATACATATATATTCACTATAAATTACATATATATATATATGTATACATATGTATACATATATATACATATGTAATTTTCTTTAGGGCATTAGGTTGTCTAAATGCTTTTATTATCAATTGCGAAGCAAGTGCCATTTTAAATATAAATATCCCTCAAATTTTGTCTCTCTTTAAATATATATCATAGTATTCTGATCCAAATTCATTATCCCCTTCTTATACATCTTAGACCTCTCTATACTTGTTAAGAGATATATTAATCCACTTGCAAACTAATGTACATATTTTTTCTTTATTCATCGGTTGCCTAAATAGTTATTTCAAAATATCATATCTTATTCTACTATTTATCATCTCTTTTTTTGAAACATATAAACACTTATTTTCTGTTTTGTATTTATTGCTAGTAGCTTAATCTAACACAAGAAAATACAAATACTGTACTCAAGCATTCACAAAATACATATTTAATCATGAATAATTTAAAAAGACAGAAGTGGAACCTTGCTTCTTGTTTATGAACTTAAACTAATTTAACTTAAAATCTGAAAATGTCGGAGAGAGATAGGAAGATGGAGGCATAGGAGGACGCTGGGCTCACCGCGCGTCCTGCTGATCACTTAGATTCCACCTACACCTGCCTAAATAACCCAGAAAACCGCCAGAGGATTAGCAGAACGGAGTCTCCGGAGCCAAGCGCAGACGAGAGGCCCACGGAAGAGGGTAGGAAGGGCGGCGAGGCGGTGCGTGCTCCACGGACTGGCGGGAGGGAGCCGGGGCGGAGGGGCGGCTGACCGGCCAAGCAGAGCCCCCTAGTCTGGCTGGCAAAAGTGGAGGGGCCTGACGGACTGTGTTCCCACAGCAAGAGCGACTTAGCGTCTGGGAGGTCATAAGTTAACAGCTCTGCTCGGAAAGCGGGAGGACAAAGGGAGGGAGAGCTGCTGAGCCTCCGGACGACAGAGCTCAGCTTGGTGGGGAACAAAAGCGCTCGCCAGCGCCATCTCCCCCGCCCATCCCCCAGCCAAAATCCCAAAGGGAACCAGTTCCTGCCAGGGAACTTGCTCGCTCCGCGAAAACACCCAACGCTGTGCTTCTGCGGAGCCAACCCTCCGGCAGCAGCGGGTCTGACTCCCTCCCGCTGCCACAGGGCCCCTCCTGAAGTGGATCACCTAAGGAGAAGCGAGCTAAGCCTGCCCCTCCTGCCCCCGTGCACCTTGCCTACCCACCCCAGCTAATACGCCAGATCCCCAGCATCACAAGCCTGGCAGTGTGCAAGTAGCCCAGACGGGCCAAGCCACCCCACAGTGAATCCCGCCCCTAGGAGAGGGGAAGAGAAGGCACACACCAGTCTGACTGTGGCCCCAGTGGTGGGCTGGGGGCAGACATCAGGTCTGACTGCAGCTCTGCCCACCAACTCCAGTTATACACCACAGCACAGGGGAAGTGCCGTGCAGGTCCGCACCACTCCAGGGACTATCCAAAATGACCAACGGAAGAATTCCCCTCATAGAATCTCCAGGAAATAACAACAGCTAATGAACTGATCAAAAAGGATTTAAATAATATAACAGAAAGTGAATTTAGAATAATAGTCATAAAATTAATCGTTGGGCTTGAAAACAGTATAGAGGACAGCAGAGAATCTCTTGCTACAGAGATCAAGGGACTAAGGAACAGTCACAAGGAGCTGAAAAATGCTTTAAACGAGATGCAAAACAAAATGGAAATGACCACGGCTCGGGTTGAAGAGGCAGAGGAGAGAATAGGTGAACTAGAAGATAAAATTATGGAAAAAGAGGAAGCTGAGAAAAAGAGAGATAAAAAAATCCAGGAGTATGAGGGGAAAATTAGAGAACTAAGTGATACACTAAAAACAAATAATATACGCATAATTGGTATCCCAGAGGAGGAAGAGAGAGGGAAAGGTGCTAAAGGCATACTTGAAGAAATAATAGCTGAGAACTTCCCTGAACTGGGGAAGGAAAAAGGCATTGAATTCCAAGAGGCACAGAGAACTCCCTTCAGACGTAACTTGAATCGATCTTCTGCACGACATATCATAGTGAAACTGGCAAAATACAAGGATAAAGAGAAAATTCTGAAAGTAGCAACGGATAAACATGCCCTCAAATATAAAGGGAGACCTATAAGACTCGTGACTGATCTCTCTTTTGAAACTTGGCGGGCCAGAAAGGATTGCCACGAGATCTTCAATGTGTTGAACAGAAAAAATATGCAGCCGAGAATCCTTTATCCAGCAAGTCTGTCATTTAGAATAGAAGGAGAGATAAAAGTCTTCCCAAACAAACAAAAACTGAAGGAATTCGTCACCACTGAACCAATTCTACAAGAGATCCTAAGGGGGATCCTGTCAGACAAAGTACCAGAGACATCGCTACAAGCATAAAACATACAGACATCACAATGACTCTAAACCCATATCTTTCTATAATAACACTGAATGTAAATGGATTAAATGCGCCAACCAAAAGACACAGGGTATCAGAATGGATAAAAAAACAAGACCCATCTATTTGCTATCTACAAGAGACTCATTTTAGACCTGAGGACACCTTTAGATTGAGAGTGAGGGGATGCAGAACTAATTATCATGCTACTGGAAGCCAAAAGAAAGCTGGAGTAGCCATACTTATATCAGACACGCTAGACTTTAAATTAAAGGCTGTAACAAGGGATGAAGAAGGGCATTATATAATAATTACAGGGTCTATCCATCAGGAAGAGCTAACAATTATAAATGTCTATGCGCTGAATACGGAAGCCCCCAAATATATAAAGCAATTATTCACAAACATAAGCAACCTTATTGATAAGAATGTGGTAATTGCAGGGGACTTTAACACCCACTTACAGAAATGGATAGATCATCTAGACACACAGTCAATAAAGAAACAAGGGCCCTGAATGATACATTGGATCAGATGGACTTGACAGATATATTTAGAACTCTGCATCCCAAAGCAACAGAATATACTTTCTTCTCAAGTGCACATGGAACATTCTCCAAGATAGATCATATACTGGGTCACAAAACAGCCCTTCATAAGTATATAAGAATTGAAATCATACCATGCATACTTTCAGACCACAATGCTATGAAGCTTGAAATCAACCACAGGAAAAAATCTGGAAAACCTCCAAAAGCATGGAGGTTAAAGAATACTCTACTAAAAAATGAGTGGGTCAACCAGGCAAATAGAGAAGAAATTTAAAAATATATGGAAACAAACAAAAATGAAAATACAATAATCCAAATGCTTTGGGATGCAGCGAAGGCAGTCCTGAGAGGAAAATACATTGCAATCCAGGCCTATCTCAAGAAACAAGAAAAATCCCAAATATAAAATCTAACAGCACACCTAAAGGAAATAGAAGCAGAACAGCAAAGGCAGCCTAAACCCAGCAGAAGAGAAATAATAAAGATCAGAGTAGAAATAAACAATATAGAATCTTCAAAAACTGTAGAGCATATCAACGAAACCAAGAGTTGGTTTTTTGAAAAAATAAACAAAATTGACAAACCTCTAGCCAGGCTTCTCAAAAAGAAAAGGGAGATGACCCACATAGATAAAATCATGAATGAAAATGGAATTATTACAACCAATGGCTCAGAGATACAAACAATTATCAGGGAATACTATGAAAAATTATATGCCAACTAACTGGACAACCTGGAAGAAATGGACAAATTCCTAAACACCCACACTCTTCCAAAACTCAATCAGGAGGAAATAGAAAGCTTGAACAGACCCATAACCAGTGAAGAAATTGAATTGGTTATCAAAAATCTCCCAACAAATAACAGTCCAGGACCAGATGGTTTCCCAGGGGAGTTCTACCAGACGTTTAAAGCAGTGATAATACCTGTCCTTCTCAAGCTATTCCAAGAAATAGAAAGGGAAGGAAAACATCCAGATTCATTCTATGAAGCCAGTATTACTTTGATTCCTAAACCAGACAGAGACTCAGTAAAAAAAGAGAACTACAGGCCAATATCCCTGATGAATATGGATGCAAAAATTCTCAATAAAATACTAGCAAATCGAATTCAACAGCATATAAAAAGAATTATTCACCATGATCAAGTGGGATTCATTCCTGGGATGCAGGGCTGGTTCAACATTCGCAAATCAATCAACGTGATACATCACATTAATAAAAGAAAAGATAAGAACCATATGATCCTGTCAATCGATGCAGAAAAGGCCTTTGACAAAATTCAGCAACGTTTATTAATAAAAACCCTTGAGAAAGTCGGGATAGAAGGAACATACTGAAACATCATAAAAGCCATTTATGAAAAGCCCACAGCTAACATCATCCTCAATGGGGAAAAACTGAGAGCTTTTTCCCTCAGATCAGGAACACGACAGGGATGCCCACTCTCACCGCTGTTGTTTAACATAGTGTTGGAAGTTCTAGCATCAGCAATCAGACAACAAAAGGAAATCAAAGGCATCAAAATTGGCAAAGATGAAGTCAAGCTTTCGCTTTTTGCAGATGACATGATATTATACATGGAAAATCCGATAGACTCCACCAAAAGTCTGCTGGAACTGATACATGAATTCAGCAAAGTTGCAGGATACAAAATCAATGTACAGAAATCAGTTGCATTCTTATACACTAACAACGAAGCAACAGAAAGACAAATAAAGAAACTTATCCCATTCACAATTGCACCAAGAAGCATAAAATACCTAGGAATAAATCTAACCAAAGATGTACAAGATCTGTATGCCGAAAACTATAGAAAGCTTATGAAGGAAATTGAAGAAGATATAAAGAAATGGAAAGACATTCCCTGCTCATGGATTGGAAGAATAAATATTGTCAAAATGTCAATACTACCCAAAGCTATCTACACATTCAATGCAATCCCAATCAAAATTGCACCAGCATTCTTCTCGAAGCTAGAACACCCAATCCTAAAATTTGTATGGAACCACAAAAGACCCCAAATAGCCAAAGTAATTTTGAAGAAGAAGACCAAACCAGGAGGCATCACAATCCAAGACTTTAGCCTCTACTACAAAGCTGTAATCATCAAGACAGCATGATATTGGCACAGAAAGAGACACATAGACCAATGGAATAGAATAGAAACCCCAGAACTAGACCCACAAACATATGGCCAACTCATCTTTGACAAAGCAGGAAAGAACATCCAATGGAAAAAAGACAGTCTCTTTAACAAATGGTGCTGGGAGAACTGGACAGCAACATGCAGAAGGTTGAAACTAGACCACTTTCTCACACCATTCACAAAAATAAACTCAAAATGGATAAAGAACCTGAATGTGAGACAGGAAACCATCAAAACCCTAGAGGAGAAAGCAGGAAAAGACCTCTCTGACCTCAGCCGTAGCAATCTCTTACTCGACACATCCCCAAAGGCAAGGGAGTTAAAAGCAAAAATGAATTACTGGGACCTTATGAAGATAAAAAGCTTCTGCACAGCAAAGGAAACAACCAACAAAACTAAAAGGCAACCAACGGAACAGGAAAAGATATTTGCAAATGACATATCGGACAAAGGGCTAGTATCCAAAATCTATAAAGAGCTCACCAAACTCCACACCCGAAAAACAAATAACCCAGTGAAGAAATGGGCAGAAGACATGAATAGACACTTCTCTAAAGAAGACATCCGGATGGCCAACAGGCACATGAAAAGATGCTCAACGTCGCTCCTCATCAGGGAAATACAAATCAAAACCACACTCAGATATCACCTCACGCCAGTCAGAGTGGCCAAAATGAACAAATCAGGAGACCATAGATGCTGGCGAGGATGTGGAGAAACGGGAACCCTCTAGCACTGTTGGTGGGAATGCAAATTGGTGCAGCCGCTCTGGAAAACAGTGTGGAGGTTCCTCAGAAAATTAAAAATAGACCTACCCTATGACCCAGCAATAGCACTGCTAGGAATTTACCCAAGGGATACAGGAGTACTGATGCATAGGGGCACTTGTACCCCAATGTTTATAGCAGCACTCTCAACAATAGCCAAATTATGGAAAGAGCCTAAATGTCCATCAACTGATGAATGGATAAAGAAATTGTGGTTTATATACACAATGGAGTACTACATGGCAATGAGAAAGAACGAAATATGGCCCTTTGTAGCAACGTGGATGGAACTGGAGAGTGTGATGCTAAGTGAAATAATCCATACAGAGAAAGACAGATACCATATGTTTTCACTCTTATGTGGATCCTGAGAAACTTAACAGGAACCCATGGGGGAGGGGAAGGAAAAAAAAAAAAAGAGGTTAGAGTGGGAGAGAGCCAAAGCATAAGAGACACTTAAAAACTGAGAACAAACTGAGGGTTGATGGGGGGTGGGAGGGAGAGGAGGGTGGGTGATGGGTATTTAGGAGGGCACCTTTTGGGATGAGCACTGGGTGTTGTATGGAAACCAATTTGACAATAATTTTCATATATTGAAAAAAAATCAGAAAATGTCTTCATTGCTGCTGTATATGAAAACTTTTGAGTATATGGCATAATAAGGGCAGACAGTAGCAGTACTATCTTATCAACAGTAAGATAGTTTTTTATAGCCATTCTCCAGAGATGGCGAGTAACAAGCACACATATTTACCTGCACATGTACATGTGGCATAAAACACAGAAATCTAAGTCATTATATCATGTATCTATCCAATAAGTAATTGAACACTGTACAAAGTAAAGAGGAAAATGAAAGACTATGGTCCTGTTATTTAAGAAGTTCCCAGTTTATTGGGACACCTGGGTGGCTCAGACCATTGAGCATTCAACTTCGGCTCAGGTCATGATCTCACAGTTCGTGGTTCAAGTCCCGCATCAGGCTCTGTGCTGATAGCTTGCTCAGAGCCTGCAGCCTGCTTCAGATTCTGTGTTTCCTTCTCTCTCTCTGCCCCTTCTCCACTCGTGCTCTGTCTCTCTCTGTCTCTCAAAAATAAATAAATGTTATTTTTTTAAAATAAAAGAAGTTCACAGTTTACTTACAAAGCAGAGATATATATTTATAGGACATAGTAGAAAATGATGTATGAAATTATGAAATAAAGAACAAGTTGTTGGAGTTGCAGGATTTCAAAGAATAATAAAGTAAAACTGTAAGGGGGATAAATAAGCATAATGGGTAACATGGCTTATCTCTTATCTCACTTTTTCTTTATAGATAACTGAAGGTTCTGTACATGTGCTTTTCCCTCCTCCTATTAACACAGCCCTCCTTCTTGCTTAGTGATTATTCCAACTAAGTAACTTATTACATCTTAAACCATCTGTATCCTTTAGATGTTTGCTCTGTCAGTAGAAGGACTGTTAGTGTCAAGGAGCTGGAGTAGGAAGATCAGTATTGTTTCTGTTGATAATCTTTCTGATTGCATCTTTAACACACATTTTTATTAACACTTTATGACACTTAATAAATAAATGTCATTATTTTTAAATAAATGCCATTATACAATAAATGGCTTAAGTAAAGCCATTATTTTTCTCTTAAAAATATATGTAAAGTATAACTTAGGCTTTTGGACAGTAGTCTTCTCCCTATTCTATTCTCATTAAGGATCTTTTACAAAATTCTCTGATTATGCAAGTGTTCAGTTCAAATGATTTTATATAATATAAATCTTATCAAGCATTAATATTGTAAAATATAATTTGGGGAAAGAAAATTGTACCTATTTCAGAGTCAATTAACAATCATAAAATGGAGATGAAGGAATAGAATCATATCAATCACTTATCTGTCCTTTGAAGAAAGTTAAGATATGTCATAATAATCTCAATGAGCAGCGAAATTGCATCCATAAGTATCTCAAAGAGTTATATGATTCCAAGTTATATATGTTAATTAGTGGGTACAATACTCTGAGACCAATTAAAGAAAAATAATTACAGAACCAAATATTTACATAACATTAACTGAACAAAAAATATTTTGGGGCTTAAGAATCTTAACTTTCTCCTTTAATTCAAGGGCTAACACTTTAGAACATTAACTACATGTTTTAAAGTAAGAAATACTTAATATAAATGTATAATTTATGGACATTTCAGCCTTGCTTGTATTTTCCAATTTCTTCCATCTATAAATTTTGTATAATAATTTCCCAACTGAAAATAACCATAGCCTAGTTTTTCATAGTAGTAAATACATCATTCTGGTCATTGTCAAATTGTTCTTTTATATTTATGCTTATTTGAAGTCATCTTACGATATTTTAATTGAAGTTTGACTATACAGGTATTTTTGCCCTGGATAAGGAACATAAAATATTAATGTAAAAAGTCTTATTTTTTCTGGAGTCATTTGAGTGGTTGTGATTTAAGGTCTGTACTTCTCTACTTGTAGGGAAATAAAGTTATTCCAAATGATTTAGCTGAATTTAGATGAGGAAAACAATGAAGCCAAAAAACTTATGCTTAATTTATATATTATGAGATGTTTTATACTGAATTATGTAATTTTTAGAAAACAAATTTATTCACTCAATTCTCAAAAAATTAAAACTTCAACACACAAGTCCACTGACAAGAAATAGTACACTTAGTTTGGAACAAAACATAACATTTAAAATGTTGTGAGGGTTTACTGGCTTCAATTAAGTCAGTGTTAAATATTTTGAGCAAACTAATTATTTGCTGATCTCAGTTACTTTGCATAAAATGCTGTCCATCATATACAGATTATGATGGTTATTTTTATTTGTCAACTAGACTGGGTCACAGGATCCTATAGAGCTTGACAAATATTATTTCTGGGTGTATTTGTGAGGGTGTTTATGAAAGAGACTAGCATTTAAATTAGTGGAAGGGCCCTTCCCATATGGTGGGCATCACACAATTCACTGTGGGCCTGAATAGAACAAAATGATAAAGGAAAATTGAATTAACTGCTAAGTGCTAAGGCAGAGACATTGATCTTCTGCCTTTGGTGTTCCTGTTTCCCAGGCCTTCAGACCCAGACTGGAATACATACTGCTCTCTGGCTCTTAGGCCTTCAAACATAGGACAGACTTCCCTAG
Source organism: Acinonyx jubatus (assembly GCF_027475565.1). NCBI lineage: Eukaryota > Metazoa > Chordata > Mammalia > Carnivora > Felidae > Acinonyx > Acinonyx jubatus. The sequence goes on from NC_069380.1 coordinate 61,362,805, forward strand.
GTCTCCAACTTGCAGATTGCAGATTGTAGGACTTTCCCACTTTCATAAACATGTGAGACAATACCTTATTGTGTGTGTGTGTGTGTGTATGTATATATAATTACATACAATTGATTCAGTTTTTCTAGAGAACCTTGAGTAATACACAGATGCAGCTTCCATATTTAAGATATCAAAATTGGGGGCTCAGTCTGTTGAGCATCTGATTCTTGATTTTGGCTCAGGTCATGGTCCCAGGGTCGTGTGATATAGCCCTACATTGGACTCCAAGCTGGGGGTGGAGCCTGCTTAGGATTCTCTCTCTTTCCCTCTGCCCCTCTACCTTGTTTGTGCACACTCTTTCTTTCTTCCTAAAAATATAAATAAATAAAAAGTATATTTTTAAAAAATATATATATACTTTTTTAAATAATAGGCTTATGTGTAATATTTACAAAGGTTTTTAATATTTACAAAGGTTTGAATCATCAGTCCAAGTACAAATACTATTAGATTTTTATTTAGCATACCGAATCATACTACATGAACTGAATTTTGATAACAGAAATTGAAATTACTTTGTGGATTGGCAATAATAGCCAAGATTCGGCAAAGTCAAAAGCCAAGTTTTGTCTCTGTATCATGAAAATGAATGTTTTTACAATCCATTTCATATGCCCATTAAATCACAATTGATATAACATTGGAGAATATTAGCTTAAAGACAATCACCTGAGTATTCCTTGAATAAAAATTTTAAAATAAAAAGCTCTTGAATTGTTACCATCTCTAGTATTTTTTTTAATGTTTATTGTTTTTGAGAGACACAGCAATGGGTGGGTGAGGGGCAAAAAGAGAGGGAGACACAGAATCTGAAACAGGCTCCACTTTGAGCTGTCAGCAAAGAGCTTGATGCAGGGCTCAAGCTCACAAACTGTGAGATCATGACCTGAGCTGAAGTCAGATGCTTAACCAACTGAGCCACCCAGGGACCCCACAATCTCTCATATTAAATTTGCCCATTTTCCTAAAGGAAAACAGAATATGTCACCCCAAAATATGTCCTCTTTGACACAAAAAACATTTTAAGCTGAGGCAATTAAGAAGCAGAAAACACAGAAAACGTCCCACTCTTCCACCTAAAGGCAGAACATAAACTTTCCTTTTACTGGGTGAAGACACTTAGACCAAAGATGGTACCAGAAGAATCTGCAAACAAATCTTACTCTATTAGTTTCCTCCCATGTATTAATTTTCCCACATTTGCAGCACTTGGAAGGCTGGAACTCCTTTCCTTTGTCATTTTGTTGCTAATTTACAAATTTTTGTTGAAGATGCTATATAAGCTGAAAGTCTAAGCTGCAACTGAGTTACTTATTTGGTTAGGGTTCCCCTCCCCCAGCATGATGTGTGCTATATGCATTACTAAACTGTTTTTGTTATTGTCATTGTTAATCTTTTGTTACAGAATCTTAACTGAATACCTAAGATGGGTAGAGATAAAGTTTTCGCAAATATAGAATTAAATATGGAACAACGTTCATTTTTACCCACCAAGCATCAAATTGATGCAACATCATTTGTTGGGAAAGAAGAAGGGGGTGGAGGAAGAGGACAGGGGGAGGGGGAGGAGGGGGAAATCCTTGATCAATTTTAAGGAAATTCTTTCTCTTCCTTTTTATTCCTATTTTATCGAAAGGTTTTTTTTTTCTTCTTCATCAATGTATTTTAGCAAATGCTTTTCTTCATATATTGAGATGATGGTGCCATTCTTTGCCCTTGCTCTGTTAAGTTTATGCATTATCTTAGTTGATTTTTAACTGTACTATTTTACTTGCATTTCCTAAATAAACTCCATTTACTTACAATGCATACGCTTTTCATACACCATTGGATTCTACTTGTTATTTTGGTTAGGATTTCTGTCTATGCATTTGAGAGGTATTGGCTTACAGTTTTCCTTCACTATATAAAGTCCCTGTTGGGGCGCCTGGGTGGTTCAGTCGGTTGAGCGTCCGACTTCGGCCCAGGTCATGATCTCACACTCCGTGAGTTCGAGCCCCGCATCGGGCTCTGTGCTGACAGCTCAGAGCCTGGAGCCCGCTTCAGATTCTGTGTCTCCCCATCTCTCTGCCCCTCCCCTGCTCATGCTGTCTCTGTCTCAAAAATAAATAAAAACATTTTAAAAAATAAAAAATAATAAAGTCCCTGTCAAATAGTCATAAAAAGATTATGCAATTATTTTTACAAAGAATTGGGAAATGTGTTTTTGCCTTTTGTTTACTTTATCTGAATCTTTACAGATTGGTGTTTCCTAAATTAATGTTTGCAAGATTTCACTACGGCCACCAATCTAGTTATATACGTCTGATGTCTTCTCAATATTTCAGATGTATTTTTTAGTTCTAGATGTGAATTTAATTCTTTTAGAGATTAAAATTCTCTGTTGAAGTTTTCCATCTGATCCATTTTGTTCAGCTCTTTCTTTGCATTATTTGTCATGTAAATTCATTAATAAAGTCTTGTTGGATAACTTCAACATCTTGAATAGCTGTGCTTTTTCTTCTATTGTTTTAGTTTTTCTCAATTATCTGTAACAGTTTTCTGCCTTTTCATGTATTTATTAACTGTTTTCACTTATCCTGAACATTGTATATAACAGAATTTTGGGGACTTCAGGGAGGGAAGAACCCCTTTCTATGGAAGCCTACATGAGAGCCGATCACATTAAATCATTAAGAACTGAGCTGGCATTGGACTGGCCTATAGCTTCAGTGTTAACTATGTGTGTCTCTGATTGTCCTGCATTGATACCTATTTCTCAGTCTCTCTTTCTTGTTCTCTCTCTCCTCCCCTCATCCTTGAAGGACTGAAAAATTGGTATGCCTTTCAGAATTTTTGTACTTAGTTCTTATTCTCTGCCTCATTCAAAATCTGACAAATAAATTGTCGAGGAAGGCCAGGCATAAGCTTGTAACCACTGCTGGCCCCTAGCAGGTTCTCATTGCTAGCTTGGCCAAATTCTGGGAAATGTCACCCAGAATGAACTTTTCTGCTTCAAGCAGAGGTTTCTCATCCCACTGCTGGCCTCCTGCCTCTTCCAAGCATTCAATAGATAGCTTGTGGTAAAACCAGTTGTGCATTTTAGGCTTTTCAGTCTTCCCATTTGTAATAGCCACCCCATAAAAATATGAACATTCTGGTTTATCTTTCCTATAGTAAAGGCCTTTTGCCCTCACCATGTTCAACATGAAGAAATATCCCCAGGGAAATAAAAGGGCAAAAATTCTCAGCTCACCCTGGAAAGATTCATTCACTTCTGGAATTTGAGTTAATTATTTTTTTATTGTTTTTACCACTCACTGTTTCTTGTATTTATTAGTTCTGCAATATAGCATTTTATCTTTCTGATATGTGTGATTTTATCTATAAAACAAGTGAAGACTTTTTACATAAATTAATAGGCATGACTGTATTCACCTAAAGCTGTGTTTATGAAAACAAATGGTGGGTCAGATTTGCAACTGCTGGTTGCATTTTCCTCCCATCTATTCCCCAGCATGAAAAATATCCCCCCAAATTTCTTTCCTAAAAATCACCTGGCTTCCAGTGTCTGCTCAAAGATATAAAGATCTTGGAAGTCTTAATTTCTGTCCTTATTAGAAAAAGCTGGACAAACTGAAAATCCATGTATTTTCTTGGACTCATCGGGAAACAGAAGTACAAGGAAAGCCTTCCCACTGAAATCTGGAGAGACAGGTGCACTAAGACAGATACAACAACTGAGATCTGGAGCTGGAGCCATAGGCTACAAAGAACAATTAAGTGACAATTTTGATAAACTGCTGGAGATTATGCATAAACCTTCACAAGAATGAGAAATTCCTGTGGACTGTGGTTTTTGGAGGCTCCCTTCAGGAATCTCACCAGGTTCTCACAGTGGAGATCCAAGAAAAGACCCCATCATGACTCTGGCACAAGTGAGAGAAGAATAATCATTGTGCAACATGCCCAGAGCCTTCATCTTAAAAAAGGATATTCTTCAGGGAAAAATGACTTGCCAGAGTATAATTGTGAAACAAATTCTTGTCCAGTTCAACATCCTTCAGCTTTCCTATTTTATCCAAAGGAAAAAAAAAAATAGCCAACATGAGACAAAGGCTTTGGAAATATATTGAGAATGTTGTAACAAAGATGAAGAAGAAAAGTCTTACATCTCATCAACAGATGCAGAAAAATAATTTGACAAAAATCCAGTACTCACTCATAATAAAAACTCTCAGAAAACCAGAAATAGAGGGCAACTTCCTCAACTTGATTAAAAAAAGATCTACAAAACACTTTTATCTAACATCATACTTAACAATGATTTACTGGAAAATTTCTCCCAAAGACCAAGGAAAATACAAGAGTATCTCATCACTCTTACTCAACATCATAGTGGGAGTCCTAACAAGTGCAAAATATAAGAAAAAAAGAGGTACTTGTACTGAAAATGAAGACATAAAACCATCTTTACTTATAGATGACATAATTGTTTTTAAAAACCCAAAGAAACTACCAAAAAAAAAAAAAAACAAAATAAAATAAAACAACTGGTGGGACTAGTAAGTATCATAATGTTACAGAATACAAATTAATATTCAAAAATTAATTGCCTTCCTATATACCAGTCATGAACAACTGATATTAGTTAACGAAAAACATCATTTATGGTACCAGCACAAAAATGAAGTATATATGTGCATGTGTGTGCATGTGTGTGTGTGTGTGTGTTTCTACTATAAACACACATATTTGAAAGAAATAATAGATCTAAATAAAAAGATTTGTTTATATGTCTTTGTTGTCGGCTGTCAGCACTTTTACTCTATTATGCCTTGGAATTATTTTATTGGAATTCAACTTGCTTGGATTAGGTAACATCTTTATACATTTTCTCTATTTCTTCATTCCATGTACTTCAATTAAGTGTATATACATATATATTTCACGTTTAAATGATTTGTTAAGTTTTTCATCATTTTTCCCACTGGGATATGGATACTTTCTTAACAGAACCTATGCATTTTCTTAAGTTGATCCTGTTAAATAATATTCATTTTATTATTATGTGGACTCTGAATTCTCACAAAATTGTCCAAATATTTTATATTTCTTGTAATTTTATAATTACATAATTTATATAAAACATAAATTATAATTAATAATTTTCCAGCAATTTAAAAAGTTGAGATAAAATAGGCATATAACACTGTGTAAGTTTCAAGTGTAGCATGTATCAATTTGATACATTTATATATTGAAGTATAATTACCAACATAGTCTTACCTCCATTATGTCTTATAATTGTCACTTTTTTGTGGTGAGAACATTTAAGATCTAGACTATCAGCAACTTTGAAGTATATGATACAGTATTGTTGAGTTTAATCACAATGCTGTGCTTTTGATCTGCAGAACTTATTCACCTTCACTTATTTACTTCTTCTCCTTATTCACCTAGCTAAAACTTTGTTCTCTCTGACCCACATCTCAATCCCCCTACCTCAACTCCCGACCCAGATAATCACCATTCTATTCTGTTTCTACAAGCCGGCTTTTTTAAATTCCATATCATACAGTATTTGAGTGATATCATACAGTATTTGTCTTTCTGTGTCTGTATTATCTCACTTTTAGCATAATGCCCTTTTTATGCTCATGGATGATCCATCTGTTTTGTTGCAAATGACAATATTCTTTCTTTGCTGAGTAACATTCCAAGTAATTTAAATAGTTAGATTACTTCTCTGTCAATCTATCATGTTTTATTTTACTTTTTTTTGGGGGGGGGGGTTCATAATAATTTGTTTCTCCTTGGCATGGTTGTTCTTTTTAGTAGAATCTAGAAATTGTGAAGTAGAATAATGTAGAGTTTGGCTAATATCTTCTTCCAGCATAGATTGACAATCTCCTTGGCTAGGAAGGTCTAATAGGGATTAATCTTTTTAATCTGACACTGAGCTTACTCAAGGCCTACCTGCAGTGATTGTAAGGAGTCCTATAATTTTTTAACTGAGAGCCTCAGGTGAATGATTACTTCCAAATGTGATCTTTGTCTCTTCAGAATTAGAAGACTCTTTTTTTTTTAACGTTTATTTATGTTTGAGACAGAGAGAGACAGAGCATGAGTCTGGGAGGGGCAGGGAGAGAGGGAGACACAGAATCTGAAACAGGCTCCAGCCTCTGAAGTGTCAGCACAGAACCCGACGCAGGGCCGGAACTCACGGACTGCGAGATCATGCGCTGAAGTCAGACGCTTAACCAACTGAGCCACCCAGGCGCCCCCAGAATTAGAAGACTCTTAATACTGATTCACTTTTCAAAGAGTTCTAGCATAACTTCTTAGTATGCTGTCCCAGGCTGACTTAGAATAAGAGAAAATGTCCTAAGGAAAATAGTTGGCTGAATAGGTGATTCACATCTTGTACCTTTTCTTCTTATCTGGATCAAGAATATGAGTTTAGTCCCTCTAGCCCCAAGGGATTGCCTAATTATTTGTTCACATTTCTACTTCACAGGGTTAGCCTAAGTATGGATTCTTTGACATGTTCCTTTACTCCATATTTAATTACCATGAAAAAATAAGCAGTTGTAAATTATGGATTCCTCTTTCTGGAATTTTGTTCCCTCAAGTTCTGATCACTTTGCAATTCTCCTCAAAGCTTATAAATATAGATATGGATATAATATAGATATAGATAGATATAGCTCTTTGTATTTCATCAGGCTTTCCTAGTTGTTCTCATTGAAATTAATAATAATCTGCCTCAAACTACTACATCCAATCTATAAGCAAATAGTCTTGAATGATAGTTTTAAAAAATAAAAAGTGATCAGATACAATTTTAAAGTGCCATTTTATGTTTTAATAATCGATTCACTATAAAAATGAAGATTAAAATCAATGTATACTATCATCTTGAGTTATTTTCATCTGTTCCAAATGTATATTTGGTAGGCAAGGGGAAATCTCAAAGATTAAACAAATTAAGAAATAAGTTTCACAGAAAGGATTGACAAAGGGAATTAAATGTAGTAGTGGGAAAGACTAGGAAATAAGATAACCATATCTGACCAAAAAAATCTGATATTTGGTCTTTAAAAATCCTTAGTTAAAAAATTAATAAATGAAGCACATTGGCCACATGACAGATAATTTTGTTCTATTTTTAATATATGGCACATATAATACAAGTCCACACTTTCTAAATGATTTTAACCTCAGAGCATATAAATATTTTGATTCATTTTTATCTCTCAGTCATCGGAGAGTAAAGTATCACTCATCAACATACTATTTCAGTATCCTAAAAATAATTTTGTGATAGGGAAACTGAAAGTACTCTCAAAAAAGATCCATCCATGCTGTTTCTCTGCTAGGTGCTCCTTACTCATGTTCTATATTTCATCTTGCATCTGAGTAAAACAATGAAACTATGTTTCCACTCCAAGGGGGAAGCAAGAAAGTTAATCATTCTCTGAGTTTTGTCTTGGGTCCCCATACACCTGATAACATCTAAGAAGAACCAGATCCTAAGCATGCTTTAGGACAATAGCTTCCAAGAAAACTTGACAGTGATATCAATATTCCCAACCTTCAGTGATTTCTAGAATAACACCTACTGTTCACTTAACACTTGCCTTTGATTGGACCTTACCCTGGACTCCTGAAAGAACACATACCCTGGAACCCCTTTCCAGTATAAACCCCTCATCCCAAGTGATGAAGAGATTCCCTTCTCCTTTTCTGAATCTCCCAGACACTCCGTCTGCTATACTCTGTCACTATGCTATTCAATGAACTCTGCTCACACTTCCTCCTGGCTTGCATTTGACTAGTATCTGGCGTGAAGCCATGGACCCTCTTGGCTGGTCCAACAGCAGCCTCTCTGAGTCTTTCGACCAAGCCTGCATGCATCAGTATGATTGAGTGAAATAGAATTTGTTATAGTTTGCGTAGAATTATGACTAATTAAAACTGAATGAGAAATAACAACAAAAAATGGAGCTCAGTTTGAGAAATGGGTATACTTTGTTCCTGTCTTTGGTATATATGGGTCCATAGAGGAGGAAATTAACTTGATGGGAAACAAAATGCGATATCTAGTGGCAAAGCTAAGCATATACTGTTTAAACCAATGCCACAACAAAAGACCAGGATGAGGCATTTGAAACATGCAAAATTTAAATAGGCAAGACACAAAGGATTTACAAGTTACAATTTGTGTAGTTATATAAATGACTGATACTTAAAAACAACAGATGCTTATAATTCGATCTTGTTTTACAACCAGTAGAATTGGGAATAATAAGACATAACTCATTGTCTTTATGGAATTTAAAAGAAAGAACAAATTTGTAAGTACTTTATGGAGATACTGAAATATATTCACTACAAATACTTTTCCAAGCATCTTACATAAAATTTTGAAAACTTTCTAAAAGCAGAATAATGTATGTTAAATGATCAGAACACGAGCATTATAAAATATTCAAAATGCTGATCAAGGTGAATAATAGTTTATTTTAACAATGCACAGCATGGTTTGCTAACAGAAAAGGAGATAAAGATTAATTTCATAAAATATTTAGGTTGTATATGAAATTATTTAAAACACAAACTCCAACACCTCAAGCCACAGGATGATCAATCCTACATGTATTTCTACAGCTAATAAATTGCCCTTGTTTATAAATGACATAAATAAACCTGACATAAGGCAAAATTGGGAAAATTGATGAAACTGGGTCAATTTTACATTACAATCCCTTGGAAAATGAGGTAATGTTGGAAAAAATAAAAACCTACATATCATTTCCTATAGAGCTGTGTTAACTGACTATACTACTAAAAAGAATACATAAAAACACAAATGTCGTTGCATACTTTTTCTTTCCTATTTGCTATAAGTGAAGTTTTGGAAGAGAAGCAATGTGTAATGGAATGACATGACAGTATACGAGCATTTGGTGAGTGCCAGCAGGGCACCCTTCCTTTCCTTAAAATTTTGAAGCCATTTAGAGCAAGTTTTCTTTTGTTAAGGTCCAAGCATTCCTCAGACCCTTGAAATAAGTCTATGACAGCAGAAATCTTTGGCTTTTTTATATACTGGCCTACCACCACACATATCTCTAAGGGTATCTTATCTGTATACTCTAATACCATTTTTTTTGCATTCTTTATTATTCATTATTTTTCTCTGGCTGCAAATAACGATAACCAACTCTGACAAATCAAGATATTAATATTTATCCAAAAAATTATAGTTTAACAAATAAATAATGGACTAGCTCAAAGATAGATGTAAGAAACGAAATCAGTGTAACTGATGATCAGCAAGTACTTGTGTCCCAAAGTGAAGAAAATGGGCAAATAAATACTTCTAGTTTCATTTACTTTTACGTAATAAAAATTATTTTAGAAATATTTAAAAATACATGCATATTTTACGAATGGATTAAAATGTATGTAATCTACAAATAAATGTACAGATATATGGGGTATGTTCTCACAATTTCTTTGCTGACAGGAGGGCACAAGTTTACCATTAGAAAGAAGGGCATTAAGGCATTGGCATCAGGTGAATGAACACTGCTATATTACACTGTTAAGTGTCTGTGGTTGGGATTCACACTGCTAGGAAAGCACCCTTGATTACATGTCAATTACAAAGATGGGGAATTGGCATGAGATGGGATTTTCTGACACCAGAAAGAAAAGAAATTCACTAAGCAAAGGAATGAATAGCTACTAAAAGGAGACAATTTACAGTGATACAATGAGTTGTCATGCACCAATTAATATTCTACTGGTAGAGCTAAATTAGTAGAAATGCTAGTAGAAACAGAAGACATACTTATAATTAAAGGCTAACATAATAAGGGAAAAATAAGCAAAAATATGTTTACTAAACAGAGAACCTTCACTTTTTGACATTGCCTGTGGCATTACAAAAAATAAATAAATGAAAAGAACCACAGAAATATCTAACTCAATGTTACCAATATTTATTGGGTAGGTTTTATATAACAGGCACTCTGTTAGGTAAGGGTAATATAATGTCAAATAAGACATCTGTTAATAATTGGTAGGAGGCTGGCGTTATTTGTGTATATGAGTGTGTGGGTACATAAAAATATCCTCCTCCTATTTGTGTGTATGAGTGTATGAGTACGTATACACACCCAGTAAATATATATATATACACTCAGTATATAGTCTCTTTCCATATATATATATATATATATATATATATATATATATGCACACACACGTCTATGTATACGTATACATGTATGTATTAGTTATCCTTGGACTCTTGTAGATAGGACCATGGCATCAGGTGTACAGACATCCTGTTGTCATTGCAATGTCACTTAGTCACAGAATTATCTATGGCATCATGGAAAATAATTCATCCTTACTCACGCTATACATTCTTTCATCTTCTATATCTTAGACCATTCCTATTAAGCATTTTAAACCCACAGACTCTTAATTTTGTGGCACTCCAGTGGTCTCCCTGGTAGATGGGTGGAGTTTGGCAAATTTCATATTGGCTCTTAACGTTTCACTTATTAAGTGTTTTGAAGTGTTTGAATTAATTAGATATGTTACATTTGTAATTGTAATCTGAAGTGTAATGAGGAGTTGTTAAATGGTGTTAGATGGTTAGGAAAATTCAATGTATCAAATTTAAATGTTAATTGAACATAAACCAAAAAAATAAGTAAAGACTTAAGTGTTTTTAATTCTATCAAAAAATGTTTTTCTTTGGGTACCTGTTTGAGGCCCAACCTGGTGATGGGACTCGCAAGCTACTTACAGAGAGTAGGAGAAGCATCAGCTTGCATCCAGGATGCCCTAAACATGGTGTTGCAGAATGTACTATCTGGAAAGGTGTCAGCCGACAATACTGTGTGCCATTTCTCAATAAGTCTGGTCATCCAAGTAGCAAGATAGTTCCCCATGACTTTGAGACCATGCTCAAGAGCAACATCAATGACCTGTGATGGTAACCTACCTGGCCAGTCTCACACAGTAACAGATTGCCCTCAGTGAGAAACTTGTAACCCTGTGAATGGGTCCCAAGCAGAACTCCTGCCAGTCTGGGCAACCCCAGAACTCAGAATGGAGTGAACTAGAATGGTTTCCTTGTGATTTGAGCCACACTGAGTCAGTCAACTGCTTGTGACTCTTAATAAACATAGCCTACATTTTGTGAATAAATAGGCAAATAAATAAATAAATAAATAAATAAATAAATAAATAAATAAAAATGAGATTTGCAGGTGGAACACAAGGCCTAAGACATACTATCTATTAGTTGTAAGTATGAAAAATTATTAAAATACAACAAGCAGAAACGTTACTTCCCTTACACAATAAGCCTCATAAAATATTTGTTTAAATATCCATTTGTACAAGTATCTTTGAGCTCCAGGAGGGAAAACCTGCAGAAGAACATGAGAGTATCTTAATATCCAAGAAATAATAGTGCAACTAAGCTAGAAATGTATATAAAACAGCATCTTTCTATTGCTTTGTCCCAACACTGAGGTCATATTCAGCATATGGTCATATACCTCAAAACAAATATTGAGACATTACTAAAGATCTCATAGGGACATAGAATAGAGTATTCTAATAGTATAAACCAAAGCAGAAATTGAATTTACTACCCATTATATATCTTTTTTAAACTCTCAATGTCTTATTTTTTCCAACCCATAACATTTCTCTTCTCTTTCCAACAGACTATAAATTTTTACTCTTATCAGGAAAATGTAATGTTCTCCTTTGTTTAAGATAATCCCTCTTTCAAAACTACAGCCAGTGCCTGACAGGACATTGAATAACTATTTTCTATTAAACATGGCCTTCGGAGAGACTTGTCCCCATGTCATTATGCTGATCAAAGCATTTACTTCACAAAACGACTTTTCCTGTGGGGAGGGAAGATTTGGCAGCTGATAAAAAATGACTTTTCTATATCAGGAAAGTTTGAGCACTGACCTCCACATAGTGATCAGCCTCAATGTCAGGCTTCGATAAGATGTCACATTCTTTGCTGTGAGAAATATTTGCTTTCATGCCAAATATAAGTCTAGAATGCTTCGCATTAGTTCTGTGAAATACATGTTAAGTTGATAACAGCTATTGGATATCACATTGCTTGAAATAGGAGCTGGTTAGGAGTCTAGAGAATACTGATGAAATTCAGAATAAATCATGCCATTTGCAACAATGTGGATGGAACTAGAATGTATTATGCTAAGTGAAATGTCAGTCCGAGAAAGATAAATATCATATGATTTCATTCATATGTGAAATTTAAGAAACAAAACAGATGAACATAGGGGAAGGGAAGGAAAAATAAGTTAAAAACTGAAAGAGAGACTCTTAAATACAGAGAACAAACTGAAGGTTGCTGGAGGAGTGTTGGGTGGGGGGATGAGCTAAATGGGTGATGGGCAATAAGGAGGGCACTTGCTGGGATGATCCCTGGGTGTCATATGTAAGTGGTGAATCACTAAATTTTATTCTTGAAACCATTATTACACTCTATATTAATTAACTTAGATTTAAATTTAAGAAAGAAGAAGAGAAGAGAGGCCACAAACAGTAGCCACCAATAAAAATACATTTTGTTTACCACCTACAGATGGTCTGAAGTACACTTCTTTGAAAAGCGAATGGTATGAAGTCTAAATGAAGTATCACTGGTCAGAAAAATTACCCATAGTACAGATTTGGGGTTGTAGGTTTTCAGATAATGAAAGCTACATATACCCAAATTATATCATATGATAGAAAAGTGCTTATGAAAATAAGACACTAACATATATAGTATGATAACACTAATTTACCTATACACTTCTCCAAACCCAAAAGTATTTATAAATATATTTACAAATAGTTTATAGTTTATTGGCAGCTTATAAACACATACATACGTGGTTAATGCAACAGATTATACGTATAATGTAACAGATTAAAAATAAATGACAAAAACAGGTTGAAGGGAAAATAATACAAGAGAAAGAAAACACAGAAAATGTAAATCCATAAAAGGCATTTAAATTCTATCATTCTATCATCTTCAAAAAGAAATAAGAATGATTTGAAGAAAGTATTTTCCTTGCCCTTAATTCTTATAGTTCATTCTAGGGCCAATAGGAACATGAAGCACACCTTAATGAGTCATTTGCATAAAAACAATTAGAGTAAGTCATGGGAATAGATTTTATAAAGGGGCAAATAATGTTATACAAATATTTAGCTCATTGAGGTTACAGCTTGATTCAGGGTTAATATTTAGTATCAGGAGAAAGGAGTAAACTGTGCTTATGATTCTGTTTAGAATTAATACCACATTATGTCTCCTAAATAATAAAATGATAATAATTAATTAAAGGCAATAAACCAGACTATAGATGGCAATATGTTTGAGTATTTAGATGGATGCATAAGGAGTCTTCTCCTCTGAGTTTGTAACCATCTGGTGTAACTTAGATAAAGCAAGTATCTTTATGAAATAATTTGCTATCCGTGAGTATACATCATAAAACACCAGATGTATTGATAATTTATAAAAATGATTTTTGAATAATTAATGCAGAATTTTTATGGCAGTAATTGATAATTTAGCTACTTGTAAATTAGACATCTCAAATCCTATCATCTGTATGTAAGCATATTAGGTAGCATAGAGGGTACATAAAAACCCAGTTGGGAGGTTATGGTCCCAGTCTCACCACTTACTAGCATAATGACATTCTAAAACATGAATTGTTCTCATTGTCTTAGTCCCTTTTTCTGTAATATTCTTTTATTTTTAAAATTCTTAAAACAAATCAAAGGTTTACTATAGTGATTACACCAGTCAATGTTATAAATCTATTGGAATAGTATATAATTCATAGTAGGCACTATGTTAATGTTAGTCATTTTTAAATTTTTTTAATGTTTTTTATTTTTGAGACAGAGACAGACAGAGCATGAGCAGGGGAGTGGCAGAGAGGGGGGAGACACAGAATCCGAAGCAGGCTCCAGGCTCTGATCTGTCAGCACAGAGCCCGATGCGGGGCTCGAACTCACAGAGTGTGAGATCATAACCTGAGCCGATGTCGGATGCTCAACTGACTGAGCCACCCAGGCGCCCCTGTTAATGTTAATTATTATCTAAAGATGATATTAAATTATGAATTAAAAATGAAGAATATGCTTATTGTATCCCCAAAGTATCTTCATTATCTTCATGAAATAAATCTTATTGTTTTACTGTTAGTAATAAAGGAACAAATACAAGAATATAAAAAGCAATGCATCTTAAGAACGTTTTAAGGGTACATAAAAATTACTCCTACTTAAAAAATATTTTTGAGCAATATCCATTAAAATCTGATTAATGGTTATAACCAGAGACAAGAATTGGAATGGGTTCAGGGATAATAGTTTTTTTCACCTTCTAATATAGACTTCAAAAAAGCAGTTTATTTTCATTATTTTTAACTATATTTTGTGTCTTTTCCTTCGGCTTTCCTAGTTAAAATTATAATATATCTGTGTGTGTGTGTGGAGAGAGTGAGAGACAGAGTATCAAATATTAGGAAAAAGACATTAAGAAAACTATAATTAAAGAGAGACAACACCAATTGTCCTGTCTTTAAGTCTTTAAGTCATAAACTCAATTATGTAAAACTAAGATGTTTTGCAGAATTTTTCTTTCTCTTTTTATACACACACACTCACACACACACACATCATAACTCCATTAGTTCTATTTGGGTCTACAGTCAGTGCTTCATTCCATTAACATGTCTATATTTGCTAAACTCAGGAATTTTTGCCAGGAGTTAACTCAATTCTTTTATAAGTATGGCTCCATAATCTGAACAAGTATCAGAAGAAATGTTTTACTGGCTGATAATGTGTTCAGGTGCCACTCTCCCACAAATAGCATTGAATATATAATCTGGCTTTCAATCACTGGGGCAGCATCAGCCTGGAATCATTCCCTGAAGGAAGTTTGCATTTCTTTATGTCCCTGAAAGCATATTCCGCAGGTAGGCTGAATAATGTTTATCTCCAAGGAAGCTCACAATTACAATGATCAAGTGACATGCTCAATGTCTTACCAACATTGGAGTCAGGAAAGGAAGGCAGATATTCTGAAATCTAGTTCAGTATTGAAGGTCACTTTGTCATCATGGCTGCTTTTATGCTAGTGAGAAATAGTTATTTTCTCATTCATACTTTCAGGGTTTCTGAGTGTTAACAAGAAAGCTACAGGCCCAAAATGGAACCACTTATGTCACTTAAGTCCCACATCAGCAAATCAAGACTTAATATCTAATCTAACTTCAGGTTCAAACCCCCATCCCTCCACCTACCACCCTCACAAATGTATTATTCTTTAACCAGTCAAAATGGTCAGCACTAGGAAATTTACTGGTAGCCCCTTCTGGTCCCCTTAGGAAGGCAATCTTGCCTAAGACAATGCATTCTTTGCTAATAATTTCCTCTTTTCTTCTCTGTCTTTAAAAACCTTTCTGCAGCTTGATGGAACTCCTTTCTGTATGCAGGATAGGATGCTGCCCAATTCATGAATCATTTAATAAAGCCAATTTGGTGTTTTAAATTACTGGAATTTAAAATTTGTGTCGTTTCACAGATTTAGTGGCAGATTTAATAACTGAAGGAGATTGCTTCAGAGACAGTGAGAAACACAGGCAGGGAACCTGCAAATTCCTTTTTGAGTTCACAATTTTTCTCACCATTTCCAAAAGCCGTGGGTTAGTTCTCTCCCTGTTTTTTTGTTCTGCTTTCTTTGTGGTGAGATAAAGATCTCAGATCTAATTGGCTTTCCACTCCAAGTTTAATAGATGAGTCTAGTATGACTCTAAAAGAATGCCAGTCAATAGGATGGCTCTAATAGAATGCCAGTCAGGCTTTGGTTCAGTCTGTAATTCCACATTGGAATCCTTTCCTGAATTCCAGTACATAGTCCCCATTGATCAACATTTACTGGCCTAGTCTTTCCACAGTTCCTTTCTGCCATCTCCAAAAGAGTCTACTGGTTTGGTCCACACTGGGGAGTGCTGATGGTACATACAGGGCCTTCTGTTGGCCAGTTCATGGTAACTCTAAATATTAGCCCTTGATTCTGTTCTGACTCTACGTGGGGAACCTCTGGTGGCAATTGTAGTTCTCCATTTATTTTGAATTAGTGCACAGTCGCCATTCTTTGAGGTCTGCTAGTTTAGTCCTTTCCCCAGTCCCTAGTTCTTTGGATATTGCTGCTTCCTTAGTTACTAATGGTTTCAGTTAATGTGGACATGAGGTAAAGACAAAATGCTTGCTAAAGGGGATCTCAAAAGGGGCGCTTGGATGGCTCAGTCGGTTAAGTGTCCGACTTCAGCTCAGGTCATGATCTCACGATTTGTGAGTTTGAGCCCCATGTTGGGGTCTGTGCTAACAGCTCAGAACCTGAAGCCTGCTTCAGATTCTGTGTCTCCTCTCTCTGCCCCTCCCCCCTTTCACTTCTCTCTCTCTCTCTCTCTCAAAAATAAAATAAACATTAAAAAATTAAAACAAACAAACAACAACAACAAACTTGCCAAATTCTAGTATATCAGAGCACCACTCTCCATTTTAAACTCCACTCAGAACCTCAAGGACAGGATCCTAGAAAAAATTATGTAAGCTGAATAAGTCCTTCTCCTTTAAGCTATAGGTAGCCAGAAGGAAAGAAAAACATTCTAACACAGGTGGATGGGTATGTTGGTCCTTCAACAACCAGGTTTTAACCCAATTCTTTGAGGAATTAAAAGCAACTGTCCTCATCTTACAAGTCTTTACAAAACTAGAAATGCAGCTCTAGAGGCAATTCAAAGTTTACCTATTGCTTTTACCAATCCCAAAACCTACCCGCCCCCCACCATTTACCTCAAAAGTCTTATAAATTATTGGCCTGAGGAAATCAAAGTCCTTCATGGAGAAACCTACATTCTTTCCCTGTGCCTTTGAGATAAACAGATTTGAGATTAGAAGTACAAACCTCAAGGAGTTAATTCTTATCAGAAGTAGAACTAAAAAGGTAAAGGTCATTTGAAACTTAGACAAAAAAAAAAAAAAATCATGTGTCTTCTCCACAAATATTAGTAGAAAAAAAATTAGCTATCTGAGCAGGTAACCTTAATGTGCCAGGGAAACAGTTTGGGCCCAACTGTTCTTTTATAAACTAGTGAGTTTTGCATTAGCAGGTCTGTCTGATGACTAAAAATTTTAAAACAATAACTACAAGATCTATGTTTATACATATGTGCCTATATAGAGGTGTGGCATTTTCTACCTACAAATGGTATTTCAATCAAACAAACAAAAAAAGTAAAGAGCTATATTTAGTTGGCTTAAATTCATTTTTTAAAAATTAAATTTTTCAATATTGAAGGGCACTTTGTCATGACAGCTGTCTATGAGGAAGACTATTTTTTCCATATTTTCAGAGGTTCAGAGTATTAAAAAGGGCAAAAATGGAATCACTTATGTCACTTAAGGCTCCACATCAGCAAACTTAAGATTTAAAACCTAACCTAACTACAGTTTCAACTCTCCCCTCCACCCAGGAATGTATTCTTTAACCAATTAACATGGAATTTCTTAGGAA
Organism: Acinonyx jubatus; assembly: GCF_027475565.1. Classification (NCBI taxonomy): domain Eukaryota; kingdom Metazoa; phylum Chordata; class Mammalia; order Carnivora; family Felidae; genus Acinonyx; species Acinonyx jubatus. Next base: position 61,380,500 of record NC_069380.1, read on the forward strand.
GTTTCCTGGTAGACCCTTTGTGGTCCCCTTAGGAAGGTGACCTTGCCTAAGAAAATGCATTCTTTGTTAATAACTTCCTCTTTTCTGCTTCCTATCTTTAAAAACCTTTCCTCTTCTGCAGCTTGATGGAGATCCTTTCTATTTGCAAGATGGGGTGATGCCCAATTCATAACTCATTCATTAAAGCCAATTTGATCTTTCAAATTGCTCAGCTGAATTTTTGTTGTTTAATACAAGCAGAAGTGTTTGAATTAGAAGAAATACATATAGCTCATACATATGTTTTTGTTTTGGGGGGCTTGGGGGCAAGAATTTTTCTTTATTTAGACCTTTTATAAAGAACAATCTCAGATGTATAAATCATTTTCTGTCAAGTTCTTATAGCCAATCTGAGAAACTAGAATAAGAAAAAAAAACCAACTTATTATTTAAATAAAGAAAACTAAGCATACCTGGGTGGCTCGGTTGGTTGAGCCTCTGGTCATGATCTCATGATTTTGGGATTGAGTCCCATATTGGTCTGTACTGGGTGTAGAGCCTGCTTAGGATTTTCTCTCATCATCTCCCTATGCCCCTCTCTCCCCTGCTTGTGCTCTATCTCTCAAAATTTAAAAAAAAAAATAAATAAATAAAAGAGAGAAGAAAAGAGAAGAGAAGAGAAGAGAAGAGAAGAAAGGAAAGGAAAGGAAAGGAAAGGAAAGGAAAGGAAAGGAAAGGAAAGGAAAGAAAAGAAAAGAAAAGAAAAGAAAAGAAAAGAAAAAAGAAAAGAAGAGAGAGAGAACTCATTTGGAGATTTTGCCCTGTTCTGAAATAAAGTATCATGGCAGAATTCATCACTTACAGATAACAGATTTTACACTTTTAATAAAGTTTTTATTCACAATTAGTTTCTACCCATTTAATGTATTGGGCTGTATCATGAAAAGGTAGATGTTTGTTCAGAGATTCATGTATTAATCTTTACAAGAGATGTCAGCCAAACTCAAAATTTTCCAATATTTTGATAGCAAGCAAAAACTCTGTAAAAGAAATCTAACACAGAAAGAAAACCCACTTCTGGAGAATAATTATTTCTGTTCCTTGATTTTACTTTGTTGAATGCAGGACAGTAGGAAGGACAATACATCCTAGAATATTTATTTGGAAGTATCAGAAAGTATGTTATCTTTCCACATTTCAGACAGCGATAATACACATTTAATGTTAGATATTACAAAGATGTATGAAAAACACCACGGATTCCAGGTTTCTCATTTATTTATAATGTAGTACAATTCTCAATCCCCTCAGTGTATCTCAACATTGTTTTACATTTGTGTATAGAGAAGGATGATCATTTTCTATACTCCTACTCGAGCTCTTTATTTACAAAGAAAAAAATGCACAGAACTCTATCTAACAGAAAAAAAATTCAATATCTAGTTGCTATTGCTTCTGGTGATTTTTATTTATTTTCTTTATGCTATAACATTGTTCTTCATGAAATCCCAAAGTCTACAAACTGAACAGGAAATTATTACTTTAGGATTATTAGTTTTGATATAATATTACATTTCCTGAATAATATTACATTTACTGAATTACCTATATTTCAAAATACTAGCAAATTGAACTTATTATGTGCTATCATTTGTCCTGTTTTAATTTATTACTTTATTTCCTCCAAGATGCATGATATGGCCTCTGGTCTTTTACATAATATTTTCCTTTGTAATGAGATATTTTGCAATTTTATGCATCTCACAGTTGTAATTACTTTTCAAATATGAAACGTCTGTAACAACAACCAGTTCTTAGTTGAATTTTAATTTCTCTGCTCTTTCAACAATATATTATCATTAATCCCTCCTTTTGTTTTCTGTCATCTCTTACTAAAGTGCTAAAATTTTTGGCCTAGTGGCCAATATGCTTTCTTAAAATGTGGATACAGGCTTAGCTCCTGGAGTGATCAATTAAACAATAAAATAAGGTCACAACAATGCTTTAAAATATTTCAATTATGTTCCATTGTTTCTCTATAAATTCCAAAATCCCATAAATTATACAAAGTCTCTATCAAACTCTGGCCATATCTCTTCATATACCTGGCTTTACTCCAGAAGTAATTAAATTCTTGCAACTTCCAACAGACAACCCACATTTTTGAGAGCTTTCCTCTTCCCCCTGTCCTTAGTATCTTTCCACACCACCGTGTCACTATAGTGCCAAATTTAGTGGGCATTACTTCCTCAGAAACCTTCTGTGTTAGTTATCTATGGCTGTAAAGCAAATTATCCTCAAACATATTAGGCTAAAACAACCACTAGTTTTAAATGCTGGCAATATGCTGTGTTGGCAGTTTAAGCTAAAGGCAGTTGGATCCAACTTCCGGTAGCACTGAGTGCACTGAGATTTGGGCTTGATGGTCCCAAATGATCTCACTCATGCTGGAAGTGGCACTGGCTGCTGATTTGAGCAATTCAGTTCTCCTCCAACAGCCTTATATCTTCTGGTAGTCTAGAGTATACTGCTTTAAATGGCCACCTCAAAGTTGTGTTCCAAGAGGGCAAAAGTGGAAGACACAAAGCTTCTTGAGGCCTAGGTTTTGGAATCATAAAACTCCACTTCTTCCACACTCTATTGGTCAAGACAAATCATAAGGCTGGTACAAGAATTAAGAAATAGTCTCCATCATTGACAAGAAGAGCAGCCAAACCACATTACAAAGAAGTATGCCCAGAATCATTTTTGAAAACAATCCTTATTGTTTCAGAGTTACTTATAGATTTTTTAAAATTTATTTATTTATTTTCAGAGAGAGAGAGAGAGAGAAAGAGAGAGCACACAAGTGGGGGAGGTAGGGAGAATTCCAAGCAAATTCCACACTGTCAGTGCAAAGCCCAAAGTGGGGCTTGAATTCACAAACCATGAGATCATGACCTAAGCCAAAACCAAAAGTTGGATACTTAACCAACTGAGCCACCTGGCACCCCATCTGTAGTTTTTCTTTAATAACTGGAATTTAATGTTGCTTCACAGTAATTATAAGTACATTTTTCTGTATGTATTTGGGGGACTCTGATAACTGGGCTTTATGAAAAAATATATTTATGCATTATATAGCATATTACATATATATAAACACACATATATAAAATATGTATGTAAAAGCAATATACAAAATATATGTAAATATACATATAAATATGTTAAAATATATAAAAATGTTTTAAAATGTATGAATATGCATATAAAGTATATTAATGTATGAATGTGTATACAAATATACATGCATATATATATATATATATATATAATATATATTTAAAATATATTTTATTTCCACTTGATAGTGTCCACAGAGATAAGATTTATTTCAGAATAGATGATATAGAAACGAAAAAAACCAACAGAACAGATCAATGAAAATAGGAGCTATTTTTTTGAAAAGATCAACAGAATTGATAAGCCTGTAGCATGACTCATAATAATAATAATAATAATAATAATAATAATAATAAAACACCAAGGGAGGACTCAAACACAGTCACAAATGAAAGAGGAGAAATACCAACACCACAGAAGTACAAACAATTGTAAAAGAACATTATGACAAATTATATGCCAACATATTAAACAACATAGAAAAATGGAAAAATTCCTAGAAATACATAATCTACAAAAACTGAAACAGGAAGAAGTAGAAAATTGAACAGACCAATAACCAGCAAAGAAATTGAATTAGTAATCAAAAATACTCCCATCAAACAAAAGTCCAGGACCAGAGGGCTTCACAGGCAAATTCTCCCAAACATTTAAATAAGAGTTAATACCTATTCTTCTCAAACTATTCCAACAAATAGAAGAGGGAAGAAAATTTCCACATTCATTCTATGAGGCCAGTATTACCAAGATACTAAAGCCAGATAAGGACACCAGAAAAAAACAGACCTACAGACCAGTATCTCTGATGAACATAGATGCAGAAATTCTCAATAAAATGCTAGTAAACCAAATCCAACAATACCCTGACAAAATCATTCACCAAAATCAAGTGGGATTTATTCCCAGGATGCAAGGATGGTTCAATATTTGCAAATCAATCAACACAATACCTCTCAGAAAAATAAAAGGCTTTCTATGAAAAACCCACAGGGAACATCATCCTCAATGGGGAAAACCTCGGAGCTTTTCCCTGAAGGTCAGGAACAACACAAGGATGTTTACTCTCACCACTTTTATTCCACATAGTACTGGAAGTCCTAGTCACAGCAATCAAACAACAAAAAGAAATAAAAGGCATTCAAATTGATAAGAAAGAAGTAAAAATTTCACTATTTGTAGATGACATGGTACTCTATACAGAAAATCCAAAAGACTCCACCAAAAAACTACCGGAACTAATAAATAAATTCAGTAAAGTCACAGGATATAAAATCAATGTAAAGAAATCTGTTGCATTTCTATATACTAATAATGAAGCAGCAGAAAGAGACATTAAAAAAATCCCACTAACAATTGCACCAAAAATACTAAACTACTTAAAAATAAACTTAACCAAAGTGGTGAAAGATCTGTACTCCAAAAACTATGAAACATTGATAAAATAAGTTGAAGACAACAGAAAGAAATAGAAAGACATTACATGCTCATGAATTGGAAAAACAAATGTTGTTAAAATCTCTATACTACCCAAGCAATCTACAGATTTATATTTTTATTTTTTAAAATTTTATCTGTTTATTTTGAGACAGAGAGTGCAAGGGAGGGGCAGAGAGAGAGTGAGAGAGAATCCCAAGCAAGCCCCATGCTGTAAACTCAAAGCCTGATGCAGAGCTCGAACCTATGAACTGTGAGATCATGTCCTGAGCTGAAATCAAGAGTGGGACACTTAAGCAACTAAATCACCCAAATGCCCTGCAATCTACAAGCTTAATGTAATCCTTATCAAAATACCAATAGCATTTTTCACAGAACTAGAATAAACAATCCTAAAATTTGTGTGGAACCACAAAAGACCCCTATTAGCCAAAGCATTCTTGAAAAAGAAAAACAAACCTGGAGGTATCATAATTCTACACTTCAAGTTATATTACAAAGCTGTAATGGTACAAAACGGTACAAACAAAACAAAATGGTACTGGCACAATAACAGACATACATATCAACAGACCAGAATGGGAAAACCCAGAAATAAACCCACAATTATACTGTCAATTAATCTTCGACAAAGGAGGAAAAAATATCAAATGGGAAAAAGTCTCTTCAACAAATGTTGTTTGGAAAACTGGACAGCTACTTGCAAAAGAATGAACCAGTCCAAAAGAACTGGACCATTCTCTTTCTCCATACACAAAAATAAAGTCAAAATGGATTAAAGACCTAAGTGTGAGACCTAAAGCCATAAAAATCCTAGAAGAGAGCACAGGCAGTAATGTCTAGGACATCAGCCATAGCAATATTTTTCTAGATGTAACTCCTGAGGCAAGGGAAATAAAAGCAAAAATAAACTAATGAGACTACATAAAAAAAAAAAAAAGCTTCCATACAGTGAAGGAAACAATCAACAAAAGTAAAAGATAACTTATAAAATGGGAGAGGATATTTGTAAATGACATATCCAATAGAAGGTTAGTATCCAAAACGTATAAAAAACTAATACAACTCAATACACAAAAAACAAATAATCCAATTAAAAATGGGCAGAAGACATGAACAGACATCTCTCCAAAGAAGACATACAGATGGCCAACAGATATATGAAAAGATGCTCAACATCACTCATCATCAGGGAGATGCAAATAAAAACTACAATGAGATATCACCTCACAACTATCAGAATGACTAAAATCAACAACACAGGAAACAACAAGTGTTGGTAAGGATGTAGAGAAAAAGGATATGTACAGTTTTCGAGAATGCAAATTGGTGCAGCCACTCTGGAAACCAGTATGAAGATTCCTCAAAAAGTGAAAAATAGAACTACCTACCCTACCATCCAGTAATTGCACTAGTGGGTATTTATCCAAAATTACAAAAAAGCACTAATTAAAAGGGATACATTCACTGCTGTGTTTATTGCAGTATTATTTACAATAGCCAAATTATTGAAGCAGCTCAAGTGTTATCGATAGATGAATGGATGAAGAATTGGTGTGTGTGTGTGTGTGTGTGTGTGTGTGTGTGTGTGTGTGTGTGTATATATATATATATATACACAATGGTAATATAATATGACTTTAAACATGTAACATTTATTTCCATTTTTGTGGTTAAACGACAACATTCAATTCTTGATTTAAAAGACTTTACTTACGATAATTCATAAGTTTTGTGTTGTTTTTTGTGGGGTTTTGCTTTATAATATGGTTTGGTAAATCAACCCAATTCCTTGAAACTCATTTTATACAAGTAGAAAAACCTATCATTCCTATTATGAGGCAAATTAGGTTAATGTTCAAGAAAATGCTTTGTAACATTTTTAATATATGAAAAATACACACTTTTGATCATTGCTAGAGTTTTAGTAATAAAAATAATTACATTTTAAATATTTACTTAAATTGAAATTTGTGCATTTTTGTTTATTGACTATGTAACTGGAATGTGAAAAGCACTATGCTAAGCATAAGAGATTCAAGGCCAGAATATCCCTGCTCACAAAATATCTCCAATTTACTGAATGACTACTATTTTTCTACTTTGTTCTGCCTTTTTAAAAGTGCTCTATTACATTTCAAGAATGAAAACATCTTGGGCATTCAGTGAAGCAGTGTACATTATGGCTGCGTTCAGCACATCTGGCAGCAACACCATTAAAATCATTTATAGCCACTGAATCAAACTGTGATAATCAGTCTTCATGCAATTGCCTATTGTATGTTATTTATGGATTCTTCTGTTAAGAGAATGTGCATTTCTGAGTTGTTTTACTAAAAGTTCTGTCTGGGGTAGAGTGCTATATATTAAGTGGACATAGTCTGTATTAGCACCAAATGAACAACTGTACTCCTAATTATCTGCCTATTTACTGAATAAATATTGTGCTGAGAAAGTGGAAGTCATATAACTAGTTTTAACCATTATGTATTACAGAACATAAAGAAATGATGACTCACCATTATTATATGATACCCTGTGGAAAGTGGAATTTTCTGGTATTATATTTTAGACAGATAGGTATTACTTTTATCTTCACATTTTTATATCTAAAAAATTAAAATTACATCTACTCAAACTATTCATGACACCAGAAAATCCTTATTATTGACATATTTTTCAGACAAAACATCAGATTTATCTTAATACAAAATGTTTATATTTTTCAACAATATTTTTTGGTATTAGATTTATAAAACATTTACCATTATAAATACAACATGACTTTAAAAGTACACTATTTTCCTCTTTTTTTCTTTTTTCTTTGTTCCTTTTTTTTTTTTTTAGTAGTTCAAAAAATTTTCTGTGCAAATACTAAAACTTCAGAAAACTTACCTAAGACATATCCCAGGGTAAATATTCCTTTGTTGTAGAGGGTTGTAAGGATACATTTAGCAATACTCCTGGCCTCTACCAATTAGATGCCAATAACACTACTCCCTTTAGTGTGACATCCACAAATGTCTCTAGATACTGCCAAAATACTCCTGAGGATGGGAGTGAAGGTACAAATCACCTCTTGTTGAAAACCACTGAGTTGGGTCATATACAGGATCTTCTCTCTTCAATGTCCATAGAACTTCTCTCAGTAACTCTATTAAGGAAGGTATTGTGTATTTGCATGAGTGCTGGAAGATACTGGAATTTTAACAGGCAAACCTGGAGAGGCCTTGCAGAATATCCCATGCATCCATAGGAACTCTATAAAAGCTATATATTTTAAGACTACACTAGACTTAAAGTAATGATGATACTACACTTGCTTTAGCAAGCCTAAATTCAAGTCTCAACATTATAAACCTATCTGCCAATGAATTAACTATCTACTACAATAAAATTCAACATTTTTAAAGGAAGACATCCAAAGCCACTTTACATCCACAACATGCAGCATACAATAAAAATTAACAGACATGTAAATAAACAAGAAAATGAACATATAACCAGGAAATAAATAGTTTAAGAGACTGGAATGGTCACAAATGTCAGAATTATCAAACAAAGATTTACAGTAGCTATTCTAATTGTGTTCAAAATTTTACAGAAAAAAACAGACAATGGATGAAGAAATGGTGAATCTCAGTGGACTAAAGAAAATCATTAAAGAGAACAAACTGGGATTTAAGAACTAAATATTACCATATATCAATTAAAGATCCATGAATGGGCTCAATATTACACTGGACGCTATTGAATAGACAGGTTGGAAGAAAGGACTGAAAAAATAAACAGTTTTAGTAAGCTGTGAGACAATACCATGAGGTCTAACATATTTGATGATAGTCTCATATAATAAGATAACAAAAATAAAGGGGAGTATAGGGGCAGAAAAAATAGTTTGAATAAAGAATGACTCCCATATTTTGTCAAAAATATCAAGATACAAATAAAAGACACTCTACAAAATACAATGCAATAAGTAGTCAAAACCACTCAAATAATTAAAAACCATAAATAAAAATATGATTGGATACATCAGAAAGAAATGATGAATTAAATTTATTATATTCAGTAACAATGATAAGAATGATGTCTGGCTTCTCATCAGATAAAACAGAGGTGAGGAGAAATTAAATTAGTTATTACTAATAACTGAGCAAGAGTGGGACACTAAATGAAAAGGAAATCCAGGGTACATTCTGGGGAGAGGAAAATATATTCCTTGATTATACGGGAAGATTTTTCAAAACTCATTGATTTGAACACATCACATCTATGCATTTGTGGGAAAATAAATTCTACTTCAAAAATTATAAGGATAATAAGAATATATGAAAAAACATATAACTATATGGGAGTCATATAAATATTAAGGAGAGGGAATTTCCAAGTTTGAATTACTATTTGGCACTATCCCCAAATTAATTCCATATTGACCTATATGGTAAGAGGAGAATATTTAAATTTCAAAGAAATGTAGAAGTTTATTTTCATGAATGCATTATGAATGGATTTTCTAGGAAAAATAAAAGAACAAAACCAGAAACTATGAACAGAAATGTTTGATACTTTCAACCATGTAAAATTTTAAAACTTAGGTTCATCAAATAATTATATAAAGGATAAGCCACAAATCAGAATAATATCTGCAGCTCATAAATTACTAATAAATATATAAATAAATTCTAAACGGAAATGTAAAAGACAAATTTATAAACATCCTAACAGAAAAAAAAGAGAAAATGATATGAAGGCAATTCATATAATAGTACTCTATACTGACTAATGGACACATAAAAATACATTCAACACAGTTTGTAATCTGGAAAACACAAATTGAAGCACAGTGAGAAAATATTCTACACCATCTCATTTTTAAAAATTAACAAATATGACAATACTATATATTGAGCAAAATGTGAAGCCACCAGAAATTCCATGCATCAGCAGTGGCTCAAATGGTAAACAACTGTAAACATATTTAATTCTAATTATTAAACTATTTATTTACATTTAATCTTAAACTAAAAAATGGTAAATCCGTACTAATTTTTTTGACTTTTAAGGAAATCTTCAATATATTTAATACTATATATGTTTATAAATTTCACTGGTAAAAATAATGACCTCAGTACCCATGTTTCAATACATTGTTACCTACAGACTTTTTTTTTTTTTTTGAGAGAGAGAGAGAGAGAGAGAGAGAGAGTAAGTGTGAACAGGGCACAGGCAGAGAGAGAGGGAGAGAAAACCCCAAGCAGGCTCTGCACTGTCAGTGCAGAGTGGGACATGGGGCTCTATCTCACATCTGTGAGATCATGACCTGAGCCAAAACCAAGAGTCGGATGCTTAACCAACTCAGCCTCCCAGGTGCCTCTACCTACACACTTTTAAAAATAGAAGTAAAAGTTAAAAAAAAATATGGTTCTGGCACATATATAGACATACAGATCAAGAGAATTGAATAGAGAGCCCAGAAATAAACTTAAACATATATGGTCAATTAATCTACAACAAATGAGGTAAGAATATACAGTAGGGAAAAGAATCTTTTTAATAAATGGTGCTTGGAAAACTGGACAGCTACATGCAAAAGAATGGATCTGGACCACTTTTTTTGCACCATGCAAAAAATAAACTCAAAATGGATTAAAGACCTAAATAAATATAAGACCTGAAACTATAAAACTCCTAGAAGAAAACACAGACAGTAATCTCTTTGACATCAGTCTTAGCAACATGTTTTCTAGATATGTCTCCTCAGGTGCAGAACACAAAAGCAAAAATAAACTACTGGAACTACACCAAAATCAAAATCTTTTGCATAGTGAAGGAAACCATTAACAAAACAAAATGGCAACCTACTGAATGGGAGAAGATATTTGCACATAACATCTGATAAGGCGTTAATAATCAAAGTATATAATGACCTTATAAAACTCAACATCAAAATAAAATAAATAATTCAGATTAAAAAATAGGCAGAGGGCCTGAATAGACATTTTCCCAAATAAGACATACAGATTGCAACACAGACATACTCATGTGCAGACACATGAAAAGATGTTGAACATCACTAATAATCAGGGGAGTGCAAATCTAAACCACAATGAGATATCACCCATCAGAATGGCTACAATAAAAATGCAAGAAATAAGTGTTGGTGAGGATTTGGAGAAAAAGGAACCCCCCTGCACTGTTGCTGGGAATGTAAATTGGTGCCACAACTGTGGAAAACATTATGGTGGTTCCTCAAAACATGTAAAATACAAATACCATAAGATCCTATAATTCCACTACCGGCTATTTACCCACAGAAAACAAAACAAAAAAAACCCACTAATCGAAAAGTTATACATACCATTATGTTTCTTGCAACATTATTTACAATAGCCAAGATACAGAAGAACACAATTAACCTTTGATAGATGAATAGATCAAGAACATGTAGTACGTGTGCACACATCGAGACGGGAATATTATACAGCCATAAAAAAGAATGAGATCTTGCCATTTACGACAATATGGATGAGACTAGAGGGTATTATGCTAAGTGAGATAAGTAACAGAAAGACAAACACCACATGATTCACTTATATGTAGAATCTAAAGAAACAAAACAATAAAGCAGAAACAGACCCATAAATACAAAAAACAAACTGATGATTGCCAGATAGGAGGGGAGTAGGGAATGGGCCAGATGGGTGAAAGAGAGTGGGAGATACAGGCTTCCAGTTACATAATTAATAAATCACAGGGATAAAACATACAGTATAGGGAACATAGTCAATGGTATTGTTACTAGTGTTATATGGTGACAGATGGCAGCTACACTTGTACTGAGCATTGCACACCATATAGAGTTGTCAAATCACTATGTTGTATACATGAAAGTAATGTGTCATTGTGTATCAACTATACTTCAATCAAAAATAAGGAAAAGAAATAAAAGTATTATCAATTTAAATATTACGGATTTCATGTTTGTATTAAATGAATAAAATGAAAAACTTTCCATATTTTAAAATACGTCATTTATTTAGTTCCTTCTCATTCTATTGGTAGCTTGATATATCTTGTCCACAAATTGCCCTTCCTAAATTGACTGATTCCATTATGCCACCTAACTGATCTTCAAACAACCTAAGCATCGTCTTTGAGACTTTTGTGTCTGTCACTTCCCAAATCCAATATTTCAACACATCCTATGAAGACTATTGTCAATGTTTAACCTGAGCCAACAACTTTCTCCTTCTTTATTTCCTTGACCATAATTAAATCCCCTCTTTCTCACTTTGGCTTCTGATACAGTTTTATTATTTGCACATAGGCTACCCATAACAGTTTTACAAGGCAGCCAAGGGATATATAAAATATTAATCAAATCATGCCATTTATTCTATAATAATAATTCTCTAAATATTTTTCATGGAATACTATTCCCTTGAGATTTCTGTGAATAAAGCTGCCCCGTATTCAGGTAAATATAAAATCTCTTCACTTCACATTACCTATTCAAAATGTATGTCCCAATTTTTTAAACTAAGTTATTCTGCCTTAAATATTTTTTTCTATCTTTTTCAATAGAAATGGTAAATGATTTTAGGAAATATTGCCCATCTGTTCAGTCATCTTCTCTAGAGATTTTTTAAGTTATGGAAATACAGAAAACTGGTATAATAAAGCATGGTGCTTCTGTGCATTTATATGTGTTCATCAAAGTATATACATATGTATAGGTGTATATATAAATATATTTCCTTCAACATTGGTGTAAATAAATGAGGAACATTTTATTCTATTGTGAAATATGTAAAGTATCAATACATCTTACAAAATATTTCATTAACCATGTTTTGCATCTATCTTTGGTTGTGTTCGATATAGAGTACCAGTTAGGATTGATAAAATTTACTTAAATCATATAATTTCATATTTAAAAATCTTGGTTCCCTTACATTTTAATTAACTTGCAAGACAACATAAATTATCATTACAAAGTAGAAATTTTAGCCTGCAATGTATCTGAAACGGCATTAATATGATTTTAACTTATACTGTTAAGTACATTAACAAACATATTATTGCTGTAAATAAATAATTGTAATGCCGATGTACAGCAATGACATTACATGAACCAGAGGATAATGAATAGCAGCAATTCATTTGTTCAATTAACAGTTATTAAGCCCTTATTTGAATATCACATTCTATCCAAAGTTCTTGGATTGCATATCTACTATTACCAATGATTATAATCTGTAAATATAATGACTATTAGGTAGTATGTTAATGGAAGACAGGAATCATTTTGAAGAAAGGGATTTTAATACAGTGAATCAATTACTGTCTTGGAGATATGTTAATTGAGGGTCTAAAAAGATATATTAAAAAAGTAGAAATTGCTAGAGCCATGATCGTACTCAGGCTGCCCATCTTCATTGGCCACTGCTATTGTCATTGCTACTTACTTGTATGGTCATTAAGTACAGTACGTTTTTTTTTTTCTGAAAATGATTTTTCATAGCCTCTTGCCCTCTGTTCTACCATAGCACTTACCCTTGAAAGAACATAGGATATTGAATCTCAGAAATGTAGTTTGTAGTCATCCTGCTTCAGAGTTACGGAAAAATATATCGTAGTGCAGGTATGGAGCTAAGAGGCACCTGGAGACTTCCCACATGGTAGTGAAAATAATACTGACAACTCTTTCTTGGGAATTTAATATACCTTTAAGCTGACTGCTAGAAATCTTAGCATATACTATGAATGTTTCATCCTGTGCTTCTGTTTACGTAACAACAGAATTACTCTTCCATTAAGTATAAGCTGTACAAAACTAGACTAATTACATTACATATGTTGTCTATTTGATTACCATAACAAATGCAAGGAAGGAATAATCTTCTCCAAATCACCTAATCTCTCCTAGTTTTTATTCTCCCACCTGTATTTCGAATACAAAATTATTCATATTGGAAATTAGAGAACTGTATTGGGAAAAACTTAGCATTACGTTAGCTTCTAGCATACACCCTACTCTCACAGTGTGGCAGGAATAACAGCGCAATACCTTAGATGTGCATTCTTTTCATTAAGTGTAGGACAATCCCCCAAAGTAGGCATGATAAAGTTAATAGCTGACCCAAACCCATGCAACTATTTAGGAAGAGAGTCAGTGTTTGTACCCTAACTCAAACCAAGAGATCATGTTCATTAAATACCATATCATATTGTCTCTGTACCTGGTCAATGCACAGACACAGAGCCTAACAGTTTTCTTAGTTATTTTTCGTTATACCTAGATCTTAGCTGATTCTTTCTTTCCACTTAAGAGTGTTCATACCCCTGCCATTTAATTGGGTCTGACCTGAAGTATCATATACCTTCACCCTATTATTTGCTTCTACTTAGTCTCCTTTATGCAGTCTGTTTTAAGTGTGTTTTCACATCATATATTATTCTTTTATTATATTTTATGTATCATAGGTAATACCAATTTTCAAAAAAATAGAAATTAATTCTACATGTATTCTTTGAGAATAAAATCTGTGTGTATTAAATTACTATTTTAAAAATATTTTTATTTATTTTTGAGAGAGAGAGACAGAGCACAAGTGTGGGAGGGACAGAGAGAGAGGGAGACACAGAATCTAAAGCGGGCTCCAGGCTCTGAGCTGTCAGCACTGAGCCTGATGCGGGGCTTGAACCCATGAACCGTGAGATCATGACCTGAGCCGAAGTCAGACGCTTAACCGAGACACCCAGGTGCCCCGACAATTTAAAACAAAGTACAGGGGCACCTGGGTGACACAGTCGGTTGAGCATCCGCCTCTTGATTTCAGCTCAGATCAGGATCCCAGCGTCATGGGATCAAACCTTGTGGCAGGGTCTGTGCTGAGCATGGAACCTGCTTGGGATTCTCTCTTTCTTTCTCTCTCCCTCTCTTTCTCTCTCTCTCTCTCTCTCTCTTCTTCCCCCCTGCTCTGCCCCCCCCCAGCCCGCTCATGTGTGCACACACTTGTTCTCTCTCTAAAAAATAATTAATTAATTAAAATAAATATATAGATGAAACAAAGTACAGTGGTACCCCCTTTTCTTCAGGGGATCTGTTCCAAGATCCCTCCAGTGAATACCTGAGACCATAGATAATACCAAACCCTAAATATACTGTTTTTTCCTCTGTATATGTATCTATGATAAAGTTTAATATATAAATTAGGCACAGTAAGGGATTAACAATGTTAACTGTTAATAAAATATAATAATTATAACAATATACTATAATAAAAGTTATGTGATTGCAATCTTTCTTTCTCAGAATACCTTATCATACTGTATTCAGCCTTTTTCTTCTTGTGATGATATGAATGATAAAATTTTAGATAATGAGATGAAGTGAGGTGAATGACACAGCCACTGTGACCCAGCATGAGACTACTATTGACCTGACTATATGTCAGAAAGCATATCATCTGCTTTTGTACATGGGTAACTAAAACCATGGAAGGTGAAACCTCAGAGGAAGGTGAACTACTATAGTGAATAAACAGACCTGATAAAAGAAAAATAATAAAAAGAGAATACACATGTTGAGCAGAGTACCAAGCACCAGTACCAACCCCAGGAGAGGCCTAAACACTTTCTGTCTACTGTATCTTGGTATGCGAGTCACCAAAGAGAACATAATACAGTTAGGCATTGGTAGAACATTGGATAGAACACTGCTTTACTCAGAGAAGAGACAGAGCAAGATAAGTTTCAATCCTAAGTGTTGGTCCCCCATAACTAGGGAGTCTCTCCCCGCAGACCACATAGGGAAATTCATCTATTCACATGCTTCATATTATGCCACGGTGGAAAGATCCCATCCTCTCCTCACAGGACAGATGCTACAGTGGCGTTGGGTGGGTACCATATGACACACATGCTTCAAACAGAGACAAAGAGCATTCATTGAGACTGAAACAGGAAAAGTACTCCCACACAAGGTGATAAGCTCGGCACAGGCTGTGCGGGCCTTTCATCTCTTGGTAAGGAAATGTTCCAGGATCAAGACCAACTCTAATGCTGCCCAGTGGGTGTCAAAAGACTGCATGCATGAGTCTGTCTTTCCCAACATTATAAAACCTTAATTTTAACAAATATAAATTATATGTTCTTTAGAATAGTATTAACTTTGCCATAAATCATTACATGCTGAAAAAGGAAACTAATTTTTTTTTTTCCTTAATTCCAGACTACATCGTTTTCCTCAAAGTCTTTTTTTCTAGTTTTGTGTATTTTTTCTTTCAGTGCCAAAAGTGAAAAAAAATATTTTTTTTTTCAAATTCAAAGGCAGGTTTCTAAACATTTATAGGGAGCTGGTTTCCTTTTTCTTTTGATTCAACAAAATGTAGAAAGCTTCTATCAGAGAAATCAAAGTGTCTCAGGTAACTAATACATTTTTTTCTGTTTTTCTTTTTTGTCTGCATGGTAAGCATCTTCTTGAATCAACTTTAGATGTTAGCAACAAAGCTCTTTCATTTTCCAGAAAAATAAAATTGAAAATGGCCATCTGTTCAATCTTCTGTTATCAGAGTTGTCCCCTACTTGTGTATCTCTAGTATAGTTTCAGAAGTGCATGGGAAAAAGGTGATTAATATAAAAATGTATTTGTGGGTACAACTTGTAACAGTTTAGAAAGACATAAAATAATAATCATCAGTTAGGTTAAATTTTAGTTTAAACAGCTTTTACAGTAGTTTACATTCCTAACCTTCAATAAACATTTAAAAAAAGAGGATTCATTTTAATATCAGTTACCATCATCTACAATATACTTCCTTTTACCATTCAGCCCTCATAAAAATGAGAAATAATAGTATTTATAAATAACTTTTCAATAACTCAGAACCTTCATGAGTATAGCTGAGATTACAAAAGATAACATGTGGGTTGCAATTCTTTTTTTTGTCCTATAATTTTGGTACATATATAAAAACTAAATAGCAGGCACCTGGATGGCTCAGTAGGTTGGGCATCTGACTTTGGCTCAGGTCATGATCTTGCTGTTCATGAGTTCAGCCCCCTATTGGGCTCTGTGCTGATACCTTGGAGACTGGAGTCTACTTCAAGTTTTGTTCCTCCCTCTCTCTGCCCCTCCCCCGTTCACAACCTGTCTCTCTCTCTCTCTCTCTCTCTCTCTCTCTCTCTCTCAAAAATAAACATTAAAAAAATTTTAAAAAGTAACAAAAAGTTAATTTTGACTTTTCTAATATACAAACACATATATTCTATAATATAAATGAAAAGGAAATCTTAAAGGTTGTTTCAATGTAAAATAAATTAAAGCAGCATAAAAATCACATTAATTGCCCTCATAGTTATATATGAGAATGAGTAGAAAAACTGATTAGAAGGAAATTAAGATAATTATTTTAACGTGGTTGTTTTGTATGGTAGATTTAGAATATGAAATAATTTCTTATTTGTTATAATGCATATAATAAGCATCAATCTATTAAAATATTTGAGATATCAGCATGACTCATTTCCCTAAAGATGAATGAGCTCTTTAAGGTGGCTCAGTTGGTTAAGCATCTAACTTCAGTTCAGATCATAATCTCACAGTTTCTGGGTTTGGGCCCCACATCTGGCTCTGTACTGCCAGTGCAGAGCCTGCTTGGGATTCTCTCTGTCCCTCTCTTTCTGTCCCTTCCCCCGAACATGTTCTCTCTCTCTCTCTCTCTCTCTCTCTCTCTCTCTCTCTCTCTCTCCCTTTCAAAATAAATAAACTTAAAAAAAACAATATGTGGGGGCACTGGGTGGCTCAGTTGGTTGAGCATCTGACTTTTAATTTTGGCTCAGGTCACATTCTTGCGGTTCAAAGCCCTCATCGGGCTCTGCACTGGCAGTGTGGAGTCTACTTAGGCTTCTTCCCTCTGCCCGTCCCCTGCTCATGTGCACATTCTCTCTCTCTAAAAATAAGTAAATAAACCTTAAAAAAATTAAAGAAAGTAAAAAGGATGTGTACATTTTTGAGAATGTACCAAAGATTTAACAGCAGACTAATTGGTTGTAATGTTATAAAAGTGTAGTAGAAAAAAAAAAAAAAAGACTAGCCTGAATTTCTCCATCAATTTCTCATATATTTATCTAACAAGGATTCTTTCTGGAAATATTGATTGTGTCTTGATCCAGAATTTTAAAAGAGTGATAAGAAATCACCTCTGTAAGATGTCATTAAACCAATCATCCATCATGGGATGGATGGTTGGGAAGAGTTACAATAAACTGAATCTAAAACTTTATCTCCTGCTACTGCTTAAAACATATATGTGCAAGTGGGTCACATTTTCTTAGGGCGTAAATTATTGGTACATCACTGAGCATTCTCCAAATGGCACATGGGTTGCTTAAATGGCAATCATTTATAGATTTTTTTTTTGGCCTAGTCAGCTTTACTTAGCACACCATGTGATCTATTCTTTGAATTTGTGTGAACAGTCACAGAGTTTCATAATATCCAATGATGATTCTAATGGAAAGCAATTAAAATTATTGCCCTGTTTGTATGTACTTTCAAATGTCACTATCAATTTTTAATGGATTTGTGTATATCTTGTCATTTATTTGTAATATGTTAGCAGAATTTGTTTTTACTTTTTGTTATCACATATTTTCCTTTGAGAAGGAAATAGCATTTTTATTTTATATATATATATCCATTTGCTGCTAGCATGCTTAGTGATTCTTTGCAACAAAAGAGAAACTTTAATTCTTGAGTTTCATTTTTGTGTATTCATATTTTATTTATGGTACATTAACCATAAATAATCTAAACTGTAAAATCTTTGTTTTTTTAACAAGAATTTTTTGGGTAAATTTTCAAAAAATTCTATTGAGAAATTCTAAATTTTAGTCATTTTCTCTATCAGAATGGTTATTTTCCATAAAACATATATTTTCATTTATCTCAATTCTTCTGTTAACATGAAATTTCTAGGGGTATTTAGATTTATTATATTTATTTGTTTGCTACAAAATCTTCACTAAAAACTTTATATTTAAGGTTTACTACAAGGTATGCTTACATTCTCTGAATAATTCCTAAAATTTTATGATTATCTACTCTCTGTTCAAGTGGAAAATGGACTCTTCAATAGAACAGGTTACATGTTATATCATTCTTACCTTCAGGTTAATCATATGATGGAGAGCTATTTTTTTATGGAATCCAGTGTCAGGAAGTCTCATTTCATATAGATATATGCTGAGAGTCCAACTCGGCCCTTCTGATTCCTGAAGACACTGTGCCACGTTGCCTTCTTGCGAATGGTCTCCCAGCACATAGCATATCATTTGAAAAATATGCCTGTTTTTTGCATGAAATTTTATTAAATTTCATTATGGGCATATACCCCTCACATATAGCACTCTTATCATCAAAAGGCTGTTATAGTTTAGGAATGACATTGACTGCTTTCTATTGATTTTCTTTTCAAATGTGCACACTGAGCTATAGAGATTACAGAAGGTATTAGAGAGAGTACAAGCATTTATCATAGTAATAAAAGATCAAAAATGCTATAGTCTCATTGTATAATTCTAAGCCCAAGGTCTCCTCTTAAGTTTGGCATCATATGAGATATGGATACATAAATTCTACAAATCAGGTATTCTTTCATCACAGGAAGACCCTTGTTTGTGTTTCCCTATTAATCTTGTCCCATTTACTTTCTAACTTCTAGGAATGACATGGCACCCATGTTTATTTTAAGGTGCTATTATTTCATTCCTTCTCTAGAGAATTCATCCTCTCCTTCTGTCAGAAGGCATTTAAGAATGAAGGAGAGTGCTATTAGATTCCATTTTAAACCAGAAACCTTTTGTAATTTTTGAAATAATCTGTTTTCTTTTCTTAGTCTTAGGTGATAGATAATATAAATGGAAAACTCAATTTAAGGGAAGATTGCTACTCACTGATGTGAGTGAATGCTCAAGTGATTACTACTCACTTTTCAGTGATAAAAATACAGCTATATTTATAGCAAAAGAAACCAAACCAAACAAAGAAACAAACAAACAAAAAACCACAACAAGTTATTGTGTGGGATGGAGCCTGGGGCAGATGCTACAGATCATGATGGAATGACCATGGTGGTAGTATGGAGGTGATGAGCAGTGTGGGCTGTAATCTTTTTAAAGGTAGAACAGGACTTGCTAATAGTCTGCATAAGTACCTAAAAATCTCTTTAAGATCCTGCTTTTAGTTATTTTGGCTATATACCCAGAAATGACATTGATGGGCATTATGGTAATCTTAGTTTTAACTTTCTTAAGAACCACCATATGCTTTCCATAATAGCTGTACCATTTTACATTCTCATTAAATGTGCCCAAGGTTTCCCTGAGATGCAATCTTGAATGTTTGCCATGATGGCAAGGATGAATGAAGCAAAGCAGTGAATCAGTGATATATGAGATAAAATTATGGAAAATGACGAAACTGAGAAGAAGAGGGATACAAAGGCCAAAGATCATGATACAAGACTTAGAGAATTCAGAGACTTATTAAAGAGGAATAACATTCATATAATAGGAGTTCCAGAAGATGAAGAGAGAAAAAAAAGGCAGAAGGTTTATGTGAGCAAATTACAGCTGAAAACTTCCCTAATCTGACGAAGGACACAAGACATCAGAATCCATGAAGCACAGAGAGCTCCCATTAATTTCAACAAAAGCCAACCATTCCAAGGTATATCATATTCAAATTCACAAAATACACAGACAAGGAAAGAGTCGTGAAAGCAGCAAAGGAAAAAAGTCTTTAACCTTCACGGGAAGACAGATCAGGTTCAAGCATAATTGTCCACAAAACTTGGCAGGTCAGAAAAGAGTGGCAGTATATATTCAACATGCTGAATGGTAAAAATATGCAGCCAAGAATTCTTTATCCAGCAAGGCTGTCCTTCAAAATAGAAGGAGAGATAGAGTTTCCCACACAAACAGAAACTGAAGGAGTTTGTGACCATTAAACCAACCCTTCAAAAAATTTTAAGGGGGATTCTTTGGAGGGAAAACAAACAAACAAACAAACAAACAAACAGAAAAAGACCAAAGGCAGCAAAGACTAAAAGGGTCCAGAGAACATTACCAGAAACACTAATTTTACAGCCAACACAATGGCACTAAATTCATATCTTTCAATAATCACTCTGAATGTAAATAGACTAAATGCTCTAATCTAAAGCCACAGGGTATCAGAATGAATAAAGGAAGAAGATCCATCCATATTCTGCCTAAAGATACTGTAGATTGAAAGTGGGGAGATGGAGAAACATTTATCATGCTAATGGGTGTTAAAAGAAAGCCAAAGTAGTCATACTTATATCAGATAAGCTAGACTTTAAAACAAAGACTGTAACAAGAGATGAAGGAAGGCATTATATCATAATGTCTACCCATCAAGATCTAATAATTGTAAATATTTGTGCCTCCAACTTGGAGATACCCCAATACATAAACTAATTAATTTACTATTAATAAAATTAATTATTAATTTATTATTACTTAAATTAATTAAAATTAAATTAAAAAGAAATATAAAGGAACTCATTGATAATAATACCATAATAGTAGTATTAACATCATACTTACAGCATTGGACAGATCATCTAAGCAGAAACTCCACAAGGAAACAATGGCTTTTAATAACACTGGGCCAGATGGTCTTAACAATATATTCAGAATATTTCACCCTAAAGCAGCAGAATATACATTCTTCTCGAGTACACAAGAAAATTCTCCAGAATATGTAATTTATGTGACTGGGTCACAAATCAGCCCTCAACAAGTACAAAAAGACTGAGATCATACCATGCATATTTTCACATCACAATGCTATGAAACTTGAAGTCAACCACAAGAAAAATTTTGGAAAATCCTCAAATACATGGAGGCTAAAGAACATCCTACTAAAGAATGAATGGGTTAAATCGGAATTTAAAGAAAAAATTTAGAAATACATGGAAGCTAATAAAAATGAAAATGCAACAGCCCAAATATTTTGGAATGCAGCAAAGGCAGTCATATATTGCAATCCAGCAGAAGCCTAAATCCAGCAGAAGAAGGGAAATAATAAAGATTAGAGCAGAAATAGATATAGAAACAAACAACAACAACAACAACAAAGCCCCCAAAACCAGTAGAACAGATTAACGAAACTAAGAGCTCTTTCTTTGAAAGAATAAATAAAATTGATCAACCCCTAGCTACATTTATCAAAAAGAAAACAGAAAGGACTCAAATAGATAAAATCACAAATGAAAGAGATCACAGCCAACACCACAGAAATACAAACAATTGTAAGAGAATTCTATGAAAAATTATATGCCAACAAACTGGGCAATCTGGAAGAAATGGACAAATTCTTAGAAACTTATATACTACCAAAACTGAAACAGGAAGAAATAGAAAATTTGAACAGACACATAATCTGTAAAGAAATTGAATCAGTAATTAAGTCTCCCAAGAAACAAGAGTCCTGGGCCAGATGGCCTCCCAGGGGAATTCTACCAGACATTTAAAGAAAAGTTAACACCTATTCTTCTGACACTGTTCCAATAAATAGAAATGGAAGGAAATTCATTCTATGAAGCCATCAATACCTTGATTCCAAAACCAGAAAAAGACCTCACTAAAAAGGAAAATTACAGGCCAAATCTCTGATGAACATAGATGCAAAAATTCTCAACAAGATACTAGTATAGTAAGTATGGTTCCTTTATTTCTCTGAAGATACTTATAATAGCTGCTTTGAGATCTTTCCCAGCTAAGTATGACATCTAATTCCTCGTAAAGGCAGTTTCTATTGTATTTCCTGTATATAAATCACAATTATCTGTTTTCTTCATTTCTTACTATTTCTTTTAACTAGATACTTTAGATAGTATATTGCAGCAAATCTGGATACTCACCTCCTTTTCTAGGACTGATTGTTGTGTGTTTATGGACTTAGTTGCACTTTTAAAAATAAATTATGTGTCTACTACAGTGTCCAGCCCCTGAGTTCACTCCTCAGATAGTGCAATCTTGGGCATGAGCTCTGTCATTCTGGAATGAGAATGGTTTAACTGAGCTCCTTTTGATCATTTCTTTCCCTGATCTGTTACGTTGTCTTTGTCTTTTTCTGGTCATATCACACTTCGTTGTTAGCTTTCTTGCTGGCTGGTAATTTCTGGCTGATTTCCCTGTTATTTTTGACAGTTCCTTGAGGCATAAATTAATCTATATTAATTCAATTAAATTTGACTCCTTTATAGGGATGGTTTTCGTTGCTGAGCTCTCTATTCTTATGGCCTCACTCTGCCCCTGGATATATCTCTGAACCACTACTACAGAGATGATCTTGGATTTAAACCATTGTTCATAAACAAAGTGCTAGGTAGGAATTGTATCCTTCTACCTGGCTTACCTCTCCTGACATGGAACCTCTATCCTAAAGCACACTAAGGTACAGACAGACAATTGAGAATAAATTTTTGCTGTCATAGGCATAAAACCAACACGTATGAGCCATGGATGGGTTGATGAAGGTAGCTCTTAACCTCTTGCCCACACTCACTTGGAATTTAGACTTTGTAACACAAAACTTGTGGAAGATGAGAAATGCTGGAAGGAATCTTCTCCTGAGAAATTCTGTATACCCTTGTCTGAAGCTAAGAAGAAGATACATCTTTTTTTTCTTTTTAACAGAACTTTTTATTTTTAACTTGTAAAATTTCAATTCCAGTATAATTAACAGTGTTATATTAGTGTCACATGTACACTATAGTGATTCAACAAATCTATACATTGCTCAGTGCTCATCATGGTAAGTGTACCCTTTCTGAATCCCCTTCACCTATTTCACCCATCCCTTCCTACCTCCCTTCTGGTGACCATCAGTTTGCTATCTATAGCTTAAGAGTCTGCTTTTTTGTTTGTCTCTTTTTTTCTTTGTTCATTTGTTTTGTTTCTTAGAATCCATATGAGTGAAATCATACGGTATTTGAGAAGACACATCTTAACCACACTTACCAGAGTGGAATGAGTATTGGTTTATTCAAGATCACCCCTATTTGTCCATATAAGAGATATTCATAAAAATCTTAATGTTTCCATTTATAGCTTGTAAAATTATTTTTACATTGGTAATTTGAGAAATTACATTTATAAATTTATATTACACATTTAATAATGATAACAATAATTTAAAATAACAGTATAAAATGTTTCTAAGTTCTACTTCTGAAACTAATATTATACGACATGTTAACTAACTGGAATTTAAATAAAAACTTGGAAAAAACAAAGAAAATCCTTATATAGTGCTTAAAACTTGGAAGACATAGATCTTTAACTCCCAATTTATTAGTACATTTCACCCTCACAGCAATTCTATGACATATTATTATTATCTTTAATTTACATTAAAAAGCACTGAGGTAAGGAATTCAAGTAACTTACTCACAGCCATGTATACTAAGTCAGCAGGGATTTTATACCTGCAGTCTGTCTCCAGATCAGGTGATATTGATCACTACAATGTTACTTCTGGAATAATAAATACTTAATGAGCATTTGCTCTATGCCAAGTACTGTTCTAAGCACCTTACTTGTATTACTTCATTTAACCAGCAGAACACTTCCAGAAGCTAGGTACTGTTTTTACCTTCAAATAGAGATAATAAAAAATTTCTCAGCATGCATTTTTTTTCACCAAAATGAAAACCTTTAACTCTAATTTTATTTCATTATTTTTGCATTAAATGAAACCACCATGCTCTGGGTTAAATTTTCATATCCAAAAGGTCTGGGGGAGGACTGAAGTAAACAAAGAAGGGACTTGTGCTAGATTAAGTCTAGAGAAGTAGTTGTGATCTAGAAGGTCTGGGTCTTTATAACATAAACCTTTATTTTAAGTGTAAACAAGCAGCAGACATTGATGGCATGATCTGATTGGTTTCCACCCCACCAAATAATAAAAGCAAAAACAGAGGAAAACAAAATAAAAAAACACCATGACTGCATCATGAAGAATAATTGTGACATACATTGTACAGATATAGAGATCATTTTGATGCCTATTACAAAATCCAGGGCAAAGTATGATAGAAATTCAAAGATTTCTTCAAAGGGACACAGAGCAGGAGACTGATTCAAGAAAAAGTAAAGTCATTACGTTTTAGTAAAGGGTTAGATTTGGAAGTATCTAGGATAAGGGAGAATAAAGTGTGAAGGATTGTGGTACCTAAAACATTACAGATGGTTTTTTCCATTCCTAAGTCAGAAAACAATAGAAGTGGCACTGGTTTGAAGGGAAATTCAAAAAATCATTCAAAGCATTTGGTACATACTAGACATCAATAGAAATTAATTCCATTTCATAACCTCACATAAGTTTTTTCTTACACAGTGTTGTTTAAAGGAAGAGAAAAACAGATATTTCTTCTCAAAGTCTTAAAAGAAATTCTAACTTATGGAACAGAAAAAAAAATTTCATAGGTTTTCATAAAATGTACCATAAAGAAGATTTATGCCACCTAAATGTTTTACTTTATTCTTCAGAACTCTTTGTTTCATAAACAAAATGTCTTATGACAACAAAAACATTTTCAGTATATTCAAGTCTTCTACTTCATGCTGTCTGTTGTATTATGTCTTACATACAAAGTATAACGTATTCTACTCAGAGTCATTCTTGACATTTCCAGGATTTATTGTTCAAAAAGCATTTCATCAAAATATTTCTACTTTAATTTACAATTCTTTTCCAACCTTGAAATATATTTCTTACCTTAGAGCTCAGGTTATCTCCATTCCAGACACATTTGAAATTAATTGTGTTTTGTTACTATCATATGTACACTCAAACATCTATGGGTTGTTTCCTAAACTAGTTCTTGTTTAATTGATAAGTTATGTCCACACAGCCCATTTATTGTTTTTGATTCCTTAAAGTATTTTGGTAAATGTCAATATTTTATAATTAAGTTTTTACTTTTCTAGAAAAGAGAGAAAAAAAAGAGTGAACATAAGAGCAACAGTGAGAAAGAAAATTCATCACATCATTAGGAAAACTGCAAACAGTTTTTTTCGGAAGATTATTGCTAATCTTTTCAAAGTAAAAGCACTAAATATTTAATAATATATTTCACAAAGAGTAAACTTTAATAATATGAATATATCTTTGATTACAATTCATTATTCCTATTGCATTAGCCAAGCAATTTCAACCCATCTATGGTGATATATGACAAAGTCTGTAAATACATACTGCACCGTTATCTTCAAATCTATCTACTTTAACAAATCGTTTTTATCACTTACTAGTAAAACAGAACTCACTATTCATATTCTTAAAAATGATTGTAAAATTTAAAATAATGAATGAAGATAGTTTTTTTTTTCTTCTTGCTGGTTAGAAATAGTACAAATTAAGTTATATTCTTTTAAACACAGCTAGGGCTAATGTGTCAAGACTAAATGAAAATATAGCCCACATGTAAGTAGATCAGAATATTATAACTTGGTGGCTTAGTTGGTTAAGCAACTAACTTGATTTCAGCTCAGGTCATGATCTAGCAGTTGGTAAGTTTGAGTCCTCTGTGGGTCTCTGGGCAACAGGGTGGAGCTTCCTTGGGATTATCTGCCTTCCTCCCTCTCTGCCCCTCCCCTGAGCTTTTTCTCTCTCTCTTTCAAACTAAATAAATATTTTTTAAATGTGATTAATACAAAAAGAATTTAGTTAACACTTTGTAGACATATTCTCTTATTCACTCCTGAACAAGGAGTTGAACATGAACTTAGTATGGACTTGCTAATAATACCAAAAACTGTGGATAATATTAATAAATATATCTAAGGAACAGTAAAAGTTTATAATGTGTAGAGTATTATCTTAAATGCTGCTAGGGATTTTCACACTTAAGTCTTACCACAGTACATGGATGTAAGCATTACAGCTAACCATGTGTTAAAGTAAAAGAGACTGCAGAATAAAATAAATTTCTTCCATTATAGGAAGAAGTGATGTGAAAGCAAAGTCTGTTCCAGAGTCTATACTTTCACCTATGATATAAGCCTTGAATATAAGAGCTACAGGTATATATAGCTATATTCAAATGGCCGTTAGTGGTTACTTTTAACAACTAAAATGGAGAAAATTCTTCAGAAATAGTTTAAAACATAGCAATGATTGTACATTATGAAAAGGAAAGTCTAGAATCCACTGGAATTTTTCTGTGAGATCTAGTCTTAAACCATGATTGAAGAAGATTTCTAAATTTTCTCATAACTTCATTGCAATATATAACATTATAATATATGGAAAATCTATTATTAAAAATCTTGTAGGAAATTAGCAGCTTAATACTATACGAAGATTTTCAGGATTCCACAAATGTTTATGTGTATTTTTGTGAGTGTTTTAATTATTTAAGTTAAAAAAAGAATACAATGTAATGAGCTGAAAATTTAGGTGGCTGATAAAGTCTGGAAATATGAAGAGAAAGTAGAAAGTGTGGTGAAGTTTATAGGGGAGAAAACAAATCTAGGGAAATGTAGTATGACTGCTCACGAACAGATTTATCATTATAAATTTAAAGTGAGATCACTCACTACTGTATACTTGTATGTTTTTCTCTGGCCACATTCAGGTTCGGTTCACTGTAGCAGTCACAAAACTAGTGAAGAGTTGATTTAAATAGCATTAGGACGTTGCTAATCAAGTAAGAAAACCTAACAGAAGAGCAAATTATTTTCAGTTGTATGTAAGATATGTAAGAATGCTTATACAGATTCGCCATAGAACTTAACCTGAGTAAACAGGGGTGAGAAGACCATAGGAGAAGAAGAGACTATGAAAATCTGGCAATGTAGAAAAATTGTTGACTTCATGGTAATAGATAGTGAGCAAAAAATACAGGAAATAGTGGTCAGAGAGTGGAGTGTATAAGTTGATATTATACAAGGGTTGCATTTATTGGTATTGCCAAAGTCTGAAAAGAAGTGAACCTGAGGTATAATGGACAAGATCACTAGAACAGACAAGTCCAAAGAACTGAAAGCCCTGTGGTTTAGGAGTTTCATCTATGTGTAATTAAAGTACTAAGACTTAAATTTGAAATAGGTGGAGAAAAAGGGTAGTGAGGTACTTGCTAAAATAATTAAGAAATAAGGTGGATTTGTGAATGATTTCATTGGAAAAATAAAAACCAAAGATAGTACAAGTCATTATTATGTAAAATATGGCTGTTTACTAAACATCTCTAATTTTACTGAGAAATGTAAAAACATAAACAATGTCCATGTGTATACTTGTGGAAAATCAATCATTCATAAATTGTTTTGAGGTTAGAATATAGGTGAATACATTTCTTCTTTTTGCATATAATTATTTAAAATGCTGTACAGTAATTATGTTTCCAATTATCATAAAAAGGAAACAATATTTGTATCTAACATTTTTATCTATCTCTTATAAGGTATTTTTTTAAATAGTTTCTTACAGAAAATTGCAATTAAATAGAAGTTATTTGGATTTTGGTTGTGATAAAAAATGTACTTAATAAGTTAAGATTTCATAAGATTTTTTGTTTGTTTGCTTTGGGGTTTTTGTTGTTTATTTTTGTTTTAAATATAAATTATTATCAAGTTGGCTAACATACAGTGCATACAGTGTGCTCATGGTTTTGTTTTGGGGGTAGATTCCTGTGATTTGGTGCTTACATACAACACCCAGTGCTCATCCTAACAAGTGCCCTCCTCAATGCCCATCACCCATTTTCCCCTCTTCCCTGCCTCCCCATCCACCCTCAGTTTGTTCTCTGTATTTAAGAGTGTCTTTATGGTTTGCCTTGCTCTCTGTCTGTGACTATTTTCCCCCCACCCTTCCCCATGGTCTTCTTTTAAGTTTCTCAAGATCCACATATGAATGAAAACACATGATATCTGTCTTTCTCTGTCTTATTTCACTTAGCATAATACCCTCCAGTTCCACCCACATTGCTGCAAATGACAGGATTTCACTCTCATTGCCAAGTAGTATTCCATTGTATATATAAACCACATCTTCTTTATCCATGCATCAGTTGATGAACATTTAGGCCCTTTATATAATTTGGCTATTGTTGAAAGTGCTGCTATAAACATTAGAGTGCAGGTGCCCCTTCGAATCAGCATTTTTGTATCTTCTGTATAAATTCCTAGTAGTGCTATTGCTGGGTCATATGGTAGTTCTATTTTCAATTTTTTGAGGAACCTCCACACTGTTTTCCAGAGTGGCTGCACCAGTTTGCATTCCCACCAATAGTGCAAGAGGGTTCCCATTTCTCCTCATCCTCACCAGCACCTGTTGTTTCCTGATTTGTTCATTTTAGCCACTCTGACCAGTGTGAGGTGGTATCTCAGTGTGGCTTTGCTTTGTATTTCCCTGAGGATGAGTGACATTGAGCATCTTTCCATGTGTCTGTTTGTCATCTGGATGTCTTCTTTGGAAAAGTGTCTATTCATCCCATTTCTTCACTTGATTATTTGTTTTTTGGGTGTTGAGTTTGGTAAATTCTTTAAAGATTTTGGATACTAACCCTTTATCCAATATGTCACTTGCAAATATCTTCTCCCATTCTGTCAGTTGCCTTTTAGTTTTGTTGACTGTTTCTTTTGCAGTGCAGAAGCTTTTTATCTTGATGAGGTCCCAATAGTTCATTTTTGCTTTTAACTCCCTTGCCTTTGGAGATGTGTTGAGCACGAAATTACTGCGGCTGAGGTCAAAGAGGTTGTTGCCTGTTTTCTCCTCTAGACTTTTGATGGTTTCCTGTCTGACATTTAGGTCTTTCATCCATTTTGAGTTTATTTTTGTGTATGGTGTAAGAAGGGGTCCAGTTTCATTCTTCTGTGTGTTACTGTCCAGTTCTTACAGCACAATTTGCTAAAGAGACTGTCTTTTTTTCCATTGGATACTCTTTCCTGCTTTGTCAAAGATCAGATGGCCATACATTTGTGGATCCAATGCTGGGTTCTCTATTCTATTCCATTGGTCTATGTGTCTGATTTGTGTCAATACCATATCATCTTGATGATTACAGCTTTGTAATACAGCTTTTGAAGTCTGGAATTGCGAAGCCTCCCACTTTGGTTTTCTTTTTCAACATTACTTTGGCTATTCAGGGTCTTTTGTGGTTCCATACAAATTTTAGGATTATTTTTTCTAGCTTTGAGAAGAATGTTGATGCAATTTTTATTGGAATTGCATTGAATATGTATATTGCTTTGGGTAGTATTGACATTTTAACAATATTTATTCTTCCAATCCATGAGCATGGAAGTCCTAGTATCAGCAATCAGACAAAAAAAAATCAATAAAGTGCATGAAAATTGGCAAAAAAGAAGTCAAACTTTCACTTTTTGCAGATGACATGATACTCTACATGGAAAACCTGAAGGACTTCACCAAAAAGCTTCTGAACTGATACACAAATTCAGCAAAGTCATAGGATACAAAATCAATGTACAGAAATTGGTTGCATTTCTACACACCAATAATGAAGCAACAGAAAGAGAAATCAAGACATCAGTCCCATTTACCATTGTATCAAGAACCATAAAATACCTAGGAATAAACCTAACCAAAAATGTAAAAGATCTGTATGCTGAAAACTATAGAAAACTTATGTAGGAAATTGAAGAAGATACAAAGAAATGGAAAAACATTCCATGCTCATGGACTGGAAGATTTCATAAGATTTTAAGTGATGATGTTTAAATAGAGAGTTTTGAAATTGGTGCTCTTTTCCATTTTTTGTTTCCATTTATCATTCGCTAAACTTCTCTGCAGGCTATTTTCAGCAACTTCAAATTTAGTCCTGAAATTAACGAAGTCACATGATGTGCTATGAGAAACAAGCAAGAAAAAGAAATGATTCTAGGCCTTGGTATGGTGATGGTGTATTTAAGGGCTAATTCTATGATGGTGGGCTTATTTTGGGATACCTAAATTTCTGTCTTTTTAACCTTTATGTCTTTCATCTCCCTTGGTCATGCACAACACCAGCAACTTGAGCTATTCCAAGGTGTGGGGGGTAAGCATAGGGTTTGAACTATCTAGTTTTCAACTTGAGCCTAATTCAACTCCAGTTTGGACACTGATGGAATTTAGAGCTTGTGAATGAACTGATTAAATGATACTTTTAGAAGTGAATTTTTAGCAAAGAAATGAGAAAAACACATTATCTGTATATCCTATTTTATAGAAATATGAGCACCCATATTCCAGAAATACTATGAAAGAAATATGTTCTCTTAATTTTTAACTTTTACACAGTAATTGTAAATCAGGAGAATATTGAAATCAGAACAAATAAATCAATAGAAATTTGATATTAAACTTAGATTTCTGAAGTAATTTAGGCCCTTATAATCCAGACAGGTCTCCCTAGATCTATTTTTATTCTACCTTGCTCTCTAGTCAATCTTCTACAAGTTGGTAATGCTTTTTTTTTGTAATCAAGCATAAATCTTATGTTTCTTTCTTTACTAAAACTTTTTTTTTTTTATTTTAACCAATCTTCTGTGGCCTTCAGAAGAAAGGTGTCACTCCGTGACAGCTTTTGTTGTCACACCACCTTTGCTTGCTTCCTCTCTGGTTCTTCCACAGCTTTTGCAGACAGTTTCAGGAATGTCTGAAATCAAGTTATCTACAATATTTTCTGCTCTGCCAACAGCACAGTATTACTCTCTGCTCTGGGCTTTCTCTGATGAAGTGGACTCTGGAGGAAGCCCACTCAGCACACAGATATGTAAAACTAAAATATGTTAATACTGTAGCCAATCGCCACTCAGTGGAAACAAAAGCCGATGGGTAAGTACTTCTTCCTGCTCAGTACTCCAGTGCACACTTCTGAGAAGCAGTCTCTATCCTCCTTAAAAGGTCTCAGGTAGGAGTAATGTCCAGTTTTCCAGTGACACTAATAATACTGAATAAGACATCTGGTACTACTTTTCGTCATTCCTTCACTCCTCTCTCAAGTCCCTCATATGTTCTTCGAGGTTATTTTCCACAAAAACGACCCACATATAAGTTCTTTCCTCAGGCTATACTTTTGAGGGAAACCCAGGCTAAGGCTATCACCTTAGGTAAATATTCAGTGGTAAACCCTAAGCTAACCGGAAATCAATTGTGATTAGAAAGT
This sequence comes from Acinonyx jubatus, assembly GCF_027475565.1. NCBI lineage: Eukaryota > Metazoa > Chordata > Mammalia > Carnivora > Felidae > Acinonyx > Acinonyx jubatus. Next base: position 61,412,293 of record NC_069380.1, read on the forward strand.
GTGGAATTTCAGACATGGAAAACTCTATATGATGCCAAGGTCCAGGCTTTGCCCTTGGAAAAGTATACTATGTGGATACAGAATGAGGGTCCACATCACTGTGGCCAATAAGCACATGAAATACCAGGACATTGGCAGAAGTGGGCAACATTCTACTGAACCATCTTTTAATATCTATGCCAAAGCAAGGAGACAGCAAAGCCATTCAAAAATGGTCTCCTTCTTGCTTTTTTAAAGTACAAATGAAATAATTTTATAAATCTCCTTGAAATTCTATGTGGCATTAGGGCTCCTCTGATGTCTCACTTCAACCCTTCTTTTTCCTCGATATGTGTGTTAAGCTAAACAAGGTCCAACAGCCCTAACATTAACAAAAACAAACAGTACAACCAACAAGAGTAATAGTAGCTTCCAATTAGCCCCATTTCCAATAATCATCTAACCTGATAGTCATACAGTCTAGAAAATGAAATACTAATCATACATGTCTTTGGTTTTCAAACCTGGGCTCTAAGGGGACAAAAGTAACTTGGTAAATACTTCAGGAATTAATGACATACTTGAGAAACAAAACAAAACCATGATCATGAAAAAAACAAACTAACAAACCAGTCACTCTGATGCACTTTTCTTGTATTAGCACAATATTCCCATTGCTAAGAGGAAGAAATAAAAGATGGCAAGTAAGTAGCAAGATAAGTTATTAGGTTTCATGATTAGGGGCTCTGAATTCTGATCACTGGAGCCAGCAAAACCTCAGAGAATCAATGAATGCACAGTAAGTCTGGGAAGATAACCCAGCAGTGACTTACATGCTTCTCTGAATACAGAAGCAGAAGACAAGTTCTCATGCCCACAGTGTGGCAGACAAAGAAAAGATAGATTCTGCAGAAAGGAAGAATATAGTTAACGTACAATAACAAATGATTTATTAACAGATAGCCACATGGACAGATAACCAAGGGCAGACAGGATCATGAACTTATCCATGACACCTAAAAGGAGAGATGACTTTAAAGACTTAAAGAATGATACGGAATTTTAGTAAAGATGACTTTAAAGTCCTCTATAACATCATTCTCTAATATAAGTTTTTAATATATTAGTATTTTAAACACTAAGTCTAAGTTATTTTCATTAATTAAACTAGATTTATTAATTATCTTAAATATGGTGATGGTAAGGTATTTCAATGTCTTCAAATATGTCACCTTAGGGTATACAAGCTTTCCTAAAAATATGATGAAGCTCTACTAAAAGACAGTATATTTGAATTGATGGAAAATTTGGTCTCTGCCACCAGGAGGAATGTAAATTTATAAGATATTAAAATTAGTTACAGTAGGGCACCTACAAGGCTCAGTTGGTTAAGCATCTGACTTTGGTTCAGGTCATAATCTCAGGGTTCGTGAGTTCTTAACTGCACATCGGGCTCTTTGCTTTCAGTGCAGAACCCACTTCAGATCCTCTGTCTCCTCTCTCTATCCCTTCCCGATGCTAGCACACATGAGCTTTCTCTCTCTCCCTCTAAAAAATAAATAAATAAATAAATAAATAAATAAATAAATAAAATAATAAAATGACTTCTAGAAAAGCACAATTACAATTAGTAGTTGCGTCATCAGAATGTGGACTAAGAGTTAAAGCTGAGGGAAGTTTAGGAAACTGAAATTTCTAAATGCTGAGTCAGGTAAACAACGCATTCTGTGCTGTGTGATAATTTTACTTAATCTAGAATGTGAAGACAAATTAATGCTAATGAGATGGAATTTTAGTTGTTAAATTGGAATCAAAAGTAAAAATAACCTTAATCTTCCCAGTTTTCTTAAACTATGGATTATCGAAAAAATCTTATGCAAATTCCATTGTGTGCCTATAGTTCACTGATAAGTATTTCTATAGACGTTCTTCCTCATTTCATTTCTGTATGCTAACCTTAAAACTGCAAGTTAAATTCAACTTGTCAAGCCATATTTTAGGTCAATATATACTTCTGTCAATTTCAAATCATTTCACTGTTTTCTTTTTCTCGAACAGATCTTTTTTCAATTCTTATATTCTGATAAAATTTGGATAAGAACTGTCTACTTCTGAACCAAGAGGTTTGTTGCTGAGATTATACGTAAGTAGATATTATCCACTGAAAGATCAAATGTAGATATTTGCCAATATATTATAAAGATTTAAAATAAAAATGTTTATGGCACTATTTTTAACATGGATGAATTACTCTAGAGATTCAATAGATTATAAATTATTAATAATAACAACTAATGAAAAATGTCAGACAACAATTTCAATTATTTTCTACTCCTTTGTATAAACATGAAGGGTAAAAAATAGAACAGAATTCTTTTTTTTTCAGGATGATGATGATTTTTTTCAAGTTTTTATTTAAATTCCAGTTAGTTAACATACAGTGTAATATTAGTTTCAGGTGTAGAACTGAGTGATTTCACACTCAAATACAACACTTGCTCATCACACCAAGTCCCTTCCTTAATCCCCGTTATTATTTAACCCATCCCCACCCACCAACCTCTATAACAGCATTCTTTAATATAAGTTTTTAATATACTAGTATTTTAAACACTAAGTCTAAGTTATTTTCATTAATTAAACTAGATTTATTAATTATCTTAAATATGGTGGTGGTAAGGGATTGTAGTGTATTATTTATTTTGGGTATACTAAATCATCACATGCCCTACATGTTCTTTTTATTATTCTTCTGAAAATTCAGTCAAATTCTGTAGTCAATTACAACACAAATTCACCTAATATCAAAATTTTTTTTAAAAAATTGTATGACAAATACTCTCTGTGTTAAAAGCTGAGTAAAATTCCTTATTGATTTAATTACTTGATTTCTTTTTTATTTCAGACATTACGCTGAAAATATATATGCATTATACCTATACATTTTTAAAAATAGCTCTTTAATACCAACCTAGACAATAATGTAATATAATTATACATTTTAAACAAGAGTATTATATAATAATAGACATTTCTTAATTAATACAGTTTGAATTATTTTATGTCCAATTTGAGCACAGTAAAATTATTGTATATTTGAGTTTTACTGATAATTCGAGTTAACAGAATCTGTAATATATATTATCCACTTTATTTATTATCTAACCATTCTTCTTTTCAAGTCTATTTTATGAAGCTTTTTAAATGCATTTCAAATGAATAACTGAACATTTACCATGAGAAGGCATGTTGTAAGGTTTTGTGTGCTTCCTTCTTTGAAGCAATATGTTTACTGAGATTTAGGTTTGGCTTTTCTTAGGAAGGAAATAATCCTTGGATTATTAACTATATTCTTGACATTAAAAAGCAATTGTACTTTTTTTTTTCAATTCCAAAAGTAAGAACATTTGACACCTAAGGATACATTTTATTTTTTTAAGAACAGACACCCAACCTAGGGCATAGTGGTGGTAGCCATAGCAACAACAACCTTCAGACCTGCTCCAATTTCTAAACCTAGATTATCTCAAACACCTACAATAAAGTTCTGTCAGAAGGAAGGTCATGACCATTGTCGGGCATAAAAGCTTTTAAACTCATCTCTACAGTCCTGATAGGATGCCTGGATTCAGGAAAATTGCAAGGCATATGAAAAGGCAAAGAAAGACCCACTCTGAAGAGATGAGGCAATCATCAGAACCACACTTAATTATGACAAAGTTATAGTAATTGTGTGACCGAGACTATAAAATAACTATTATTAATATTGTGGTAAATGTTCTATTGGAAAAGGTGGTTCAATAGGCAAACTCAAATGGACAATTTCAACAGACAGAAATTATAAGAAACAATGAAGCAGAAATGCTAAAAATAATATACAGAGTAAAAAAAATAGGAAATTCTTTTGCTGTGTGCATCTGTATTCTAAACACAGTTAAGGAAAGATTCAGTGAACTTGAAGATAAGTCAATATAGATTATTGAAAAAGACACACAAAGAGAAAAGTGAGTGAAAAAAATACAAGAAGAGATTATCCAAAAGTCATGGGACATTATCAATCCATCTAATTTATGTGCACTCTAAATTTGAGAAGAGAATGAGAGAATAGGGTGGAAGAGACGTTTGAGAAAACAATGTCTACAGACTTCTTAAAATCAATGACACACATCAAACCACAAATCCAAGGAGATCAGAGAACCCTAATATAAGGGATATACTAAGACATTTACGCAATGGAATATTGCTCAGAAATGAAAAAGAGCAAACTAACAACTGTTACAACAGCAGTAATGAATAATAAATGCATTTTTCTAAGTGAAAATTTCTAAGGTATTTCTAAGCGGTTATTCTAGACCCAAAGGCTAACAAAATATGCTTCCTTTATAGAACACTCTGGTAAAGGCAAAACTATAGGGACAAAAAAAAAATTAGTTGTCGTCAAGATTTGGAGGAGAATGGAATGTGTTTAATATAAAGGAACACCATTTTGAAGGTAATATTACATTTTGTATGTAACTGTGTTATTATAAACAACTATTTGCATTTTTTGAAATTCATAAAACTGTACACCACAAAATGTAAATTTTACTGAATGGTAAATCTAAAAAAATCTACTAGAATGTTTGGCAAGGAAGTGTAGACTGTAATAAGTGACTCTAACTGTATTACAAATGAATCACAGAACTACTCTGAAAGGGATTAGAAAGACAGGAATTGGCTTGGGTAAATATTTTAAGTCTAAAGACAAAAAGAAATTTGCAAACACATTGTATTTCATACAAGAGACTGCTAAACAAATAAATAATAAAAATGTCATAAGAATCAGCCTGAAAGAGCCAAAAATGTGAATCCATAATTGTACAAAAAAAATAACTGAGTAAATAAATACACAGAAGTAACAACTCTTTTTTACAGAAGAATTTTGGTTCATAGATGTAAAAGAAAATAAATACCACCTTTAGAATAACCCAGGAATAATTGCTACAGGCACTGATGGATGATAAATTTAAAAGGTGAATATTTAAGCAGAAACAGAGTATTTACATAGTGTCAAGATATCTCCCCAACACATCTCATAAGTTCCAAGGGAAAAAATATGAAGTTCATACCATGCCAGATGCCACCTTAAGCAAATGATCAAGGTTAATAGCACTAGTAACATATACAGACTTAATGTACCCCCAATATGAGGTTGTGAGATAACACAACTTCCATAGTATCGTACTTAATAATGTATAGCTTTAATTTAATGATGAGAAAGTCATCAGAAAAATCCAAATTAAAGGACTTCTATATATAACTGGCCAATATATTTCAAAAGTTTCAAGGTATTTTAAGATACGAGATGATTGAAGGTTGTTAAGACTGTACTCTGGCTCAGGGTCATAAATACAACTTATAGTTATTATCTGGTTTATGGGAAATGATACTTTGAACTTTAATACCCGGAGTATCTCTGTGCCTGCTCTAAAAGAAACAGCTCTATTGTGTATGGCTAAGAAAACTGACTACTGATGTATGGCAGACAATCCGTATCTTAACAAAAAAGAATAAACACATATGACACTTCAAAGGTCTAAACACTTCATGCTAGATATTTATGAAATAGCAATATAGATATTATAGTCAATAAAGAATTTACCTAAATTCAATCAACAAAAATAGATATGCATATTTTCATAGTAATTAAAGAAATTGAATCCATAATTAAAATCTTTCCTGTAAATAAAACTGCAGATGCAGATGACTTCAACAATGGATTCTACTAACTATTTAAGAAAGAAATAATACCAGTTCTGCAAAAATTCTTCCTGAGGTAGAAATAATTCCCAAATCTCTCTGTGAAAGCAATATTACATTGATATTACCCTGACAATGTAACACATCAAGAGCAGAAAGACATCATCAGGAAAACCAAAAGAAAAAAACAACAACAAAGCAAACAAACAAACTACAGCTAAATATTTTTGGTGATCCTAATATAAATTAAAATATTGCATATAATATCCAGAATTGGGAATAAACCAAATTTCTAACACTTGATGTATATGGATAAAAAGATTGTGGTTTCTCCATTCAAAGGCATAATACTCAACAATTAAAAAGAATGCACTCCTGATATATGGATAAAGCTCAAAAGCATTAGGATAAGTAAAATACTTTATATACAAAAGACTCCAAGCCATTTAATTGAATTTTTATGACATTCTGGGAAAGGCAAAACTCTATGAACTAAAATCAGATGTGAGGGGGCATAATTAGGAAAGACATGACTGCGAAGAAGCCAGAGTAGACATTTTAATTTGATGGAAATGGTCTAATTACAGTGATGTAAAATTGTAGTGATGGTTGCATGACTATATATATGTTTTTAAAACTTTTTTAAAACATTACAAATTTAATGAATACATTTTTGCATGTTTTTAATATCTAAAATAGAGAATTTTAAAAGAATATGTCTTAAGGAGTTTGCCTGATAAAGCCTTTAAGTTTCTATGTAATCTGACTTGGGAAAACTGGAATCTGGGTGTTCTATGTTACACATAGCATCACACATAAGGCAACTAGGTTAGCGATTTCTCCATTTCCCTAGACCCAGTGTGTATCAGCCTGATGTTCTAATACCCGGTCAGAATAGTTTGTCAGAAAATAATAGAGGGCTTTTTTAAATTTTATCCGTGGAAAAAGATGTGGTTCTTAGCCAAGTAAGTAATGTTGAATGTTAAATCCAAGGGATGAAACAAGGGGTTTTCCAAGAGACCATATCAAAAGTTAGAAAAAGCGGATTCAAATTTATGGATAAGGGTGACTACTATATATTTTAGCTATTACATATATCTGTATGTACCATGAAAATAATATAATCTAACCCTTCTGTAATTTTTTATAAGCAGATTAGTTCATTTATGCTGACAGGATGCCAAAGCAAAGTCTGTAGTAAACAAATACAATTCTCAATATGCTTTGGTATTCGTCCACATTTTATCATTTCAAATAGGTTTTTATAACATTTTAATCATATGAAGTTAAAAAAAACTATTGAAGTTTGACAAAAACTTTTTAAGTTTCAGACTCTTTATGAAGAAAAAAACAACTACAAACTCTGAGCTGAAACTCGTTACATATTTTGATTTTTGTTCCCAAGGCAAGTGGTAATTCCTTCTGCCTTCCCCACATAACAGTTAAGAGTCATTATCCACTGCTTTATTGTAATACTATGTACACCAACCTGTAAATTATCACCCAAACCCTCTAAAACTGCAAAGTGGCTGACTGTAGTAAAGGGTGCTTTATTGATTACAATTTCCAGTTTTCATATTCTGCTGACGAATACAGGATACAGTCTCATCCTACTGATGAATGCAGTCTTTTGTTCCTCTTAGATGTCAAATCCTGCAGGATATCATGTTGAGTTAGAAAGATCAAAGAATGGAGATGATTTTAATGAATATAGCCTTGTAATTCTTGCACATTTTTCTTTGCCAATACTGTGTATGAGGATTTAGAATTGAAAAATAAAGAAAAGAAAAACTGTCAATTTTAATAAGGACAAGACTGAATGTACCACTAATATCACACTGACATAATGAAAAGTCTTCAGTCTAAGATCTAAACACTGAGAAATCTCAAAGTCATATATGGTTTCCTTTAATTGTCAAATTAAGACTAAAAAGATATAAGAAATACATAATCTTCATAAATCAAATAAACCACCTACTAGGTGAATAAAGAAAATGCTGATAATATTACTTCTGGAAGTGACTTAGATGGTTAAAGAAAGTAGGCAAAAATGAAAATAAGAGCATTATAGGGGTGTCTGGGTGGCTCAGTCAACTAATCACCTGACTCTGTCTGAGGTTATGATCTTGTGATTCCTGAGTTTAAGCCCCACACTGGGGTCTCTGCTGTCAGTGAAGAGCCCACTTCGGATTCTCTGTCTCCCTCTCTCCCTGCCCCCTGTCTGTTTGTAAGGATGCCTTCTCTCTTTCTTTCAAAAAATGATAAACATTAAGAAACAAAAGAAAAGAAAAGCATTATGCTATTCAATATGCAGAAGTTAAGTATAGTAAATGTAATGGTGCAAGACATGGAACCCTCCGTTTTCCTCTCATAATAATAATAAAGTTGGTTTCAGAAACCAATTCTCTGCTGATGAGTTTAAGGAGGCAATATTTAGATGCTACTGCCCACAGCACAATGAAGTGACCCCCCAGATTTTTCTAAAGTGAAAAAAAGCACCATATGTTAAGATTATCAGGCATTTGCTACAGCCTTGAGCAAGAAATTCTGGTTATATACAGGCCTATTGACCTTACTAACACATAAGAAAATAAACAGCTGTATCTGTCCTGTGTTCCTCTTCCTCTTTCCCTCTCTCTCTCTCCACCCTCATTATCACAAGATGGTTGCAACAATGTCAGACATCATGCCCTCACAATGCAATGTCTAAAAGTTGAAAGAGGGAGTTTTTTAAATGCTCTTTTAAAATGTCAAATGTTATGCATGGAATATGTTGAAAGGCTATCTTATCCTAGATTCTAAAAGCCACTGAATGTCAAGTGTTTCGCTTTCAGAATATGAGCTAAAATTAAGTATTCACACATTTCAAAGAGCTAAGATACACACAAAATCAGAACAACAGCAAAATATCAGTCATCACTGAAAGATTTGTTTTTAAATCATTGGTAGCATTTCAGAAAGTGAGTAAAATATGCTTTATATAATTTTAGGTATAAGCAAGAGGAGAAATATTTATAAACTAGTTTTCCTCGAATGGAAGCTTTAATAAATACAGGATCCATTAAGTATTCCTGGAAAAATAATCCCTTGATCAATGAAGCTTGAGAAACATAATTCACATTGAATTATTTAGAACTCTTGGTAGCCCTACTATAAAGAATTTTTTAATGTTTTCCACCCACAGAAATAATGTGTTTGTAGGTGCATGAAACTGTTAACAAAATATTATTTCAAATTATGAAATAATAATTTTGTGCTCTATTAAAGGGTAACATTTCCACAAAGCATTGAATTCAAATATGGAATTATCTTATGATGACGATTCACTAAATATTGCATGTGTCCCACCTTCATTACGTATTTGGTAGTCTGGTATTGAGAGATGAGAGAAGACAATCACAACTAGATTGAAGACATGAATGTATGTTAATAACTGGCTTATTAAAATCAGGTTCAAACTTTAGATTCAAAAATTAAGACTCAAGTTGCTAGTGAGTTACACTATGTAGCTAAGGACTTTCTTATTTTGCCAATATTTTTAGAACATCAGTGTATAAAAGCACCCATTCATAATCTTTTCTGGAGATGATATTTTAATGAATGTTTTAATGTCTTTCCTTTTTAAATAAATACAGCAATATTAAAATTCACATTTTCTCTCCTTGAATCAAATTAAACCCTCTGTATTTTTCTCAAATATAAATAGTAATAATAAGAAGAAGAGATGGAAACTCTAGAAGTGAGAAATAGAATTTCTGAAATTAAAACTTTACTGGGTAGAGGCACCTGGGTGACTCAGTCGGTTAAGCGTGCAACTTTGGCTCAGGTCATGATCTCACAGTCTTGTGAGTTCAAGCCCTGCACTGGGCTTTGCACTGACAGTGCAGGGGCTGGTTGGGATTCTCTCCCTCCCTCTCTCTCTGCCTCTTTCTCTCAAAATAACTAAATAAACTTTAAAAAATTATACTAGGGTAGACTTAGCCAAATGAACAGGACAGAAGAATGACTAAATGAATTTGACAGAAGAACAATAGAAACAATCCAAGATAACAGAAAGAAACAATATTTCAAATAATACCTGGGGCCTCAGGTATATGTTTAATGGCATCACAAGGTCAAAAGTGCATGGAACTAGAATGACAGAAAAAGAGGATAGGACAGAAAAAAATTCTTTTAAAAAAATTAATTAAGTGTTTTTAGTGTTTATTTTTGAGACAGAGAGAGAGAGAGAGAGCGCGCGAGAGAGCGCGCGCGCAAGTGGGGGAGGGGCAGAAAGAGAGGGAGACACAGAATCTGAAGCAGGCTCCAGGCTCTGAGTGGTCAGCACAGAGCCTGATGCGGGGCTTGAACTCACCAAGTGTCAGATCATGACCTGAGCTGAAGTTGGTCACTTAACCAACTGAGCCACCCAGGTGCCCCAGAAAACAAAATTCTTAAAAGATGTCATGGGTGTGGCTGCCTGGGTGGCTCAGTCAGTTAAGCATCCGATTTCAACTCAGGTCACGATCTCACAGTTTGTGGTTTTGAGCCCCACATAGGGCTCTGTGCTGACACCTCAGAGCCTGGAGCCTCTTCAGATTCTGTGTCTACCTCTGTCTCTGTCCCTACCCTGCTTGTGCTCTGTCTCTCTCTCTCTCTCTCAAAAATAGATAAACACTAAATTTTTTTTTAATTAAAAAGAAAGATGCCATGGGTGAAAACTTCCCAAATTCTTAGGAGAGGATTTGTAGATAGATATTGAAAAATAAAATTGAACATACAAATAGACCTGAACAAGGCCATACTAGGCACCTCATAGTCAAAGTGTTTAAAGTCAGAGATAAAAAGAAAATTGTGATAGCAGCAAAAGGAAAATGATATATAGCACACAATGGAACAGCAGTCCAATTAATGAGTCAATCAAAAATGATGGAGACAAGAGACAGTGGACATTTTTAAACTGATGAAGGAAAAAAGATATCAATTCCAAATTGTAATTTCAGTGATAATATAATTCATGACTGAGAGTAAAATAAAGACTTTTGATAGAAATAAAACAAAAAGAATCTGTGACCAGAACAACTGAACTAAAAGAAAGCTCAACAAAATTGTTTCAGCTGAAAGGGAAAGGATACCAGATGGCCCTCTGAGTTCCTATAACAGAACAAAGAGCATAAGAAATGGTAAATAAATGCACAAATGCAGAAACTTTTCTTTTTTGACACTTTCCTATTTTTTTATAAAACATATAATTGACTAAGACTAAAATTATAACAGTCTTGGAGCTTTCTCATGTAAGTGTGTATTACATGTAATCATTATAATGTAAAGACAGAGTGCAGTTTTGCCAATTTTTAAGATTATAATTTAAACTGAATCAGAGCACAGAATAAATGGAAACCTCTCCAAATAATTTTACGGAGTTTGTGATAAGAGTGCTCAAAAGTGAAATTATATTTAAAGTGTATCAGTTAGAGACCATATAAAATTGGGATTTATTTTATTTATCCATTCTGAAAATCTCTGCCTTTGATTATTATATATATGCAATAATGCATACATATATATGTGTAATTATTGATATGACTGGGTTTGTGCCTACTATTTTAGTTTGGTTTACAAATTTTCTCCTTTTTTTTTCTTTGTTGTTTCTCTGACCTTCCTTTCCAGTGTATTTTTCACTATTTGGATGTTTTCTTAAATAGAATTTTAATTTGAAAATTGTATTTTTGTGGTGGTTACACTGAGGTTGATAACATACCTTCAGGAGATCTCACACCTAAAGATACTTAATTTTGTTTCACGTGCATAATCATACACAAAATGTAAGGGAAATGTACATCCCATAAAGCATTCATTAAAATTATCTTACATTTTTCCTCATCAACACTCTGTACCCACTGAATTTCTTTTATACTTCTCCTTTCATGTACACAACAAAAAATTCCCCCCAGACTTTTTTTCTTTTCCCTAACTTGCTTTTTACCCCTGATCTGTTCCTCCCACTTCTACTGGTTCTTTTTTTTTTTTTAATGTTTATTTATTTATTTTGAGAGAGATAGAAAGAGAGCAGGGAAGGGACAAAGAGAGAGGAAGAGAGAATCCCAAGCAGGTTCCACAGAGCCTGACATACGGCTCAAACCCAGGAACTGTGAAATCATGACCTGAGAGGAAGTCCAGAGTCCATTGCTTAATCAACTGAGCCAAACAGGCACCCCTCACTTCCTCTTATTCTACTTCATAAAACCTCCAAACAATTTAGCACTTCAAGGATCCTCCTAGAGTTGGATTATAGTGAGCAAAGGAAATATGGGAAGAGTAGAGTCTGTTCTCCTTCATCAACAAGGAAATGGGATCACAACTAAAAACAATCCTACATTAATAATTTTGCATTGTGTTCTAATAAACATTTGTACAGACATAGTATGGAATTATTTCAGATGTAAAGAGTCTCAGTTTTTACCACCCATTCTTTTCATTTGTATTTCCCATCACCCAATTTTCAGCTCTTTTATTATAATTAACGTAGTAGAATAACATGATGCTATGTCACCAGCTTTAGATTGAAAGTGTCTGATTTCAAATGCAATTTTTATCATTTACCAGGCATGTAACCTTGGGAAAATTACTTAGATACTCTGTTTTTGGTTCCTACTCTATAAAATGAGGAGAATAGTAACTTACTCTTACAGCTGTCATACACATTAAATTAATGCACATAATGTTCTTAGAAGGGTGACTAACATTTACGCTTCAGTAAATGATAGTATTTTATTTAGTTGGAATCCATCTTTAAGGATATTTTTGTCAACAGTGCTTCAGGGGAGGTCTATTTTATAAGCCTTTTCATAAATAAAAATCTGTTTTAGTTACTCTTACAATTGAATACGTAAAAATAAATTGAGGGATCATAAAACTAGCTCTCAAAGCTGTAAAATCAGCTAGCATAATTCCATTTTCAATAGTGTTTGGTATTGCAGCACAGTCTCAGTTTACCCTGAATTTTATCTTTCTGCATACAATTTTATCTACCTGAATGTTTTTTGTGATCATAATCCCAGTTGTATTTTTAGAGTGTCTCTATTGTATTGGCCTTTTAATTATTGTAGTTGCTTGAATTGTAGTGATCTGGCACATACTGGTTTGTACACAATTTTTATCTTATATATGAGAAAGATTCGATCCAAGCACATTGTGAATTTCAAAAATATTTTTGAGTTCTCCCTCAAAATCCAAATTTTCTATGTGTTGGGCCTTGTTTCCTGTTGTTACACATCATTTTCCTTCTCATCATGTTTATCCTTTTGCACTTATATTCTGTATTCTGGGAATGCTATTCAAGTTTGCCTTCCATATTATTGATTTAATCTTTCCACAGAATCAGTTCTCTTCTACCCAAAGACTAGTTTCTTTTTCAGTTCTACTGTTTCCATTAACTACTACTATGCCTCAGTTTACTGGCAAGCATTCATCATCCCTTCTTCATTTTGCTTTCTTAGCTTATTGTCTCTTTACAGAAGCAAAATTCATTTATGGTGATTTGAGTTAGGACAGTGACCTGAAACCAGATCCTGCATCCAAATGATTCTGCTTTAGAAGTATCTGCTTCTCTGGGTCTTTCAGATTAATTTACTCTACCCTTTTATTTATTACGTTTTTCTAATTAGCTTTCTTCTAGACTCATTACTATTTCTGTGAAATGGTGAGATATGTCCAAGTTTATTTTGAACACCACAGTTTATTTTGAATTATGTGGTATACAATACAAGACAATAATGTAAGACCAAGATTACAAAAAATGGCAAATGTGTGCAAGGTAGAAGGTGAATGTGGGAAGGAAAAACTACTAAACTCTTTGTATCATAAAATTTGTGTTGTATGGGAGGACATTTAAATCAATGCATGAGGAGTAACTCAAATCAATGTTGTCTGGTTTATTACTTAACTCACGTACTCACCTGGAAGGTAGATTTGAATATCTCCTAGTTTGCTGTCTATTATATAGCAGTATCAACCACATTTCCATTGACTTGTGTCTTTTTTCAATCCTCACTGCATGGGTCTTTTATATAAGTAGAACATGTAGAATATTTTGATATAAAGCTTCTACTGTTGCTTAAGTTACTCTTCTGTAATTCTTACATCATAGGACGCTGACTATCCCTTTACTCAAAATGTTCCTATATTCCACACACATTGCAACTTACTAATATATATTCCCTTAATGCACAGTGTTTTAATCAGTTTTGCATTAACTCATTAAGTGAAGTTATTTTCTTTTATTACAAAAATATTTTAGTTGTTAAATATTATGCTGGCATTTCGAGTGGTGAAACAAGTAGTTCTCTGCATTACAAAGTAATGAAGGAGGCCAGGTTTTCTACATAGAAGAGAGACTAGATATTAGAGCCAGTGGACAGATGGTGGGAGAGGCATGAAGTACCTTCTTATCTATTTAGTATGTTCTCTCTTTCATGGAGTAAAGCCTAGGTATGCCAAAACAAATGCCTAGGTTGGTTTCATCTCAATCCCATTCCATCTGCTTTTTAATTAGTATCAGTCCCTCCCAGATTTTGGTATTAATTGCTTATGAGTTTAGCTTCCAATGTTATTGAGAGTGTTTGGGCTTTTTTTCCCTATATTTGTATAGAATTTTTTAACGACACATCAGTAGTAGATGACTTAGATTCTGTTTTAAACTTAATCAAGATGACTTCTAGATCTTAAATGTTGGATAATTGAATGAAGTAGTACAAATTATTGATTAAAAACCCATGGCAAAGTCAAGGTGACTTAATTCTTTTCATCCTTCCAACTAGTAGTTTAAATGACTATCATCTGCCAGCCATGTTGTCATTTTCAATGGTGGGATGAGAACCATAAATGCTATCAGCTTCATGGGTTTGATATTTATTGAGAAAGCAGATAAAATACAATCACACAAAAGATGAATTTAACTCTGATAAGTACAACAAAAAAAGGGTGGTGGATGGTAGCATATTGCAAGTAGATACGGTCTAGTTTGACATCTCAGGGTACAGACAATAAACTGACATCCAAAGTTTAAACAGGAACAAATTATCATAGAGAAGAGATAAAATTACCACAAGTATTGATGGGCAAAAGTCTTGGGGTACAATGGAGCATGGTGTGCTAAAAGCTGCCAGATGGAGATAAAGCTGATTAATATCTGGCTAAGAGGAATATCTGTCAGAAATGTTTGAGGAGTCTTACTGGCAGTGTTAAATGCTTTATTCTTTATCTTAAGACAAACTAGATGTCATGACATGGCAAAAGCAGAGATAATTAAATTTAGTTATTTAATATGATTACATTCCCTAAAACTGTTCTTTCTATTAATAGCCACTGTGCTGACCAAGAAAGTTGCACTAGTCATTTTCAACTGTTCAATAGCCATATGCAACTGTTGGCTACCATATTGGACAACATAAATATATTTTCATCATTGCAGAGAGTTCTACTGGACAGTGCTGGTGTAGAGAATGTAGTGTAAATTATATGGGAACCAGAAGGGGAACACTTAACCCAGCAGTAAGGAATCTGTTGCCCAATTAAGAGGCAAGAGCAGTTGGTATGGGTATCAGTTTACTAGAGTTGCTGTAACAAAGCACCATTAACTGTGAAGTTTAAATAACAAAAATGTAGTCTTTCATAATTTCAAGGCTAAAAGTCTGAAATCAAGGTGTTCATAGGGCCATGCTCTCATGGAAGACTCTAGGAAAGAGTCTGTTTCATGCCTTTTCCTTAGCTCTCAGCCTTGCCAGCAATCGTTGGCATTTGGATTATGAATTTGCCACTCCAATCTCTGACTCTGTCATCATACGGCCTCCTCTCTAGGTATCTTTGGGTCTTTTGTTCAGTTCAGAATTTACCAATGCAGTATCTTATATGTAGATACACGAAACAGTCTCGCATGCCAAATTTTTAAAAAACATACACTGAGAGTGTATAGGTACTATAGAAATCTTTCAAGTTAGATTTGATGTTCATCTATCTCTTGACTTACAAATCTACATCTTCTACCAGCTGGAAACAGGAATGCTAATTTCTAGAGAAATTTTGGATTGGGGACATGATAAACTTTTGTCTACAAAATGCAATCCATCTTCCACTCTTTTTTCTTTTTCTTTTTCTTTTTTTCTTTTTTTGCATCAAAAGGCTAAATAAACTGGAACATATGTATCATCTAGGTATCACTTTTCACATGGCATCCCTCATCAAATTCTGAAAGTTTAACGTGGAGATCCCATATGCATTCAGTAAAGAACTGGGAAACCACTTATTACATATGAACTAAATATATATCTCAATGAGATAGATATGGTCCAGGAGATATTTGGAGTACCCTCCCTTCCATTTAATAATCTGCCCAAGACATATCTATATATCTGAAAAATACAAAACAAAGCCAATAAAACAAAGTAAAAAAACCTCCATAATACTCTCAATATTTCCAAATAATCTGGAGGGATCTGAAACAGGGTAATGTTCTATTTCTTATGAAGATTTGTAGCAATCAGTCTGTACTATTCACTTGTTCAGCTCTTATTTAACAAATATTTGTTAAGCAACTATCCTGTCTCAGTGTGTTCCTCATGGGCAAGTTGATTACAGGGACTCTTTCTTGTTTAACTCTCAATGACTTGCATGGAAGAGTCTTGTATATTATTGCAATGTGCAGTTTGCTTTTTTTTAATTTATAGGTAACATGCACTTTATGCTTCCACAATATTTGTGCCTTGCCCATTTTATATATTAATTCTCACAATAAACCTATTTGATAAAGATTATCATAATCATATTTAGAAGTGGGAAATATATGTCCAAAAAGGCAACTGACTTTCTAAATGCTGGTAAGAAATAAAGCAGAGGTTGGATACAATGAAGACTCATTTTGTGCTCTTCATTCATGAGTGCTCATGTAATATCTTGCTGTTTTTGATCTGCTCTGCTGATTCTATCTTGAAAATAGATGTTCTAACTTATGTGACAGTAACTCCTCCATATATGTTACTGTCTGATCC
Source organism: Acinonyx jubatus (assembly GCF_027475565.1). Taxonomy (NCBI): domain Eukaryota; kingdom Metazoa; phylum Chordata; class Mammalia; order Carnivora; family Felidae; genus Acinonyx; species Acinonyx jubatus. The sequence continues at coordinate 61,429,035 of NC_069380.1, forward strand.
TTGCTTTCACATTAAGGACCAATCTATGTTTGTTTTATTGTTTTCAGACTTTGGAAAGACTGCCCTTTTATTCCTCATACCTCTTATTTTCTTTGATGCTTATTTCCATGGCCATGCTGCCATTATCCTTTGCAATTCTAAATGAAAGCAGTTGAAGGCTTGATGTACATTCAACTCTCGCAGATCATTTGTGACACTGGCTGCAATGAAACAGAAAATATCCCATCCTAACATGTATATAATTTATCAAGGAAGACACCTGCTAAACCAAAAATAATGAAATAAATATGGCAGGATTTAAAAAGACACATATGTGAAAGAAAGTTTTAGAAGATACGCCATCATACTTTCTCATTATTATTACCCTTTGTACCACAAAATTTAGAACTTAATGCAGCTTAGATTTATTTTGCTTTGTTTTATTGTTGTTATACTTGTCTCCCTAATCAAGTTACAAATAATGAGACCTTCAGCTGAACTATACACCTAAAATCGTACTAGATAAATATTTGTTGATTATCACAATTAAGTGATAATGAAATTATATAGTTTAATTTTTGAATCAATTTAGCAACAGAAGAACATCATCATTAAATATTAAGTAAACATTCAGAAGCCAAATGAATATTTTAAATGGATTTACATTTCAAATTTGAATTTCACATGGTAATGAAAGTATTTCACATTTTGTTAACTTAAGAACTATCATATTTATAAAGCAAATAACATAAGATGCACATATTTAACAAACAAAAACTTTGGAAGCCATCAGTGTGGAAATTAAAAAGCCTGTTTTATAAAAGCACTTAGAACTATAGAATAATACTTTTCATGTACAACAATGTGAAACTTGCATATTTCATGAAAATATAAGCCAAAGAGCAGCTGCTCTAATCAGAGTCATCAAAATGCCGTGGAATTTGTAAAAGAGGGGGTTTATCGACAGAATGTGTCATGGTCTGTTTGAACACAGCTGCAGTTTGGATTTTCAAGCTGACCACCATCTGGATACAACTATGATGCCTTCTGAAAGATTCTCAACAGAGCTCAAATGACGAACAGAGTAGGTCGAAACAGAAGAACAGATGGTGAGGTAAGCGAACAGGACGATAATTTTCAATTATGAAATCTTATTCCCTTGATTTCCTAAAAATATTCTACTATTTGGAATTAATGCCCGATAATAAAGAACTTGCTTAGGGTTTTGAAGAAAAGGGATATGTGTGTGAATTAAAGTGCTGGAAAGTTGTTCCTTTTAATTATATGTAGAGAGATGGTTTTAAGTACGTTTTCCTGACTTAGGAATCTGATTTTAAAGCATAGACAGTCATTAAGAAAATCCCCCTAGATGCCCACTATTTAGTTTCTGACTGCAACTAAATTCTGGTTTTAAAGTAAGTGCAGACTAGACACATATCTTACTATTTTCAGTGATAGTTTACAATATAAAGTATGCAAAATTAAACCCCTGAATTTCACATTCTAATACAAAACCAATATTACTTTATAAATATTCTAGGTATCAGAATTTGAATTATAAAGTTATTATATAATGAATACATAAAACATTGCATATATTGATAAAAATAAACAGAAATTTTTAAACCACTAAAACCAATGCATGTTATAAACATCTATATATATACATATAATTTGAATTTTCTCTGCTACAAATTACAAGAAATGACAAAATTAAATTTCAAGTTTTTTGTGATTATACAATATAAGTATATTTTTGTTAGTGGTGACTAGAACCTGCCTATAAAATTATTGGGGATTTTATATATTGTCAGCATAATTCAAAATATTGGAACTTTTCAATTTAAAACACATTATTTGAATCTCATAGATTATTCTATATAATTTATACTTTGAAAATTTCATAATTACTAAAATAAATGTCCTAAAGGTAAAATTTTCTTTCTTATTTTTACACATTATAAACCTGTTTATTTATGAAATGTTTTTATTAGCATTCACTGAATTTACACATTTTAATACTTATATGACCTTTTGAGTCATCTGCATTGAACCAATGTATTTATGTGAATTTAGAATATGCTATAACTATTGATTTATTATTTTTATTTTTTTGAAATATCACTAGAACACACAAGAAAATGTATGTGTTTCAACTACATTATTATTTCACAAATAATGGTTGTTTTAGTTCTTGCACCATATTTTCTGTCTTCAATAGTTGCAAACATTTACCTTTCAAGAAAGCAAAGAGCTTTGGAGAAAAAATCATCAATTTGTTCACAAGTTAAAACCAGTAATTAAATGTTTGGTAGAGCATTGAATTTGAGACCTTTTAGCCGCTCTTCTTTATGATTATTTAGATTACTCTTTTGGCATTGCTGAGTTTCTATCTCATTATTAATGCAAAAGGAGCAATCCACGTTGTTTTAAAAATTTGGGATAATGGATTTATGTAATCTACAAAGTACTTTGGAAATTTCTATT